>NC_066584.1:288272393-289594893 GCF_024323335.1 Lathyrus oleraceus
CTCACAGTTTCCCGTCTTCCCACACGCATAGGCCTCACGCGTCATTGCTACAGCAACACGTGACAGCACGTCCAATAACCCCTCATATCGCGGTTTCCATCGTCGATGTCGCCATCCTGCCCTCTTTCCCCGTTATGTATTTAGTTTTCCGTTTCAAGCCATTAATTCTCATGGGAGATACCAATTCCTCCATGTTTACTTAGATTTCGCTTAATCCGTGTGAGAGACTAATCGGGCATCCATGATTAATTTGTGCTTGCCTCCCACTATCATGGTCGCGATGGACGAAACAGAGGAGCGATGACCAACGCCATGGTATTCTTTGTAATACTATAATTGTTACAGTCATACTGAAGTTGAATGTTGTATAAAGGCAAGAGAACAACAACGACAACCTAGGGTTATTACTGCCACTCAACCAACTATAACCAAAGAAATTACTATTAAAACCGCTGATTATAATGAGTTCCTTCAGTTCAAAGCAACTCATCAACCATCATCTTTTACTACCGTTACTCAGTCTGGTAATTTTGTAGCCTTTGTCTTTACATCTTCCCCCTTTGGTCCTTGGATCCTTGATTCTGGTGCCTCTGATCATATGATTTGTAATGATTTTTTTATCTCACTTGTCTTATTCTGATTCTTTGCCTTTTGTCACTATAGAGGATGTCTCTAAAATCAAAGTTTAATGTCTTGGTCAGACACACCCACTTCCAAAATTGTCTTTAGGTTTTGTGCTACATATTCCTGGTTGTCCTTTCAATCTAATATATGTTAAAAAATTCACTCATACGCCTGATTGTTAAGTTATGTTTATTGATACATCTATTTATGTTCGGCATCGGCATACATGACGGACAATTGGAATAGGGAGCGAGTCTGGTGGATTATATAATCTATCAGCACCGGTGACATGTGCTTCTATTGCTTCTTAAAGTCTTACACATCAACGTTTAGGTCACCCTGGCCTTAATAAAATGCGTCTTTTAGTTTTTAATTTTTCTAAGCTTTTGTCATTTTAGTGGCAGTCATGTCAATTAGGCAAACATACTTGTCACACCTATTATCAACTAGTAAATAAAAATGTTGTCACCTTTTGCTTTAGTTTATTCTGATATTTGGGGTCCTGGTCGTGTTAAGTCAACTTTAGGATATTATTACTTCGTAAATTCATCGATGACTTTTCAAGATGGACTTGGTTATTTTTGATGAAAAACCGTTTGGATGTCTTTCATATATTCCAAGAATTTTATGTTGAAATTAAAAATCAGTTTGACACTTTCATTAAAATTTTACGCACTAATAATGATCATGAATATATGACATCACAAGGGATTATTCATCAATCATCATGTGCTCACACACCACAACGAAATGGTGTCGTTGAACGGAAGAATCGTCATTTGGTTAAAATTGCACGGGCTCTTTTACTTCACCATAATGTCCCTTCTCATTTTTTGGGTGATGCTTTTCTCATAGCTTTTCACCTTATCAACTGGATTCCTCCATCAGTCCTTCAAGATCAAACTCCATTCTCTATCTTGAACTCGCAATATAATCTCCACCCAATTCCTCTCCACGTCTTTGGTTACACATGCTTTGTTCATGACCTCAGTCCAGGTAAAGACAAATTTTCTGCCAAAGCTCTCAAATGTATCTTTCTAGGTTACTCACGTATACAAAAAGAATATCTTTGTTTTTTTCCCCCAACTTCAACAATACAATTTTTTCTCTGATGCCATATTCTTTGAAACCTCACCATTTTTCTCTGCCTTTGTGTTATCTGATGAGAATGCTACTTCAGATGCTCGAGATATCCATTTCATCATTCCCATACACATTACACCTCCATTGTAGGTCTATCAACGATGGACACCCAATCCATCAGAGGTTAAAGATGATATTGATCCACCAGCACCATCTCCTGCTTCAATTACTCCTCCAGTTATATCACCTGCACTTGACCTTCCAATAGCATTAAGAAAAGGTATTTGATATCATCATCCTAATCCTAAATATGCTTGTATTTTAAATTATGATAGTCTCTCTACTTTCTATGATCCCTAACTTCCACGATACATTTTTTCCTCTGATGCCATATTCTTTGAAACCTCACCATTTTTCTCTGCCTCTGTGTTACCTGATGAGAATGGTACTTCAGATGCTAAAGATATCCTTTTCATCATTCCCACACCCATTACACCTCCATTGTAGGTCTACTAGTGATGGACACCCAGTCTATTAGAGGTTAGAGATAATATTGATCCAACAACATAATTTCATGCTCCAATTCTTCCTCTAGTTATGTCACCTGCACTTGACCTTCCACTAGCATTACGAAAAGGTATTTGATCTTATCATCCTAATCCTAAATATGCTTGTGTTTTAAATTATGATTGTCTCTCTACTTCCTATGTCTCTTTTGTGTCTGCTTTGAATTTTGTGTCTATTCTTATGTCTACAGGTGAAGTTATGACTAATCCCAATTTGCGCCAGACGATGGTGGAAGAAATTACTACATTACATTCAAATAATACTTGGGACATTGTTACTTTACCTCCAAACAAAACTATTGTGGAATGTAGATGGAATTATATAATGAAGGTTGGACCAGATGGCCAGATCGATAGTTTCAAAGCCCATTTGGTAGCCAAAGGATATACACAAATATTTGGTCTTGATTATGGTGACATTTTTTCTCCGATGGCCAAGATTAGTTTTGTATGTCTCTTTCTTGCAATGGCCACTTCATCAGTTCGACATTAAAAATGCCTTTTTACGCAGAGGATTGGAGGAAGAAGTTCATATGGACCAACCTCCATGTTTTACTGTTTCTGGCAATTCTAAAATTGTTTGCCGGCTTCGTCGTTCTCTTTATGGGCTGAAATAGTCCCCCCATGCTTGGTTTGGTCGCTTCAACTCTGCCTTGATACAGTTTGGTATGATTATGTGTGAAACAAATCACTCTATTTTCTTTCTTCATTCTTCCACCGATCATTGCATCTTTCTTGTGGTATATATTGATAACATTGTTATCACTAGAGACGATACTGAGGGTATCCAACAACTCAAAACTCATATTTTCAAAAACTTTTAGACAAAAGATTTAGGTGTACTCAGATACCTCTTAGTCATTGAAGTTTCCCAATACTCATTTGGCATTGCAATCAACCAACGCACGTATACCTTAAACATTTTCATTGAAACTGGTATGCTTGATTACCGTCCTGTTGATACTCCCATGGACCCCAACTTCAAGCTTTTTACGGGTCAGGGGGAGCCAATGAAAGATCCGAGAAGATATCAATGCCTTATGGGAAGACTAAACTATGTTACAATCACCATATCAGGTATTACATTTGCGGTGTGCATTGTGAGCCAGTTTCTTAACGCTCCTTGTGATAGTCATTGGGACACATCGTTCGAATTCTTAGATATATAAATAATGCACCAGAAAGAAGACTATTATATGAACATAAGGGTGATTTTAAAATCATTTGTTATTCATATGCATACTGAGATGAATCACTGTCAGATAAGAGATCTACATCTGGATATTATGTTCTGATTGGAGGTAATATGATCTTATGGAGAAGTAAGAAACAAAATGCAATTGTACTATTTAGTGTTGAAGTTGAATACCATGTTATGGCAGCAACCTAAAAGGAGCTTAAATGGCTGAAAAGTTTACCCTCAGAACTTAGAATATGAGATCTTCATAAAACAAAACTCATATGCGATAATCAAGTAGCACTCCACATTGCATTTAATCCGTTTTTTCATGAACAATCCAAACACATAGAAATAGACGGTCATTATGTAAAGAACAAGGTACTATCAGTAGAAATCACCACAAATTTCATAAAATCCGAAAACCAATCAGTTATTTTGTTTACAAAGGATCTTACGGGTTCTCAGGTGGATTATACTTGTAATAAGCTCGACTCATATGACATATATGATCCAGTTTGATGGGGAGTGTCAATAATATTTGTATATAAAATAGTCCCACATCGATTATAACATGTAATTAGTTATAATCTCTCTCTCTCTCTCTCTCTATATATATATATATATATATATATATATATATATATATATATATATAGAGAGAGAGTAGAGTCTCCGTAGTACCTTTTAAATACACGATTTATTCAAACGTCTCTCAGTCTCCGTAGTGCCTTACCACGCGCGTGGACCTCATGTGCCACCACTCGAACATCGCGTGACAGTGCGTCTGGAAGCCCCTCTCGTCACAGTTTCTATCGTCGATGTCTTCTTCCTGCCCTCTTTCCCGTTTTGTGAATATTTATAAATATCTACAGATATCTTAAACCCACAAATTATCTGCTTAGAAAATATCCGCACGGATATGGGACGGGTATGGATGTCATATTTTTACCAACGGGGTGGACACAAATATCGTGATATCCACCCCCATAAATATCCATTTATATCCTTATTCATAACTGAGGTTGCCAAAGTGGGTCTTCCTTATTTACAAAATAACTTTTTTCTTCAGGATGCTGATTGAGTTTAATCTATCAACAATGGAACTGAAGTGTTCCCTCTTCACCTTTCCAGGAACCATAGAAAAACCAAGATATTAACATGAGAATTTGTACTTCTAACAGAAGAAAGAGAGGTCAATTTCTTAATTTTACCACAAGGAACTCCCTTAGAGAAAAGTGCCCTTGATTTAGCACAATTAATCTTGAGGTCATATGCAACATTGAATCCTTGTAAAATGTCTTCCATGAGCCTGGTCTGAGCATAAGTTGCCTTAGAGAAAAGGAAAACATCATATGCAAAAAAATATAGAGAGAGGAATTTGGGACCATTATGAGAAACTTGCACAAGGGCGATTCAGTATTCGAATCATTTTTCCATCATTGTGTGGTTAATCTTTGCTTGAACCCTAATGATTCCTCATATATCACAATTATTTTAACAAAATAGTTGTGCATAATATCTTGTCACACAAACTTCTTTGTGAGGTTATAATCCCTTAATATTTTGGGCAAAGTCTCAATTGGCAAAGTTTTGAACGACCGTTAAAATATTTATGTCACAATTGAGTATACCCTTTGTCTATCAATGTAAACAATATCTTAATAATATTATATCCAATCATATTATCCACGGTTAGTATCAAACATGTTCCATATCGATTAACTCAATTTTGTAAATGAGCAAAAAGATTTAAACACAAATAATTATTGAATAATAAAATAGGTTTATCATTACAATGAACAAATTTGTGGATCACATGGTTCATATACTATGGAGAATCATCTAAAGGTGTCAAACACAAAGAAACTTAGCCACTAATCCTAAGGGGCTTCATGGAAAAAGAGAAAAAATAAAATAAAAGGACATTACAATTGAAAAGAGATGACTTCCTTGATGATTGCTCCTCTTCTCCCTGCTCCTAACTCTCAAAATATGTCTCGAAAGTGATGAAATGCAGAACCCTATTTTGGAACCAAAATTGTGGAACAAAATTGAAACAAAAAAACCCTTGTTTTTCTTCTCTTTGAATAAGAGTTGATAGTTAAATTTTAGAATTGAGAGAAAATGACAAAATATCCTAATTTCACAATTCAACATTTTAACCGCATCATAACTTTACTCTCTATTTTATGTACTTTTACATTTTAAATTAGACTTTTACATTCCAAATTAAAATTTTACTTCTTCATTAAAGTTAAATATTTGAATGTCAGATTTTATCTGTATCTGGTTTCAACTTAATTGAAACTATCAAATTCCATATATGACCAAAATACTGCACAAAGGTAAAAAAAATCACACAACACGCCTCACTACTTTCCAAACACGATGCATTTTGTTTTCTTTCTTACATGGACTCTGTCCATTTACTATAACGTGTCATGCTGTCTTGTTTGCTCGCACCGAGATTTTGCGATTGAGCTAAAGTGGCCTTCTAATGAAGGTTTATAATTTTGTCCTTGTAAAAATTAGAAGTTGAATAATAAATTTGTGTGTTTCATTTATTTATTTATTTTATTTCTTCTTCTTTTGTGGGCATGTTTACTCATGCACAAAGTTTTTTTTTACTACTTTTCCAACAATTACAAGTAGGGGGAAGTTGCAAAGATAAAAGTCAATGTGGAGAAAGATAACGAAGTAAGTGTAACTATATTTTTTCATGGCCTAAATTGTGACATAAATGACTTAGTGAGGCTACATCATTATGTGGAAGTAGATGATTTAGTGCATCAAGATATCAAGGTAGAACAACAACTCAAAACAAAGGTCATAAGAAGGAGAATCATTACTACTTTCAATTCTCAAAGTTGGAAGAACAAAATAAAGAATGAAGGTGTTTCATCATCTACGAAAGCCACAATTGAAAACAGTAAAGCCAATCCTATATAATGTACTAATTAACTCATAATTTGAGTTGATTTGTGAGGTAATATTTCCATTATTTTTGTTCTTTTACGAAACATATCTAAGAGCTAGCACTGAGATGCATTTTTTTGTGCAGATGATATAGTCCTCCTTTGAGAGTCGAAGAGGAATTTAAATGAGAGGTTGGAGATTTAGAAACAAATTTTAGAAACGTTTGACTTTCGCCTAAGCAGAAGAAAGAAAAAGTATATGAAATGTAACTTCAGCAAAAGGAGAAGTGTTTATAACTTAGATGTGAAAGTCGAAGACCATATCATCTCACAAGTCATATGGTTTAAATATCTTGTGTCTTTAATACAAAATGATGGAGAGATAGAAGGGGATGTAATCCATCTAATTCAAGCTGGGTGGCTAAAATGGAGGAGGACTTCAGGGATTTTATGTGACACAATGGTACATCTCAAGTTGAAGGAAATTTTTTATCAGACTACGGTAAGACTTGCGATGTTGTACGTAGGGATGCCAATTTGCATCTGTTAACGGAGATCCCCGTGGAGATCATCTGTGCGGAGCTCTGAGTCGGTGATTTTTTTCCCCGCGAGGACGGGGATGGAGGGAAAAGTTCTCCCGCTGACACTTCGGGGCGGGGATCAGGGAAGTATCCTCCGCCCCACAAATTCCCCAACCTCGACCATATTATTTAACTTTTATATATAATATATTATATAATATATAATTATATAATTTTTCATGTTTTTTATAAAAAATAATTAATATATTAGGAAATGAAGAGTTATTAGTGAATAATTTTTTTTTGTTTCATTGCATAATGTATTGTTTCACTACCCAAGTACTCAGCCCTAAAAAGTGCAATTACATGCCGTGTACACATCGTCTCCTCTTATTCTTTTCTTAATTTTCTTTATCTCCTTCATTCCTCATCTCCTTTGTTCTCATCATCATCACAACAATCACTCTCATTTGTTCACTGTGCTTATGATAATTACTCTTCAATTTTAATTAGTAATATGTTTCTCATTCAATTAGTAAATTAGTGGTTATGTTTTCGTAACTGCAAGTGTTTTTGCTTTTTTTTTGTTATTGATGCAAGATGTGTTTTTTATTTAAAAAAAGAAGCAAAATATATATTTTTTTTGAAAAATAAATAAATACTAGTCTCATGGTTTTGATAAAAAAGTATAGAAATTTTGTTAAGATTCGATTTCCGTGGTTTTCTGATTCTCCATGGGGATGGGGACGGGGTGGGGGTAAATATTCTCCCGTGGTGGGGATTAGAAACAAAGATGGGGGAATATTGGGGGTGGGGCGGGGAGCGGGGAAGCATACTCCGCACATTCTCTGCCCCGTTGACATCCCTAGTTGTACGAGAGAAAATATTTGACGATTAATAACCAACACAAGAGTAAAATAACTGTATCAGAGATGAAGATGCTGCGTTGGATGTGTGGTAAGACTAGACATGATAAGATTATAAATGACAATATTAGAGATGGTGGAAAATAAACTTAGGTGACTTGAGTCTGTAGAGAGAAGTCAAACTGGTAGAGGTAGAAGAAAACCTAAAAAATTATAAGAAAATTATAAAGAAAAATATTGAGATTAACGATTAGGATAAAAATATGATACTCAATAAAATATTAAGAAGAAAATAATCTATGTAGTCGACTTCACTTATAATGGGATAATATTTGATTGTTATAAATGATTCGGGATTTTTCTCCCCCTTCAAATAAATTTTGATTTTTTTTTGTATTATTTCGATTTGAGAAAAAAATCTCATTGAATTTTGCATAGGTGAATATAAAATAATTAACCAAAATGAAGAATAAAAAACGAAGCATAAAAACCTCTTTGAATTTGTGCATAGGCGAGTATGGAAAATAGGACACAACTTAATTAGAACATAAAAAGAAAAATCTACTAAGAAAAAAAGCGAGAATAAAAAAAATTAATGTCATAATGTGTATTGAAAAGTTATATAGATTTATTTAATTTAAATGTAAATATTAGTAGTGTTAGGGTGAAGGAATTAATTGGATCTTCACCCAAAAAGTCACCATAATATTTTACAACATAAAACAAAATCAGCTTAATAAGACAGAATTAAAAAATAAAATTGGAAAAGGGCCTAACCGGGTAAGACAGAATTAAAAAATAAAATTGGAAAAGGGCCCAACCGGGTTCGAACCGGTGACCTCTTGATCTGCAGTCAAATGCTCTACCACTGAGCTATGGACCCCTGTGACATTATGATAGCCAATCAAAGTAAATTCTTCGTAATTTACAAACGTTTTTGTCATATATAATAGTATAGCTAATGATGATGATTTCATGAATCATGACAAAAGAAAAGTTTAGATTTTTTTTCCATCGATTAGAGAATTTGATTTCAAATCTCTATATTTATGCATATACCTCCACAAAACACATCAATTACACAATTATTTTTGAAAGATAAATATAATTATATATAATAAAAATGAAAAATCAGGATGAAAAAAACTAATGTGTATATCACCATCTACTACACAAAATACTCTGTGTTATTCTATAAAAAAATTAATGACAACGTTTGTCAATTTTAATTTTTTTTAAAGACATTATAGGTGATTTGAATTCAAAAAATTTTAATTAAGTTTTTTGAAGTACAATTGTATTTTGGTAATTCATAGTTTGAATTTTTCAAATCGATTTAGAAATACATTTGTGTTTCAAATATTTTTAATTGAGTATGTTGATACATTTTTTTTAAAAATAAGTCAATGTTGATAATTCGACAAAGTTTGCCCATTACAATTATTTTTTGTTTTATTTTTGAAGAAAAATTGATAATGGTATGGGTATAATCATGGGACATGGAGTAAAATGTCTCAATCATTGTTAAAGGTTGATCAATGATCTGATTTTGGGATGGTTAGACGGTCCAATAAAATCAATTAAATTCGAAGAGCTCAATTCATAATACTTTCGTTCATGACTAACGAAGAGGTAGACCCTTACTATAAGATCGCACACCGGAGTCAGGTCACACATTTATCTCAACTGTCGTGGACAATCTAACTGTCTTTTGTACTATATGTTGTGTTCACCGCAAGTGGTTTTAAACGTCGTCCATATATAAGCATTGATGATGTGTCACACCGATGTATGATTCATTCATTCTTCAAAGTTTCATCTCACTAACCTCCCTTCTTACTAACTTTGGCGTTAGAGTATTAACCTTGCAAGTACACCCTCTTCACATATCGTAGATTCTCCTCGTTGTACCGAAGAGACTCCACATAGGACTTCATTAACACATCATCGATTTCACATTCCACACTAGAATAGTTGCTTCGTCTGAGGGGATCATTTCTTGATTTTAACGAAATTCCATGTCGAATTCTTCTTATATTTTTTGTTGTGCTACTACAATTGCTTTTGTTGATCGATTTCATCATTCCGCATTTGCATAATCGTCGACAGTCACAACTTCCAAAGCAACTCAACCAACCGTTCACCAAGGCAACATTGCAATAACCTCAACTTCTTTTGATTCACAATTCCCCCTCATCTCCTTAATAACTAGAAGATTATTCTGCCTGAAAGAACCGTTCAACAAAACCACAAAGAGACAGACCTCGAGATCGAATGAAGGCGAAGGATGAAGATGGGAAGCCGGAGGGAGAAAGACCCATTCTAGGATTCTGAGACAACTAAAAAGTAGGCAGTATTCCCAATAAAGTACACTCATTGGTAATAATGGCCATAATAGCCAATCTCAAAGGATAAAGAATCCTAATCGACGATGGATGTTCACATGACGTCATGTATGTCGATCTCTTTGAAGAGGAAGAATGTCGTCTTATACAAACATTCATATGCAAACATTTAATGACTCTATAACACACAATTGGTGAAACATATATTTAATTTTCTCTTTTGGAGAAGGAAGATGTGTGAGGACCATATATGTATAATTCTTGGTGGTCCCTTGCAAAAGTGCCTAAAATTATATCCTAGAAAGACCCTTTTTTACGGCTCTTAACATTGTCGCTTCTACCGTCCACCTAAAGATGAAGTACCACAATATTCATGAAAAACTATTAACCGTCCATGTTGACGTGACAAGAGCATGCCAAATCCATGGAACTTGTTAAAAGACCCAACTTCAACAACCCACCCTGCAAGAGGTAAAAGCGAAAAGAGTCGGCCTTTCTAATCGACATTGGTTGAACATCAATATCAGTGACTTTGATGCGATTTTAGATGAAACGAAGATGGATGGAAAGCATGGCCTATAGTTTGAATCAAGAGTGAAGATCCCTAGGCCAACTCCTGATGGTGAATTCATAGTTGTCCATCTTGATGAAAATCCGACCATAACGACAAACATATGAGCCAACCTCACTGACTTTACGGAAAAGACCTCAAAGCCAACACTGATCTCTTCATAGTTTCCTCCGATGAGATACCCTACATCGACCCCAGTGTAACCTGTTATAAGTTGGACATTAACCCTTTTGTCTGCTACGTACCTCGAAAGAGAACATGTTAGTCTCTATAAAAAGTCGAAGCTACTTAGAACATTGTTCGAGGACTCTTTAGAGCTAGATTTATTTTCGAACTAAAATACACTGAGTGGTTATCCAATGTCGTCATATTCAAAAAAGCGTCTGTAAATTAGAGGGTGTGTGTTGACTAGACATACCTCGATAATGCATGTAAAAAGATTCACACCTTTTACCAAACATTGATACATTAGTAAGCAATTCTACCAGATATAAGCTATTGTTGTTCATGGACGCTTATTTCAGATACAATCATATTCCTATGCATGAAGTTTGCATTGACAAGATTGACTTAATTCCAGTTATCAATATAACATCATGCCCTTTGGCCTAAAAAAATGCAGGTGGACGTACCAAATAATGATGAACAAGATCTTTAAAGGAGAAATCAATTAGATGATAAAAGTATAAATGAACAACATGATCATCAAACCCCCCCAAAAAATGCACGGAGGCCATCTCACTAGCGTGTTCAGCCGTGTCCAAAATATAATATGAGACTTAACCCAGAGAAGTGTACCTTCAGTAATAAGGCCAATGGATTTGACATAAATGACATCAAATCTAACCCTGACAAATATGACTCAATCGTTAAGAAGAATTTCCCTACCGCAAAGAAAATATAATGAAACTAAATAAAATTCTCATTGCTCTTAGCATATTCATTTAAAGATCACTTCATCACATGCTTCCGTTCTACATGGTATTGAGGAAAGAGGTATAATTTGATTGGACCCTCGAATATAAGGAGATCTTCATGATCAGTCGCATTTTAGTTGTTTTTCGTGAATTATATTTGCTTAATTTAAAGTAGTTTGATCTTTATTTATGTGCATTTTACTTTCATTTCTTCGTCTTTCTTTGGGCTTTAGGTGTTTCAGATGACAAGACATGGCAAGTTGGAAGCAAAATCGAGATAAAATACGCCAAGATTGCATGAATAAGAGGTCCTAATACACAAGACCAAGGCCTATTACGGTCTGGCCGTAGCTAGTGCCACTGGCCGTAATGGTGGAAACCTGCCTTCTATTACGAACAACCTGTAATGGGTGTTATGGTTGTAATATGCTCAGTACCGACATCATATTCATTTTTATTATGCTATTTTTCTCGCATCTTCAAGTCTCAGCCGTTTCAGCTATTTTATTTTACCATTATGGCTTATTTATATGAATTTATGCTCATTATTATACACTCAGGTCTATAAGTAGTCTTGCAATATTGAATTTGTGATAATCCATTTTCTCCATACTAGCATATTATTAAATTTTATTTTTTCGACACTTTTCATTTCCCAGAAGTTTTTGTACTTTTGTTGAAGTCTCCTCGAAGCAAGTTCTTGTAATACATTTTATTGCATTTCAAGTTCCATATTTCAATCTTATTATTATTATTATTATTATTATTATTATTATTATTATTATTATTATTATTATTACGAACATGTTTGAGTTGTACGTTCTTTATTTTATGTTATTCATAAACATGTCCAAGTATGATGTGAGGCATGAGGACTGTTAAATTGACATCCTCATGCAATTTGTCTGATAAATAACTATAATTCTTCTTTGTTTCAATGTTTCTATTTTTAAAGAATATGTTCGCTACGAAAGTAGGAAGACTTGGGCATCAATTATACGGTGAAATGACATAATTTGTTGAGATATAAGATATAATCCAAGTTGTGTGAGGCACAAACCCAATGTTAATTAGGGTTTAGGGTTTGTCACTTAGTTTGTTATATTTGTTACTTAGTAGTCAAGTAACTTTGTATATACATACATGCATATGTAAATCAGTTTGAATCACAATCATTCTTCAATAATAGTAATATTTATTTCCTTATTCTCTCTCTTTTCTCTCCTCACGAAAGTGTCTCACGCACTAACAAATTGATACCTAAAGCTATGGTTAAATTCTTGATCGTGTTTTCAAGAATCACACGTCAATGATCATGTTTCTGGGATCATGGGTTGTTAATCAATCACTGTAAAGATAAATGGTACTGATGGCATTCCGAATTCTCTTCCAATTTTTGACGACAAGAATTGGATCCGAGAGAGAAAACAAATGCAATCTCTGTTCAACTTTCATGAAACCCTAGAAGTGTTTATTAATGGTGTCTCCGAGCTTTTTGAGAATGCAATCGATGCTCAGAGAGTCGCAAATAAGGATGCGAAGAAGAAAGATTGCAAGGATACATATTGCATTCAATCGAAGATATATTTGGCAAATTTCGACAAGATCTCTCGTGATGAATCGGCGAATGAGGCATGGGATATTCTTGTCAGTACTATGAAGGATGTGAGAAAGTCAAAGTCTCCAAATTGCAGACTTTGTGATGGCAGTATGAATTGCTGTAGATGGGAGAAGATGAAAAGATTGCAGGCTATATGTCGAAGGTGCAAAATCTTGTTCATATCATGAAGGGTTATGGTGAAACCCTAACTGATAAGATGATAGTTGAAAAGGTAATGTGTACGTTGATATCTCACTTTAATCAAGTTATCGTAGCTATTCAAGAATCCAAAAATATTAAAACCATGAAACTGTAATATTTGGTTGGTTTATTGGAGGCGCATGAGATTAAGATTGTCGAAGGGAAAAAGGTTCAAGATTCGATACAAGCACTAGAGGCCCGGACTTGGAAGAAGCACGGTGGTGTCAACAAATTCAAAGGAAAAGGAGACAAGACTCAAAGCAAGAAGTTTTGGCCGAACCCTTAAAAGCATAAGGTCAATGATAGGGCTTCTGAATCCTCGAAAAGTAGAGAAGGAAACTCCTATCAGAAAGACAGAGAGAAAAAAGGTGTGCAATGCTATGACTGTGAAAAGTGGGGTCACATGGCCAAGAACTTTTGGTACAATAAAGACAAGGGAGCGAAAAAAATCAAGGAGGAATGAGAAAACCTTACACGCCAAGATTTAGATGATTCTGAAGATATGGTGATTATTGTTGCAATTGTAGATTACCATGTCGAATCCAAGATATGGTTTCTCGACTCAGGCTTCTCAAATCACATGACTAGTCGAAAAGTGTGGTTATCAGATTTCGACTCGTTGAAGAAGAGCAAGGTCAAACTTGTTGATAATAGCTCATTGCAAGCAGAAGGTACTGGCGACAGAGTTATTCAAAGGAGCAATGGAGAAAAAGATATGATCAAAGATGTGCTATATGTACCTGGAATGAAGTGCAATCTGCTAAGTGTTAGAAAACTGGTCGAAAAAGGTTTCTCAATGCTTATGAAAGATGGAGACTTGGAACTGTTCGACACTTAGAATAATTTGGTCTTGAAATCTCCTTTATAAAAGAATAGGACATTCAAGATCATGATCAGTTCGACTGAAGTATAATCTCCAAAAATCATTGTCGACCACAAGAATAGTTGGCTGTGGAATTTGAGGTTTGGGCATTTGAACTTTCGATCATTCAATCAACTGATTACTCAAGATATGGTAATTGGTATACGAAGTCTTGAGATGCCCGACAAACTCTATGAAGGTTGTCTAGTCAGAAAGCAATCCAAAAAGTCTTTCATTTTGACTATGCCAATGAGATCCTCCTGCATACTCGAAGTTGTACATTCAGATGTATATGGCCCTTTTGAGGAGCTTACTATTGGTGGAAACGAGTATTTTGTTTCATTTATCGATGAGTTTAGTAGAAAGATGTGGATATATGTGATATAGGAAAAGGAATAAGTATTCGAAATATTTAAGAGATTCAAGATGCTTGTCGAAAACCAGAGTACGAAGAAGATCAAAGTTATGCACACAGACGAAGGTGGCCAATACACATCCAAGATGTTTGAAGAATTATATGCAGAGCATGGTATTTTTCATGAGGTAACTGCTCCTTACACGCCTCAACATAATGGAATAGAAGAAATAATAAATATCACCATATTGGACATGGCGAGATGCATGTTAAAGTAGAAGAATTTGCCAAAATCCTTATGGGGTGAAACTGTTTCCACTGTTATTTATATTCTGAATAGGTGCCCTACCAAGAAGCTGAAGAATAAGGTTCGTGAATAAGTTTGGAGTGGCAAACGACCATCAGCTAGTCATCTGAAGATGTTTGGCTCTATGTGTTACAATCATGTTCCTAATGCTAGAAGAAGGAAGCTTGATGACAAGAGTGAACCTATGACTCTGGTAGGATATCATAAAACTGGTGCATACAGGTTTCTCAATCCAATTAATAAGAAGATTGTGATGAGTTGAGATATTGTGATTGATGAAAATTATGTTTAGGATTGGAATTCTAGTGATGCAATTGATAAGCTATTGATGAGCTATGATTTCGATGAAGCAAGTAATGATGTAAAATTCTAAGATATTGTCAATATTCAGTTGAAGTTGAAGTAATTTCCGACATGCCCATCACATTCGAAGTCGAAGATGGTGTATCTAGTCAAAGACCTCAAACAACTAGAGATCGTCCAACAAGAATTCAAGACTATGAAATGGCTAGTGATGATGAAGTCACACCAGATGGAGAATTAGTTCATTTTGCCTTACTTGCAGGTGTTGAACCAATCAACTATAGCGAAGCCTTACACTTTACAAAGTGGAAGTTAGCTATGGTCGAAGAGTTACAAGCAATCGAAATAAATAACACATGGGAGTTATTCGAATTCCCAGCACATACAAAAGCTATCAAAGTGAAGTGGGTGTTCAAGTTGAAGCATAATGTTGATGGGTCGATAGCAAGACATAAGGCGAGATTGGTAGCTCGAGGTTTTATTCTGAGAGTAGAAGTCGACTAATCTGAAGTATATGCACCAGTAGCAAGATTAGAGAATGTTCGACTATTAGTTTCCTTGGCATGCAAGCAAGGTTGGTCGACATTTCACTTATATGTGAAATCAACATTTTTGAATGGTCCCTTAGACGAAGAAGTCTATGTCACACAACCTCATGGGTTTGTGATCAAGTGGAAGCAAGGAAAGTATACAAGTTGCAAAAAAGCGCTATATGGTCTCAAGCAGGCATCTAGGGCATGTAATAAGAAGATCGACTCATACTTAGTCGAATTGGGATTCATCAAATGAAAATATGAGTATGGTGTCTATGTTCAGGTTGTGGCACAAGATATAAAAATCATCTGCTTATATGTAGGTGACTTGCTAGTGACTGGAAATAGCTTGGAGAACCTATCGAAGTTCGAAGCGTTGATGAAGAAGGAATTTGAAATGTCGGATTTGGGAAACTTGTCTTATTTCCTAGGCATGTAATTTGAAATGTCGAAGAAACGTATAATGTTACATCAAAGAAAGTATGTCAAAGAGATACTCAAGAGATTCTAGATGGATGATTCAACTCATGCATCTTCGCCTGTCGAACCAAATTTGAAGTTGGAGAAGCATGTTGGAGAAGTATGTCGGATCTCTGAGATATGTGTGCAACATTCGACCTGATATAGGTTTCTTAGTCGGATATTGAGAAGATACATGAGTGAACCAAGGGTGTCACATATGAAGGTTGCAAGAAAAATCCTGAGATACTTAATGGGATCGATAAACTATGGAATTCTATTTTAACGAGACTCTAAAAGCAAATAAGCTATGGTTACTTTCTATTCAGATGTTGATTAGTGTGGAGATAAGGAAGGTCGAAGAAGCACAACTGGTTATTTCTTTTAAGTGTTTGGTACCCCAATCTCATGGTGCGCGAGAAAGAAAGTCGTGGTGGCATTGTCATCGTGTGAGGTTGAATATATAGTAGGATCATATGATGTGCGTCAAGCTATTTAGATCAGATCTGTGCTTGAACAAATGAAGGTCAAAGGGAAAAAACCTCTGGTGCTGCAGATTAACAGCAAGTCAGCCATAAATCTTGTGAAGAATCCAGTTTTTCATGGAAGGAGTAAGCACATCGGAGCTAGATTTCAATTCTTAATGGAGAAGGTAAATCGAGGTGAACTTGAAGTAATAAATTGCTCAAGTGAAGCGCAGTTGACCGACATTTTCACCAAAGGATTGAAGATCGATAAATTCCTGAATTTGAGAAAGAAATTAAAAATATTTCAGATTGACTAATATTAGCATATGTTGAAAAACATGGATTATAGAGGGGTATGTTGAGATATAAGATATAATCCAAGTTGTTTGAGGCTCAAACCCAATGTTAATTGGGGTTTAGGGTTTGTTACTTGGTTTGTTATATTTGTTACTTAGTAGTCAAGTAACTTTGTATATAAATACATGCACATGTAAATCACTTTGTATCATAATCATTCTTAAATAATAGTAATCCTTATTTTCTTATTCTCTCTCTTTTCTCTTCTCAAAAAAGTGTCTCACGCACTAACATAATCGACGTCTGACTTAGAAAATTGAACAGTTGAACCTGAAGATGTCTAAAGGTTGCTTGTAAAAAATTTCAACGACTCAAAAGATGTGTGAAGGCCGCTTGACTTGGAAGAAACCTATGAATGCTTTCAAATCACATATGCATATATGATCTTCTTATGTATTAGAAGTAGGTCACTATGACTTATGTAGTTTTTTAAGGTATAGTAAATAGGATGAAATATATACCTAATTTATTTGTTGTTGAGTATATCACCATACTTTGGGTTTACTTGATCAAATCCAATGTAAGGTGTTTGAAGTGTTCAAAGTTTTAATGTGCTAATTGAAAATAAAAGTGGAAGGAAGATCAAATGTTGATGGATGATAAAGGTGGTGAGTACAAATCTAAAACTTTTTACTCATACTGTGATGATTAAGGAATTAAAAGTGAGTTCATAACTCCCTTTACATCTCAACAGAATGGTTGTGCAGAAAGAAGAGAAAATAAATGTGTGGTTCTATGTGATGTGCATGTACGTGCATAAACTATCATCAAATGGTTTTGATGAGGAAACTTGTCAAGGTGTTAATGATAACTATCAAGTGATGTTGGTGATGCCAATTATAAAATGGATATGTTAAGGACAAATAACAATTATTTGGATCACAAAGGTTCTTGATGATGACATCTAAACGAGAAAGAGATATTACAAACCTCATCTGTCAAATGTTTGAAGTTTTAGTTGAAAGAGATAGACAATGTTAAATCAAGCAAAAGATCTCGAAGTTGTAGTAATAAAGATGTGAAATATTATATCCTTGAAGTTGTGATCTTAAAGATGTGAAAGTGTGAAAGCTCAAATGGTCTTGGGCTTGGCGTCTTAGTTTTAAGCAGTTTATTATAAAGAAACAAGAGTAAGTCTTGAGATTCAAAGGTAATTCGTGCACGTTCACACGTGTGCGTGTACGCGTGCACGTGTGCACACACACACACACAAACACACACACACACACACACACACACCCACACACACACACACAATGTTTTCAAAACTCTTCTATTTCAATCAAAGTTCTTAAAACCAATCCGGGAAAGTGATTAATTAATTAAAAGCTTTTTTAATCAATTAGGAAGGTAAAATACATTATCTAATCAATTTAGAGGCCCTTCTAATCGATTAAATAAAAATGTAACTCCTTCTAATTGTTCAAGGAGGATGGTGATCGATTAAGTTACATCCAAATTCAAAATTTCGTATTATAGCTTGGTTAATTGATTAGTACATGGTGTTAATCGGTTAAATCATTAAAAGTTCCATGAATTGTTTTCTTTTTGAGCCATACTTTTTTACTATATAAATGAAGCTTATACTCATTTCAAAACACAACAGTTATCTGAAAATAAACTTTCTAATATTCTTTATTTCTAAAATTATTTTTCACTAAAGTGCTTTAGTGTTAAGAGAGTGAAAAGTTTCATTTGAGAGTTGTGTTGTACCAGTGTTGTATTCTAATTGCTTATTCAAGTAAATAGTTATCTTGTATTCTCTTTGGTGTGATCTTTTTGTCCCTTATCTCTTTCATTTTTATTATTTATTTTTATTCATATACATATTTATTTATCTCATCTATTTTCTATTATTTAGTTTCTTCATCTTTGTTTTCTATCTCAAATCATTTTTATTCAAAGAGTTTTTATAAACTGATTTTTGGGTATTTCGAATATCACAATTCACCCACTCTTGTGTTTAGAGTCACTTGTTTAACAATTGACATCATAGCCTAACTCATATATGAGTAGAGATGACTTCAAATGATTCATTAAACAATAATTTATTATTTAATTGATAAAAGTATGATTTATTGAAAGAAAAGATGAGAATCTCTATAGAGCAGATGTATTATGATATATGGAATTCTATAAAAAAAATGACCATTTTGTTCCCATACATCTAGTTGATGGTTGATAAGTGGTCTCTGCATCATTTTTTCTAGTCGTTTTTCTTTAGTATTTTACCATATTTTGTTCGATTTCATTTTATTTCTCATGTTTTATGCTTTAGTTTGTGTTTTCTTGTTAATTCCAGGATCTAATGAGAATCCAAGAAAAAGAGGGATCAAAGACAAGCAAAATGGAGCAAAATAGCAATTTGGCAAATTCTCCCATACAAAAACAGGGGCTACTACGGCCACCCGTAGCAACAAGAAACCCTAGCTCCCCCTTTTGAGCTTTTCCAATAGTAGAACTAGGGGCCTGCTATAGCCACACGTAGCAGCGGCTACGGACTATAGCAGAAAGGAGAGATATTGTAACACCTCAAAATTTGCCCTCTTCTCTTGGGACTATCATAACATATATTGCATATCATTCTTAGGTCATTAGGCATTGCATATTGCATATCATGTGGTTACATTGTGCAAGCTATCCGCTCAAGTCTTGATCAGAGGATGAGGAAGTCAAAGTGCAAGCCTAGGGTTTATTAACTGATCATTGGCCATCTGAGGATTGGACTGTGAATTAGGGTTTCATGATTCTCAATGGATGTTGGTCTTCATCTTGATTGCAATGATACATCATCATCATCATGGTTGGTTATCATCAGAAGAATCAAGTGATTGAAGAAGATTCCTTGAGATTAGGGTTTTGACCACTGGTCAACCCTAATCAGTCGCATTGGGCCAGGCAAGGCATAATCAGGAGATGGGGTCTATGATGGCTATGGGGTTCATTATATGATTATTTTGTGCTAATTGAGGCTAGGGTTTCACCCTTGAGCCATTTCAGTTGAAGATTGGAGCTCAGATTGATCTATGCATTGCCAGATTCATCTATCAGATGAAAAGTCAACTGTGGTCAACTGTACATGATCTGATGGATTTGGAGGTGGAAATGAGTTGGATACACTTCATTCATGTTGGAACAAGTGTTATTTGACATCTCAAGGCTTAAGAATGGAGAAAATCAAGTCAGAACAAAAACTGCCAAAAATAGAAAGTGACTTGTAATTGAAGTTTCCAAAAATGGAAAGTTTTTGACCTCAAAGCCACGTGTCCAAGGAAGCTTCAAATGAATATTTGTTCAACATGAAAGTTGTAGATCTTGTTCTCACCTTTCCAAAAAGTCCAAGAACTTGGAAATCCCATGTATGGTTGGGAAATTATGGCTCAGTGAATTTCAAAAATGACCCATAATCAGGAGGCCATAATTTCCACATGGTTTGTCCAAATTGCAAGTTCTTTATATGCACAAACTCCATTTGACATGTACTTTCATGGTGCATAATTGGATTTTTCCAAAAGTGGTCAATGCAAAAAGTCAATTTTCAACTGGACAGTTAAAATGGACCAAGGGCAAAATTGTCCAACTTGTGAAATAATTGGAATTTTTGAGTGGGGATTTTTGCTACACCTCATGAATGGCATTTAAAAGTTGTTGGAATCATCATTTCATGGCAAAGGCTTATGGTTTGAAAATTGGCCATTAAAATGAAATTGCAAAATTGGACAAAGTGGCATTACATGGTGATTTTTCAAATTACACATCCAATGAGAGTGAGGCAGGTGGCAACAGCTCACACATGGCATTTGGAAGTTGTGTGAGCTGTCAAAGAGGTGGCAATGAGCTGGCTTATGAAATTCCATTTTTGCCCTCACTTGAAAATTAACATTTTCACTAACATGTTCAATTTGGCTAATTACATGATTAAGTGATGATTAAGCACACATATATAATCTTAATCTCATTCTAATCATAACAGAAATTCACAAATCCCAAAACCAGATCTGAAAATTCATCACATTCTCTCAAATTCTCAAGAACACATAGAACTTCAATTGACAAGAACTCTCTCATTTCTTGATCAATTTTCGAAATTCTTTTTGCATTGAACTCCTCTCGTCCTCTTCTCAAACTGTTTGTGGAGTTTGGATTGGAAAAAGCTGGGAATCGTGACTGTCATAGCAAGCATCATCCATGGCTTTTGGAATTTTCGAGTGCTAGAGGCTACCTGGAGTTGAAGCAATCATCCTATTCACCTTCCACAAGTTCCTACTGCTGCTGTTTCAAGGAATCGAGCTTCAAAAACAACAAGAATCACACTGCCATTCCAGGTTTTGAGTTTTTTCGAATTGCAAGATTTTGTGAATTGTTAGATGCGTTCTGTAGAGCATTAATTGTAGATTACGGTGATGGTTTTAGATTTGCAAATGATGAACTATAGGCTAGTAAATCTGGAATTGAAGTTTCAATGTCAAACCTTAGATCGATCGATTCGCATGTTTTAGGAACTGTTAGGTTAAATTGAATTCATATTTGAGATCTACGCGTTCATACGGTTCTAACGAGTATTCGTTTGCTCGTTTTGGTGATGGTTTGAGATTTCCATGTTCTTGAGTGTTCATGTGAGTTCTGGACTGAGAACGACGAAGAGAGGGCGTTTGATCCAGTTTTCCATTTGAAAATTCAAATACCGTGTTTCCCTCCCCCGCGCTCAGAATTACAACTATGCCATTACAATTTAATTAATTTAATTCAAATAATTCTAAAAAATCATTAACATCATAAAAAATTCATAAAAAATTGTAGAAAATTCAGAAAAATGTGGAAATTTTTGTGTTGACTTTGTTGTTGAGTGTAGAATTTGTTTGACCTATTGGTCAAAGTTGTGCATGGTAATAATTTTGTTTGACTTAGGCTTGTTTCACATATGTCATATTTTGATACCTTGTACCATTTTGATTGTGAAATGCACATAATGTAAAATAAATTCTTGACAATTTTTGTGATGATTGTTGACTGGCTGATGTTCATTTATATGTAAATTTCATGAATTTTTGATACCTGGCCATTGAGATATGAATTTTGGAACTTAGGTGTGACAATTTGTGTCACACCTCATTGTGTCAACTTGCTGGATTTAATTGAGTGACCTAGGCTTGGTAGAATAATATGAAATTTTGCATGATGTTTCATTAACATGTTAAGATGCTATGTGAATTTTTGTAGAATTTTATGTGGCATTTTCAATTTGATTTCTATTTTTCATCTCTGTTGGTCAAATATGCAAGCTTGTGTGACATGTGTTTGAAATATCCTTGTGAAATGCTCATATGGTATTGAATGATCATGAAATTTTGTATGATAGTTATAGACACATGATGTGACATCCCTGTTTTGGTCTCACTCATTTCTTTACTGTTTTCATTGAGTTATGAATTTTTGAAGTGGAAGCATGTGTTGATGTTGTGATTTGGAGCATATAATTGTGTCTGTTTTTGTTGATTTTCATTGACATGGTTCCATTTGCCCAATTAAGCTGAAATTTGGTGTGCCATACCTGGATTAGGTCCTGTTTAGGTGTAATTTATTTGAGATTTTTTGGATTTGTTTTGATGTGGATTTGAATGCAATAGTTCTGTTTGCATGTTTGGTGCTTCATTTGAACTAATTTGCCTTGTTTTGTGCATAACATGAACATGATGAATGATATAAACATGAGACCAATGGTGTTTGCTCTTGTTGGACATTAATTTGAGTTTGGTTTGGGAATGCCTTGCTGTTTAGGATTTTTTTCTTGCTTTGGACCCTAGGCTTGGCCTAGTGGTCTTGTGGCTAATGTTTGCTTGATTTTTCAGGATCAAAAGCATAATGCACATGGAGAATGATCCAAGTTAAATTGAAATGATGTTGTTTGATGTTTGTACACTAACATAACATTGTTTTGTAGGTTGTGAAGTTTGGGATTGAGCTTTGAGCTTGCTTTGTTGTGCCTTGATTTGTATAGTTTGACTGATTAATACTTGCTGTTTAGTTTTGTCTGTCTGAGTACTAACTGTGTTTGACTGTTTCCAGGTACTTTTAGTTGCTCAGTTCCTTGTGAACTTTTGCTTTGCTTTGCTTAAGCAACTTGCATTGAGGTATAACTTCCTAACTTCATGTAGTCTGGAGACCCGGCTGTTACCGGGCCGGGCAAATAAATGTCTGAAGTCCTCCTTAAGAGGCGATGATTGTGATTGTTTAATTTTGTGCCTAAGCAGGTAAAGTCCTTAATCAAGGCAATTGGTGGAAGGTAGGGATAAGCAATCTATCCCCCACTATTCAGTTGAGTCTTCTCCTTGCTCCCATTACATGGTTGTAGCATTGAGATCGCAAGCCCAAGATCTTGTGCAGTGCACATTGTGTCAGAGTCTTCGAGTATAGAAGGGTTCCCCTATTCTGGACCCATGCTCATTTGTCAGAAGCTCTCCCTGGTTAGGGATAAGAGCTGTGAGGTCTCATCCTCACTTCATCCTTTCATCTGCTTCACCTTAGCCTCGTAATGGCAAGGTTAAGAGCAAAACCAGCCTGTACAGATGACTCGCTGAGGCAGTCAAACCTATTGATTGAGCCCCCTTGTTTGGCTATAGTGGGTGCTATGTGGATATCTGATTGACATGCCTGTTTGAGATGCTTGTTCTCATTTGATGTATGCTTGTATGTTGTTTGCTTGTGTGCTTGCTTCTTTCCTGGTTAGGATAGGCTTGCTTATGCAAGTAGGATAGAAACCTGAACTTAGGGTGACTTTGCATGACAACATCTAGGCTCGAGTCGTAGTCTCCCTAGTGTCGTGTCTTCCCCTGGTTTCTGGTTAGCAATTCAGTCCCTTTCAGGGGAACTACATCGCCCTGATCCTCGTTCCAGACGAGGTATGTAGGCAGGGGGTCGTGCGAGACCTCTCCGGGCAACCTTTTTCTTTTTTGCGTGTGTTTACTTGTTATCTGATTGTGTTTGGTTCGGATGCCGACGTAAGCCCAGTGATTGGCTGTCGGGCTCCACGTTTGCCGTTTTGTACGTGTTTTGGTTCGGATGCCGACGTAAGCCCAGTGATTGGCTGTCGGGCTCCATGTTTGCCACCCTTGCTTGTTTGTATGTTTTGTGTTGTTTGGCGTGCGTAAGCCGAACTACAGTGGCTCTGATTCTTGTTCCATACGAGATATGTAGGCATAAGGTGCGATACCTTATCGAGCTCGTTCCTCCTAACCCCACCTGCGTTCCCCATGTGTGTGTGTGATGTTTAGTAACCTTTTCTTTATTCTAGGACGTGGATCCCGTCGAGTACGACGGACGTGAGGGGTGCTAATACCTTCCCCTTGCGTAACCGACTCCCTTACCCTTTCTCTCTGGTCGCGAGACCATTTCCTTTCCAGGTTTCTCTGAGCGTTTCCTTTCCCTATCTTGGGATAAATAACGCGCAGTGGCGGCTCTGTGTGTGTTTTGTTTTCGAGTCTCGCCGGTTGATTTTTCGCAGGAAGCGACAGCTGGCGACTCTGCTGGGGACTTTTCAGATGTAGACCTGTGCTGGTCCATCGTCCCTAAGCGAGTCCTTCCTAGCGTTCTAGGATAGTTTAGGTTGCTTGTGTTGTGTGTTATTTATTGCATTTATTATTCTAACCAGTGTGTATATATTTGCATTAATGTCTGCATGCATCATACTATCATATTGTTGCCGTCCTCTATGCAGGTGGTTCCTCTGTGTGGGGTGGGTGTTCTGAGTGGGGCTAAAACCCAGGCCCGAGTATACACCTAGGATTAGTGTGGTCTCATGTCGCCTCTTTCGTGTTAGGTTAACATGTGCCTGGCGGCGTGATGTACCACAAACCGGACGAGGTTCAGTTGATAGTGCTTTCCTCTGTGGAGTATCCACTTTGGCTTAGTTACTTCATCTGAGCTGTTGACTCTGGTGACCGATCATTTCCCGGATCTTTGGTTTAGACGGTCTTAAGGGAGCTACAATGGCACACCCGAAAGGGCAAACCCATTGAGTATCTCTGCCCGATTGTCGAGACTATTGTCCGCCTTAGGTTGACCTGTTTAGAATTTACCTGTGAGGGGAGGGTGATTCTTTCAGATGCACGTTCAGATGGTGACTTTGATGGTGACTTTTTGATCTGTGATTCAGAGTCCTATTTATAAGTCGGATTTATGGCTGTTTATTTCTGAGACGCCGGAGTGCTGTCCGAGTTATTTATCAGTGGGGATCCGTTTATTTCAGGATTCCCCGGGCCGAGTTATTTATCAGTGGGGATCCGTTTATTTCGGATTCCCTGGGCCGATTCAGATGGTGATGGTGTGTCTGCTCAGAGACCAGTGATGATGATGATGTATCTGTCTTCCGTTTATTTCGGAACCCGTGGGTCCAATTGATGATCGTACATTCCTCAGATGGTTAAGATCAGTTCAGAGACCAGATTCAGTGCAGATGATCAGATGGCTTGGAGGATGGCAACGCATTGCATTCATTCATCAGCATCATTACATCTTGCATTAATTGCATCTAACACATGTTTACCCATATGCAGGGACATTTTTGATCGAGATCCTGGTTGAGAGATTTCTTTGCTCAGAGATGAGGACCGGTTTGAAGCCCGATGTTGTCTACAGTTTCTTCGATCCTGAGATTGGTGTGCTGAAGGATATGATAGCATTGATTACACCCGACCATGTGGGGATGTTCAGAGAGGCATACGGTAGTATCCTGAAGATGGTTTTCAGACTCATTGACAGTGATAAGAGTGCCATTCATACTCTTCTCCAGTTCTATGACCCGGGGCTGAGGTGCTTTGTATTTCCTGGTTATTTGTTGGGACCTCTGATGGAAGATTATGTTAGCATCCTGGGTATACAGATCAGTGGTCAGATTCCTTTTCATGTGACCAGAGCAGAGCCAAATGTCCTTGGAATTTCACGTGCTCTTTATTTGAGTCCGGAAATGGTCAAAGAAGGATTGAAGGAGAAAGGAAAATTACCCGGTTTTCATTTGAGTTTCTTGGAGGCTAATGCCAAGGAACATGCTGCAATGGGTAACTGGAAGACGGTGTGCGCATTGATTGCTGTGAGCATTTATGGGATTGTTCTGTTTCCTAATCAGAAGAATTTTGTGGACCATAATGCTATCAGATTGTTCATGCAGAAGAACCCTATTCCTACTCTGGTCGGAGATGTTTACTATTCAGTGCATAACAGGAATGAGAAGAGGCGTGGTGGCTTGATCAGATGTTGTTCCCAGTTGCTCTTCAAATGGTTCATGGGGTATTTGCCCTCTCGAGGTGCTTTCGTTCAGATTGATCCCAGTGTCAAGTGGTCCTTCAGGTTGATGGGTTTGCGGGCTGTTGATATTGCTTGGACTCATAGTGGTTTGGCTGGAAGAGATTTTATATGTAGTTGCGGGAGTTTACCTAATGTGCCTTTGGTGGGAGTTCAGGGTTGCATCAGTTACAACCCAACGCTTCTCAGGAGACAGATGGGGTTTGCTGTAGAGGGTCCTCCTCTCGGGCGAGAGATTCAGGAGTCCTTCTATTTCCCGATTGATGGTAACCAAACCAAGCTGAGGCAGGTATTGGATGAGTGGCGAGATATTCAGAGGAAGGGTAAGATTCCTTATGGTAAAGTCAACAGTCGGTATTTTCCTTTGTTTGAGGATTGGTTGCGGAAGAGGATTGAAGCTACATTTCTACCATTTCCTGGAGGTGATCCTGTGTGTCCCATGATTGAGGGTCCAAGTTCTTCTGTCAGCATGGAGGAATTCCTTGAGATGAAGAGGGCCAGAGATCAGTTACTTGCAGAGAAAGCTGAATGGGAGAGAAGTGTTGCTCGTTTTCAGGCAGCTAATCAGGAGATCAAAGTAAAGATGGAAGATCAAGACAAGCGACATGCCCTGGAGGCCAAGCGCTTTGAGATGGATACTGCCTATTATGGGAAGATTAGTCAGGCTTTAGCATCGTCCAACAGGGAGCATGACATCACAAAGGAGAAGCTGTTCAGAGCATCAAAGGTCATTGAAGATGAGAAGAGGAGGCAAATCCTAGTCAGGGATCAGAGAGATGAGAGAGCCAGAGTCCTCGCTGCAGAGTGGGAAGCGGAGAAAGCAAAGATCAGGGCTGAGAGAGATCACTACATGGCAGAGAGAGACCACTACTTCAGGCAGATGAAGATTCATCAGAAGGAGGTGGGGAGACTACAACAGGAGAACACAGAGCTCAGGTTCGCCGCAGAGTTCGCGAGGATGGAAGATGAGATAGGGCCATCTGTGGGACCCTCATCTGGCTAGATCTTTCATTTGTGTTGGATTACCGTCAGGCTTGTTGACGGAATTCACTTGTCTGTATTTCTTTCCAATTCTGGAGGATTGTATTTGATTTGTATCTGATCTGATGTATGACTATGGCACTGATTGTGCACTTTTGGTTATGTGATGGTGATTTTTCATTCAGTGATTAATCTTCAAGCTTTATTTGCTTTGCCGTATGCACTCACACAAGCACACACATGGTTGGGGGTATCATGCTAAATCACATATCTCCGATCTGCACGATAAAATCAAACGCTGAATATCAGAATATTGATGCCGGATTATTATTTGTCTCAATGATACCAGGATCGAGGGACAAAGTGTCCTTCATATGAATAGACACTGCATCCATGCATTGATCATAATAACTGTGCTTTATTTTGCAGGTGTTTGTTACTAACATGCTTGCTTGTGACAGGAATCATTGCTCGCGCTCGGAGGATAGTACCCTTGCACGCAACTCGCCCTCACAGATATTATACCCGAAGAAATACGCCCAGACTCATGGAGCTTCCCAGTGCTGATATGCTTGAATTGAAAGAAAAGATGAATGAGCTGATCAATATAATGCAAGGCTTTGCAATTGGTCAGAAGGCTCTCGCAGACAAGGTTGAGAAACTCGAGCGGGTTTCTGCTGTGAACAGTGGGGTCAACCTGGATGGAGTCTCCAACCAGGGGCAGGGATCTCGCGATGGTGGAAAGAGGACGACTGTGGGCCTCGTGAACAATGCTGGTGGTCAACCTGGGCCTAGTCAAAATATGAAGGACAATTTTGTGCCTCCGTTCTATGGTTTTGACGAAGATCAGGAGGAAGACAGGGAGGCTGACCAATTTTCTATGCAGAACGAGCCTTTTGTTCCTTACAACATTCCTCCTCAGAATAAAGAAATTCAGCTGCTGGCTGAGAAAATCAAAGTGCTTGAGAGCTATGCCACGCCAGGGGTGGTGAATATGTCCAACATGGGGCTGGTGGAGGGGATTGTGATCCCTCAGAAGTTTAAAGCGCCGGCGTTTGACAAGTACAACGGTAGTTCCTGCCCGGAAACTCATCTCCAGGCATTCGTCCGTAAAATCTCTGCATACACGGCAGATCAGAAACTGTGGATGTATTTTTTCCAGGACAGCCTGTCCGGGGGATCCTTGGAATGGTACACCAAGCTGAAGTCTTCCGATATCAAAAGTTGGCAGGATTTGGGAGATGCTTTCTTTAAGCAGTACCAGTTTAACGCAGATATGGCTCCGAGTCGTACCCAGCTGCAGGGTATGTCTCAAAAGCACAACGAGGGCTTTAAGGAGTATGCCCAAAGATGGAGAGAACTGGCTGCAAGGGTGCAACCCCCGCTTGTGGATCGTGAAATGTCGGACTTGTTTATGGGGACCCTGCAGGGGCCGTTTGCTGAGAGAATGGTGGGTTGTCCTGTCACCAATTTTTCCGATATTGTGGTAGCTGGGGAACGGATTGAGAGTTGGTTGAAGTTGGGCAAAATTCAGGGTAATGCTTCCGCATCATCTTCCGGTTCGAAAAAGCCGTTTGGTAATAACGGTGGGCAGAGGAAGAAGGAGGGCGATACCAGCGCCGTGTATACTCAACGCGGACCCAGTAGGGACCGTTACTTCCAGCACAATGCTGCAGTAACAATTCCTGCTGAGTCTCAGCCAGCACAGCAACAACAGCAGCAACAGCAACAGAGACAACAACCCTTTCAGCAGAGGCAGCAAAGGGCTGGTTATCAGATCCGGGGTAGAGCGCAGGATCGTCAGTTTGATAGGCCTCCGGTGAGCTATGCTTTCTTGTTCAAGAAGCTGCAAGATTTGGGCCTAGTGCAGACTAGAACTCTGGCGCCTTTGAGACCTGATCAAAGGCCGGCCAGCTATGACGAGAATGCTAAGTGTGAATTCCACTCGGGTGCGCCCGGGCATAACATTGAGAACTGTAAAGCTTTTAAGCACACAGTTCAGGATTTAGTGGATTCCAAGGCCATTAATTTTGCTCCATCCCCCAATGTCAATGCCAATCCCATGCCAGCGCATGGTCAGAGGGGAGTGAATGCCATTTCTGCGGAAAGTCGAGTCGGGCTGTTTGACGTTGGTCAGTTGAAGACGCCTCTGGCTGAGGTCAAGAGGCAGTTGTTGAAAAATGGGGTTTATCCGGGTTGCGGCCATGAGTGTGCTGAGTGCACTGTTTTTATGAATGGTTGTGAGCTTCTGAGGAAGCATGTCCAGGGTCTGATGGACAGTGGTGATATCCTGATTGAAAGGGCTGACAAAGAAGAGAAGGAAGAGGTCTCCACCATAACAATTTATTACGACCCGGTGGATTTGTCTAACCTTACTGAGGAGGCTCCAGTTACCATCACGGTACCTGGGCCGATTCCTTATGACAAAGATGATGCCGTGCCGTGGCATTATGGTGGGGAAGTATACTGTAACGGTGAGAGGGTTGAAGGACAATCTGCCAGTGAAACCACCGTGCTAAAGGTGGATAATGCCGGTCCCAGCAATTTCACTCGCATCGGTAGGCTGTTTGCTCCTGATGCGTTGAGGAGAGGAGAAGAAGAAAAAGATAAAAAAGAAAAGGCCGAGGCTTTAGCCAGGGCAAAAGGAAAAACTGTGGTTGAAGATGGAGCTACTCCTGTAATGACACCGGCGCCTGCGGGGTCGGATAACAAATTTGATGATGAGGCTGAAGAATTCCTCAGAATAATCAAGAAGTCGGAGTATAAATTGGTGGATCATTTGCAGCAGACTCCTTCTAAGATCTCAATTCTTTCACTGCTGTTGAGTTCTGAGGGTCATAGGGAGGCTTTATTGAAAATTCTGAAGAAAGCCTATGTGCCTCAGGAGATCACAATTAACCAATTGGAGACGGTCGTATCCAACGTGCATGCTAGCCATGGGTTGGGCTTTACTGATATGGATTTGACCGTGGATGGAAGGAACCATAACCGGGCTTTACACATTGCGATGGAATGCAAAGGAGCCGTGCTTTCGCATGTGCTGGTTGATACCGGCTCCTCATTAAATGTGTTACCAAAGAAGGCCCTAGCTAAGCTAAACTGTGATGGGCTGATTTTGACCCCGACTGATTTGATTGTGCGGGCATTTGATGGGTCAAAACGAGCCGTATTTGGGGAAGTTGAATTGCCGGTGAAGATTGGACCTGAGGTGTTCAAGTCGACTTTCTATGTCATGGACATTCAGCCGGCATACAGTTGCCTGTTGGGTCGCCCATGGATTCATGCTGCTGGGGCAGTTACTTCGACTTTGCACCAGAAGCTGAAATATGTCTGGGAGGTCAGGTTGTCACGGTTTGTGGAGAGGAAGACATCTTTGTCAGCCACCTGTCTTCATTCAAGTATGTGGAGATGGATGGAGAAATATGGGAGACGCCTAGCCAGGCATTCGAAACCGTCAAGGTGGAGAATGCTCTGTTTGCTAAGCAGGAGGAAGAGAAACCATCCATCGCTTCCTACAAGCAGGCCGCCGAGGTGGTCAAGAGTGGAGAGGCTCCTGGTTGGGGCAGAATGATGGAGGTTCCTGAGAAGAAGGACAGGTTTGGAGTTGGATATCAACCGGGCCGAGGCTCAGGGCGAGGAAGAGGACGTCGTATGTCGGTTACCTTCACGAGCGCTGGAATGCTGGATCCAGATCAAATCTGTATGATGGGTGAAGATACTGACAGTGATTGCGACATGGACCAGTGGATAAAGCCGTGCGTACCAGGGATGGAAATCCAGAACTGGAAGGCCGAAGAGATCATCCGGGTCACACTCCTTGAAGAGTAATATTTTTCTTGTTTCCTTCTTATATGCATGCAAACCATACGTGTTGCCCGACACGTAATGGTTCATTGTAAGGGCCTCCTCATGTTTAAAAATTTGCAAGATTTTGCATCATCAATAAAGGATGTTTTTCAGTCAAAAGCGGTGTTCCCTGTTTTTCATTTATTTTTGCAGTTTAAAAATAAAAACAAAATAAAAATGGCAATGTTTTCATTTTTCTTTTTGATTTCTCACACCGGTTCTAAAGCAATGCATGAATCAACATTCATGCAGATTCGATTCTTCTCCGGATCTCATTGATAACAATCCTGTTACACCCTTGTATGACTTCGACAATCCGATCTATCTTGCCGAAGAAGAAGACGAAGAAGATTGTGAACTGCCAGGGGAATTAGCCAGGTTGTTAAAACAAGAGGAGAAGGTGATTCAGCCGCATGAAGAACAGATTGAGGTCGTGAACCTGGGTACCGACGAGGTTAAGAAAGAAGTGAAAATCGGGGTTGCATTGGAGGAAAGTGTAAAGAGCAGATTGGTAGCGTTGTTGAAAGAGTATGTCGACATCTTTGCCTGGTCTTATCAAGATATGCCAGGGTTAGATACCGATATTGTTGTGCACAAGCTACCGTTGAGATCTGATTGTCCTCCAGTGAAGCAGAAGTTGCGCAGAACTCGACCTGATATGGCGATGAAGATTAAAGAAGAAGTGCAGAAGCAGTGGGATGCTGGTTTCCTTGCTGTCACTAATTATCCGCCATGGGTTGCAAACATTGTGCCAGTCCCGAAGAAAGATGGGAAAGTGAGAATGTGTGTGGATTACCGAGATCTGAATAGGGCTAGTCCAAAAGATGATTTTCCGTTACCTCACATTGACGTGTTGGTAGATAATACAGCTCAATTCTCGGTGTTTTCCTTCATGGATGGCTTTTCTGGCTATAATCAAATCAAAATGTCGCCAGATGATATGGAGAAAACAACGTTCATCACACCGTGGGGCACCTTTTGTTACAAGGTGATGCCATTCGGTCTCAAGAACGCCGGTGCTACTTATCAGAGGGCCATGTTGACTTTGTTTCATGATATGATTCATCATGAAATTGAATGCTATGTTGATGACATGATAGCAAAGTCCCAAACAGAGGAGGGGCATTTGGTAGATTTGGCCAAGTTGTTTGACCGGCTGAGACAGTTCAGACTGAGGTTGAATCCGAACAAGTGCACGTTCGGAGTGCGGTCCGGTAAATTGCTGGGGTTTATTGTAAGTGAGAAAGGAATCGAGGTTGATCCTGCAAAGGTAAAAGCGATAAAAGAAATGCCTGAACCGAGAACAGAGAAAGAAGTTCGTGGTTTCTTAGGTAGATTGAACTACATTTCACGGTTCATATCTCATCTAACAGCCACGTGTGAACCGATATTCAAATTGTTGAGGAAAGATCAAACGGTCAGGTGGAATGACGATTGCCAAGTGGCATTTGAAAAAATAAAAGAGTATTTGCAGGAGCCTCCGATTCTGATGCCTCCTGTAGAGGGAAGACCGTTAATTCTGTACCTGACAGTCCTCGAGGGGTCTATGGGGTGTGTATTGGGGCAGCATGACGAGTCTGGTCGAAAAGAGCATGCCATATACTACCTTAGCAAAAAGTTTACCGACTGTGAAACAAGATATTCACTGCTCGAGAAAACTTGCTGTGCTTTGGTCTGGGCTGCTCGCCGACTAAGGCAGTATATGCTGGTTCATACCACTTTGTTGATTTCCAAGATGGATCCAATCAAGTACATTTTTGAGAAGCCAGCATTGACCGGACGGGTTGCGAGGTGGCAAATGATTTTGACTGAATACGATATACAGTATACCTCTCAGAAAGCGATCAAGGGGAGTGTATTGTCTGATTACCTCGCCCAGCAACCTATTGACGATTATCAACCGATGAAGTTTGAATTCCCTGATGAGGACATCATGTTCCTTAAATCGAAAGATTGCGAGGAACCAATCCCGGAGGAAGGGCCTGACCCTGAATCCGAATGGATTCTGATGTTTGATGGGGCCGTTAACGTGAATGGAAGCGGTGTTGGTGCTGTTTTGGTTACGCCGAAAGGATCCCACATTCCTTTTGCTGCCCGGCTAACCTTTGAGTGTACCAACAACGTAGCTGAATATGAAGCTTGCATATTGGGAATTGAAGAGGCGATTGATTTGAGAATCAAGAACCTTGTCATATATGGAGATTCAGCTCTGGTGATAAATCAGGTTAACGGAAAATGGTATACGCATCAATCTCATTTGGTTCCGTATCGAGATTATACGAGGAGATTGTTGACGTTTTTCACCAAGGTGAAGATGCATCATGTGCCTAGAGAGGAGAATCCTTTGGCAGATGCTTTGGCTACTCTGGCTGCCTTGATTAAGGTGCGGAGGTGGAATCAGTTCCCCAGTGTGGAAGTGGGACGTCTGGATAGGCCGGCTTATGTGTTTGCTGTTGATACGGCACCTGATGATGAGAAGCCATGGTATTATGATATCAAGCGCTATCTTGAGACGCAAGAGTATCCTGAGGGAGCATCCAAGAAAGATAGAAAGACTCTGCGGAGGTTAGCCATGGTGTTCTACCTGAATAAGGATGGGGTGTTGTATAAGAGGAATTTTGATTGGGTCTTGCTCAGGTGTGTTGATGATGCAGAAGCAAGCCAATTGATGAAAGAGGTTCATGAGGGATCGTTCGGTACCCATGCCAGTGGGAATGCAATGGTGAAGAAGCTGTTGAGAGCAGGTTATTACTGGATGACAATGGAGGCCCAATGTTTTAATTTCGTGCGGAAGTGTCATAAATGCCAGATTTATGCAGACAAGGTGCACGTGCCTCCAAATCCGTTGAGCTTAATGTCGTCTCCATGGCCGTTTGCTATGTGGGGCATTGATATGATAGGAAAGATTGAGCCTACAGCTTCGAATGGGCACAGATTCATATTAGTGGCTATTGATTACTTCACCAAGTGGGTTGAAGCAGCCTCTTATACGAATGTGACGAAGCAGGTTGTTGCAAGATTTCTCAAGAGAGACATCATTTGCCGATATGGGGTTCCCGAGAGAATCATTACTGATAATGGTTCTAATCTGAACAATAAGATGATGGCAGAACTTTGCCGGGAATTCAAGATTGAGCATCACAATTCTTCTCCCTATCGTCAAAAGATGAATGGGGCGGTTGAGGCAGCCAATAAGAATATTAAGAAGATTGTGCAGAAAATGGTGGTAACCTACAAAGACTGGCATGAGATGTTGCCATTTGCATTACATGGGTATCGAACGTCGGTACGTACATCTACTGGGGCAACTCCTTTCTCATTGGTATATGGGATGGAGGCTGTATTACCTGTTGAGGTTCAGATTCCCTCTTTGAGAGTCCTGATGGATGTGAAATTGCAAGAGGCTGAGTGGGTGAGGACCCGGTATGAAGAGTTGAGCCTGATTGAGGAAAAGAGGCTAGCAGCCATCTGTCATGGGCAGTTGTACCAGCAGCGAATGAAGCGGGCTTTTGACAAAAAGGTGCGACCTCGGGTATATCACGTAGGTGATATGGTGCTGAAAAGGATCCTTCCTCCTCAAAACGATCGAAGGGGCAAATGGACGCCGAATTATGAAGGTCCGTTCGTGGTCAAGAAGGTTTTCTCTGGTGGAGCCTTGTTGTTGACGACCATGGATGGCGAGGATTTTCCATCCCCTGTGAATGCGGACACAGTTAAAAAATACTTCGTATAATTGACCCGCTGGACGAAAAGAACAAAATAGTCCAGGCAAAAATGGGCATCCCGACGAACCAAAAACAGAAGAAAGGTTCGGGCAAAAATTAGGGATAAAATGAAATAACTGTACACCCGGCAAGTCGAAAACCTGAAAAGGCGACTTGGGCAAAAAGGGGTATCCCGGTGGACTGAAAACCCGAAAGGGCGGTCCAGGCAAAAGAGGGATTGAACGAACAACTGCGTCTAGCATGATCGTTTGCGCTTTGGTTAAAGCATCACGGATAATACCCGGTAGGGGTCAATCAGAAACGTCTTGTTCAGAAGGCAGAAAGCAAGGAGAGTCTGAGAACATATGGGGTGTAACCGAGTTGGAACTCGATGAGATCACGGGTTTCACATTGCCATTAGGATAGATTTTTCCTTTTGTGTGCAATTACCTCTTTTCAGGAATTGCTTCCTTTTGTATTGCTCAATTTGAGCCACACTTTTCCAATCAATAAAATGCATATTCAGTCAAATAATTTTGTTTTTGTTTTTCATTACCGCTTTGATTGCAAAAACATCCAAATATTTTTGATAAAGAATCTTGCATTTTAAGACATACAGGTCCCTTCCAATGCATGCTTATAAGATTGAAGCTGGAAATCTTATTTGGAAGGTTGAGTGACCCAAGTGTTGAAATCTTGACACGCCTGGGGCACGGTTTTATCTGATGATCTGTTTTGCAGGAACTGTTAGGTATTCGTCACTCACTTGCAGGTTGTGATGTGGAAGCTCTGTAACAGATCCCCAGAGAGTTCGCTCAGGGACGGATATATGACGAAGACGTTGAGACGTACGACGTTCCTTGATGATAATCAAGAAGACTCTTCAAAATCAGCAGATTGGAAAGTCTGTGGAAATTCCCCGCAGAGTCCGATCAGGAACGAGTGCATGAAGAAAGGACGGAGAGACGACGAGACGTCCGACGACCTTTGGAATTAACCAAGAAGACTCTTCAAAGTCGGAAAATTGAAATTTCTGTATAATCCCAGGAGTACGTTCTCGTCGAGCGCGGAGCGATTTGGAATACAAGATGATGGAGCAGAAAAGGTCCAGATGAGTCTGGGAGTTCTCAAAAGTGGAAAGCTGATATGAGATTGGGAGGTGGATACCATGGTTCGACGAGTCGACGGGTGTTTTGTACCAACTTTTCTCATTTCCTGGCTAGGTCCCCAAGTAGAGTAAAGGACCAACTCCCTAGCAGATCCGAGGTCTGTGACTTCTCCAGCCGAGTCAAGATGGTTATCCCCGGCAGGTTTACCACGGTGTTTCCTCAGCAGCCAGGCTAGAAGGTTGCTACTCCCCGAATGGAGCGGGTCTTTTCCAAAGAAATATATCTCCAGCAGTTCCCCGAATGGAGCGGGTCTTTTCCAAAGAAATATATCTCCAGCAGTTCCCCGAATGGAGCGGGTCTTTTCCAAAGAAATATATCTCCAGCAGTTCCCCGAGTGGAGCGGGTTTCAATGAAATATATCTCCAGCAGTGTTCATCCTACCAGTGGATTGGACAAGTTCCCGTAGCGGACGGATTTTTTGCATCCCCAGCTGAGATGATTCTACCTATGGATTGCATGGGTTGTCCCCAGCGGAGTAGTATGCGGTTCCCTAGCAGGGTCAGGATGGTTACCCCCATCAGGTGATAGATTGAGGTTTCCCCAGTCAATGGGCCTGGAGGCTGCTATTTTCCCCAGCGGAGTATCTGTGAGCATTTCCCCAGCGAAGTCGTCAGGTATCTGTGAGGGTTTTCCCGGAGCGGAGTCAGGATTGACATCCCTAGCAAGTCAAGATTGGAGTATCCCCACAGAGTGTTGGTGGTTCTTATTCCCCAGCAGTTTCTCGAGTGGATTGGGTGCAAAGGAGGTTCTTCCCCAGCAAGGGTTACCTTATCCCAACAGCAGCAGTGCTATTCCCCAGCAGGGTGGAGATCGGAGTATTGACGAGTTCCTCAGCAGAGTGTCTCGTGCTCCCCAGAAGAGTCCCTTGAGGGGGGTACTTTTTTATGCATTCATCATGAAAAAATAACATGGCATATTGCATAGGAAAATAATAATCGCGTAGCATTTCCATAATTATGGAGCATTACGCAGAAAAAATCAATCATGCATCATATTGCACGCGTAAGCTAGTCTCAAACCGTGGTTACTGTTCGAGAAGTGGTTTTGCCCAAAGGTGAAGAGGTGTTACTCCGAGGAGTTCAGCATCGTGATTGAATCGAAGATATTCCCCAGTAGTGCGATACTGGAGTAATTGTTTTCCGTCAAGCCGAGATGGGAAATGTTTGGCGTTCAGCGCGATTCAAGCTGTGGTTACCGCTTGGGATTTGGTGTTGCCGGATAGTGAAGACGATACTCCGAGGAGTTCAGCAGCGGGATTTTGGAGCAGCGGTATTTCCCAGTCATCAGTAAATGTCTGGTCGAGCTTTCTTTGGTGTCAGTAAACATCATCATTCGATGTCCAGTAAACGTCGAGTTATTTCCCAGTCATTGTTTAATGTCTGGTCGGTCATTGTTTGATGTCCTGTAAACATCATTGTTTGATGCCTGTAAACATCATTGTTTGATGCCTGTAAACATCATTGTTCGATGTCCTGTCAACATCATTGTTCGATGTCCTGTCAACATCCTTGTTCGGTGTCCTGTCAACATCATTGTTAGATGTCCTGTCCACATCAATGTCCGATGTCCTGTAAACATCATTGTTTGATGCCTGTAAACATCATTGTTTGATGCCTGTCAACATCATTGTTTGATGTCCTGTCAACATCATTGTTAGATGTCCTGTCAACATCCTTGTTTGATGTCCTGTCAACATCCTTGTTTGATGTCCTGTCAACATCATTGTTTGATGTCCTGTCAACATCCTTGTTTGATGTCCTGTCAACATCCTTGTTTGATGTCCTGTCAACATCCTTGTTTGATGTCCTGTCAACATCATTGTTTGATGTCCCGTCAACATCATTGTTTGATGTCCCGTCAACATCATTGTTCGATGTCCTGTCAACATCATTGTTCGATGTCCTGTCAACATCATTGTTCGATGTCCTGTAAACATCATTGTTCGATGTCCTGTCAACATCATTGTTTGATGTCCAGTAAACGTCGAGTTTTCTCCCAGTCATCAGTCAGTGTCTGGTTGAAAGTGTTACTCTGAGGAGTGTGGTACCTTGACGTCAGATCAGCAGTGTTCCCCAGTAGTGCGATATTGGAGGAAATGTTTCCGTCGGACAGAGATGGAAATGATATCAGAAGACGTTACGCGATCAGCGCGATTTCCGGGGTTCAAATGGAGAAAGGGAGATGTTGCGGCATTTTCTGGAGAACGGGGTTCATATTGGCGATCGCGGGTTATCGTCAGGCGACTGGGGTCCAAATCGGAGAATGGGGTCCATTTATTTTGGCAAACAGGAGAATGGGGTTCAAATGCAGAGATCCGAGGGTCGTTTGCGCAGAGAAAATTTCGGGGTTCAAGAAAATGGAAAAAAGAGCAGAGAAAAATTTCGGGGTTCAAGAAAAAGAAAAAAGAAGAGAGAATAATGATCCCGAGTGGATGTGTGGTGTTCAGGCCATAGTTATCCCTGCGTTACCATTTATTTTGGTATCCAGGTCGACGTTGTTCAAAGTTTGTTTCTTCGCCGATGCTGACAGGCGCTGTTAATTATTATCCCATCAGAGTGCAAATTGTTCGTCTGTTTCTTGGTATTCAATCACTCTTCACCCTGGTCATCCGAAAGCCGAGGCTATTCGTATCGACAGGTTCACAGTGGATTGAATAGGGGCAGCTGTAACACCTCAAAATTTGCCCTCTTCTCTTGGGACTATCATAACATATATTGCATATCATTCTTAGGTCATTAGGCATTGCATATTGCATATCATGTGGTTACATTGTGCAAGCTATCCGCTCAAGTCTTGATCAGAGGATGAGGAAGTCAAAGTGCAAGCCTAGGGTTTATTAACTGATCATTGGCCATCTGAGGATTGGACTGTGAATTAGGGTTTCATGATTCTCAATGGATGTTGGTCTTCATCTTGATTGCAATGATACATCATCATCATCATGGTTGGTTATCATCAGAAGAATCAAGTGATTGAAGAAGATTCCTTGAGATTAGGGTTTTGACCACTGGTCAACCCTAATCAGTCGCATTGGGCCAGGCAAGGCATAATCAGGAGATGGGGTCTATGATGGCTATGGGGTTCATTATATGATTATTTTGTGCTAATTGAGGCTAGGGTTTCACCCTTGAGCCATTTCAGTTGAAGATTGGAGCTCAGATTGATCTATGCATTGCCAGATTCATCTATCAGATGAAAAGTCAACTGTGGTCAACTGTACATGATCTGATGGATTTGGAGGTGGAAATGAGTTGGATACACTTCATTCATGTTGGAACAAGTGTTATTTGACATCTCAAGGCTTAAGAATGGAGAAAATCAAGTCAGAACAAAAACTGCCAAAAATAGAAAGTGACTTGTAATTGAAGTTTCCAAAAATGGAAAGTTTTTGACCTCAAAGCCACGTGTCCAAGGAAGCTTCAAATGAAGATTTGTTCAACATGAAAGTTGTAGATCTTGTTCTCACCTTTCCAAAAAGTCCAAGAACTTGGAAATCCCATGTATGGTTGGGAAATTATGGCTCAGTGAATTTCAAAAATGACCCATAATCAGGAGGCCATAATTTCCACATGGTTTGTCCAAATTGCAAGTTCTTTATATGCACAAACTCCATTTGACATGTACTTTCATGGTGCATAATTGGATTTTTCCAAAAGTGGTCAATGCAAAAAGTCAATTTTCAACTGGACAGTTAAAATGGACCAAGGGCAAAATTGTCCAACTTGTGAAATAATTGGAATTTTTGAGTGGGGATTTTTGCTACACCTCATGAATGGCATTTAAAAGTTGTTGGAATCATCATTTCATGGCAAAGGCTTATGGTTTGAAAATTGGCCATTAAAATGAAATTGCAAAATTGGACAAAGTGGCATTACATGGTGATTTTTCAAATTACACATCCAATGAGAGTGAGGCAGGTGGCAACAGCTCACACATGGCATTTGGAAGTTGTGTGAGCTGTCAAAGAGGTGGCAATGAGCTGGCTTATGAAATTCCATTTTTGCCCTCACTTGAAAATTAACATTTTCACTAACATGTTCAATTTGGCTAATTACATGATTAAGTGATGATTAAGCACACATATATAATCTTAATCTCATTCTAATCATAACAGAAATTCACAAATCCCAAAACCAGATCTGAAAATTCATCACATTCTCTCAAATTCTCAAGAACACATAGAACTTCAATTGACAAGAACTCTCTCATTTCTTGATCAATTTTCGAAATTCTTTTTGCATTGAACTCCTCTCGTCCTCTTCTCAAACTGTTTGTGGAGTTTGGATTGGAAAAAGCTGGGAATCGTGACTGTCATAGCAAGCATCATCCATGGCTTTTGGAATTTTCGAGTGCTAGAGGCTACCTGGAGTTGAAGCAATCATCCTATTCACCTTCCACAAGTTCCTACTGCTGCTGTTTCAAGGAATCGAGCTTCAAAAACAACAAGAATCACACTGCCATTCCAGGTTTTGAGTTTTTTCGAATTGCAAGATTTTGTGAATTGTTAGATGCGTTCTGTAGAGCATTAATTGTAGATTACGGTGATGGTTTTAGATTTGCAAATGATGAACTATAGGCTAGTAAATCTGGAATTGAAGTTTCAATGTCAAACCTTAGATCGATCGATTCGCATGTTTTAGGAACTGTTAGGTTAAATTGAATTCATATTTGAGATCTACGCGTTCATACGGTTCTAACGAGTATTCGTTTGCTCGTTTTGGTGATGGTTTGAGATTTCCATGTTCTTGAGTGTTCATGTGAGTTCTGGACTGAGAACGACGAAGAGAGGGCGTTTGATCCAGTTTTCCATTTGAAAATTCAAATACCGTGTTTCCCTCCCCCGCGCTCAGAATTACAACTATGCCATTACAATTTAATTAATTTAATTCAAATAATTCTAAAAAATCATTAACATCATAAAAAATTCATAAAAAATTGTAGAAAATTCAGAAAAATGTGGAAATTTTTGTGTTGACTTTGTTGTTGAGTGTAGAATTTGTTTGACCTATTGGTCAAAGTTGTGCATGGTAATAATTTTGTTTGACTTAGGCTTGTTTCACATATGTCATATTTTGATACCTTGTACCATTTTGATTGTGAAATGCACATAATGTAAAATAAATTCTTGACAATTTTTGTGATGATTGTTGACTGGCTGATGTTCATTTATATGTAAATTTCATGAATTTTTGATACCTGGCCATTGAGATATGAATTTTGGAACTTAGGTGTGACAATTTGTGTCACACCTCATTGTGTCAACTTGCTGGATTTAATTGAGTGACCTAGGCTTGGTAGAATAATATGAAATTTTGCATGATGTTTCATTAACATGTTAAGATGCTATGTGAATTTTTGTAGAATTTTATGTGGCATTTTCAATTTGATTTCTATTTTTCATCTCTGTTGGTCAAATATGCAAGCTTGTGTGACATGTGTTTGAAATATCCTTGTGAAATGCTCATATGGTATTGAATGATCATGAAATTTTGTATGATAGTTATAGACACATGATGTGACATCCCTGTTTTGGTCTCACTCATTTCTTTACTGTTTTCATTGAGTTATGAATTTTTGAAGTGGAAGCATGTGTTGATGTTGTGATTTGGAGCATATAATTGTGTCTGTTTTTGTTGATTTTCATTGACATGGTTCCATTTGCCCAATTAAGCTGAAATTTGGTGTGCCATACCTGGATTAGGTCCTGTTTAGGTGTAATTTATTTGAGATTTTTTGGATTTGTTTTGATGTGGATTTGAATCCAATAGTTCTGTTTGCATGTTTGGTGCTTCATTTGAACTAATTTGCCTTGTTTTGTGCATAACATGAACATGATGAATGATATAAACATGAGACCAATGGTGTTTGCTCTTGTTGGACATTAATTTGAGTTTGGTTTGGGAATGCCTTGCTGTTTAGGATTTTTTTCTTGCTTTGGACCCTAGGCTTGGCCTAGTGGTCTTGTGGCTAATGTTTGCTTGATTTTTCAGGATCAAAAGCATAACGCACATGGAGAATGATCCAAGTTAAATTGAAATGATGTTGTTTGATGTTTGTACACTAACATAACATTGTTTTGTAGGTTGTAAAGTTTGGGATTGAGCTTTGAGCTTGCTTTGTTGTGCCTTGATTTGTATAGTTTGACTGATTAATACTTGCTGTTTAGTTTTGTCTGTCTGAGTACTAACTGTGTTTGACTGTTTCCAGGTACTTTTAGTTGCTCAGTTCCTTGTGAACTTTTGCTTTGCTTTGCTTAAGCAACTTGCATTGAGGTATAACTTCCTAACTTCATGTAGTCTGGAGACCCGGCTGTTACCGGGCCGGGCAAATAAATGTCTGAAGTCCTCCTTAAGAGGCGATGATTGTGATTGTTTAATTTTGTGCCTAAGCAGGTAAAGTCCTTAATCAAGGCAATTGGTGGAAGGTAGGGATAAGCAATCTATCCCCCACTATTCAGTTGAGTCTTCTCCTTGCTCCCATTACATGGTTGTAGCATTGAGATCGCAAGCCCAAGATCTTGTGCAGTGCACATTGTGTCAGAGTCTTCGAGTATAGAAGGGTTCCCCTATTCTGGACCCATGCTCATTTGTCAGAAGCTCTCCCTGGTTAGGGATAAGAGCTGTGAGGTCTCATCCTCACTTCATCCTTTCATCTGCTTCACCTTAGCCTCGTAATGGCAAGGTTAAGAGCAAAACCAGCCTGTACAGATGACTCGCTGAGGCAGTCAAACCTATTGATTGAGCCCCCTTGTTTGGCTATAGTGGGTGCTATGTGGATATCTGATTGACATGCCTGTTTGAGATGCTTGTTCTCATTTGATGTATGCTTGTATGTTGTTTGCTTGTGTGCTTGCTTCTTTCCTGGTTAGGATAGGCTTGCTTATGCAAGTAGGATAGAAACCTGAACTTAGGGTGACTTTGCATGACAACATCTAGGCTCGAGTCGTAGTCTCCCTAGTGTCGTGTCTTCCCCTGGTTTCTGGTTAGCAATTCAGTCCCTTTCAGGGGAACTACATCGCCCTGATCCTCGTTCCAGACGAGGTATGTAGGCAGGGGGTCGTGCGAGACCTCTCCGGGCAACCTTTTTCTTTTTTGCGTGTGTTTACTTGTTATCTGATTGTGTTTGGTTCGGATGCCGACGTAAGCCCAGTGATTGGCTGTCGGGCTCCACGTTTGCCGTTTTGTACGTGTTTTGGTTCGGATGCCGACGTAAGCCCAGTGATTGGCTGTCGGGCTCCATGTTTGCCACCCTTGCTTGTTTGTATGTTTTGTGTTGTTTGGCGTGCGTAAGCCGAACTACAGTGGCTCTGATTCTTGTTCCATACGAGATATGTAGGCATAAGGTGCGATACCTTATCGAGCTCGTTCCTCCTAACCCCACCTGCGTTCCCCATGTGTGTGTGTGATGTTTAGCAACCTTTTCTTTATTCTAGGACGTGGATCCCGTCGAGTACGACGGACGTGAGGGGTGCTAATACCTTCCCCTTGCGTAACCGACTCCCTTACCCTTTCTCTCTGGTCGCGAGACCATTTCCTTTCCAGGTTTCTCTGAGCGTTTCCTTTCCCTATCTTGGGATAAATAACGCGCAGTGGCGGCTCTGTGTGTGTTTTGTTTTCGAGTCTCGCCGGTTGATTTTTCGCAGGAAGCGACAGATATAAGTCAAGATTTGTTTTTGCTTCCTTAATTATAATTATTCACTCTTAATTATGGCTCTTAGGCACTATTGGATCCGTATCAATTTTGAATATTTCACATTGAACCAAAAATATTTTGCATTTTTAATTTTTTCTATAAAACTCATAGCCTGTTATAAGTTTAGGGTTCCCAACTTTCGTCACTTTTCATTCCTAGTTTCTAAGTATTTTTGTTCAATTCTTCTTCGTAACTCAAGTCTCCAAGGGAGAAATTTGTGGAACAAGTTTATTCATAATTCAAGTTTTATAATTCATTCTCTTTATATTATTTAACCATTGTATTTGAATTGAGTTTGATGATGAATACCTCTGTGATTGTGTTTGCCCTCATAATAAGCGAGTTGTTTCCTAGGGGCTATGGGTCATGGGGATTGGTTCATGACTTATCATATGATCTCTTACTATTGATTGCGAGAATTTTAATTAAATTTATTTTATAGTCTGAGTTTGTGCATTCTGTCGCAACCTGAAAAATACAGTGTGCGAAAAAAACAACCGGCGAAAGAGAATGACAGAAGAGTCGCCACCGTGCGTTATTCATCCCAAAGGAGGGAAAGGAAACGCTCGAAGTAAACCTGAAAAAGGAAAGGACAAGACGGGGTCTCGCAACCAAATCTTGGGTTCGGGAGTCGGTTATGCGAAGGGAAGGTATTAGCACCCCTACGCATCCATAGTACTCTACGGGATCCACTTTTGTAGTTTTTGTCTAAAGGGTGTGGGTTTACCTAACGTGTTTATTTACTAAAAAGGTTAAGAGAAATGACTCGCGCGGATGTCGCATCCACTGCATACGTATCTCATTTGAATATGAGAATCAGAGTCTTCGTAGCTCGGCTGACCTATGAGTTGGGGGATGTGTGCTCGCTAAGACATCGCGTCTTATGCCTACGTATCTCATCTGGAATGAGAATCAGAGCAAGCCGTAGTTCGGCTAACTACGGGGTTATGGGTTGGGTTTTGGACGACCAACGTTACTACGCAATCTACCGGATGCTCGACCTTTGGAGACTTACTCGCCTGTAGTAGAAGGAGTAAACGTGTTGCTTTGGGTTTTAGGGTTTGGGATGCTCGAGGGCAAAAAGGCAGTCCTTGACGAAGGAACCGCGCTACCTGCAGGGATATGAATACAAAACACAAAACATGTATCTCAAAGTAAAATGCCACCAAGGGGCTCAAACATTGCCTCCTATCGAGGTCTTCCAGCTAAGAAAGCGATAAAGTATGAGAAAGGGAAAAAATTACCACACGGATAAAGATCCGAAGCTATAGCAGTTAAAGGGGCAAGAAACCCTGAAATGTCTCCAGCTGGACCGTCAAAGGAAATCAGTCAACACGAATAATCAGAATAAAACTCCAGGGGGTATCCCACAAATAAAGTGGGAAACCACGCGAGTGTCTCTGCGAAAGCCATGTGAGCCCTCACAAAACTCGACAAAGGGTTAGAGTAGTAGGATGAAATCAAGAGAAAACAATGCCATGGAAACACAAGACAGGTTAGAATAAACAAAATAGGGTAACCCAGAGTTGCCCCTAAATCAAAATGTAACCACATGAATAATTCCATCAAAATTCACAAAAGGCTCACAAAAAGGTATCAAATTCACCCATAATACCTCATACATTTAGAGCATTCAAATAAAAGGCATAAAGATGATGGATATAGGGCAAACCTGATTGGAGAGCTTGATTGAGTTGCGCCCGTGAGGTTTACAAGTTGAGTTCCTTTCAGGGTTTGGAGGTTGCTCTGAACTCTGTTGGCTTTTCTCTCACTATCTTTTCCTCAGGGTTTTGCTTCTCTTCCTTCTTTCTCCAGTGAATCTCCCAGTGTAACTCCAAGTGTGTTTTCCTCTACTGAAACTTCAGTATTTATAGACTGATTTTCGTGGGTAATGGGCTCAAATGAGGGAGACCCAAGTCCAAAATAATTTGTTATATTTTATTTATTTATTTTATTTATTTATTTAATTAATTAATTAATTAAATTTTTTTTTTTCGTTTTTTTTTTCCAGGAAAAATGAAGGGTAAATTTTGGGGTATTACAGCTGCCCCTATTCAATCAACTGGAGACCCGGAAAGAAGATGGCAGTTGCTTTCGTACTTTCGAGGTATCAAGAGATTGAATACAATAAAAGCCCAAAAAATTTGCACTGAAGTGAAGTGAAGTAACAATGTCTGTCAGAATCAGCAAAGAGGTGGTCTTGAAAGAAGAATTCGTCTGTACGGTAAGAGTCAGTTTGAATATCGAAAAAGAATGTTAAACTGGATACCAAAATAAATGGTAACACAGAAATAACCATGGCTTGAATGCCGCTCATCAGTCTGAATACTGGAAAGGATTTCGATCTGAACATCGGAAAATGGGCCTGAATGCCACAAGTCGCATCGACCTGAACATCGGAACCTTCTTCGATCTGAACATCGGAAAATTGGCCTGAATGCCACTTCGATCTGAATATCGGAACACTGGCCTGAATGCCACTTCGATCTGAATACCGGAAAACTGGCCTGAATGCCACTTCGGTCTGGATACCGGAAAACTGGCCTGAATGCCACTTCGGTCTGGATACCGGAAAACTGGTCTGAATTCCACTTCGGTCTGGATACCGGGAAAACTGGCCTGAATGCCACAAGTTGCATCGACCTGAACATCGAAAACTTCTTCGATCTGAACATCGGAACACTGGCCTGAATGCCACTTCGGTCTGGATACCGGAAAACTGGCCTGAATGCCACTTCGGTCTGGATACCGGAAAACTGGTCTGAATGCCACTTCGGTCTGGATACCGGGAAAACTGGCCTGAATGCCACAAGTTGCATCGACCTGAACGTCGGAAACTTCTTCGATCTGAACATCGGAAAACTTCATGCCTGTCAGCATTGGCAGAAATAGGGAATGATAATAGAGGCGGCGCATGGGCCAATGACACTTGCTGGGGATAACAAAGGTAAGTCATGAACAATCTTCAGTCTGAGTACTGGAAACAACTTCTAGCTTATCACTTGGGATACCGAGAATGTTTTATGCTTACATGCGTATGTTTGAATTTTTCAATGGCGTAATGCTCCATGAAAATGGAAATGCTACGCGATTTGGAAGGATGCAATGCAATATGATTCTACATGCAGGGATGCGAAATGCTGGGTAGAATGCCAAGCTGAGGCAAGGGATCTGCTGGAGAAATGATCACCATCTTCTGGGCTCTGGCCAGGCTGTTGGAGATGCACAGCGCAAAGAACTCTGTGGGGAGATGACTAGCCATGCGGTGTTCTGGCCATACCGAGACTCTGATCGGGGAAAGAATGGCATTGGAAGCCTGCTGCTGAGGAAAGCTACAATGGTTCTGGCACCCACAATTTGCGAGAGATGACTCAGCAGGGGGAGCTAACACTGATACGGTACCGAGGTTCTGCTTCAAGGAAAGAAACCATGGATCTGGCATTGGGATTATCGATCTGGCATCGAACTCTAAGGAGCAGCCACTTCTGCTGGGAAGATACAGTCTGGCACTGTCAACTCCGTTGGGGATATATAGTCTGACACTGTCAACTCTACTGGGGAGTGTATGTCCTGAAACAACCGCTTGGGGAAGTACAGTGGTGAGAAACTGCTGGGGATTGAAGAATCCAACACTCTGATCAGCTTTGCAGGGTCAAGACACTGAATTCGTCTGTTGGCGACTTCACTGGGGAAGATATTCACGACCATCTGCAGGAGATTTTAAGGAAATGCCCCGAGGGTATCTGTTCTGAATAGACGATCCAAAGCACTTAAAATTTACAGCAATTTTAAATGTTTATTAAGCCTGTACCTGTAAAGCCCTTATGTGTCATGATGCAATGTTTATCAAAAATTCGAACGTCATTTTTGCAAACAAAACAGTAAAATGAAAATGAAAACAGAGATATACTGAATAACATGATTTTATTGATTGAATGGCCTCTGAATAGGCATTTACATTAGGAAGCAATCCCTAGAAAGAGGTAATCGCACAATAGATAAAAACAGAAATTAATCTAATGGCAATGTGAAATGGATTTCTATTGGGTTCCAATTCTGCTATGACTTGCTCGTCTTCAAGATCCTCCAGATAATCAGCCTTCTGAAAGAGTGATTGGACTGTTTCCTATCCTTCAAAAATTTCTAGTCATTGGCACGAGATGAGATTTAGAACTACTCAGAACGCAGTCATTCGCTTAATCCCTAACTTTTGCCTGGATCGCCCTTTTCGGGTTTTCAATCCACCGGGATACCCATTTTTGCCTAAGTTGCCTTTTCAGGTTTTCAACTTACCGGGTGTACGATCTTTTCATTTTTAATCCCTAATTTTTGCCCGAACCTTTTCATTTTCTTGGTTCGTCGGGATGCCCATTTTTGCCTGGACTACTCTTTTTACTGTCCAGCGGGTCTATTTTATGCGAAGTATTTTTTAACCGCGTCTGAGTTCACAGGGGAAGTGAAGTTTTCACCATCCATAGTTGCAAGCATTAAAGCCCCACCATCAAAAACCTTGGTGACAATATACAGTCCATCATAGTTAGGAGTCCACTTGCCTCTGTGATCTGTCTGAGGAGGAAGGATCCTTTTCAAAACTAAATCTCCGGCTTGGAAACAACGAGGACGCACTTTCTGATTCAAAGGCTCTCTTCATCCGACTCTGATACAACTGCCCATGACAAATGGCTGCCATTCGCTTCTCTTCGATAAGACTCAACTCATTGAACCTTGTCCGAATCCATTCAGCTTCGTCTAGCTTGATATCCAACAAGACTCTTAGAGAAGGGATCTCCACTTCAACAGGTAGGACTGCTTCCATACCATACACAAGGGAGTAGGGGGTTGCCCCGGTCGATGTACGTACTGAAGTACGGTACCCATGCAAGGCGAAAGGTAGCATCTCATGCCAATCTCTGTACGTGACGACCATCTTCTGCACAATCTTCTTTATGTTCTTATTTGCCGCCTCAACAACGTCGTTCATCTTAGGGCGGTAAGGGGAAGAGTTGTGATGCTGAATGTTGAAGTTCTGACACAACTCCTTCATCATTTTGTTGTTGAGATTAGAACCATTATCAGTAATGATTCTTTCGGGAATCCCATAGCGACAAATGATTTCTTTCTTGATGAAACGGGAAACCACATGTCTGGTGACATTCGCGAACGACGCTGCCTCGACCCACTTGGTGAAATAGTCGATGGCAACAAGGATGAAGCGATGCCCATTGGAAGTAGTCGGCTCAATCTTTCCAATCATGTCAATGCCCCACATGGCAAACGGCCACGGCGAAGACATCACATTCAGAGGATTCGGCGGTACATGCACCTTATCAGCATAAATCTGGCACTTATGACACTTCCGAGCATACTTGAAACAATCTGATTCCATGGTCATCCAATAATAACCCGCTCTCAACAATTTCTTAGCCATTGCATGTCCGCCGGCATGAGTACCGAAGGAACCTTCATGAACTTCCTGCATTAACATGTCCGCCTCGTGTCTGTCCACGCATCTGAGCAAAACCATGTCGAAGTTCCTCTTATACAGCACATCGTCTTTGTTCAAGAAGAAACTGCCTGCCAATCTTCTCAAAGTCTTTCTGTCATTGTTGGATGCCCCTGCAGGGTACTCTTGATTCTTCAGAAAGCACTTGATATCGTGATACCAGGGCTTGTCATCGACTACCAGTTCAGCAGCAAACACATACGCGGCCCTGTCAAGGCGCATCACATCGATCCTGGGAGCATGGTTCCAACGAATTACCTTGATCATGGAGGATAGAGTAGCAAGTGCGTCTGCCATCTGGTTCTCATCACGAGGTATATGATACAATTTTACCGTTGTGAAGAAAGTCAAAAGTCTTCTCGTGTAATCTCTGTAGGGGACCAGAGTGGGCTGGAGAGTATTCCAATCACCATTCACTTGATTGATCACCAGAGCTGAATCTCCGAAGATGTCCAGAGTCTTGATTCTCAGATCAATGGCTTGCTCAATACCCAAGATACAGGCCTCGTACTCAGCTTCATTATTTGTGCACTCAAAAGTCAAACGAGCGGTGAAAGGCATGTGGGCACCCTTCGGAGTAGTAATGACAGCGCCAATTCCACTACCTCTAGCATTGACAGCCCCATCAAACAACAAAGTCCACTTTTCGTTTGGATCAGGTCCCTCCTCAACAACTGGCTCTTCACAGTCTTTCATCTTGAGGAACATGATGTCTTCATCAGGGAATTCAAACTTCATTGGCTCATAATCATCAATCGGCTGCTCGGCAAGGTAGTCTGACAGAATACTCCCTTTGATGGCCTTCTGTGACGTGTACTGAATATCATACTCTGTTAAAATCATTTGCCAACGAGCGACCCTTCCGGTGAGAGCCGGCTTCTCAAAGATGTACTTCACTGGATCCATCTTAGAAATCAACAAGGTAGTATGGTTCAACATATACTGTCTCAGTCGGCGAGCAGCCCAGGCCAAAGCACAGCAAGTTTTCTCAAGCTGCGAATATTTGATTTCACAGTCGGTAAACTTTTTGCTAAGGTAGTATATGGCATGCTCTTTTCGACCAGACTCGTCATGCTGTCCCAATACACACCCCATCGAGTTCTCGATCACTGACAGGTACATTATCAGAGGTCTCCCAGGAACTGGAGGTATAAGGATTGGAGGTTTTTGTAGATACTCTTTTATCTTCTCGAAAGCCCTTTGACAATCTTCATTCCACCTGATAGTCTGATCTTTCCTCAGCAATTTGAAAATTGGCTCACACGTGGTTGTTAGGTGAGAGATGAACCTTGCAATGTAGTTCAACCTCCCTAAGAAACTACGGACTTGCTTCTCTGTTCTTGGCTCAGGCATTTCCTGTATTGCTTTCACTTTGTCAGGATCCACCTCAATCCCTTTTCCGCTAACAATAAAACCCAGCAATTTTCCCGATCTCACCCCGAAAGTGCACTTATTCGGATTAAGTCTCAGTTTGAATTTCCTCAAACGCTCAAACAGTTTCTGCAAATTCAACAAATGTTCTTCTTCTGTCTGAGATTTGGCAATCATATCGTCCACATAAACCTCGATTTCATGATGAATCATATCATGGAACAGAGTCACCATTGCTCGCTGATATGTTGCTCCGGCATTTTTCAGACCAAACGGCATCACCTTGTAGCAGAAGGTGCCCCATGGGGTTATGAAAGTTGTCTTTTCCATGTCTTCTGGTGCCATCTTGATTTGGTTATAGCCAGAAAAGCCATCCATGAAGGAGAATACCGAGAACTGAGCTGTATTATCCACCAAAACGTCGATGTGAGGTAATGGGAAATCATCTTTAGGGCTAGCTCTGTTCAGATCCCGGTAGTCGACACACATCCGTACCTTTCCGTCCTTCTTAGGTACTGGGATGATGTTTGCAACCCATGGCGGATAATTGGTGACTGCTAGAAACCCTGCATCCAACTGCTTTTGCACTTCTTCCTTTATCTTGACAGCCATCTCTGGTCTTGTTCTTCTGAGCTTCTGCTTGACCGGAGGACAACCTTCTTTGAGAGGCAAGCGGTGCACCACGATGTCTGTGTCCAGCCCAGGCATGTCCTGATAAGACCAGGCGAAGATGTCAACGTATTCTTGCAGCAATTCAATCAGCCCTTTCTTCACATTGTCTTCTAAAGCAGCCCCTATCTTGATTTCTCTCTTGGTGTCCTCGGTGCCGAGATTAATCACTTCAACAGACTCTTGATGCGGTTGAATAACCCTTTCCTCTTGTTTTAATAACCTGGTAAGCTCTTCAGGGAGTTCACAGTCTTCATCACCCTCTTCTTCAGCTTGAAAGATTGGATTTTCAAAGTCGAAACGAGCCATAGCAGAACCGTTATCAATAGGATCCGGTGTTGTGCATCTGCATGAGTGATGGTATGTGCGTATGAGTGTGAAAGAAAAAAGTGGAAACTAAACAAAACATTGCCATTTTTTTTGTTTTGAAAAAAACTGCAAAAATAGAAAGACATGGAACGAAATATTTGAATGCAAAAAGACGTCCTTCATTTATGATAAAAAATGCAAGTGTCACATAAACAAAGAACCTACAATGAGTCATTACGCCCTGGGCGGAACGTAAGACTTGGATATGCATGAATAAACAAAGAAAATTACTCTTCAAGAAGAGTGACTTGGATAATCTCTTCAGAAGACCAATTGTTGATGACTTCACCCGGGATCTTCGGACGCACCCAATTGTCAATGTCACAATCACTATCCCCCTCTTCTTCGTTGACTGCAGAGACTTGACCATACTGAATGATGCCAGCACTGGAGAAAGTGATCGGCCCCTGAAGTGTTGTAGAAGTCAAAGCTGGCTGATATCCAATCCCGAACTTATCTTCTTTCACTGGTAATTCCAACAGACGCCCCCAACCGGGAGCAATACCTGAATCCACCACGGCTCGTGCCTGCTTAAAGGATGAGATAGAGGCACCCGCTTTAACCTCTTCCACAGACTCTTGGACAGACAAATCTTCAACCTGGAGGATACCTTTGTCGAGCAAGGCCTGGATACCCTGCTGTAGCTTCAAACAACCTCCGCCCTGAGTAGCACAATCCAAACAACCCTTCCCACAACCGGGGAAGACATCGGCCTTCAGCAAGCATCCTTTGATATCCAACAATGGAGTCTTCAACTTCAACACATCCTTAATGGACTTGGCTTCTCCCTCTACCAAATTAACGTTCGCACCACCATGCTGGGGCATGGGATTGTTGACGACATTCGGAGCTGGTGCAAGGTCGATGGCCTTTGAATCTATGAGGTCTTGAACTACGTGCTTAAAAGCTTTGCAGTTCTCAATGTCATGGCCAGGTGCCCCAGAGTGGAAGCTACACCTAGCGTTGGCGTCGTAACCCACCGGAAGTCTACCAACAGGAGGAGCCAGAGTGCGCAGTTGCACAAGCTGTAGTTGTTGAAGACTAGAAAGCATCTGAGCGTACGACATTGGAAGGGTGTCGAAACGCCGGTCCATCATCCTTTGCCTCTGTTGATAAGCGGGTCTGTTACCCGGTTGTTGCTGCTGTTGATACTGAGTTGGTTGACGTTGTGATTGTTGTTGTTGTAGTGGTGCTGCAGCTGGAATGGTCACCCCTGTGACAATACCTGTTATGCAAGACATGCTAATGAATATGCAAATGCAATGACATGTTTATCAATTCCAAAGGTATTCTACCCCCTTGATTCCAGTCTCACATTTGATAAACAGTGTAAAAAAAAAGACTAAGCCGTTGATGAGAACCAAGAAAATTCCGACTAGAATCAAGTAGAAGATATAAACCCCACAGAAATGGATAAACATGTGTTAAATGATATGAATGCAAATGATGTGATGAAACGATGTGAATGCAATGCAGTGGCATGTCAATCAGGATTGCTGTATCTGCTTGAACATCTGTCAGGTTGCACTGTCTGGAGAGAAATTAAGAGCACACCAAACAAAGGTCATGGGATGGATCATGTTATCCTTAATATCAACCACCCATTTTGGTGGATTATGGTTTACACCTTATCAACACCCGAGTTTCATTGATATTAAGGATACCTGATCGGATCAACCATGAATCAAGGGTTTGTCGCAAGTCACGAGCATGGAGTTTAGGTTAAGAACCACCCAAAAGGAGTGTACTAAGGTTTAAACCTGCCAAACATGTTCTACAAAAAGGTTCCCATAGTCATAATCCCATCTTTCGGATATTATTAGAGGAACGACTACTCGTATTCCAACAATATTCTCAAGAGAGACTCTTATGAGTGTAGTATCGCGTAACAATCGTATCAAATCTTACATTTGAACGACTTTCGCACTACGTCCTACGAATAGGCCAAGATGGGTTAGGTAAACTAAGGTCCTTGGCTTCTTAGGTCTATATTGGAACAAGTAATGTCTAACCACAACTTACTTATGTGACATTATTGATCTCAACATGACCTCCACCAAGTGAATGGGCTTGCAAGTCAACTCGCTAAGGAATACTCCACACAAGTTGACAGGACTATGCCATTCTCCTATCTTAAGTGCACTCGAGTTCGGGTATAGAACTCATCTCACAAAGATCACCAAGCAGCCAGCCAACAGAAACAGATACAACAATGATATGTACACAATGTAATAAGGTAAAGCAGGTAAATAAATAACTGTACAAAAGCATGAACACCCAATAAACAAACAAACTACAAAAGCTAGGAGGGACTCGCTTAGGGAAGATGGACCAGCAAGAGGTCAACTTCTTAAAGTCCCCAGCAGAGTCGCCAGCTGTCGCAACCTGAAAAATACAGTGTGCGAAAAAAACAACCGGCGAAAGAGAATGACAGAAGAGTCACCACCGTGCGTTATTCATCCCAAAGGAGGGAAAGGAAACGCTCGAAGTAAACCTGAAAAAGGAAAGGACAAGACGGGGTCTCGCAACCAAATCTTGGGTTCGGGAGTCGGTTATGCGAAGGGAAGGTATTAGCACCCCTACGCATCCATAGTACTCTACGGGATCCACTTTTGTAGTTTTTGTCTAAAGGGTGTGGGTTTACCTAACGTGTTTATTTACTAAAAAGGTTAAGAGAAATGACTCGCGCGGATGTCGCATCCACTGCATACGTATCTCATCTGAATATGAGAATCAGAGTCTTCGTAGCTCGGCTGACCTATGAGTTGGGGGATGTGTGCTCGCTAAGACATCGCGTCTTATGCCTACGTATCTCATCTGGAATGAGAATCAGAGCAAGCCGTAGTTCGGCTAACTACGGGGTTATGGATTGGGTTTTGGACGAACAACGTTACTACGCAATCTACCGGATGCTCGACCTTTGGAGACTTACTCGCCTGTAGTAGAAGGAGTAAATGTGTTGCTTTGGGTTTTAGGGTTTGGGATGCTCGAGGGCAAAAAGGCAGTCCTTGACGAAGGAACCGCGCTACCTGCAGGGATATGAATACAAAACACAAAACATGTATCTCAAAGTAAAATGCCACCAAGGGGCTCAAACATTGCCTCCTATTGAGGTCTTCCAGCTAAGAAAGCGATAAAGTATGAGAAAGGGAAAAAATTACCACACGGATAAAGATCCGAAGCTATAGCAGTTAAAGGGGCAAGAAACCCTGAAATGTCTCCAGCTGGACCGTCAAAGGAAATCAGTCAACACGAATAATCAGAATAAAACTCCAGGGGGTATCCCACAAATAAAGTGGGAAACCACGCGAGTGTCTCTGCGAAAGCCATGTGAGCCCTCACAAAACTCGACAAAGGGTTAGAGTAGTAGGATGAAATCAAGAGAAAACAATGCCATGGAAACACAAGACAGGTTAGAATAAACAAAATAGGGTAACCCAGAGTTGCCCCTAAATCAAAATGTAACCACATGAATAATTCCATCAAAATTCACAAAAGGCTCACAAAAAGGTATCAAAGTCACCCATAATACCTCATACATTTAGAGCATTCAAATAAAAGGCATAAAGATGATGGATATAGGGCAAACCTGATTGGAGAGCTTGATTGAGTTGCGCCCGTGAGGTTTACAAGTTGAGTTCCTTTCAGGGTTTGGAGGTTGCTCTGAACTCTGTTGGCTTTTCTCTCACTATCTTTTCCTCAGGGTTTTGCTTCTCTTCCTTCTTTCTCCAGTGAATCTCCCAGTGTAACTCCAAGTGTGTTTTCCTCTACTGAAACTTCAGTATTTATAGACTGATTTTCGTGGGTAATGGGCTCAAATGAGGGAGACCCAAGTCCAAAATAATTTGTTATATTTTATTTATTTATTTTATTTATTTACTTAATTAATTAATTAATTAATTAATTTTTTTTTTTTCGTTTTTTTTTCGTTTTTTTTTTCAGGAAAAATGAAGGGTAAATTTTGGGGTATTACACATTCCAACTTCGTTACGAAAAGTAAGTGATTATTAGGTATCAAGCGTAGTTTGAAAGGATATGTGTCGATACCAGAGCAATTTTTTTTAAAACAACCTAACTCAGTCGACGTGAAAGTCGGCTGACGAATTTGAGAAAACATATAGCTAGGCAAAAGTAATGACTCGTCGAATCATAATCCCGATGATGCGAAAGCCGATGAATTATTCGTCGACCATAATGGCAATGCGCTAGCGAAAGCAAGTAGTGCCCAATTTTATCTATTTGCTATAATTTATGCAAAGTTCTCATAATAGGTGTAACAAGGATCATATGATTGTGTTAGAAATATGAACCGAACCCCGAGTCTTGTTTGTCCCAATTTGAGATTTAAGCGATTTTTCCGCTAAACTGTTTCTATTCAATTGCTTTTTCTATTAAGCTATTTACTAAAATCCCTACATTTGATTTCTCTAGATATTCCCTGATAGGACAAGAATTCAACACTTAAACCATTGGTCTATGTGGTTCGATATCTATTTTATTACTTTGCGACAACTGTGCATTTGCGGCTGCATCAATGGTGTTATGGGAAACAAAGATAGAGAAATTTGGACAAAAAAGGATAATGAAAAGGTGAAACACAATTTAAAATCAAAAACCATTATTACCACTGCTTTGGGTATTGATGAGTTCTTATGTTTTTCTCACTGTGTAACTGCAAAAGAAATGGTGACACTTCATGTAAATACATTGGAGGAAGGTCCCCATAAGTCGGTTTATATAAGTTTCAAAGGAGATGAGTAAGTGGTGTGTGAAGAAGGAGAATGTAATTTGTGGGCTTTGCCCATACAATAGGCTGAGCAGCAGAAATTGCAACTTTTATTGAAAGGAATATTACATTCATGTAAAACAAGTTTTAACCTTAAATGCCATATATTAAAAATAATATAATTCATATAAGCTGAATTAATGCTAGAAACAGACTTATTTTGACAATTAGAAGTAGACAACGGTTGAGACTTGTCATCATTGCCAGATAAGATGATGGATGGAAACTCATAGAGTCCATCACTTCCAACATGACCTTCAGGCAAAGCGACATTAGAGACTTGAGATATAACAAGATGCTTATCAATTGTTAACTGGAAAATAAACATTGTTGTCACGAGAAAATTGGCTAACACTAATCAAATTCTTGATTATGGAAGGTATAAGTAAAAGTTTGTGGAAAGTGTTGTAATTTATTAAATACAAGTGTGTTCCAAAATGACAAATGGTGGAAGTGAGTTAATGCTAATAAATGCATGAGATAAAGTCTCACATTGGAAGATTTACTCACTTTGTAAGTCCTTATAAAGAGTTAATATCATTAACTCAACAAAAGGACAAAAGAGGATAAAGTGCCACATGAACACATATGGTGGTCCCAAGCATTATGCCACTTGTCCCAACCTTACAACCACTCACCGATGTCGGTGGCGACACCGGCTCCGGCTCCGACTCCGGGACCGGGACCGGGTCCATGGGCGCTAGTGGCGGCTTGTAGACGACACTTGAGCACTTAGGCACGTCGCATCGGAGCAATCGGGCTATTCGCGACGTTAATGAGGTGGCGCCGCTCCGGCGGCCGGCCGGCCTTCGGCCGGGCTATTATTCCAGACGCTCTTCGCTGCATTTGGGTTTTCGTCGGTCTTTCGCAAACTCGATAAGGCTGAATTATCCTGGGTATTCCTGCATCAGAACTCTAAGACAATCGAGAGTGCTTGAAATACTATAAGGAAAGTGTTGCATTCACGATTCAAGCCTGGATCCCTTTAATCTTTCCGAAATTTCTAACAGTCTTATAGTATCTCAAATCATGGCCACCGACGCTTCTGTTTCAAGCATCAAACTGATGAACCAGGACCTTGTTAAGTTAGATCGTTTCGATGGAACAAACTATACCCGCTGGCAAGACAAAATGACATTTCTCCTGACCGCCCTGAAAATTCAATATGTCCTGGATCCTGATCTGGAGGAAATTCCAGAACCAACTGAGAATGACACTGATGAAGTAAAAAAGGAGAGAAAGAAACGAAAAGAAGATGAACTGCTTTGTCGTGGACACATCTTGGACACATTATCTGATCGTCTCTATGATCTCTACACCAATACTGCATCCGCAAAGGAAATCTGGAACACACTCGAATTCAAATTCAAGGCCGAAGAAGAAGGTACGAAAAAGCATGTATCTTATGATAAAACAACATTCAAAACCTATACCGAAGTCAATGATGGACAAGAAGTGCAAATGGGAAATGAAGTGCGATCTAAAGTCGTTGGAACAGGATCCGTCGAACTCAACTTCACTTCCGGAAAGAAAGTCACTCTTGTTAATGTGCTTCATGTTCCTGATATGAATAGAAACCTTGTTAGTGGGGACTTATTGGGAAAACTGGGTATTAAATCTGTATATGAATCGGGCAAATTAATATTGACCCGTAATGGTATATTTGTAGGAAAAGGATATTCCGCTGAAGGAATGATCAAACTTTGTACTACCGACAATATTATTAATGAAATTTCTAATTCTGCTTATATGCTTGAATCTATTTCCTTATGGCACTCTAGATTGACACATATTGGTATTAGTACTATGAATAGACTAATTAAATCCGGTTTGATATCATGCAACATTCATGATTTTGGAAAATGTGAAATATGTGTTAAATAAAAAATGATAAAGAAACCTTTCAAAAGTGTTGAAAGAAAAACAAACGTGCTAGATCTTGTGCACTCTGATTTGTGTGAATTTAATGGTATGTTGACCCGTGGGGGGAACCGTTATTTTATAACGTTTATCGATGATTTCTCTAGGTTCACACATGTATATCTCTTAAAGCATAAAGATGATGCTTTTAATGCCTTTAAGACATATAAAGCAGAAGTAGAAAATCAATTAAGTACAACTATAAAAGTACTTAGGAGCGATAGAGGCGGAGAATATTTCTCAGCAGAATTTGATGCATATTATGAAGAATATGGCATCATACACGAATGTTCTACGCTCCGCACACCACAACAAAATGGCATGGCCGAAAGAAAAAATAGAACATATCAAGAGATGATAAATGCTATGTTAATGCATTCAAAATTACCATTTAATTTATGGGGTGAAGCACTATTGTCCGCATGTCACATAATGAACAGGATTCCTTTAAAAACAACTGGTATTTCTCCATATGAGAAATGGAAAGGAAGACCACCTAGTATTGGTTATTTCAGAGTGTGGGGGCGTGTAGCTTATTACAAGAACATGGATCCCAAAAGGACAAAATTGGGTCCTCGAGGAATCAGATGTGCCTTCATAGGATATGCACCAAATAGCAAAGCATACAGACTTCTAAATCTAGAGTCTAATGTAATTGTTGAATCCAGAGATGTGGAATTCTTTGGAAATCTCATCACAAAGGATAAGGGACCTGAAAATTCCACAATTGAAGAATCTCGTGACAAAGATTCGACACGAATTGTTGAAACACAATCAGAACCAAGGAGAAGAAAAAGGGCACGAAAAACTAAGGATCTAGGACCAGATGAAATCAATTCCCAACTCATTTCTCTTTATTTAGTTGAAGGAAATAGCAAGAATGATGTTCATAAAATTCCTATTATTCTTCAAGTAGAAGATGATCCTAAAACATATAAGGAAGCAGTGGCTTCTAGGGACGCTTCTTTTTGGAAAGATGCTATCCAAGATGAAATGGATTCAATTATGTCAAATCATACTTGGGAACTAGTTGATCTTCCGATGGGATCAAGACCCATTGGATGCAAGTGGATGTTTAGAAAAAAGTATCATAGTAACGGTACATTAAACACCTACAAGGCTAGACTAGTAGCAAAAGGATTTAGACAAAAGGAAGGTGTCGATTATTTTGACACATATGCACCGGTAGCAAAAACTACGACAATTAGAATCCTGTTTGCACTAGCTTCCTTGAATAACCTTATTGTTCATCAAATGGATGTTAAAAAAGCATTCCTAAACGGAGATCTCGATGAAGAGATCTACATGGAGCAACCAGAAGGCTTCATGCTTCCTGGAAATGAACAAAAGGTATGCAAACTTGTTAAGTCTTTATACGGTTTAAAACAGGCACCAAAACAATGGCATCAAAAATTTGACACCGACATAATTTCAAATGGGTTTGTTCCAAACTCTTGTGACAAATGCTTGTACACAAAGGTGCGCGGAAGTGTTGTGATATTTCTATGTCTATATGTTGATGACATGTTGATTATCAGCAATGAAATGAATGGAATATTAGAAACAAAGAAATTTTTGACTTCCACATTCAAGATGAAAGATCTTGGACTAGTTGACACTATACTAGGGATCAAAGTAAAACGAAATAGTGGGGGTTATGAACTTAATCAAACACATTATATTGAGAAAATGTTGGAAAAGTTCAAACACCTAAACTTTAAGGAAGTAAACACTCCATTCGATCCTAGTGTCGAACTTCAAAAGAACAATGGGAGAACCGTGGCACAACTGGAATATGCAAGTGCAATTGGATGTCTAATGTACTTAATGCAATGCACCAGACCTGACATAACTTTTGCAGTTAGTAAGATGAGTAGATTTACTAGCAATCCAAATGATGAACATTGGAAGGCCATAACTAGGATTTTCGAATATTTGTTAAAGACCAAAAATCTTGGCCTTCATTATGGTAAGTTTCCTACCGTACTAGAAGGATATATCGACACAAGTTGGATATCAAGTGTTGGAAATTGTAAATCTACAACTGGGTGGATATTCACATTAGCTGGAGGTGCGATTTCTTGGAAAAGCAAGAAACAAACATGCATTACTCTCTCAAGCATGGAATTAGAGTTAGTGGCTCTTGCGTCTGCTGGACAAGAAGCAGAATGGTTGAGGGACCTCCTATTGGAGGTTCCGTTAGCTAAAGACAATGTTTCAAAAGTATTGATACATTGTGATAGTCAAGCCACCCTGGCTAGAGCGTTTATTGAAGTGTACAATGGAAAGTCTAGACACATAGGTCTTAGACAGTCTCTCGTGAGAAAAATGATAAAGGATGGGATCATTTCACTAACATATATACAAACAAGCTATAATTTGGCTGATCCATTTACTAAACCATTGGCCAGAGATTTAGTAAAGACTACCTCAAAAGGTATGGGAATAAAACTCCTTGAATAAGGGTTCCGACAATGATAGCAACCCAATCTGAAGTTAACACATCTTAACCTAAGATTCAATGGGTAACAACAAGTCGTTGATTCAGAAGGTTATGCAACATTCCGCGATAATGTTGACGATTACAAACTGAGGGTTGAGTTTTCAAAGAAACTCTTAATGAAGTTCTATATCAAGGAGAATACGTATCTCAAGAAATAGATACAAATTGAACTTCACCTATATGAACTTCAAGATGGTGCCGTCTTAAGGTGAGAATTGGAGTTTCTCTCATGAAAAATTCATGAAAACAGGAAAAGCACATGGCCATAAATAGTGATAGGCGAGATATGTAGGCGAAGAACCTCTAAAAGTGTGTGTATAGCAACGCCGGTCTGATCACATGGGATAATGGTTCAAAGCATAGCTACCTAACATTCCGATTAGGCTTTGCGTCGTCTTTACTAAGATTAAGTTCAAATCGAAAGATACCTAACTGTATTAACACTTTTTGCTTACTATATTCTGGAATTGGATTTGTCATTATTAGAACAAGTGGGGGATTGTTGTAATTTATTAAATACAAGTGTGTTCCAAAATGACAAATGGTGGAAGTGAGTTAATGCTAATAAATGCATGAGATAAAGTCCCACATTGGAAGATTTACTCACTTTGTAAGTCCTTATAAAGAGTTAATATCATTAACTCAACAAAAGGACAAAAGAGGATAAAGTGCCACATGAACACATATGGTGGTCCCAAGCATTATGCCACTTGTCCCAACCTTACAACCACTCGCCGGTGTCGGTGGCAACACCAACTCCGGCTCCGACTCCGGGACCGGGTCCGTGGGTGTAGGGCGCTAGTGGCGGCTTGTAGACGGAACTTGAGCACTTAGGCACGTCGCATCGGAGCAATCGGGCTATTCGCGGCCTTAATGTGACGGCGCCGCACCGGCGGACGGCCGGACTTCAGCCGGGCTATTATCGTTGTTCCCTTTTGGTCAGTGCCTACGATTTGAATTTTGAATTCGGAGATTGTAACTCTTCATGAGATGTTGCAAAGGCGAAACCATGCAACTGTTGGTGAAACATGCTGTAGGCCAACCATTATGATTATTGGAAAAGGACATTGCTTCACCAAGGGTCGCTACCTTGTGAAACAATATCAACATGGCCTATAAAAGCATAAATCTAGATTCAGAATACAACACACAAAATCCAAAAATCCTCTAAATAATTCCAGACGCTCTTCACTGCATTCGGGTTTTTGCCGGTCTTGCGCAAACTCGATAAGGCTGAATTATCCTGGGTATTCCTGCATCAGAACTCTAAGACAATCGAGAGTGCTTGAAATACTATAAGGAAAGTGTTGCGTTCACGATTCAAGCCTGGATCCCTTTAATCTTTCCGAAATTTCTAACAGAAAGTGAGACGTGTGTGAAAGTGTACATGTGAGAAGAAAGTATTATAGCCAATAGAGTGAATAAGCAACCATTGCCCATTTCCTATGTAAATTTGATCATGGCCTTCGAATGAAGTCAGTTGTTGGAGGTTTTTGGCATCATTAGTGCACGAAATGAGGCTCTTAAGTCTAGGAACCATGATATAGATGCAAAGGTGGAAGACACTGAATTAGAAAATGAGGCACTAGGATTGAAGGTGGACTGGTCCAGACATTTAATGAGAAAGCTCCATAATCACCATTATAAGTAGGCCATGAGTGTGGATTGTAAGAGTTACCAAAGGATGCAGGTGGGTGATAGTGTTGACTCAGTGTGTACCAACAATAAAAAGTTATGTGTCCAAGTTTCGAGCAGACTTGAAATTGGACATTAGAGTTGGGAAATATGTCTCCTCTACCTATACCATTATGACCGTCGTGTGTACCTAAACTACCACGAAATTTGTGCAGGTCTTGTTCAGGATTATGAGGAGAGGACTACAATGGTGATGAATATGTACTAACTGGATTCGCTCCTTCACAATTGTTATATTTAGGTGTAACATGGGTAAGATTAAGAGAGAATAGATTAGGAGCGACTTGCTTCTTTAATTTTGCAATGAGAAGTTCATGAGTTCAAAGTAGAATTTCTACTTCATCCAAGTCCATGAGACCAAACTTACCTTTAATGACTTATACTACTTGAGAAAAGTCTGAAGGTAAACCTTCAAAAATCACACCAATGTAATGTAATGCAAGAATTAGATCTCCAATAGAGGCTAAAGAGTCAACAATTATACGAACCTTGAGTCAATACTCTTGAAAATACGAATTATCAAGAATTAAAAAACGAAGCTCTACACGACGTTGTCCGGCTCTAACACGCGTCTGTTTATGAAAATAGTTGAACAAGCGATCCCAAAGTTGATCCACATGAGTACAACCAAGAACACACAATAGGATTTTGTTCGACAGCGTGCATTGAAACTAAGAGAGAAGCATTTGATCGTTTTTGCAACCATCGAGAGTACTTAGGATTCACATTACCAGAATTGCAAGCTTCATCGTCTACAATTTAAAGTGGAATTCAAGTGTAAACTATGAATTAATAAGATTGTGCATGTTGATGTATGGTTCATTTGTTGTCGCCATAGATGAAAATTCTTCTCGTCAAGTTTTTGTGCGATTTTGAGTGACAAAGCGGATTCTTCCATAGAATGCGAGTTCACTAGTGACAAAGCGGTAGAAATGCGAGTAGAAGACGGTGGTGATTACAACGGTTGCAGTATCTTTGTCATGGTTAAGACCTAGATCACGATCTAGAAATCTAATACCATGTAAGAATTAAGAGCATTGATAGGAACAATTAAGGTTTCCATTTATGTTTCTAACTAACTTTTGATCATGAAAGAGTTAGTTACTATAGAATATACAGATCAACAGTGTCACCGCCCCAATCTGCATCACAAAATGCAGTGAGTTCAAGATTCTTTGTTGCTACTAGATGGAGACCATATGAGATAGTGTGCTTGAGATATCGGAGAATGCGTTTGAGGGCTTGCATATGAGTTGCTGAGGGTGCTTGCATGAAATGTGACAACTTATTGACAGCAAATGCCACATCTGGTCTAGTGATAGATAAATAATGCAAAGATCCAATAATGCTGCGAAAAGAAGTAGCGTCACATGGAGGTGTATCATCATGAGTGCCAAGGGAGCAAGTAGTAGACATTGGAGTTCCTACTGGCTTAGCATCAATCATATTTCCTTTTTGCAGTATGTCTCGAATATAATGATGTTGAGACATGAAAATTCCAGTGCTTGTGGGAATGAGTTCGACACTAAGGAAATGACTTGGTCTTCCAAGATCTTTTAGAGAGAATTTTGTAGCAAGATCAGCCTTGAATTTATTTAAGAAGTTGATATTGTTTCCCGTAAGAAGTAGATCATCAACATATACTAGGAAATAGGCAGTGATATTACCGTGATTGTAGATGAAGAGAGATGGATCTGATTTGCTATTAAGAAATCCAGAAGCAACCACAAAGGACTTTAATTCATTGTACCAAGCTCGGGGAGCTTGTTTTAGACCATATAATGCTTTGTGGAGCTTGCATACATGATCAGATAGTGTAGGATGAACAAAACCATATGGTTGACACATGTAGACATCTTCAGATATGGTACCGTGCAAAAAGGCATTGTTAACATCCATTTGGATTAAATTCCAGCCTTTTGAAAGTGCAATACACAATACCATTTTGATCATTTGCGGCTTAATAACAGGACGAAAGGTGTCTTTATAATCAATACCTGGTCCTTGATGAAAACCTTTTGCAACAAGTCGCGCTTTGTAGCGAGCAACAGATCCATCTGGATTTCTTTTTAGGCGAAACACCCATTTGTTTCCAATGACATTAAACTGGGGCTGTGGAGGAACTAAAGACCATGTACCATTGGTCATGAGAGCTGTAAATTCTTCAGACATTGCTTGTTTGAACTCGTGGCACTGCAGTGCTTTGGATACACACGTTGGTTCTACAGCTGGTGGTTGTGGATGTTTAGACACAGAAAAAAGTTTCTTTAGTTTGAATATTCCCGCTTTTCCACGAGTGATCATGGAGTGATTTGGCATTACCGAAGTTGAAGCTTGAGAAGGAGAACCTGCTGCAAGTGATTGAGATGAAGATGAAACATGTACAGGTGGTGATTGAGGTAGGGAATGTATTGTGGTTTGAGGAGGGGAAGGAGAGTTGATGGGTTAGTTGGATGGTGAGGTATCACTTTGGTTTAAGGAATTTGTTGGTGATCTAGATGAGGTTGGGGTGGCTGAGCGAGAGATTTGAGTAAGGTTAGTGGGAGTAGATTTTGAGATTGGTATTATAGAGGTTAAAAGTTGATCTCCATAATCTATATCTGTGGAAGATTGTTTAGAGTCTGGATCAAGGTCAGATATATGTGATGGTTTATTTTTGTTTGGTGAGTATGGGAAAATGTCTTCTAGAAATTGAACATGTCTAGAATGATGGATTTTGTTGTTTTTGAAATTGAAGCAAATGTATGCACTTTGTGTGAGGCTATATCCAAGGAACAAACATGGTTCAGATCTTGGTTCTAACTTATTATTTGTGTATGGTTTAAGCCAAGGAAAGCATAAACACCCAAATGTTTTTAGTTTTTTGTAGTTTGGAGATGTTTTAAATAGTACATGGTATGGTGAGCTCATGTTAAGGCCATGGGTGGGTAACCGATTAATTAGATAGGCTGCTGTTTGAAAGGCATAAGACCATAAATTTAAAGGTAGGGAGGTGTGGTTTAGGAGGCAGCGAGCAGTTTCAGTGAGGTGACGGTGCTTTCGTTCCGCGAGACCATTGTGTTCAGAGGTATGGGGTGGGGTGGTTAAGTGAGAGATACCATTGGCTTGTAAGAATGGTCGAATTTTTATAAATTCTCCACCATTGTCAGAGTAAAGGGTTTTAATTCTAGAGTTAAATTGTCTTTCTACCAAGTTTTTAAAAATTGGAAATATTGTTGAAACATCAGATTTGAGTTTTAAAGGGTAGAGCCAAACATACTTGGAAAAATGGTCCACAAAAATTACATAATAACGAAAACCATCAATTGAATTTACTGGAGCCGGTCCCCATAAATCTGAGTACAAAATTTCCAAGGGGCTAGAGCTAGAAATAGAAGACCTTGAAAATGGTAGTTTATGACTCTTATTAGAAAGACAATCTAGACATTTATTAAAAGAACCGGAGTAGGAAATGTTGTTTGACTTGAGGGCGTGAAGAAGAGTAGGAGGTGCAGGATGGCCGAGTCTGTGGTGCCATAGTTTGAGTGAGGGGTTGGAGATTGCATAGGAAATTTGTGGGGCTGGTGCATTTGGTTGAAACCTGTACACATTATCTTCATTCAATCCTCGTAGAAGAATCTCCTTCGTATGCAAGTCCTTTACCTCAAAATGCCAAGGGAAAAATTCAATAGAAACTTTGTTAGTTTGGCACAATTGAGAGACAGATATCAAATTTTGAGTAAAATTTGGAACATAGAGAATATCTGACAACTTTAAGGGAGAATTATTTGTGGAAATATTTGTGGAACCAATATGAGTAATGGGAAGTTTATTACCATTTGCAACATGGAGATTGTCAGTTCCATGATAGTCTTCTTTGATAGATAAATTTCTCATGTCATTGGTAATGTGGTGGGATGCGCCAGAATCAAAGAGCCATGAAGGTGGAGACGAGTGAGAGGCCACTGTTTGTGCAACATGCGCAGTAGGATGGCGAAGCTTGTTTGGGTAGCCATGAATCTTGTAGCACTGCTTTGCTGAGTGGCCAGATTTTTCACAATATTGACATATGACAACATTGTTGGATGTTGGCTGCTTAGTGTTGGGAAAAGTTTGGTCATGACCATTATAGTTATTGCGCCTTTGTGAATCATGGTTATGATGATGATTGTCACGGCCACGTCCTCGATTGTAGCCGTTGTAATGACGTTGTGCAAGGTTGGCAGTGATGGGAGCCGGTGTCGAGATCTGTTCTTCTCGCTGCAAAAACATCTCGAAATCCACCAATTTGTCATAGAGTTCGTTGAAGGTGATTGATGAGTCACGAGTGCGAATGGCAGTAGTAAAGTCCCTGAAGGTCGGACCAAGACCATTCAAGGCATGGATAACCATTTCAAGATTGTCGATAGGATGACCAATGAGGGCCAATTCATCAGTAATATTGCGGATTGAATGCAAATAGGTTGAGACAGAGGAATTCCCTTTGGTGATTGAACTGAGACGTTCTCGGAGTGACATAATTCTGGACTGAGATCGATTTGAGAAGGCACGAGCAAGAGCAGTTCAGGCGTCATAAGACGTATCTGAAGCCGCCATGACAGATCGTGCTTCAGAATCACACGAGCCAAGAAGAGCAAGATGAATTAGTTTATCTTGTCTGATCCATAAGGAATGATCAGGATTTGGTGATGTAGTTTCACCGGTAACAATGGTAGCAGGAGGACACTTCTTTGTGCCTGTAACATAACCTTCAAGGTCACGAGCAATGAGAAGGGCGCTGCACTGTTTGTACTAGGCAGGATAATTGGTTCCATTTAACTTAATTGGAAGGTGAGAATTTGTGTTGAATTCCATAAGTTCTTTAAGGTTAGAGTTGTTGTTTGGAGCTGCCATGATAAGGATCGGAAAAAAGAAGAAGCTGTGAAACAATGGCTATTCTGATACCATATAGAATATACAGAAAGTGTATATTTTTTATATTATTTACGTGAATCATGAATGGAATAAATAGGAGATATAACTTATGGAAATTAATTTGTTGCCAATAATAGTATAACAAATCAGCTAAAACTAAGGCAACAAATCAACACATATAATGGCTAATTTGAATATATAATAACTATACAATATTTCTAAATTAATAGTTGCTGCTATAATTAAGGAAGGTGAGGCAATGATCAAGGAGTAGTTACGTGACTGTGCTAATAGTTACAAATAACTGCAATTGTGTGGCTTTTATATAGACAATCAATTGACTTGCTATAGTAGATTTTGAGTACAACCCAAGCTGATACATGTCCGTATTTAATCTAGAGCTAATGCTAATACTAAACTTACTTTAATACATAAAAATTCGTCAATATGTTAGTGTCAAAATGGGCTACCTGACTCTAAACGGGTTGGTAGACCGAGCTTTTCAAACCTGAATTAAATCGAAAGTTACTATACGAGCCCGATCTTAGATGAATTTTTTTTAAATAATTTTTTAAATAAAAGTTCCATAATATTTATTATAAATGAAATTAAAAATTATTATTTTAAACATAATACATTTTTAAGTACTATAATATATTTTATAAATATTATTAATATATTTTTAAATACAACACATGTCTAAATTGTATAAAATAATACTCAGATATTTAATATAAGAGAAACTAATAGAATACGAAGAAATAATGTTTAATATATTAATGAATAAGATTTAAAAGAGAAAGATCGAATAAAAATAGAGAGAAAATTTAATGAGGTAAGAAAATCAATGTGTTATTTTGGAATAAAAATAAAAATATTAATATATAATTTTAAAATTTATAGTTATGCGGATTTATCGGACTACCCACAGTCCATACGGGTTATCCCTAATGGGTAACAGACTTTGTAGTGTCGTACTAAAAAACTCTGAAAAATATGAACTTTAATTTTAAGGTGAAAATCCTATGATTTTTCAGCAGACCAGCTGTTAGATGCCCAAAAGTGCTTATTTGAGCTATCAAATGTGGGCATCTTTCACTCCTTTTTGTTGCTAAAGTGTTCGAAACCGCCTTTGCTTTAGATGAATTGCAATATAATGATAAACGATCTTGGTACCTTTAATTTGTGCGTTATTGTGCAGGAATTAGGCATGAAGTAATAGAAAATGAAGACACAAGAAAGTTGGCAAAGGGACCAAGAAAAGAATGCATTCATCAGCATGCTCGCTAGGCGAGTGTTGTAGCGAAGTGCTCGCTAGGCGAGCACCCAGCGAGCTGCTAGCGAGCATTCCCAGAATTTTACAGTAGCAAAAGTCAGCCAACTCGCTAGGCGAGCAACCAGCGAAGGTGGTAGCGAACACGCCCAGACTTGGTCAAAAGCACAGCCAGCACTTGCTCGCTAGGCGAGCCACTAACGAGCTCCCAGCGAACAATTCCAGTAGCAAAACCACCTAAACTCGCTGGAGCGAAGGTGGAAGCGTGGGTTTCGCCTAGCGAAGGTTTCTTCGCTTAGCGAACAGGTGAAATCTGGCCAAGATATTTTCTCTGGGCGTAGGTGCCTCTGGTGCCTATTTTGGGGCTCGCTAGGCGAACCATTCTGCTCGCCTAACGAGCATGACAGCTCAGACAGCAGTAGTATAAGTAGCAGGGGCTACTTTTTGGAACCATACTTTTGTACTTTCACACTTAGCATTCTTTAGATATTTTCCAGCATTGTTCTAGAGATATTTTGTAACCTAGAAACCCATTTTTTCATCTTTGATCTTCTCTTAGAAATATTTTACAAAAAGAAGGTGGATTCCCATCCAATCTCGATTCTTCGACTCGGATGTTGATCAACCTTCTTCCGAAACTTATTGACCAAGCTACCATGAAAATGAGTAGCTAAGTTCTTCATTTTGTCAAGGCTAGATGTAGATGATCATTAGCTTTGTGTGTAAATGGGATGATCTTCATTTGTAAACTTTTTAATGATGAATATATGGTGAAAACTTTGTTTTATCGATAACTCTTTGTGTTGGTTTATGATCGAGAGATGTTTACCAACTCTTTACCTAGGTTTTCATCCAATCTTGTTTGTTAGCTAGAGATAGTAATGAATGATTTTGTTCACCATAAAGTTGAACCAAAAAGTTGTCATTTTGATAGATTGTGTTAGAGATAAACAATGGATCAAAATGGGAAAACCCACAATGTGTGTTAGAGATAAACACATTGGGAGGACTTTGTGAAATAGTTTATCATCTAAAGGAGTTTATGAGTTTGTTGATCGAACATATACATGCAAAGTGATCGTCGAACCCTAACTTTGACAATCTTTCTCAAATAGAAAAACCAAAACTTTTACCGCATTTTCTTACACTTTTATGCAAGATACCGTGACAAAAACCAAAATCCCCCTTGTTACTACGAGTTAAGAATTAAAACAACTGTCGAACGGCGGCGATATCTCACAATCCCTGTGGAGACGATAACAAAAACCCGACACCAAAACTACACTCAACAAAATGGCGCCGTTGCCGGGGATTGTGAATTGATATTGCGAGCATCGCAATAGTTGCTTAATTTTTAACTTTTGAAATTTTGACTTGTGCTTGTAATTTGTTTGGTTTTGTGTGCAGCTTTTGTTTTATGCGAGGGCAGGTTCCTGAGGACGAACTTCTTTTTGATCCTGAGATCGAAAGAACCACCAGGAGACTGAATAGCAGAACGAGACGAAGGAGGCAACAAGCTAGACAACGACAAGAACAAGGAGAAAGTTCTTCTACAACACATCCACCACCTTTCATACCTATCATGGATCAACCACCACAACCACCGCCCATGTCCACACCTTGTGTCAACAGTCCAAGGAATACTGCTCAGTTTGCCAACCACACGGGAAGGCAAGCCGAGATGAAAACGGGAACTCTTAACCTACTATATGGAAGTCCATTCACCGGAATGGACCATGAAGACCCCTTTGCTTTTCTCACCAAATTTTATGAGATAGCATTGGCGGCCGGAGTTGATCAAGCTCAAGAGCTATCGTTGTTCAAAAGATTATTTCCCCATGCTTTGCTCGGCAAAGCAAAAGATTGGTACTTGGATCAAACACCGGCAGTCATGACGGATTGGAACGTGTTGGAAGAGAAGTTCATTGAAAGATTTTTCTCCCACAACCGTTTCATGGAATCCAAAACGGAAATCTCCGTGTTTTCACAAGGGACCAACGAATCATTGAATGAGGCGTGGGAAAGATTCAAATCCATGCTTCGGAAGTGTAAAGGGCATGGTTTTGACGAATTGACTCAAATCCACATTTTTAAAAATGGCCTCCAACCGAATTGCAAGACTTTGTTGGATGCTACCTCGGGTGGTTCTTTGTTATCTAAAAGCGCCAAAGAAGCTATAGATATCATTAACTGAATGGCTCTAAATGACCTTCAAAGTCAAAGTAGAGGAAACACTTTGAAGAAACCGGGAGTGCTTGAACTTGGGACGAATGATGCTATTCTTGCCCAAAACAAACTCATTTCACAACAAGTGGAACTCTTAACTCAACAAATAAAAGAGTTGAGAGAACCTTCAAAAGCTAAACAAATAACTTGTTGTGAGCTTTGCAAAGGTGAGCATGACACCGGATTTTGTCCACCTCCCAGGTTCGAAGAAGTGAATTACATGGCAAACCAACGAGACTACCAACCGAGGCAACAACCACAATAACCGTATCAACCACATCCTCCAAATCAACAACAACACTTTCAAGGGAATCAAGGGTTCCAACCAAGGGGTAACTATTACCATAACCAAGGTTATGGGGGTGGTTCTTCTAGCCGTCAAAACCCTCCCCAAAATCCTTACCAACCTCAACAACCGCCGGTCGTGACTTCAAAATTGGAAGAGACATTGACACAATTTATGCAAATGTCGATGGCTAATCAAAAAAGCAACGATGCGGCAATAAAAAATCTTGAGACTCAAGTCGGACAACTTGCTAAACAACTAGCGGAACAACAACCCGGTCCATCTTTCTCGGCGAACACGCAAACGAATCCTAAAGAGCATTGTAAAGCGATAACGACGAGAAGTGGAAGGGAGTTGATTAGTGAGAATAAAAAAAGAGATGAGAGTGAAAAAAGAGAGGAAGAAAAAAATGATGAGGAGAAAATAATAGAGGATAGTATTGATGGTGAAGTTGGGGAGTGGAGCGAGGAAGAAGTTGAAAAGGACGAAAAAAATGGTGAAGTTGAAAATAAAGAAAGTGTGGAAGTCGAAAAGAATAAGAATGATGAAGTGATGGTGGAGGGAGTGAAAAAGAAAAGAGCGAGGAGTTCTAGAGTTGCTAAAGGAAAGGAGGTAGTGAGCACTACTCCAATCCAAAACCTTCCGTATCCACATGCTCCATCTAAGAGGAAGAATGAACGGCATTACGCCCGGTTCATGGATATTTTTAAACAACTGCAAGTGAACATTCCGTTTGCCGAAGCATTGGAGCAAATGCCTAAGTATGCAAAATTCATGAAAGACATACTTACTAAAAAGCGGAGGTACACGGAACCGGAGACCATTGTCCTAGATGCGATCTGTAGTGCAATCATTCAAAGGACGCTTCCAAAAAAGAGGTTGACCCGGGCCGAGTCACTTTTCCGGTTAAAATTGGTGATGTCTATGTCGGAAAAGGACTAATTGATTTGGGGTCAAGCATTAATCTTATACCATTGTCTATTGTGAAGAGGCTTGGCAACATTGAAATTAAGTCCATCCGGATGACTTTGCAATTGGCCGATAAGTCGACTACCCATCCTCATGGCGTAGCCCAAGATGTTTTGGTTAAAGTCGACAAATTCTTTTTCCCGGTCGATTTCATTGTGATTGATATGGAAGAGGATGACGATGCTCCGTTCATTCTTGGCCGACCGTTCATGAAAACCGCACGCATGATGATAGACGTTGACGACGGTTTGATGAAGGTAAGGGGCCAAAATGAAGAAGTTACATTTGACCTATTCGAAGCCATGAAGCATTCAAATGATAGACGTGATAATTTTCGCATTGATGCGATTGAAGAGGCAACCTTTGAAGTTTCTAAGCATATTCATGAGATATCTCCTATGGAGTTAGCTCTTGATGACTCCTTTGAAGTTTTCACAGTTGAAGAAGAGCAAGCTCTTGATGAATGCTTAAGGGAACTTGATAGTTTAAACGAACTACAACCGTGGGAACTTGAGGAGGAAGACTTGAAGAAGGAGGTTAATGAAGAAAAATCGCCTATTGAATTGAAAATGTTACCTTCTACTTTGAAGTATGCATTCCTCGACGAGACCGAAGCAAAGCCGGTCATCATAAGCAACCTTTTGTCAAAAGATGAAGAAGCCCGTTTGATCAATGTGTTGAAAAAGAATCAAGAATCCATGGGTTGGACTCTTTCCGATCTCAAAGGAATTAGTCCTTCCTATTGCATGCACAAGATCTTAATGGAAGAGGACTTTAAGCCGGTAGCTCAACCGCAACGCCGCTTAAATCCTACTATCAAGGAAGTTGTTAGGAAGGAGGTTGTTAAGTTGTTGGATGCGGGAATGATCTACCCGATTTCGGATAGCCCATGGGTTAGTCCTGTGCATGTGGTTCCGAAGAAAGGTGGCATTACCGTGATTCGAAATGAAAAGGATGAATTGATCCCGACCAAAGTTGCAATGGGGTGGCGTATGTGCATTGATTATAGGAGGTTGAATACCGCAACTCGAAAAGATCATTTTCCACTCCCGTTCATGGATCAAATTCTAGAAAGACTCTCGGGGCAACAATACTATTGTTTCTTAGATGGCTATTCCGGGTATAACCAAATTGCGGTTGACCCAGCCGATCATGAAAAGACGGCTTTCACACGTCCCTTTAGAATTTTCGCATATCGTAAAATGCCCTTTGGGTTGTGCAATGCACCGATGACTTTCCAAAGATGTGTGCAAGCTATTTTTGCCGACCTTATCGAGAAGACAATGGAAGTCTTTATGGATGACTTCTCAGTATTTGGTGGTTCCTTTAGTCTATGCTTGGTAAACTTGGAAACGGTTCTTGAAAGATGTGTGAAGACCAATCTTGTACTTAATTGGGAGAAGTGTCACTTCATGGTGACCGAGGGGATAGTGCTTGGCCATAAAGTCTCTTCAAGAGGGCTTGAAGTTGATCGTGCTAAAGTTGAAGTGATTGAAAAGTTACCTCCTCCGGTGAATGTGAAGGGAATCCGAAGCTTTTTGGGGCATGCCGGTTTTTATCGGCGCTTTATCAAAGACTTCTCAAAGGTAGCTAAGCGTTTGAGTAATTTGCTAGCTAAGGACCAGGTATTTCTTTTAACTGATGAATGTTTGCAAGCTTTTGAGATTTTAAAGGAAAAATTGGTTATCGCTCCAATTATAGTCGCTCCAAATTGGAATTTAAATTTTGAGGTCATGTATGATGCGAGCGACTATGCAATCGGAGCGGTATTAGGCCAAAGAAAAGAGAAAAAATTTCATGCGATACATTACGCAAGTAAAGTTCTTAATGTGGCTCAAATTAACTATGCCACCACTGAAAAAGAATTACTTGCGATAGTCTATGCGCTTGAAAAGTTTAGGTCTTATCTTATAGGGTCCAAAGTCGTAGTGTACACCGACCACTCGGCGATTAAATATTTGCTCACCAAACCGGATTCGAAGCAAAGGCTCATCCGTTGGATCCTCTTGTTGCAAGAATTTGATGTTGAAATCAAAGACAAGAAAGGATCAGAAAATTTGGTGGCGGATCATTTATCTCGCTTAGTTAATGTGGAGGTTACCGCTTCAGAGAAGGAAATCCGGGAAGAGTTTCCTGATGAAAAACTTTTCAAAATTCAAGTTAGGTCGTGGTTTGCAGACTTTGCGAACCACAAGGCTAGTGGTTTGGTGCCTCCCGACCTAACTTCGAACCAAAAGAGGAAATTTCTCTCGGATGCCAGGTACTACGTATGGGACGACCCATATTTGTTTAAGTTGGGTGGTGACAACCTTTTGAGAAGGTGTGTTACCGGTGATGAGGTGCAGAGCATCCTTTGGCGTTGTCACAACTCGCCTTACGGCGGACACTATAATGGGGTAAGAACGGCCACTAAAGTCCTTCAGTCGGGATTTTATTGGCCCACTATTTTCAAAGATGCACATGCCCATGCGCAAGGTTGTGATAGTTGCCAAAGAAGCGGTAGGATTGGTAAGAGAGACGAGATGCCTCTCCAAAACATCCAAGAGGTTGAAGTATTTGATTGTTGGGGTATCGATTTTGTAGGACCATTACCCTCTTATGGTAACGAGTATATGCTTGTGGCGGTAGATTACGTTTCTAAGTGGGTTGAGGTGATTGCCTCACCTCGGGCGGATGCGAAAACGGTAATAATTTTTTTGAAGAAAAACATATTTTCCCGTTTCGGAACCCCCCGAGTGTTGATTAGTGACGAAGGGTCACACTTTTGTAATGCACCGTTGGAAAATGTTTTAAAACATTACGGTGTATCACATAGAGTGACGACTCCGTATCACCCACAAGCTAATGGTCAAACCGAAGTCTCTAATCGTGAGATTAAGAGAATTCTTGAGAAAACTGTGTCAAATTCGAAAAAAGAGTGGTCACAAAAATTGGATGAAGCGTTATGGGCATACCGTACCTCTTTTAAAGCTCCGATTCGGCTAACTCCTTTTCAATTGGTGTTTGGTAAAACTTGCCATTTGCCGGTTGAATTGGAGCACAAAGCATTGTGGGCCCTGAAATTATTAAACTTTGATAATGATTTGGCCGGTGAGAAAAGGAAAGTGCAATTGTTTGAGTTGGAAGAGATGCGCAATGCCGCATATCACTCAAGTTGGTTGTACAAAGAAAAGGTAAAAAAATATCATGACAAAAAGCTTCGAAAGAAGGAATTTGTGCCCGGACAGTTGGTCCTATTGTTCAATTCCAGGTTGAAGCTATTCCCCGGAAAATTGAAATCAGAATGGTCCGGGCCATTTCGGGTCAAAGAAGTCAAGGAATATGGAGCTATTGTCATTGAGGACATGGAAAAGAAAGAGAGTTGGACGGTAAATGGCCAACGTTTGAAGGTTTATCTCGGCGGTCATGTGGATCGCGGGAGCTGTGTTATCTCCTTGGATGCTCCTCTGTGAGCATCGAACCGTCGAGCTTATCCGACGTTAAACAAGTGCTTGTTGGGAGGTGTAATACCCCAAAATTTACCCTTCATTTTTTCTAAAAAAATAAAAAATAAAAAAAAAATAAAAAAAAATAATTAATTAATTAATTAATTAATTAATTAACTAAATAAAATAAATAAATAAATAAAATATAACAAATTATTTTGGACTTGGGTCTCCCTCATTTGAGCCCATTACCCACGAAAATCAGTCTATAAATACTGAAGTTTCAGTAGAGGAAAAGACACTTGGAGTTACACTGGGAGATTCACTTGAGAAAAAGGGAGAGAAGCAAAAGTACTCTGAGGTTTCCTTAGAACAAAACCACGAGGAAAAAGATAGTGAGAGAAGGAAACCTAGGAACTACTCTGCAGCAACCTCCAGGCAACTCTGAAAGGTTCATTCTGACTCACAGACTTTCAGCTCAAGCAAACCCTGCCATTTGATTTTTCTTCTCCAATCAGGTTTGCCCTATATCCATCATCTTTATGCCTTTAATTTGATTGCTCTAAATATATGAGGTATTATGGGTGAATTTGATACCCTTTTGATGCATGTGTTTGACAAGAGGTTTAGGCCTCCTACCCTTTATTGCTTTTTGTGAATTGAAAGGGCATGATTCATGTGGTTACATTTTGATTTGAGGGCAACTCTTGGTTACCCTATTTTGTTTCACTAACCCTTTTGTTGAGTTTTTGTGAAGGCACATGACTTTTGCAGGGATAACTTGCATGGTTTCCCACTTTATTTGTGGGATACCCCTAGAGGTTTCATTCCGATTACCTGTACTGACTCACTTTCTTTGATGGTGTTTAGCTTGGAAGGATCCCTGGGTTTCCCATTCCTTTAATTGCTGTAACTTCGGATCTTTATCCGTGTGGTAATTTTTTCCCTTTCTCATACTTTATCGCTTTCTTAGCTGGAAGACCTCGATAGGAGGCAATGTTTGAGCCCCTTGGTGGCATTTTACTTTGAGATACATGTTTTGTGTTTTGTATTCATATCCCCACATGTAGCGCGGTTCCTTCGTCAAGGACTGTCTGTTTGCCCTCGAGCATCCCAAACCCTAAAACCCAAAGCAACACGTTTACTCCTTCTACTACAGGCGAGTAAGTCTCCAAAGGTCGAGCATCCGGTAGATTGCGTAGTGACGTCGTTCGTCCAAAACCCAATCCATAACCCCGTAGTTAGCCGAACTACGGCTTGCTCTGATTCTCATTCCAGATGAGATACGTAGGCATAAGACGCGATGTCTTAGCGAGCACACATCCCCCTTAACCCATAGGTCAGCCGAGCTACGAAGACTCTGATTCTCATATTCAGATGAGATACGTATGCAGTGGATGCGACATCCACGCGAGTCATTTTCATTTAACCCTTTTTTTTTGGTAAACAGCACAAGATAAACTCACACCCTTTAGACAAGAACTACAAAAGTGGATCCCGTAGAGTACTACGGATGCGTAGGGGTGCTAATACCTTCCCTTCGCATAACCGACTCCCGAACCCAAGATTTGGTTGCGAGACCTTGTCTTTTCCTTTCCTCTTTTCAGGTTTACTTCGAGCGTTTCCTTTCCCTCCTTTGGGATGAATAACGCACGGTGGCGACTCTTCTGTCATTTTCTTTCGCCGGTTGTTTTTTCGCACACTGTATTTTTCAGGTTGCGACAGCTGGCGACTCTGCTGGGGACTTAAGAAGTTGACCTCTTGCTGGTCCATCTTCCCTAAGCGAGTCCCTCCTAGCTCGTGTGATTTCTTGTTTATTGGGTGTTCATGCTTTTTGTACATTTATTTACTTACTTGCTTGCATTCATCTGTTGTATCTGTTGGAGCTGTTGTTTGTTTGTTGGGATGGGATGTTCTACGAGAGATAAGCCCATTACCCAGGCTTGAGTGTACACACAGGTTTTAGAGTGGATGATCATGAGGCTTGCGTGGCATGTTGCTACGTTAAGTCGTTCGTGAAGAACCACACCCAGACGAGGTTTCTCTTGGATATATTATGTTCTACGGATGTTCCGTAACGACATGATGTTCCTTTAGAAATTGTCGACTCCGGTGACCATTTCCCGAGAACTCAGTCGAGGCCTCTCCTCCGAGACGTGATTATGTTAGCTCTGGTGGGCGCATTCTCGCCGATCAACCCGAGGACCCCGAGACTGGGAACTTGCTTTAGGATGTCCTGTTGAGGGGAGTCAGTGGAGGTCTTTTATCCCGTAATAATGCCAAACCTTCAGTGGTAAACGTATTATTCGCGACTGAAGGGCTGAAGTTGACGAACTTCTGTTCTTAGAACCTACCAGTGAGGGGCGGGCTAAATTCAGGAAACCTTAACCTCCAACCAACCCGGTTTTCTGGAGCAGAGCTTTGATCTTGTATTATATTCCTCAGTGGTTTTCTCTTCAGACAGTGTAACCCGACAGATGTTCAAGCAGATACAGCAATCCTGATTGACATACCACTGCACTGCATTCACATCATCACATCATTTGCATTCATATCATTTAACACATGTTTATCCATTTCAAGGGGGTTTACATCTTCTTCTTGATTCTAGTCGGGGTTTTCTTCTTACACTGTTTATCAAATGTGAGACTGGAATCAAGGGGGTAAAATGCCTTTTGGAATTGATAAACATGTCATTGCATTTGCATAGTCATCCGCATGTCTTGCATAACAGGTACCGCCACAGTGTTCTCAGTTTTTTTGGTGTCCCATCAGCAGGATAGCTGACTCAGGCATTCACCGATACGGTACCCGAAGGAATCAACAGAGAGCGATGGAGAGCCTACAAGCAGAGCTCGCCGAGATGAAGATTCGCATGAATCAATTCATGGATTTGGTTCAAGGGGTGGCTCAAGGACAGCAGGAGCTTAGATTGTTGGTGCAGAGGGATCCCCCTATTACTCAACCGGAGACGTTGGCTGATCCTCCAGCTGGAGAGGCTAATGGTCCCAATGGACCGGGGCCTATCCCGATCCCGCGCATCAACCTAGATCAACAACCTATTCAGGATGGTCAGGATGATCAGTTCCCTTTGCTTCAGGAAGACTTTGGCATGGACCCTATGTTTAAAAGATTGGAAGAGAGGTTGAAGGCAGTGGAAGGACAGAACCTTCTGGGAGTAGATGTTGCTGACTTGGGCTTGGTCCCAGGTGTGAGGGTGCCACCGAAATTCAAGGTCCCGATATTTGACAAATACCATGGCAGCACTTGTCCCAAAACTCACGTGCAAGCCTATTTCCGTAAAGTGGTTGCATACTCTGACGACGAGAAGCTACTTATGTACTTCTTCCAGGACAGCCTGGCTGGGGCATCCTTGGAATGGTATATGAGGCTGGACAGAGCCCACATCCGTTGCTGGAGGGATTTGGCGGAGGCTTTCGTGAAGCAGTACCAGTATAATGCAGACATGGCTCCGGACAGAACTCAACTTCAGAATCTGTCTCTTAAAAGCAATGAGTGCTTCAGGGAATACGCTCAACGCTGGAGGGATACAGCTTCCCGTGTTCAGCCTCCTATGTTGGAAAAGGAAATGGCCAACATGTTCATGAATACTCTGCCCGGACCTTACTTGGAGCGTCTGGTGGGGTGCAATGCTTCCAACTTTGCTGATGTGGTCTCTACCAGAGAAAGGGTGGAGAATTACCTAAAGACCTATAAGAGCCAGAGTGGAGGTGGATCCTCATCAGGGGTGAAGAAGCCGTTCATTCAGGGACAGAAGAGGAGAGAAGGGGATGCAAATGCCATATCTTCTTATCAGAACAGGGATAACCGGAGGAATAACTTTCAGAATTATCATCAGCAACCGTATGTTGCGGCTGTGACCATTCCAGCTGCAGCACCACTACAACAACAATAATCACAACGCCAACCAGCTCAGTATCAACAGCAGCAACAACCGGGTAACAGACCCGCTTATCAACAGAGGCAAAGGATGATGGACCGGCGTTTCGACACCCTTCCAATGTCGTACGCCCAGTTGCTTTCTAGTCTTCAACAACTACAACTTGTGCAATTGCGCACTCTGGCTCCTCCTGTTGGTAGACTTCCGGTGGGTTACGACGCCAACGCTAGGTGTAGCTTCCACTCTGGGGCACCTGGCCACAATATTGAGAACTGCAAAGCTTTTAAGCACGTAGTTCAGGACCTCATAGATTCAAAGGCCATCGACCTTGCACCGGCTCCGAATGTCGTTAACAATCCCATGCCCCAGCATGGTGGTGCGAACGTTAATTTGGTAGAGGGAGAAGCCAAGTCCATTAAGGATGTGTTGAAGTTGAAGACTCCATTGTTGGATATCAAAGGATGCTTGCTAAAGGCCGATGTTTTCCCCGGTTGTGGGAAGGGTTGTTTGGATTGTGCTACTCAGAGTGGAGGTTGTTTGAAGCTACAGCAGGGTATCCAGGCCTTGCTCGACAAAGGTATCCTCCAGGTTGAAGATTTGTCTGTCCAAGAGTTTGTGGAAGGGGTTGAGGAAGAAGTGTTTGAAGATGCTACTGATGAATTCACAGATGTTGTTCCTGTTAATTTTGTGATTCCCAGTGAGGTCTCTGCGGTCAACGAAGGAGATGGGGATAGTGATTGTGACATTGACAACTCGGTGCGTCCGAGGATCCCGGGTGAAGTCATCAACCATTGGTCTTCTGAGGAGATTGTCCAAGTCACTCTTCTTGAAGAGTAATTTTCTTTGTTTATTCATGCATATCCAAGTCTTACGTTCCGCCCAGGGCGTAATGACTCATTGTAGGGCCCATCTATGTGACACTTGCATTTTTTATCATAAATAAAGGACGTATTTTTGCATTCAAATATTTCGTTCCCTGTCTTTCTATTTTTGCAGTTTTTCAAAATAAAAAAATGGCAATGTTTTGTTTAGTTTTCACTTCTTGTTCACACTCATAAGCACATACCATCACTCATGCAGATGCACATCACCGGATCCTATTGATAACGGTTCTGCTATGGCTCGCTTCGACTTCGAAAATCCAATCTTTCAAGCTGAAAAAGAGGGTGATGAAGACTGTGAACTCCCTGAAGAGCTTACCAGGTTATTAAAACAAGAGGAAAGGGTCATTCAACCGCATCAAGAGTCTGTTGAAGCGATTAATCTCGGCACCGAGGACGCCAAGAGAGAAATCAAGATAGGGGCTGTTTTGAGAGATGATGTGAAGAAAGGGCTGATTGAATTGCTGCAAGAATACGTTGACATCTTCGCCTGGTCTTATCAGGACATGCCCGGGCTGGACACAGACATCGTGGTACACCGCTTGCCTCTCAAAGAAGGTTGTCCTCCGGTCAAGCAGAAACTCAGAAGAACAAGACCAGAGATGGCTGTCAAGATAAAGGAAGAAGTGCAAAAGCAGTTGGATGCAGGGTTTCTAGCAGTCACCAATTATCCGCCATGGGTTGCGAACATCGTCCCAGTACCTAAGAAGGACGGAAAGGTACGGATGTGTGTCGACTATCGGGATCTGAACAGAGCTAGCCCTAAAGATGATTTCCCATTACCTCACATCGACGTTTTGGTAGATAATACAGCTCAGTTCTCGGTATTCTCCTTCATGGATGGTTTTTCTGGCTATAACCAAATCAAGATGGCACCAGAAGACATGGAAAAGACAACTTTCATAACCCCATGGGGCACCTTCTGCTACAAGGTGATGCCGTTTGGTCTGAAAAATGCCGGAGCAACATATCAACGAGCTATGGTAACTCTGTTCCATGATATGATTCATCATGAAATCGAGGTTTATGTGGATGATATGATTGCCAAATCTCGGACAGAAGAAGAACATTTGGTGAATTTGCAGAAACTGTTTGAGCGTTTGAGGAAATTCAAACTGAGACTTAATCCGAACAAGTGTACTTTCGGGGTGAGATCTGGAAAATTGTTGGGTTTTATTGTTAGTGAAAAAGGGATTGAGGTGGATCCTGACAAAGTAAAAGCAATACAGGAAATGTCTGAGCCAAGAACAGAGAAGCAAGTCCGTAGTTTCTTAGGGAGGTTGAACTACATTGCAAGGTTCATCTCTCACCTAACAACCACGTGTGAGCCAATTTTCAAATTGTTGAGGAAGGATCAGGCTATCAGGTGGAATGAAGATTGTCAAAGGGCTTTCGAGAAGATAAAAGAGTATCTACAGAAACCTCCGATCCTTATACCTCCAGTTCCTGGGAGACCTCTGATAATGTACCTATCAGTGACCGAGAACTCGATGGGGTGTGTATTGGGACAGCATGACGAGTCTGGTCGAAAAGAGCATGCCATATACTACCTTAGCAAAAAGTTTACCGACTGTGAAATCAAATATTCGCAGCTTGAGAAAACTTGTTGTGCTTTGGCCTGGGCTGCTCGCCGACTAAGGCAGTATATGCTGAACCATACTACCTTGTTGATTTCTAAGATGGATCCAGTCAAATACATATTCGAGAAGCCAGCTCTCACCGGAAGGGTCGCTCGTTGGCAAATGATTTTAACAGAGTATGATATTCAGTACACGTCACAGAAGGCCATCAAAGGGAGTATTCTGTCAGACTATCTTGCTCAGCAGCCGATTGATGATTATGAGCCAATGAAGTTTGAATTCCCTGATGAAGACATCATGTTCCTCAAGATGAAAGACTGTGAAGAGCCAGTTGTTGAGGAGGGACCTGATCCAAACGAAAAGTGGACTTTGTTGTTTGATGGGGCTATCAATGCTAGAGGAAATGGAATTGGCGCTGTCATTACTACTCCGAAGGGTGCCCACATGCCTTTCACCGCTCGTTTGACTTTTGAGTGCACAAATAATGAAGCTGAGTACGAGGCCTGTATCTTGGGTATTGAGCAAGCCATTGATCTGAGAATCAAGACTCTGGACATCTTCGGAGATTCAGCTCTGGTGATCAATCAAGTGAATGGTGATTGGAATACTCTCCAGCCCACTCTGGTCCCCTACAGAGATTACACGAGAAGACTGTTGACTTTCTTCACAACAGTAAAATTGTATCATATACCTCGTGATGAGAACCAGATGGCAGACGCACTTGCTACTATATCCTCCATAATCAAGGTAATTCGTTGGAACCATGCTCCCAGGATCGATGTGATGCGCCTTGACAGGGCCGCGTATGTGTTTGCTGCTGAACTGGTAGTCGATGACAAGCCCTGGTATCACGATATCAAGTGCTTTCTGAAGAATCAAGAGTACCCTGCAGGGGCATCCAACAATGATAGAAAGACTTTGAGAAGATTGGCAGGCAGTTTCTTCTTGAACAAAGACGATGTGTTGTATAAGAGGAACTTCGACATGGTTTTGCTCAGATGCGTGGACAGACACGAGGCGGACATGTTAATGCAGGAAGTTCATGAAGGTTCCTTCGGTACTCATGTCGGCGGACATGCAATGGCTAAGAAATTGTTGAGAGCGGGTTATTATTGGATGACCATGGAATCAGATTGTTTCAAGTATGCTCGGAAGTGTCATAAGTGCCAGATTTATGCTGATAAGGTGCATGTACCGCCGAATCCTCTGAATGTGATGTCTTCGCCGTGGCCGTTTGCCATGTGGGGCATTGACATGATTGGAAAGATTGAGCCGACTGCTTCCAATGGGCATCGCTTCATCCTTGTTGCCATCGACTATTTCACCAAGTGGGTCGAGGCAGCGTCGTTCGCGAATGTCACCAGACATGTGGTTGCCCGTTTCATCAAGAAAGAAATCATTTGTCGCTATGGGATTCCCGAAAGAATCATTACTGATAATGGTTCTAATCTCAACAACAAAATGATGAAGGAGTTGTGTCAGAACTTCAACATTCGGCATCATAATTCTTCCCCTTACCGCCCTAAGATGAACGGCGCTGTTGAGGCGGCAAATAAGAACATAAAGAAGATTGTGCAGAAGATGGTCGTCACGTACAGAGATTGGCATGAGATGCTACCCTTCGCCTTGCATGGGTACCGCACTTCGGTACGTACATCGACTGGGGCAACCCCTTACTCCCTTGTGTATGGTATGGAAGCAGTCCTACCTGTTGAAGCGGAGATTCCTTCTCTAAGAGTCCTGTTGGATGTCAAGTTAGACGAAGCTGAATGGATTCGGACAAGGTTCAATGAGTTGAGTCTTATCGAAGAGAAGCGAATGGCAGCCATTTGTCATGGGCAGTTGTATCAGAGTCGGATGAAGAGAGCTTTTGATCAGAAGGTGCGTCCTCGTTGTTTCCAAGTCGGAGATTTAGTGTTGAAAAGGATCCTTCCTCCTCAGACAGATCACAGGGGCAAGTGGACTCCTAACTATGATGGACCGTATATTGTCACCAAGGTTTTTGATGGTGGGGCTTTAATGCTTGCAACTATGGATGGTGAAAACTTCACTTCCCCTGTGAACTCAGACGCAGTTAAAAAATACTTCGCATAAAATAGACCCGCTGGACAGTAAAAAGAATAGTCCAAGCAAAAATGGGCATCCCGACGAACCAAGAAAATGAAAAGGTTCGGGCAAAAATTAGGGATTAAAAATGAAAAGAGCGTACACCCGGTAAGTTGAAAACCTGAAAAGGCAACTTAGGCAAAAATGGGTATCCCGATGGATTGAAAACCCGAAAAGGGCGATCCAGGCAAAAGTTAGGGATTAAGCGAATGACTGCGTTCTGAGTAGTTCTGAATCTCATCTCGTGCCAATGACTGGAAATTTTCGAAAGGTAGGAAACAGTCCAATCAGCTTTTCAGAAGGCTGATCATCTGGAGGATCTTGAAGACGAGCAAGTCATAGCAGAATTGGAACCCAATAGAAATCCATTTCACATTGCCATTAGATTAATTTCTGTTTTTATCTTTTGTGCGATTACCTCTTTCCAGGGATTGCTTCTTAATGTAAATGCCTATTCAGAGGCCATTCAATCAATAAAATCATGTTATTCAGTATATCTCTGTTTTCATTTTCATTTTACTGTTTTGTTTGCAAAAATGACGTCCGAATTTTTGATAAACATTGCATCATGACACATAAGGGCTTTACAGGTACATGCTTAATAAACATTTAAAATTGCTGTAAATTTTAAGTGCTTTGGATCGTCTATTCAGAACAGATACCCTTGGGGCATTTCCTTAAAATCCCCTGCAGATGATCGTGAATATCTTCCCCAGCGAAGTCACCAACAGACGAATCTGGTGTCTTATCCCTGCAGAGCTGATCAGAGTGTTGGATTCTTCAATCCTCAGCAGGTTCTCACCACTGTACTTCCCCAAGCGTTTGTTTCAGGACATACACTCCCCAGCGGAGTTGACAGTGTCAGACTGTATCTTCCCAGCAGAAGTGGCTGCTCCTTAGAGTTCGATGCCAAATCGATAATCCCAATGCCAGATCCATGGTTTCTTTTCTTGAAGCAGAACCTCGGTACCGTATCAGTGTTTGCTCCCCCTGATGAGTCATCTCTCGCAAATCGTGGTTGCCATAACCATTGTAGCTTTCCTCAGCAGCAGGCTTCCAATGCCATTCTTTCCCCGATCAGAGTCTCGGTATGGCCAGAACACCGCATGGCTAGTCATCTCCCCACAGAGTTCATTGTGGTGTGTATCTCCAGCAGCCTGGCCAGAGCCCAGAGGATGGTAATCATTTCCCCAGCAGATCCCCTTGCCTCGACTTGGCATTCTACCCAGCATTTCGCATCCCTGCATGTAGAATCATATTGCATTGCAACATTCCAAATCGCGTAGCATTTCCATTTTCATGGAGCATTACGCCATTGAAAAATTCAAACATACGCATGTAAGCATAAAACATTCTCGGTATCCCAAGTGATAAGCTAGAAGTTGTTTCCAGTACTCAGACTGAAGATTGTTCATGACTTACCTTTGTTATCCCCAACAAGTGTCATTCGCCCATGCGTCGCCTCTATTATCATTCCCTATTTCTGCCAATGCTGACAGGCATGAAGTTTTCCCGGTATCCAGACCGAAGTGGCATTCAGGCCAGTGTTCCGATGTTCAGATCGAAGAAGTTTCCGACGTTCAGGTCGATGCAACTTGTGGCGTTCAGGCCAGTTTTCCCGGTATCCAGACCGAAGTGGCATTCAGGCCAGTTTTCCGGTATCCAGACCGAAGTGGCATTCAGGCCAGTGTTCCGATGTTCAGATCGAAGAAGTTTCCGACGTTCAGGTCGATGCAACTTGTGGTATTCAGGCCAGTTTTCCCGGTATCCAGACCGAAGTGGCATTCAGGCCAGTTTTCCGGTATCCAGACCGAAGTGGCATTCAGGCCAGTTTTCCGGTATCCAGACCGAAGTGGCATTCAGGCCAGTTTTCCGGTATCCAGACCGAAGTGGCATTCAGGCCAGTGTTTCGATGTTCAGATCGAAGAAGTTTCCGACGTTCAGGTCGATGCAACTTGTGGCATTCAGGCCAAGTCTTTCCGATGTTCAGATCGAAGAAGTTTCCGACGTTCAGGTCGATGCGACTTGTGGCATTCAGGCCAAGTCTTTCCGATGTTCAGATCGAAGAAGTTTCCGACGTTTAGGTCGATGCGACTTGTGGCATTCAGGCCAATTTTCCGATGTTCAGATCGAAATCCTTTCCAGTATTCAGACTGCTGAGCGGCATTCAGGCCATGGTTATTTCTGTGTTACCATTTATTTTGGTATCCAGTTTATAATTCTTTTTCGATATTCAGACTGACTCTCACTGTACGAGACGGATTCTTCTTTCAAGACCACCTCTTTGCCGATTCTGACAGGCATTGTGACTTCACTTCACTTCAGTGCAAATTTTTGGGCTTTTATTGTATTCAATCCCTTGATACCTCGAAAGCATGAAAGCAGCTGTCATCTTCTTTCCGGGTCTCCAGTTGATTGAATAGGGGCAGCTGTAATACCCCAAAATTTACCCTTCATTTTTTCTAAAAAAAAAAAAAAAAAAAAACGAAAACGAAAAAAAAAAAATTTTTAATTAATTAATTAATTAACTAAATAAAATAAATAAATAAATAAAATATAACAAATTATTTTGGACTTGGGTCTCCCTCATTTGAGCCCATTACCCACGAAAATCAGTCTATAAATATTGAAGTTTCAGTAGAGGAAAAGACACTTGGAGTTACACTGGGAGATTCACTTGAGAAAAAGGGAGAGAAGCAAAAGTACTCTGAGGTTTCCTTAGAACAAAACCATGAGGAAAAAGATAGTGAGAGAAGGAAACCTAGGAACTACTCTGCAGCAACCTCCAGGCAACTCTGAAAGGTTCATTCTGACTCACAGACTTTCAGCTCAAGCAAACCCTGCCATTTGATTTTTCTTCTCCAATCAGGTTTGCCCTATATCCATCATCTTTATGCCTTTAATTTGAATTCTCTAAATATATGAGGTATTATGGGTGAATTTGATACCCTTTTGATGCATGTGTTTGACAAGAGGTTTAGGCCTCCTACCCTTTATTGCTTTTTGTGAATTGAAAGGGCATGATTCATGTGGTTACATTTTGATTTGAGGGCAACTCTTGGTTACCCTATTTTGTTTCACTAACCCTTTTGTTGAGTTTTTGTGAAGGCACATGACTTTTGCAGGGATAACTTGCGTGGTTTCCCACTTTATTTGTGGGATACCCCTAGAGGTTTCATTCCGATTACCTGTACTGACTCACTTTCTTTGATGGTGTTTAGCTTGGAAGGATCCCTGGGTTTCCCATTCCTTTAATTGCTGTAACTTCGGATCTTTATCCGTGTGGTAATTTTTTCCCTTTCTCATACTTTATCGCTTTCTTAGCTGGAAGACCTCGATAGGAGGCAATGTTTGAGCCCCTTGGTGGCATTTTACTTTGAGATACATGTTTTGTGTTTTGTATTCATATCCCCACATGTAGCGCGGTTCCTTCGTCAAGGTCTGCCTGTTTGCCCTCGAGCATCCCAAACCCTAAAACCCAAAGCAACACGTTTACTCCTTCTACTACAGGCGAGTAAGTCTCCAAAGGTCGAGCATCCGGTAGATTGCGTAGTGACGTCGTTCGTCCAAAACCCAATCCATAACCCCGTAGTTAGCCGAACTACGGCTTGCTCTGATTCTCATTCCAGATGAGATACGTAGGCATAAGACGTGATGTCTTAGCGAGCACACATCACCCTTAACCCATAGGTCAGCCGAGCTACGAAGACTCTGATTCTCATATTCAGATGAGATACGTATGCAGTGGATGCGACATCCACGCGAGTCATTTTCATTTAACCCTTTTTTTTTTTTGGTAAACAGCACAAGATAAACTCACACCCTTTAGACAAGAACTACAAAAGTGGATCCCGTAGAGTACTACGGATGCGTAGGGGTGCTAATACCTTCCCTTCGCATAACCGACTCCCGAACCCAAGATTTGGTTGCGAGACCTTGTCTTTTCCTTTCCTCTTTTCAAGTTTACTTCGAGCGTTTCCTTTCCCTCCTTTGGGATGAATAACGCACGGTGGCGACTCTTCTGTCATTTTCTTTCGCCGGTTGTTTTTTCGCACACTGTATTTTTCAGGTTGCGACAGGAGGCACCCCAACATTGTAAGTATTTACAGTTTTCTGTTATGTTGTATTGGTGTCCATTTTGAAAAAACCTTGCTGAATGTGCTTTACCTGCTGTTAGGAAAAAACAAAATGCTGTCATGCTCGCTAGCTGCTCGCTAGGCGAAGGCAGTAGCGAGCTGATTCGCTATCTGCTCGCTAGGCGAAGCAGTAGCGAGCGCTGCATGGCAGCACTTTATTTCTGTTTCACAGGGCCACTCATTTGGGCCCAAACACTTGTTATTTCGTTTTCTTTTAGTCTGATAAAAGTATCAAGCTTATTCTCACACACTCACACTATCACTCTAACATTCATTCTCACTCAAACCCTAACCTCTTGCTTTGCAAACCCTAACCTCCTGTGCATTTCAAATTCAACAGATCTCAAATCAGGTTTGCCCTTTCTTCATTACTTTAAGCTTCCAATTTGAAAAATTCTGAAGTATGTCACATTTAGGGTGAATTTCATAATGTGGGTATCATTAGGTTGCATGTGGGTTTAGATTTGCATGTATCTTAGAACGATTCTTTGCATGATAAATCATTTTGTTTCTGAATTGGATACCGTTAGATTTAGGGTTTTCTGAAATTTCAGTGTTAACAATGCAGAACCCAAAAACCCGTAACATTCGTTAGCGTCTCGCTAGGCGAATCAGTGGCGAGCATTCGCTGCCACTTCGCTAGGCGAACCTGTAGCGATGCTTCGCTAGGTCCTCGCTAGGCGAAGCAGCAGCGACCATGACAGTACTTGGATTTTCTGTTTTGCTTTCTAATCTGTTTGGTGTTTGTGTTGTTTCTTCTCTATGTCTTTGTAGATGGCATCCAAGTCCAGCATCTCGAAAAAGAGAAAGGTCGGGACCACTTCCCGTACCGTGCCCATACAGTTCGACACCGACAAATTTGTCGGGGCAAAGCAAGCAGCTAGATATGTGGCTTTGGAAAAGCGAAAAATTTTGCCAGAAAAAAGATTTATAATCAACCCCGAAGGCACCTACCGTACATTTTCCGGGTTGATTCATAGCAAAAAGTGGGACCGGTTGATATCTCCCCTTGAGCATTATGACATCGAAACAGTGCGTGAGTTCTATGCGAACGCACTACCGAACGAAGACGAGCCATTCACATGGACGACTAGAGTATCCGACCGTACAGTTGCGTTCGATCGGGATACAATCAACCGGGTGCTGGGTGAACCACTTCATCTGGGAGCGAATGAGAGGGACACTTACCACCGTGATTTGAGGCTACACAGAGATACCGATTCAATTTCTGCTGCCCTGCTATTTGAAGGGAAATCAGTTGAGTTGAACCCATCTGGGGTTCCGATGAGATACCAAAGGGAAGACATGATTCCCTTGGCTCAACTGATCCTTATGTTGGTTCTGACAAATATAAAACCCAAGTCTCACACCTCAACCGTGCCGATCACAGTGGCACACTTGGTTCATTGCATTCTCACGAATATCCAGATTGATGTGGCGAGGATAATTGCTTTAGAGTTGAAGTCCGTGATTGAGAGCGGGCTAAAGTCGGGGGCACGAGTTAACTGTCCCCTTGCTTTCCCGTGTCTCATCATGGCTTTGTGCCAACATGCGAGGGTAAAGCTACCCTCTCGGAGTCAAGTGAGGATCCCTCCAGCTATTGATGACAGATACGTGGCCAAGTACTGCAAACCGAAGAACTTAAGGAGTAGTTCAGCTGCTGATGTTACCGGGACTTCTGATGGTCCTGGTACTTTTGCTCAGGGATCCGATCCTTTCCAGCAGGCTGTCTGCAACTATAATTGGGATTGGATGGCGGCAACTCAGCGCGCCATGCTTGATATTCATAATTCTATGCAGCTGTTACAGTTGCAGGTGCGTGACCCCTCCGGTGAGCACTCGATGATGACGCGTGAGCAGTTTCTGCAGCACGCTAGCTGGCCTGTGGACAGGCCTATTTTCGGGGAGGGGGCGGGTGCCGGTGCATCTGGTGCTGGTGCTTCTGGTGGTGCTGAGGATGATGGTGATGATGATGATGATGATCGTGATGATGCTACCGGTTCTGAAGCCGGTAGTGATGAGGGTTCTGAGTCCTTTGACGGCTAAGTTTGTTTTATTTTTATTATATTTTCAGATTTGTTGTATTTTGGTTATGTACTTTTGGGGTGTTTTGTCCCCCATGCACATTTTAAAATTTTTAAGTAATAGTATTGTTTATGTTTTTAATTTGTGTGTTTGGTTTAAATTTCTTTTGTTTTAATAAATTTTTGGTTGATTGAGTGTCAAACCTTCTAGATTGGTTGCTCCTCAAAAGAAGTATCCAATGAAGGTGCATCCGATCTTGGATGGCAATGATAAAAATAAACAAGTGAATAATGCTAAGGTACATGGTTACCTCCGATTAGAGTTTTAGAATGCATTAAGAACTTTACTCTTTTTTGTAATTGAATATTGTTCTTTTTGCAACATAATTGAATGAATGTTTCATCTAGGACTTAAAACCACAAATTGTGAGGAAACCTCCATTGTACACTTAAATGTTGGATTCTAATAAGCTTTGTTGATTCATTTGATTCATGCTTTGTCTTTTATTATTGTGAATTTGTGGAAGCAATTAGAAATGATCAAGGCACTTGTTTTCTTATGAGCACAACCAGTTCCAAATACAACTTACCCGTGAGCTGAGAGAGTATTCGTTAACCCCTTTGAGCTTAAACAGTTGAATCTCAGCTTGAAATAAAGCGAGATGTCAAAAATCTTTTTTCTTGAAACCCGAAAATTTTTGATAATTGTTCTTTTGCCGTAAAAAGTCAAGAGCATTCACTTAGGGTGAGTAAGAAATAGTTGGGGAGAACGAAAAAGAGAATCGGTAAGTGCCACAACTCTTGAAAAACCGAGCAAGCATTGAAAAAATAAAAAAAATTAGAAAAGAGAAACATCTGTTTTGTGAATACGATGTGAAAAGAAAAGAAAAAAATAGAGAAAATGAAAATGAATGCTTGCTTGGAAGAAAAATAGTGAAAAACAAAATTTGAATTGTGAAATAAGAGTTGTGAAGGTCTCAAATGAGAAACAAAGGGAACGAAGTTGAGATGTGTGAATAGTGTACAATGAATGTCTCTTTTGCATCGGCAATTTCGTTTTCAATGGCCTTAGAAATGACCCTTGTTTGTAAACCTAACCAAGCTACAACCGAAAAGTCCTTAGTGATCTTCGTGCTTCCGCATTTCCATTTATAATTGTTAAACATTGTATGAATTGAATTGATTTCTTCATTGTTTGTTGGAGAGTGAGATTATTCCCGCGGTTGCAAACGCGTAATTTCTTCAATCCTTATTCGAAGAGGAGAGATAGGGTGATTCATTCAAGATAATATCGTTGTGGATAGATACATATTTCGCATTGCTATTAAGTTTTAGTTCTTGTGCATTATGTTATTCTAACCATTGGGAATTTATATCTGGTTGATTCGCTTGTGTTTGAGCCGTTTTATCCGACTTCGGAGAAACCTTTTTCTTTAAGCAAATCCTCTTGTCCTTCAAGAGGCATACTTTGCTTGAGGACAAGCAAGAATCTAGTTGGGGAGAGTTGTTAGATGCCCAAAAGTGCTTATTTGAGCTATCAAATGTGGGCATCTTTCACTCCTTTTTGTTGCTAAAGTGTTCGAAATCGCCTTTGCTTTAGATGAATTGCAATATAATGATAAACGATCTTGGTACCTTTAATTTGTGCGTTATTGTGCAGGAATTAGGCATGAAATAATAGAAAATGAAGGCACAAGAAAGTTGGCAAAGGGACCAAGAAAAGAATGCATTCATCAGCATGCTCGCTAGGCGAGTGCTATAGCGAAGTGCTCGCTAGGCGAGCATCCAGCGAGCTGCTAGCGAGCATTCCCAGAATTTTACAGTAGCAAAAGTCAGCAAACTCGCTAGGCGAGCAGCCAGCGAAGGTGGTAGCGAACATGCCCAGACTTGGTCAAAAGCACAGCCAGCACTTGCTCGCTAGGCGAGCCACTAGCGAGCTCCCAGCGAACAATTCCAGTAGCAAAACCACCTAAACTCGCTGGAGCGAAGGTGGAAGCGTGGGCTTCGCCTAGCGAAGGTTTCTTCGCTTAGCGAACAGGTGAAATCTGGCCAAGATATTTTCTCTAGGCGCAGGTGCCTCTGGTGCCTATTTTGGGGCTCGCTAGGCGAACCATTCTGCTCGCCTAGCGAGCATGACAGCTCAGACAGCAATAGTATAAGTAGCAGGGGCTACTTTTTGGAACAATACTTTTGTACTTTCACACTTAGCATTCTTTAGATATTTTCCAACATTGTTCTAGAGATATTTTGTAACCTAGAAACCCATTTTTTCATCTTTGATCTTCTCTTAGCAATATTTTACAAAAAGAAGGTGGATTCCCATCCAATCTCGATTCTTCGACTCGGATGTTGATCAACCTTCTTCCGAAACTTATTGACCAAGCTACCATGAAAATGAGTAGTTAAGTTCTTCATTTTGTCAAGGTTAGATGTAGATGATCATTAGCTTTGTGTGTAAATGGGATGATCTTCATTTGTAAACTCTTTAATGATTAATATATGGTGAAAACTTTGTTTTATCGATAACTCTTTGTGTTGGTTTATGATCGAGAGATGTTTACCAACTCTTTACCTAGGTTTTCATCCAATCTTGTTTGTTAACTAGAGATAGTAATGAATGATTTTGTTCACCATAAAGTTCAACAGCCCATATAGACTAGTCTATTTTGACTCCTCAAGATGCAACGATAACTTCACAACGCAAAGTTCATTCATATTAAAGAATATTATATTAATTAACAAAGACATTAAAATAATAATAATAAATATAAATAATGGTTGTTCAACAACCTTCTTTCTTTTTTTCCTTTTTTTAACATATTATTTGCTTATAAATGAGGTCATTTGAAAAAATTCCCACCTAAATTTTCTCTCACTCAATTAATATTAATTTAAATAATTTAAACTAATATTTAAATTTAAAATAAAATTTAATATAAATAATATATAAATATATAAGATAAAATTATGAGATCTAATACAAATTCATTAAAATTGAATAAATTGTTTTAAGATGGTATGATTTAATAGATTTAAAGAAAAGACTCACATAAATTGCACTTAAAGATACTTTTAGTAATATATCACAGTGTTTCGATTTTTCTTTTGTATAAGTGTTTGATTTTTGTTTCTTAAATAAATTGATTTCTTTTTAATTAAGTAAAAAAAAATTAATGATTCATGTAAAAAATGAAGTTAAAGTTGAGCTTAAGTTTTCTCTACTGTCGTCCAGTCGTCTCTTTACAGTATCAACCTCAACAACAACATATTACAATAACTTATAATATATATTTTTTTAAATAATTATAATAAAAGTTAAATATTTTTTGTAATCTAAAAGATATAATTGACTGAAAATATAAAAAATCATAATCTAATATATAATTTGTAAAAGATTAGTATATTGATCCGACAACTACGTCCTTTCAAACTTTCAATTTAGTCTATTTGATTAAAATTCAAATTTTACTATAATAATAGTATATCATTACACTAGCACATTTTTTTAATTTTACTATAATAATAGTATATCATTACACTAGCACATTTTTTTAATTTTCTCTAATAATAGTATATCATTACACTAGCCACATTTTTTTAACTACTACCAATGAAATATCAATGGAATACATGAAGACATTTTAAATTTACAATGTATATAATTTAATTTACACAACACACTATGCACTAATTATTACAACGTTTGAAGTTTAATTTACATTGCACATTATGCACTCTTTATATCATCAATCGAACCTCTCACTCTCACTCTCACTCCCAACTTCACTATTTCTGCTTCCTTTCTCCCCCCATTGTTCTGCTTCTTCTTCCTCCAACGTTCTGATTAATCGTCAAAATGGTGATGGTCACGTTCGTTCTCCATCGTTCAGGTTGGTATGCTTCATCTTCATGCTTCGTTCTTCTTCCTCCTCTTTCGCCCTCCTTCTTTATGCTTCGTTCATTTGTTTCAGTTTTTCGTTCAAATGAAATTTGTTTAAATATGTGTTGTGAAAGTTTTTCTTATTCATGTTTTTGTTGCATCTTCTAAACATTTTAGAATGACTCGTCCAGTTGAAGATATTAAGAACATAAATGATTATAAGGATTTATGGAAGATTGTTGTTAGAATCAAAGATTTGTGGTCTATTACAACCATGGCTAACAAAGATCATTTGAAAATGGTGGTGATTGATTCGAAGGTATCATGTAATTACCCATTACAGTTTGAATTTTTTAATCAAATCTCTTCATTGTTTAAGCAATTTTTTGCGGGCAGCTGATATCTTAACAACAAATATTTCATTGTTATGTTTTGGGATTGATATATTTGTTCGTTTTTTATTGATTTTTTAGAGAGATATGATCCAAGTTATTGTACCACCACATTTGGTTCTAAAGCATAAAGATACTTTTAAAATAGGAAAGACATACATCATTCAAAATTTCAAGGTGGCTAAAAATGATTTGACATTCAAGGCCAAAACACATAATTTTAAGCTAATTTTTTGTGGAGCAACTTCTGCAAGGGCTTCAGATTTTCCAGACATTCTTCTGAACAATTTTAGGTTCACAAGTTTCGAAGACATGCTTCCGGGGAAGTTTCGATTATAAATTTTAGTTGGTAATCTATTATCAGTTTCTTTTGATGCATTTCTAATAGCTATTTAATTGTTTCATTTATTTGGTTTATTGATTCATTCTTAGATGTAATTGGGGGAGTTAATGAAGTAATTCAAGTTCAATTGAATGGTGCACATAGCAAAAACAAAGTTGTTTTTACAATGTCAGATATGAGGTAATACTGAATTCTAATGTACAATTTTTGTTTCTATCATTATGTGTGTATTATGTTTTAATATTGAATATTAAACTCAATTAACCATTCTTTGCAATGTTGAATCTCAATAGTTTTGACGTTTACTGTACATTATGGGGTGATCTTGCATCGCAATTATGCAATTTCTATAATAATAACAGGTCAGGTGGACATGTTATTGTGTTGTTGCAGAATGCAAGGATAAAAAGAGAAGAAAGTAATTATATTCGTGCTTTTTAAGTGATATTGTGCAAATGTTGATTATCATACTTCTAATATACCTTAACTAAACTATTCTATTTTGCACATCTTTAGGAAGTTTTCCATTGACTGTGTCGAATGCATGGAATGAGACAAAGTTGTCAATTAATGACTTTAACATCGATGAAATTAAGAAGTTCAAAGAAAGGTACATGCATCTTTTATCTTTTTTTTTTAATTTTTGTCCGACATTCATTTGTAACTTCTATTATGTCCAATTTCAAAGGAGATGTACCTCTATTATCAAGTTCTTCATTCTAAAATGATGTTACTCAAAACTCTCAGTACTCTGACCATGATAAATTCATATGGAAGGCACAAGTAATGAGTGTTTATGATATTCTCAGTTTGCAATATGTAAGTGTATCATATTTTATTAAGTCGGTTCTATATATTGATAACTAACTTTCTATATCTTTGTAATACTAACTCCTATCTCTATTTGCAATATATTATATCATGAATAAATAGGAGACAACAATTGTGACTGTTGTCAAATTGGAAAAATCTGAAGCTGGACAACCCAGGTGAATTATCAAGGTTGTGACCAATGTACTAAAAGTGTGATGCACAAAGATGAGAAGTTTATGTGCTATGCAAATCATGAAACTCAAAAACCTGTACCAAAGTGTTATATATGTTTAAATTATTTTGCACTAAACATGTTAATTTGTATTGATGTTGTATATGTTATCTTATTTATGTTATTTGTTGACATAGGTACAAACTTGAGGTTCATGCTGTCGACGGCAAACACAGAGCCAAATTTCTCTTTTGAGATAGTGACTGTGCAAAGCTTATTGAAAAATCAATCGTTGATTCGAAGACAAAGTTAGTTGTGTAAGTTTAAGGAGTGCCTTAGAGGGGGGGTGAATGAGGCACTTACAGTATTTTCCGGATTTTTGACGGTTTATGACTTTTACTTTCTGAGTTGCTTAAGTGATGTAAAAGCGGTAAAGTGCGGAAAGTAAATGACACAGAGATTTATAGTGGTTCCCCTGACAGATTGAGAGTACTCCACTCCCCTTTCAACACGAAAGAGAATTTCACTATAATGTTAGATTTCTAGACAAGACACCTTAAGGTCTTTCTATCTATTCTAACACACCAAGAACAATCCTCTTGGATTTACAATGTTTAAAGTCCAATCGAGGCTCATCTTCTCACAAATGGACCTCTTGTATCCACACACCAGATAACAAGGATAATACCTTACAAACCTATCCTTAACAATCCTAAGAATAAGTTGTAATCAAAGAATATAATTCTGAATAATTTGTATAAGATGAAATAGATGAAAATTGAAGTATATCAATTAAATAATTGATCTTCTCCTTTGTAACACTCAAATCTCACAATAATTTTACAAGTGTTCTTTGTATGAAATGAAACTATGATGTTGAAAAATGAAGGTTTATGCAAAGTTTCACTCTTAACAAAATATGGATGAACACTTAGAAAGATTGAGAGAATGTGTGTAAATGATTTAAATTTTTGCAAGGAGGTGATTTTGAAATCTGAAAAATTATGTTTATATAATGCCTAAAACACCTCCTCAGATGAATGCAATAATCCAAAAGATGTCATGTTTCATGATGAAGAGACCATAGGAGTTTTCATGAAAAGATGCAAGTATTTTTCATTCTGGATCAGTGGTAATCGGTTACCTAAAATAGGGTAACCGGTTACATGCATTCAACGTTACAAAATAATTTGAAATTTACTTGAGGTAACCGGTTATCTTAAATTGGATAACCGGTTACATGGTTCCAACGTTAAAAAAATATTTGAAAATTACTCAGAGTAATCAGTTACTCTAAAAGTGATAACCGGTTACTCTAACACAGTTTTGAAAAATACTTTAAAAAATGAAGTGTGGTGGTTTGTTGATGCATAAAATTATTTTCAATGATTGTGATATGAATGCACCATGTTGTGAACACTTGTATAACTATCTAGAGTTCAAGTGTTACCTTAATCCATGTGAAAGCCGAATCTTCATCTGATCCACCAAGACTTGATCATTTGTTGGAAACTTCATTCACGAGCTTTAACCTTGATCAGTCTTTTTGTTAATCCGACTTGAGCTATGAAGTAAGGTTTGTCGTCATCAAAATGTCTGAGAAGTCATGTCTCCACAATCTCCCCCTTTTTGATGATGACAACCCAAAAACCATGAAGATGTGATCCCGTGGTGTTTCTCTATCAATAGCCCCCCCTTAAACTATGCTCCCCCTTAATTGATGAATTAAGGAGTCTTTGAATTCTGCATTTTCGTTAGAGAAACACAACCAACAAGAAAATATCATAGTAATAATTTCTCTTCTTCTCCCCCTTTGTCATTAACAAAAAGGGTGAAAAAATAGAAATAAAAATAAACACTTAGCATATATACAACAAAAGGTCACGAGTAATTTTATAAAAAAAATCTGGTATGAGCAGTGTTAATCGGTTACTCAATGGGGAGTAACCGGTTACACAGTGAGCAAAGTGCGTGAGAATACTGAAAACGTGCAGGGTAATCGATTATCCATAATGGAGTAACCGGTTACACAGTGAGGAAAACGTGATTTTTACGCAGAAAACAACAGGGTAACTGATTATCCAAAGTGAAGTAACCGGTTACACAGTGGCAAAAAGCACATATACACACAAAAAAAATTTAGAAGGAAAAATTTCACAAACATTAAAAAGGATTAGGAACTTGTGTACCTTGGCCTTATATAGTGAATAATTTTGAAATAGTTATATGTCACCTTCATCCAGAATGCCAAGTTCTCTTCGAATCTTATAGAATGGTTCTTTTGCGAGCGGCTTTGTGAAGATATCCGCCAGTTGATTATGAGTATCAACAAAGGTAACTTCGACATCACCTTTAAGCACATGATCACGAAGGAAATGATGTGAATGTCTATGTGTTTGGTCCTTGAATGCATGGCCGGATTCTTTGTGATATTAATCGCACTTGTGTTGTCGCATCAGAGTGGTATGCATCCAAGATCGATTCTATAGTCACTTAATTGTTGCTTTAGCCAAAGATTCTGGGCACAACAACTGCCTGCTGCTATGTATTCTGCTTCAGCCGTACTAAGAGTAACACACACTTGTTTCTTACAAGACCATGAGACTAGAGCATTACCAAGGATGTGACACGTTCCACTAGTACTTTTTCTATCTATTTTACAACCTGCATAATTCGCGTCAGAATAACCAATTAACTTACAAACACTACCTTTAGGATACCATAATCCAACGTTGGTTGTTCCCTTGAGGTAGTTCATGATTCTCTTGATCGCCGTGAGATGTGACTCCTTAGGATTTGCTTGGAATCGAGCACACAAACACACGCTAAACATTATGTCATGATGGCTTGCCGTCAAATATAATAAAGAACCAATCATACCTCGATACTTCGTGATATCAATTGACATACCCGATTCGTCTTGATCAACATAAGTTCCAGAGCCCATTGGTGTTGACATTGCTTTACACCCATCCATGTCAAATCTCTTTAACAGTTCTTTGCAATACTTTGATTGGTTGATAAAAATTCTGTCTTTTAGTTGCTTGATTTGCAATCCAAGGAAGTAGTTCATCTTCCCCATCATAGACATTTCAAATTCACCTTGCATTATCAACGCAAATTCCTCACATAGTTCTTTGTTGGATGAACCGAAGATTATGTCGTCTACGTAGACTTGCACAAGTAAGGTATTCCCTTTTATCTTCTTGATAAATAACGTCTTGTCTACTTTTCCTTTTTCAAAACCTTTTTCACATAGAAATTTGCTTAGACAATCATACCACGCCCTTGGTGCTTGTTTTAATCCATAGAGCGCTTTCTTCAATTTGTATACATGTGAAGGATGCATGAAGTCTTCAAAGCCCGGGGGTTGTTTGACATAGACTTCTTCGTTGATGTAGCCGTTTAAGAAGGCGATTTTGACGTCCATTTGGAAAAGTTGAAAATTCATTGAACATGCGTAAGCAAGTAATAAACGAATAACTTCTAACCTTGCAAACGGAGCGAAAGTTTCCTCAAAGTCGATTCCTTCTTCTTGATTGTACCCTCGAGCGACCAATCTTTCTTTGTTTCGAACAAGTATTCCATTCTCATCAAGCTTGTTCTTAAACACCCATCTTGTTCCAATGATGTGCTTATCACTTGGTCTAGGAACAAGTTCCCAAACTTGATTTCTCTCGAATTGGTTTAATTATTCTTGCATAGCAACAATCCATTGATCATCTTCTAGAGCTTCATCAATTTTGGAAGGTTCTATTTGCGAAACAAACGCCATGTTTAAGCATGCATCCTTGAGATTCAATCTTGTAGCGACACCTTGACTAATGTCACCAATTACTTTTTCAATGGGATGATCTCTATGAGTTCTCCATTCCTTAGGTAGATCATTTTCATTTGACTCTTGTTGAATCGGTGCTTCTTGATCCTTGTTTGAAGTATCTTCTTTAGGAATTTCTACAAAATCATCATCATCATCACAAACAACAATTTCCTCTTTCGAGGGGTTAAATTCGTCAAACTTAACATGCATGGATTATTCTATATTTAAAATTCTTTTGTTATAAATTCTGCATGCCTTACTTGTGAGAGAATATCCAAGAAAAATACCTTCATCCGATTTTTCGTCGAACTTACCAAGGTTGTCTTTGTCATTGTTTAGGACAAAGCACTTGCATCCAAAGATGTGAAAGAAGGAGATGTTGGGTTTCCTTCCTTTGAAGAGTTCATATGGAGTCTTCTTTAGGATAGGTCTTATGTTAACTCTATTGCTTACAAAACACGCCGTGCTAACCGCATCTGCCCAAAAATACTTAGGAAGATTTGAGTCGCTAAGCATTGTTCTTGCAAGTTCTACCAATGACCTATTCTTTCTTTCAACTACTCCATTTTGTTGTGGAGTCCTTGGAGCCGAGAAGTTGTGAAATATCCCTTGATCTTCGCAAAAATCTTCAAAGGAGGTATTCTAGAATTCTCCACCATGATCGCTTCTTATGGAGGCAATTGTTAATGATTTCTCATTTTGAATCTGTTTTGCATACTTCTTGAATGCTTTGAATGCATCACTTTTCTGCACTAAAAAGAAAGCCCAAGTATATCTAGAATAATCATCAACAATAACTAAAGCATATAGGTTACCTCCGAAGCTTCTTGTTCTTGATGGACCAAATAAGTCCATGTGTAACAGTTGTAGTGGCCTAGAAGTGGACACCACATTTTTGGCTGTGAAAGTTGACTTGGTTTGCTTCCCCTTTTGACATGCATCGCAAAGCCTATCTTTGATGAATTTTATCTTTGGCAATCCAATGACAAGGTCATGCTTTACTAACTTATTCAAGTTCTCCATGTGAATGTGAGCAAATCTTTTATGCCATAACCATGAGTCGTTGTTATTTGCCACAAGACACTTAACCTTCAAAGAAACATCGTCAAGGGAAATCATGAAAATATTATTAATTCGCTTACCTATAAGCATTACCTCTTGTGTGATTTCGTCTTCAATTAAGCATTCATCTTTTGTGAACCTTATTTTGAATCCTTTGTCACAAAGTTGACTTATGCTTAAGAGATTGTGCTTTAGTCCTTCGACATATAGCACATCTTCGATGGATATGAAATTTAGTGCACCTACTTTGCCTATGCCAAGAATTCTTCCTTTGTTGTTATCTCCATAAGTAACATAACCCTTGGCCTTAAGCTTTAGATCTGAAAATTTGTGCACATCACCGGTCATATGCTTGGAGCACCCACTATCCAAATACCAAAGATTTGTTGTGGCCTTCAAGCATACCTACAAAACAAGGTTAAGTTTTGTTAGGTACCCAAATTGCTTTGGGTCCTTTATAATTAGTTCCTTTTTCAACCCATACATAATGCCCTTTTGCTACACTAAAATTTCTAATGTAGCAAGCATTAGGTGTATGGCCAATAATACCACAATAAAAACATGTTGGTTCAAAATTGCTTTTGTATCTAGGAACGAAAGACTTTTTCTTGATAAACTTTTTCTTTTTAGGATGTTGATGCACTACTTTTGGAGTGTTGTCTCTTTCTTTTGGAGGTTGATCCTTAGGCCTTACAAAGATAGTTTTACTTGTACTTGGTTTAGAAAATTTGGAGTAACCAAGTCCGCTTTTGTCATTTGAGTACCTTTGTTGGCTAAGAACCCCTTCCAAACCAATTTGTCTTTTTTAATATCTTTCAATGACTCTTTTAAGTTGGACAATTTGGAACGAGAGAGACTCACACTCTAGACATACAAGATTCTTCTTTTCACTAATCATCTCTTGTTTCTTATTTTCAAAAACTTCAATCGTCTCTTCCAAGGAAGAAATTTGTTTCTTTTGAGATGATATAGTTTTATAAAGAATTTTGCATTCATTTAGCAATTCATTAATTACATCTTGTGCATCATCATCAAAAAGAGAAAAATTGTTACTAACCTCTTCTTCATCATCAGAATGATGTGAAGCCATTAGCGCCAAGTTTGCACATTCCTCGCTATCCGATCCAGATGAAGAGCTAATTTCATTGTTCTCCCATGCAAGATATGACTTTTTATTCTTGAAGTCCTTCTTGCTCTTGAATCCTTCTTTCTTTGAAAGTTTAGGACATTCCGGCTTTATGTGGCCTTGTTTTCCATATTCGTAGCATGTTACATCTTACGTAGATGTGGTGGCCTCCTTCTTCCTGAAATGTCTATTCTTTTTAGCGTTAAAGGATTTATCATTTTTGTTAAAGAACTTACCGAGCCTTTTAACAAGGAGCATGAAATTCTCATCTTCCTCCAATGCGTCATCATCTTTATCTTCTTTTGCGTCTACCTTCAAGGCAATCCCTTTAGATTTATTTTCTTGGCTTTCATGTTTCTCAAGCCTACCGAGTTCTAACTCATGTTCTTGAAGTTTGCCAAAGAGAGATGCGGACGTCATTGTTGAGAGACTTTTCTTTTCGGAGATAGCCGTCACCTTCGGTTGCCATTCTCGAGTCAATGATCTTAGTACTTTAAGATTGAGATCGTCATTTGTAAATGTTTTTCCGAGAGCAATCAAGTGGTTTGTCAAGTGAACAAATCTCTTTTGTAGCGCCACAATGGATTCTCCGGGCAGCATTCTAAACATCTCATATTCTTGACTTAATATATCCAACCTTGATCTCTTTACTTCGGTGGTGCCTTCATGTGTCTCCACTAAGGTGTCCCATATTTCTTTTGCCGGCTTGCATTGAGATATGCGGAAGAACTCATCCATGCTTAAAGCACTTTGAAGAATGTTTACTGCTTTCTTTTCATTTAAGATTTTTTTCTTATCATCTTCATCGTACGAACTCTTTATCTTTGGAGTACCGACGCCATTGATCACACTCGTAGGATTATGTGGGCCATTTTCAACGGCTTCACATATGCCTTCTCCTTGGGCTTCTAGATGTGCCTTCATACGGATCTTCCAAAAATCAAAATATTCTCCAGAGAATAGTGGTGGTTTATTACTACTTCCACCGTCTTTAAAAACTGGATTCGTACTTGCGGAAGCCATGCGGATCTTTAGGAATAGGTTACCTATAACCTGCTCTGATGCCAATTGTAAGTTTAAGGAGTGCCTTAGAGGGGGGTGAATGAGGCACTTAGAGTATTTTCCGGATTTTTGACGGTTTATGACTTTTACTTTCTAAGTTGCTTAAGTGATGTAAAAGCGGTAAAGTACGGAAAGTAAATGACACAGAGATTTATAGTGGTTCCCCTGACAGATTGAGAGTACTCCACTCCCCTTTCAACACGAAAGAGAATTTCACTATAATGTTAGATTCCTAGACAAGACACCTTAAGGTCTTTCTATCTATTCTAACACACCAAGAACAATCCTCTTGGATTTACTATGTTTAAAGTCCAATCGAGACTCAATTTCTCACAAATGGACCTCTTGTATCCACACACCGGATAACAAGGATAATACCTTACAAACCTATCCTTAACAATCCTAAGAATAAGTTGTAATCAAAGAATATAATTCTGAATAATTTGTATAAGATGAAATAGATGAAAATTGAAGTATATCAATTAAATAATTGATCTTCTCCTTTGTAACACTCAAATCTCACAATAATTTTACAAGTGTTATTTGTATGAAATGAAACTATGATGCTGAAAAATGAAGGTTTATGCAAAGTTTCACTCTTAAGAAAATATGGATGAACACTTAGAAAGATTGAGAGAATGTGTGTAAATGATTTAAATTTTTGCAAGGAGGTGATTTTGAAATCTGAAAAATCATGTTTATATAATGTCTAAAACACCTCCTCAGATGAATGCAATAATCCAAAAGATGACATGTTTCATGATGAAGAGACCATAGGAGTTTTCATGAAAAGATGCAAGTATTTTTCATTCTGGATCAGTGGTAATCGGTTACCTAAAATAGGGTAACCGGTTACATGCATTCAACGTTACAAAATAATTTGAAATTTACTTGAGGTAACCGGTTACCTTAAATTGGATAATCGATTACATGGTTCCAACGTTAAAAAAATATTTGAAAATTACTCAGAGTAATCGGTTACTCTAAAAGTGATAATCGATTACTCTAACACAGTTTTGAAAAATACTTTAAAAAATAAAGTGTGGTAGTTTGTTGATGCATAAAATTATTTTCAATGATTGTGATATGAATGCACCATGTTGTGAACACTTGTATAACTATCTAGAGTTCAAGTGTTACCTTAATCCATGTGAAAGCCGAATCTTCATCTGATCCACCAAGACTTGATCATTTGTTGGAAACTTCATTCACGAGCTTTAACCTTGATCAGTATTAATCCAACTTGAGCTATGAAGTAAGGTTTGTCGTCATCAAAATGTCTGAGAAGTCATGTCTCCACAAGTTGAGGTATTTATATGTCTGTGTTAAAGTGATTATAAGTTGAGATATATAGGATTGTATTTACCTACTGTAACACCTCAAAATTTGCCCTCCTCTCTTGGGACTAGCTTAGCATATTGCATTTCATTTCTTAGGGCATTAGGCATTGCATATTTGCATATCATGTGGCAGCATTGAGCAAGTCATCCTCCTAGGTCTTGATCAGGAGATAAAGAGGTTAAGAGATTCAAGCTGAGGGTTTCATGAATTGATCACTAATCATCTGAGGGTTTGTGCTTCAAATTAGGGTTTCTTGGTTCCTCAAGGAGGTTGATCTTTATCTTGGTTGAAATGGTATATCATCATCATCATGGTTTTATCATCACCAAGAGATTCATTATGCTTGATCAGATGCCTTGGGATTAGGGTTTTGACCTCTGGTCAACCCTAATCATCTGAATTGTGCCAATCAGGGCTTGTCAAGGAGATGAGGTCTTCATTGAGATGAGGGATCATCTTATGTTTTCATTGAGCTTATGGAATCTAGGGTTTTGCGTTTGAGCCATTTCATCAGGAGTTTGAGGCTCAAGATCATCAGTGCATGGCCAGTTCATCTATCAGTCAACAAAAGTCAACCACAGGTCAATTGATGGATTTGGAGATGGGAGAGGGTTAGATACACTTCATTCATGTCCAAACAGGTTTCATTTGACATTTTAAACATCAAGAATGAAAAAAATAAAGTCAGATGAAAACTTTCCAAAAATAGAAAGTGACTTGTAATTCAAAATTGCCAAAAATGGAAAGGTTTTCTCCTCAAGATTACATGTCCAAAAATGCTTCAAATGAAATTTTGTCCAACATTAAAGTTGTAGATATTGCTCTCACCTTTCCAAAAAGTCCAAGAACATGAATTTCTCATTTGTGGTTGGCAAGTTATGATCAAATCATTGTCAAGAAAAGTTGAATTTCAAAAGTGCATAACTTTTGAATCAAATGGCCAAATGAAGTGGGACTTTTTGGAGCAAATTTCTTTTGATCTCCTCTATTCAATTCATGCATCACATTTCATTAAAAGTCATCACACAAAAATGGCATTTTTTACTTGATTTGAATTTGAATTTGGAGGGAAAAAGTCCATTTTGAGAAATATGCATTTTCCACACTTCCAATCACTTGCAATTGATCTAAAACAATATTTGGAGAGTGTTTGGCTAATGACTCGTGCACTGTAGCAGGTTCCATGCACATGAGGGGTGTTTGATCAATTTGCACATAAACTTGCAATTTCATTAATCCTTGCATTTTTGGCTAAGTGAGATTAGGAAGATCATTAACAGCACATATATAAGGCTAATGCTAACTGAATTCAGGATTAACATTCATTCATCTCAGATCTAGATCAAAAATTGCAAAATCTCCAAAACTTTTTCTCTCACTTTTCTGCCAATTTCTTCATAGAAGTTGCATTGTTTCTTCATTGATTCATCATCTGTAAGTGCTAGTGGATCTTTTACAAGCAAGGAATCACCATTTTCGAGCAGAATTTCAGACTGTTAAAGTGAGCTTCATCCATGGCAGCTGCACATTTGAGCTAGATCCAAGGCAATTGAGCCACGATCCATCATCCATTCACCTCTCTGAGCATCAAAGAGCTTCTGTTTGCACACTACAAGGCCAAAAAAACTCCAAATCCAGCTCTGCATCAATTTGAAGGTTGGAATTCGAACCTTATAATTGTTAAAATTATGCTATGTGTTTTGTAGATCTTTCATCCATGAGTATGCTGAGCCTTGTGGTTTTGATTTTCATTAAGTATTAAGAAGGATATGTGGATTCTAAGTTTGAAATGCAAAACTTCGTTTGATCGATCCGTTCGTGTGAGTAGGAATTAGGTCTAATGATGTTTAGATTAGTGATGAGCATTGAAAGACGGATCGAATGGTATGCTGCTTGTTAATTTCTGTGAAAAATGTTCATATGCTGGAAATTTGATGATGAACACGATGAATGTGTTCAAGAACCCTAGCCTTTTGTTTCCAGAAACGCGTTAGATCTGCCAGGCCGTGTATTTGCATGCGTTTTGTGTTTGTATGCCATGCGTCCAATTAAGTCGTGCCACCTGTATTAGTGAAACGGCGCGTTTCACTTGTAAAAGCGCTGGATTTGAATTCGCCAGCGGTTCGATCCTCCGCTCAAGACATTTCCACTTTGGCTTGGCATTTTTTCTTCATTATGCTTCACATGTTCATGCTTGGTTCCACATGCTTTTTTTATTTTTTTCTTCACATTAGAAAATTCATATCTCACAAAATATTAATCCAATTAATATGAGATTTTTTGCATGATGATCCTTATCATGTCTACTATTTAATGATGATTTTTACAGGATTTGTGCACGTGTGAAATTTGTTTTGGCCTAGGGTTTGCTCATGCTTATGTTTGTTTGCACATTGGTTACTATTTTGGTTGTGAAATAATGATGCTTGATCCAAAATTCTTGAAATTTTGCATGTGTAAACTAGAGATCCTTAGGGACATTTTGGCTTTGAGTTTGTGATTTTATCATTCCTGGTTTGTGAGATATGACCTGATCATTGGAAGTGTGACAATGTGTGTCACACCATTTCTTGTCCAACTTGTGGATTTTTGTTACCATGCCATATGAACTCAAAATGATCTGAATTTTTTCATGTTGACTCTTCTGTATGTTAAGTCTTAATGTGAATTTTTGTAGAATTTTTGAGTGCATTTCTAATTTGATTGAGGTTTTGTTTGCTGTTTGACTAATTGTGGACTTTTTGTGAGTCATGATTTCAAATGATTTGTGAAATTCTTGATGTTTATTGGATGGAGCTGAAATTTTACACATGTATTCTAGACATCTTGAAGTTTGTCATGGCTTTGATTTGGTTCATTTATCTTATGCCAATTCTGTTTTGTGCTTGCTTGAAGTTGATGCATGATTTGGTGCCTTGTATGAGCTTATTTGAGCATGCTTTGACTTAGGGATTTTATTTTACTTGCTTACAATTGTCCAAATGGCTTGAAATTTGGGGTGATGATCCTTTGATGAGTGCTGTTTAGCCATGATTTTCCTTGGGATTTATTGAATTATTTTTGATTGGATTTGGATTGATTCATTCTGTTGGTCCAATGAGCTTTGAAATTGCATGCTTTGCACTAAATGCTTCATGAAATGAAATTGGTTGATGATATGAATATGAGACCACTTGGATTTGATTCTCATTTGATTGATCTTGGTTTTTGATAATTTTCATGTTCTGTTTTGGTTTATTGCTCCCATTTTGACCCTAGGCCATGTCCTAGTGGTTAGTGCTTAATGTTTGAGTTGTGTTTTCAGGACAAAAAGCATATGGCATGGAGGAATTAATTCACTTGGCTTGAGTTGCTTGTTTGATTGATGTTGATTAGCATTGAGTTTGTTTTGTAGGTGGCTTCTAAGTCATTTGTGTTGAGCATTGGCTTATGCTTTGCTTGATGCATTGCTTGTGTACAGTTAACTGTTGACTTTTAGTTTGTCTGTTTGACTGTTTGAGCTGTGTACTGATTATGTTAGATTGATTTCAGGTACATTAGTTGCTATAGTTCATTGTGAACTTGCTTTTGCTGTTGCTTGGTTGCTTAACCAATTGAGGTAGAACTCACTAACTCCATGTAGTCTGGAAGACCTGGCCTGTTACTTGGCCAGGCATTTGTCTGAAGTCCTCCTTAAGAGGCAATGCTTGTGATTGTTTATCTTTGTCCCCAAGCAGGAAAAGACCTTTGTTAAGGCAATTGGCAGATACAAGAGATGTGCAATCCATCTCCTGCTATTCAGTCGAGTCATCCCTTTGCTCACACAACTTGTGTTGGTGCATTGTGGATAGTAACCTAAGATCCTTGTACAGTTGAGTCAGTGTCATAAGTGTAGAAGGGTTCCCACTTTCTGAACCCACACTTCTTTGTCTGAAGCTCTCCCTGGCCAGGGATAAGAGCTGTGAGGCACACCCCTCACTTCCTATTTCATCTGCTTCACCCTAACTCTCAATGTTAGGGTTAAGAGCTAACATCACCTGATACAGTTGGTTTGCTTTTGCAGCCTAACCCTTGTTTGAGCCCACTTTGTCTGTATATAGTGTGTGCTAATTGTGAATGTTTGCTTTGTTTTGATTATGCTTGCATACTTTGCTTTGCCTGTTTAGGATTAGCTTGCTGCTGTGCAAGTAGATAGAAAACTCAATCTAGGACCATTGTGGAATACATGATAACTATTAGGCTCGAGTCAGTCTCCCTTCTAGTTGGTCATTTCCCAGTCTCTGGTTAGGAGAAAGTTTCTCCCCTGTTCAGGGGAACTACGTTTCCCTGATCCTCATACCAGATGAGGTACGTAGGCAGGAGGTCGTACGAGATCTCTCCGGGCACCCTTTTTCTTTTGTGTGTGTTTGCTTGACAATTGCTAGGCTCGAGTTCCCGACTCCTTAGTAACTTGTTGTCTGTTTGGTTTCTTCTTGTGTGTGTTAGGAGACGGATGTAAGCCCAGCGATTGGCATTCCGTATCCTATTGTTGTGTGCTTGGAGTCCGATATAAGTCCAGCAAGTGGCATTTGGTTTCCAGTGTGGGTTTGTTTGGTTCGGAAGCTGATATATGTCCAGCGAATGGCATTCGGGTTCCATGTTTGCCTGCTTGTGTGTTTGTTTTGTTTGGCGTGCGTGAGCCGAACTACGGTAGCTCTGATTCTCGTTCCAGACGAGATACGTAGGCATAGGATGCGATATCCTAGCGAGCCCTCTCCCCTCTTCTCCCACCTGTGTTGTTTGTGTGTGTGATGTTTGTTTTAGCAACCTTTTCCTATCTTTTGAGCGTGGATCCCGTCGAGTACGACGGATGCGTAGGGGTGCTAATACCTTCCCTTCGCATAACCGACTCCCGATCCCATTCTCTTTGGTCGCGAGACCATGTCTTTTCCAGGTTTACCTCGAGCGTTTCCTTTCCCTCCTTTGGGATAAATAACGCACGGTGACGGCTCTGTGTTGTTTTGTTTTAGCCCGCCGGTTGTTTTTCGCGGATGCGCCAGCTGGCGACTCTGCTGGGGATAACAGAAGTTGACCTATTGCTGGTCCATCTTCCCTAAGCGAGTCTCTCCTAGCGTTCTAGGATAGTTTAGGTTGTTTGTGTTGCCCTATTTATTGCATTTATTATTCTGATTGTGTATATATTTGCATAAATATTTGCATGCATCATACTATCATGCTGTTGTCCTCTGTACAGGTGGTTCCGCTGTGTTGGGGTGGGTGTTCTGAGTGGGGCTAAAACCCAGGCCCGAGTACACACCTAGGATTAGTGTGGTCTCATGTTGCCTCCTTCATGTTAGGTCAACATGTGTTTGGCAACGTGATGTACCACAAGCCGGACGAGGTTCTTTTGAGGGAACTTTTCCTTTGTGGAGTATCCACTTTGGTTGAGTGACTTCATCTGAGCTATTGACTTCGGTGACCGATCTTTCCCGGGTCTTTGGTTTAGACGATCTTAAGAGAGCTACAACGGCACACCCGAAAGGGCAAACCCGTTGAGTATCTTTGCCCGATTGTCGAGACCATTATCCGCCTTAGGATGACCTGATTAGAATTTACCTGTGAGGGGAGGGTGATTCTTATAGATGCATGTTCAGATGGTGACTTTGATGGTGACTATTGGTTCTGTTGATCAGAGTCCTATTTATAAGTCGGATTTATGGACATTTATTTCTGAGATGCCGGAGTGTTGTCCGTGTTATTTATCAGTGGGGATCCGTTTATTTCAGGATTCCCCGGGCCGATTCAGTGAATTATGGTTATCTGCTCAGAGATTGTCTGGTGATGATGGTGATGTATCTTTCAGTTCTGTTTATTTCAGAACCCTTGAGTGGGATTTGTGGTTACATGTTCCTTTAGATGGTTGTGATCAGTTCAGAGATCAGGGATGTGACTCAGAGCAACAGATGTTCAGATGACTTGGAGGATGGCAATGCATTGCATTCATTCATCAACATCATCACATTTTGCATTTACCTGCATCTAACACATGTTTATCCATATGCAGGGACATTTTTGATTGAGATCCTGGTTGAGAGACTTCTTGCTCAGATATGAGGACCGGTTTGAAAGACGATGTTGTCTATAGCTTCTTTGACCCAGAGATCAGTGTGCTGAGAGATATGATAGCATTGATTACACCCGACCATGTGGGGTTGTTTCGTGAGATGTATGGGGGTATTCTGAAGACAGTTTTCAGACTCACAGACAGCGACAAAAGCGCCATTCATGCTCTTCTCCAGTTCTATGACCCGGGTCTGAGGTGTTTCGTGTTCCCGGATTATTTGTTGGGGCCACTGATGGAGGACTATGCTAGCATTCTGGGTATTCAGATCCGAGATCAGATTCCTTTCTGTGCCATTAGGGGAGAGCCTGACATCCTTAGGATTTCTCGTGCTCTTTATTTGAGCCCGGAGGTGACCAAGGAGGGTTTGAAGGAGAAAGGAAAATTACCCGGTTTTCATTTGAGTTTCTTGGAAGCCAAGGCCAAGGAACATGCTGTTGTGGGTAATTGGAAGACGGTCTGTGCCTTGATTGCTGTGAGCATTTATGGGACAATTCTGTTTCCTAATCAGAAGAGCTTTGTGGACCATAATGCCATCAGATTGTTCATACAGAGGAACCCTATTCCTACTCTGATCGGAGATGTCTATTACTCGGTTCATAACAGGAACGAGAAGCGGCGTGGTGGATTGATCCGATGTTGTGCTCAGATGCTATTCAGATGGTTCATGGGGTATTTGCCTTCCCGAGGTACTTTTGCTTCTCTTGATCCTACTGTCAAGTGGTCAGTCAGATTGATGGGTTTGCGGGCCGCTGATATAGCTTGGACTCATAACGGTATGGCTGGACGGGATTTCATATACAGTTGTGGGAGTCTTCCCAATGTGCCTCTTGTAGGAGTTCAAGGATGCATCAATTACAACCCGGTGCTTCTCAGGAGACAGATGGGGTTTGCTGTGGAGGGTCCTCCTCTCGGGCGAGAGATTCAGAAGTCCTTCTACTTCCCGATTAAGGGCAATCAGGCCAAGCTGAGGCCAGTGTTGGATGAGTGGCGTAGCATTCAGCGAAAGGGCAAGGTTCCTTATGGCAAGGTTAACAGTCGGTCTTTCCCTCTATTTGATGATTGGCTTCGGAAGAGAATTGAGATCACACATCTACCATTTCCGGGAGGTGATCCTTGGTGTCCTATGATTGAGGGTCCGCGTTCTTCTGTCAGTATGGAAGAATTCCTCGAGATGAAGAGAGCCAGAGATCAGTTGTAAGCGGAGAAAGCTGAATTGGAGATGAGTGTTGCTCGGATTCAGACGGCTAACTAGGAGATTAGAGTGAGGATGGAGGATCAGGATAAGCGGCATGCCCTGGAAGCAATGCGCTTTGGGATAGATACTGCCTACTATGGGAAGATCAACCAAGCCCTAGCGTCATCGACAAAGGAGCACGACATCACTAAGGAGAAGCTAGCCAGAGCTTCAAGGGTCATTAAAGACGAGAAGAGTAGGCAAATCCTCGTGAGAGATCAGAGAGACGCCAGAGCCAGAGTCCTTGCTGCAGAATGGGAAGCGGAGAAAGCAAAGATCATCGCCGAGAGAGATCACTACATTGCTGAGAGAGATCATTACTTCAGGCAGATGAAGATTCACCAGAAGGAGGTGGGGAGATTACAGCAGGAGAACACCGAGCTCAGGTTTGCCGCAGAGTTTGCAAAGATGGTTGATGATATAGGGCCTTCTGTGGGACCCTCGTCAGGATAAGCCTTTCTTTTGTGTGGATTACCGTCAGGCCTGTTGACGGAATTCATTTGTTTGTATTTCCTTCCTGATTCTGGAGGATTGTATTTGATTTATATCAGCTGTGATGTATGACTATGGCACTTATTGTGCATTTTGCTATGTGATGGTTATTTTCATTCAGTGATCGATCTTCAAGCTTTATTTGCTTTACTGTATGCACTCACACAGCACACACATGGTTGGGGATATAATGCTAAATCATATATCTCTGATCTGTATGATGAAATCAAATGATGAATGTCAGAATATTGCTGCCGGATTATTATTTGTCTCGATGAAGCCAGGATCGAGAGATAAAGTGTTCCCCATGTGGATAAACACTGCATTCATGCATGATCATAATAACGTGTTTTTATTTTGCAGGTATCAGTTCTAACGTGCTTGATTGTTTTAGGAATCATTGCTCGTGCTCGTAGAGTTGTACCTTTGCACTCAACACGCCCTCACAGATATTTCACTCGACGCATTACTCCCAGACTGATGGATCTCCCTAATTCAGATATTCTCGAGCTGAAGGACAAAATGAGCGAACTGATCAACATCATGCAGGGTTTTGCAGTTTGTCAGAAAGCTTTGGCTGACAAAGTTGAGAAGCTCGAGCGGGCTTCCGCTGCTAACAGTGGTGTTAACCTGGATGGTGTCTCTAACCAGGGGCTGGGTGGTTCCAGAGATGGTGGAAAAAGAACGACCGTGGGTATAGTGAACAATGCTGCTGGTTTTGGTGCTGCCACTGGTGGTCAACCTGGTCCGATGGGTCAGAATATGAAAGATAGTCTGTTCCCGCCATTCTTTGGGGTTGATGATGACAGAGAGGAAGACCGAGAAGCTGATCAATTCTCCATGCACAATGAGTCGTTTGGGCAATATGGCGCCCAGCCACCCAACAAAGAGATTCAGTTGCTGGCTGAAAAGATTAGAGCTTTGGAGAGCTATGCCACTCCCGGGGTCGTGAACATGTCAAACATGGGGCTGGTTGAGGGGATCGTGATCCCACAGAAGTTCAAAGCGCCCGCTTTTGATAGATATAATGGGAGTTCCTGCCCGGAAACTCATCTGCAAGCATTCGTTCGTAAGATCTCTGCATACACTATGGACCAAAAGTTGTGGATGTACTTCTTCCAGGACAGCCTGTCTGGAGGATCCTTGGAGTGGTACACCAAGCTGAAGTCGTCTGACATTAAGAGCTGGCAGGATCTTGGTGATGCCTTCTTTAAATAGTATCAATTCAACGCTGATATGGCTCCAAGTCGTACCCAGCTGCAGGGTATGTCTCAGAAGAATAACGAGGGGTTTAAAGAATATGCTCAAAGATGGAGGGAATTGGCTGCCAGAGTGCAACCTCCGCTGGTGGACAGAGAGATGTCAGATTTGTTCATGGGTACCCTGCAGGGGGCATTCGCCGAGAGGATGGTTGGTTGTCCAGTGACAAACTTTGTGGACATTGTGGTAGCTGGAGAGAGGATAGAAAGTTGGCTGAAATTGGGAAAGATACAGGGTAATGCTTCATCTTCAGGGTCGAAGAAGCCCTTCGGAAACGGCCAGAGGAAGAAAGAGGGTGATACCAGTGCAGTATATGCTCAGAGAGGACCCAGTAGGGATCGTTACTTTCAGCACACTGCTGTGGTAACTATTCCTGCTGATAATCAGCCTGCACAACAGCAACAGCAACAACCGCAACAGCAGCGTCAACCATTTCAGCAGAGGCCTCAGAGGGTTGGGTATCAAGTCAGGGGAAGGATGAACGACCGTCAGTTTGATAGGCCTCCTGTGACTTATTCCTTCTTGTTGAAGAAGCTAAAAGACTTGGGGTTGGTACAAATGAGAACTCTGGCACCTTTGAGACCTGATCAGAGGCCAGCCAATTACGACGAGAATGCAAAATGTGAATTTCATTCAGGTGCGCCCGGACATAACATAGAGAACTGCAAAGCTTTTAAGCATGTGGTTCAAGACCTGGTGGATTCAAAAGCAATCAACTTTGCACCATCTCCCAATGTAAATGCTAATCCCATGCTTGCGTATGGTCAAAGGGGGGTGAATGTTATCTCTGAGGAGAACAAGTTTAGGCTGTTGTCTGTTGATCAGTTGAAGACTCCTTTGGCTGAGGTCAAGAGGCAGTTGTTGTTGAATGGGGTTTATTCGGGTTGTGGTGATAATTGTGCTGCGTGCACTGTAGTTTCGAATGGGTGTGTTCTCTTGAGGGAGGCTGTCCAGAGGCTGATGGACGAGGGAAGTATTCGGGTTGAGAGGGCTGATCTGGGGAAGGATGATGTCTCCACCATAACGATTTACTTTGACCCGGTTGATTTGTCAACTCTGGCGGAGGCGGCTCCAGTTACCATCACGGTACCTGGACCAATTCCCTATGACAAAGATGATGTCGTGCCGTGGCATTATGGTGGAGAGGTTTACTGTAACGGGGAGAAGGTAGAGGACCAAGCTGCAGGTGAAACCACCATTTCAAAGGTGGATAATGTCGGACCTAGTGGTTTCACTCGCAGCGGAAGACTGTTTGCTCCTGATGCGTTGAGGGGAGGAGAAGGAGAAAAGGAGAAAAAAGAAAAGGTCGAGGCTTTAGCCAGGGAAAAAGGAAAACAAGCGGTAGTCAGTGATGGTACTCCCGTGGTGACATCGGCGCCTGTGGGGTCGGAAAAAGAACTTGATGATGAGGCGGAAGAATTCCTCAGAATAATCAAGAAGTCTGAGTACAAGCTTGTGGACCATCTGCAGCAGACTCCATCCAAAATATCAATTCTATCTTTGCTGTTAAGCTCTGAGGGGCATAGAGAGGCTCTGTTGAAAATTTTGAAGAAAGCCTATGTTCCTCAAGAGATAACAATCAATCAGTTAGAGACGGTAGTATCTAATGTGCATGCCAGCCATGGGCTGGGTTTTACCGACATGGACCTGACTGTAGATGGAAGAAATCATAACCGGGCTTTACACATCGTGATGGAATGTAAAGGAGCCGTGCTTTCGCATGTGCTGGTTGATACCGGCTCCTCATTGAATGTGTTGCCAAAGAAAGCTCTGGCTAAGCTGAATTGTGAAGGGTTGATCCTGACACCCACTGATCTGATAGTGCGGGCCTTCGACGGGTCGAAGCGGGCTGTGTTCGGAGAGGTTGAGCTTCCGGTGAAGATAGGCCCAGAGGTGTTCAAGTCTGTTTTCTACGTCATGGATATTCAGCCGGCATACAGTTGCCTGTTGGGTCGCCCATGGATTCATGCTGCAGGGGCAGTGACTTCGACTTTGCACCAGAAGCTGAAGTATATCTGGGAAGGGCAGGTCGTCACTGTGTGCGGAGAAGAGGACATCTTTGTCAGCCACCTTTCATCTTTCAAGTACGTTGAAATGGACGGCGAAATATGGGAGACGCCGAGTCAAGCATTTGAAACTGTTAAGGTGGAGAATGCTCTTTTTGCAAAAGAAGAAGAGAAGTCGTCCATATCTTCGTATAAACAGGCCGCTGAGGTGGTGAAGAATGGAGAAGCTCCTGGTTGGGGTAGGATGATGGACATCTCCGCCAAGAAAGACCGCTTCGCAGTGGGGTATCAGTCGGACAGAGGCTCGTTGAGACAAGGCAGAGGACGCCGTACGTCAGTCACGTTCACCAGTGCCGGAATGCTGGATCCGGATCACATCTGCATAGTGGGTGATGAAGTTGATAGCGACTGCGAATTGGACCGATGGATAAAGCCGTGCGCGCCAGGGATGGGAATCCAGAACTGGAAGGCTGAAAAGATCATCACGGTCACTCTGCTCGAAGAGTAATATTTTTCTTGTTTTCAATTTTATGTGCATGAAAGCCATACGTGTTGCCCGACACGTAATGGTTCATTGTAAGGGCCACCTCATGTTTAAATTTTGCAAATTTCTTGCATCATTAATAAAAGGATGTTTTTCAGTTAAAAGCGGTGTTCCCTGTTTTTCATTTATTTTCGCAGTTTAAAAAATAAACAAAAAAAATAAAAATGGCAATGTTTTCATTTTTCTTTCCGATTTGTCTCACTCCGGTTCTAAAGCAATGCATGAATCCACATTCATGCAGATGCGATCATTCTCCGGATCTCATTGATAACAATCCTGTTACACCCCTGTATGACTTCGACAATCCGATCTATCAAGCCGAAGAAGAAGGCGAAGAAGATTGTGAACTGCCAGGGGAGTTAGCCAGGTTGTTGAAACAAGAGGAGAAGGTGATTCAGCCGCACGAAGAGCAAATTGAGGTTGTGAATCTGGGTACCGCTGAGGTCAAGAAAGAGGTGAAAATCGGGGCTGCTTTGGAGGAAAGTGTCAAGAGCAGAATTGTGGCATTGTTGAAAGAGTATGTCGATATCTTCGCCTGGTCTTATCAGGATATGCCGGGGTTGGACACCGATATTGTTGTGCACAAGCTACCATTGAGAGCAGATTGTCCTCCAGTGAAGCAGAAGTTGCGCAGAACTCGACCTGATATGGCAATGAAAATTAAAGAGGAAGTGCAGAAGCAGTGGGATGCTGGTTTCCTTGCTGTCACTAATTATCCGCCATGGGTCGCGAACATTGTGCCGGTGCCGAAGAAAGATGGGAAGGTGAGAATGTGTGTGGACTATCGAGATCTGAACAGAGCTAGTCCGAAAGATGATTTTCCGCTACCTCACATTGATGTGTTGGTAGATAATACAGCTCAATTCTCGGTGTTTTCCTTCATGGATGGCTTTTCTGGCTATAATCAAATCAAAATGTCGCCAGATGATATGGAGAAAACAACGTTCATCACACCGTGGGGCACTTTCTGTTACAAGGTGATGCCATTCGGTCTCAAGAACGCCGGTGCAACTTATCAGAGAGCCATGGCGACTTTGTTTCATGATATGATTCATCATGAAATTGAATGCTATGTTGATGACATGATAGCAAAGTCCCAAACAGAAGAGAGGCATTTGGTAGATCTGGCCAAGTTGTTCGACCGGCTGAGACAATTCAGACTGAGGTTGAATCCAAACAAGTGCACTTTCGGAGTGCGATCCGGTAAATTGCTGGGGTTCATTGTAAGTGAGAAAGGAATCGAGGTTGATCCTGCTAAAGTAAAAGCAATAAGAGAAATGCCTGAACCGAGAACAGAGAAGGAGGTTCGTGGTTTCTTAGGTAGATTGAACTACATTTCACGGTTCATATCTCATCTAATAGCCACGTGCGAACCGATATTCAAATTGTTAAGAAAAGATCAGACGGTCAGGTGGAATAATGATTGCCAAGCGGCATTTGAAAAGATAAAAGAGTATTTGCAGGAGCCTCCGATTCTGATGCCTCCTGTAGAGGGAAGACCGTTAATTCTGTACCTGACAGTCCTCGAGGGGTCTATGGGGTGTGTATTGGGGCAGCATGACGAGTCTGGTCCAAAAGAGCATGCCATATACTACCTTAGCAAAAAGTTTACCGACTGTGAAACAAGATATTCACTGCTCGAGAAAACTTGTTGTGCTTTGGTCTGGGCTGCTCGCCGACTGAGGCAGTATATGCTGGTTCATACCACTTTATTGATTTCCAAGATGGATCCAATCAAGTACATTTTTGAGAAGCCAGCATTTACCGGACGGGTTGCGAGGTGGCAAATGATTTTGATTGAATATGATATACAGTATACATCTCAGAAAGAAATTAAGGGGAGTGTATTGTCTGATTACCTCGCCCAGTAACCCATTGATGATTATCAACCGATGAAGTTTGAATTCCCTGATGAGGACATCATGTTTCTCAAATCGAAAGATTGTGAGGAACCGATCCCGGAGGAGGGGCCTGACCCTGAATCCGAATGGATTCTGATGTTTGATGGGGCCGTTAACGTGAATGGTAGCGGTGTTGGTGCTGTTTTGGTTACGCCGAAAGGATCCCACATCCCTTTTGCTGCCCGGCTAACATTTGAGTGCACCAACAACATGGCTGAATACGAAGCTTGCATATTGGGGATTGAAGAGGCGATTGATTTGAGGATCAAGAACCTTGTCATATATGGAGATTCGGCTCTGGTTGTAAATCAGGTTAACGGAAAATGGTATACGCATCAATCTCATTTGGTTCCATACCGGGACTATACGAGGAGATTGTTGACGTTTTTCACCAAAGTGAAGATGCATCATGTGCCGAGAGAAGAGAATCCTTTGGCAGATGCTTTGGCTACTCTGGCTGCCTTGATTAAGGTGCAATGGTGGAATCAGTTCCCCAGTGTTGAGGTGAGACGTCTGGATAGATCGGCTTATGTGTTTGCTATTGACACAACGCCTAATGACGAGAAGTCGTGGTATTACGATATCAAGCGCTATCTGGAAACCCAGGAGTATCCTGAGGGAGCATCGAAGAAAGACCGGAAGACTCTGCGGAGGTTGGCCATGGTGTTCTACCTGAATAAGGATGGGGTTCTATACAAGAGGAATTTTGATTGGGTATTGCTCAGATGTGTTGATGATAGAGAAGCAAGCCAATTGATGAAAGAGGTTCACGAAGGATCGTTCGGTACCCATGCCAGTGGGAATGCAATGGTAAAGAAGCTGCTGAGGGCAGGTTATTATTGGATGACAATGGAGGCTCAGTGTTTCAACTTCGTGCGGAAGTGTCATAAATGCCAGATTTATGCTGACAAGGTGCACGTGCCTCCAAATCCGTTGAGCTTAATGTCGTCCCCATGGTCGTTCGCTATGTGGGGCATTGATATGATCGGAAAGATTGAGCCTACAACTTCGAATGGGCATCGGTTCATATTGGTGGCTATTGATTACTTCACCAAGTGGGTGGAAACAGCCTCTTATACGAACGTGACGAAGCAGGTCGTTGCCAGATTTCTGAAGAGAGACATCATTTGCAGATATGGGGTTCCCGAGAGGATCATTACTGATAATGGTTCTAATTTGAATAACAAGATGATGGTAGAACTGTGTCAGGAATTTAAGATTGAACATCACAATTCTTCTCCCTATCGTCCGAAGATGAATGGGGCGGTTGAGGCAGCCAATAAGAATATTAAGAAGATTGTGCAGAAGATGGTTGTAACCTACAAAGACTGGCATGAGATGTTACCGTTTGCATTGCATGGGTATCGAACGTCGGTGCGCACATCTACTGGGGCAACGCCTTTCTCTTTGGTGTATGGAATGGAAGCCGTGCTACCAGTTGAGGTCCAAATTCCCTCTTTGAGAGTCCTGATGGACGTGAAGTTGCAAGAGGCTGAATGGGTAAGGACCCGGTACGAAGAGTTAAGCCTGATTGAGGAAAAGAGGTTGGCAGCCATCTGTCATGGGCAGTTGTATCAGCAGTGGATGAAACGTGCTTTTGACCGAAAGGTACGACCTCGGGTATATCACGTGGGTGATCTAGTGCTGAAAAGGATCCTTCCTCCTCAAAACGATCGAAGGGGCAAATGGACACCTAATTATGAAGGTCCATTCGTGGTCAAGAAGGTTTTCTCTGGCGGAGCCTTGTTGTTAACGACCATGGATGGCGAGGACTTTCCATCCCCTGTGAATGCGGACGCAGTTAAAAAATACTTCGTATAAAGAGACCCGCTGGACGAAAAGAATAAAATAGTCCAGGCAAAAATGGGCATCCCGGCGAACCAAAAACAGAAAGAAAAGGTTCGGGCAAAAATTAGGGATAAAAATGAAAAATGTACACCCGGCAAGTCGAAAACCTGAAAAGGCGGCTTGGGCAAAAAAGGGTATCCCGGTGGGCTGAAAACCCGAAAGGGCGGTCCAGGCAAAAGAGGGATTGAAACGAACAACTCCGTCTGGCATGATCGTTTGTACTTCGGATATGACATGGATAATACCCGGTAGGGATCAGTCGGAAGCGTCTTGTTCAGAAGGCAGAAAGCAAGGAGAGTCTGAGGACATATGGGGTGTAACCGAGTTGGAACTCGATGAGATCGCGGGTTTCACATTGCCATTAGGATAGATTTTTCCTTTTGTGCGCAATTACCTCTTTTCAGGAATTGCTTTCTTTGTATTGCTCAATTTGAGCCACACTTTTTCAATCAATAAAATGCATATTCAGTCAAATAATTTTGTTTTTGTTTTTCATTACCGCTTTGATTGCAAAAACGTCCGATTATTTTGATAAAGAATCTTGCATTTTAAGACATACGGGTCCCTTCCAATGCATGTTTATAAGATTGAAAACTTGAAATCTTATTCGGAAAGTTGAGTGACCCAAGTGTTGAAATCTTGACACGCATGGGGCACGGTTTTATCTAACGATCTCTTTTGCAGGTGCTGTTAGATATTTTTCACTCACTTGCAGGTTGTGATGTGGAAGCTTTTGACAAAACAGTCCCCACGGAGTCCAATCAGGGACGAATGAATAGAAGAACGGTGAAAAGACGACGAGACGTACGACGATCCTTGAGAATTAATCAAGAAGACTCTTCAAAGTCTGAAGATTGAAAAGTCTGTGTAAATCCCAGGAGTTCGCTCTCCGTCGAGTACGGAGCAGTTGGGAATACAAGGTGATGAATCAGAAAAGTCCAGACGAGTCTGGGAGTTCTCAAAATTGGAAAGCCGACAGTGGATTTGGATGATGAATTCCATGGTTCGACGAGTCGACGGGTGTTCAGTACCAGAGTTTCCTCGCCTCCTCAAGCAGAGTCGTGAGGACTAATTCCCCAGCAGATTCAAGGTCTGTGGCTTCCCTAGCAGGGTCCGGATGGTTATCCCCAACAGGTTTCAGATCGATGCTTCCCCAGTCGCCAGGCCTGAAGGTTGCTATTTCCTAGCGGAGGTATCTGTGTGCGGTGGTTTCCCTAGCAGAGTCGGGATTTATATCCCCAGCAAGTCAAAAAACCGTTGTTTCCCCACAGAGTGCATTGGTGGTTATATCCCCAACGATGTCCCCCAAACGGATTGGGTGCAAAGGAGATCATCCCCAGCAAAGGTTGCTTATCCCCAGCAGCAGCACTATTCCCCATCAGATTGGAAATCGGAGTGTTGGCGAGTTCCTCAGCAGAGTGTCTCGAGCTCCCTAGAAGAGTCCCTTGAGGGGGATACTTTTTATACATTCATCATGTAGAATAAGCATAGCATATTGCATAATAAATCGCGTAGCATTTCCATGATTATGGAGCATTACGTTGAAAAAAGTCATGCATTATTGCAAGCATAGGCTAGTCTCAAGTCGTGGTTACCGTTTGGGATGTGGTTTTGCCAGTGGGTGAAGATGCTACTCAAGCCGTGGTTACCGTTTGAGGAGTGGTTTCACTAGTTGGAAAATCATCAGCATTGCAAGTATCATTTACTCGAGCCGTGGTTACCGCTTGAGGTTTTGGTTTCGCCAGAAGTTGGAAGATGTTACTCTGAGGAGTTTAACATCGTGGTGTTGGATCAGCAATATTCCCCAGTAGTGCGATACTGGAGGAGATTTCTGTCGTGCGAGACAGAAGTTGGAAGATGTTACTCTGAGGAGTTTAACATCGTGGTGTCAGATCAGCAATGTTCTCCAGTAGTGCGATACTGTAGGAAATTTTTTTATCGGGCGGAGATGGAAATAAAATCAAAAGACGTTACGCGATCAGCGCGAAAATCGGGGTTCAATTGGAGAAAAGGAAGTGTTGAGGCATTTTCTGGAGAGCGGGGTCCAAATGGAGATTGGAGTTGAAGATTATATCCGGGATGAGGTCCTCAGGATTATCTTCTGTTCATGTGTCACCTTAGACTTTGGTTGAGGCCAATGGAGGTCGTTATGGGTGTCTTCTGAGGAAGAGATGCACATGTTACCTTCCTTTTGTGAAGGTGTACCCTCTGGTATGTCGCCCTCAGAGGGGTGTTTGGTGTTATTTCCGACGTTTCCAGCGGAATTATCACAAGAAACTGGAGAACGGGGTTCAAATGGAGAAAGGGAAATGTTGAGGCATTTTCTGGAGAGCGGGGTTCAAAGGGAGAAAGGGAGACACGGGATGTTTTCTGGAAAACGGGGTTCACAATGGCGATCACAAGTTATCGTCAGGCGACTGGGGTTCAAATGGAGAATGGGGTTCATTATTTTGGCAAACAAGATGTCGGGGTTCAAATGCAGTGATCCGGGATCATTAGCGCGAAGGAAAATTTCGGGATTCAAGAAAAGCATTAAAAAGAGATGATAATCCCCAGCGGATATGTGGTGTTCAGGCCATGGTTATCCCTGCGTTACCATTTATTTTGGTATCCAGGTCGACGTTTCTGTTTCGGTATTCAGGCCGACTTTCTCCGTACCGGACGGATTCTTCTTTCGAGATTGTGTTTCTTTACCGATTCTGACAGGCAATGTTAATTATTTTCCCATCAGAGTGCAAATTGTTCGTCTGTTCTTGGTATTCAATCACTCTTCATCCTGATCATCTGAAAGCCGAGGCTATTCATATCGACAGGTTCACAGTGGATTGAATAGGGGCAGCTGTAACACCTCAAAATTTGCCCTCCTCTCTTGGGACTAGCTTAGCATATTGCATTTCATTTCTTAGGGCATTAGGCATTGCATATTTGCATATCATGTGGCAGCATTGAGCAAGTCATCCTCCTAGGTCTTGATCAGGAGATAAAGAGGTTAAGAGATTCAAGTTGAGGGTTTCATGAATTGATCACTAATCATCTGAGGGTTTGTGCTTCAAATTAGGGTTTCTTGGTTCCTCAAGGAGGTTGATCTTTATCTTGGTTGAAATGGTATATCATCATCATCATGGTTTTATCATCACCAAGAGATTCATTATGCTTGATCAGATGCCTTGGGATTAGGGTTTTGACCTCTGGTCAACCCTAATCATCTGAATTGTGCCAATCAGGGCTTGTCAAGGAGATGAGGTCTTCATTGAGATGAGGGATCATCTTATGTTTTCATTGAGATTATGGAAGCTAGGGTTTTGTGTTTGAGCCATTTCATTAGGAGTTTGAGGCTCAAGATCATCAGTGCATGGCCAGTTCATCTATCAGTCAACAAAAGTCAACCACAGGTCAATTGATGGATTTGGAGATGGGAGAGGGTTAGATACACTTCATTCATGTCCAAACAGGTTTCATTTGACATTTTAAACATCAAGAATGAAAAAAATAAAGTCAGATGAAAACTTTCCAAAAATAGAAAGTGACTTGTAATTCAAAATTGCCAAAAATGGAAAGGTTTTCTCCTCAAGATTACATGTCCAAAAATGCTTCAAATGAAATTTTGTCCAACATGAAAGTTGTAGATATTGCTCTCACCTTTCCAAAAAGTCCAAGAACATGAATTTCTCATTTGTGGTTGGCAAGTTATGATCAAATCATTGTCAAGAAAAGTTGAATTTCAAAAGTGCATAACTTTTGAATCAAATGGCCAAATGAAGTGGGACTTTTTGGAGCAAATTTCTTTTGATCTCATCTATTCAATTCATGCATCACATTTCATTAAAAGTCATCACACAAAAATGGCATTTTTTACTTGATTTGAATTTGAATTTGGAGGGAAAAAGTCCATTTTGAGAAATATGCATTTTCCACACTTCCAATCACTTGCAATTGATCTAAAACAATATTTGGAGGGTGTTTGGCTAATGACTCGTGCACTGTAGCAGGTTCCATGCACATGAGGGGTGTTTGATCAATTTTCACATAAACTTGCAATTTCATTAATCCTTGCATTTTTGGCTAAGTGAGATTAGGAAGATCATTAACAGCACATATATAAGGCTAATGCTAACTGAATTCAGGATTAACATTCATTCATCTCAGATCTAGATCAAAAATTGCAAAATCTCCAAAACTTTTTCTCTCACTTTTCTGCCAATTTCTTCATAGAAGTTGCATTGTTTCTTCATTGATTCATCATCTGCAAGTGCTAGTGGATCTTTTACAAGCAAGGAATCACCATTTTCGAGCAGAATTTCAGACTGTTAAAGTGAGCTTCATCCATGGCAGCTGCACATTTGAGCTAGATCCAAGGCAATTGAGCCACGATCCATCATCCATTCACCTCTCTGAGCATCAAAGAGCTTCTGTTTGCACACTACAAGGCCAAAAAAACTCCAAATCCAGCTCTGCATCAATTTGAAGGTTGGAATTCGAACCTTATAATTGTTGAAATTATGCTATGTGTTTTGTAGATCTTTCATCAATGAGTATGCTGAGCCTTGTGGTTTTGATTTTCATTAAGTATTAAGAAAGATATGTGGATTCTAAGTTTGAAATGCAAAACTTCGTTTGATCGATCCGTTCGTGTGAGTAGGAATTAGGTCTAATGATGTTTAGATTAGTGATGAGCATTGAAAGACGGATCAAATGGTATGCTGCTTGTTAATTTCTGTGAAAAATGTTCATATGCTGGAAATTTGATGATGAACACGATGAATGTGTTCAAGAACCCTAGCCTTTTGTTTCCAGAAACGCGTTAGATCTGCTAGGCCGTGTATTTGCATGCGTTTTGTGTTTGTATGCCATGCGTCCAATTAAGCCGTGCCACCTGTATTAGTGAAACGGCGCGTTTCACTTGTAAAAGCGCTGGATTTGAATTCGCCAGCGGTTCGATCCTCCGCTCAAGACATTTCCACTTTGGCTTGGCATTTTTTCTTCATTATGCTTCACATGTTCATGCTTGGTTCCACATGCTTTTTTTATTTTTTCTTCACATTAGAAAATTCATATCTCACAAAATATTAATCCAATTAATATGAGATTTTTTGCACGATGATCCTTATCATGTCTACTATTTAATGATGATTTTTCCAGGATTTGTGCACGTGTGAAATTTGTTTTGGCCTAGGGTTTACTCATGCTTATGTTTGTTTGCACATTGGTTACTATTTTGGTTGTGAAATAATGATGCTTGATCCAAAATTCTTGAAATTTTGCATGTGTAAACTAGAGATCCTTAGGGACATTTTGGCTTTGAGTTTGTGATTTTATCATTCCTGGTTTGTGAGATATGACCTGATCATTGGAAGTGTGACAATGTGTGTCACACCATTTCTTGTCAACCTTGTGGATTTTTGTTACCATGCCATATGAACTCAAAATGATCTGAATTTTTGCATGTTGACTCTTCTGGATGTTAGGTTTGAATGTGAAATTTTGTAGAATTTTTGAGTGCATTTCAAATTTTATTGAGGTTTTGTTTGCTGTTTGACTAATTGTGGACTTTTTGTGAGTCATGATCTCAAATGATTTGTGAAATTCTTGATGTTTATTGGATGGACCTGAAATTTTACACAAGTATTCTAGACATCTTGAAGTTTGTCATGGCTTTGATTTGGTTCATTTATCTTATGCCAATTATGTTTTGTGCTTGCTTGAAGTTGATGCATGATTTGGTGCCTTGTATGAGCTTATTTGAGCATGCTTTGACTTAGGGATTTTATTTGACTTGCTTCCAATTGTCCAAATGGCTTGAAATTTGGTGTGATGATCCTTTGATGAGTGCTGTTTAGCCATTATTTTCCTTGGGATTTATTGAATTATTTTTTATTGGATTTGGATTGATTCATTCTGTTGGTCCAATGAGCTTTGAAATTGCATGCTTTGCACTAAATGCTTCATGAAATGAAATTGGTTGATGATATGAATATGAGACCACTTGGATTTGATTCTCATTTGATTGATCTTGGTTTTTGATAATTTTCATGTTCTGTTTTGGTTTATTTCTCCCATTTTGACCCTAGGCCATGTCCTAGTGGTTAGTGCTTAATGTTTGAGTTGTGTTTTCAGGACAAAAAGCATATGGCATGGAGGAATTAATTCACTTGGCTTGAGTTGCTTGTTTGATTGATGTTGATTAGCATTGAGTTTGTTTTGTAGGTGGCTTCTAAGTCATTTGTGTTGAGCATTGGCTTATGCTTTGCTTGATGCATTGCTTGTGTACAGTTAACTGTTGACTTTTAGTTTGTCTGTTTGACTGTTTGAGCTGTGTACTGATTATGTTAGATTGATTTCAGGTACATTAGTTGCTATAGTTCATTGTGAACTTGCTTTTGCTGTTGCTTGGTTGCTTAACCAATTGAGGTAGAACTCACTAACTCCATGTAGTCTGGAAGACCTGGCCTGTTACTTGGCCAGGCATTTGTCTGAAGTCCTCCTTAAGAGGCAATGCTTGTGATTGTTTATCTTTGTCCCCAAGCAGGAAAAGACCTTTGTTAAGGCAATTGGCAGATACAAGAGATGTGCAATTCATCTCCTGCTATTCAGTCGAGTCATCCCTTTGCTCACACAACTTGTGTTGGTGCATTGTGGATAGTAACCCAAGATCTTTGTACAGTTGAGTCAGTGTCATAAGTGTAGAAGGGTTCCCACTTTCTGAACCCACACTTCTTTGTCTGAAGCTCTCCCTGGCCAGGGATAAGAGCTGTGAGGCACACCCCTCACTTCCTATTTCATCTGCTTCACCCTAACTCTCAATGTTAGGGTTAAGAGCTAACATCACCTGATACAGTTGGTTTGCTTTTGCAGCCTAACCCTTGTTTGAGCCCACTTTGTCTGTATATAGTGTGTGCTAATTGTGAATGTTTGCTTTGTTTTGATTATGCTTGCATACTTTGCTTTGCCTGTTTAGGATTAGCTTGCTGCTGTGCAAGTAGATAGAAAACTCAATCTAGGACCATTGTGGAATACATGATAACTATTAGGCTCGAGTCAGTCTCCCTTCTAGTTGGTCATTTCCCAGTCTCTGGTTAGGAGAAAGTTTCTCCCCTGTTCAGGGGAACTACGTTTCCCTGATCCTCATACCAGATGAGGTACGTAGGCAGGAGGTCGTACGAGATCTCTCCGGGCACCCTTTTTCTTTTGTGTGTGTTTGCTTGACAATTGCTAGGCTCGAGTTCCCGACTCCTTAGTAACTTGTTGTCTGTTTGGTTTCTTCTTGTGTGTGTTAGGAGACGGATGTAAGCCCAGCGATTGGCATTCTGTATCCTATTGTTGTGTGCTTGGAGTCCGATATAAGTCCAGCAAGTGGCATTTGGTTTCCAGTGTGGGTTTGTTTGGTTCGGAAGCTGATGTAAGTCCAGCGATTGGCATTCGGGTTCCATGTTTGCCTGCTTGTGTGTTTGTTTTGTTTGGCGTGCGTGAGCCGAACTACGGTAGCTCTGATTCTCGTTCCAGACGAGATACGTAGGCATAAGATGTGATATCCTAGCGAGCCCTCTCCCCTCTTCTCCCACCTGTGTTGTTTGTGTGTGTGATGTTTGTTTTAGCAACCTTTTCCTATCTTTTGAGCGTGGATCCCGTCGAGTACGACGGATGCGTAGGGGTGCTAATACCTTCCCTTCGCATAACCGACTCCCGATCCCATTCTCTTTGGTCGCGAGACCATGTCTTTTCCAGGTTTACCTCGAGCGTTTCCTTTCCCTCCTTTGGGATAAATAACGCACGGTGGCGGCTCTGTGTTATTTTGTTTTAGCCCGCCGGTTGTTTTTCGCGGATGCGACAGCTACTCCTGATTTTAGTCATGGACAACTGTATGTAGCAATTTCGCTGTATGTAGCAATTTTAAGAGTGAAGAGCAATAATGATTTGAAGATCCCAATACATGACAAGGAGAATGCACCATATATGAGTACATTACTATCTTAGATGGTAAACCAATATTTTATTTTTTTATGCTATAACTTTATTTGAATTTTTTGTTGTTGTATTTTTTCTACTTTTATAACTCTAATTTTGGAAATTGAGTTCTAACTTATTTATTTATTCATGCTGTTGTAGGACAAATGACTTGTGATCTTATGGTTGTTCTGTTGAACTCACAATTATCTGGATTGACGGGAGTATTTTGAGATGCTGAACAACACTTTCTTTAAGCTTTTATTACGTAGTAATCCAAAGTTTAAAACATCATTAAACTTTGATTACTATTTTTTTAGGTTTGCAAAATGTTATAAAATTCTTTATTGTTTTGGTCATTTTACATACATCATTTGAATGTATTGTTTTGCTCGATACATAAATTGACTGTAAGCTTTAAATTAATTGGATGTTAACAAATTTGATGAATGAATTTTGTTGAGATTAATCATGCTAATCACTATGGTTTAAGCTAATTCAGTTGGTTATTAGTTTGTTAAGTTTACTCTATTGTGATTGGTAGTTATGAGATAAGGTTGCTGTATATAAAGAAATACATTGCCACGTGTAATAGATCTATCCAATATAACAGTATTTCACACATCATCTTCTTTCTTCTTCTTTCTTCTTCTTCTGTTATTTCCATAACAGTCTGCAACATGACATGGTTATGCTTCACCATTGATGAAGCTTGATCAATTACAATATGGTATCATTCGCCAATCTGATCCTCTTTCCGCTGCTATCCAACTGAATTTTTTTCCCAACCTCATTTCATCACTCTTTTTCAATTCTTTCAATTTTCATGGCTCCCTCTCGAGCTTCATCCTCATCAACTGACCCTGCTTTGGATTAAACCTCGCCTTATTTCGTTCATCCCAGCGATGGCCCTGGTTCTGTAACAGTTCTTCCCAAACTCACCGGTTCCAATTATCACTCATGGGCTCGAAGCATGAAGAGAGCTCTTGGTGGAAAAATGAAGATTGAGTTTATTGATGGATTTCTCCCTGTTCCATCAGATTCTTTTGATCCATCTCTGCGTGCTTGGAATCGCTGCAACATGCTTGTCCATTCTTGGATCATGAATTCTGTCTCAGATTCAATCTCACAATCCATCGTTTTCATGGAAAATGCGCTTGATGTGTGGAACGACTTGAAAGAAAGGTTTTCCCAGGGCGATCTCATACGAATCTCTGAGCTGCAACAAGAAATTTACAACTTGAAGCAAGAAACCAAATCAGTTAATGATTTTTTCTCTGATCTTAAAATCCTTTAGGAAGAACTAGATCTATACCTACCTTTATGTTGAATAGTATATTTTCGGCAAATATTTTTATATCGTATTCACAGAGATTGGTTGTTATTACCGCCGTTCTATAATCCAAATTGTTATAAGTTTAGAAAGTAACAAAGTTGTTTTGTTTGAAAAGTTATCTTTTGAGTAAATGTCACTAAAAATAGTAAAATGGTTTTAATCAAATGTAAAAGCTTGGCAAGATTGGAGTTCACTATTCCAAGTGCTTATGATTCCTTATGATAACTATATAGATTTAAGATTATTGATGATGTTCAAGTATCCTCTCAATGTCATTTATGTCTAAATGATATTGTGATAATCACTATATTGATCCTTAGACGATCTCTCCACCTAACTATCAATATAGCAATCTTTAACGGTTGATACACAAGAAGAGTAATGAATAAATCTATCTCTACAACTTATTCACTACTTGAAAATCTATTTTATGTCAAGACTCAAATAATCTCTTTCAACAACTACTCAAATCTGATTTTTAACTTAGGGCAAAAATAACATTCAATACATCAACAATCTCTTATCATATATATAAATCAAATGGAATACATAAACAAATGAGAATAGCTACTACCTCCAATCTTGACAAAATAGGGTTTAGCTCCTCATCATCATTTTGAAAGCAAAATGCAATGGAAGAAAAACTCTGTTTTTCTCTCTTACAAAATATCAAAGTATCAATGTGTGAATGTGTTAGAATGTTAGAATACATATCAATTTCCATTCTGAATTTCTAAAAGGGTTGACATTTCCTCATTTGATCATTTCTCATCTAAGGCAGAAAAGCTCCCCCAAGGCAGACACCAAAATGGCAAAACCAGCTGGCCTTGAAAACAGCAATATTGACCAAAATCAACTTGCTGGATTCGCAGCCTTCGCGGCACGAAGGTGGATCGCGGCGCGAACTGAAGCTATCTCAGCTTCCTTGCTTTGCAAGCTTCAACCAAGGAGTCTTCCAAGTTAGGCTTCCAAAATTGGGCCTCCAAATTGCATTCAACACCTCTTCCATATTATGATGTTGCATTCCAAAAGCTCTCTTATCCAGAAATTCTACAAAACTAACAAATATGTGAAATAACTATTCAAAACAAAATAAATTAAACCTAATTGCATTTATACAAACTAGTGAGAATAAAAGTGTGTAATTACATCAAAACTTGGTAAAAGGGACCAATATAATGATGTAAAAAGTAGTACTAATTGGTCCCTAACAACTCTCCCCAACTTAGCATTTTGTTTGTCTCTAAACAAAAGTTTTCACCCTCACAACCAAAGCAATTACACAAAAGATCGAAGCAAAGATTTACCAAGGACATTCAAATGGTTCAAAAGTGTTTGACAATTTCTCAATCCACCTATCTCAATTCTAGACAAAACATGAATAAGAGAAATGGTTGAGTGCAAAAATCATTCCAAGGATTTCAAAGTCATATATGTCAAAATTGAATCAAACTTACACACACATCATAATAATGATGAATAACATGAAGGGTTACTTTCACTCATCCAAGCAATTAAATCAACAACAACTCAAATCATGCGGTTATCACAACAAATACCAAATCATGTGAAAAATAAGAATCAATAGGTCTTTCAAAGGTTGTAATGTGGCTTAGGTTACAAGAAAGGATATGATTAAGAGAATTCAACAAAGTTGCCTATCCTAAGGGAGCATTCCCAAACATTCAACTCTACACAATTTCCCTTTCTTTGATCCCTATCTTTTGCTTTTTCTTTTTCTTTTTAAATCCACACAACCATGAGCATTTTCTTTGCTTTTTTCTTTCTTTTCTTTTTCTTTGCTCTATGGTTTCAATGATGATTTCTTTTTCTTGTTTCTTTTCATATTTTCACCCTTTCATAAAAACTCACTTGTCCAAGTTTCTAATCACATCTTTTTACTTTACTCTCCCCAACTTTAGATTCCAAAACCAAATTTATTCAATAATGCTCCCTACTTAGACATAAGCAAAAGGCAAAATTTGCAAACAACTCGGTTTGAGGGTTCAATTGATACGAAAGAAATTAGGATTCATTTATTCCAAAATTTTCAATTGATTTTACAATGATCAATCAAATGAATCCTAAAATAAGCTCAAAGGGGTTTAACTAAGGATTACTCCTCACAAAGTTAGTTGATTCAAACTTTTTGGTCAAGTGGTTTTTCTCACAAACAATGCCTCTATCATTTTCAAAATTTTCACACAAAAATAGATTGATGCATGATTTAGCATGATAAAAATGAGTTGAAATAATGCTCGGTTTCCCGCTTTTTAGTGTATAATGGAAAGCTTCCTCACAATTGGTTAAGTCCTATTTTGATTCAAAGATGACATACATTTCAATGAGTTTATGATATGAAATTTGCACACACCATCAAACTACTCATGTTAAGTCTAGAAAGCGATAACGTGTACCTTGAAATGCCGACACTAATTCTTATCATCACCACTCGAAGTGTCCTATGCTTCTTTCTTTGCGATCATTTCTCGGTTGCTTTAAGCTTGACTTAAGAGTAAGAACAATTAAACAAAAAATGTTGGTAAACCAAATTGATTGTAACACACTTAAATCTCAAAAAGTATTCATGCAATTATCAAAACAACTAAATAAATAAATAAAACAAAGTTTTGGTGAACTAGAGTCACCCAAAAGTACATCAAAAATTTTCCAAAACAAAAATAATACAAAGAAAACTCAAACTAAAACAAACTCCTCAAATTCACCAACTCCTCAATCTTCCTCCTCTTGGCCGCCACCAACAGATCCAAGGACGTCCTCCATCTCCTCATTATGGTTTGCACCACCTCCTGCACCCCCCATAAAAGCTGGCTTGCCCTCAGGACAATTAACATAAGCCACATATTCTGCATGAGAAGGAAATGTGCGGGCTTCGGGTGCAAGGAACGTGTTCTGGAATTGTTGGGATTTGGGAGATGGAGAGGATTTTTTTTTGAGTTTTGGAAGTGGGGCAGTGGGGTTGTTGACGAAAAGTTGTTGTTTTGTGAAAATAAGAGTGAATAGAAAATAACCTAAACAGAATTTAAGTGGTTCTGTCACGCACCGTTCGCGGGGCGAACCTTGTTCGCGGCGCGAACTGAAGCTTTGCATTCAGTTCGCTGGGCGAAAGATGGTCGCGGGGCGAACTGCAATGGACAGAATCCAAGTTTCACAAAATTTAACACAGCAGAATATAATAACAGCAGAATTGAGAAAAATATAAAATGCAGACTTACAACGTTGGGTTGCCTCCCAACAAGCGCTTTGTTTAACGTCGTTTGAGCTCGACGGTTCAACGGTCTTCACGATTCGGCTTTGTTGAGCAACTTCCTCAAGGGCTTTGTTGTCTTCAAGAGTTCTCGATGAACCTTCGATAAAATCTGATACCACCTGTTTTCGGAATTACTTGCACAACACTCACCCATTCACCATCGGAGATAGGACAAATCATCCCGACCTCTACTAGTTTGACAACTTCCTTCTTTTTCAGCACTCGTATCAATTGATTCTCCTCTTTTGTGGATAATGTATTGCTAATGACCACCGGTTTAGTACAGTCATCACCAAGGAACACATACTTCAAATGTGGCTCTAGTTTTGGCTCTTCCACTTTCTTTGTCATATCCAAGCCTTCGTTTGCCTCTTCATGATAAACAAGTTTTCCACAAGACTCTAATTCATGCAACATTGCTTCCATCTCTTTTCCTTCATTTTTGGTCGAAACTTTGTAGACTCCGATAAGAGATTTCTCTGATGGATTAGAAACATGAACCTGGTTTGCGATCTCAACTAGTCCCTCCTTGGTGGCATCGATTCGGAAGGAGTCATGCTTAACATTAAGATGCTTTTTGGCTTCAAAAAGATTGAAGGCTACCTCTTCATCTTGCACCCTCACTTTCATTAGTCCATCATCAATATCAATCATCATTCGGGCCGTTTTCATGAATGGTCTTCCCAGAATTATAGGAACATCACGATCCTCATCCATGTTTACTATCACAAAATCTACCGGAAACAAGAATTTGTCCACCTTCACTAACATATCTTGAGCAACTCCATATGGTGAAGTAGTAGACTTATCAGCTAGTTGTAAAGTCATCCTTGTAGATTTGATCTCAACATTTCCCAATCTTTTGACAATGAATAGGGGAATTAAATTGATGCTAGATCCCAAGTCAATCAAGCCATTACCAATATAGGTGTCTCCAATGGTTACCGGTAAAACGACTCGGCCCAGATCAGATTCCTTCCTTGGGAGAGTCTTTTGAATGATGGCACTACAACGTGCATCGAGCAAGATTGTCTCGTCTTCCACATGTCTTCTTTTCTTTGTGAGAATATCCTTCATGAACTTTGCATACCGCGGCATTTGCTCTAATGCATCGGCAAATGGAATATTGATTTGAAGTTGTTTGAATATGTCCATAAACCGTGCATAGTGTCTAGCATTATCCTTCTTTGATGGTGCATGCGGATATGGTAGATGTTGAACTGGAATGACATTCACTCCTTTGTCTCCTTTTTTCTTCTTTCTTGGTTCGATTTCCTTATTCATTTTCGCTTCACACTGTTGTTCCTCCATCAATTGCTGGTTCTGCTGTTTTCGCGGTGCGAAGGGAGATTGCTGCGCGAACTGAGCAGTTTCTGCCACTTTCTCCTTTCCACAAGCCACATCCTCATTTTCCAGTACAACATCCATATCATTCTCTACTGTAATTTCCTCACTTTTTCCACTTGTCAACTCTCTACCGCTTCTAGTAAATATTGCTTTACAATGCTCCTTTGGATTGGTTTGAGTGTTAGCGGAGAAAGAGGATCCCGCAGTTTGTTCCGACAATTGTTTTGCAAGTTGACCTATTTGGTTTTCCAAATTCTTGATTGCTGCCTCGTTGCTCTTCTGATTTGCCATGGAAGCTTGCATGAATTGTTGAAGAGTATTCTCTAGCTTGGAATTTCCTCCTTGCGATTGTTGGCCTTGAGAGTTTGGGTGTTGATAGGGACTTTGCTGCTGAAAATTTTGGTTGTTGAACCTTGATGGTTGATAACCTTGATTGTTCCTTTGATAGCCTTGATTTTGATTGTTCACATAGCTTACTTCTTCTAGTGGAGGGCAAAAACCAGTAGGATGATCTCCTTGACATAATTCGCAACATGCTACTTGATGTCGAACTTGAGACCCTTGAGTTTCCTTCATTTGCTGTGGAAGCTTGGCCATTTGTTGAGTAAGCAACTCCACTTGTTGAGAGAGTAACTTGTTTTGATCAAGAATGGCGTCATTGGTATTTAACTCAAGAACTCCCGATTTACGTTGTGAAGGGCTACGGTCATGTTGACTTTGGCGATCATTGAGTGCCATCCGGTCAATAATGACTTTAGCTTCTTCAGCATTCTTTGACATAAGAGAGCCACCCGCGGTAGCATCCAAAAGTGTCTTATGAGTTGATTGGAGCCCATTTAGAAAAATATGGATTTGAGTGAGCTCATCAAAACCATGACCCTTGCATTTTCTCAACATTGACTTGAATCTTTCCCAAGCCTCATTTAAAGACTCGTTGCTTCCTTGAGTGAATACCGCAATAGCCGTTTTGGCTTCCATGAATCGGGATTGAGGGAAATATCTTTCTAAGAACTTTTCTTCTAACAAATTCCAATCCGTCATCACTCTTGGTGCTTGATCAAGGTACCACTCCTTTGCCTTTCCCACTAAGGAGTGTGGGAACATCTTCTTGAATAATGCCTCTTCACCCGTTTCATCAATTCCCGTAGAACCCGCAATCTCATAGAATTTGATGAGATGGGTATACGGATCTTCATGGTCCATTCCGGTGAATGGATTTGCATAGAGAAGTTGGAGGATTCCGGTCTTCATCTCCGTATTTCTTCCTCCACGGGCAAATTGAGCATTCCTTCTTGGACTATTAGCGGACATTTCGGTGCGATTGTCATCCGCCATGTTTCCGTCACAAGCTTCTACAACCACTTCTTCGATTTGAACAAGTGCGGAAGTAGATGCTTCTTCTCTCTGGTTCCTCTCTTCGGCTATTTTCCTTCTTCTTCGTGTTTTGCTATTGAGCTTCCTAAGTGTTCTTTCAATTTCGGGATCGAATTGAAATTGCTCCTCGGTAGCTTTTCCTCGCATGCACTAGAATCTACAAAACTAACAAACCAAGTGAAACACAAGAGGGATAGTAATAAAAGTAACAAAACTTAAAATAATGAATTATTGCAATGCTTGTAATATCGAACACCAATCCCCGACAACGACGCCAATTTATTGAATAGTATATTTTCGGCAAATATTTTTATATCGTATCCACAGAGATTGGTTGTTATTACCGTCGTTCTATAATCCAAATTGTTATAAGTTTAGAAAGTAACAAAGTTGTTTTGTTTGGAAAGTTATCTTTTGAGTAAATGTCACTCAAAACAGTAAAATGGTTTTAATCAAATGTAAAAGCTTGACAAGATTGAAGTTCACTATTCCAAGTGCTTATGATTCCTTATGATAACTATATAGATTTAAGATTATTGATGATGTTCAAGTATCCTCTCAATATCATTTATGTCTAAATGATATTGTGATAATCACTATATTGATCCTTAGACGATCTCTCCACCTAACTATCAATATAGCAATCTTTAACGGTTGATACACAAGAAGAGTAATGAATAAATCTATCTTTACAACTTATTCACTACTTTAAAATCTATTTTATGTCAAGACTCAAATAATCTCTTTCAACAACTACTCAAATCTGATTTTTAACTTAGGGCAAAAATAGCATTCAATACATCAACAATCTCTTATCATATATATAAATCAAATGGAATACATAAACAAATGAGAATATCTACTACCTCCAATCTTGGCAAAATGGGGTTTAGCTCCTCATCATCATTTTGAAAGCAAAATGCAATGGAAGAAAAACTCTGGTTTTCTCTCTTATAAAATATCAAAGTATCAATGTGTGAATGTGTTAGAATGTTAGAATACATATCAATTTCCATTCTGAATTTCTAAAAGGGTTGACATTTCCTCATTTGATCATTTCTCATCTAAGGCAGAAAAGCTCCCCCAAGGCAGACACCAAAATGGCAAAACCAGCTGGCCTTGAAAACAACACTCTTGACCAAAATCAGCTTGCTGGATTCGCAGCCTTCGCGGTGCAAACTGAAGCTATCTCAGCTTCCTTGCTTTGCAAGCTTCAACCAAGGAGTCTTCCAAGTTAGGCTTCCAAAATTGGGCCTCCAAATTGCATTCAACACCTCTTCCATATTATGATGTTGCATTCCAAAAGCTCTCTTATCCAGAAATTCTACAAAACTAACAAATATGTGAAATAACTATTCAAAACAAAATAAATTAAACCTAATTGCATTTATACAAACTAGTGAGAATAAAAGTGTGTAATTACATCAAAACTTGGTAAAAGGGACCAATATAATGATGTAAAAAGTAGTACTAATTGGTCCCTAACACTTTACCAACCTGTACCTGCCGCATAAAGTGTACATGTGAGGCTATGCTCAGTGCAAGATCCCATCACCAGCTACTGCAGATCATCAGATTTTTGACTGGTTTAAATGAACAGCTTGTTGTAGTGAAGTCCCAAATCTTGTTAATGGATCAATTACCAACTATGAACAAGATATTTTCCATGGTGATTCAACATGAGCGCCAACTCCAGCTCCCTATTCCACATGATGAAGCTCAAACATTGATCAATGACGTTGATTCCAAGAGGTTTGGAACAAGAAACAATGCTTTCAAACATGGTGTTCGCATTTGCACATTCTGTGGCAAGACTAACCATACTGTTGAAAACTGCTTCAAGAAACATGGTGTTCCACCTCATCTGCAGAAACAGTTTCAAACTTCAGCTAACAATGTGGCAACAGATGGAAATAATGATGGATCTTCATCTCATAATGTTGACATTCAAAGTGACAATTCACCTATGACTCAAGGCCAATTCAGTGCTCTAATGGATCTACTTCAGAAATCTAATCTTGGACAATCTTCAGGACATGCTTCTTCCAACCAAGTTGTTATTGGTCATCCATCAACAGGTAACACATATCATTGCATGCATAGTAATAGTAATGGCTCTTGGATCATTGATTCAGGAGCTACTTATCACATATGTAGCTCTGCCAAATGGTTTCATTCACATAAGAAAATTATTCCTATCAATGTTAGATTACCAAATGGACAATGTCTTGTTGCTAATCACTTTGGAACAATTCATTTCTCTCCTGATTTCATTGTGCATAATGTGCTCTTACTCCCTGAATTTTCTTTAAATTTATTATCTGTTTCAAAGTTGTGTGAATCCTCTAATTACACTGTCAATTTCCTTAAATCACAATGTGTCATACAGGACAAACTCACCCTGAAGATGACTGGTTTTGCTGAGCAGAAAGATGGATTGTACTATCTAACACTGAGAGATAATGATTCACATGACACACACACACACACACCTGTTTTAACCTCTGCTTTAGCAGCCAGTGTCATTTTACCTGATAAAGCTTTATGGCACTTTAGATTAGGACACTTATCTCAAAACAGATTATTGTACCTACATTCTCAATTCCCTTTTATCAAAATTAATCATAAAGATGTCTGTGATGTTTGTAGCTATGCTAGACAAAGAAAACTCCCTTATACTGTTAGTAATAAAAGAGTTGTTCATCCTTATGATTTGGTTCATTTTGATATTTAGGGACCTCTTGCCGTCCAATCTTTACATGGCCATTCCTATTTTTTAACTGTTGTTGATGATTGTAGCAGATATATATGGATAACATTAATGAAAACCAAATATGAAGCTAGACAGCATGTTATTAACTTTGTCGATCTCATAGAAAACCAACATAGTCTTCATGTCAAAATCATTAGAACAGATAATGGCCCTGAGTTTAATATCCTTGAATTTTTTTCATCTAAGGGAATCATCCATCAAACCAGATGTGTTGAATCTCCACAACAAAATGGTCGTGTGGAGAGGAAACACCAACATTTACTAAATGGTGGGAGAGCCCTCCTTTTTCAATCAAAACTTCCAAAAGAATTCTGGTCATATGATATCCTACATGCCACATTCATTATAAACAAACTCCCTACACAAGTTTTAAACAATCTGTCTCCTCACTTCATACTGCACAATACACATCCAGATATGCATAACCTTAAAGTGTTTGGTTCTCTTGCTTTTGCATCCACACTGTATATGCACAGAACCAAATTAGAGCCAAGAGGTCGAAAATGTGTTTTCTTAGGATACAAGAATGGTATGAAGGGTGTGATACTCTATGACATTAACAGTCATACAATTCTTGTCTCTAGAAATGTTATACACCATGAACATATTTTCCCTTATTCAAATGTGAATTCCACTAACTGGACTTATCACCCACACAAAGGTCCTAATGACTCACCACAAAATGAACCTACCATACATGTTCCAACACAAAACATTGAATCCACAACTGAGGAACATGAGCCTTATCCTAACACAACCATTGACACACTGCACCCTGAACCTTTAGATAATACTGATGAAAACCATGACACGCAACCTGTTCCTGATACACCAGATATTGACAGCATCCAATCCAGGCCTGTTAGAGCTAAACATACACCTCATTATCTCTCATATTATGTGTGCAATACATCTGATGTATCAGCAGTCAAGTCATCATCAGGTACAAATAAAATTAACTATCCTATTTCAAATTATGATTCCCTGCATTTTCTATCTGCATCTCATCGTGTTTTTGCATCCAATATCACTTCTACACATGAACCAAAGAACTACAAAGAAGCATGTTTGTCTGAACATTGGATCAAGGCTATGAAGTCTGAATTAGATGCACTAAACAAGAATAGGACTTGGAACATAGTTGATCTGCCACTACATGTCAAACCTATTGGTAACATATGGGTTTTCAAAGTGAAACATAGAGCAGATGGCACAATAGAAAGGTATAAAGCCAGACTGGTAGCAAAGGGGTACAATCAAATTGAAGGGCTTGATTTTTTTGACACATTTTCACCTGTAGCAAAGCTTACCACTGTCAGAACTCTTCTTGCAACTGCTGCCATCAACAATTGGTTTTTACATCAACTGGATGTTAACAATGCTTTCCTACATGGGGAATTACAGGAAGATGTGTACATGACCATACCTGAAGGTGTTACATGTCACAGGCCTAACCAAGTATGCAAACTCCAAAAGAGTTTATATGGTCTGAAACAAGCCAATCGAAAATGGTATGAAAAATTGACAGCCTTACTACTGCAGCAAGGCTACACTCAGTCTGCTTCTGATTACTCTCTCTTCACTTTGAAAACTAATGATCATTTTACAGCGATTCTAGTATATGTTGATGACATAATTCTAGCTGGAACATCCATGCCTGAATTTGATCGCATTAAGCTCATCCTGGATGAAAATTTCAGCATCAAAAACTTGGGCATACTCAAGTATTTCCTTGGCCTCGAAGTTGCTCATTCACAAGCAGGGATTTCACTGTCACAAAGAAAATATTGTCTTGATCTTTTGCAGGAATCAGGCATGCTTGGATCCAAACCAGCTCCCACACCTACTGATTCATCTGTTAAATTACATGCTAATAGTGGCAAGGCCTTTGAAGACATTGGAGCATACAGACGATTGATAGGACGTTTGTTGTATCTTAACACCACACGCCCAGACATCACTTATGCCACACAACAACTTAGTCAATTTCTGCACAATCCAACAATGGCTCATTATCATGCTGCCTGCAGAGTTATTCGATACCTGAAAAATAGCCCTAACAGAGGAATAATATTTCGAAGAAATGTTGAACTGCAACTACTTGGTTTCTCAGATTCTGACTGGGCAGGATGCATTGATTCAAGGAGATCCATTTCAGGATACTGTTTCTTTCTTGGAACTTCTCTTATATCGTGGCGTACAAAGAAGCAGGACACCATTTCCATATCATCATCAGAGGCAGAATATCGAGCATTGTCATTCGCCACATGTGAACTGCTTTGGTTGATAGTTCTCATGAAGGAACTACACATCAAGTGTACCAAACTTCCTGTTCTTTATTGTGACAGTCAAAGCGCAATGCATATTGCGTCCAATCCGGTATTCCATGAACGAACTAAACATCTCGAAATTGATTGTCACTTGGTTCGTGAGAAGCTTCAACAAGGATTACTTCGACTCCTACCTATCTCTACTCATGAGCAACTTGCTGATTTTTTAACCAAGGCATTACCAACTTCAACCTTCAACAATTTTATTTCCAAGCTTGGCATGATCAACATTCACCATGCTTAGCTTGAGAGGGGTTGTTGAGATTAATCATGCTAATCACTATGGTTTAAGCTAATGCAGTTGGTTATTAGTTTGTTAAGTTTACTCTATTGTGATTGGTAGTTATGAGATAAGGTTGTTGTATATAAAGAAATAAATTGCCACATGTAATAGATCTATCCAATATAACAGTATTTCACACATCATCTTCTTTCTTCTTCTTTATTCTTCTTTCTTCTTCTTCTGTTATTTCCATAACAGTCTGCAACATGACATGGTTATGCTTCACCATTGATGAAGCTTGAACAATTACAATAAATTTAATCTTTAAAACGGATAGTGAGTGACGTGTAATATGAATATAGACGAGCTTCATACGTTAGCACGTGTAAGTTAGTAGTACATAATAATTTTTTATAGTATGAATTTTAAAGATGACTAAAAGTAATATTTTATTTAATGATTGTATCCGAAAAAAAGTTATATCTAACAAAAAAATATTTTCGATTTAAAATTGAATTGGATCAACCTAATTTTTTTTTATCAAATGGTTGTGATCAACTCTCTTATTTTTGGATCAATATACAGTACATTAAATATTAAAAATAAATATATTTGGTTGATATGGGTTAAGATTTTAAAACTATTCTACCTGATCATAATTGTAGTCATTTGATTTTTAAAAATATTTTAGAATTTCTTTGATTTGATTTTGCAAAATTATTTTTTAGTTTTTAAATTTTAAAAATAATAAAATTTATTTCATAATTTAATTTTACCAAACTATTTTTATACTATTATATATTTAAAAAATTTAAAATCTAAAAAACCAAAATAAATTTTACATGTTTTAGTTTTTAGTTTTGAAAATTAAAAAAAAAAGTGATTAAATTTTATTAATAATAAATTTATAATATTATACAATTTTAAAATAGTTTTTAAAATAGAAATTAAATATAATATTTAAATAATTTTAAACTATTATTAAATAATATTTAAAATAAAAAATATGATTTAGCGGATACAGATTCTTCATTAATTGATAGTATATAAATATTTTACAATACTAACTTATATATTTTTTTCTCTTTAAAAGTATAATTATCAAACATAATTTTTTTTCAAAACTCTTTTTTAAATAAATTTATAAAAATAAAAAACTAAAACACATTCAAACAAACTATTAATTTTTATATAAGTATCCCCGTTATATAAGTAAGAATTTTTTTACCCAAATACCCCTGATTTTTTTTAAAAATCCCAAAATAATTCTGATTTTAAAAAAATTCTCAATCTACCCCACTTTTAAGAGGAGACGCCAGATCAATTGGCGTCAGCTCCTAAACTTAGAGAGGAGACGCCAATTGGATTGGCTAGGGTACATGGTGCTGCCAATCCAATTGACGTACATGTGTTACTTTGTAGAGGAGACGTCAATTGGTCTAGCGCCTCAGTGTAAAGTGCAATTTATTTTGGTTATAAATAGAGGTGTTGTGTGAATCATTTTTCCACATCTCATTTCATCATTCTGCAAACATGTTTGGCGTTCGTCGCCGCTATGGAAAGGTGGTTTATTCGAGAGACAAACCTCCGGTGTTGATGCTCTTCTGGAACATCACTAGTTTCGATCAACTGAAGAGGGAGCTGGTTCGTTGGTTAGATGGAAAAATACCAGAAGGGGAAAAATTAGAAGTATTGAGAGACTCAACAATATATTTGGTTGGGTGCGAGTCAAAACTGATAAGGATGCTAGGGAAATGATGTTTGGACGAGATGACGTCAGTTTGATTGTTGTAATCAGTTAGAAATATTCTATTTTAAGTTTGCTTATGTTGTAGTGATGTTTGTTGTTAACCTTGTTGTAACAAAAAGTTAATAATATATAAAAATCCAAGGTTACAAAAGTTAAAAGGAGATAATATCTTATGATGAAGATGTTGCTCCTCGATTGGGACAGTTGTTCTTTTTGTGTCTTGGTTGACGACATATACTACATAGTCTTATCATTTATCAGTCGTATCCATTTTCTGTTCTAATACGCGTGCTGTTTGACCGTCCTTTTTTCTTTCTTCACATCTCGTCGTTGTGCCAAACTATGTCACCTTCATATGTAGGCCAATATTCCTCCATTGGTAGCACTGAGAAGCTTTTGTTATACACATTCATGACAGTAATGGCCTTATAAACACCAGATAGATGGCTATAAGTGTCCTGACGAGTATGTGTGCATGCCGCAATGACATGGGAAGAAGGAATACGGAAGGCCTAAAATTTTCCACAGTCACACTAACTTCTGTTTAGTTTGACATTATAGGATAAATTTGGTCTCCTCTCATTGTGGTCCACTGTTTCATGTACGCTGAAATTTTGCCTATGACGGTCAAAGATTGTTACTGCGTTTGTGCTAGCTTTGATGCTCTCATCTTTCATCACTTTCATACAACACTCACTGAATATTTGCCCATACATTAACACTGCACTTCATCTTTCACCTCTGGTTGCAAAGGTAGAAGCCAACCTATAATAGGTTGATCTGACCAAAGTGGGTATTGGTAGATTTCTAATCCCTTTGAATACGCCGTTAATGCATTCCACAAGGTCTGTTGTCATGTGGCCTCATCGACAACCTCCGTCAAATGCCCTTGTCCATTGCTCTACTGGTATGTTATCCACTCATCTTCCTGTATCTGCATTAGACAATCTAATTTCATCACGGTAATATTGAAATGACGGCTGAGTTAGAGCATACCCAACATTCACCACTTTTTTGTGAAGGTTCTTATCTTTGATTGCACGCATGAAGTTTTGTGCGATATGTCTAATGCAATATACATGAGTAGAAGGAGGATCATGACATCCGTTGTCATGGTTATTGTAAGCACTCTCAATGACAGCATGTCTACCAGAAATCAAACAAAGATTGGCTTGTGGAGCCACATGTGTTCTGAGATGTCGAAGAAAGAAACCCTAACCACCAGCGGTTTCACCTTCAACCATGGCAAAGGCAATGGGAAAGACATTGTTGTTACCGTCTTGTGCAACCTCCATAAGCAAAGTACCATTGTATTTGCCGTATAACCATGTTCCATCAATTTGAATAATAGGTTTGCAGAATGTAAAACCTTTGATGCACGGATCAAACGCCCAAAAGAGGCGGTGAAAGATTCTATTTCCAGCAACACAAGTTCCATCTGGCGTAAATGCTGGCAATGTTTCCATAATTGCAACAGTTCCTGGTACGTATGTTTTTAGGACCCATAAAAACCGTGACAATTCTTTGTATGAATCCTCCCAGTTGCCGAATACCTGTTCAACAGACTTTGTCCTCACAATCCATGCTTTCTTGTAAGATGGAGTATAATTATATCTTGTTCTGATATGAGATATTATTATACTCACCTTCACTGATGGGTCTTTGTTAACAAGCGGCAAAATGTCTTGACATATCAATGCAACGCTTAATTTACGGTGATCTTGTTCAACGTTCGTTGCAATGCAACTATGAGGTGGGTCTATTGAAGCTATCTCCCAAGAGTCGGTTTTCTTTTTGTGAGACGCAGCCAACCGAAACTTACAAAGGATGTTATGACATTCGATGACATACCTTCTCGAATCAGTGCATTTCACAGTGAAATCAACAGAGTTATTCATCTGAATTTTTTTTATTGCTTGCACACATTCTTCTTTAGTGCGGAACATGTCTCCCACATTTAACTCGCCTTATGATCGTGGATACGAGTTATAAAAAACACTGTTGGAGATTTCATCGTCATTCAGATCCATGTTTGTCATATGTTCAGGCGGATTATATACATGACTTGGAGGTAATGACGTTGGTTGATCATCATCTTCAATGTTTTTGTTCAACATATGATAAACCTGTGTCTCAGTCTCTTCTTCTTCTTTATCAATGACGTTGACTTCTGCTTCTGCTTTTGGGTCGGCGTCATCTGAGTTTTCTGAATCAAATTCATCAGATTCAACTTGATTAGTGATCTGAGATTGCTGAGATGGTATACTTGGTTGAAGAGTAATATACAACTCAGTAGAGTTGCAACCAGAATGTTCGTAACTAACAAACATATATTCAACATCTTCATCATCCCGTACCTTCAGCGAGAAAATTTTGCATTGACTGTTCTAAAAAAAATTTGGATTTTGATACTTGATCTTTGACACAATACCAGATCCTATGCACGATTCAATTTGAATTTTCAAATGCAAGAAATTTGAATTTCTCTTGATCGTAAGTCGGATGGTATCGGTGTTTCGAAAATAAAACCCATATAACTCAAACTCATATGTCTCAGCATTGCAGTGAACATTGATACTATATTTTGGTGAAGCTGACATTGTAATATTTCTTGTACAGGTGAAAATAAATGTTTTGGTGCAGATGAATTTTTGTTGGTTGTTGGATGTAGATAGTAAGACACTTAAATAGGTAAGTGATTTGTCAAAGATGCAAAGCTAGACAGAAGTGATGTGTTACACATGCAAGTTAGACATAAGTGATGTGTCACACATGCAGGCAAGTCAGAAGTGATGTGTCAAACATGCAGTCTAGACAAAAGTGATGTGTCAAACATGCAAGCAAGACTGAAGTGAAGTGTCAAACATGCAATTCTTTGGGATGCCATGTGTCATACATGCAAGCCCTAGCGCCAATTGGATTGACGCTAGCTTGTAATGCTTTCACATGGGCGCCAGTCCAATTGGCGACACCATGTCTTGCATGCAAATCTCGTAACCAAGCATACAGTGTCATGCATGCGTCAGGCTAGGTCAAGGTGTGTCATGCATGAGCCTAGGGAGGCGCCAATTTGATTGACGCTAGCTTGTAGCAAATGCACATGGGCGCCAATTCATTTGGCTAGCACATGCAATCATAATTTTTCAAGCTTCCACACTTTTGCATCTCACACCTTATAAATAGACATCAAACTCTCACATTTTCCCACACCAACACTCACTTCTTCCTCAATAACATTAACTCTTTCATCTGCAACAACCTCTTTCATCTATAACAACCTCTTTCATCTCCGATAAAATGTCTCTCCTCACAATGAATGAATCTCACAGAGGAACTGTTGCAAGCATATCAACTTATGTAAGCGTTTAATTCTTTTGTTATTTGTCTAGAATACCTTTTAATAACGATACTTATTTTTTTGTTTATCTTTTATAAAGTAACGTGTTTTGATGTTTCTTTTATAGGATGTTTCAAGGTTTCGAACTCGGGTCCACGAATACGTACACATGGACCCGATGATTCAATCGTATGTCAAACTCGCCAATTTTGGGCATATAAGCAAAATAATGTCTTGGTCAGTGGATAATAATTTCATTCTTGCGTTATGTGAAAGATGGCGTCCCGAGACACACACATTCTGGTTTCCAACCGGTGAGTGTATCGTGACGTTAGAAGACGTCTACATGCTATTGGGACTGCATATCGAAGGTAAGGCGGTAAATGGAAAAACCAACTATGCGAATTCAATTTGCATGGACCTCTTGGATGCTGATTTGTTAGATGATAATTCAAGAGATCAAGGTATACTCCTTTCACGCCTTAAGGCATATTATAACAACTTACACTTAGATGAGAATTCGACCGAAGAGGCTCGAATAATGAAAACTAGGTGTTACATTATGCTTTTAATTTATTCATTTTTATTTCCCGAAGGTAGTGGTTCTAGTATGCATGTTATGTATTTACCTTTACTAAGACATGTAGATAGAATAGGAAGTTACAGTTGGGGATCCGCTTGTCTGGCTTATCTTTATAGCTCTTTGTGTAAAAATTCACACAAAGACACATCCACCTTTTCTGGATGTGCTGTTTTGCTCAAAGCATGGGGTTGGTCCAGACTACCGTCCCTAGCGCCCGTCAACAACAACCCTTTCACATTCCCCGTATGCACAAAAGTAAGTTCTTTAAAATGGACTATATTTACTTACTTTACCCATTATTATCTCTAAGTATGAGTTGTAACAGATGTCCTAGAAACTGTGTTATCCAGTATCGCAATCTCTTGAACCACCTCTGACCGACAGATGTATGGATACTAACCTAATTATTTCGTAATAATTTGTTAATTTCTTCTACCAAATTTATAATCTAACATATTTTCACATTTCAGTTCATTTGGTGTCCATAGCTAAATTTGGATCATGACCATGAAATCAACGAAGAAGACGCAACCGTTTGGACTGCATGCACACCGATCATACGATTCACCATTGTGGAGATGCACAACAGTGATCGTGTTAAATTGCAGTTCGGTATGCTTCAACACATCCCAGATCCCCCAACAAACCTAGGAGAATGGAATCTACGCAAAGTTAACGACCAATGGAACTTTAACCCATGGCAAAGCTTCGCTAGATCTGAGTGTCGCAAATGGAAGCACCACCATGACCATGTCTTAACTGACACTGTGATGCCAACTGAAGGAAAACCAAGTTGTAATTATATGGCTTGGTATATATCGGTTGATTTTGAGTTCATCACTGAGGATATGTACCTATATGACCCACGTCATGCAACTTACACACCAGAGGCCTCAACATCTAACCCCAACAACATTGTCAGACCGGCTACTCACAACCCCCTATCCGTCAAACTTTCCGTTCCACAAACACACAAACATACAACCCTAATATGCCATGCACCCAACCACAATACCAAGAACATACCCCGTACCACCACCAACAACTAGATCATCAACCAGAGACCCAACATCGCTTCACATCCAACATATCACCCTACCAAAGTCGCCTTAGCCAAAACACTCAACGATCATTTAACACCAACTGTCCCTCCTCCTACTATAGCCAAGAAGCCCAAACATCTCAAAACCGAAACCTTCAACAACCATATGTCTACCAAACACCACAACAATCTTTCCAACCTTTCCTCGACGCATCATTCACACCAATGTCTCCCTTCAACCGCCCCGGTCGCCCTCCAACAACTCAAACACAACTCAACTACTCTGGCATGGGTCATGAACTCAGCTATGATGGTACACCTTCGATGCATACACAAGACTACGCTGATTTGTTTGACTATCTCAACAGGCAATCTCTTGTCGTTGGTAGTGATGTTCCTGGCCCCTCAGATACTCAAACACCTGGGATGAATCATCAACGTGGATTATGGCCAAAGTTCAGGTAGCTAGGGCATGTGGGACCGGAGGTCGGTTAGGTGATCTCAGTCATCAACATTAGTCTTTTTTTGTATAAATGAGAATTAATATTAATATGAATTGGTCCGATTTCGATTTTATCTATCACATAGATTTTTTTTTCAAAAAAAATCATAAAACACACGGAGGTGCCAATCCAATTGGCATCTCCATTTAAGTTTTACACATGGGCGCCAATTGGATTGACGTCTCCATTTAAATTTTGCACATGGGCGCCAATTGGATTGCCCACACCAGGAGCCTTAGCCAATCCAATTGACGTCTTCTCTCTAAATTTAAGAGGAGGCGTCAATCCAATTGACACCTCCTCTTAAAAATGGGGTAGATTAAGATTTTTTTTGAAATCGAGATTATTTTAGAATTTTTTTTTGAAAAATTGGGATATTTTGATAAAAAAATCTATAAGTAAAATTTTTCACTCAAAGTTCATAGCAAATTAGGGATTAAATACAAAATAAATAAGATCGTATTTATTTTATTTTTCTTCTCAGCACCATCGCACGCAAGCTCCGTCGCTGCAGGAATCCTCACCACCTTCAACTCGTTCTTCCCTTACTCACTGTAAGTACTCCTCTTATTTTTCCGATACTTATACCTTCAAACTCATAAAACCCTAATTTTATCGAAACCCTAAATTTCCCCTTTATCTCAAACCCGAAATTAACCACTCATATGATTGATCGACTCTTTCGATGTTGTTTAATTTCATTATTTGGTTCAGTTTTTGTACATAAAGCAAAAAATCCCCAATTTTTGTAAAAACCTAATTTAATTCTCCCCTCTCAAATCCGAGTATGATAATGTTCATGAGTAAATTGATCTTTTAGTTTGTGTTATCTTATACATAGCTCTGATGTTGTTGAATAATGAAACCCTAATTGAAGAAAGTTGATTTGTGTTTGTTGGAGCAGAAAGTAGAGTTTGTGATTAAGAACAAGAAAGATGTCGTACATGTTGCCTCACTTGCATTCGGGGTGGGCTGTAGATCAGGCGATCCTTGCGGAGGAAGAGCGTCTCGTTGTCATCCGTTTTGGACACGATTGGGACGAGACTTGTATGCAGGTAACTGTTCTATTCTATTTCAAAATCATTCATTCACTATAACTACTTTACAAAATATCATCGAAGGTTGTATGGCATAATTTTCATTCGTTCAACTATACATGAAAATGTCGAAGTTTTATACTTCGATTTATTGATAGTACTATTTGGCTAATTGAGGTTTTAATGTATCAATAAACAAATCACCAACAAGTACTTTTTAGTATATAGTTTTTAAAAGAATATTACTTTTTAAGACAAAGCAACTTGTATATAAGTTGAAATTAGTTCAGAAGTTCTATATAGCGCGGATCTTTCCCTAAAGAAAATTATACGAAACCGATAATGGTCAAAGATAAAGAAGATAGGAGAGATATAGTGTGAATTTAGGGAGGAGATGGTTATTCACAAGGTGCAAAACTCTTTCTTCCTAATTCGTTTAATTTGATTTCACAACAAGCATTTTCCAAAGTTGTTTCTGCATCTTAACTTCTCATGAGCTCCCTCATTTGGCTTTTCTGCAAACACAACAGAATCTATATAGTTAAAGGATTTTTTTCCCGATAAAGTTAATTCAAATCTAGTTTTAGTCCCGTAGAGGTAGTCACACGTTTATGATTTATCTATAGTTTTTCACAATTTCAAGGATGTGATGTAATGTGATGAAACCACAAACACCCCTACAATTTTAAAGCCTGGATTGTTTTATCATATGACTCGTCATGTTTGTTTATTTCAACATCATCATATCCCAATTCTTGGTTGTAAGTTGATATGGGTTATGTCGAGTGAAATTGCATTAATTAGGCTGGTACTCCTATTTGATTTGGTGTTCTATTTTTTTTATGTGCCAAGATGGATGAGGTGCTGTCATCGGTTGCAGAGACAATAAAGAACTTTGCCGTGATATACCTTGTGGACATCACAGAAGTGCCTGATTTTAACACTATGTATGAGTTGTACGATCCTTCGACAGTTATGTTCTTCTTTAGGAACAAGCACATCATGATAGACCTTGGAACTGGAAACAACAACAAGATTAATTGGGCTATGAAGGACAAACAAGAGTTCATTGACATCATTGAAACTGTCTACAGAGGTGCAAGGAAGGGGCGTGGTCTTGTCATTGCTCCCAAAGATTACTCCACCAAGTATCGATACTAGAATATCTCAATTTCTATTGGGATGTTAACCTCATTTGGTTATTATTGGGATGTTACCTCAATCTATCTTTTGTTCCTGTATGAAGTGTGCAAATACTTGTCTGTCATCTTAAACCTAATAACTGCTATGATGTGTGTATGCCTAATATTGACTTTATTCTCTCAACAAGAATTTATATTTTATTATAGAAGTGATAAAAGGAATAGAAAGGTAGTATGGTGTGGGGTAGACAAGCAAAAGAAATAAAAAGTATTTTGGTCCTCCTATTTTGCATTTTTTTGGCTTTGATCCCCTTATGTTTAAAAATTATATTTTTGGTTCTCTTTTAAGCAAAATTACTGTTTTAAAATGGGGGACCAAAACCCAAAAAAGATAAAATAGAGGGATTAAATTTACAATTAAGCTAAATAAAAAAGATATGTGAGTATGAGTAAAAATTTAAGATATAATTTTGTTGTGTCTTCAATCTTTTCTCCATTGATTTTGGCAAGGGGCCAAAATTTTATAAAAATCAAATCTAAATTTTTTATTTATAATTTGCATATTGACCCTTGAAATAAAATGAAAATAACAATTTTTATTTTTGAATTTCTTAACTTGTCTATGTTTAGCATCATCCTTTAAACTCTCTTTGAATATCATGAAATGAAGGAACGTATGTTTAGCATCATCCTTTAGACTCTCTATGAATATAATTTGTTTTAAAACAATTGTTATTCTCACTTTTAAATGTAAATATGATTGTTCATTCCGCTTCGCTTTATTCGAATTTAAATGATCAAAATAATAACATATTATTTCATCTCATTCTTGTCTTTCCATTCGATTTCATCTATTCAAACAAGGTCTAAACAAGATTATTTTAATATGATGGGAAATGGGGGGATGAAGTTAATGTCAAAGGAAAAAAACGTTATCTATTGAGAATGTAAGAAAAAGGATGGCGTAGGTAACCTTAGAAAAAAATATTTAGCATGCGTGAAGTGGTTAATATTTTAGGGTTAAATATATTTTTAATAAATATAACTTTTTATAATTTCGTTATTTTGTCCTGATACAAAAACTCACTTTTTAATCTTACTAAATCACTTCGCAAACAAGTTTGTTTTAGCTCTTTTATTAAAACTAATTTCTATAATATTATATATTTTTGTTTAAAAAAATTAAATTAAAAACTGGTTTAAATAATTTTTTTAAAAAATATATTGTTTGAGGTATTTCATTATTTTATCATAATATTTTTTAATATCAAAGTTTCAAAAATTACTTAAATTAAAGTTATTTTGAATAATTTTTTATAAAAAACATTTTGATATATATCTTTTTGAAAAATAATGTAACTTTGACCATTATTTAATGAGATTAATTACTATGCATTGTCAGTGTAAAAAGTTTTACACTGTCGATTCATCACTATCACCCATTTGCATTATTTTATAGGTTTTTAAAATAAAAATCAAACTTATTTCAATATCCAACGGATAAGATTAACTCATGGTGTAAAATTCTTTTACACTATAAGTGTATATCAATTAAATCCTTATTTAATTTTCAATAAAGCATATTTATGTTATTCGTTGCCAAAATAATCTTTTAAGAGAAAAAAGACTATGCACTTACACTGTAAAATATTTTTACACTGTCAACCAATCAAATACGTGTATCCCGCTAAATCACACATTTAATTTTAAAATACTGGTATGACATGACAAAATGTTATAATTCTATTGGATGATGGTGTAAAAAAAGTTTACACTGTCAGTGCATTACCTTTAATCTCATCTTTTAATTCATAAAAATGAGTTAACAAATTTATTTTCATAAAAAATATTTTTAAAAATATAAAAAATTATGTTTTAAAAGTAAAACAAACAGACTCTTTATCATTATAAATAAATCAATATATGTTTTTAATAGCTTTTCACATATTTATCTGAAATATTATACAAATCCCCTCTATAAAAAAATAGTTCAAAAAATTGATTTTTTTTTTCTTTCAATTTCATATTGAGTTTTTAGTGTTTAAAAAAGTTATATTTAATTTAACACATGTTAAAAAAATTCTAAATTTTTGTGGAGATTTTTTTATAATCTAAATGTATGTAAAAAATCATTACAAGATATATGTTGACTAAATAATAAGGACTAAAATGGTTTGCAAGATAAGTTTGTAGAGACTACAAGTTTGCAGTGTTTTAAAAATCGATCCGGTTATCAAAACGGTGAGGGCATGGCCTGCCCAAGGGTAAAACAGGCTAGACTCTTGCCTTGGACTTCCAAAAAAGAGAAAATTGCCAAAGGTATTCTATGGATTGCTATCACACCATATGAAAAATCGAAATACCCCAAATTTCGGAGATACATTTTTGAACGCACTTAAAATACATTTTAAATTCAATGGTGAGATTCAGGCTTTAGGATGCTTTAAAAAAATTACGGAGATGCATCTCTATAAACTTTAAACGTCAAGATACACATTTCCTACTTACCATGTATCTCGTGATGATATTTAATCAAAAGGGCGTCAAAACTCTTTCTCCTTCCTCATTTCTCATAATATTCTCAAACTCTCATCTACCAAATCCTCTCAACTCACATTCACTCAAAATCATTCATGAAACTTCCAAATATTCTTCCATCAACATAAAAATGATCAAAGAGTTCATTCAACATCAAACTCCAATCATATTTGGTAAGTTTTTTATTTTTTTATTTTTAAATTTTTCCATAAATATAAATAGAAATTGAGCATTTGGTTATGTAATAGGTAGTTTAGATAGTTCATTTACATTAACAATGTGTTTGGTAGGTTATTCTATTGAAAAAATGCATTGTTTTGCCTATTGGGTCGAATGCATGTTCGCCATGGACGACTTCTGAGTTGCAAAACTTTACGGAAATGCATCTCCGTAAAATTATAACGTATTTTTAGAAAATGGAGATGCATGTTCAGAAGTTATTTTTTTGTTTGAATTTATATGTTTCATTTGTTTAATGGTTGTGTATTTTTGTTTTAGGAATTATGGTTGATAGGCAAGATAGATTGAGGTATGGTAGAGTTGCGCAACATGCATCAGTTCGGAGGGAAATATCCTAATCCTCCTAGGCACCTATTAGTTTTATCTCGGTCGTTGCTTATAGCCTGATTGTTTCTTCTAAGGGATCGACATCTAGGGCTCGTGCATCTCTTACTACATCACCTCGTAGGAGACAAGTGTCACCTACTGATACACAAGAGACACCTGACTCCCAGCAGGAGGCACCCAAGGCCCCGCATGAGGAACTTGAGGTCCTGACATCTGATGTCCCGCAGGGGTTTAGAGGAGGCCCACCTGACTTACCATTATTGCCTTTTATACCTGAACCAGTTTGTTAGACATATCTGAGACGGAGAGGTAAACCATGAAAATTAAAAGAAAAATGTATCTTCATCTTAATTTGAAAAGACATGTCTGACGATTTTTTATTTTTGTTTCAGGATCGAGATGCATTAAAATTTATAAACCATGGCCGGAATATTATGAGGCTATATGTGCCTAATGAGTTATGGTTTATGGATGTGTTGTAGGCATCTGAACTGAGATATTTAAGCAGGACCAAGTATCCTACTAATAATCATGGACTATTGTTTGTGTTTGTAGAGAGATGATACTCAGAGACGTCATCATTTGATCTCCCATATGGTGAGATGTCTATCACACTAGACGATTTCTCGTGCCTAATGTATCTTCCGATCAGGGGGGATAGATTCTTAAATCACAATAGGATCAACAAAAATGAGGCATCGGTGATGTTGGTAGGTGATAACATGAAATAATATCACATTTTTGGACTCGATTTAATTAAATTATATTATTATTTGTTTGGATTTATTTCATTTTATTCGAGATTACTTGGTATTTTTCCTTCTATTTATCTCAGGTAATTTATTTGAAGCAAAAGTGGAAAAAAGAAGAAAAGGGGTGCAAAAATGAGGAAAGCAAAAGCCCAGCCCACAATTACAAGCCAGGAGCGTTGAAGTTGTGACGATCGCCACACAAGCTGTGACGAGCGTCACGCCTTACTACCTTGTGTTACGAGCGTAACACATGGTGTGACGCCCGTAACACCCCTCTCCTATATTTTAGGCTTCAGAAGCGCAACAGAGGCACGTTGAAGCTTATTCTTACGCTTGACCCTTGGAACGTGAAGACCATTTTACGGAAAGGACTTTTGGAAACCGTTACAAAGTAGACTAATATAAATAGTTGCTTTTAGCCAACCCTGAAGCTCTCCGTCTCTTTCCGCCGTGCAAGCATATTTTACAGCATTACTTTTCTACAACTTTCTACTTTATTTGCAATTTTTATTTTCTTTTCCAGTCAATCTTTTAAGCACTAAATTAATTTTTCACACAATAGTTTCTACACCGGAAACTATTGTGTATCTTTTACTAGATCTAACCTTACGTTAGATCCTAGAATTTTATTCCTTCGCTTTTATTTTCCTGTCCGATTGAAGAATTCAAGAACGAATCCAACCGGTCTGTGGTGGAGAGTTCAAGATTGCTATTAATTATTCAGGTTCTTTAATTTATTATTTAATTTATATATGCTCTGCATTGCTGTTTATTTATATTGTTTGCCTGATATGGTTTTATTTAAGCATGATGATTGTTTAGACCTGTTTAGCATGTCCGGCTAATTAAATTAGACATTGGTATGTAAAGTAAGCGGAATGAAGGAATCAAAACTAAGTTGGTTTAATTTCATTTAAAAATAAAGTTACTCTTTTTATGGCCTCAATTTACAGCATTAATCCCAAAGTTTTTGTACGAGAGTAAAAAACATAAAGAAGTTAAAATCAATAGAACGAAAGTTTGAGTTTTTAACTGGACAGTGTAAATTGGACATTAATTCTAAATCAGGGCGAAAGCAATTTTTAGAGTTAATTAAATTCTAATCTTTTTCAAAAAGTATTTTTAAAGGTTGAATGTGAGAACGAGAGTTAAGCATTTAAGTTTAATTATATAATCTAAGTCAATAGAGCGAGAGTTTGAGACGAGGGTGTTTAAACGGTTAGTGTTTTCTTAAAGAAAGTTTCTATAGATTCTGTTGTTTTCAAAAGGTGATTTTAGACTTAACTAATAAGTGACAGCTACGTTAATATAAAGTCATGGTCTATTCAACAGAGCGAGAGTTTGAGAAAAGGCTTTTAATCAATAGTGTCTACTGAAAAGATTTATTTTAAAACCAAGAAACCAACGAAGATTTGATTCCCTAATTACGACGAACTACATACCGATATCCGCTTAATTGATATTTAATTTAGATCTAGTTTTAGTTTTACTTTTCCCCGAACAATCAAAGTATCATCTGCCATAGCTTTACGAAGTAACCTTAGAAAACGGTATATCGATTCATAAGTCCCTGTGGGATCAATATCTTTTAAAACTACACGATAGAACTGTGCACTTGCAGTTAGTACCCCAAATCGACTCATAAAGTCGCGATCAAGTTTTTGGCGCCGTTGTCGGGGACTTTTATTTAGTCGATATCGTAACTCTTCTGATACGCTGTAAAGACTAAGGCAATTTTTATTTTTCATTTTTGTCTTTCGTTGATTTGTATGCCACACACTCGCTCACAAGGCGAACCGTACTACTTACGAATCAACGACGTTGAACTATATCTCCGAGTCTTACGACGAATTCGGGAATATCGTGCTGCAAACAATCTTCCTCCAATCGAAATTCCCGACCTCAAAAATCTTCTTCCTTCGCCGATACCCGAGATGGCAGAACCAGCTCGTGCTCTTCGAGATTACGCCGCTCCATCGTAAGATGAGCCGCATTCGAGTATTGCTCCACCCGCAATCGAAGCAAACAACTTCGAACTTAAGCCTTCGCTGCTACAAGCAGTGCAACAGAATCAATTCTCTGGAAATCCTACCGAGGATCTAAACCTTCATTTATCCGTATTTGTCCAATACGCTGATACTGTTAAAGCTAATGGTGTCACTTCAGAGGCAATTCGACTTCGTCTTTTTCCTTTCTCGTTAAGAGATAAAGCTAGAAGATGGCTTCAGTCTCTACCTTCCAACTCAGTCACCACATGGAACGAGTTGAAGAAAGTCTTCCTTGCCCGATATTTTCCTCCAAGCAAAACTGCTATGTTGAGAGCCCAGATAAATGGATTTAAACAGAAAGATAACGAGTCTCTTTTCTAAGCATGGGAAAGATACAAAGACATGATGAGACTTTGTCCACACCATGGTTTAGAGGACTGGTTAGTAATTCATACCTTCTATAATGGTCTCTTATACAACACAAGGTTAACAATAGACGCCGCCATAGGTGGTGCGCTTATGGATAAACCTTATGCCGATGCTTATCAACTTATCGAGAGCATGGCCCAAAACCATTATCAGTGGGGAAGCGATCGAACAATGGTAGAGAAACCTCAAACGAAAAGTGGCATGTACGAGATAAGTAGCCTGGATCATGTTAATGCAAAAGTGGATGCTCTGGCCCAGAAAATTGAAAGTTTAAATGTATCACCTCCAGCCACCGTGGTTGCCGCAACTCAGAATTGCGAAGTCTGTGGAATCCAAGGTCACACTCCTGCAGATTGTCAACTCCTAACAGGAATCCAAGCAGAGCAAGTGAATTATGCTCAAGGAAATCCCTACTCGCATACCTATAACTCTAACTGGAAGAACCATCCTAATTTTTCATATAAGAGTAATAATGCTTTATACGCACCAGGACAAGCTCCCAATCAAGCCCCAGCTATACCTCCGGGATATCAAAAGCCGATCCCATCTACACCTAACAATAACGTTCCTAGGAAATCCAACTTGGAAATCATGATGGAGAACTTCATAGCTTCTCAACAGCAAACCAATAAAGATTTCTTAAACCAGAATGTACACACTAGCGAACAAATTAAACAACTAGCAAGTAAAGTAGATGCCCTGGCCACCCATAACAAAATGCTGGAAACACAAATCTCACAAGTAGCTCAACAACAAGCGCCTACTGCTGCCCCAACTGGTACATTTCCTGGACAGCCCCAACCTAACCCGAAAAGCCACGCTCATGCAATCATATTAAGAAGTGGAACGGAAGTAGAAGGACCGTCTGATCCAAGGATGGAAAACCAAAACTCTAAAAAGTCAAATGAGGAAGAAAGTAAACCTAAGGAAAAGGAAGAGAGTAATAAGGAAACCGTAGAAAAGAAAGAACCTTATGTACCTCCACCACCTTATAAACCACCTATCCCTTACCCTCAAAGGCTTATTAAAACCAAAGATGCGGGCCAATTTAAAAATTTTGTTGACCTACTGAAACAATTAAACGTCACAATTCCGTTTACAGAAGCTATTACGCAGATGCCCTCGTATGCTAAGTTCTTAAAAGAAATTCTTTCTAATAAAAGGAAACTTGAAGATAGCGAAACCGTTACACTCACTGCTGAATGTAGCGCCATAATCCAGAATATGCCTCCAAAACTTAAGGATCCTGGTAGTTTCTCTATACCCTGTCACATAGGAAAATTTGTCATAGATAAAGCCTTATGCGATTTAGGAGCCGGTATCAGTGTTATGCCTTTATCCATATGCAAGAAACTGGAAATGGGAGAATTAAGACCAACTAAAATGTCTGTGCAACTAGCAGATCGTTCTGTTAGATATCCTGTAGGGATTCTTGAAAATGTTCCCGTGCGCATAGGTCAATTCTACATTCCAACCGATTTTATAATTATGGACATTAGAGAAGATGAAGTTACACCCATTATATTGGGAAGACCATTCTTAGCAACCGCCGGTGCGATCATAGACGTAAAACGAGGACGACTCACTTTCGAAGTAGGAGAAGAGAAAATTGAGTTCATTCTTTCCCAATTTTTGAAAGCACCTGCAATAGAAGACACATGTTACTTCATGGATATCATCGACGAATGCATAAAAGAAACAGAGTTAGAAAATGGCAAATTGTTTGACTATCGTGTAGAAGACGAACTTAACCAATGTTTAGCAATGACATCGGATCCTGCGCAATGCCTTAAGAAACCAAACCTCAACCTGAAAACACTTCCCAAAAATCTGAGATATGAATTCCTAGACTTAGAACTTGAACGACCAGTAATAGTTAATGCAGACCTAGGAAAGCTCGAAACCGAAAAACTCCTACATATCTTAAGAAAATATCCAACCGCACTAGGATACAACATCACCGATCTTAAAGGGATAAGTCCTTCTATTTGTATGCATCGCATCATGCTAGAAGAAGACTGTAAAACCTCTAGGGAACATCAGAGGAGACTAAACCCGATCCTGAGTGAGGTAGTGAAGAAGGAAGTAACAAAGTTATTAGAAGTAGGTATCATATATCCTATATCTGATAGCAAATGGGTTAGTCTTGTACACGTAGTACCAAAGAAAGGAGGTATAACAGTTATTGAAAATGAAAAAGGAGAAACTATAACCAAACGAATCGAATCGGGATGGAGAATGTGCATTGACTATAGGAAACTAAACAAAGCAACCCGAAAAGATCATTTCCCTTTACCATTCATAGACCAGATGTTAGAACGATTAGCAAAACATTCTCATTTCTGCTATCTAGACGGTTATTCAGGCTTCTTTCAAATACCAATTCACCCTGATGACCAAGAAAAGACAACATTCACATGTCCTTTTGGTACCTTCGCTTATCGACGAATGTCGTTTGGCTTGTGCAATGCTCCCGCAACCTTCCAAAGGTGCATGATGACAATATTCGCCGATTTTCTCGAAAATATCATGGAAGTCTTTATGGATGACTTTTCCGTATGCGGGCAAAGCTTTGAAGAATGTCTTGAAAACCTAGAAAGAGTTCTAGAGCGATGTGTAAAAGTAAACCTAGTACTTAATTGGGAAAAATGTCACTTTATGGTACAAGAAGGAATTGTTTTAGGACACATCATATCAAATAGAGGAATTGAAGTAGACAAAGCCAAAATAGAAGTAATCGAAAACCTTCAACCTCCGAAAACTGTGAGGGAAGTACGAAGCTTCTTAGGACACGCCGGTTTTTACCGACGATTCATTAAAGATTTCTCTAAAATAACTAAACCTTTGACCGGATTATTAATGAAAGATGTTGAATTCATCTTTGACAATAAATGTTTAGAAGCATTTCAAACGCTTAAACAAGCATTGATCTCTGCGCCCATAATGCAGACCCCGGATTGGAATGAACCATTCGAAATAATGTGTGACGCAAGTGATTACGCCGTGGGCGCTGTTTTAGGACAACGAAAGGATAAAAATCTTCACGTCATATATTACGCAAGTAGAACTCTAGATGAAGCACAAATGAATTACGCCACAACCGAGAAAGAACTCTTAGCAGTAGTATTTGCACTAGATAAATTTCGTTCTTACTTGGTCGGAGCTAAAATAATCGTTTACACTGACCACGCCGCCATTAAGTACCTCTTAACAAAAAAGGATGCTAAACCTAGACTCCTAAGGTGGATCTTGTTGCTACAAGAATTCGATCTGGAAATCAAAGATAAAAAAGGAACTGAAAACGTAGTAGCAGATCACCTCTCTAGACTCAAAAACCTGGAACCGGAAAGAACATCGATCAACGATGATTTCTCGTACGATAAACTTATAGCTACTTTGAAAGAAAATAAAGTTGATAAACAGGTAGAGACCACCTTAGATATATGTGTTACACCATGGTACGCTGACTTCGTCAATTATTTAGCTGCCGGAATAGTTCCACCTAATTTATCTTACCAACAAAAGAAACGATTCTTCCGTGACATAAAACATTATTACTGGGATGACCCTTTACTTTTCAAAAGAGGCCCCGATGGTATTTTCCGTCGGTGTATACCTGAAGAAGAGATAGAAATTATAATCCGACACTGTCATTCCGCTCCTTATGGTGGACATGCAAGTACATCCAAGACCTGCTCCAAAATCCTACAAGCCGGTTTTTATTGGCCAAACATATGGAAGGATGTGCATGCGGCTATAAAAAAATGTGATAGATGTCAACGCACGGGAAACATATCTAGACGTGACGAGATGCCACAAAAGGGCATTTTGGAAGTAGAGATTTTCGACGTGTGGGGAATAGATTTTTGGGACCTTTTCCACCTTCTTTCGGTAACAAGTACATACTCGTAGCGGTTGACTACGTATCAAAATGGGTTGAAGTTATAGCTTCTCCAACAAACGACACACGAGTAGTAACTAGACTCTTTAAGAATATAATATTTCCGAGATTTGGTGTCCCAAGAATAGTAGTCAGTGATGGTGGATCACATTTCATATCTAAGATACTCGAAAAACTACTGTTTAAGTATGGTGTAAGACATAGAGTAGCGACACCTTACCATCCTCAAACCAGTGGACAAGTGGAGGTGTCTAACAGAGAAATCAAACAAATATTGGAAAAAACAGTCGCCACCTCAAGGAAAGACTGGTCATCGAAACTACCGGAAGCTTTATGGGCATATCGAACCGCTTACAAAGCTCCCATAGGGACAACCCCATTTAAGCTTATTTATGGAAAATCTTGCCACCTTCCGGTAGAATTAGAACATAAGGCCTACTGGGCTATTAAAAATCTAAATTTAAACTATAAGGCCACTGGTGAAAAGCGAATTCTTGACATAAACGAATTAGAGGAACTTCGACAAGACGCCTACGAAAATGCCAGAATCTACAAAGAAAGAACGAAGAAATGGCATGATAAACGTATATCCAGAAAAATCTTCAAACAAGGCGATATAGTCCTTTTGTTCAACTCTAGACTTAAGTTATTTCCGGGAAAACTACGTTCTAGATGGTCAGGCCCTTTCCAAATCACCAATGTCTTTCCAAGTGGAGCTGTGGAAATTAAAGGCAAATCTATGGAACCATTTATCGTAAACGGGCAGCGTCTAAAACATTATCATTATGCAGAGAACAATGAAGATTTACAAGTCCTGCACTTAGACGAAATGCCTCCAGAAGTTATAGATTATATTTGATAGTTTTTATGTCGAGCTTGCGACATTAAACAAAGCGCTTCGTGGGAGACAACCCACAAATATTCTTTATTTTATTTTTTATTTCTCCTTTAATTATTCTTCTAAATTTTATTTAGTATTCATTCTTAATTTATTTTAACTTATAAATTATTTTTCTTCTTTTCTTCTTTCGGCATTTGGCCAAATCCTGACTAAAACTCTTGTTTTTCTTTTCTCTAGCTAACACTAACCTGATGGGACAAATTGATCGTATGGGTATCAAATTCAGAGGGAAAGCTCAGAAACAAAAGTTTGAGGAACTAGCAGAGAGAGAGATGCTACCTAGTTTGTATGCTGATGATTGGGTAATGACTGCCCTTGGACTAAGAGAGAGTGTCTTGTATTTGCTGAGTCAAATAGGGTGGGAAACCACACCTATCCGAAGACAATTCGTCACTTACCGGAGACTAACGCTTGAATTCCTTAGCTCCCTGATCTATCTACCCAGCCATGGAAAAGGAATAAGCAGAGGTTTCATTCAATTCAGAATGTTCAACATGGAGTATCAATTTAACATTCAAGATTTTACCAACCTTTTAGGTTTCCCTACCTCTTTTGATACATTCACAGTGAGCCAAGAAGACCTTTTTGAATATAGAGAACTTGAACATTTTTGGGGAAATTTGACTGAAAATGACGACCCTGAGGAACATGAGTTTCTTTTTGGAAACATACATAATCCAGCCTTTCGTTATTTCCATAAGATCCTGGCCCACACCCTTTTTGGGAAGAAGTCAAATATTACTACAGTATCACGTGATGAACTCTTCATCATGTTTTGTGCTTCCTAGAACCGTCCTATGAATGGTGCCACTTTTATGTTGGCGAACTTTGACCGCCTTATCCAAGATGAACGAGCACCAATTCAAATAGGCGGATTGATAACCATGATTGGTAATGCTATCGGATTACGTTTCAACCTATGCTTGACCTAAGCTCTTTCTGTGGCATTGCGACTATGAGTATACCTTTCCTCTTCAACATTATGTTTATAGCAAACCTCGGGCCTGAAGAGTTTGAGCTTATAATTAACAACCAGGTTCTTTGCCTATTCACCTTGCCTAGTCCGAGGACTAGTGTTCATAACCGCAATAACTGGCTCTACAACCTGAACGGAATACCATCTCCCGCTAGATCTACTGAATCCATCCAGGACTATGAGATTTGTGACGACCAGATTCCGTATGCTGAGTCTGACCCTCAGACACCATTTGGTTATTATGATATTGACCCTCCTCCTCAACCTATCCCGACCGAAGAGTCGGCAATACCCGATCCTAGACATCATATGCCCGGAGATAATTATAACACCATCATTCAAGCCTTGATGTCAGAACAAGACGCCCTCAGAGAAGAGTTAGCTAACATGGGACAAGAATTTCTGGGATACATGAGCAGTATGACAAATCAATTCCACGAGTTTCTAAACCGTGTTAACTCCTTTGCTCCTCCGGCCAGAGATCCTGCAAGTAGCTAGAAGTTGTTTTTCTTAGTTACTTAGTTTTAGTTTAGGCTATTTATTAATTTTGTTTCACATTATTTTTTTATTAGTATTTGTTTTTCTTTCGCATGTTTGCTTTTGCTTTCCAATATTACATTATGATTATTTTACGAAGCTATTGCATTGTTGGTTTATTTTATTTTGATCTATGCAATTTCTATTACAAATAATGATATCCACTATATGCTAATAATTACTATGCCTGTTGAAGAAATACACATATTATGGTAGTAGAATAGCATGCAAGACAATTTAAAAGCATTACAATAGCAAAATACAATAAACATAAGCAAAACAAAATAACAAAAATAAAATATAATAATAAAAACAGAGTATGAAGAACCCACGCAAATGACCGTTACAAGCTGACTGTGTGACGAGCGTCACACAAGCCATCACGGTCGTCACACCAAGTGCCTGTGACGCCCGTAACGCCTCTGTCACGAGCGTGACACCTTCAGACTAGGTGAACGTTAGTAACCGTTGGAGACACGACCGTTACACCACCCCACTTTTTACCTTCCCCATTCATTCACCCATTTACTCACATTTACCCACATTTATTTATTTTTCACCCACTCCCTTTCCAACTTCCAAATTTTTTCCTATAAATACCCACCATACCTTTTTTCATACACCACAAACCATTCTATAAAATACCTTTCATTTTCTTACCTTTTACTTCTTTCAACCCACTTATCAGTATGGCGGGAAACCAAGCATTCGAAAATATCATCTTCCGATCCGAAGATGATAATTATCAAAGGGAGCAGTTCGAGCGTTTCCAACAGCGAGGTGTCGTATCTACCAGGTACCCTGATTTAAATTGTTTACAAGAATTAGGATTACTTCAAGGTATCCAATGGATGCTTCGCCTTGCTGATTTAACCTTTCTATGCACTCATAATCAACCTACCTACCCATCTCTCACCTTAGAATTTTTAAGTTCTTATTCGTACAACACTCCCACCGGTGAAGACGAGTATTTAACCGGTACCGCAACCTTCCGCATGTTCAACACCGAATACTCACTATCCCAGGATCAGCTGAGTGTCATGCTACAGTTCCCTGTAGGAGACCGAGTCCACCCAAGAATCCCTCCGAACTCCCAGTGGCAAATAAACGCCTTCGACCTCTTTAGGAAAATATCTGGTGTGGAAACCGATAATTGGGATGCACTACTTGCTTCCCATATACATAACCCAACCATCCGGTACTTTATTCGCATCCTGCAAAACACAGTTTTTGGAAGACCGAACAACAGCAAAGTCAACGCCAAGGAATTATTCTTCCTCCACTGCGTCTTTGAAATGGATACAAAGGTAAACGCTGCTTCTTTCTTATTTCATCATATCCGCACCCTATGTGCTAGAGGCCGCCAACCTTTCGTGATTAGAGGATTAATAACCACAATAGCACTTGGCTTAAATCTAGGGGACCAACTTCAAAATTTACAAGCTCTCCCACCCCTATTTATGGATATAAGCTATTGTCGGTGCAGCTGCCTAATCAAAATCAGGGTAGGCGGAAGGTATTATCTTATGGTGAGTAACCACGAAGTCCCAAGTGTTGTTTTACCCAACATTGCCCTCACAGATGTCACCAACCCCAACCGCTTCATCTACGACCTTAATGCTCCCGAAGCTACCGAGCCTTCACACGCAAACCCGCCTACAGACGAGTTTGAAGAAATGGAGCAAGGCGATCAGGTTCCTGCACAACAATCAGTCCCGCTCAACCCTTCCGATAACGCAGTTGGTCCATCCTCACGAGTCACGACGTCGTCGACGAAGAAGGCCAGCAACCAACGACGACATCATGGATGCTATCGATGGTATGCAAGCGCAGAATCTCGAAGTGATGCAAATGATGCGCCAGATGCAACAACAACAGGAAGCAAGAAATGCCATAACCGACCAGCGGTTCACTGAGTTGCTCAACAGGTTTGACGACTTAGAAGTACGTCAGCGATCACCAGGTCCAAGAACAAGAGGCGGCAGGCAGCATTGATTTTAGTTTTTTCTCTCTTTTCTATTTCTTTTGTTTTCTTTGAAATATTGGGGACAATGTTTCATTTAAGTGTGGGGGGGAAAACCTTGTTCTTTCAACCTTCCCTCTTCAAGTATGTTATTTTCCCTTTCATTGTTATTTCCCTTCCTTATTATTAAAAAAAAATAAAAATTATTATAATATATATTTATTTTAAGTTAAGTCCCTAGTGTGAAAAAAAAAATTCTTATTATCTATCCCCCTCAATTTTCTTGAGCCACAACAAAAATTTAACACAATCAATAAATATAAAGGTTGCTTATTTTATCAAACTTGAGTGAAATCAAGACAAAATTATTACCATACCAACGCTCTAAACAAACCTCAACATGTTAGATCAGAAAAAGTACCTATTATACCAATCCCTTGAACTTTTAGTTTTATAGTAACCCCGAGTAGTTTATACAAGAAGTCAGCACCATCTTAATAGCAAACTACGTGGAGAGCCGATGATATAAGTGAATGATTCCCAAAATAACAAAAAAAAATATATATTAGGAAATGCACTAATTAAGTTAGGTGATCCTTACCAGATCATTTAATCTAAAGGTTCCAGATCATACAAAAGCATGATACGAAAGATCCATTATGAGTTGGTTCAGCAGGTATCTGGTGCTGAACTTGGTAGGGCGGACTACGGTCTGATCCCCCACAATTTGCTATGGACTAAATAACGAAGTTATCCAACTTATGTACCAGAACTTCAAGCTAAAAAGGGGATCAGAATCACTAACCGGTCACTCCACTATGTGCGCGAAAAGATAAAGGGCTTAATGTGATTTCGCTAGAATGAAAACGGGTGAAATAAGAGTAAAGGAACTAGGCTAGTTATAATAGCATGACTCGAACTGGTTTGCATAAGGTGAGGTTATCTGAGGTTGTAACGGTAGTTGTTGATGTCAAGATTAAACCCAAGATACTTCTAAACAAGGTTTACTTGCAACCTAGTACGAATTGATGTGTGTTTTGAAATTTCATCTGGCTAAATTTTTAAACGATTTCTATACTGTATCTTGCTTGAAGACAAGCAAAGGTCTAAGTATGGGGGAGTTTGATAACATGAAATAATATCACATTTTTGGACTCGATTTAATTAAATTATATTATTATTTGTTTGGATTTATTTCATTTTATTCGAGATTACTTGGTATTTTTCCTTCTATTTATCTCAGATAATTTATTTGAAGCAAAAGTGGAAAAAAGAAGAAAAGGGGTGCAAAAATGAGGAAAGCAAAAGCCCAGCCCACAATTACAAGCCAGGAGCGTTGAAGTTGTGACGATCGCTACACAAGCTGTGATGAGCGTCACGCCTTACTACCTTGTGTTACGAGCGTAACACATGGTGTGACGTCCGTAACACCCCTCTCCTATATTTTAGGCTCCAGAAGCGCAACAGAGGCACGTTGAAGCCTATTCTTACGCTTGACCCTTGGAACGTGAAGACCATTTTACGGAAAGGACTTTTGGAAACCGTTACAAAGTAGACTAATATAAATAGTTGCTTTTAGCCAACCCTGAAGCTCTCCGTCTCTTTCCGTCGTGCAAGCATATTTTACAGCATTACTTTTCTACAGCTTTCTACTTTATTTGCAATTTTTATTTTCTTTTCCAGTCAATCTTTTAAGCACTAAATTAATTTTTCACACAATAGTTTCTACACCGGAAACTATTGTGTATCTTTTACTAGATCTAACCTTACGTTAGATCCTAGAATTTTATTCCTTCGCTTTTATTTTCCTGTCCGATTGAAGAATTCAAGAACAAATCCAACCGGTTTGTGGTGGAGTGTTCAAGATTGCTATTAATTATTCAGGTTCTTTAATTTATTGTTTTAATTTATATATGCTCTGCATTGCTGTTTATTTATATTGTTTGCCTGATATGGTTTTATTTAAGCATGATGATTGTTTAGACCTGTTTAGCATGTCCGGCTAATTAAATTAGACATCGGTATGTAAAGTAAGCGGAATGAAGGAATCAAAACTAAGTTGGTTTAATTTCATTCAAAAATAAAGTCACTCTTTTTATGGCCTCAATTTACAACATTAATCCCAAAGTTTTTGTACGAGAGTAAAAGACATAAAGAAGTTAAAATCAATAGACCGAAAGTTTGAGTTTTTAACTGGACAGTGTAAATTGGACATTAATTCTAAATCAGGGCGAAAGCAATTTTTAGAGTTAATTAAATTCTAATCTTTTTCAAAAATTATTTTTAAAGGTTGAATGTGAGAACGAGAGTTAAGCATTTAAGTTTAATTATATAATCTAAGTCAATAGAGCGAGAGTTTGAGACGAGGGTGTTTAAACGGTTAGTGTTTTCTTAAAGAAAGTTTCTATAGATTCTATTGTTTTCAAAAGGTGATTTTGGACTTAACTAATAAGTGACAGCTACGTTAATATAAAGTCATGGTCTATTCAACAGAGCGAGAGTTTGAGAAAAGGCTTTTAATCAATAGTGTCTACTGAAAAGATTTATTTTAAAACCAAGAAACCAACGAAGATTTGATTCCCTAATTACGACGAACTACATACCGATATCCGCTTAATTGATATTTAATTTAGATCTAGTTTTAGTTTTACTTTTCCCCGAACAATCAAAGTATCATCTGCCTTAACTTTACGAAGTTTACGAAGTAACCTTAGAAAACGGTATATCGATTCATAAGTCCCTGTGGGATCGATATCTTTTAAAACTATGCGATAGAACTGTGCACTTGCAGTTAGTACCCCAAATCGACTCATAAAGTCGCGATCAGTAGGCTATCTAGGAGCTGACCCAGGGGAAGCCATGATGGAGTTAAAAGCCACTCGTGGGGCTCATTCTAGGTTTCGATGCCTGGAAAAGGTGTATAAACAACAATTGCTTAATGTTGTGTAAGGTGTTGGTGATGCTGAGCAGGTTGTGCACCATAAAGTATGCGCTATTAGAGCATTCATGTTGTATTCATCAAAGCATCTCTAAGTAAGATGCAGAAAAATGTTATCTGATATGGTTAAGAAGATGTATTTTCGGGATTTATCTGGTGTGATCACATAAATGCATCTTCAAAGACAATTTTGAATAACATTGGGGTTCTACTCAATTTGACTGCATTTTAGATATACATGTGGTGTATCCGGAGATGCATCTCCGAAATTTGAGAGATATATTTTTTTTCAAAGGGTGTTTTTCTAACTCATATGATGAATTAACAATTCCCAAAAAAAATTATGAAGAAATTTTAGACCTTAAAAAATAAAACATTAACATTTATTAAATATATAATATTATAACTGTCAATTGTACATTTAGCTCAGGTGGTAAAATTGACTAGGAATAATTTTCAAGTCCCGTGTACAAATTCAGGTAAGGAGAAAAACAATTTTTTTCTTATTATTTTCTATTATAGCTTATAATTTCTTTTTTATTTTGTTATTTATAAATAAAAAACAAATGTTATCTATTTAATCATAATATCGACTTAATATTTAATTTTAGAATTTAATTAAAATACACTAATAATGTAAAAATATTTTACATAGTTAGTTAATTATAGATGTTAGATGTTGAAAAGATTTTAACTTTTATTTTAACCACCTATAAAATCATGCAAACGAATGATGGTGATGAATTGATATTGTAAATTTTGTTATACTGACAATGTATAATAATTAATCTCTTAATTTTATAGTTAAATATATTTTAAATTTTGATATTTTTTAATCTTTATCTTGCATTAAATATAAAATATGAATATTTCTTATAAGTTAAAATTATATTTAATTCATTATTTTAATATAAATAGACTATTAATAATTATAAATTCTATAACTAAAAAATAACTATTTTAATTTTGTTCTATTTTAATTCTTGTTCTATTTTTGAAGTCGTTCACTTGAGAGATAACTGAATCCTAATAAAAATAATCTTAATGCGACTTTATCATTAATTTCATAGCAAATCTTAAAAATCAAATATTTTAACTGAATTTCTTAATGCACCCTATATATTAATAGTACACCACATGAAAAATACTAAAATGCCTCCTGATTTCGGAGATGCATCTTCGGACTCACCTTGGAACGTTTAATGATCTAGACTTGCATCTCCGTAATATTTTAAAAGTCATACACCATACATTAACTCTAAAAGATATTTGACACGCATATTATATCGAAGATGCATCTCAGTTTATTTTTCAGAGAGATGTCTCTGTAACTTATCAGAATAATGCATGTCACATTTTGCTTATATTTATTCAGATGAAGATTTATAAACGTTATGTACCATGTTATGTGACGAAATTTAAACCATATAATCGATATGCGAAAAATGGTGTATATAAATCCAGATGGTCCAAAAATATCATATATAAATAAATTTGAAATACACAATAAAGTAGCATGAGGTGAAAATAAAATACAATCCATAATGAATCCAAAGTACAACTACTATATACTACTGCACTACTGTGTATTTCAGACCAAATATCCTCTGTCTCCTTAGGCTCCTTGACCTTCAATACCCCCGTCCTCTAGCGTTGTCTCTGATATATCAATGCCCTTGTGCCTCTTCACGATGGCATCTAGGACCTGCCTCACATCAGACCCATCAGGGAAGGTAACTCTGTCAATGCATGCATGTGCAATCTCCATTATGCAACGACATCAAGGAAAGACATCCTCAAAATGATCTAACCGTGCCTACTCCTCCTTTAGTATCTCTTGATGAGATAGCCTCGGTGGATCTTCTGGAGCAGCATGCACCATATACGAATGTGGCACCCTGAAGAACCATCTGATGTACTCGTCGACGTAGCTCCAGTCACTCTTATCTGTGTTACTTTGTGCCTCCTCTGATACCAGATGGATCTCATAATCATCAAACATGGCATCCATCTGTCTATATGTCAAAGCAGGATGAGCAGAGACAACATGGTCTCTGAGAATGGTTTGAGTGTAGCCAAACTGCCGCATCACGCGCTCGGGCATATGAGAAGCAGTGAGACGTGATCTGCAAGTCAACCATCCAGAGTATAACGATATCTCGTCAAATGGCTGCATCTCACGGTGATTGATATAGTTGTTGAAGTGCATGTTCTTGGCAATCAAGTAGTCAAGATACACTCTAAACATATCTATCATTTGGTTCCCTCTGAGTGGGAAAATGCAGTAGCATGCGGCATATCCTCGTGTAAGTCAATACGCTTGCCCAACTAGAGATGCGCGGGAAGTGCTTGAGGATCCACTTCTAAAAAGTTTGGAACATGCGAATCATTAGTAAGGGAATTGGAAAGATGAAATGAAAATGACCCATAAAGATTAAAAAACCAATAAATATTACCAACAGTAGTGTGATGTTGCATGTGACCTGTAACACCCTTCTAAAATACCCCGAGTATATAATTAAAATAACACATATCAATCAGAGTAAATATGCAATCAAGGGTGTCACACAACATTTCACACCATAATAACTGTCATGCTCTTTCATTAACTCAAAACATAAAACATTTGCAAAATACGCAGCGGATAGAGATCAAATCGATCATTCAAAACATGCAACATACTACATGTAAACTGGTTCAACAATCATCAACAACAATATTAAAAATGTTCCCTCCCGATGTTACATCTATCAGAGCATGACCCACTTAGGAGACTACACTAGACTCCAAGCATTAGCTTCCACTCAACTCATTTGTTCGTTACCTGAAAAATAGTTGTAAGGGTGAGTTCCTCAATCGATATAATAAGCATTATAAATCATCATGTAATGCTAAGTAAATTCACACATTTCATCACCCTAATCGTAACATACATCCAGTAACGGCACATCAACTCAAACATCATACTTAATATCAACACAATTCCACTCCTCAATTAAATTAAATATCCATACAACAAGCCAACAAAATGCAACTCTAATGAGACTCGACTCGTCATGCATGTGGTACCATTCGGAGTAAAACTCCCAACTTAAAATCATTGCCATTTTATTGGGCATCAAGGCATAAGCCTTCAACTTTCAACTTAAAATTTGCCAATCCAGGCCAACGTGGTGTGAGCAAAGCTCCGACTTAATGCATATGAATGTACATGGCATACACGACTTTAAACTGTCGACAACATAATAATAATAGCAATACAACAATGTTTTCAACAACATCAACTTATAATCAACTTTGGCTCACCAAGCCTACAACTCAGTATTTTCAACAACTTTCCGTACACGGAACAACTCAGCAACATACTTGTATCAACACTTCCTAACATAAATCCAACAAAATTACTCATCACAATCAACTGTAATAGGCCAATCACCAATTAGGTTCGCAACATTAAAAATATCAATTTTCCTAATTTCCAACAGTGTTAACCGGTTAACGCCCTGGGTTAACCGGTTAACGCAGGATAAAACACACTTTCTGGCAAAACGCAACAGTGTTAACCGGTTAACGCCCTGGGTTAACCGGTTAACGCAGGCAAAACAGCACATTTCCACAAAATATAACAGTGTTAACCGGTTAACGCCCTGGGTTAACCGGTTAACGCAGACAAAACAGCAGTTCCTGCGCTAACACAAGGCAGAATGCAGAGTTCTCCGCATTTTCCGCCGTTGGAGGACTTCCGGACCTCCGATTCAATTTCCGTAAAAAGCTATACGTTCGGGGGAACACGACTCACACAATTACGGACTCAATTACAGCTTTAATACAACTTATTCATCACAATATTTCAGCATTCTAAATCCCAATTAGGGTCAATTCAACGGTTTATCACTACCCATTACATGCTAATCTATAATACCCATTAAACGACGATAAACCCCCCTTACCTGAGATAATCCGGCACTCTCTAAGCTTCAAGCTTTTCCGTTCTTCGACCTTTGCTCTCTAGCTCTTCCTCTTTGCCCTTTCTCCACTTTCCACTTTTCAGCCGCTTCTCTGTTTCACGTGAAAACTCTTTACCAAAAATGAAAACCCTTTTCTCTTATTCCAACTTATATATTTTCCACTAATTATTATTCCAAATAATAATAATAATAATAATCCAATAATTCAATTTATTTAATTAAATTAATAAATATATTATTAACTTAATTTAAATAATTCTCTTATTTTATTCGGGGTGTTACAACTCTCCCCCACTAAAAGAGTTTTCGTCCTCGAAAACATACCTCAAGCAAATAACTCTGGATAAGACTCTTTCATCTGACTCTCCAGTTCCCAAGTCACATTGCCACCTGCTGGTCCTCCCTAAGCTACTTTCACTAAGGCAATCTCTTTACCCCGCAACTGCTTCAACTCTCGATCCTCAATCCTCATAGGCGATATTTCAACAGTCAGGTTATCTCTCACCTGTACATCATCTACTTGGATCACATGCGACGGATCATGAATGTACCTCCTCAACTGAGACACATGAAAAACCTCATGCAAATTCGCAAGTGACGGCGGTAAAGCGATACGATAGGCTACCTCTCCTATCCTCTCCAAAATCTGATAAGGACCAATAAATCGAGGTGTCAACTTTTTTGACTTCAAAGCTCGACCAACACCAGTTATCGGAGTAACACGAAGAAACACATGATCTCCCTCTTGGAACTCAAGTGACTTCCTCCTCTTATCATGATAACTCTTCTGACGACTCTGAGCAATTCTCATCTTCTCCTGAATCATCTTAATCTTTTCTGTAGTCTGTTGAACAATCTCCGGTCCAACCACAGCACTCTCACCGGACTCATACCAACATAACGGTGTCCGACATCTCCTACCATACAAAGCTTCAAACGGCGCCATACCAATGAAAACTATTGTTGAAGGTAAACTCAATCAAAGGTAAATAACAATCCCAAGCACCTCCCTTTTCCAAAACGCAAGCTCTCAAAAGATCCTCTAATGACTGAATCGTCCTCTCAGTCTGACCATCAGTCTGCGGGTGATATGCAGAGCTCAATCTCAGCTTAGTTCCCAAAGCCCTCTGCAAACCTTCCCAGAATTTCGATGTAAATCTAGGATCTCTGTCCGAAACAATACTCGACGGAATACCATGCAAACTTACAATTTTCTCAATATACAACTCGGCTAATTTCTCTAACGGATAGTCCATTCTGATCGGAATGAAATGAGCCGACTTTGTCAATCTATCAACAATCACCCAAATAGCTTCAAAATTCTTAATTGTCCTTGGTAAACCAGAAACAAAATCCATACTGATACTATCCCACTTCCACTCTGGAATAGCCAACGGTTGCATTAGCCCAGACGGCTTCTGATGCTCAACCTTTGACTTCTGACAAGTCAAACAAGAATAAACAAAACTCGCAATTTCTCTTTTCATTCCCGGCCACCAAAATAACTTCTTCAAAATGATACATCTTCGTAGCTCCAGGATGAATACTCAACCCACTACGATGCCCTTCTTCAAGAATACTCTTCTTAAGTTCGGCAACATCCAGAATGCACACCCGCTTACCAAATTTCAGAATACCATTTTCATCAACTCTGAATTCACCACCTTGACCCTGATTCACCAGAGTCAACTTATCAACCAAAAGCACATCGGATTTCTGACCCTCTCTGATCTCATCCAGAATACCACTTGTTAACTTCAACATTCCCAATTTAACACTATTGTGAGTACTCTCACACACCAAACTCAAGTCTCTAAACTGCTCAATTAAATCCAATTCCTTAACCATTAGCATAGACATATGTAATGATTTCCGACTCAATGCATCAGCCACTATGTTTGCTTTACCCGGATGGTAATTCAAACCAAAGTCATAATCCTTCAGAAACTCTAACCATCTTCTCTGTCTCATATTCAGCTCTTTCTGATCAAACAAATACTTTAAACTTTTATGGTCACTGAAAACCTCAAATCTTGACCCGTACAAGTAATGCCTCCATAACTTCAGAACAAACACCACAACCGCCAACTCTAAATCGTGCGTCGGGTAGTTCCTCTCATGAACCCTCAGCTGTCTTGAAGCATAAGCTATAACCTGCTTATTCTGCATCAACACGCCACCCAAACCCAACAATGAAGCATCACAGTAAACTTCAAATGATTCCGACGAACTCGGTAATATCAGAATAGGAGCAGTAGTTAACCTTCTCTTTAACTCTTGGAAACCTCCTTCACATTTTGAGTCCCAAACAAACGCTTGCCCCTTCCTAGTCAACATCGTCAATGGTAACGCCAACTTAGAAAATCCCTCAATGAACTTCCTATAATAACCAGCCAAACCAAGGAAACTTCGAATCTCAGCAACAGACTTCGGAGCTTCCCACTTAGATACCGCTTCTATCTTAGAAGGATCAACAGCAACACCACCTCTTGAAATCACATGACCCAGAAAACTTACCTCTCCTAACCAAAATTCACACTTGGACAATTTAGCAAATAACTTCTTTTCTCGTAGAACTCCCAAAACCACTCTCAAATGTTCAGCATGCTCTTCTTCAGATTTCGAATACACCAAAATATCATCAATAAACACCACAACAAACTTGTCTAGGTACGGATGGAAAATCCTATTCATATACTCCATAAATACTCCAGGCGCATTAGTCACACCAAAAGGCATTACAGAATACTCATAATGTCCATACCTTGTTCTGAAAGCAGTCTTCTGAATATCCTCGGTTTTCACACGGATCTGATGATACCCAGATCTCAAATATATTTTGCTGAACACACTTACACCAACCAACTGATCCATCAAATCATCAATCCTCGGCAAAGGATACCGATTCTTGATCGTCACTTTATTCAGTTGCCTGTAGTCCACACACAACCTCATAGTACCTTCTTTCTTCTTAACCAATAACACTGGTGCACCCCACGGTGACACACTCGGACGAATAAATTTCTTATCCAACAGATCTTCCAACTGACTCTTCAATTCAGTTAACTCAACAGCAGACATACGGTACGGAGCTATCGATATCGGCCTAGTACCAGGTACCAAATCAATCGAGAACTCCACTTCACGCTCTGGCGGTAATTCATTCACCTCTTCCGGAAACACATCAGGAAAATCACACACTACGGCTAGATCGCCAATCACCAGTTTATCTTTAGCCTCCAAAGTCGCTAACAGCATAAACAACTCTGCCCCATCAGCTACTTCCTCATTCACTTGCCTTGCTGATAGGAACAAACTCTTTCCTTCCTCAATCTCAGGAAAGACCACCGTCTTATCAAAACAGTTGATAGAAACTCGGTTAAACACCAACCAGTTCATACCCAGAATAACATCAATCTGCACTAGTGGAAGACACACTAGGTCCATCCCAAAGTCTCTACCAAAAATACTCAAAGGACAATTTAAACAAACCGAAGTAGTAGTCACTGAACCCTTCGCAGGAGTATCAATTACCATACTACCAAACATCTCAGATATCTCTAACTTAAGTTTCACAGCACAATCCAAAGATATAAAGGAATGAGTCGCACCTGTGTCAATAATAGCTACAAGAGGAAAGCCATTAATATAACACGTACCTCGGATAAGTCTGTCCTCACTGGAGGTTTGAGTTCCGGTCAATGCGAACACCTTCCCCGTCTGAGATTTCTTTGGCTTCTGACACTGACTTCCAATATGCCCTTCTTCGCCACAATTAAAACAAATCATTTCCTTGTGCTTGCAATCAGCTATTGCATGACCAGTCTTACCACAACGAAAACATCTCTTTACTTCAGCAGTGCATACATTACTCTTATGACCAGCCTGACCACATTTGAAGCAAACTATACCAGCAGGAGCACCTCCCCTACTGGTCCTCTGAGCCAGAGCAGCTCCTTGTTTCCCTTTTCCCACTGGGGCATCATACGGCTTTCCACGGTTTTGATGTTGCTTGCCCCTGCGGTCACTGACAATCTTGTAATGAGCATTATTGTCTTCTTCAAATATCCTGCAGCTATCAACCAATTCAGTAAAAATGCGTATCTTCTGATACCCAACAGCCTTCTTAATTTCAGAGCGCAGTCCATTTTCAAACTTGATGCACTTTGAAAATTCAGCACCAGCACCAGTGTAATGAGGATAAAATTTGGACAGCTCCACAAATTTCGCAGCATAATCAGTGACAGACATGTTTCCTTGCTTCAGCTCAAGGAACTCAATTTCTTTCTTACCACGGACATCTTCCGGATAATACTTTCTCATGAATTCCCTACGGAATACATCCCAAGTAATGACTTCACCTGCCACGGTCAACCTCTCGTGAGTCTCTAGCCACCAGTCATCAGCTTCGACTGCTAGCATGTGAGTACCATACCGAACCTTCTGAGCTGGAGTGCAATCCATAACACGGAAGATTCTCTCAATCTCTTTCAACCATCCCAAGGCTGCATCTGGATCATGCTTCCCTTTAAACACCGGCGGATTCTCTCTCTGAAAAGTCGCCAAGCTACGTGATCCAGCATCACCACCAGCATTTGGCAAGTTCTGCACAGCTTGTGCCATTGCTTGCATTGCGGCAGCCATTGCAGCGTCATTCCTTCCAGCCATTTCAACTTAACAATACAACACAACTTAAAGTTAGATTAGTAACAATACACAATTGTTAGACAGTAACGACACGACAACTGGCCGGACAGACCGACCTGCTCTGATACCACTAATGTAACACCCTTCTAAAATACCCCGAGTATATAATTAAAATAACACATATCAATCAGAGTAAATATGCAATCAAGGGTGTCACACAACATTTCACACCATAATAACTGTCATGCTCTTTCATTAACTCAAAACATAAAACATTTGCAAAATACGCAGCGGATAGAGATCAAATCGATCATTCAAAACATGCAACATACTACATGTAAACTGGTTCAACAATCATCAACAACAATATTAAAAATGTTCCCTCCCGATGTTACATCTATCAGAGCATGACCCACTTAGGAGACTACACTAGACTCCAAGCATTAGCTTCCACTCAACTCATTTGTTCGTTACCTGAAAAATAGTTGTAAGGGTGAGTTCCTCAATCGATATAATAAGCATTATAAATCATCATGTAATGCTAAGTAAATTCACACATTTCATCACCCTAATCGTAACATACATCCAGTAACGGCACATCAACTCAAACATCATACTTAATATCAACACAATTCCACTCCTCAATTAAATTAAATATCCATACAACAAGCCAACAAAATGCAACTCTAATGAGACTCGACTCGTCATGCATGTGGTACCATTCGGAGTAAAACTCCCAACTTAAAATCATTGCCATTTTATTGGGCATCAAGGCATAAGCCTTCAACTTTCAACTTAAAATTTGCCAATCCAGGCCAACGTGGTGTGAGCAAAGCTCCGACTTAATGCATATGAATGTACATGGCATACACGACTTTAAACTGTCGACAACATAATAATAATAGCAATACAACAATGTTTTCAACAACATCAACTTATAATCAACTTTGGCTCACCAAGCCTACAACTCAGTATTTTCAACAACTTTCCGTACACGGAACAACTCAGCAACATACTTGTATCAACACTTCCTAACATAAATCCAACAAAATTACTCATCACAATCAACTGTAATAGGCCAATCACCAATTAGGTTCGCAACATTAAAAATATCAATTTTCCTAATTTCCAACAGTGTTAACCGGTTAACGCCCTGGGTTAACCGGTTAACGCAGGATAAAACACACTTTCTGGCAAAACGCAACAGTGTTAACCGGTTAACGCCCTGGGTTAACCGGTTAACGCAGGCAAAACAGCACATTTCCACAAAATATAACAGTGTTAACCGGTTAACGCCCTGGGTTAACCGGTTAACGCAGACAAAACAGCAGTTCCTGCGCTAACACAAGGCAGAATGCAGAGTTCTCCGCATTTTCCGCCGTTGGAGGACTTCCGGACCTCCGATTCAATTTCCGTAAAAAGCTATACGTTCGGGGGAACACGACTCACACAATTACGGACTCAATTACAGCTTTAATACAACTTATTCATCACAATATTTCAGCATTCTAAATCCCAATTAGGGTCAATTCAACGGTTTATCACTACCCATTACATGCTAATCTATAATACCCATTAAACGACGATAAACCCCCCTTACCTGAGATAATCCGGCACTCTCTAAGCTTCAAGCTTTTCCGTTCTTCGACCTTTGCTCTCTAGCTCTTCCTCTTTGCCCTTTCTCCACTTTCCACTTTTCAGCCGCTTCTCTGTTTCACGTGAAAACTCTTTACCAAAAATGAAAACCCTTTTCTCTTATTCCAACTTATATATTTTCCACTAATTATTATTCCAAATAATAATAATAATAATAATCCAATAATTCAATTTATTTAATTAAATTAATAAATATATTATTAACTTAATTTAAATAATTCTCTTATTTTATTCGGGGTGTTACATGACCTGCTCCGTCTTCCATCTACAACCCTCTGAGAACTTCGAGTACAAGTAAACCAAACAAGCTACCCCCCAGTTGTACTCTTGGATCCACTAGAATTCCTCGAATTACTATAGGTAGACGAGATATGTATAAGAGGCACTTTTGTCCATAAAAATCACAGTGCATACCAAATAAAACACATATGCTCTCATAGCATACACTCTATGGAGCCCCACCTACTCGCCATCGCCTCTAGCCTCCTGAGCTCTAAGAAGCTAATTTGTATATACCTTTTTCAAGAATTAAAACCTAGCATGATCCTCTATGGTTCTCTCTATCTCCGACATCACAGCCTCTAGGTCAACTCCTAGATAGTCTGTCATCAACTTGAGTGCATCGTCTTTGCTAATCCTCTCACGGTCTAGAAGTTTCCCCCTAATCGAAAGATATAGAAAAGACGATATATCATCGAGTGTGATAAATATCTCACCAAGCAGGAGATGAAATGATGAAGTCTCGCTGTGTTGGTGTAAGCCCTAGAGGCCAATACTTTTGGTACTTGTATCGAATTATTTATTAATAATAAAAGGCCTTTTCTTTATTATGTTTGTTTAATAAAGTCCCTAGAATAGTTAGTCCGTTTAATGTATCAAGTATGACTTAATCATGAGATCACATTAAACATAAGGACACTATTCTTAAAGTATCCGTAATCAAGCTTTATTGTGAAGTGGGATAACATTAAAGCATGAAGACTATTATGTCCATAGACTGATGATCACATCTCATGGATCATGGATAAAGAGTTATCAAGTCTTAAACATAGGTATGAATATTAAGAGTAATATTTATACTGGATTGACCCGCTATGAGAATACTATATAGAATGTTATTCAAAGTGTCATAAGTTATTCTCATGGTGATAATGGTGTATACCACCCTTCGACCTGAAACCACTGTGGACCCTAGATGTAGAGTCGAGTGCCTTATTGCTGATCAAACATTGTCCGTAACTGGATGACCATAAAGACAATTGATGGGTACTCCACGAAGCATGCTAAGGGACATGAGTGACCTAGATGGAATTTGCCCATCCTGTGTAACAGGATAAATGTCTATGGGCCCAATATTGAACTGGACAAGGATGACACGGTCTATGCCTTGTGTTCAATATAGGCATAAGGGCAAAAGGGTAATTATACACATAAGTATTATCACAGAAGGATTTGTCAGATCACATGACATTTTCGTGTCTTGGGTAGCAGTGATGTATTGCTAGATACCGCTCACTATTTATTATGTTAAATGCGTGATTTAATATAATTGCCAATGCCGCGAAAACCTACAGGGTCACACACAAAGGACGGATTGATGAGAGATAGAGTAACTAAGGAATACCATAAGGTACGGTGCACTTAAGTGAATTGTAGAACATCATAAGGTACGGTGTACTTAAGTAGAATACGAAATATGGTAAGGTACCACACGCTTAAGTGATATTGGCATATTATAAGATATGGGCCACATACACTTGAGTGGGCTTTTTAGCTTGCATCCCACACAAGTGGTTTTATAAATAGAACCCTTGTGTAGAAGCATTTGTGAAGTTGCAATTTCGTTTCTCTCTCTCTCTCTCTCTCTCTCTCTCTCTCACTCACTCAAAGCCTTCATTCGTAGCAGCTAGCACTGAGATTGAAGGAATCCGTTCGTGTGGACTGAGTAGAGGCGTTGTCATCGTTCAACTTTCGTGATCGCTCTGTAGATCTGCATCAAAGGTTACAATCGCCACAAGAGGTAACGATTCTATCACTGATCATGCCCATTCGTAAGGATCATTAAAGGAGAAACTTTAAATTCTGCTGCGTTTTGGATCGCCCTTCTCCTTCAGTGGTATCAGAGCCACTTACGAAACCATGCATCTGATAGCTGTTTATTTTCTGTATTTTCTGTATTAATACGATAAAAAGACAAAATGAATCAAAGAATAAACGAGTAATTAAATTGAGATCGATCAAGTTATATATATGATATAAGTAATCCTTATGCAAAATACGGTATATATGATATAGTATTTCTGTTCCATTCATTCAAACACTTAATGGTTGTTTTCCTTTGAGCGATCAATGGTCATTTGCTTCTTGATCCGACATTAGTATGGTGAAGCAATGACGTGTTGATCAATCATACTGAATCAACAATCGAGATGTGTTTGACAGTCTGAAATTGGTGCATTAGGGTTAATGACAGCACAAGGGTTGTGTTGTCAAAGAGTTATGCATTAGGGTTAATGACGGCGCAAGGGTTGTGTTGTCAAAGAGTTATGCATTAGGGTTAATGACGACACAAGGGTTGTGTTGTCAAAGAGTTATGTGATTAGGGTTGTGACTGCGCAAGAGTTGTGCTTTAAAGTATCAAGTGTTGGCAGCGGACCCCCGGCTAACTCTGCGTAGTGTGATCGGTCTCCGAAATTTAATTTGGTTTTAATTAATTAAAAGAATTAAAATTAATAATAATGATAATGTGTTTATTATTATTGTCTTGTGGTGATCGGTTATGGCCTTAGTTTTCCTTTATTTTGTTTTGGGTTTTAAAATACGACCTGCGTGTCGTGCCTCTCTTTTAATCTCTTAATGTAACTTCTTTTCTCATCTCACTCCCTTGTATGTAAAACAACTTTCTTTTATGTAATGTAATGTTATGAAGAAAGAGAAGAATTCAATATCAAAGGAGGACAACCTTGAAGATCTTGCTTGGAGAAGCTTAGATCGTTATTAGGTCAACTTAGGTTCTCTCATTGGCTTGGGAGAACAATTGCGCTAGGGGCCATAACTGTTTCATTATGTATGTATGTTGATGCATATGAATGTATGTTGATGCATGTGAGAGACGATTTATATGATAAATAAGCCGGTGAGATCAGAATAATTGCAAATTCCCTCAAATTAAATATTAAGTTTATGCTTTCCAAGTTTTAGCACTCATCAAGACTAGTATCGGATAATGTATGTTTCGCCTACACGAGGTGCATGTTCTATATTAGTAAGGTGCGATGGGATAATTGTAATATCCAATTGTTAAAACAATGGGTCAAACTTAACTAAACAAATTATAATAAGATTATATATGTTTAGAAGCAAGAGTTGGAAATGATCTATGTGATGGATTGGAATAAGGAGTTATTCACCCAACTAAAATATTCGAGAGTTGTATTAGATACAATTGGAAGGAGTTCCTACCTAAATTGAAGGAGAATTGCCATCCAAGGCACAACGGAATTTAAAAATTTCTCCATTTAGTGATCCTTACGAATGGGCATGATCAGTGATAGAATCGTTACCTCTTGTGGCGATCCAAACCTTTGGTGCAGATCTCTTGTAACGATCAAAACCTTAGATACAAATCCACGGAGCGATCACGAACGTTGAACGATGACAACGTCTCTACTCAGTCCACACGAACGGATTCCTTCAATCGCAGTGCTAGCTGTTATGAATGAAGGCTTTGAGTGAGAGAAAGAGAGATACGAAATTCCAACTCTTCAGTTGTGTTGTATTCCCATACAATGCTTCTGCACAAGAGTTCTATTTATAGAACCACTTGTATGGGCTTCAAGCCAAAAAGCCCACTTAAGTGCATTTTGCCCATATCTCATAATATGCCAAAATCACTTAAGTATTTGGTACCTTACCATACTTCGTATTCTACTTAAGTACACCGTACCTTACGGTGTTCCTTAGTTGCTCTATCTCTCATCAATCCGTCCTTTGTGTGTGACCCTGTAGGTTTTCGCGACGTTGACAATTATATTAAATCACGCATTTAACATAATAAACAGTGAGCGGTATCTAGCAACACATCACTGCTACCCAAGTCACGAAAATGTCATGTGATCTAACAAAACCTCCTGTGATAATAATTATGTGTATAATTATCCCTTTGCCCTTATGTCTATATTGAACACAAGGTATAGACCGTGTCACCCTTGTCCAGTTCAATATTGGGCCCATAGACATTTATCCTGTTACGCAGGATGGGCAAATTCCATCTAGGACACTCATGTCCCTCAACATGCTTTGTGGAGTACCCATCAACTGTCTTAATGGTTATCCAGTTACGGACAATGTTGGATCAACAATAAAGCACTCGACTCTACATCTAGGATCCATAGTGGTTTCAGGTCGAAGAGTGGTATACAATATTATCACCATGAGAAAGACTTATGACACTTTGCATAACTTTCTATATAGTATTCTCATAGCGGGTCAATCCGGTATAAATATTACTCCTAATATTCATATCTATGTTTAAGACTTGATAACTCTTTATCCATGATCCATGAGATGTGATCATCAGTCTACAAACATAATAGTCTTAATGCTTTAATATTATCCCACTTCACACTAAAGCTCGACTACGAATACTTTAAGAATAGTGTCCTTATGTTTAATGTGCTCTCATGATTAAGTCACACTTAATACATTAAACGGAGAGAAAGAGAGATACGAAATTCCAACTCTTTACATGGGGTGTTTGAAGTGGGGTGACACATTTGTTCCATACTTGCCTGACAGATGTTTACGTCAGTTCGGGTATAAGCAGTATGTTCCATCCCCACCTCTTGATTGTATGATGGCGACTGATATTGATGTTGATTGGATTGGTTACCATCTGAGCGTTATTGTTGTGATCCGTCCAACTACCCTGGCCACCACTCTATCTGATATAGAAGATGGTTATCTGGAGTGGTATTATTGTGTTTCGCATCCACGTTTGGCCCCTCCCCATCGTGACGAACCAAGAGAGGTATCAGTTCCTGTTTATGACGCAGGACCATCTGATCCTAATTGGACTCGTGTATCTACATTGATTCATCGTTATCTGAGACAGGTTAATGTCGAAGAGGAAGATCCATAGTTTGCTGATTTATTTGAAGCTTTGCATATTTCTCGTTCACATTGATTTATGTATTAAGTTTTAGAATTGAATATAATAGACATAATATAATATTCATGTTTTGATTACATATTCATGTTTTTGAGTACATATTCATGCTAATATAGGCGTAAGTAATTGCCAATGTTGTAGACGTCCTGCAAATCCTAACATCCAAGACGTTGCTGTCTGACAACGAAACTTCTTCCAATCTAATGTGACCGGTGGCAACGGAAACCCCTATTTCATGTTAACCTGATGACAATAGTTAAAACATATATTTAATAAAGTGAAATAATTAAAATATTAAGTCATTCGAAAAGAAGCTCTAATGTTGCCCAATTGTAACCTCAAGTTGTTATTCATAGCTTCCCAACATTTGACCATGTCACATATATTGTTTCCTAACATCTGCTTTAACTTCCAATGAGCAGATTCAACCTAAAAATATTGAAAATAACACATAAAAAAATACATAGAAAAAATATCACATAGAAAAATAACATAGAAAAAATTATAACACGTACCGATTAGTCGTTGTGTTACCCAAATGTAGCACTCGATTAATTCATGCTCCAACAAATCTATGTCTATGTGGAGTCAACCATGTGTCTTTCACATAATTAATAAATCCACTATAATCAACACATGCTTGCTCAAGTTGATGCAACCGTTGACCATACTCAACCTCATCACTAGCCCAAACAACTTTCATCCATAACGTGTCTATCGTCTTTTGCAGGTTATTCACCACATGTTGTTTGCATTTTGTACCAACATTTTTGTTAATGTAAAATCTACATAGCAAATTAATCGACCTGGGAAACACAATTTCAATTGCTTTCATCAAAGCAAGATCTCTATTTGTCAAAATCACTTGTGGACACAAATCTTTCTTCACAAACAATTCTTTTAGTTTCTCCAATACCCAGCAAAAATTCTCTGTCTGCTCAGACTCCATATACGCAAATGCAACAGCAAAAATCAACTCGGTTGATGTCATGCCAACAATTTCAAATAAAGGTTGTCTATATTTGTTTGTCTTGTAGGTGCTATCCATAACTAACACAATAGAAAAAATATTCAACAACTTAACTGACTCAGGATGGACCCAAAATATATCTCTCACAACTTTCGAGTCATCTTTTTTTATACTCCAATACGCATAGACTGCATCCTCAATAAGCTTAAAAAATGTTGTATCTCACTTCTAGGACCTTTTATCTCTTTTTGTATCACACTTTTATGCTTGTATACTTGCGTAATTTGAGTGACATTATCAGGATCTCGGTCTTGCAAGGAAAACAATATGTGTCTAGGTGGTACATATCTCTTTGTCCAATCAGCGACATATTGCTTCTCATCTGTGGTCAATCTACCAATAAAGGAATGACATTCTAATCTATTAGGTAAACCATGATTATGTAACCCATATTTTATATCAATCTTCCAACCAGACCCATCTTTCACCGGATTCGACCTGATTTTAAATGGGCATCCACATTTCTTGGACGCACTTTGGGTTTCACTATCAATATTCTTGTGTTTCCCACCTTTATCACAACCAAATATTAATTTGTTACTTCTCCCTCTCTTGCCTGTTTCAGTATCTGAACAAGTGATAATAACAGTTACTCTATTATCGATTCCAACCTTTTTAATCCATCTTATCACCTCTTCTCGTGTACCAAATTTTTCAGTCGTTAAAAAATGCATCAGAAGTATCTACACATATTTGGGGAAGATTTTTCATTCTTGCACAATAAAAAAAATTCAAAAAAAATCCCCAAAAAAAGTCAAAAAAGAAAAATTGCAAAGCGGAAGTCTTCAAAGAAGAGTTCCGGAATACATAAAAACAATACCGGAAGACTTCAACAAAGAGTTTCGGTATATGTCACTTTGTTTACCAGAACTCTTTCAATAAGTGTTCCGGAACGTTTCTTTTTTATTAAAGAACCATAACTCTTTGTTGAAGTCTTCCGGTTTACTAATTGCAGTGTTCCAGATGTCTTTCGTTTAGTCTTCCAATTTGAAAAAAATACATACCAAAGTCTTTTTCCAGGAGTTCCGGTGCGAGGGTGGAATGTGTAATTTCCGAAAGTATCAACTGAATGGTAAAAATGAAATGATAAATTGACTAAAAACAGTTAAGTATAAAATTGGTGTTTTTAAAAAATTATTGGGGTTTGAGGCTAAATGTAGGGGTATGAAGTAAAATTTTCGTGTAACATATAAGGGGCGTATGGGCCTTAATGGTTCAAATCCCACTTGACTTCAGATCCAAACGACTGTAATGTGATACGAAAAATGGCTTGGGCCTTGGATCCGTCCTGAACCTTTGCCTCCATCGGTCCAATTCAAAAGTATCTTCGTCAAAAGCTTGGTCGCGCCACATACAACCTATCGCGTTTTCGAATTTGAAACGGTGCAATCGGAAACCAAGAGAAAGCATAAATCTGGACCAAACCTCTCAAATCGGATCCATCAATGGCAACCTGCAACGATCCTGCGTGCTCTCCAATTTGTGATTTGTACTTTCTCGCCGTAAAATCCCTCGTCTCAAGCACAACTCAAATCCAGAGACGTAAAACAGAATTCGGCGCAGTGGAGGATACGCTCAGAACTGAATCATGTCAATGAAGTGAAGGTTGCAAGACACTTACCAGAATTCTGCGCGGCGATTCTTCGAAGTCGACGTCAACTTCACAGGTAAATAATCTTTCTATTTCTTCCTCGATTCTCTCCTTCTTCTCCTGTCTTGATTCCCTTCTTCTCCTTCTGCTTGAATTGTCCTTCTTCTTCCCTCTACTGTTGGTGCGATTTTCTGTTTGCGTATGCGTGCGTTTTTTGCTTCTATTTTGATGCCCTGAGAATTGTCGAGCTTCTTCTTCTCTTCTCTTCCGTTTCTGTCTCTGTTGTGTTCTTGTTGTTGGAAGGTTGGAGGTGTGCGAGAGTGTATCAGAATCAGTTAGGGAGGTTCGTTCTGGAAGGTTTGGTTACCGGGTTTTGTTAAGGGTGATGGCAGATGAAGTTATGGAAGTTGTTGAAGAGTTATGGAGTCTGTTATCAAGTTCTAGAGACAGTTGAAAGTTCTGTTGGAATGAGGAGGAATCTCTAGTTTGTTAGAAGGTTGAATGGAGATTGAGAGCAAAAAAACTCTCCCCCAATGATGACACAGGTATCCTTTTTATAGAGCTCTTTTCTGTTATTAAATGTGCTTGAAATTAACAATGAAACTCGCCTCAAATGCAGTTGGTTACAAATGAACAAGTTAGTTGAAATTCAGATTGAAACTTAAATGAAATATTCAATGAAATGCTATTTTTTATGAGCTGAAAATACTGTTATGTCCTTCTTTGAAAAATTAACAACTAGCTATGTTATACTGGTTTTCTCATTATTATTATGTTTTTATCCATTTGCAATTCCAAGTGAAATGAACTTGATAAGATCCCTGCAGAAATTCGATTAGGTTCATGCTATGCTTATTAGTGACAGGTTCTGCTATGACAGTTGGTGCCTAAATGGTGTGGCTTTCTGATTTAAATCCTGTTATCGAATTCATTTGCTGCTAACTATTGTAAAGTGCAATTACCATGTTAGATGCTATCCTATTATTAAGTTAGTTCAATTGGATTGGGATTTCAGATGGGGTTACTAATGCACATGTGGTGTGGATATTAGTTTGGTTAATGTTGAGTTGAACCTGAACTGATCAAGATGCTCATGGTTTTAACCTTTCTACGGGATTTGATCAAGTGGCCGTATGCATTGCAGGTTTGGGAAGCATAATGTTCACATCTCCCTTCTGACTCAGTTCAACCTCTTTGCTTAGCTTGTTATGAGTTTTGTTTGTGGCTTGGATTTCAAAGGGAAGATGTTAATGCATTAATATGTTTAGCTAGTGAAAATAAATGTAGACTTAAGGTGTTAAGTTGAAATTGCTTAACGTGTTAGATTGATGTCATCATGAAAACTTAGGATTAGTGGGTTTGAAGTGGATTTTGGCCTTGAACTGAGTTTGCAGGTTAATCCACATTTGAGTTTTCATTACTCTATTTGTATTGTAGATTACGGTGGTGGAGATGGGGGGACATGTTTAGGGGTTCATGAGCTGACTTGGATCGTTATGATGCTTGTTGGATTTTGTTTGAGAATTGTTCCAGGTCATTGAAAAATTGTGCTTGAATGATGGTTTAGATTATTGCAAAATTCTGCTATTGAAAGAAAAACGGTTAGAAACCTTATGATGTTTGATTATTAATTCTTGTAGGAACTGCTGCCTGTTAGAAAATTATATGAACTTGTGAAAACCAAAGTTTGTTGTTGGTCATTTTGTTTGTATGCTAACAACCCAATAGGCTACTAATGTGATATTTCCGGTGTATGTGGCAGCTAGGACTTGAAGTGCATTCGGTCCAATGGAATGCTTGGTGAAACTTTGATTGATTGAAACCGATTTTTGGATAATGGTTGAATTGTGTTGTGATTTTTGTGCATGGGATTGAAGTTTTGTATTTGTGTTTAGGGATGATTAAATGTATGAAGATATCGAACTAAATGATTTATGTATGGAAATGGTGTTTGTAATATATGCATTGAATTTGAATGTTTGGAAATGAAATAGATTTAGTTTATGTACTTGAATGAAATTGGAAGTGAAGATGTGAGAATGTAGATTGGAAAGGGATTGGTTTATGTAAGATTATTATATGCTTGTAATTCAACCTTGTGATTCAAATTCAAATCAAGCTTTATTCTTTTTGTATGAAATGTATTATGAGATGCAAGTTTCTAGATTACACCGCAAATGACTAATGAAATAGATTAACACGTGGGATATACACCAAACTTAGTATAATAAAAAATTGATTGACCAAAAAGTCAACAGTTGACCAAAAGCCAACTCTTTTTTGTAAAAAATGCGTCCTTTGACATTTCTTTTGTATGGACAGTGTTGATGATAATACTTGAATGAATTAAGCGAAAGTTTATACATGAGAAAATGTCTTATGAAGCATGCTTTACATTCACTTGGACCCTAAAGCTTATGAATGTGCCATGAATAAAACTGTGAACTTCGAGTATGTGGGCCATGAAACTTAAATCAATGGGATTTGAATGTGATATGATCTTTACGCCAATGCATGAATATCGAATGAACCAGCTTAAACAATCAAAGTTACGAAGCCATGGTCATCAGATGAACTTAATAGCAATGACATGATGCAAATCACAAAGAACAACCAAACCCCTTTTATGAGCTAGGGTTTCACACCAATGCCCATGGATGAATTGTGACCTAAATCAAATGAGACCAAATTAATACGCAATGGAATATGAAGACAAACAAGCCATGTAATAGGGTTTAGTAGCCAAATTTAGATCCAAGTAATCAACCAAAGGCCTCAAACCAAGAAGTAATCAACATAAGCAATGCACTCATGTCTTAAACCATAGCTAGGGTTTTCAACTCTCCTCACAGTTCCGAGCAAAAATCTCAAACCATGGGCCCATCATTAGGGTTTAAAAGTCAAGTCAGACACAGAGAAGGTCAAGCATAAGATCCTATAGAAACACAAACAAGAGTTAGGGTTGGGATGCCCAGATGAATGTCCTCATATAAACTTCGAGAGTCAAGGCCCCCAAAGGGTCAAGAAATTAGGGTTTCATCCCATATGATGAGCAATACCATAATCTTCAGGCCAAAAATCCGTTTTTCATTAACCACAATCTTTGAAATTGTGATGTTTGTTAGCATGTATTAATCATGAATGAAGGATGCACTTGAATGAGACATGAATGGGTCTTAAGCCATAACTCAGATGAAAAGCAAAAAGGGAGGGAAAATTTTGGGGTACAACAGCGGCACATGGGACAAAACCTACAGACCTTAATACTGCAACACATGAGCCGACTATGCATCATATGTGTCGACCTGTAGCTAGAGAGGCATAGTATGATGTCATGAGAATTAATGAAGTTTTTTTATAAGAGTTCGAGTTTCAGATTTATCGTGCATAAAAAAAGTCCAAGTGTATCGTGTAAAATCATCCACAATAGTAAAAAACTTGAAAACCATCTAAAGAATAAGTTCAAGTTAGTCCCCATATATCCATATGCAGCAGTTCAAAAGCATGATAAATGATACTTGTACTAGTGGGAAATGGGAGTTTGCATTGTTTAGCAAGATGGCATGCATGGTAAAACACACTTTTATGAAATTTAATACAAGGAAAATAGTGAGATATATGTCGCAACATCATTAGATGAGTGACCTAATCCATGGTACCAAACATCTAAAGTGTTATTTTTATTAAGAATAGTGTCAACAAAAAAAGAGTAATGATTATAAGAATTTGTCATATTACAAATTTAATGTGTAAATGTTGGAGTCTTGTGCAGGATGTATAGGTTTTTATGCGGGATCACTTGACCAATCATCCTTTATGTAGATACATCCTACATGTGACAAGAATTGTGTGAAAAGTAAATTTGATATAAGGAAGTCTTGCATAAATTAGATATGGAAATGAGACTAAAGTTAAATTCTAGTATGTATAAAACATCATCTAATTATAAATATTTACCAAGATGAATTGTGCCAGAGAAATGGGTTGTTATGGTGTTACCATTAGGAAAGTAAATATAAATAGGGTGAATAAATTTAATGTTGGGAAAACATTTGATGTGGGGGCATACATGATCTGATGCCCCTGAATCAAGAATCCATATAGATAAATACTTTAGATTCATACTTGTGTTGGTGATATTGGAGACTACATGAGAAGTATCAGCAATAGTAAGCTTACCTGAGGTGTTATTTTGACATATATTTTTTACTGTTGAAGTAGAGCTAGTAATTATTGGTAGTCTTCCTTAGATATGAATCCTTGTTTGTTTGTATTTGGAGCTCAAGAATTGGATGCTTTGTTCTCGGCATGAGAGTTGTTATTTCACATAGTTTGGTTTCTGGTTTGATAACCTGGAGGTAAGTCGTGTTTGAAGTAGCAACCATTTATTGTGTGGTTGGTTTTGTTTCAATGAGTACAAAGCATATGAGGTTTAGGATGTCATATTACTCAGTCATGACTTGGGAGTAGAAATTGTTGGAGAAAACGAGATGGTGGAGTCAGGAACAAATGGCGGAGGAACCACTTCTTATTGCATGGTGAGAGAGTAAATGTGACTAATGCTTAGAATGAGATTTATGATCAAGATTTGGGTACGGACGTTGGTGTAAGAATCATTCAATCCTTTGAGGAACACTACTACGGATAATATATTTCACTATGGTTGGAAAAGAGATATAGCCACGGTTGATGAATTTTGATAAAGTAGTGTGTGGTTGTAAGTGGGCTACTTACAACCATAATTGACTGGTCGTGGTAAAAAAACTCTAGCACGTAATATACCACAATAGTTGTTTAAACCAATCGTAGTTAAAGGTTGAGGTATGGGTTCGATACCCGACGCCTCAATTTTTTCATATTTCAATACATTTCACCATAATTATAGAGTCCAACCATATTGAAATACTTTGCGCATAACTTTTCACCACGGTTCTTGATTCCAATCGTGGTGATATGCTTACTTTAGTTTATTATAATTTATGTGAAATGTTTATTTCATCAAATGCCCACTAAACATCTAACCTTAAGTGTGATTTAGAAATCAATTATATGACATAAGTTAAATTAGAAAACATTTTACACTTATCATTGGTTTATAAGCTTTCTGCAACCTATTATCCATATTTTGCTCTTTAACGGTTAAAACTTGTTTCAATGCTTCTAGTTCTTCAACTACTCTTTTCTTCACCTCTAGTTCATTTTTACAAAATATTATTTACTTTGCAGACAAAATTAGAGCTAAATGAATGATTAGTTGAAGAATTGGAAGCATTGAACCACGTTCTAACTGTCAAAGAGTAAAATATGGATAATGAACTACAAAAAGCTTGCAAAAAATAAGTGTAAGTTGTTTTCTAATTTAACTTTATTTCTCATATTATATTTATAATTCAATTCGAAAGGTTATATATATTACATAAAGAGTTGGAAAAACACTCAAACGACATACAATATAATAAACTCATCTTCTAGGAAATATTGAACGAATAACATGATAGTTGCAATGCAATGTCCAAATAATAACATTATCAATATCATAAATAATAGCATACCGTAACAATATACAACTTTAATAAAAAACTTAGGACTTTTATCAACAATAACATACTTTAAACAACATACAACATAGCTCTAAAAAATTAAAATCATCAATAACATAGAATTTTTATCAACAAAACATACCTTAAACAACATAGAACTGTTATCAATAAAAACAAAATCATCAACAACATAGAACTTTTATCAACAACAACATACAACATAGCTCAACAAAGATAAAATCATCAACAACATATAACTTTTATCAACAATAACATACAACATAGCTCAACAAAAACAAAATCATCAACAACATAGAAATTTTATCAACAATAACATACTTTAAACAACATATAATATAGCTCAATAAAAACAAAATCATTAACAACATATAAATTTTATCAACAATAACACACTTTAAACAACATACAACATAGCTCAAGAAAAACAAAATCATCACCAACAACTAACTTTTATCAACAACAACATAGTTTAAACAACATACAATATAGCTCAACAAAAACAAGATCATCAACATAGAACTTTTATCAACAATAACATACTTTATCTAACATACAACATAGCTCAACAAAAACAAAATCATCAACAACAACATACAACATAGCTCAACAAAAATAAAACCATCAACAACATATAACTTTTATCAACAACAACATGCTTTAAACAACATAAAACATAGCTAAAAAAACAAAATCATCACCAACATATAAATTTTATCAACAAAAACATACTTTAAATAACATACAACATAGCATAAGAAAAACAAAATCATCAACAACATAAACATTTTATCAACAAAAACATACTTTAAACATCATACAACATAGCATAAGAAAAACATTAACATATCCTAACAAAAAGATCAAAATATCATAACTCATAACATAAAAGAAGGAAATGTCTACGTACCTGAAATGTGAAGAGGAAGTGAAAGAAATTAGTTTTGTGTAACACCTTTCCTTGATCCATAAGAGTTGAATAAGATATGTTGGAGTTTTGTGAATAAGTGGTATGCAAACGTTCATGGAGTAAGGATAACGTGTGAGAGAGTTGTAAGTTGAGTGTGCACCTAAGAGGGGGTGAATTAGGTACTGTGAATTTTTTTCCGGTTTTGTCTTGTTTTAATAATATTTCCTTGGAGATTACTATGTGATGAATACGGTAAATGCTGAAAAGGTAAAGAACACAAAGAGATATCCTAGTTCCCCTCACATATCGAGAGTACTCCAGTCCCCTTTCAACATGAAAGAGGTTTTACTATGTGTTCTGACTTATACAAGACAGACACAATCACCAAAAATAACCTCTTGTGGTTCACCAAGTTGATATGAGAATAATCCTTTCAAACTCAACTCTCTTGCTTCCAACAATCCTGGACAGCAAGGTGTTTACAACCAATTTTGGAAAATATTGAGTAAAGAAAGTATATGACAATGTATCAATCACTATGATTGATCTTCTCTTCCAAACATGCAATTTATAATGATATATTAGTTCTCAAGTGATTATGAATATGATATGAATTTTTTGGACTGCTATATGTGAACAATGCAGAAAAATTCTTAATGAAAATTCAAAGATCAAAATACTTGTTTGAAAATGAATGTGTATGAGATTTCAAATTGCAATGGAAGAGGTGACTTTGAATTCTGAAATTATGAATATATATCACCTTGACACCTCTATGAAATAGTGTGATTAAATAAAAAGATGCAATGATTAATGAATGAACTTTGGAAAATGTTTAGCCCATAAGACACGCATGAAACCAGCCACTACTTCAGTGAAAATCCAAAATTTCGTGATGGAAATCGATTTTTCAAAAGGGGGTATTCGATTTCCTGAGTTAAAAAATTGATTCTGGCAAGTGGAAATCGATTTCCTGGAAAGGGGGAATCGATTTCCTGAACTGAAAAATGAATTTTGGAAATTGGAAATTGATTTCCAGAAATGGGGTAATCGATTTCCTGAATTGATTTTTGAAAAAATGTTTAGAAAAATTAGTATAGCAACAAAGGCAAGTGAGACAATGAATCATGCATGCAATGAATATTTGGATTAATTTTAAGAACTAAGTTATCAATATATATTGCATGCTTGTACCTTAAAAACTCAAGAGCAATGCTAGTCTTCAAAGAGTCTTGAATCCTTTGATGCTAGCTTTCACACATTACTTGAAACTTGATTTGATTAAATGCACTTGAAGCCTTTTCCATACTTTTGACATGATCATTTGAATTGCACTTTGTCTTCATCAAAACATATTGGATGGAGTGTCTTCACTTTACAAGAGTATTAGGGTTTTTTCATGAGGAAGACAATTGTTTTATCTTGAAAGAGCAAACTTTCACTTAAATATAAGTTAAACATTTCACCACGGTTGTTATAGACGAGCGTGATTAAACGTAGGTACATTTACAATGGTTGTTATGTTGGACCATGGTAAAAGGTATTTTAATTTTAATATTAAGATTAAGATTATAAGTGACACGCTCATTTTGTAACCAAAAGAAGGAAAAGTGTTGGTGGTGGGTTTCAAAGCTTGTATGCTTTAACATATTATTCTGGTTATTAATAAATACCATTGTAAAATGTCTTTTAATAAAAGAAAAAATTTGCAGGCACCTAAATAATAGCTTTTGCTTCGGTTGACTTATTAGCTGAGATAGTAGCATGTTACGTTAGTGAATAACTTTGGAAAGATTGTAGGTGTGGGGTATTTTGGCAAGAACGTGCTAGATTTAGGCATAGATCTTCAAACTCGTCCCATAGAGACTTAAGTTTAGTGAAATACTGAGAATGCATATTGTCGCCTTGTTTGGTTGAATGAAGGTCCCTAAGGAGATCAGAGAACCACAAATGGTTATGTTAGGTGAATCTTTCGTGCAAATCTTCCTATAGACCGAGAATAGAACCAAAGCAAATTGTGCTTTGAGAAATATGAGAGGGATTTTTTTTGTTGAAGCAAGAGATAAACATGTTATTTTCTCTATCCCAAAGTTCAAAATTAGGGTTTTCGGATGAAGGTTTGGTTAGATTTCCATTTATAAAGGCTATCTTGTTTTTGGATGTGAGAGAACTACACATCCAACGACTCTAATTGTGATAGTTGTGGTCATCGAGCGGTGGTGTGAAGAGAATAAGACATGGGCTTTCGTTGGGATGAATATAGTACGGGTTTGGGGATCTGTTGTTGGATATTTTTATACAGTGGAGGAGGATGAAGAATCATCACCATGAATTGATTCTTGTTTGTGATCAGAAGCCGTGGATGAATGCAAGTTGCATAAAAGGAAATTTTGGAAATAAACCCTAAAGAATGGTGGAAGCTATGACAGGAGAGAAAGAATGAAATAGGCTTAGATATTTTTTGCATTTGATACCATATTACAAGTTACTTTGTGACCTGTACAAAGAATAATGCACATGTTGAATATCCACTTTGGCTTTGTTTATTCATTATTAACTTAATACCATACAAATGGGAGATCTAGGGAATATAAATACTTGATCCATCTAATTAACAAACTAGCATAAAGAGAATAACTAACTTAGTTAGGTCTCTAATATGTAGTGTATGAATTCAAACTATTAGTACCTCTAGACTATTCATTTTAATTCTTAAACTCATTGTCACACATAACTCGATGGTCAATGGTTGAGATGAAGATGAATATAGAATATGTGGAAGAAGATGAGTTATGTTCAAAGAACTCTAATTTTGTTAAATAAGGAAATTGAGGAACAAAAATGAGGTAACTAGAAGGAAACTATTGACATAACAATCATGTCAGCAAATCCTAATGTCATTTGAGTGGAACGGGTGGAAAGAACTAACATGAAGCAACTTAATGAAGTTAACAAACCAATATAAATCTTTTTTATTAGAGGACCAATATGAATCTCGAACTCAAGATAAAGGGTCAAAAATGTGTTTTAGCCTTAAAAATTTATATAATCCTAAATTTTAAACAACGAAATTGTTTGGGAAATATATACAATTGTTAAAGAAGTGTAAATAATGGGAATAAAAAAATTACATGAGAAAATAATTAATAATTTTATTATTTTGATGCACAATATTGAGGATATTTTATGACATATCAATTTTTATATAATATAATGGTATGTGTCTAAGATTTCAAACTAAAGTAAGGCTTGACTTAAACATCAAGAAATACTACGAAAAAGGAGTGAGACGAGTCAATTACATACCTGACATCATCCTCGTGGGTAAAACACCAACTAATGATTTTAGAAGCGTTAATGTGCATATACTACTCCACGCATTAGGGAATTCGTTTAAGCTTGGTACAGACTACCATTTTTTCTGACGTAAGTTATCTTGATGTGTAACACTTATTCCAATATGATATTAACGACCATCTTAGTAAACATAACAACAAAATGGAGTGTCTTTCAATTCAACTACTATAAAAATAAGGGATTTTCCCATTAGTTATGATCACTTACTCAACTCACTCACTTTCTATGTGTTCATGTCATTCTTTATTTTAGGTTCATAGTGTATTAGAAGGTGCACTCCCTACCTCATCAAAGAAGAAGCATATGAAGAAAAGGTATAGAGGTATTCAACACAAAATCTCATAGATCACTAGAACGGTGATTAATACCTTTAGTCCCACACAAGAACATTGGCATTCATTGTGAGACCAATAAATTTTGCATTGGCCTCAAGACCTCGTCACTAGGGTGGTTACTAGAAGTTGATCTCCTTTAGAACCATCTCAAGGAAAACAGAATCACTAGAATCATAACTTCAACATCTATAATGGATGGCCCATACCTCTTAACTCTCCAACATAAAGGCATGCCAACAAAGGCTGAGGTTATAGATGTCAACATTTTCAATCATCTAGAAGGCACATATGTGAGGGGTCTATACATCATAATACCTCATCGCATAAATGATGCAACCATAAATAACAAATATAAAAAAATATTATGCACGAGATGTGGGATCGAATTAGAATAATTAAGAGAAAAATATCCAATATCAAAGACAGGAATTACAAACATATGGACAACTTACCTTCCAAACATGATGAAGTTAGTGTTTCTAGTTTAGGATCGAAACGAAAAGTGTCATCCCAAGTAGTAGCAAAGAGAAATAGGAAATATGAAGATGTGAAACACCTTCCTTTAACATATGAGATCTATGAGGAACTAATATAGTTAAAACTCACTTTTCACTAGTATTGCCTTATAACAATCAATAGTGTCATCTTATTTATCCTTAAAAATATAGATCCATATGCATCCAAATGGAATTTTGTCTCCCTGCCTCTCAACAATTTCCCAGGTACCATTTTTTTCAAGAGCTTTAGTTTTCTCACTCATAGCTTGTGCCCAATTTTTAGATTTCAATGTTTCTTCAACAAATGATGGGATTCTCACATAATCATTAGCTTTAATAAAACTTTGATATTATGCGGAGAGATGTTTATGAGAGTGTTAACGCAACAATCTCTAGCATTCTATCGAGGTTTACTTGCAGGACCGGCTACAAAGTCCTAGATTAATATGTGTTGAGTATATGGTGTGTTTGTTGGTAAAGTGTTTGGAACAATAGAACAATAAGTAAAATGTTTGCAAATAGAAAGTGAAGTAAAAGTAAAAGAGAGTAAAAGCAAGATAAAGATGTAAATGAACAAAGCAAATGAAAATAACTTGACAAGTTAAATGGTTTGAAAATAAATGTGGAAGCATGTGTACATTTTGCAGGAAGTTAACTCTTTTCTCTTAGACGCCTGATACTTCAAGTTTTTTCCTATTACAATGTTACAAGTTCCACCTCTAGAAATGAAAATCATATCTACTTAAATAGTAATAAAAAATAACTGCTAGGAGGTTATGACCCATTCATGATGCAGCACGTGTCGGAGCCTATCAATCCACGTCTCTAGTAACTTCCACGTCCTGCCTCCAACAATCAGTGTCCATCATGGCATGTTGCCCTTCGACTTCGACAAGATCACTTGTTTCATCGACTTTGCTTTCCTGATTTCTCTCTCTGTCGACTTCGTTGTTGACCGCATCCATGTTGTCCTGAATTCTTCCTTCGTCGTGGTCGAAATTTGCCAGCTAACAAATTGCCCCCCTAAAAGGCCAGTTTCGATCGAGAGACGCTTCGACTGAGAAACTTGGCTTTTTGACTTTCCAAATTTCGGATAATGATGCTCCACACAATGATGATTTTTCCTGCGTCATGATTTCCCAAAAAAATGCCATAATTAGAAGCTACTTCCTAGGCCGTGGACTTTCAACTGACGCTACTAACTTTCCCACTACCACTTAGTTGGACAAGTCGTCAATCGGCTGACCCTTGGTTGCCATTTTGTTTTCCTATAAATACCACTTTTCCATGTTCAACATTTTTCTTTCTGCTTCTTCATCTGCGCATTTTCTCTGCAATCTCTCAAAGCGATATTACTCTCCTAATTTTTCTCCTTCTTTCACTACAATGGCTTCCTCTACTCACACCAAGAATGTAGCAACCTCCAACACTGGAAACAATCCTGTTGCATTTCAACTTACTGAAACAGACAACATGAAACATATTCCTCAACCCACCTCTACTGATGAAGTTGTTGTAAAAATCTGGCAACGCCAAATGCTCATTCCATTTGTCGTTGCTGACAAACTTGTTGCCTTTCATGAGCCTTACCCAGACATTAAAACTCAACCAAAATATGTTCAATCCCATTTTCCTGGTTTTACTCCTGCTCTCCCTCTAGTTTTTGAAAAGGACGGTACCGTCGACATAAAGTTCATGGACCCAAAGGCCAGAGTGTTCGGGTCGATGCCTACTCCTGGAAATAAGGAGTACGTGGCTTGGCTTAACAAGGTTCAATGCAAACTTCAAGACCAATGGATAAGTGTTGGGATCTTCAACGCTATCTAGATTTGGAGGCATGCCAATCGAATCAACTCATGCATGTTGTTGGCTTCAATGTATTTCTGGGAGGGTTCGACCAATACATTCCAGCTTCCCTGTGGTATGCTGACGCCAAATCTCTTCGATGTGGCGGCTATCACGGGTTTATCACCTCTGGGCGAAACTTTCGGCCCTACGCTTCCGAAAGAAGCCACCTTTTTGTTTAGTCGCACCAGCCTTTAAAATTATATTGAAGACCACCATAATAAAGATTATGTTTAAGTATCTGATGAAGAGCATATTGCTTTTCTAACCCTTTGGATTTCATACTATGTCTTATGTCCTGGATCTTTACAAATAGCCAAGAGTTACATAAGCCTGGCGATCCAAATCCACGAGGGTCGACAGGTTTCTTTAGGTAAGATTTTGCTAGCTTCCTTGTACCACTCTCTGGGACTTGCAACCCTAAAATTGAAATACCTTCATTCTACTCCAAAGGCCTTGAATTTGTCAGGCCTTATGTGGTTGTTGCAACACTGGTTGAACGCCGCTTTTGAATACCAGTTGGACTATCCGGTGTTAGAATACATTTGAACAAAGAAAGACCAGTCGAAGGCACAAGGCTCGCCTTAATGACATGTCAGGAAGCACCCTACAAACACCTTTTTTCTAAAATACCTCAACATGTTTATCGAGGCCGACTCCTTTGTTCCAGGTATGGCCCCATTTGTGGATCGAAGCTTTGGCCCGAAATGGTTTAAGAATCCTTTCCTATGTGATTCTCCTTAAGCTGTAGCACAGTCGAGTGCTGTGTGGAGGGTGTTTTTTTACTCTTACACTGTTGTCTTCAGGATAGAGGTGGGGTCGAAGGGATATGGTTTCACGAGCTACCAGTCCAACTTGGTGGCTCGCCAATTTGGCCTTAGCCATATGTTACTGAAATCTTTGGTGTCGCATTCGACTGACATCGTATGTGTTGGTCGACCACTGAGCTCTGAAGGCCATAAAGTTTACCTAAGATTTTACAAGTCTACCCAACGTCTCGAATTACCAGTTTTGAAATTTCAGCAATCCTTTTTTACAACCAAAGACTTCGACGAATGGTGGTCCGACTAGCAACATTAATGTTTTCCTAGTGCACTCTTTCTTCAACATATGATCGACACTTTCTCCACTTTCACTAGCGAAATGCTTACTCCAGCACCGACTACTTATGCTCCCGACGCAACAATCCAAATTACCAATGTTGACGAGGCCCAAAGGAAAAAGGTAACCATTATTCTTTCGCCTTTTCCTTCTTTGAGAAGCAAAAATAACAACTTCTTTTTATTTGTCTCTATCTTCTAGGGTCGAAAGAGGGTTCCAGCTACTACGCCAGCCTCTAGCAAACCTTTAAAAAGACAAAAGGTGCCATTGACTCCGAAACCAAAGGTATTTCATGTCTTAGCGTTTCATGAGGTTTTAAAATTCAGTCACCCCCTCACCTATCTTGTGACTTAGGTTCCTAAAAAGGTGCCTTCGGTCGACAGTGAAGACTCTGATGGCAGTGTGCATATACACATCTTTCCAACATCGAAGGCGCCACCAGCTACTTCGCCTACTCCGGCCCAAAAAAATAAAGTTCAAGCCAAGAAACCCCCTTCACGAATCGCTCCTTCGACCATGAAGACCTTAGTTCCTGATGATCTTACTGAGGTATTTGTGCCCCATGGTCAAGAAAGAAATACTCATGCTTCCCCACAACACGTGACTTTTCAGGTATTTGACTCCCCTTATTTTACCAACTCGTGAATTATTCTCCGACATGGATCCTAACTTCTTTGTCATAGGAATCTACGGCTGATCCAACTCCTGCTGAGCCCACAGTCGACATGAGGGTCGAAAGTCAAGCAGCTGAAAGTCTCTTAAGTCCTCAAAGACAAGATAAGTTTCGAAGCGTGTCGCCTGAGGCTCAACAAAATCTCAATACTCAGCAAACTCATGCCCTTTTGACCGCTGCTGGAGAAGGCACTTCTTTCATCACTCTAACTCTGGAAGAAGTTTTGGCCATGAAGCGACAAAATCCGGCAGAGGCCTTAAGGAAACTACATCAACTTCGTCAAATATCGACTGAGGCTGAGCCCTCATCTTCGACTGTTGTACCTGCTCCAAGAATGGATGCCACCGTCACTCTCAAACTTCCATAGTTAAAAGATTATTTGTTTGAGCGTGAGGTTCTAATCGTCGTTGAAGAAGAAGAAGGTTTGGCGCGCGACATCCTTAAACTGCTCGACGAACTAGCCCTTTATGAGCTTCCTACTCTAGTTGCCAGATACTTGATTGAGTTCAAAGCTTTCTTCACCCAACTGGTCAAGGATCTTGCTCTTTGTCGGAATGCTGGTTTTCAAATTAAAACGAAGATCAACGAGATGAGGCTAGAGTGGGATTTTAGCGAAGACTATGAGAAAAAACTTAGTGATTGCGAGGCCAAGAAACAGGAACGTCTCAACAAACAACAAACCTTTGATCAACAAATCTCAGATTATCAAGCTCAAATAGTTGAACTTACTAAGAAGATTGTTGTGGTCGAAGCGCAAAAAACCTCTTTGGATACATCTGAACCTCTTCCTACTCAAGATGTTGTCGATCGAGAAGTTCTTAAAGGGATTTCACACGGTGAAAAGGCCCTTGAAATCAAAGCAGGGATTAACCAGTTGCGGGAGAAGAAATGTCTTCTTGACAGCAGAATTGATCATGAGAAGACCCTTTTGAAGACTTTAAGTCTAGGTTTCCTACTTGATGTATTTCTTTTGTCAAGGCAATTGTAGCGCTGGCTAACCATTTTGCTTGCCATCTCGGCTTTAAACAATTAATGAATATCTTCACTATGTTTGAATTTGAATCTCTTGTAGTATAGGTTTATATTTTTTCAAATATTTCTCATTTACCCTTAAGATTCTTTGCTTAATACCCAACTCCTGAATTTCGTAGGCATTGTTAGTAAACATTTGGATTATTTGAAATGGTCATTCCCACTTTGGTGACCATTTTCCTAAAGTTCGATCTCTTCGACCCATAGGTAAAATTACCTTCCAAACATAATAATTTATTGCAAATATTTTCATTTTAATCCTTTTATTGTATACTTTGGACACACGCACCTTCTGTCGTATCAATACGTCTATTGCAACCAACCTTTCTTTGTCTAAATCAGTCAGTTCGTCGAACATCAATCTCCAGTAATGTTCCGAAGGGATGTCGTTTTACCGTTGCACCCTAACTGATTATAAACAAATCTTTGTTGGCAACACAACATTGTGCCCAAATGTCAAACGGAAAGGCGTTAAATTTGTTGTCTCTTTTGGGGATGTTCGACAAGCCCATAAAATTTGGTCTAATGTTTTGTGCAAATTCTTAGGTTTCTTGGTAACGTGTTTTTTGATTAAACCAATTATCACTTTGTTGGCTGCCTCGACTTCGCCATTTTCTTGGGCGTAGTAAGGCGTGGAAGTAACCAACTTGAACCCTGTTTCAGCGGCGAATTCTTGCATCTTTTGTACCACAAAAACTGAGCCTTGGTCTGTAGTAATGGTTTCAGGAATTCAGAACCTATACATGATGTGTTTTTGAATGAATTCAATCACAGCCTCTTGATCTGCTTTTACCAAAGGGATAGCTTCTATCCATTTTGTAAATTAGACTATTTCGACTAGGATAAACATCTGTTGTTTCGACGAGGCTGGTCGAATCTCACCGATGACATCTAATGCCCAACCTCAAAAAGAACAAGGCTTGATAATTGCATGCAACTCGCTTTTTGGTACATGTTAGACGCTTGCGTGCATTTGACATTCCTGGCAACCTTTGGGGAAATCAATAAAATCTCTTAACATACTTGGCCAATAAACACCTTGTCAAAATAGTAGCCATTTCATTTTATGGCCTGCTTGGTGTGCCTCACAGGTTCCACTATGTACGTTAGATATTTCCAAGTAAGTGTATGTATCTCTAAGGCACTTGAGAAATACTCCTTCTGGAGTTTTCTTCAACAACTCATTTCCCAGGCGTAAACTTAAAGCTCTATACTTGATTTTCCTGTCAGTGTTTCCGATTGGATTTTCCAAGTACTCTATGATTGGTTTTCTCCAATTTGATTGCGACAAATTTTCAATGGAAAAAACTTTGTGCCTTTCAAAATTCTCAAGGAATTTATTGCTGAGGACAACCCCCCCCCAATTTTTGGGATTGCCATATTGGGTGACGACGAGACGTTCGACACCATCTTTTCCTTTACCTCAATAAAATCCTTGAGATTCTCTTTCGATACCTTATACCTAGAGGCGATTTGTGCTAACTCATTGGCTTCTTGATTCTCCATTTTGGGCATATGTGTGACGTTGACAACCTCAAAGCACTCTAATAGTTGTGTCGCCGTTGCGAAATACATCAGCAGATTTTTTTAATGCACTTGTATTCTCGTGTGATTTCTCTAATCACTAGCTCCGAATCTTCTTTTATTGACCTTCTTGGCCCCTAAATCCCTTAAGTTTTTTAGACCAGTTATTAAGGCTTCGTACTCTGATTCGTTATTGGAACACTTTCCGTCGACTTTACATTTGAACTTCGTTGGAATATCTTGTGGGGACAATATTAAGACCCCAACTCCTGTTCCATTTTTATGACTTGACCCATCGGAGTATAGTTGCCAAGGGTTCGTGTCGACCATGTTTAGTGAAGGTTCGACCATGGCGTGATCCACAATAAAATTTGCCACTATCTGGCCTTTCATAGCCCTCAAAGGCTTATATGTTAAAGAAAATTTTGTTAATGCTAGTGCCCATTTCCCAATTCGACTATGTAGAATGGGTTTAGACAATACATGTTTAATAACATCACAATGAGACAAAACATAAACACCAACTGGTTTTATATATTGCTTTAATTTCATGCATGAGAAGTACAGACACATGCACAATTTTTAAATCATATTATACCTAGTTTCAACATCTATCAAAATTTGACTGAGGTAATAGATGGGTGTTTCGACACCACTGTCATCCTCTTGAGCTAACATACTTCCTATGGTCGTATTCGACGCAACACTATACAAACTCATATTCTTATTCCTACCAAGCGGTAACAAAATGGGAGGCTTTGTGAGGTATTCCTTGATGGCGTCGAAATCCTACTCCTAATCTTTCCCCTAGTGAAAATCACTTTCCTTCATGATCTTGAGTAGTGGCGAAAAAACATTTGTCTTGCCACTTGGATTTGATATAAATCATCTCAAGAAGTTTTTCTTCCCCAATAAAGACTGGTGTTGTTTCTTTGTCTACAGAGGCTTGAGATCCAAAATTGTTTTTATCTTGTTTTGGTTGATCTCGATGCCTTTCTTTTGTACCATGAAACCTAAAAAGTCTTCTGCATGTACACCAAAAGCACATTTTAATGGATTCATTTTCAATCCATATTTTCTCATCCTCTCAAATGAGCATCGAAGATGATCCAGATGATCATTTTTAGATGACGATTTTATCACAATATCATCGATGTATACTTGCATAATTTTTTCAATAAAATCATGGAATATGGCATTCATGGATCTTTGATAGGTTGCTCCAACGTTTTTTAAACCAAACGACGTCAAAACCCATTCGTATGTTCCCAAAGCTCTAGGACGTCGAAATATCGTCTTGGTAACATCATCTTCTGCTATGAGAATTTGATTATAGCCAGAATAATTGTCAAGCATACTCAACTATTCGAAGCATGCAGCTGAATCGACTAGCATTTCTGCCACAAGCATCGAATACTCATCTTTTGGAGTAGCATTGTTTAAATCTCAAAAATCTTTACAGACTCTGAGAGTTCCATTTTTCTTACTAACATGTACTATATTAGCTAACCATTCGACATACCTTGCAGTTCTGATGAACCGACTTTTGAGGAGTCTTTTAATCTCCTTCTTAATCTTTATTATGACTTCTAGAGCAAACCGTTGAGGATGTTGCTTTACTGGTTGTTTTCCTGGTTGAATAGGCAATCGGTGCTCCACCACACTTTGACCTAGACCATACATTTCTCCATAGTTCCAGACAAAATATTCTTTGTATTATTTCAATACTTCGATCAGTTTTACCTTCATCTTTGACCCAACTTTAATGCTTAAGTATGTTGGTCTTTTTGTGACTCCATCTCCTAGATCAATCTCTTTGAGTGGGTCTTGTGCTTGAATTTTCTGCAACTCATTCAATGGTTTTTTCTCAAACCCCAAAGGCTCATTGTCATAGATGCAATCAAGCCTCTGACTTTTTAAAGTTGTTGTTTGGCCTTGTCGGCCATCTTCACACTCTTTGGCTTCGATAGCCAGATTTTGTAGTCTCTCAGCCTCTAGAGTCGACTTTACTTTGTTCTCATCCAAATAGGCCAAAATTTGAGCCAAACATTCTAACTCAGCAGTCATCTTCATCGACTACAGGTCACCCCGTAGGTAGAATTACCATATTTGACTCCATTTCTTCTTCAGCATCCCATATGAATCAGTAGTTGGGATCGAGGTTCAAAATGCGACAAGTGTTTACTAAAGTGTAGGACCCTGATTCGTCATCACAAGGTTCCGGAATATTTCTTCGAGCCCTTGGCCTCGTCGATCATGTAATAACTATAGTCAGCTTCGATGTCTTCCATGATGTCTTCCATGATGTCGTCCTTTCTCCAGATTATGAGTATTTGATGTACAATTGATGGTACTGCTCCTATTCCATGGATTCGTTCCCGTCCTAGGAGTAGGTTAAAATTTTCTTTGGAGTTTATGACCATAAATAGAATCGATCATGTAGTCGTACTAATGGCCAGATCGAATTGGATAACCCCAAGTATATTACTGGTTTTTCCCTCGTAGTTGGATAAAACCATGTTGTGCTATCAAAGATCAACATTTCCCTATATTTTTGAACAAAGTGTAAGGTATCAAGTTGACGGTTGCACCTCCGTCTACGAACACTTTGTTCACTGCGACCTTCTCCCTTATGAACAAAGGTTTCAGATGGTACATCATCCCTGGGCTAGGTCTTTCGAACATGGCTTTTTGCTCCTCTACCATGCCACTATTCATAACATAATAGCATAGTGGTTTACCTCCAACAGTTTCGTCTGGCATGAAGTCCTCCTCTGCTTCGGAGACTTCCGACACCATATCATATTCTACAGGTAACACTAATACGATGCCGCAGTTAACGACAAAGTTTTCACCATAAGTGTCATCATTAGTATCGTCATACATATCCTCATCGAACTCTTCATCGGACTGGGGAGAATACTCGGTTTCCTCCTCATCTGACATAGGAGAGTATTCTGGATCCTCCTCATTCGACTGAAGCGTGTTCTCAGGTACTTTCTCATTCTCGACCTGAGGTGAACATTTCATACTTTGATATGATACTATTCTTTTTTTCCTGAAGGGTCAACAATCATGACTATTGTCTGATTAGCCACGATCTTCCCTTTTTCTGTCCACACTCCTTTTAGGAGTTGCCTCTTTTGTCCAGAGGTTTTGTTAGGCTTCAACTACAAAGTCAGATCCTCTTTACCAGCTTTCTTGTTTCGCTGGTAACGCCTCCATTGCATTCTGGTCATTGGGTTTTTCCCTTGTAGTTGGGAGAAACTACATAACCTCTTATTTTGACCTTCTTTTTTGGCATCTTTGTTTCTTTTTCCAAATCTAGTACTCTTCACTTTGGCCTCTTGCCCCCCTTCTGGTTCACCGATTCCACCCACTTCTCTAGTGGGATATCTGATGGTCGAAGGAAAGTCTTTGGTCGAGGTTGATGGAATTTCCTCCTATATTCTTCGTTTCGGCATGGTGCTCCACGTTTGTCGAACACAAATATGGAGATGATAGGTTTCTCTTCTTTATGTGCCTTATATTTGTCAGCTTCCAATCTTTCAGCAGCTTTCTCTTCGAACACAACGTTACACCTTGGGCAAAGTACCGCTTTTGACCCACTCACTTTTCATTTCTCTTGGAAATTTGTTAGGTCTTCACCCGCTTGAGGATAAACCACTTCCAGATCATCTTCAGTTCTCTTGTCGAAACCATCAGTAGTTTCAACCATTAATACCTCAAAAGATTCAGCTAAAGACCCATCATCCAGAGACTCCATGAGGCCATCAATAGTCTCCACCATCATGCATTCAAAGGGTTTAGAGTACAAGTCTTCTTCAACCTTAAGAGGATCAGAGTCCACTTGCATCTTTGGCCTTTCGCCAAAGTGAAATATGCCTTCTTTCAATGCCTTTTGCACCAAATCCCTGAAAAGAACATATTGATAAATTTATGACCAAGAAAGTTATTAAACTTACAAAATCCCCTTTTCTTTTTCTATTCTAAAAAGGGATCCTTTAAACCCCGAGGAACAATAATTTGACCATCTTTAACTAATAAATCAAAGATCTCATCACACTTAGACACATCAAACGTGTAAGTTTTAGCGACGTATTTATCCATTTTTTCTGCCTCGATGGGATTTTTCCCGTTTGATGGTTTTAATACTTTACACGTGTAAGGAGGTCCAACTTGAGTTCAGCCACGTTGACCTCACTTTCATCGACAAACTCTTCATCGTCAGAAGAGTATTCCTCAACTACTATATAAGACACTTTCTCTTTCTTATGGTATCAACCAATTTTGGTCTTTTCAGCTTTCAAGTGTTCGATGTGTCGAACCCTATCAGCTAATTGCGCCATATCCCTCAGATACTGTGTATCCAACTCTTTCTGATAGAATAGTCTAAACCACTTGCGTCTATTTCGACTAATTCATGCTCAAGGACTTGAGTAAAGCATCTAGCCTTCAAAAGTCTAAACTTGTTGAGTACTGATCGACTAACTCAACAGTCTTTCATTTGATGTTGGCCAGTTCTTTCAGACTTATTTTCAATTGTCCCATGTAAAACTATTCACGGAACAACCTCTCTAACTGCGTCCACGTTTGGACGGATTGTGGAGGTAGCATTGTGAACCACGTGAACACATTTTTTGTAAGAGAACTTGGAAAGTATTTCAACTTTAAATCCTCATTATTTTCTATGTCGTCATTTGATATCTGGCAACATGTTCGACGGTAGACTCTTCGGTGTCTCCGGTGAAATTGGTGAATTTTGGAACCTTCCACCCCTAGGTAATTTTGTTTGTAAAAAAAAAATCCAGTAAGGGAGAAGAATATGAAGGCCTCTGTAGGCCTGGGTTTATCCCGTTTCGAATTATGATCCGTTCGACAATAGCTTCTAAGTTTTGCTCCCTAGCCATTGCCTCTTGTCGAATCTGCCTGACCACATGGTCAGGATCTTGGTTCCTATTAACTAATACAACGGGAGGCCTTCGGGCCACCCTAGGTATTGGTTCGACTTCCTGGTATTCTTTTTCGATCGTTTTGTCTACCATCTCCTCATGTCGGACCGGAGTTTTCGGTCGAGGTCGAGGTGGGGGAGTCTGATGAACTTGTGCTCTAGGATCCCCTAGGAAATCCCCTATTCGAGTCATCTGAGTTTCTGGTTGTTGGTAAATCTGAGTTGAATCCTGAATTAACGGTCTTAGTATGGTACCCATTTGCTGAGTCAACATGTGGATCATTTCGTGATGCTTTCATCCATTTGTTGTCTCATGACTGCGGCAAAACTTGATGTGAAAGTTGGGATTGATTGAGATGATAATCCTAGACTTGGGGGTCGACCAAATTGGTTTTCCAAAGGTCCTAACCCCTGGTAGAATGGAAATGTCAACGATGGTGTTTCACCAAATATCGACTGGTATTATGCATACTTGCCATAAAATTAATTGGCATTCCCAATGTTTTATACATGGGGACTGTAAAACTGGGCATGTATTGCCCTGAAGTTCTCGTCGTCATCGACCTTGGAGTTTCAGGCTGACGCGGTGTTAAAATTGGTCCACTATATGTAGTCGAAACCGCAGGTATAGTGCCAGAACCAACATCAGTTGCTTGCAACACAACTGTGTCTCCTCCCGAAGACGTTTCTTTGTTTGGATGTGGTGACACCATTTTCCACTACGTAGTTGCATATACTGAACACGACACGCCCCACCAGATGTACCAATTTGTTAACGTAACAATCTCTAGCCTTTCTATCGAGGTTTACTTGTATGACCGACTAGAAAGTCCTAGACCAATATGTGTTGAGTATATGGTGTGTTTGTTGGTAAAGTGTTTGGAACAATAGAATAATAAGTAAAATGTTTGCAAATAGAAAATGTAGTAAAAGTAAAAGAGGGTAAAAGAAAGATAAAGATGTAAATGAACAAAGCAAATGAAAATAACTTGACAAGTTAAATGGTTTGAAAATAAATGTGGAAGCAGGTGCACATTTTGCAGGAAGTTAACTCTTTTTTCTTAGACGCCTGATAGTTCAAGTGTTTTCCTATTACAATGTTACAAATTCCACCAATAGAAATGAAAATCAGATATACTTAAATAGTAATAAAAATATAACTGCTAGGAGGTTGTGACCATTCATGATGCGCCACGTGTCGGAGCCTATCAACCTACGTCTCTAGTAACTTCCCATGTTCTGCCTCCAACGATCGGTGCCCATCATGGCATGTTGCCCTTTGACTTTGACAGGATCACTTGTTCCGTCGACTTTGCTTTCCTGATTTCTCCCTCCGTCGACTTCACTGTCGATCGCATCCCTACTGTTCTGATTTTTCCCTTCGTCGTGGTCGAAATTTGCCAGCTAACAGGGAGGCATATTAAGAAATAATATATCTATACTTGGAGGGACAATAAATATCCTTTATCTTTCTCACAATAATGGGTATATTATTTAGATCAATATAACAAGTATATACAATCCAAGAATCATCAATATGAGAACCATTTTCAATATTTACCTTCGACTAAGGTGATTAAAGTTGTTTATGGAGCAAGTTGGATTTACTTTTTCTCTGATACACTATAACTAGTTCTGAAGGTGTTGGTTAATTCTAAACAAAATACAATGGAGGAATGGAAATAAGACTAGAATTTGATTTAGGACCATGACTAGGAGTAGGTTCACTCAGAATATGTGAAAACTCAAGTTCATAAGTAGACTCAACATGACTAGGAGTAGATTCACTCAAAGTAGGAACTCACATCAATGTTTTAGGGAAGTTATGACAATGGTTGAAAACCTCAAACTCAGAGTTAGAATCATTCGTGTTCTTTCTCCGAGGCTCAAGACGAGTGAAATAAAACGCATTTTCGTGAAAGGTGACATCTTTACAAACAAAGTACATACGGACGAGAGGATGATATTATTGTACCCTCTTATGTTAGAAGATAACTCACAAAGACCCATTTAAGTGCATGGGAATCCAACTTAGTTCAGTGTTGCTTACGGACATGGACAAAAGCTACACACTCAAATACCTGAGATTTGAGACCCTGCAACAAATAAGTCAAATGAAGTTTGATCATAAACTAAATAAGATTAACACTAATTATAATACAAGATTGCATATAATTATCTAGAAAAGTAGCTGTCAAAATTTGATTAAGTTTAATATGATTTTGGGAGAGATATTTTGAAGAGATGGAATCGAGCAACTTCAAGTTAGTGACATTTTTTTCTTTTTGTGGCATCATTTGTTGTGGGGGTGTCGACACATGTAAACTAATTGATGATGTTTTATTTACAGGTAAAGTTGGAAAAATTATGATTAGAAGTTTTTTACCATTGTTAGAACTTATTCTTTAAATCTTTCCTTAATTGTGTTTGTACCACATTATAAAATTGAATATACAATTGTGTTACTTCTAATTTATTATTCATCAAGATAATTCAAGTTACTTGAGAATAATCATCAATAAAAGAAAAAAACTATTCCGCACTAGAAATGTTAGAAAAATAGGTTGGTCCCCAAACATTATAATAAATAAGATCAAACGGTTCATCACTTTTAGTAAGACTCAAAAGAAAAATAGTTGGCTTATGTTTATAAAACTAACAAATATCACATTTAAAAGACTCAACAAATTATTTAGTAAACAAGGATGAAAACATATAATTCATTAATAGAAAAGGAAGATGCCCAAGATGCTTGTGATAATGCCATAGTTGGGAGGTAAAAGAAAACTCTGAATGAGATTGAACTGTAGAAGACAACACCTTTTGATTAGTTCATGCATCAGAGATATGGTATAACCTTTAATGTTCCTTGCAAAAATTTCTTTTAAATAAAAAATCAAGAATAAAATATCTCAACAAATAGTAGCAAAGAGACGCCCAAATTGTGTTCAAATTGTTTCTTTTTTAATGAAAAGATAATCAATAAATACTATCAGTGCGTGAATACTGTTGTTGGATAAAACATTACTTTCGAGATGAACAATACCTTTAGAATGAACAATGATCACGTGATGAATAATACTTCCGAGATGAATAGTGTCCACGAGATTATATGGTGGTCACAAAGTGAACAATGTTTTTAAATTTCAAATAACCCACAATTTAGGGTGAGAATAGGCTAAGCCGACTAACAATGGCCTACATAGGACCGGTTCTTTAAATTTGGGTGCCTTTGGCGAATCAAAAAAGTGGTGTCCCTATAATTTTTTTAACAATAAATACATAAGGATAAAAGAAATAATTGGATAAAAAACACATTTTCATTTGACATTGTGCAAAAAGAATACAAGTATGGATCTTTGAATCAATGTTTATACTACATCAAAATATAAATCATTATAAAGAGACATATTCTTCTTCTTCTTCTTCTTAATTCGATCTTTTTTCCTATAAAAAAATTGACTAAACCTTTAAATTATTTAAATATCATCCTCTTAGCATTTTTTGTTGCAAAATTATTAATAATTCGTTCATAATTAAGGTTCTTCAAAAAATTATTTTCAATTGAAATCAACGCAAGACTATTTAATCTATCTTATGACATAGTAGGTCTCAATAAGATTTTAATAATTTTAATTTATAAAAACTTTTTTCAGCATATGCAACACTGATATGAATAGTAAATATTATTTAATAAGCTACGCATGCATTAGGAAAACAATTAAAAGTCTTAAAAGAACTCAATATCATATAGCTTGATTTTGATTCAACTGTTAAAACTTCTCCAATAACTTTCAATTCTTCAAACAAAATTGTTAGTTATGTGTTTTTATGATTTATAGCAATTTTGTTAAAACTTGCATCATAGCAAGATGTCGTGACATGTTGATCAGACATCTTTGCATGTTTTGTTTTGCTTCTTGGAAGACTTATTTTATTATAAGATATCTGAAGATTCTCTGAATATTTAGCTATCATATCTGATTGTCCAAGAAGGTTTATTTTATGAACTCTTGTTTCGTTTCCAACTGTGCACTTGTTTCATAAAAAGGGATGTTGAGATTTAATTTGATTCTGAAGAAGATTGTGCAGACTGGATGTTTTGAAACATTTGTGGAGACATTAATTTTGATTCTTCCGAATAGATGTCGAAACATTTATGAAGACATCAGATTTGATTCTGCAGAACAAATGTCGAGACATTTAAGGAAAAATTTGATTATGCAGACTGGATGTCGAAACATTTATAGAGACATCAGATTTGATTCTGCATAATAGATGTCGAAACATTTCTGGAGACATCAGATTTGATTCTATAGAACATATGTCGAAACATTTCTGGAGACATCAGATTTGATTCTATAGAACATATGTCGAAACATTTAAGGAAACATTTGATTGTGCAGATTGGATGTCGAAACATTTAATGAGACATCAGATTTGATTTGATCAGTTTTGATTTGATTTAGTTTATTTTGATTTGCTATTTTTTTAGCCCAAAGCCCATGCTTACTAAAGGCTATTTAAAGAGGACGTTACTAAACCTAATTGATAGGAAGAAGCAGCGTTGGAAATTGTCGTTGTTAGGGTTTAGTTGTCATTGTTATTTGTGAGTCATTCTAGTATCTCTTTGATACTTGAATTGGACTGAGTTCATTGAGTTGTAATTGTGAATCACTCAGGAGCTTTTAAGCAAGAGCGAATTTTGTTTTCATTGGAAGTGTGTCTTCTTTTCTTTGATTGTTTTTCAGTTGTTATCATTGTTGTGTGATTGAAGGGAAGTGAGAAGTGTCTCATATCTAGGGGAGTCTTAGATAGAAATTCCACGGGTAGTAATTAGGTGAGAAGTTTGTAAAACCAGAGGTTGTTTAGAACTTCAAACTAATATTGTTATAGTGGATTTCCTTCATGGCTTGGATGCCCCCAGATGTAGGTTACGTTGCACCGAATTGGATTAATAGTTGACATGTGTTATTTTCTTTCTGCTTTTTACATTATTATTATTTCTATTGTGACATGTCCTGAACCAGGTGTCGTGGCATCGTATACAACATATGTTATCTGCATAATTGTTTCTAGTGTGACATATCCTGAATCTGGTGTCGTGACATGGTATATGACATTTGTTATCTGCTTACTGTAGCACCTCAAATTTGCACCTATCATTGTACATACATTTTCATATTAGGTCATAGCATATCATGGTCCACTGCATAGCATTGCATTGTCCCATTTGCCTCAAGTGCAAGCCAATCAAGAAATTAGGTCAAATTGATCAGGAGATCAGTCAACCAAGCAAGCAAGCACAATTCTCAAGGATCCAAGGCCCTAGGGTTGGTCCAACATGTTCACATGACTTGGGGATCCATTTGAAGTGTTTTGGTCAAGGATTGAATGTTCAGAAGTCATCAGTCAGTGCACAGTCAGTCAGAAACCCTAAAAGTCAACTGTTGGTCAACTGTGCATTTAATCAGTGATTTGATGATGGAAATTGGTTTGAGGGGTCTCATTCATGTCCAAATAGGCCTCATGTATCATGTCAAACAACATCATTGAAGAATTTGAAGCCAGATCAGAAATTTCCAAAAATGGAAACTGGACCTGTAACTGAAACCTGCCCAAAATGGAAAGTCTTGATCCTCAAACTTACATCATGATAAAAGCTTCAAATGAATTTTTGCCCAACATGAAAGTTGAAGATCTTGTTCTCCCATTTCCGAAAAGTCCAAGAACACTCAATTCCCATGTATGGTTGGCAAGTTATGATCGAATCATTTTCAGAAATTCTTGAACTTCAAAAGGCCATATCTCTCAAACCATTTGGCCAATTTGGGTGGGGTTTTTTCCTACAAGTCACATTTGATCCCCTCTTTCCAAAAATGTAACTTTCATGTACCAAAACCTTATGGATCAAAATGGCATTTTTTGACTTACTTGAATTAATTTCAAGTGAAGTGAAATTTTGACTTTTTAAAATAAACCTTTTCCATCATTTTGGCCATTGGGAATTGATCTGAAATTGTATTTTGGACATGTTCAAAGTCAAATTCGTGCAAGTACATACACCCATCACCTAGTTGCTTGAAAATTGGAAAAAAAGTACATTTCTCAACAACTCTATCCCACATTTCCATGGACTTTGATTTGTACTCTTAAACAGAGAATTAAAAGATCATTTTCTGTCAATTACAAACCCTGGTTGCAGCCTCAAAACACAGAAAAAACCACTCTCTCAAAAATCACCATTTTCCTTCATCTTAAATTTCTGCTAAAAAAAACACCAAAGGGCTGGAATATTGGTCACTTGTTTCACGATCCATCATCATCTTGGGACCCTTTTCTAGCCTCATACCACGACTGTAAGCACAAAACCCAGCTCTGTTTTCTTCGACCCCCTCCCATGGCAGATTTCGAATCGGTTTGTTTCAAGCATCACTGAGCTAAAGTCATTCAACCATGCATCTTTTGGAAGCTTTGTGGACCTCTGTTTGAGCTTGTATCATCAAAACAACAACTGAATTCCAACTTTCTTCAAAAACAAGTAAGAGATCGATCTCTCTATTTTTCAAATCCATGCTATGCTTAGTGTAGATCTCTCCATGTTGAGTTTCATGATGCTTTTATTTTCGAAAATGGTTGGATATTCATGAAGTTACACTGAAATGAAGTTTGATGTTGTTTTGGATTCTTGCTCGATTCATGATGTATGCTGCGTTTTAATGAAAGTTATTGTTGGATTCTTGTTTGCCATGCTGGGATGTTCATTTCTGTGTTTTCAATTTTGATTTCTGGGAAAAAATTTCATCAAACACGATTTGGAGGTGATGACTGTTGGTGCTGTTCCAAAACCCTAGCTCCTGTTGCATTGCCCAGGAAATTGGAATTCTCACGTTGCATGTTCACTGTTACACCATGCCAGCCAATAGAAACATTCCCTTTCCGCGTCCAAAACGCGGTCGTTTGGTTTAGTGACTGCCAATATTACAAGATTGCCATCCGGTTCATTAATAAATCCAATTAATTCATTTTAATTTCAATAATTATTTCACTTTGATCATCAATCTTGCAAAATTCATAACTTGTTCATTTCAATTCCAAATTTCATGGGAATTTTTGCATCATCTTCATCATGATCCCTATTTTTTTATCATTATTTTTCCAGATTTTTTTGATCAGTGAATTTTAAATGGCCTTAGGGTGTGTGACATGTGCTCATATTTTGTACACTTAGCCAAAACATTTGTGAAATGGTGATACTTTATCCAATGGCTTCCAAATTTTTTGTGCTTAAACTAGACACACTCATGGTGATTTTGGTGTAGAGTTTGTGAATTTATCATTGCTGGTTTGTGAGTTATGATTTTTTGAATTGGGGTGTGACAATTTGTGTCACACCATTGATGTGCAACTTCATGATTTTCATTACCATGCTTCTTGAACTCAAATTGGTTTGAATTTTTGCATGAACCTACTCTTGTATGTCTAGTTTACATGTGAATTTTCTTGGAATCATTTGTGGCATTTCCTAATTGTTTGAGATTTTCTCCCTTGCTTGGTCATATGTTGACTTTTTGTGACACATGTTCCCATTTCATTTGTGAAATTCTCATACTTTATTAGATGGACTTGAAATTTCATATGTGATTACTAGACATCTTAAGATTTGCCATGGTTTTAGTCCCATTCATTTATCATACACCATTTCTGATTTATGATTTTTCTAAGTTGATGCATGTTTGGTTGACTTCATTGAGCATGTTCAAAATTGCTTTGACTTTCTGATTTTCATTGACTGCCTTCCACTTGTCTAAATGAGATGAAATTTGACATGCTTACCATGCTGTGGGTTGTGATTGAGCATGATTTATTTGGTGATTTTTGGAAATGTTTGAGATTGCTTTTGAGTTAAGTCTTGCTGTTGACTCCTATGAGCTTCTGTTTGCAACACTTTGACCTAAATTGTTCATGAAATGATGATGATGATTGATATGAATGTGAACCCAATTGGTTTTGTTTCTTGATTGTTTGAACATGATTTTGGATGCTTGCCCTTTGCTGTTTTGACTTTTTCATTCTCTTTTGACCCTAGGCTTGCCCTAGTGGTCCTGTTACTCACCTTTGAGCTCATGTTTTCAGGTTGACCAACAAATGACCAATGAGACCAACTCTTTTTGATTGAGCTTGCTTAAATATAATTGACTAACATGCTTGTTTTGTAGGTTGCTTGGCTCACATGCCTTGAACCTTGTGCATTGCACACCTATCTGCTTGTGCTGACTGTTAACCTTTGTTTCATTCTGATTTAACTTTGACTTGTATACTAATGTCTGCTTGACTGTTTCAGGTGCTTTTAGTTGCTTAGTTCTTTGTGAACTTTTGCTTTGCTTTGCTTATATAAGCAATTTGCATTGAGGTATATTTCTAATCTTCATGTAGTCTGGAAGACCTGGCCTGTTACTTGGCCAGGCAACTGTCTGAAGTCCTCCTTAAGAGGCAATGTTTGTGACTGTTTACTTTTGTCCTTGCATAGAGTCAAAGACCTCCTAAGTGAAGAGGCAATTGGCAGAACCCAAGGGATATGCAACCTATCCCCTGCTATTCAGTGTGTCTTCTGTTTTGCTCACACCACTGTGTTGATGCATTACAGATAAAAACCCAAGATCTTGTGCAATTGCACAGTTGAGTCAGTATCAAATGTGTAGAAGGGTTCCCACTTTCTGAACCCACACATTCTTGTCTTAAGCTCTCCCAGGCCAGGGATAAGAGCTGTGAAGTCTTATCTTCACTCACCTTTCATCTGCTTCACCTTAGCCCCTCAATGGCAAGGTTAAGAGCAACATCTACCCAGTTCCAGAGGTTTGTTTGTTGAGGTTGATATGACCCCTCGACTAAAACCTAACCCTTGCTTGAGCCACTTGCTTGTGTATAGTGTGTGCTATCTGTGCTTGTATGTTTGTTTGACTTGCTTCCTGTGCAAGTTAGGGTTAGTTTAGACTTGCTCCCTGTGCAAGTTAGGTTTTGCTTGGCTTGCTTCCTGTGCAAGTTAAGTGTGTGTGTGTGGCTTGCTTCCTGTGCAAGTCATGACTAGGATAGGCTGGCTCCCTGTGCCAGTTAGCTAGAAACCTTAACTTAGGGATGATTTTGCATGATAACATCTAGGCTCGAGTCGTAGTCTCCCTAGTTGTGTCTCCCTCTGTTATCTGGTTAGGCTAGTCCTTTATCCCTGCGTAGGGGAACTACGTCGCCCTGATCCTCATACCAGATGAGGTACGTAGGCAGGAGATGAGCTGATCTCTCCGGGCGCCTGTGTCTTTGTTTTGTGTTGTCGTGTGCTTGGAAGCTGATGTAAGTCCATCGAGTGGCATTAGGGTTCCAGTGTGCGTGTGTTTGGTTCGGATGCTGATGTAAGCCCGGTGATTGGCATTCAGGCTCCATGTTTGCCTTCTTGAGTGCGTTTTGGTTCGGATGCTGATGTAAGTCCAGTGATTGGCAGTCGGGCTCCACGTTTGCCTTTGTTTGTGTTTGTTTGTGTGCGTGTCAGCCGAGCTACGAATGCTCTGATTCTTCTCTCGTCCGAGGAGATACGTATGCATAGGATGCGATATCCTAGCGAGCATGTGTCGTTTCCCCAGTCCGAACTACTTCGACTCTGATGTCTATGCCTGATAGACTAAGTAGGCCCAGGATGCGATATTCTGCCGAGTCAGTCTCTTTTGTTTTCTTGTGTCTCTTTCAGCCAGTTGTGTGTGTGTTTGAGCAGTGTTTAGCAACCATTTTCCCTTCCTATTGTGCGTGGATCCCGTCGAGTACGACGGATGCGTAGGGGTGCTAATACCTTCCCTTCGCATAACCGACTCCCGAACCCATTCTCTTTGGTCGCAAGACCATGTTCTTTCCAGGTTTACTCTGAGCGTTTCCTTTCCCTCTTTTGGGATAAATAACGCACGGTGGCGGCTCTGTTGTTCTTGTTTTCCCGCCGGTTTTTCGCGTGATGCGACAGCTGGCGACTCTGCTGGGGATATAAGAGAAGTTGGCCTGTGCTGGTCCATCTTCCCTAAGCGAGTCTCTCCTAGCGCTCTCTAGGTTAGGGTTTTGGTTGCTTTGTGCTGTTATTTATTGCATTCATTTGTATATATTTGCATTTACTGTTTGCATTTATTGTTTGCATTAATGTTTGCATTCATTCATTGTTCACCTGGCTGGTTGTCTGTTTCTCTCTGTTGGGGTGGGAGTCACATGAGGTAAAAGGCCCAATACCCAGGCCATGAGTGAAATCTAGGATACTTAGGAATAGAGTGATTCATGGGAAGCGGGTGGTATTGCGCCACTTAGCAGAACATTGATATCACGAGCAGTTCAGACCCTGGTGGGGCATTATCGTTACATACTTCGGGTGTGTATATGATGATGTTCTGCGAAAGGTTATTTATGCTGCGTTTCTCTCGACCTTACCCTGGCTTAGACGACACCCGTGAGTGGGGAGGGAATGATCATTATTACAGGTACAGTTGGTGACTTGTTGGTGACTTGTTGGTGACTTGTGATCCTGTTGGTGACTATTGGTTCAGAATTTTGGGGTCTCAGATGACTTTGGGTTTCAGATGAATTTGTGGTTCCAAGTTCAAGCCGAAGTTTTGATCCTGTGTTCTGAGAGACACAGCCAACCAGTCGTGTCTGCATCATTTGCATCATAGCATATTTATTTTTCAAAAGAAACGCAATAAAAAAGGATATAAAAAAAAAAGAAAAAGAAAAAGAAAAAAAAACTAATCCCTGCATGCATATCATTTCTCAGGTACATTCCAGAGTTTGTTCACTGATAGAGATGGCAACAGTCCCAGAGTTGAAGCGGAAGACTTGTTCCTACAGCTTTCACCGTGAACCTTTGACGTCTCTGATTGAGTTGAGCGACCTTATGACCAGTGGTAACCAGAAGGGGTTTGTTGACCAGTATGGAGATATTCTGACACTGTTGAAGATGGTAGTCGATCCGGTACCGTTGCAGACTCTTCTACAGTTCTACGACCCAGAGCTTCATTGTTTCACCTTTCAAGATTATCAGTTGGCACCTACTCTTGAGGAATACTCCATTCTGCTGAGTGTCCCGGTCCGGTATCAGGTTCCTTTCTTGGATGTGCCCAAGGAGGTTGATTTCAGAGCTGTTGCCAGAGCTCTCCATTTGGGTATCAAGGAAGTCAGTGATAGTTGGAAGTCCAGTGGGGATGTTGTAGGATTGCCTTTGAAGTTTCTGTTGAGGGTAGCTAGAGAAGAAGCAGAGAAGGGAAGTTGGGAAGCCTTTCATGCTCAGTTGGCCGTCATGATCTATGGGGTCGTCTTGTTTCCGAGTATGCCCAATTTTGTTGACTATGCTGCAGTCAGTATTTTCATTGGAGGAAATCCAGTTCCTACTCTGTTGGCTGACACTTACTATGTTGTTCACAGTAGGCATGGTAAAGGTGGGGCTATCAGGTGTTGTCTCCCGCTTTTGCTCAGATGGTTCTTGTCTCTCCTGCCAGTCAGTGGACCTTTTGTGGATGCTCAGAGCACGCATAAGTGGACTCAGAGGGTTATGTCTCTTACTTCCTATGATATCAGATGGCAATCTTACCGGATGGATGTGCGAAACGTCATTATGAGCTGTGGAGGATTCCGTAATGTGCCACTCGTAGGGACTAGGGGTTGCATCAATTACAACCCGGTTCTTTCTCTCCGCCAGTTGGGGTTTGTGATGAAGGGAAGACCACTTGAGGCGGAGGTAGCAGAAAGTGTGTATTTTGAGAAGCAGAGTGACCCGGCCAGATTGGAGCAGATAGGGAGAGCTTGGAAGTCTATTGGTGTGAAGGATGGATCTGTCTTAGGGAAGAAGTTTGTCGTTGCTATGCCCGATTACACTGATTGGGTCAAGGAGAGAGTAGAAACTTTGTTGTTACCCTACGATAGGATGGAGCCGTTGCAGGAGCAACCACCTTTGATCCTTGCTGAGAGTGTGCCTGCGGAGCACTACAAGCAAGCCCTGATGGAGAATCGCCGTTTGAGAGGGAAGGAGCAAGATACTCAGATGGAGCTGTACGAAGCCAAAGCTGATAGGTTGAATTTGGCTCATCAACTCAGAGGAGTGCGAGAAGAAGATGCTAGCAGACTGAGAAACAAAAAGAGATCCTACGAGGAGGTGGAGAGCATGTTAGATGCAGAACACCGGGAGTGCTTGAGGCTGCAGAGAGCTGAGGCCAGCTATCAGAAGAAGATCAGAGACTTGGAGAAGCAACTCAGAGATAAAGACATCCAGTTGAAGAAGGAAGTAGACTTGAGACAGGCATCAGAGAACCACCTTGGAGGAGAAGTGGTAGAGCTTAGACGACAACTGAAGGAGAAGATCACTCTTTTGCCAGAATGTTCAGAATGTGACCTGTTGATAGACCAGTGTCAGTACTTGAAGACTCTCATTCCGGGAGGCCGTTTGTCTTAGCTTGTATCTTTGATATGTATGTTGAGAATCACCTCCAGGCTTGTTGGATGGGATTCATTGTTGTACTCCGATTGTTTGAATTTTCTTTGTCGACTTTGTTGTATGATCCTGTTACTCATATAGATGAGGTTGTTGGTTTCACCTTGTACTCATCACTCTTGTGTATGTTGTTTCTGTGCTTCTATGTTGTTCTTGCTGCAGGTTGCCATCTTTTGAGGATGACTCAGGCTCTTTGAATGCCTGAGGAATGAACATATCATGTGCATCATACGCATCATTAGCACCATACTCATATCATTTTGCATAACAGGTGTTCTTGGTCGTGACTTCTCACTCTTGGTTCCTGTTCAGGCAGGATAGCTGATCAACGTCCGCACCGCTACTCAACAAGACTGAATCAACAGAGAGGTATGGATCAAGTTCAAGCAGAGTTGGCTGAGATGAAGGCTAACATGGCCCAGTTTATGAATATGATGCAAGGGGTTGCACAAGGTCAAGAAGAACTTCGAGCCATGGTTCAGAGACAAGAGGCTGCAGTTCCACCGGTCAACCATGCTCCGCCAGAGGGAGGCCCGGTCAATGATAATAATGTTGCTGCTGCTGTACCCATCAACAACTATGCTGCAGGTGATGAGTTGGGGGGTATTCGAATCAACGGTCAACCTATTGTTCCAGATGCCGCTAATGCCAGAACGATCCATGCCCCGGCCCGTAATCCTGTTCCGATTGTTGACAGACAAGAGGATATGTTCTCTCTGCTCAGTGAAGACGAAGACGTTCTGGGAAGGGTTAATGAGAGGGATCGTAAAGTTGATGCCCTTGCTGAGAAAATTAGAGCTATGGAATGTCAGAATTCTCTCGGTTTCGATGTTACCAATATGGGATTGGTGGAAGGTTTGAGAATCCCTTACAAGTTCAAAGCACCGTCCTTCGATAAATACAACGGTACTTCTTGCCCTCGCACCCATGTGCAGGCTTATTATCGAAAAATCTCTGCGTATACCGATGATGAAAAGATGTGGATGTATTTTTTCCAAGATAGTCTATCTGGGGCTTCTTTGGACTGGTACATGGAATTGAAGAGAGATTCTATCCGCTGTTGGAGGGATCTGGGTGAGGCCTTTTTGAGGCAATACAAACACAACATGGACATGGCACCGAGCCGGACTCAGCTGCAGAGTCTATGTCAGAAATCCAATGAGAGCTTCAAGGAGTACGCTCAGAGGTGGCGTGAACTGGCTGCTAGAGTTCAACCCCCTATGCTGGAGAGGGAGTTGACAGATATGTTTATCGGTACTCTTCAGGGTGTGTTTATGGACCGGATGGGGAGCTGCCCATTCGATAGTTTTTCTGATGTTGTCATTTGTGGAGAGAGGACTGAGAGCTTGATTAAAACTAGGAAGATCCAAGATGTTGGTTCCTCTTCTTCTAAGAAGCCGTTTGCTGGGGCACCTCGTCGAAGAGAGGGTGAAACTAATGCTGTTCAACACCGCAGAGATCAGAACAGAATTGAATACCGTCAAGCTGCTGCAGTGACCATTCCGGCACCTCAACCTCGTCAACAACAACAACAAAGAGTTCAACAACCGCAACAACAACAACAACAGCAACGTCCGTATCAGCCCAGACAAAGGATGCCTGATCGACGTTTTGATTCGCTACCCATGTCGTACGCCGAACTGCTGCCCGAACTACTCAGGTTGGGGATGGTTGAGTTGCGTACAATGGCTCCGCCTACAGTATTGCCTCCTGGGTACGACGCCAACGTCCGTTGTGACTTTCACTCTGGGGCACCAGGGCATCATACTGAGAAGTGTCGGGCTCTCCAGCACAAGGTCCAAGATTTGATCGATGCCAAAGCAATCAACTTCGCTCCAGTGCCTAACGTCGTAAACAACCCTATGCCTCAGCATGGTGGGCATAGAGTGAACAATATTGAGGGGAAGGAAGCTGAAGATCTGGTTGTTAGTGTTGATGATGTTCAGACTTCTCTGCTAGTTGTGAAGGGTCGTCTGCTGAATGGGGGTGTCTACTCGGGTTGTGATAAGGATTGTTTGGGCTGTGCAGAATCTGAGAATGGTTGCGACCAGCTAAGGGCCGGTATCCAGGGTATGATGGATGAGGGTTGTTTGCAATTCAGTAGGGCTGTAAAAGATCGTGGAACAGTGTCAACTATCACCATTTACTTTAAACCGTCTGAAGGACGTGGACAAAGGGTCGTTAGTGCACCTGCAACAAATGGTACCCCAGTTACCATTTCCGTGCCTGTAACCATCAGTGCTCCAACTACTATCGCCGCGTCTGGAAGAAGGGCTGTTGAGAATAGTAGAGCCGTGCCGTGGAAGTATGATAATGCTCACCGCAGTTACAGAAGGGCTGAAAGTCAGACGAGACCAGTGAATCAAGCTCCAGTGACAATTGGTTTACCGAATAGAGTTCCTGCAACTGTTGGTCCGGCTGTGGATAATGTAGGGGGTCCAGGAGGTTTTACCAGAAGCGGTCGTCTGTTCGCACCGCAGCCTTTGAGGGACAATAATGCTGAGGCTCTCGCCAAAGCAAAGGGTAAGCAAGCTGTGGTTGAGGAAGAACCTGTCCAGAAGGAAGCGCCCGAGGGGTCATTTGAGAAGGACGTGGAGGAGTTTATGAAGATAATCAAGAAGAGTGACTACAAGATTGTAGATCAGCTGAATCAAACTCCGTCCAAGATTTCTATACTTTCACTGTTGTTGTGCTCTGAGGCACACCGTAATGCCTTGCTGAAGATGTTGAATCTGGCTTACGTGCCTCAGAGATTTCTGTCAATCAACTGGAGGGTGTGATGGCCAATGTGAGCACCAGGCATGGTGTAGGATTCACCAACCTGGACTTACCGCCTGAAGGGCGGAACCATAACAAAGCCTTGCACATCACCATGGAGTGCAAGGGGGCAGTGTTGTCTCACGTATTGGTAGACACCGGGTCGTCGCTGAATGTGCTGCCTAAGCAGATTCTGAAGAAGATTGATGTGGAAGGGTTTGTGCTTACTCCCAGTGACCTGATCGTTCGTGCTTTCGACGGATCCAAACGTTCTGTGTGTGGGGAAGTTACCTTGCCTGTGAAGATAGGTCCTGAGGTATTCGATATCATCTTCTATGTTATGGACATCCAGCCCGCCTATAGTTGTTTATTGGGGCGTCCATGGATTCATGCAGCAGGGGCAGTCTCGTCGACTCTCCATCAAAAGCTCAAGTATGTCTGGAACGGTCAGATTGTGACCGTGTGCGGTGAAGAAGAGATTCTGGTGAGTCATCTATCCTCGTTCAAATATGTTGAGGTGGATGGCGAGATCCACGAAACCTTATGCCAGGCGTTTGAGACTGTGGCTCTTGAGAAAGTGGCGTACGCTGAGCAGAGGAAGCCAGGTGCTTCAATTACTTCTTACAAGCAGGCTAAGGAGGTTGTTGATTCTGGCAAAGCTGAAGGCTGGGGCAAGATGGTGGACTTGCCTGTTAAAGAAGACAAATTTGGCGTTGGTTACGAGCCTCTCCAAGCAGAGCAGAATGGTCAAGCGGGTCCGAGTACCTTTACCAGCGCTGGGCTGATGAATCATGGCGACGTCTCTGCAACCGGTAGTGAAGACTGTGACAGTGATTGTGATTTGGACAACTGGGTTCGCCCGTGTGCACCAGGGGGGTCTATCAACAACTGGACGGTTGAAGAAGTGGTTCAAGTTACTCTTCTGACAGAGTAATTTTCTGTTGTTTTTTCATTTTGCATGAAAATCCTACGATCTGCCCAAGGCGTAGTGATTCATTGTAGGGCCTCATCATGTTTTAATGATTATCATTAATGAAGGACATTTTTTGAAATCAAACTTTGTGATCCCTGTCTTTCTATTTTTGGTTTTCATCCTTTTTCAAAAACAATAAAATGGCAATGTTTTTGTTTTTGTGACTTTATTGAACTCTTTTTCTAAAACAAAGCATTAAACATGCAGAAGCGATCTTAGGGCATTCACTATGAACAGTTCTGTTATGGCTCAGTATGATTTCGACAATCCCGTCTACCAAGCTGAAGAGGAGAGTGAGGAAGACTGTGAACTCCCTGCAGAATTGGTCAGATTGCTGAAGCAGGAGGAAAGGGTCATCCAACCTCATCAGGAGGAGTTGGAGGTTGTTAATTTGGGTACTGAGGACGCCAAAAGAGAAATCAAGATTGGGGCTGCTTTAGAAGACTATGTCAAGAAGAGGCTGATTGAGATGCTGCGAGAATATGTGGAGATATTCGCCTGGTCATATCAAGATATGCCTGGGTTAGATACAGACATTGTGGTGCATCGATTACCTCTTAGAGAAGGATGTCCTTCGGTCAAGCAGAAGCTTCGTAAAACGAGTCCTGATATGGCAACTAAGATCAAGGAAGAGGTTCAGAAGCAGTGGGATGCAGGTTTTTTGGCTGTTACAAGTTATCCCCCATGGGTGGCCAACATCGTTCCTGTGCCGAAGAAGGATGGTAAAGTCAGAATGTGTGTCGATTACCGGGATTTGAATAGAGCGAGTCCGAAAGATGATTTCCCATTACCTCACATTGATGTATTGGTTGATAATACGGCTCAATCCTCGGTATTCTCTTTCATGGATGGTTTCTCTGGATATAACCAGATCAAGATGGCGCCAGAGGACATGGAAAAGACGACATTCATTACACCTTGGGGCACGTTCTGTTATAAGGTGATGCCATTTGGGCTAAAGAATGCTGGTGCTACCTATCAGAGGGCAATGACGACTCTTTTTCATGACTTGATGCACAAAGAAATTGAAGTGTACGTAGATGATATGATTGCGAAGTCGCAGACAGAAGAAGAGCACCTGGTTAATCTGCAGAAGTTGTTTGACAGGTTGGTCAAGTTCAAGCTGAGGTTGAATCCGAACAAGTGTACGTTTGGAGTGAGATCAGGGAAGCTTTTAGGCTTCATTGTCAGTGAGAAAGGGATTGAGGTTGACCCAGCGAAAGTCAAAGCTATTCAAGAGATGCCTGAACCGAAAACGGAGAAGCAAGTCCGTGGGTTTTTAGGGAGATTGAACTACATTGCAAGGTTCATATCTCACCTAACTGCCACATGTGAACCAATTTTCAAACTGCTTAGAAAGAATCAGGCGATCAAGTGGAATGATGACTGTCAGAAAGCTTTTGACAAGATTAAAGAGTATTTACAGAAACCTCCAATCCTTATACCTCCAGTTCCAGGGAGACCTCTGATAATGTACCTGTCAGTGACTGAGAACTCGATGGGGTGTGTATTGGGACAGCATGACGAGTCTGGTCGAAAAGAGCATGCCATATACTACCTTAGCAAAAAGTTTACCGACTGTGAAACAAGATATTCACTGCTCGAGAAAACTTGCTGTGCTTTGGCCTGGGCTGCTCACCGACTGAGGCAGTATATGTTGAACCATACTACCATGTTGATTTCTAAGATGGATCCAGTAAAGTACATCTTTGAGAAACCGGCTCTCACCGGGCGCGTTGCTCGTTGGCAGATGATTCTAACAGAATATGATATTCAGTACACGTCACAAAAGGCCATCAAAGGTAGTATTCTGTCAGACTACCTCGCCGAGCAACCGATTGAAGATTATCAGCCTATGATGTTTGAATTCCCTGATGAAGACATCATGTATCTGAAGATGAAAGATTGCGAAGAGCCTCTTGTTGAGGAAGGACCGGATCCAGATGACAAATGGACACTGATGTTTGATGGGGCTGTGAATATGAACGGTAACGGTGTTGGGGCAGTATTGATCAATCCTAAAGGTGCTCATATACCTTTTTCTGCCAAATTGACGTTTGACGTCACCAACAACGAAGCTGAGTATGAGGCTTGTATCATGGGGATAGAAGAAGTCATTGATCTGAGGATCAAAACTCTTGACATTTATGGAGATTCAGCTCTAGTGGTCAATCAAGTCAACGGAGATTGGAATACGAATCAGCCGCATTTGATTCCGTATAGAGATTACACCAGAAGAATACTGACGTTCTTCAAGAAGGTGAAGTTGTACCATGTCCCCCGGGATGAGAATCAAATGGCTGATGCCTTGGCTACTTTGTCGTCAATGATCAAAGTGCATTGGTGGAATCATGTGCCACATGTTGCAGTGAATCGACTCGAGAGGCCTGCGTACGTGTTTGCAGCCGAGTCTGTTGTGATTGATGAGAAGCCGTGGTATTATGACATCAAGAACTTCCTCAAGACTCAGGAGTATCCTGAGGGTGCGTCGAAGAATGACAAGAAAACCCTGAGAAGGCTAGCTGGAAGCTTCTATTTGAATCAGGATGATGTGTTGTATAAGAGAAACTTTGACATGGTCTTGCTCAGATGCGTGGACAGACCCGAGGCGGACATGTTAATGCAGGAAGTTCATGAAGGTTCCTTCGGTACTCATGTCGGCGGACATGCAATGGCTAAGAAATTGTTGAGAGCAGGTTATTACTGGATGACTATGGAATCCGATTGTTTCAAGTATGCTCGGAAGTGCCATAAGTGTCAAATCTATGCTGATAAGGTGCATGTACCACCAAGTCCTCTGAATGTCATGAATTTGCCTTGGCCGTTTGCCATGTGGGGCATTGATATGATTGGGAAGATTGAGCCTACTGCTTCGAATGGACATCGCTTCATCTTGGTTGCGATTGACTATTTCACCAAATGGGTGGAAGCAGCTTCCTATGCTAACGTTACCAAACAAGTGGTTACCCGGTTCATCAAGAAAGAAATCATCTGTCGTTATGGAGTTCCTGAGAGAATCATCACTGACAATGGTTCGAATCTCAATAACAAGATGATGAAAGAGCTTTGTAAAGATTTCAAGATTGAACATCACAACTCTTCTCCTTACAGACCGAAGATGAATGGTGCTGTAGAAGCGGCAAACAAGAATATCAAGAAGATTGTGCAGAAGATGGTCGTTACGTACAAGGATTGGCATGAGATGCTGCCTTTCGCTTTGCATGGGTACCGTACCTCAGTACGTACGTCGACCGGGGCAACCCCTTACTCCCTTGTGTACGGTATGGAAGCTGTCCTACCTGTTGAAGTGGAGATTCCTTCTCTGAGAGTTTTATTGGATGTCAAGCTGGACGAAGCCGAGTGGATTCGAACAAGGTTTAACGAGTTGAGCCTTATCGAAGAGAGACGGCTAGCAGCTGTATGCCATGGACAGTTGTATCAGCAAAGGATGAAGCGAGCCTTTGATCAGAAAGTGCGTCCTCGAAGCTATCAGATAGGTGATCTAGTTTTGAAGAGGATCCTTCCTCCCGGTACAGATAACAGGGGCAAGTGGACTCCTAATTATGAAGGTCTGTATGTTGTGAAGAAGGTCTTCTCCGGTGGAGCCTTGATGCTTACAACTATGGATGGTGAAGATTTTCCGTCCCCTGTTAACTCAGATGTAGTCAAAAAATACTTCGCATAAATTGACCCGCTGGACAAAAAGAATAAAAGAGTCCAGGCAAAAAAAGGGCATCCCGGCGAACCAAAAAACAGAAAGAAAAGGTTCGGGCAAAAATTAGGGATAAAATGAAAAGAATTTGTACACCCGGTAAGTCGAAAACCCGCAAGGGCGACTTAGGCAAAAATGGGTATCCCGGTGGATTGAAAACCCGAAAGGGCGATCCAGCCAAAAGAGGGATTAAAGCGAAGACTACAGTCTGAGTTGTCTGTACTTCATCAAGCTCTGTCGTCTGCCATCTCGAAAGATGTGATCCGTCCAGTCATTCTTCTCAGAAAGCAAGGAGTTGTGAGGAAAACTGATGATCTGTGAGTTATAACAGAATTGGGAAATAGTGGATGCCGTGTTCACATTACCATTAGGATAGATTTTTCCTTTTGTGCGCAATTACCTCTTTCTAGGAATTGCTTCCCAATGTATTTGCCTCTTCAGGCACATTTTCAATCAATAGAAGTCGTTATTCAGATAAATAGCTCTTGTTTTTATTTTTACTGTTTTGTTTGCAAAAATGTCCGAATTTTTGATAAGCATTGCATATAAGGACATGAAGGCTAAACAATGACTTGCAGGATGATGAAACATTTGAAAATCATCTTGAATGTTGAGGACACTTGAGCGTATCTTGTCCATGTATCCCCTGGGGGCATTCTGTTGTGCTGTTTTTTCAGGATCGGCATCTGTGAGGACGTTTCCTCAGCAGATATTTTCCCCAAGCAAGTTTGGAAGCTATCAGAGCTACGTTCCCCTGCGGAGACGTCTGTGGATAGTGCCTTCTATTCCCCAACAGATCTAAGGATTGCCTATTCTTAGCAGGCCTGTATTTGCCGATTTCCTCCCGAGTGAGGCAGACTCATTGAAATTTATCTCCAACATTTATCCTATCTGTGGACTGAAGGATATCCCTAGCGGAGTTTACCTTCCCCCAGCAGCAGTGCTATTCTCCAACATGAGTGAAAAGTCGTTGCTCTCCCTGCAGAGTCTCCCCGCAGAGTTGGAGTACCCGATCAGTTCTGGCTCCCCAGCCGGAGTTTTTCATCATTTTTGCATTTTAGTGATCATTGCATCCTCAAACTGCGTAGCATTCCCATTCAATATGGAGCATTACGCCATAGAAAAATTCAAACATATGCATTCATGTGTTAACCTCACCAGACCGTATCCCCGGCAGAGGCGGATCTTTTCATTCAACATCAGCACAGCAAGTCTGTTACAGTTGCTCTTGGCAGCACTCAGGATTGATATCCCCACAGAGGTTTATTACCTCACCCGTTGGTGACAGAAAGTTTGTTTCTCCCCAGTGAGACCCCCAGCAAGTGGTCAACCTTGCCTTGACATATCTAAAAAGTCGTTCTTGTGATACCGGTAAGTGTCATACTAGCACCCGCGTGTGTTTCTTTGTTTGGTGTCGGTAAACACCATTGTTTCGGTGTCTGTAAACATCGGGTATTCTCCCCAGTCATCAGTAAATGTCTGGTCATCATTTTTGGTGTCGGTAAACACCATTGTTTCGGTGTCTGTAAACATCGGGTTTTTCTCCCCAGTCATCGGTAAATGTCTGGTCATCATTTTTGGTGTCGGTAAACACCATTGTTTCGGTGTCTGTAAACATCGAGTCTTTTCTGCGGTCATCGGTAAATGTCTGATTTTCCCCAGCTAGATCCCCAGTAGAGTCATCGGTAAATGTCCTATCTGGTTTCCAGTTGCAAATATTTGTTTTTTCCCTTAGTAAAGTGTTCCCCGGTCATCGGTAAATGTCTGGTCGTTTGTTTTGATGTCGGTAAACATCATCTTTCGATGTCGGTAAACGTCGAGTCTCATCCCAGTCATCGGTAAATGTCTGGTCATGCTTTGTTTCCTTGTTGATAAAATCAAGATCCCCAGAAGTCGTCGGTAAACGTCTTGTCTGATTACACCACAAAGATTTTGTTCCTCCCCAAGTGGAGACGCCATCGGTAAATGGCCCCGTATGCTTCGATATCGGTAAATATTGAATACCCAGTTTTATCCGCCATCGGTAAATGGCCCCGTTTTCTTCGATATCGGTAAATATCAAATCCCCAGTTGCAGTAGCCATCGGTAAATGGTCGAGTTGAAGTTGATATCGGTAAATGTCAAGTTTCTCTGAAGCCGCCATCGGTAAATGGTCTTGTCTCCTTTTACATCAGAATTGTTTCCCAACAGCCATCGGTAAATGGTCTTGCTGAAGTTGATATCGGTAAATATCAAGTTACCATCTTCTAAACATCGGTAAATGGTTTCGCCTTTCTGAAGTTGTCAATTGCAGGCGTCATCAGTAAATGACGTGGTTCTTCTTGTATCATATCCAGCAGAGTGCAAATTTCTACGGTTCTTGGTATTCAATCCCTGTTCACCCTGAAAGTCTGACAGCCGTTGCTCTCATCCATTCGGGTTCCCAGCTGATTGAATAGGGGCAGTTGTAGCACCTCAAATTTGCACCTATCATTGTACATACATTTTCATATTAGGTCATAGCATATCATGGTCCACTGCATAGCATTGCATTGTCCCATTTGCCTCAAGTGCAAGCCAATCAAGAAATTAGGTCAAACTGATCAGGAGATCAGTCAACCAAGCAAGCAAGCACAATTCTCAAGGATCCAAGGCCCTAGGGTTGGTCCAACATGTTCACATGACTTGGGGATCCATTTGAAGTGTTTTGGTCAAGGATTGAATGTTCAGAAGTCATCAGTCAGTGCACAGTCAGTCAGAAACCCTAAAAGTCAACTGTTGGTCAACTGTGCATTTAATCAGTGATTTGATGATGGAAATTGGTTTGAGGGGTCTCATTCATGTCCAAATAGGCCTCATGTATCATGTCAAACAACATCATTGAAGAATTTGAAGCCAGATCAGAAATTTCCAAAAATGGAAACTGGACCTGTAACTGAAACCTGCCCAAAATGGAAAGTCTTGATCCTCAAACTTACATCATGATACAAGCTTCAAATGAATTTTTGCCCAACATGAAAGTTGAAGATCTTGTTCTCCCATTTCCGAAAAGTCCAAGAACACTCAATTCCCATGTATGGTTGGCAAGTTATGATCGAATCATTTTCAGAAATTCTTGAACTTCAAAAGGCCATATCTCTCAAACCATTTGGCCAATTTGGGTGGGGTTTTTTCCTACAAGTCACATTTGATCCCCTCTTTCCAAAAATGTAACTTTCATGTACCAAAACCTTATGGATCAAAATGGCATTTTTTGACTTACTTGAATTAATTTCAAGTGAAGTGAAATTTTGACTTTTTAAAATAAACCTTTTCCATCATTTTGGCCATTGGGAATTGATCTGAAATTGTATTTTGGACATGTTCAAAGTCAAATTCGTGCAAGTACATACACCCATCACCTAGTTGCTTGAAAATTGGAAAAAAAGTACATTTCTCAACAACTCTATCCCACATTTCCATGGACTTTGATTTGTACTCTTAAACAGAGAATTAAAAGATCATTTTCTGTCAATTACAAACCCTGGTTGCAGCCTCAAAACACAGAAAAAACCACTCTCTCAAAAATCACCATTTTCCTTCATCTTAAATTTCTGCTAAAAAAAACACCAAAGGGCTGGAATATTGGTCACTTGTTTCACGATCCATCATCATCTTGGGACCCTTTTCTAGCCTCATACCACGACTGTAAGCACAAAACCCAGCTCTGTTTTCTTCGACCCCCTCCCATGGCAGATTTCGAATCGGTTTGTTTCAAGCATCACTGAGCTAAAGTCATTCAACCATGCATCTTTTGGAAGCTTTGTGGACCTCTGTTTGAGCTTGTATCATCAAAACAACAACTGAATTCCAACTTTCTTCAAAAACAAGTAAGAGATCGATCTCTCTATTTTTCAAATCCATGCTATGCTTAGTGTAGATCTCTCCATGTTGAGTTTCATGATGCTTTTATTTTCGAAAATGGTTGGATATTCATGAAGTTACACTGAAATGAAGTTTGATGTTGTTTTGGATTCTTGCTCGATTCATGATGTATGCTGCGTTTTAATGAAAGTTATTGTTGGATTCTTGTTTGCCATGCTGGGATGTTCATTTCTGTGTTTTCAATTTTGATTTCTGGGAAAAAAATTCATCAAACACGATTTGGAGGTGATGACTGTTGTTGCTGTTCCAAAACCCTAGCTCCTGTTGCATTGCCCAGGAAATTGGAATTCTCACGTTGCATGTTCACTGTTACACCATGCCAGCCAATAGAAACATTCCCTTTCCGCGTCCAAAACGCGGTCGTTTGGTTTAGTGACTGCCAATATTACAAGATTGCCATCCGGTTCATTAATAAATCCAATTAATTCATTTTAATTTCAATAATTATTTCACTTTGATCATCAATCTTGCAAAATTCATAACTTGTTCATTTCAATTCCAAATTTCATGGGAATTTTTGCATCATCTTCATCATGATCCCTATTTTTTTATCATTATTTTTCCAGATTTTTTTAATCAGTGAATTTTAAATGGCCTTAGGGTGTGTGACATGTGCTCATATTTTGTACACTTAGCCAAAACATTTGTGAAATGGTGATACTTTATCCAATGGCTCCCAAATTTTTTGTGCTTAAACTAGACACACTCATGGTGATTTTGGTGTAGAGTTTGTGAATTTATCATTGCTGGTTTGTGAGTTATGATTTTTTGAATTGGGGTGTGACAATTTGTGTCACACCATTGATGTGCAACTTCATGATTTTCATTACCATGCTTCTTGAACTCAAATTGGTTTGAATTTTTGCATGAACCTACTCTTGTATGTCTAGTTTACATGTGAATTTTCTTGGAATCATTTGTGGCATTTCCTAATTGTTTGAGATTTTCTCCCTTGCTTGGTCATATGTTGACTTTTTGTGACACATGTTCCCATTTCATTTGTGAAATTCTCATACTTTATTAGATGGACTTGAAATTTCATATGTGATTACTAGACATCTTAAGATTTGCCATGGTTTTAGTCCCATTCATTTATCATACACCATTTCTGATTTATGATTTTTCTAAGTTGATGCATGTTTGGTTGACTTCATTGAGCATGTTCAAAATTGCTTTGACTTTCTGATTTTCATTGACTGCCTTCCACTTGTCTAAATGAGATGAAATTTGACATGCTTACCATGCTGTGGGTTGTGATTGAGCATGATTTATTTGGTGATTTTTGGAAATGTTTGAGATTGCTTTTGAGTTAAGTCTTGCTGTTGACTCCTATGAGCTTCTGTTTGCAACACTTTGACCTAAATTGTTCATGAAATGATGATGATGATTGATATGAATGTGAACCCAATTGGTTTTGTTTCTTGATTGTTTGAACATGATTTTGGATGCTTGCCCTTTGCTGTTTTGACTTTTTCATTCTCTTTTGACCCTAGGCTTGCCCTAGTGGTCCTGTTACTCACCTTTGAGCTCATGTTTTCAGGTTGACCAACAAATGACCAATGAGACCAACTCTTTTTGATTGAGCTTGCTTAAATATCATTGACTAACATGCTTGTTTTGTAGGTTGCTTGGCTCACATGCCTTGAACCTTGTGCATTGCACACTTATCTGCTTGTGCTGACTGTTAACCTTTGTTTCATTCTGATTTAACTTTGACTTGTATACTAATGTCTGCTTGACTGTTTCAGGTGCTTTTAGTTGCTTAGTTCTTTGTGAACTTTTGCTTTGCTTTGCTTATATAAGCAATTTGCATTGAGGTATATTTCTAATCTTCATGTAGTCTGGAAGACCTGGCCTGTTACTTGGCCAGGCAACTGTCTGAAGTCCTCCTTAAGAGGCAATGTTTGTGACTGTTTACTTTTGTCCTTGCATAGAGTCAAAGACCTCCTAAGTGAAGAGGCAATTGGCAGAACCCAAGGGATATGCAACCTATCCCCTGCTATTCAGTGTGTCTTCTGTTTTGCTCACACCACTGTGTTGATGCATTACAGATAAAAACCCAAGATCTTGTGCAATTGCACAGTTGAGTCAGTATCAAATGTGTAGAAGGGTTCCCACTTTCTGAACCCACACATTCTTGTCTTAAGCTCTCCCAGGCCAGGGATAAGAGCTGTGAAGTCTTATCTTCACTCACCTTTCATCTGCTTCACCTTAGCCCCTCAATGGCAAGGTTAAGAGCAACATCTACCCAGTTCCAGAGGTTTGTTTGTTGAGGTTGATATGACCCCTCGACTAAAACCTAACCCTTGCTTGAGCCACTTGCTTGTGTATAGTGTGTGCTATCTGTGCTTGTATGTTTGTTTGACTTGCTTCCTGTGCAAGTTAGGGTTAGTTTAGACTTGCTCCCTGTGCAAGTTAGGTTTTGCTTGGCTTGCTTCCTGTGCAAGTTAAGTGTGTGTGTGTGGCTTGCTTCCTGTGCAAGTCATGACTAGGATAGGCTGGCTCCCTGTGCCAGTTAGCTAGAAACCTTAACTTAGGGATGATTTTGCATGATAACATCTAGGCTCGAGTCGTAGTCTCCCTAGTTGTGTCTCCCTCTGTTATCTGGTTAGGCTAGTCCTTTATCCCTGCGTAGGGGAACTACGTCGCCCTGATCCTCATACCAGATGAGGTACGTAGGCAGGAGATGAGCTGATCTCTCCGGGCGCCTGTGTCTTTGTTTTGTGTTGTCGTGTGCTTGGAAGCTGATGTAAGTCCATCGAGTGGCATTAGGGTTCCAGTGTGCGTGTGTTTGGTTCGGATGCTGATGTAAGCCCGGTGATTGGCATTCAGGCTCCATGTTTGCCTTCTTGAGTGCGTTTTGGTTCGGATGCTGATGTAAGTCCAATGATTGGCAGTCGGGCTCCACGTTTGCCTTTGTTTGTGTTTGTTTGTGTGCGTGTCAGCCGAGCTACGAATGCTCTGATTCTTCTCTCGTCCGAGGAGATACGTATGCATAGGATGCGATATCCTAGCGAGCATGTGTCGTTTCCCCAGTCCGAACTACTTCGACTCTGATGTCTATGCCTGATAGACTAAGTAGGCCCAGGATGCGATATTCTGCCGAGTCAGTCTCTTTTGTTTTCTTGTGTCTCTTTCAGCCAGTTGTGTGTGTGTTTGAGCAGTGTTTAGCAACCATTTTCCCTTCCTATTGTGCGTGGATCCCGTCGAGTACGACGGATGCGTAGGGGTGCTAATACATTCCCTTCGCATAACCGACTCCCGAACCCATTCTCTTTGGTCGCGAGACCATGTTCTTTCCAGGTTTACTCTGAGCGTTTCCTTTCCCTCTTTTGGGATAAATAACGCACGGTGGCGGCTCTGTTGTTCTTGTTTTCCCGCCGGTTTTTCGCGTGATGCGACACTTACTATTACTATTGTGTGAAGTCCTGATATTAGTGTCGTTACATCGCATATGACATCTGATATCTGAATACCAGAATTTCAATTGGTATCAGATCAGGCATCATGCTCTATTTCTGGGTGAGATCCAGGGAAGATACTTTCTGGTACCATGGAAGGAGGATTTGTTAATAGACCACCCATATTAGATGGCACCAACTACGAGTATTGGAAGGCACATATGGTGGAATTCCTAAAATCTATAGATAGCAAGACTTGGAAAGCTGTCATCAAGGGTTGGGAACATCCTGTTATGAAGGACAAAGATGGGAAGGCTACTACTGACTTGAAGCCTGAAAAGGAATGGTATAAGGAAGAATATGAGTTGGCTCTTGGAAACTCCAAAACTTTGAATGCTCTATTAAATGGAGTTGAGAAGATGCATGGGAAATTCTCAGAACCACCCATGAAGGCACATCTAAAGTGAAGATGTCTAAACTTCAGCTTCTCACTACCAGATTTGAGAATCTAAAGATGAAAGATGATGAGAGTATTCATGATTTTCACATTAATGTTCTTGAAATTTAAAATTCATCTAGTGCCTTGGGAGAGAAGATGTCAGAAGAAAAGTTGGTTAGAAAAATTCTCAAGTCCCCACCTAAGAAATTCGACATGAAGGTCACGACCATTGAAGAAGCCCAAGACATCAGCAACATGAGAGTATATGAACTTGTTGGGTCACTCCAAACTTTTGAATTGGGTATTAATGACAGGTCTGAAAAGAAGAACAAAAGCATAACTTTTGTATCCAACACTGAAGATGAAAGGGACCAATATGACTTGGATACTGATGAGGGAATGTTTAATGATATTTTACTACTTAGGAGACAATTCAACAAGGTGCTGAAGGGAATGGGCAGTAAGTCGATACTAAATGTCAAGAACATTTCATCTGACATCAGCAAGAATAGTGATTCCCAAAGGAAAACAAGAACATAAGAAAAACCCAATCAAGGAAAAGGTATTACGTGTCATGAATGTGGGAGTTTTGGTCATATTTTATCAAAATGTCTAATGTATCTCAAGAAACAAAAGAAGGGCTTGTCTGTTTCTTTGTCTGATGATTCCGAAGGTGAAACTGATAATGAAACTACTAAGCATTTTACATCTTTCACTAGTAGATATGAATCTGATGAAGATTCTTGTGATGAGGATGTCTCTTATGAAGAATTGGTTTCTTTCTACAAAGAGCTTTGTGTCAAAATTGAATAGGTGTGTAAGACAGGAGAAGAGCAGAAGAGAATTATAGCTCAGCTACAAGCTGAAAAAGAGAAACTTTTATCTACTGTAATTGATCTTGAAAATGAGGTAACTCTACTGTCTTCTAAACTTGAAAACAAGACCAAATCCATAAGAATGTTGAACAATGAGTCTAATATACTATATGAAATTCTTCAAGTTGGAAAAGAGGCTGGAACCTTAAAAGGTATAGGTTTTAATTACCAATATCAAAATAAACAAGGAAAAACCCCTATGACAAAATTTATTCCTCCAAAAAGGAAGTATGAGCCCATGATTTCCGACCAAATGTTACAACATCCTGCCAGACATCAGGAAACTCAAACTAAAGTCAAGTTTTGCCTTGGAAATATCATTATTATGGTCAATATGGACATATAAAGCCTTTCTGCTACAAACTGCATGGTTATCCAAAACATCCAACACATCCTAGGGCTAATCATGTAATGATTAAAACTAGAAAGGGGTGCAAACCTAAGGTTGTTCCACATGAAACTACTTGTGTCTTCCACATGCCTAATTTACAAGGAAGATGAAGTCAAGTTGTAACACCAGAAGCTTGGACATCTGAATCTCAAAGGGATATCTCTTGGTTACTCTACAAACAATAGAGCTTGCAAAGTATTTAACTCTAGAACCAATAGCGTGATGTAATGCATTAATATTGTGGTTGATGATTCAATTATTGTAAAAGGGACTGATTCCTATGAAGATGTCGGAACATCATCTCAGTAGATTGATGCTTCAGAAAATGTGGAAAACATTGAGTCAAACATTGAGCTAGTAAGGAATGAATCAGATGTTCCTGCTAACATCTGAGCTGTTTGTTTTTCTGTTTGATTTTGCATGTTTTTTGTGAGTCTTTTCCCTGAGTATTGTACCGATGTGTGTCATGGTCTATACCTATAACTCGCATATTCTGCTACTGATTTGCACTATTATTTTGTTGCCATTGATGAATGTTTGCTTGGTTAGTCGCATTCTGACTAAAAAGGGGGAGTATATAGTGAAGAGGTGTGTTAGTTGTGCTCTTGATTTATTTTATTCTCTGTGTGAAGGTTATTTCATTGAGGGGGAGTATGTTTCTTGTGTGACAGAGGGAGTTATTTCTGTGTTGCTAATCATGACATTTAGGGGTTGTTTGATTTGTTTGTACCAAGGCTGTTGTGTACTTACTATGATGTCAATCAGAATGTCTTGACATTTTGTTTCAGAGAATTTTGTTTGTGCTTGGGCTGTTGCGTACTTGTTGTGATGTCAGACAAAATATCTTATTTCAGAGAATTATGTTTGTGCTTATGTTGTTGTGTGCGTGTTGTGATGTCAGATAAAATGTCTTGACATTTTGTTTCTGAAGGAGGCTTGGAGTGTGAGAGTTTATTTCTCTCTATGTCTTTTCTGTGAGGTTGGGTTTCTACTACTTATTTTTGCTGTGTGTGCCTCTGATATGTCTTGGTATTATAACAAGTGTTTGGTTTTTGTGCTTGTGATTATTACTGATGTTTTATCTTTTCTCCCGCTATATGATGCAAATGTTATTTTAGCCAAAATTTTCCAAAGGGGGAGATTATTAGAGTTGTGTTTTTATGATTGGCTGCAATTTTGTTAAAACTTGTATCACAACAAGATGTTGAGCAAGATGTCGTGACACGTTGATCAGACATCTTTGCATGTTTTGTTTTATTTCTTGGAAGAATTATTTTATTATGAGATATCTGAAGATTCTCTGAATATTTAGCTATCATATCTGATTGTCCAAGAAGGTTCATTTTAGGAATTCTTGTTTCGATTTCCAGCTGTGCACTTGTTTCATAAAAAGGGATGTTAAGACTTGATTTGATTCTGAAGAAGATTGTGCAGACTCGATGTCGAAATATTTATGGAGACATCAGATTTGATTATTCCGAACAAATGTCGAAACATTTATGGAGACATCAAATTTGATTATGCAGAACAGATGTTGAAAATTTTAAGAAAACATTTGATTGTGTAGACTGGATGTTGAAACATTTATGGAGACATCAGATTTGATTCTGCAGAACAGATGTCGAAACCTTTATGGAGACATCAAATTTGATTCTATAGAACATATGTCGAGACATTTAAGGAAACATTTGATTGTTCAGACTAGATGTCGAAATATTTAATGACACATCAGATTTGATTTGATTTAGTTTATTTTGATCTGCCATTTTTTTAGCCCGAAGCCTATGCTTACCAAAGGCTATTTAAAGAGGATGTTACTAAACCTAATTGATAGAAAGAATCGGCGCTAGAAATTGTCTTTGTTAAGATTTAGTTGTCATTGTTATTTGTGAGTCATTCTAGTATCTCTTTGATACTTGAATTGGACTGAATTTATTGAGTTGTAATTGTGAATCACTCATGAGCTTTTAAGCAAGAGTGCATTCTATTTTCATTGGAATTGTGTCTTCTTTTCTTTGATTGGTTTTCAGTTGTTATCGTTGTTGTGTGATTAAAAAGGGGAGTGAGAAGGGTCTCATATCTAGAAGAGTCTTAGATAGAAATTCCACCGGTAGTGATTTAGTGAGAAGTTTGTAAAATCATAGGTTGTTTATAACTTCAAACTAATACTATTATAATGGATTTCCTTCCTGACTTGGATGCCCCCAGATGTAGGTGACGTTGCACTGAACTAGGTTAACAATTGATCTGTGTTATTTTCTTCCTGCTTTTTACACTATTATTGTTTCTGGTGTCACATGTCCTAAACCCAGTGTCGTGACATCATATACAATATCTATTATCTGCATAATTGTTTCTGGTGTGACATGTCCTGAATCTGGTGTCGTGACATCGTATACGACATCTGTTATCTGCTTACTATTATTATTTTGTGAAGTCCTAATATTAATATCGTGACATCGCATACGACATCTGATATATGAATACCATAATTTCAAATTTTTCACCATCAAGATCAAGAGAATCGTCATGCTTTAAACAAATTTCAAGATGTTTACAACATGCTTTCAAATCTCTATCAGATAATGATCTAAGCATTTCATCACTAAACAAGAATCCAAAAACATTTTCATATGTGCTATACTGGTCAAATCTTCTATCAAGTGAGTTCATTATTTGATCTACAGTATATAAGAAATAGTGATTTCGAAAATACTTTTCAACAGACTCAAGATTCAGTTGTGTGGGTTGAGATAGATTTTCATCATAATGTTGTTTTGTACGAATTTGACATTTTTTAATACACACATTCAATCTCCATTTCATTCCCAATCTTGTAAGCACTATCTTACGTAAGACATCCTTCCAATGCCTTTTTTTCATTTCTTAGAAGCTCTTGAAGATGTTTATCAATTGTTATATTTTTCTTAATTTGTAAGTCAATCCATTTACTCATGAAAGACATGTGTGCACCTTTTGATTCATGTTCTTTAAGTCTTTCATAAAAATGTTTCCAATCATTAAAACCTTCATTTGCTAAGCGACTCATTCTACAGCTTGTACCAAATAACTTACAACAAAAACAAAAAACTTTATCCAATTCTTTTGAATAAACAAGTCAAATCATATCTTGCTCTTTTCCATTAGAACAATAACAGATGAAAAATACCTACCAGAAGTATTTTTAAGAACATTCACAATTGACACATCTCTTTTAAGACAATTTTTTAGTAATTCATCTCTTAAGTCATTGCTAAGGTTATTCCATGTTCTTGAATCATAAATGTCCACTAGAATAGACTCGTTAGATTGTTCTTCAATAAAAATAGGGATGTGTTCATTTTCATTATTATAACCTTCATCATCTACATTTTTATTGTTTTCAACCAAAATTGCATTCGTATGAAATATAGTACTTTCAAACTAACTAAGATGTAAAATCAAACTTTTGAAAAAACTAGACTCACTAACTAACATGTAAAATCAAACTTTTTTACAGCAACATCCATGTGTCACAATGCAATTTGTGGGCATGGGAGCTGAACATGGGGAGGTTAATCCTCTAACAATGATGGTTGGAGGTTAACATGGGGAGGGGATTATCCAGTGACATTACCCTCAAGTGGCATTTGAACCATGTATAAGATATACAGACGAGTAAAAAAGAGATAACATTTAATGGTGAGAATTAACACGGGAGAGAAATCAAAGGAAAATTCACTAGAGGGTATTCATCCCCGGTAACCTGGTTCATAACCATGTTGGTCCGTTTCTTATCTCAAAGAATTTGGCTATTTGCTAGAATAGTTGAAATGGAAGTCAAATTTGGACCAACATATAACTTCACCTGCCTTTCTCTCACCTCCTTGCCGATTAAGTCATCATAGTAACAACACCTTTCACCATATCAAAACTTTAGATATATAGATACCAGAAACAAACTGTGGTGTGCTTATAACTTGATATCTAAACAAATTCACATTTAAGCTTTCATGTAAATCAAGGTCACATGAGAAATGAAGATGGTGTATTCTACCCCTAGTTCAATCCCAAACAAGCATTGTAACCTTGCAGCTATAGATGTTTCCTTCATGGACCAAGACTAGTTTTTCCATATAGAGACAACACACTGTATCTCTCTTCAACAATCTATTTACAGCTATAGCAAACATTGTCATACAAAATATATATGAAGTGAAGAAAATTAACAATTTAGTCCTAGAAGACAATTCTAGTGCTGCTTTAGTTATAAAAAATTTCCTTTGGAATCCACAAGATTTTAAAACTCTAGTACACATAAAAAGAGAAATAAAAGCAATCAGCACCCTCCACTCTTTATGATTGATCCAATTTTCAGGAAGTCGTCACCACAATTTATCACTTAAAAAGTTATGACCTTCTGAAAAATGAAGCAATCAACAATAGAAAATGTGTTGAACAGTGTGTTCAAAAGCCTATGTAGCTAGCATTTCAATTATTATGTTGCTAACTTCAATAATACATCTGAAACTACTGATACCAATAATAGGTTCAAATATGAAATTTCTACAATTGGATAATCGCTTATTTGCAACCATCATACATCTAAGATAGTCCGATAAAAAAATCAAACAGTTCAAATTTCAACGTCACAAATCAATTCAAAATACATAGATGAAATTTGACTCATTGCCTATTGATCAAGCAGCCTAAAACAAACAACAGCAACTAATGCAAGATTTTCCAACAAGAGGGAAGTGTTGGAAGTTATAGCTTAATGGAATTTGAATATATCTCTACTGTTCAGAGATTAGCCCTGTAGCACACGCTATTGACAACACTTCTAAAGGGAATACCAATCTAAACATGTTCAAAGTTCACCCATTCAAATACCAATTTGTATAGACAGCTAGAGCTTGACACAGGTAAAAGAAACTGTAAATTTACTCAAGCTGTGAAGCACAGCAGAGACACCGGAGACACGAAACCGAAACCGGTAATAATTCAAAGTAACCACAAGTGTCAGTGTAGGTTTCACAGACACGGACACTGACTCACCTTTTTCAGACTTTTTTTTCCAGAGGGGGCAATGCTACAGAGCTCAAGAGTATGATCACATCCTAAAAACACCATTAGCTAAAATCAACTAAATCCATATCCATAATCAATCACACATACAAAAAAAAATGACACATGGTTAATCGAAGATTCAAAACCAGAAATTCAGTTGATTCATCACAAAATAGTCATCACCATCATATCATATTAACACAAAAATCCAAGAAACAAAGTACAGCAATATCAGTTTTTTCTTTTCTTATCCGTCATGAAGATGAAAACAGGAAACAACAACGTACTAATCAATAAGAAGAAAAGGTATTAGTTGATATCAGCATCATCGAAATCGTCTTGGAAGGAGTTGAAGAATTCGGAATCGGCGACTTTGGAATCATTGCCGACGATGCCATCGGCCAAGACTTCGAAATTGTCGACGTCGTCGACGTCCATCGCCATTGTCGTTATCTGCTCCTCCATCTCTCCGAACAAGTCCATTGCTCTCATGATCGTCTCTCTTGCTTGCTTTCTTTGCGTCTTGGTAATTAGCATCAATTAGGGTTATATATGAACCAAACTATAGAACAATGCTTTGACCAAAACGATGTCGTTTTATAGGCACTTCGGGGATGCATTTACTAAATATTAATCTGATTAATTAATGAGATTAATTACTATACCCTGTCAGTGTAAAAAATTTTACACCGTCGGTTCATCACCATCACCCGTTTGTATTACTTTATAGATTTTTAAAATAAAAGTCAAACTTCTTTTAATATCCAACGTCTATAATTAACTGATGGTGTAAAACCCTTTTACACTGACAGTGTATTTCAATTAATCTCTTAATTAATTTAATTGCAGTCAGAAATACTTGTTATAAATATAAATAACATTTGATTCTTCTTTATATATTAGTTTTTTTATTTTTAGGTTAATAATAAGAAGGTTCTCAATGACAATATAACACTAACATATATTAACCATTTTTAAAAAAATATTTTTTTCAATTAAAATATCTCAATAAACATATTTCTTTATTATTAACCAAAATATTTATATTTCAAACAATAATAATTTACAGGAAAAAAAAAGTGATACTATTGGCGCAACGCATGTATTAAAAAAAACACCGGCGTCACAATCCGCATACACAACCAATACATCAATAAAACTGACGCATGTACTATAGGCTAAATAGGAGGTATCATATCACCGACGCCCATGTGTATTTGTCTTTTTTTAATAAAGAAACATTTTCATTCTCCATCAATTTTCACATGTCTTCTTCTTAAGTTTTTCTTCAAATTTTCTAACATGATTATTAGAAGAGATGTTCATGTTTGTTATTGGATTCTCAAGTCTCCGATGAAGATCTAACTTTAGAATACTCAGACATTCGAGCATCTTAAGAGGAGATTGATTCGTTGGTTAGACCGAGAGATTCAAGACGTGAAAAAAATTAGAAGATTTGATAGGCTTGCATGTGCCATCTTGACTTGCAATACACATGGGCGACATAGGTTGTGACCCCTCCTCTTTATCCTATAGTGCATGTCTCAATTCTATTGGCGCATTTATAGTGCATGAGTCATGAGTCAGAGATTGTGGTGTCTCTGTGGGTTTTTTAGTGTATGAGTCATTATCAGTGACGCCTTCTCTTTGGTACAAGTTTTTTTTGTTTGAAAAATGAATATTTTGATTAATGATGAGAAAAGATTAAAGATGATTATTGAGGTATTTTAATTGAAAATTTTGATTATTTAAAAAAACTATATTAACCTATACTAATATTATATTAATGTTATATAACTTATAATATTTTAAATTTAAACTAATATTCATATATAATTATTCATTATCAAAAACATATTCAAATCATAGTTAATGAAATCAAATTTTTGTAAGGAATACATTTAAAATTGAATAAATTTATATACTAATATTTAAATTTTTAAAAAAAATACTAATGTTAATTAATATTTGCATTCACAATTTAAAGGAGGTAAAATAAGTCCGACTCACTAATATTTATAAATATTTTTTATAGATTAAACTAAAATTTTAGATTCATCCTTTATATTATGTCCGTTATTTCGTTTTTTAACATATGCAATAATTGGGAAAAATGTGAATTTTTAAAATTTAAAAGTGTTGGTTCGTTGAGAGTTTTTTTTAAAATAACCACTATTTTTATTTTTATTTTCAAAATAACCATTATTTCAATTTTTTTTAATATAACCATCTTTCAAAACAGATGCGTCAGATGAACTGGCGCATCGATTTTGCATTAGGAGGAGGCGCCAGCATCATTGGCGCATGCTTTGCAAGTATTGCATGATGGCGTCAAGTGAGTTGGCGCATGCATTGGCCAATTGGTGTATGCGCCAATTCATCTGGCGCATACACCTTTGTATTAATTTTTTTTTTTAAATTTTTTTAATTTTTTAATTTTTTTAATAAATAATGAAATATAATGTTAAAAAGAAAATTTTATTCATGATATAATAAAAGTTACAAGGGATTGATAAAAACTTAATGACCGGCTCAATCGAAACGTCCCCCTGTTCCACATCCATGTGCGTTAGTTTGTCGTCGAGGTCTCTCACGATTTTTCTGAGGTGTTTGGGGTCTTTGCGTGCTGACCTGATCCAATGATGGTTGGTGTGAAGGTCCAGCGGAAGTTCCAGCGGTATTTAATAGATGTGTCATCATTTGTTCCCAATAGTCGGGGGGCTCTGGCCAACGGCACTTCCGTAATGGAGTTCGGTGCCCATGTTATCGTATTTAGGTCGATGTGGTTGGGTGGATTGTGGACGGTATAGTTGCCCGAATTGAGACATTGAATCATTTTGGAAACAAAGCAATGGTTCCTGGGGTGAGCCAAAGTTAAACAACGATTAGACGTTTTGGTGATGAGATGTTTAAGTGGTCATTGGTGGGGGGATATGATGAAGTGACCCACATGAATATCTAGGATATAGACAGTTGTGGTTGATGCGTATGGTTGTCGGTGGATAGGGTTTGATTCTTGGTTTTGTGGTTGGGTGGGTGACATGAATGGATTGTGTAGTTGGGTGTTTGGTTGTTGGGTGGATGGCATGAATGGTTTGTGAAGTTGGGTGTTTGGTTGTTGGGTGTATGTGGTAGGTTGGTGGTGTGAGGTTGGTTGTTGGGTTTGGGTGTTTTGACATTGGTGTTGGACGGGGACTTGTTGTTGGGCGTATGATGACGAAGCTAGTTGGTGTGGATCAATAAATACCGTGGCTCAGACACAAATTATTGTTTTGTTACCGACCTAAATCATGTCATATAGTGTTGAGTTGGTCTTGCATCATGGATGACTGGTTCGTTTAAGATGTGTTGTCGTCAATTCCTCTATTGACGATACATCTCTTTTGCGAAGTCTCTCCAATCGGAATAATCCCATTGTGCATCAACTATTTTTTGATGCCAATCTCCCAAACACATCGGAGGTTCTGGAATCTGTTGCTGCATACCAAACTGCAGTTTTCCCCGGTCACTCTAGTGCATCTCCTCTGTGCTCATCACTCATAGTCAACAGAGACATAATACTGCAGTGGTTGAGTGTTGCAGAGGTTGAGTGTGGCAGAGAAAGAGTGTGGTAAAGAAAGAGTGTTGCAGAGATTGAATGTTAGTGTTGTAGATGATTAGATGTTGTGATTTGAAGACCTATTTATATATGAGGAAGTCTTACTAGGTTTGCAACTTACGCAGCATGTGATTGGATGCATGCATGGCAAAGTGTAGTAGGCGTCATAGCCTTAGGCCATGCATGCAATATTCACATGCAAGGTCACATGCACCAAGGGAAGTGACGCATGCATGTGAATATTCACATGCAATGAAGAGGCGCCATTATGCTAATGGCGCCTAGGTTGCTTTATACATGAAGAGGACTAGGGCATACGACAACGGTCAACGTTGGGGCCATATGACAACAAATCTTGTCGAATCAATGAACTCTGTCTTCAAAGGCATCTGTAACCTACCCATAACTGCTTTGGTGCAGACAACATATTTCAGGCTAGGGGCGTTGTTTGAGATCAGACGTTCCAAATGGAGTTCATTGTTGCAATTTGGGCAGTTGTTCAGTGATGCTTCAATGGAATTCATTAGACATGAAGCTGCCAAAGCAAACACACACGTTGTCAAGGTGTTTGACCATATTAAAGGTTAATATAGTGTTGCCGAGTCCATGGATCACAATGAGGGCATGCCGATGAGACAATACAGAGTCGAACTAGATAGAGGTTGGTGCGACTGCGGAAAGTTCCAAGCCTTTCGTACGCCCTGCTCCCATGTTATTGCGACATGTTCAAAGGTTCGAAGGGATCCATCCTACTTGCTATCTAACATTTACAAAGTCACCAGTCTATCAAATATTTATAAAATTAGTTTTTCTGTAGTGGCAAAAGAGGAACACTGGCTAAAATATCAAGGGGACATCGTTTGGCACAACGAAGTTATACGGAGGAAGAAAAAGGGTCGCCCAAATAGCACCCGCATTCGAACCGAAATGGATACGACGAACAAAATGGTTAGATTATGTAGTTCATGTCGTCAGCCAGGTCACAATCATACTAACTGTCCTAGCATTGGTACGAGTACAACCAGATAAATTCACATGTACCTCTGTTGCAATATATGAAAAACTAAATTTATTTCATATTATAAGTTTGTGAGGAAATATCATTACATAGATAACAACACAAACAACTAAAACAATTAAAATACAATAACTAAGCGATTACAACCATCAAAACAATTTTGAACATGTAATGCATCATCATATATACGTCTCGGTCAGTCTTAATATCCACTCATTCACGCACTTCTCCATTTTGGTCGAACGTGGACATAATGAAGGAGAATTGCCATCCAAGGCGCAACGGAATTAAAAATTTCTCCATTTAGTGATCCTTACGAATGGGCATGATCAGTGATAGAATCATTACCTCTTGTAGCGATTCAAACCTTTGGTGCAGATCTCTTGTAACGATCAAAACCTTGGATACAAATCCACTGAGCGATCACGAACGTTGAACGATGACAACGTCTCTACTCAGTCCACACGAACGGGTTCCTTCAATCTCAGTGCTAGCTGGTATGAATGAAGGCTTTGAGTGTGAGAGAGAGAGACGGAAACGAAATTCCAAGTCTTCACTTGAGTTGATTCTGAGTGACAATGCTTCTACCCAAGGGTTCTATTTATAGAACCACTTGTGTGGGATTCAAGCTAAAAAGCCCACTTAAGTGTATTTTGGCCCATATCTTATAATATGCCCAAAATCACTTAAGTGTGTGGTACCTTACCATATTTCGTATTCCACTTAAGTGCACCATACCTTACGGTGTTCCTTAGTTACTCTATTTCTCATCAATCCGTCCTTTGTGTGTGACTGTCATACGGTGAACTGACTTTTGTGTTTTTGCTTTGAAACGCAATGTCGCGGATAGCAAGAGTCGCCACCGACTTTTCTTTTATCCAATGAGGAAAGGCGGAAAAGAACAGGAAAGACCTTGATTAGATTTTGGGTTCGGGAGGTACATTATACAAAGGGAAGGTGTTAGCACCCTTTGTATCCATGGTTATCCATGGGCTCTTAATTGCTTGATCACTTATGTTTTTCTTGTCTGAAAAAAGTGTTTGAGAACTGTTTAGAAAATGTTTTGAAAAGAGAGTTTAACTTTGTAATGATTCTTGTACGAATGTATACAAAGTATTTATCTCATTTAATTTTGAAAGCTGTTTAGAAAAATATAACTTGGCAATGATTCTAGTACGAATGTATACCAAGTGGTGATTTTCTAATAGATGTTTTGCAAAGTGTGAGGTGTGAAAAGTATTTCAAGTTGTGAGTCAGCATTTAAGAGTTATACCTACCCAAGATCTTTATGGGTATTTCCTATCCTTATGAAGGTAAAACTGTCCTTACTATTGAGAAGTAAGTAGTCTTGTCCTTTGGATGTAAGGGACATCGTAGGGTCATCGATTGGTCATTGAAGGCAACATTTGTAAGGATACCTTAGCATTCGAAGGGACGATCATCATTTAACTGTAGGCTACAACGAAGGGTCATCGAGGGACAAAATCATATATTCGCAGGCAACATCCGAGGGACTATGATTTATCTTATAGTTACATGATGATTTAATCGAAGGGTCTTTGCTAAGTGTATCCCCACATTCACGGGACATGACCGTAATACCGTAAGGCAACAAAGAGAGGGCCAATATCATATATTCAAAGGCAACGTTTGTAATCAGTTAGGTAATTAGGATGAATCTCCACAAGGGTATCTCACAAATAAAGAGGAATACCTAGCAAGCTACCTTCTTCGGGAGTATGTGAGCCCTCACAAAATTCAGCAAACAGGTCAGAATACCAAATGGGGTGCGATCAATAGTTGCACCGAACAAAGGAATCGCAACAGTAATAATGTCAGGCAAATAATACATAGCTATGATAGAACATGTCAGATAAGCACAGAACAGAACGAAAAAAAAATCGGCGACTGTCATGTTCGCTACTGCCTCGCCTAGCGAAGGCTTGGCGAACACTCGCTACATGTTCGCTTAGCGATGTGCTAGCGAACGGCTGCGGGTTTCGAGTTTAATAACAGTACGATTTCAGCAAGCTCCAAACCCTATGGCATCCATTACAGAAATTACATGGTTAAACATTCAAGACATCCATGCATACTTAGATCCACATGCAAAACCTGTTTGCAATTGAATTGCAATGTTGAATTGGCAGATCACTCTTAGGGTTGGTGTCGGATTGAGTTGAGCGGAGGTAACCTTTGTGCAGATGAGTTTCCTTCAGGGTTTCCTTTAGGGTTGTTCTGAATTCTCTTGGTTAGCCTCCAGGGTTTTTCCGGTTGCCTCTGTTAGGGTTTGCTTGTTCCCTCTCTGTCCCCCGTATGCCTCTCTTTTTCTGAATGAGGTCTTGGTATTTATAATAGTTTTTGTGACCTAATGGGCTCAGAATGAAGCCCAAAATTTCTGGTATTCGCAAGCTTCGCTAGGCGAGTGGTGCAGCGAAGAGTTCGCTAGGCGAAGGATTTTGCTCGCCTAGCGAGCAAGTCAGTTTAAGTCATTTTCTGGATTTGGCCACCTGTGTGCTGGGTCTTTGTTCCTTTAAGATCAATGTCTTGAAAAATGAGTTGGAGTGCCTTGAAAAATGTCTTGCAAGATTAACGGGCAAATTTTGGGGTATGACAGCTGCCCCTGTTCAATATTCTTAAACCGAGAGAGTTAGAATGGTATGTATGCCATTCGTGATCTGGAGGTGGAAGATTATTGAACACTTAGAATGCCCAAAAAATTTGCGCTTGTTAATTAAAAGTTAGTCTTGATGGAGATGGGCTTAAAGATGCCATCCAGGAAGTTTGATGATGAGAGCTTCAGAGTGCATCGTACATCAGACCAATTTGAAGACATGGGTGCCACACCGGGTCGTACGCTAGACCGTATAGTGAGTCATCCATTAGGCTGTCGACTTCGCTGGGGATAAAGGATCAGCATGGGTCATACGCTAGATCATATCTGAGTTGCAGAATGAACCGTCCGTTAGGCTGCATCTGGAGAGGTAAAGATCAGAATGGTTCGTATGCTAGATCGTATCTGAGTAGCAGGATGAGTCGTCCATTAGGCGGGTGACTTCACTGGGGATGGAAGATCAGACCGGATCATACGCTAGATCGTATCTGAGTAGCAGAATGAGCCGTCCGTTAGGCTGTATCTGTCGAAATAAGAATCAGAATGGATCGTGCGCTAGATCGTATTCGGGTTGCAGAATGAGCCGTACTTTAGGCTGTATCTGACGAAGTAAGAATCAGAATGGATCGTACGCTAGATCGTATCTGAGTTGCAGAATGAGCCGTACGTTAGGCTGTATCTGTCGAAATAAGAATCAGAATGGATCGTGCGCTAGATCGTATCCGGGTTGCAGAATGAGCCGTACTTTAGGCTGTATCTGACGAAGTAAGAATCAGAATGGATCGTGCGCTAGATCGTATCCGAGTTGTAGAATGAGCCGCACGTTAGGTTGTATCTGTCGAAATAAGAATCAGAATGGATCGTGCGCTAGATCGTATCCGGGTTGCAGAATGAGTCGTACTTTAGGTTGTACCTGACGAAGTAAGAATCAGAATGGATCGTACGCTAGATCGTATCTGAGTTGCAGAATGAGCCGTACGTTAGGTTGTATCTGACAAAAAGTAGTCGTACGCTAGACTACACCTCGGAATGTACCGTACGCTAGGTAGTATCTGAGGAATGAGGATCAGAATGGATCGTACGTTAGATCGTATCTGAGGTGCAAAATGAGCCGTACGTTAGGCTGTATCTGACAAAAAGGTAGTTGTACGCTAGACTACACCTCGGAATGTACCGTATGCTAGGTAGTATCTGAGGAAATGAACATCCAAATGGGTCGTACGCTAGACCGTATTGGAATAGTTGAAGGAATCATATGTTAGGCTGAATCAGAATGAACCGTACGTTAGGCTATATCTGATAATATTGGTATATGTTGTATTTGCAATAAATGTCTGGGATGGGCTTAAAGGTGCCATCATTAGGAAGATGTCAGAATGCTCATCAGAATGAACATCCATATGGATTATATCCGAAAGATGCATCTGAATCTAAAATGTAACCGATGAGGGTGTCCGTCTGAATGAACCTTTATTTTGACTGTATCGGGAGGATAATTAACCTGAAAAAAAGGTTAGCCTCATGCCATGTCATGATGCATGAGATGTTTTATGCTTGTGAAAATAAATGTGAACATTGCATGCATGTATATGATGCGAAATGATGCATGAATGAATTATGCGTCTGAAAATTTTTGCCAGGGGAAAATAAATCCCCATATTCTGGTTGGAGATATTTGTATTGATGATCCTTTCTTAGCTGGGGGTATTTGATTTCTTGTCTGATGGTAGAAATATTCACCAGGACCTGGCTGGGGATAAAAGAGATGACTAGTCTGTCTAGTGATGCCAATTTCTTCTGGGAAATAACTGGTTTTGCTGGGGAATAGGATTAGCAACTAGATTCATCGGAAAGCATGGTTAGACTTTATCCTCGACCCTAAAGTCTTTTAGTAATTGCTATTCCTATTTTATGCATGTATTTTCGGTAAACATCAATCATGTTCAAACGCATATATTAATTTGAATTAAATCAATGGACGTTTATGCAAACAAAACAGAGAAAGTAAAATAAAAGCATCTTTTTGGAAATAAAATTGTATCGATTTTGAAAGAGGGCCTATAACCAGGCAATTTGAGTACAAGGAGACAGAGATCCTAGTAAGAGGAAATTGTCAAGAAAACAAAGAAAAAAAAACAGCTATGAGAAAAAGTCCTATTGATTTAAATTCTGCTACTGCCATTATGTCTTCAAGCATCTCATCTCCTGTTGTCGGATAGAAGTGATTGGCTTGTTCAGTCCCTTTGACTTGGGTGAAGCTGACCTAGAACGGGACATAGTCATACGCTTTAGTCCCTAATTTTTGCCTGGACCGCCTCTTCAGGTTTTCAGTCCACCAGGATACCCTTTCTTGCCCAAGCCGCCTTTTCAGGTTTTCGACTTGCCGGGTGTACATTTTTATATGTTTATCCCTAGTTTTTGCCCGAACCCTTTTGGTTCGCCGGGATGCCCTTACTTTTGCCTAGATACGTCGACCTAGCGGGTCTCTTTTATGCGTAGTATTTTTTAACTATGTCTGCGTTCACGGGATGTGGGAAGTCTTCGCCATCCATTGTAGCAAGCATCATGGCTCCACCAGAGGATACCTTCTTAACTACAAACGGCCCTTCGTATGTGGGAGTCCATTTGCCTCTAGAATCACCTTGTGGTAGAATGATACGCTTTATTACCAAGTCGCCAATTTGATATACCTGTCTCTTAACTTTCTTATTAAACGCCTGGATCATGCGCTTCTGATATATCTGTCCATGACAAACAGCCGCGAGTCTCTTTTCATCAATCAAATTTATCTGATCGAGTCGAGTCTGAATCCATTCATCTTCCTCCAAGCCTGCATCTTTCATAATTCTTAGAGAGGGAATCTGAACTTCCACTGGTAAAACGGCTTCTATTCCGTAGACTAAAGAGAAAGGCGTTGCCCCTGTCGAAGTGCGTACTGAAGTGCGATAACCATGAAGAGCAAAGGGTAACATCTCATGCCAGTCTTTGTATGTTACTGTCATCTTTTGTATGATCTTCTTAATATTCTTATCGGCAGCTTCTACGGCGCCATTCATCTTTGGCCGGTACGGAGAAGAGTTATGGTGTTTTATTTTGAACTGCGTGCAGAGTTCGGTAATCATCTTGTTGTTCAAATTAGTACCAATATATATTTGATAGTATCCATCTTAGAAATTAATAAAGTGGTATGATTCAACATATACTGTCTTAGTCAACGAGCAGCCCAAGCCAAAGCACAACAAGTTTTCTCGAGCAATGAGTATCTTGTTTCACAGTCGGTAAACTTTTTGCTAAGGTAGTATATGGCATGCTCTTTTCGACCAGACTCGTTATGTTGCCCCAACACACACCCCATTGAATTTTCTAACACGGTCAAATACATGATTAGAGGTCTTCCTTCGACTTGTGGCATCAGAATTGGAGGTTCTTGGAGATACTTCTTGATTTTGTCAAAAACTTCTTGACATTCATCATTCCATATTATCTCTTGATTTTTTTTCTCAGTAATTTGAGGATGGGTTTGCAAGTAGCAGTCAAATGGGAGATAAATCGGGCAATGTAATTCAAGCGTCCCAAGAAACCTCTGACTTCTTTCTTGTCTACTTCAGTACCCAGATTTACAATTTCGATTGATTCTTCATGCGACTGTATAGTCTTTTCTTCTTGCAGTACCAGTCTGGCAAGCTCTTCAGGTACTTCACAATCTTCCTCACTTCCATCCTCGGTTTGGTAGATCGAATTTTCGAAGTCATAATTAACAGTAGCAGAATTATTATCAACAGGATCCAGAGTGGATATGGATCTGCAATTTGTTACGTGAGTGTGTGTAAGAAACCATAACTTGTTTAAAAGATGACAGGAAAGATAAAGAGCGTAATATTTGAATGCACAAAGGTCCATTGATTTATTGAATGTGAATATGCTTATGAAAATGACAAAACCTTTAACAAAATTTAATACATTAAAATAAGCAATAACAATTACTCCTGACTAAAGGAAATCAGGATAGTGTCTTCAGCCTTCCAATTGTCGAGTCCGTCACCAATTGTTGGGAAAATCCAGCTATCCCAGTCGCAATCGCTATCAGCATCTTCTACAGCATTAACAGTCTTGTCATGATTAGGCAGAGGAGCAGTGATGACATTAGGAGTCTCCGGAGGATCAAATTCAATTTCTCCAGCGTCGATCATATCCTGAATCTTATTCTTCAACAACCAACAATCGTTTGTATCATGCCCGGGGCTATCAGAGTGATATGCACACCTGGCATTGGGATTATAACGAGGAGAAGTAGTGTTGGGATTCGCAGGAGGATCTCTGAGGGTAATTAAATTTGCTTTTAGCATACCCTGCAGTGCTTGTGCTAAAGTCATATTGATCTTCGTAAACTGTCTTCTTGGCCTGTCTTGTCTGTGCTGGAAGTTTTGAGATGGCGGTGCTGTAATCGTAACTGCTCCAACAGCATGGTCACGATTTTTCTTGTTGTGACCCTTTTGACCGTACACCGCATTTGATTCGTTCCTCCCCTGATAGGACTTTTTGGTGCTTGCAGAGGTAGCCACCTGTATCTTTCCACTTCGAATGCCACTTTCAATACGTTCACCTGTCAATATAAGTTCAGTGAAACCCGATGAGGAACTTCCCAATAGATGGCTGTAGAATGGGCCAGTCAGTGTACCCATGAACATGTCCACTAATTCTCGATCAGTCATAGGGGGTTTGACTCTGCCAGCCAAATCTCTCCATTTTTGAGCATATTCTTTGAAGCTTTCTTTAGATCCCATAGTCATATTCTGCAATTATAGTCGAGTAGGCGCCAATTCAGAATTATACTGGTAGTGCTTGTAGAAAGCTGTCGCTAAATTAGTCCAGGTGCGGATGTTAGAGCTCTCGAGCTGATAATACCACTCTAACTGTGTGCCAGACAGACTCTCTTGGAAAAAATGGATCCATAGCTTCCTATCAGTGGTATACGGCTGAATCTTTCTCACATAAGCTCTCAGATGCATATGAGGACAAGACGCACCATCATACTTAGTGAAAGCGGGGACTTTGAATTTGCGGGGAATGACCACATCAGAGACCAGACCTAAGCCTTCGAAATCCATATCGGGCGCCTTCTGACCCTCCATAGCTAGCATGCGTTCTTCCAGCAACTTATACTTATCATCTTTTGGAGAGTACTGTTCATTTTCATAATCTTCATCGTCGTCCTCAGGGTCAAAGGGATCAACATTCTCATCTTCCGAATCATTTTCTGTCTCATCTTCTTGATCCTTCGGAATTCTAATCTTGACTCCTGCGGCCTGTCCTTTAAGCCTTCTTCCCGGGTTAATGTAACTCACAGCTTTCTTGTCTTTCTTCTTCTCGAGCAAGAGAGCCTTCAGCTCATCCTGCCCCTTGGATAAGTTCAAGATCATCTCCTGGAATTGAGCATTCTGAGCCTGGAGATCTTTGACAGTTTGTTCGAGAGCCATCTTTATGTTTAGAAGGAAGACCGTGAGAACATTGATCTTTTAGAGTACCTGTTATGCAATGCTATGTTATGCTATGCAATGTATGAAATGTTTTCAAGGACTTTTGGAATTTAACTTTGCGTAAACCACCAAAAAGGGAACTTTTATTAATAATTTCTTTAATCAATGTTCATTATAAAAATGATAATAAAATACAATGAAAGCTCAAGTCTCCCAAGGACGGCTTCTTTTTGGGCGGAGATATGCATTGAGTCTTCGTTCCTCATTAAGCTGGCTGGTGAGCTCTAATACTTTCTTCCTTTCTGCACCGAACTGAGTTTCAAAAGTATCCCTTTCCTCTCTCAACTGGATCCAGGATTTCTTCAATTCTTCAACATTGGTAGGCATATCTGGATAAGGAATGATCTGAGGGGCACCTCCTTCAACTTTTGGCTCGACAGTCAGAGGTCCGATTGCAAGATATGGCATGGTAAGCTCACGAGCTCTAGCGCGTACCCATCTGAGATAAGGTTCCATAGGAATAGAGTTTTTCTGTCCTAAAGTACTTCTTTTCACCATGCCCCAAGCTCGTACAAACCTTTGACGGAGACCTTGAGAGTCGTTGTCATAGTCAAACACAGTGCCTTGAATAATTATTTCATGTGGACCGTCTCTTCTAGCATAACCGAACTGACGTAGGGCTAAAGCTGGGTTATAAGTAATACCTCATCTTATCCCCAGGAGTGGTACATTAGAGAATTCTCCGCAACGGTCAATGATGATAACATTTTCTTTGGGTTGAGGACACCAATGGATGTCTGAATGGGAGAGCGACATTATCCGTTGAGACCATTTCAAATTTTGCTCATTCTTCAAGACTGATTGAGGAAGGTGCAAAATAAACCACCTGGATAATAAAGGTACGCAGCACATGAGAGTCCCTTGCCTTTTCACAGTACGGGTGTGAAGGGAATGCAAAATGTCTCCAAGCAAGGTAGGCACAGGGTTATGAGTGAGAAATATCTTAATAGCATTCATGTCTATGAATTGGTCTAGATTAGGAAATAACACCAAACCATAGATTAGTAATGCTAGGACATCTTCGAAATCATGGACATCCATAACTTTTAAGAATTCTCGGGCCTTATTTATCAGAAATTTGGCAAGTAAACCCTTAATTCCACTTCTTGTTACCCAATTGGTTTCAATGTCGTACTTTGTCATGTGTAAAGCTGCGGCAACTTTTTCAGACTTCGGAATCTTTTCTAAACCACTGAAAGGTGTTTGATCAAGGATAGGTATCCCAAGCAGCCTGGAGAATTCTTCTAATGTGGGTACCAACTGATAATCTGGGAAGGTGAAGCAATGATGTTTAGGATCGAAGAACTGGAATAGAACTCTCATCATATCTTCTTTGAAACCGGTGGTAACTAAATTGAGGAGAGAACCATGTTTCTTGATGAACTGAGCATGATCGGGCAGTTATGACACTAAATCCTTGAGTTGAGGAGAGGTCGCTACAAAATTGATCCGGACGGTCTTCCTGGAAGCCATAGCTTGTTTAACAGAGCAAAGTTAAACCCCTAAGTCCTTGAAATGGTTAGTACAATGTCATGATGTTATGATGTTATGATGTTATGATGTTATGTAAGTAACAAACACAAACAAGTCACACCGCAATCATTTCTAGGTTTTAAGGCTTGCATAAGTTCCATAGGTAAGTACCCTCTCCACTGAAGTTTGGTTGATTCCACCTGTCCTAGAATAGTAACCGGGTTCTAGAAGGATCTCAAATCATCGACCTTTCCTTAAGTCCACTTCAGTGCAACACCAAGTGGTTGACCAAAGCTTCCCTAAAGTCCAATCTCAAAGAGTGTAGTATCGAGTCTCAACCGACCCCAGTCGGAACCGAAGTCAGTTATCTCACTACTTTCTAATGGCTAGGATGAGTCAATTAGGGTTCTAAAGGTCTGGTTAACGCTTTGATGACACCACGCGGACGCCAAATTTTTCCTCAAGTAAACATGAGGAACATCAGGACATCCAAAGTGTCACATTAACCGTAGCCATCATTTTAACCATTCCAGTAAACGCCGGATAGTCGCGATGATCTCTTGCTACTTACCTAAGGTACACTAGATCCGGGTGTAGAATCTTTCACTCAAGCATAGAATACCCAAACAATCCCTTAAAAGTAAATCAGCTTAAGGAACAATTCGAAAACATAAATGACCTTATTTTTAAGGTAACCTCTCTTTTTAAGATTATCCCCAGCAGAGTCGCCAGTTCTGTCATACGGTGAACTGACTTTTGTGTTTTTGCTTTGAAACGCAATGTCGCGGATAGCAAGAGTCGCCACCGACTTTTCTTTTATCCAATAAGGAAAGGCGGAAAAGAACAGGAAAGACCTTGATTAGATTTTGGGTTCGGGAGGTACATTATACAAAGGGAAGGTGTTAGCACCCTTTGTATCCATGGTTATCCATGGGCTTTTAATTGCTTGATCACTTATGTTTTTCTTGTCTGAAAAAAGTGTTTGAGAACTGTTTAGAAAATGTTTTGAAAAGAGAGTTTAACTTTGTAATGATTCTTGTACGAATGTATACAAAGTATTTATCTCGTTTAATTTTGAAAGCTGTTTAGAAAAATATAACTTGGCAATGATTCTAGTACGAATGTATACCAAGTGGTGATTTTCTAATAGATGTTTTGCAAAGTGTGAGGTGTGAAAAGTATTTCAAGTTGTGAGTCAGCATTTAAGAGTTATACCTACCCAAGATCTTTATGGGTATTTCTTATCCTTATGAAGGTAAAACTGTCCTTACTATTGAGAAGTAAGTAGTCTTGTCCTTTGGATGTAAGGGACATCGTAGGGTCATCGATTGGTCATTGAAGGCAACATTTGTAAGGATACCTTAGCATTCGAAGGGACGATCATCATTTAACCGTAGGCTACAACGACGGGCCATCGAGGGACAAAATCATATATTCGCAGGCAACATCCGAGGGACTATGATTTATCTTATAGTTACATGATGATTTAATCGAAGGGTCTTTGCTAAGTGTATCCCCATATTCACGGGACATGACCGTAATACCGTAAGGCAACAAAGAGAGGGCCAAGATCATATATTCAAAGGCAATATTTGTAATCAGTTAGGTAATTAGGATGAATCTCCACAAGGGCATCTCACAAATAAAGTGGAATACCTAGCAAGCTACCTTCTTCGGGAGTATGTGACCCCTCACAAAATTCAGCAAACAGGTCAGAATACCAAATGGGGTGCGATCAATAGTTGCACCGAACAAAGGAATCGCAACAGTAATAATGTCAGGCAAATAATACATAGCTATGATAGAACATGTCAGATAAGCACAGAACAGAACAAAAAAAAATCAGCGACTGTCATGTTCGCTACTGCCTCGCCTAGCGAAGGCCTGGCGAACACTCGCTACATGTTCGCTTAGCGATGTGCTAACGAACGGCTGCGGGTTTCGAGTTTAATAACAGTACGATTTCAGCAAGCTCCAAACCCTATGGCATCCATTACAGAAATTACATGGTTAAACATTCAAGACATCCATGCATACTTAGATCCACATGCAAAACCTGTTTGCAATTGAATTGCAATGTTGAATTGGCAGATCACTCTTAGGGTTGGTGTCGGATTGAGTTGGGCGGAGGTAACCTTTGTGCAGATGAGTTTCCTTCAGGGTTTCCTTTAGGGTTGTTCTGAATTCTCTTGGTTAGCCTCCAGGGTTTTTCCGGTTGCCTCTGTTAGGGTTTGCTTGTTCCCTCTCTGTCCCCCGTCTGCCTCTCTTTTTTTGAATGAGGTCTTGGTATTTATAATAGTTTTTGTGACCTAATGGGCTCAGAATGAAGCCCAAAATTTCGGGTATTCGCAAGCTTCGCTAGGCGAGTGGTGCAGCGAAGAGTTCGCTAGGCGAAGGATTTTGCTCGCCTAGCGAGCAAGTCAGTTTAAGTCATTTTCTGGATTTGGCCACCTGTGTGCTGGGTCTTTGTTCCTTTAAGATCAATGTCTTGAAAAATGAGTTGGAGTGCCTTGAAAAATGTCTTGCAAGATTAACGGGCAAATTTTGGGGTATGACAGTGACCCTGTAGGTTTTCGCGACGTTGGCAATTATATTAAATCACGCATTTAACATAATAAACAGTGAGCGGTATCTAGCAACACATCACTGCTACCCAAGACACGAAAATGTCATGTGATTTGACAAAACCTCCTGTGATAATAATTATGTGTATAATTACCCCTTTGCCCTTATGTCTATATTGAACACAAGGTATAGACCGTGTCATCCTTGTCTAGTTCAATATTGGGCCCATAGACATTTATCCTGTTACGCAGGATGGGCAAATTCCATCTAGGACACTCATGTCCCTCAACATGCTTTGTGGAGTACTCATCAACTGTCTTTATGGTTATCCAGTTACGGACAACGTTGGATCAGCAACAAAGCACTCGACTCTACATCTAGGATCCATAGTGATTTCAGGTCGAAGAGTGGTATACACCATTATCACCATGAGAATAACTTATGACATTTTGCATAACTTTCTATATAGTATTCTCATAGCGGGTCAATCCGGTATAAATATTACTCTTAATATTCATACATATGTTTAAGACTTGATAACTCTTTATCCATGATCCATGAGATGTGATCATCAGTCTAAAAACATAATAGTCTTAATGCTTTAATGTTATCCCACTTCACAATAAAGCTCGACTACGGATACTTTAAGAATAGTGTCCTTATGTTTAATGTGATCTCATGATTAAGTCATACTTGATACATTAAACGGACTAGCTATTCTAGGGACTTTATTAATCAAACATAATAAAAAAAAAGCCTTTTATTAATTAATAAATAATTCGATACAAGTACCAAAAGTATTGGCCTCTAGGGATTACACCAACACATAAGCCATTGGATTCTTCTAATCCTTTCACTATCTCCAATTTCTCCATCTAACCAACTGTTCAACATCCGATTAAGACGTTCAAACGAATATATATTTCAAAGTCGAATCTTTGTCGGAGACGCAACGACGAAAAAGATTAAATCGACATTTCTCTTGTGAATGTATTCAGACATGGTTAAAACTCACAAACTTGAAGGAGAGTGAAGTTGAATGAAAGAAAATATGGTTGTATGGTAAGAGTTATATGAAAAATATTGAATGCAATTAAGGAGAAGGGCGATCCAAAATGCAGCGGAATTTAAAATTTTATCCTTTAGTGATCCTTACGAATGGTCATGATCAGTGATAGAATCGTTATCTCTTGTGGCAATTGAAACCTTTGATGTAGATCTACGGAGCGATCACGAACGTTGAACGGTGACAACGCCTCTACTCAGTCCACACGAACAGATTCCTTCAATCTCAGTGCTAGCTGCTACGAATGAAGGCTTTGAGTGAGAGAGAGAGAGAGAGAGAGAGAGAAACGAATTTGCAACTGCACAAATGCTTCTGCACAAGGGTTCTATTTATAGAACCACTTGTGTGGGCTACAAGCTATAAAACCCACTTAAGTGTATGTGGCCCATATATTATAATATGCCAAAATCACTTAAGCGTGTGGTATCTTACCATATTTCGTATTCTACTGAAGTACACCGTACCTTACGATGTTCTACAATTCACTTAAGTGCACCGTACCTTACGGTGTTCCTTAGTTACTCTATCTCTCATCAATCCGTCCTTTTGTGTGTGACCCTATAGCTTTTCGCGACATTGGCAATTATATTAAATCACGTATTTAACATAATAAACAGTAAGCGGTATCTAGCAACACATCACTGCTACCCCAAGATATGAAAATGTCATGTGATCTGACAAATCCTTTTGTGACAATACTTATGTGTACAATTACCTTTTTGCCCTTATGTCTATATTGAACACATGGCATAGACTGTGTCATCCTTGTCGAGTTCAATATTGGGCCCATAGACATTTATCCTGTTACGCAGAATGGGCAAATTCAATCTAGGTCACTCATGTCCCTCAGCATGCTTCGTGGAGTACCCATCAACTGTCTTTATGGTCATCCAGTTATGGACAATATTTGATCAGCAATAAGGCATTTGACTCTACATCTACGGTCCAGAGTGGTTTCAGGTCGAAGGGTGGTATACACCATTATTACCATGAGAATAACTTATGACACTTTGCATAACATTCTATATAGTATTCTCATAGCGGGTCAATCCAGTATAAATGTTACTCTTAATATTCATACATATGTTTAAGACTTGATAACTCCTTATCCATGATCCATGAGATGTGATCATCAGCCTACATACATAATAGTCTTAATGCTTTAATGTTATCCCACTTAACAATAAAGCTCGACTATGGATACTTTAAGAATAGTGTCCTTATGTTTAATGTGATCTCATGATTAAGTCACACTTGATACATTAAACGAACTAGCTATTCTAAGGACTTTATTAAATAGACATAATAAAGAAAAAGCCTTTTATTATTAATAAATAATTTGATACAAGTACCAAAAGTATTGGCCTCTAGGGCTTACACCAACAATATCCCATTAGCATTAGAGCCAATCAGGCATACCCCTAATGCCCATAGATCTAGTATGGCCATCATGCTTCTGCTACGCAAGAGGCTTTGTCAGTGGGTCAACATTATTGTCAAGTGTAGGTATTCTGGATATTTTCACATTTTCTATATCTATTATTTCTCGAATGAGGTGATAACGCCTAAGTATATGTTTGGATCGTTGGTGAGATCTAGGCTCCTTAGCTTGTGCGATAGCACCATTGTTATCACAATAGAGACCAATGGGATCCACAATGCTAGGAACTATGCCAAGTTCACTAATGAACTTTTTGATCCAAACAACTTCCTTTGTTGCACTTGAGGCAGCAATATACTCGGCCTCGATTGTAGAATCAACAACTGTATCTTGCTTTGAGCTTTTCTAGCTCACAACGCCACCGTTTAAGCAAAACACATAACCAGATTACGATCTAAAGTCATCCTTATCTGTCTGGAAGCTAGCATCAGTGTATCCAATTACAGCAAGCTCTTCATGACCTCCATATATCAAGAATGAGTCCTTAATCCTTCTCAAATACTTAAGGATATTCTTGATAGCTACCCAATGAGCATCACCGGGATCAGATTGGTACCTACTCGTTGCATTTAAAGCATACGAGACATCTGGTCGAGTACATAACATGGCATATATGATAGATCCTATTGCATATGCATATGGAATCTTATTCATGCGATCCCTTTCTTCCTTAGTTTAAGGGTATTGTGTTTTTGATAGACACAAGCCGTGTTGCATAGGTATGAATCCTTTCTTGGAATCATGCATATTAAAGCGTCTCAGCACTTTGTCTATGTATGTACTCTGACTTAGGCCAAGCAATTTTTATGATCTATCTTTATAGATCCTGATTCCTAATATATAGTCTACTTCACCCAGGTCCTTCATAAAAAAGCATTTCCCCAACCAAGACTTTACTTATTGTAGGGTAGGGACATCGTTTCCAATGAGTAATATGTCATCTACATATAATACCAGGAAAACAATCATGCTCCCACTAACCTTCTTGTAGACATAAGGCTCATCTTCGTTCTTAATGAATCCATATTGTTTTACTGTTTCATCAAAACAAAGATTCCAGCTTCTGGAAGCTTGCTTCAATCCATAGATTGATCTTTGTAACTTACATATCTTTTGGGCTTCTTCTGGTATGTCAAATCCTTCAGGCTGTGTCATGTACACATCCTTAAGAAGATTCCCATTAAGGAAAGCAGTTTTGACATCCATCTGCCATATTTCATAATCATGATATACAGCGATAGCAAGTAAAATCCGAACAGATTTAAGCATTGCAACTGGTGAAAAGGTTTCATCATAGTCAACCCCATGAATTTGTTTATATCCTTTTTCAACCAGTCTTGCCTTTTAGGTATGTACTTTACCATCTATGTCAGTCTTATTTTTGAAGACCCACTTGCATCCTATAGGTTAACTCCTACAGGAGGCTCTACCAAGGTCCAAACTTGGTTTGTGTACATGGAATCCATTTCAGATTTCATGGCTTCTAGCCACTTCTCAGACTCGGGACCAGTTATAACCTCTTGGTAGGTCAGGCTAATCTTGATCCATGAGTAATACATCACCTTGATCAGGTATGATATATCCATATCTCTCAGGTAGGTGACGTATCCTGCTTGACCTACGCTGGTCTTGTTCTACTTGAGCAGGTTACTCTTCCACAACTACTTGTGTTTCCTGCTCTAATTCCACCATAGGTGTATCAATGCTTTTTGATTCTTGAATTTCTTCAAGCTCTGCTTTCCTCCCACTGATTCCTTTGGAAATAAAATCCTTTTCTAGGAAAACTCCAGTTCGAGCGACAAACACTTTGCCCTCAGAAGGATTGTAGAAGTAATACCCTCTTGTTTCTTTAGGATACCCCACAAATAAGCATTTGTCAGATTTGGGCTCAAGCTTAGTTGAAATTTGTCATTTCACATAAACTTCGTAACCCCAAATCTTCATGTAAGACATATGTGGTTTCTTACCACTCCATATCTCATATGGTGTCTTTTCAACCTTTTTGGATGGAACACGGTTAAGTGTGTAAGCTGCTGTCAATAATGCATGTCCCCAAAAGGAGTTTGGAAGATCGGCGTGACTCATCATGGATCGGACCATGTCTAACAGGATTCGATTTCTTCTCTCAGATACACCGTTCCATTGGGGTGTTCCAAGAGGAGTAAGTTGGGATAGGATCCCACACTCTTTCAAATGGTCATCAAACTATAGGCTTAAATAGTCACCACCTCGATCTGATCAAAGAGTTTTAATATTCTTACCTAGTTGGTTTTGTACTTCATTTTTGAATTCCTTGAACTTTTCAAAGGACTCTGATTTGTGTTTCATTAAATACACATAACCATATCTACTGAAATCATCAGCAAATATGATGAAATACTGAAAACCTCCTCTGGATGGTATATTCAGTGGTCCACATACATCAGTATGTATGAGGGCCAAAAGATCATTAGCTCTTTCACCTTTTCCTGTGAATGGAGACTTTGTCATCTTTCCAATTAAACAAGATCTGCATGTCTCATATGATTCATAATCAAAAGAGTCCAAGAGTCCATCTTTATGGAGTTTGGAAATGCGTTTCTCATTTATGTGGCCTAATCGACAATGCCAAAGGTAAGTTGGATTTAACTCATTAGGTTTCATCCTTTTAGTATTAATGTTATAAATAGGCATTTCAAGATCAAGGACATATAGTCCATTGTTCATTTATGCAGTAGCATAGAATATATCATTCAAATGAATTGAGCAACAATTGTTCTTTATTATAAATGAAAAACCAAACTTGTCCAAACAAGAAATATAAATAATATTCCTACTAATTGCAGGTACATAATAATAGTTCTCTAACTGAATTATTAAACCACTAGGTAAAGTCAATACATAAGTTCCTACGGCTAAAGCAGCAACCTTTGCTCCCTTTCCAACTCGTAGGTCAACTTCACCTTTTGCCAAATCTCTACTCCTTTTTAGCCCCTGCGCATTGGTACAAATGTGAGAACCGCATCCAGTATCTAATACCCATGATGCAGAAGTAGATAAATTAATTTCAATAACAAAAATACCTGAAGTTGAAGTCTCTACTCCATTCTTCTTATCTTCCAGGTACTTTGGGCAGTTTCTCTTCCAGTGTCCGGTCTTACCGCAATGGAAGCAGGTGCCTTCCTTTGCTATGCCTCCACTAGGCTTCAAAGCAGCAACAATGGGTTTGGGTTTGGCAACTTCCTTGCCTTTCCCTTTATCACCCTGCTTGGTGGGTCTTTTATTTTGCCTCTTTCCATTTCCAATCATCAGAATGGACTTTCCTTTTGACTTCAGATTCTGCTCAGCAGTTCTTAACATGGCTAGCAGTTCAGGAAGAGATTTGTCCATATCATTCATATTGAAATTAAGGACAAATTGACTGAATCTATCTGGCAACGATTGTAAGATCATATCAGTCGCAAGTTCCTTTCCGAGGTGAAAACCCAACCTCTCAAGTTTCTCCACATACTCAATCATCTTGAGCACATGGGGACCTATAGGGGCTCCCTCAGCTAACTTTCCTTGAAAAAGGGCTTTTGAAACTTCAAACCTTTCATGCCTTGCTTGCTTTTGATAGAGAATTTTCAGGTGTTTGATCATATCGAACGTTGCCATATTCTCATGTTGCTTTTGTAACTCTGAGTTCATGGTAGCTAGCATGAGGCAAGCAGTTTCATTGACATCATTGGCATGCTTCTTATAAGCATCTCTCTCTGCCTTAGGTGCAGAACTAGGAGGTTCCTCTTCAGGAGCATGTTTCTCCAAGACATACAACTTTCTATCATGTTTGAGGATAATCCTCAGATTTCGGTGCCAATCCAGAAAATTTGTCCCAGACAAATTTTCCTTGTCAAGGATTGATCGCAAAATGTTGTTAGAGGTGTTTGTTGTCATGGTAATCTACATGAAAATAATGAAAATATAAGTATCAATAACATATTTAATTAGGCATTTAATTAAATATGCTCCCACTATTTTACTCAAAACAAATGACCCTCACCATTTGATTTGGAAAATCCCGTTGGAAGATTTTCTAGTGGGTCGAGATCCCCATTTCACTTTGTTTTAAGTCCACGTAGGCGGATTACACAAAACTAGGTTATTTAAGTAGGAACTCCTTCCAATTGTATCTAATATAACTCTTGAATATTTTAGTTGGGTGAATAACTCCTTATTCCAATCCATCACATATATCATTTCCAACTCTTGCTTCTAAACATATATAATCTTATTATAATTTATTTAGTTAAGTTTGACCCATTGTTTTCGCAATTGGATATTACAATTATCCCATCGCACCTTACTAATATAGAACATGCATCTCGCGTATGCGAAACCTACATTATCCGATACTAGTATTGATGAGTGCTAAAACTTGGAAAACATAAACTTAATATTTAATTTGAGGGAATTTGCAATTATTCTGATCTCACAGGCTTATTTATCATATAAATCGTCTCTCACATGTATCAACATACATTCACATGCATCAACATACATAATGAAATAGTTATGGCCCCTAGCACAATTATTCTCCCAAGCCAATGAGAGAACCTAAGTTAACCTAATAACGATCTAAGCTTCTCCAAACAAGATCTTCAAGGTTGTCCTCCTTTGATATTGTATTCTTCTCTTTCTTCATAACATTACATTACATAAAAGAAACTCGTTTTACATACGAGGGAGTGAGATGAGAAAAGAAGTTACATTAAGAGATTAAAAGAGAGGCACGACACGCAGGTCGTATTTTAAAATCCCAAAAAAAAAATAAAGAAAAACTAAGGCCATAACCGATCACCACAAGACAATAATAATAAACACATTATTATTATTATTTTAAATTCTGTTAATTAATTAAAACCAAATTATTATTATTTTAATGAACAATTCATTTGAAATTGACGTCGTTTTTCGCATCAACACTTGATACTTTAAAGCACAACTCTTGCGCAGTCACAACCCTAATCACATAACTCTTTGACAACACAACCCTTATGCCGTCATTAACCCTAATGCACCAATTTCAGACCGTCAAACACACCTCGATTGTTAATTCAGTATGATTGATCAATATGTTATTGCTTCACCATACTAATGTCGGATCAAGAAGCAAATGACCATTGATCACTCAAAGGAAAACAACCATTAAGTGTTTGAATGAACGAAACAGAAACAATATATCTTATATACCGTATTTTGCATCAGGATTACTTATATCATATATATAACTTGATCGATCTCAATTGTGTAACCTATGGACAATCGATGTATCGCTGCTTCACCATACTAACATCGGATTCCGAAGCATAGTCAACATCAATCATCCAAATCGTACACACATGATGCCAAATTTAATTACTAATTTATTCTTTGATTCATTATGTCTTTTAATCGTATTAATACATAAAATACAGAAAATAAACAACTATCAGATGCATGGTTTCGTAAGTGGCTCTGATACCACTGAAGGAGATGGGCGATCCAAAATGCAGCGGAATTTTAATTTTTCTCCTTTAGTGATCCTTGCGAATGGGCATGATCAGTGATAGAATCATTACCTCTTGTGGCGATTGAAACCTTTGATGCAGATCTACAGAGCGATCACGAACGTTGAACGATGACAACGCCTCTACTCAGTCCACACGAACGGATTCCTTCAATCTCAGTGCTAGCTGCTACGAATGAAGGCTTTGAGTGAGAGAGAGAGAGAAACGAAATTGCAACTGCACAAATGCTTCTGCACAAGGGTTCTATTTATAGAACCTCTTGTGTGGGCTGCAAGCTAAAAAGCCCACTTAAGTGTATATGACCCATATATTATAATATGCCAAAATCACTTAAGCGCGTGGTACCTTACCATATTTCGTATTCTACTTAAGTACACCGTACCTTACGATGTTCTACAATTCACTTAAGTGCACCGTACCTTACGTTGTTCCTTAGTTACTCTATCTCTCATCAATCCGTCCTTTTGTGTGTGACCTTGTAGGTTTTCGCGGCATTGACAATTATATTACATCACGTATTTAACATAATAAACAGTGAGCGGTATCTAGCAACACATTACTGCTACCCAAGACACGAAAATGTCATGTGATCTGAAAAATCCTTTTTTGATAATACTTATGTGTTTTAATTACCCTTTTGCCCTTATGTCTATATTGAACACATGGCATAGACCGTGTCATCCTTGTCCAGTTCAATATTGGGCCCATAGACATTGATCCTGTTACACAGGATGGGTAAATTCAATCTAGGTCACTCATGTCCCTCAGCATGCTTCGTGGAATACCCATCAACTGTCTTTATGGTCATCCAGTTACGGACAACGTTTGATCAACAATAAGGCACTTAACTCTACATCTAGGATCCATAGTGGTTTCAGGTCGAAGGGTGACATACACCATTATCACCATGACAATAACTTATGACAATTTGCATAAAATTCTATATAGTATTCTCATAGCGGGTCAATCCAGTATAAATATTACTCTTAATATTCATACCTATGTTTAAGACTTGATAACTCCTTATCCATGATCCATGAGATGTGATCATCAGTCTATATACATAATAGGCTTAATGCTTTAATGTTATCCCACTTCACAATAAAGCTCGACTACGGATACTTTAAGAATAGTGTCCTTATGTTTAATGTGATCTCATGATTAAGTCACACTTGATACATTAAACTGACTAGCTATTCTAGGGACTTTATTAAATAGACATAATAAAGAAAAAACCTTTTATTATTAATAAGTAATTCGATACAAGTACCAAAAGTATTGACCTCTAGGGCTTACAACAACATGCAGGGCGATGTATTTATAGAGGAGTAAGAAAATGCATGCACCAAAGGGCTAACTGTCTCACATGGCAAAACATGTAGGGGCCAGATGAATTGGTGCCACCTAATGACCCCCAATGCATGCGCCAGCTCACTTGGAGCCATCATGCAATGCTTGCAAAGCATGCGCCAGTGATGTTGGCGCCTCCTCTTAATGCAAAATGGACGTGCCATTTCATCTGACGCATCTATTTTAAACAGTTGTTATTTTAGAAATCTTTTTGAAATAATGATTATTTTGGATTTTTTTTTAAATAGTGGTAATTTAAAAAAAAACGTTCGTTGAACCACGCCACCCTCATATTTTTTTCGAAACAAACCTAAATTGTATATGTGCCTCTTTTATACTTGTCATACTTCATTCTAATTGTTTTTCTTATATTAGACCTAAATAGAGCAGTTTGTTGTCTCCCTACCGACATCTATTCATTTATTGTATTATTTTGTGAATTTTTTTCTTATTTTTTAAATTTCTCCTAAATAGTTTTTGACATTAAAAAACATTTTTAAACTTTAAAATGTAAATAATCTTTATAATTTTTTATCCACATCTTTTTATAATCAATATTATCTTTCAGGGTGTGTAAAAAACCTACAACATAAAACTTTATATTTTTTTATAATAAAATTATATTAAAAAAGGTTTCATACACATATTTTACGGATTAAATAAATAATTGTAACTTAAAGATGTTCCAAACTCAGAGTGTTCTATCGAGAAGTCTAGAATTTGTAAATATTTTTGAAAAAGTTTAAAGAGCGAAAAAAAACATTTTATTCAATTTCTATTTTAAATTTCAAAGGTGGGTCAAAAGTCAAATACTTCAAAACTTAGCGGCCAAAATCTCAAATAGGATTTAAAGGGAGGAAAGTGCAATAAACTCAAAAACTTTGAAGAGACCCACTCCTCACAATTTCAGTGAGCTGCGAACACTGAAACTTCGTCAGTAGATTTATTCATACTCAAAACGCGCTGCATCTAACAAGCTCTCTTGGATTGAATAAACCATCAACAACTATAACAAGGTCTGTGTAACCATCTCAATTCCTCTTCACTCAATTTTTCAACACTGTCTTTGTGAAACCAAAACAATGTGTTCCCAGAAAACCCTTTTGAGAATTTTCAACAAAGGTGCGTCTCTTCCTTCAAATCAGCACCACCACCACCAACAAAACCAACATGAACTTGCTCGTAAAATTACTCACGTCCTCATCAATTCAACTAACTCCAACTATTTCAAACTCAGTGACACCCAACTTCGCTCCATACTTTCCTGCATCACCCCCCATGTTACTTACCGTGTTCTTTCCGACCCTATTCTCCAACCTCATTCCTATTTACCCTTTTTCCACTTTCTTAAAACCCATCATTCCAGCATTTCACTCAAACCTGATCTCAAAGCCCATTTGATTCTCTTTTCTAGACTCTTAAAAGCTCGGAAATTCGCCACCATGAAGACTATTTTGAATTCCCTAGTTACAGATTCCGAATTTCCCTGTCCTGTTTCGGGTATTATTCATTTGGTGGATGAATTTGAGTCTCATTTTGTTGAGAAGCTTTGTGATATGTTGTTTAGGGTTTGTTCTGATAATAGGTTGTTCCAAGAGGCAATTAGAGTTTATGATTATGTCGAAGGAAAGGGGTTGGTGATAGAGGAGAGGTCTTGTTTTGTGCTTTTGCTTGCTTTGAAGAGATGCGCTGAGGTTGACTTATGTCTTAGATTCTTCCGCCGGATGGTTGAGTCTAATGGAATTGAAATTAGGGTTCAGTCTTTGACACTTGTGATTGATGGGCTGTGTAGGAGAGGAGAGGTTGAGAAAGCCAAGGAGTTGATGGATGAGATGGTCAGTAAAAGCATTGTGAAACCGACTGTCTTTACTTATAATACATTGTTAAATGCGTATGTTGGAAGAAAGGATCAAAAGGGAGTTGATGAGATACTAAGGTTGATGGAGAAGGAACGTATTGTTTTTAGTGTGGCTACTTATAGTATTTTGATTCAGTGGTATTCCAGTTCTGCTGATATTGGGGAGGCTGAGAAGATATTCGAGGAAATGCGTGAAAGAAATCTAGAAATTGATGTTTATGTCTATTCGTCGATGATAACTTGGAATTGTAGATTAGGAAATATGAAAAGGGCCTTTGCGTTGTTTGATGAGATGACTCAGAGAAACATTGCTCCTAATGCACATACTTACGGCGCCTTGATTGGTGGTGTGTGCAAGGCAGGTCAAATGGAAGCTGCGGAAATCTTATTGGAAGAGATGCAGAGTAAGGGAATTGACCTAAATATAATAATATTTAACACGATGATAGATGGCTACTGCAAAAGAGGAATGATGGATGAAGCTTTGAGGCTGCAAGCCATCATGGAAAGGAAAGGATTCAAAGCAGATGTGTTTACATTCAACATTCTTGCAAATGGGCTCTGTAAATTGCATAGGTATGACGAAGCCAAGTGTACTTTAAATTCAATGGTAGAGAAAGGAGTGGAACCAAATGTTGTGACTTTCACTATGTTTATCGAGATATATTGCAAGGAAGGAAACCTTGCTGAAGCCGAGAGGTTCTTTAGGGATATGGAGAAAAGGGGAGAAGTGCCTAATATTGTTACATATAACACTCTTATTGATGCGTATTGCAAGAAAGAAAAAGTGAAGCAAGCACATTCGACAAAATCTGAAATGATAAACAAGGGGTTATCGCCAGATGTATATACATACACATCGCTAATACACGGGGAATGTATTGTTGGTAGGGTAAACGAGGCGCTTAAAATTTTCAATGAAATGAGGTTAAAGGGGATAACTGGAAATGTTGCAACGCATACATCAATTATTTCAGGATTATCCAAGGAGGGGAGAGCAGATGAAGCATTTAAGTTGTATGATGAGATGATGAAAATGGGCCTAATACCTGATGATAGAGTTTTCGCCGCACTTGTTGGTAGTCTTCACAAACCTCTCATTCATGCTGGTCTAAAACAAAATGAATATGAGGATCTGAAGCAGAAGTAGACACTTCTGGCACTTCACTAGGGTCAAATGTATGTTAGTCAAATGCACACAGGATGGAAGTAAAGAAAAGGGTGGGTAAGGGTGTAAGAGATTGATGATCTTGTCCTTGAAGCTCAAGCAAGAAGACCTGTGTGTAGGGGAAAGTTGATCTGCAACACCAAATTAGAGCTTGGAAAGATAGGAAGATGTGCAAAAATCTGGTCTCGGTAATATACAAACCTTCTCTTTTTCTTGTAATTGGTTGCACAGTATCACTTGACAAGGTTATTCTTTGTTGGCATTCAATATTTCATGTTTGCATTGAACGTAACTGAAGTTTGATATAACTGTAACCCTGGCATAATTTTAAAAGTTTCTTAGAATATAAGAAACTTGTGTTTATATTCCTGTGTTTATACTGTGTACAACATTTTTGTCCAGTTATACTTGGTTAGCTCGTAGAATCTGCACTATCAATTTCAGTGATCTAGCTCGCCAGAAGGATCAATTTCAGTGTGATAGATATGGCAAGGTGTATAGGAGGATACATAGGAAGAGAGAGCTTTATGCTGAGAAGGTTAACAACAGAGGACTTTGTGCCATTGCTCAGGCTGAGTCTCTTCGTTACAAACTCCTTGGTGGTCTTGCTGTCCGCAGGTACATACAGAATTTGTTGTGGGCTTTTAATTACTGATTTGTTTGTCAAATGAATCTCAAAGTGCTATATATTGATGTACTGTGGCAATTTGATTATTGAAAGAGTCTATGTTCTATACTTGAATTCCAAAACAGAACATGGAGAAACTATTGGAACTGAATTTCTTCCTTCTATTTGTGAATTGGTACCACTATATTTGATTATGTTTGCCATGGTGGAAAGATGGTTGATTTTATGCTATGATTTATCCAATAGTGGAAACCCATAATTTATGCTGTAAGCCGCAGCCAGCTAAGCTTTTCTAATGAAAGGCAATATATAATAAGGGACTCATGTTTCTTTGATTTTGTAATTTTGACGGAGTACTTATGAGGTTAAATTGCGTTCTGCATCTTTCGTTGGAACTGTAATAAGTCTTTAGCTTGATTTAAACCAGACTTCCTTACAGTGGTGTCTAAACTCACGTGGGTGTTGTTCTCATCTACATGTGACTACTTGATACTTTGATTGAATATTAGGCAGGTCACTTACCAGTTCACTAGGGTCAAATGTATGTTAGTCAAATGCACACAGGATGGAAGTAAAGAAAAGGGTGGGTAAGGGTGTAAGAGATTGATGATCTTGTCCTTGAAGCTCAAGCAAGAAGACCTGTGTGTAGGGGAAAGTTGATCTGCAACACCAAATTAGAGCTTGGAAAGATAGGAAGATGTGCAAAAATCTGGTCTCGGTAATATACAAACCTTCTCTTTTTCTTGTAATTGGTTGCACAGTATCACTTGACAAGGTTATTCTTTGTTGGCATTCAATATTTCATGTTTGCATTGAATGTAACTGAAGTTTGATATAACTGTAACCTTGGCATAATTTTAAAAGTTTCTTAGAATCTAAGAAACTTGTGTTTATATTCTTGTGTGTACTATATCCTTGTGTTTATACTGTATACAACATTTTTGTCCAGTAATACTTGGTTAGCTCGTAGAATCTGCCCTATCAATTTCAGTGATCTAGCTCGCCAGAAGGATCAATTTCAGTGTGATAGATATGGCAAGGTGTATAGGAGGATAAGAGAGAGGTAGGGAATAATGCCTTATCTGTGTTTAAAATAGTTACATATTAAATTTAATCAATAATGTGCTCAATTTTAAAGGTGCTTAAGATAAAAGTTGCATATTTCTATAATTAAAATATTAATATGCTTATTTTTTGGGTATGTTATATTAAAATTTCTATAATAAATTATTATTTTTATATAAAAAGTGATCTTATTCTTATTATTTTTTTTATGAACAGTTGACAATTAAATAGATAGAATAATGATTTTATCTTAGATAATGTAAAATATTTTTTTTTAAGTTCAGAATTTTAATTTGGTATTTATACATTTCTCTTTTATAATTTTTTTTATCTAACTTAATGTCTCATTAGTTTTTTTAAACAATTTTGAAAACAGATTTAATATTTTGAGAAATAAAAGAAGACATTCGGAAAGCGGTATAGAACATTCTGATATCGTCATCAGTTAGTTTTTATCAATTTGAATTTGTTTTAAGTAATTAATAGAGGTTCAATGTCAAAATTTAGTGTATGGCGGAAGCGGAAATACATCATTATGTAGAATAGTAGCAACAAACAATGTAAATTGCATTTGCCAGCACTAATACATCATTGTTCATCATAACTTGCATGTTATTAAGGTAAAACAAAAAACACTATTTAAATGAGAAGAAAAAAACACATTAACATAAGAAATTAATCAAGAGAAGAAAGAACAATAAAAAAAAAGATGGAGATGGCAAATTATGCATGTTATAATGTATCATTTAGTCCTTCAAATAATATCTGGATGGCTGATGATATTATGATAAAACGCGTTCCTCTTTTGTGTCTCCAAATTGCTTATGATATTTTGGTTTCTCGGCTTTTCTACTTCGTCCTCAAGTCCCTTCGCGTGCCCCTCATTATTGCGCAGGTGTTAGTAAGTATTCATTCATCATATATTTCTTTCTTTCTTTTGTCAGTAAATTTGAATCATCAATACACATGATAGTTAGTCACATTGAATTTTCAACATAAAAACATATAAAAGTTCATACGTTAAGATTGCGTTGCATAAATGAGAGATAAAAAATATAATAATTTTTGAACTTTATATAATGTAAGCTGGTTTTACTCTGAGTCCAAGTCTGTTGGGAAATTTCGAATGGATATTTTCCTTGTTTTACAGTCAATATGGAATCCTAGCCGTTGAAACCTTTGCAAACTTAGGAATAATGTACTATGTGTTCCTAAGTGGATTAGAAATGAATTCAGACACCATCTTAAGATCAAGGAAGAAAGGTACAAGCATAACAATTTCCGACATTGTGACGCCAATGTTATTTGGTATTGGATTTCTAGCTCTACAACAAAAATTTATAGATAAAAATGATGTTTTTGCACAAACACCAAAAGAAAATCAAGGCGAAGCATATTTATTCTAGTGTTTAGGACTTTTTGTAACAGGTTTCCCTGTCCTTGCAAGAATCTTAGCTAATCTTAAACTTTTATATACAAAGCTTGGAAAAGATACATTGAGAGCAGCTATGTTAACCGACGCATATGGTTGGGTTATGTTCACCTTGTTGATTCCTTATTCGACTAGAGGTGGAAAGTCTTATCTCCCAGTAATCTCTACTTTGATGTTCATAGTTTTTTGCTTTGCTGTGGTGAGACCTATCCTTACTCCAATCATTGAACACATAACAAGTATGAACACGTGGCAAAAATCACACTTGTTGGACGTGTTGACGAGAGTGTTTATTTGTTCGTACATTACAAATTCTCTCGGTACATATCCTATTGTTGGAGCTTTTGTGTTTGGATTAATTTTGCCTCATGGAAAGTTTGCTGATATGGTTTTGGAATTGTCGGCCGATTTTGTTTCTGAGATTCTGTGTCCTGTTTACTTTGTTGGATTTGGTTTTAGACTCAAGTTGTCTTTCCTTTTTAAGCAAAAGAATGCAGGTTTAATGTTGTTGATTACACTTTTGTTATGCACACCTAAATTTTTGAGCTCTGTGATTGTCACTTTCTTCTTCGGTATGCCTGCCCGAGATGGAGTTGCCATTGGATTGCTTCTCAACACCAAGGGTATCGTGCTTGTCATACTACTGAATGTTGCTTGGGACAAAAGGGTAATTTTAAACTACCAATTTTCTATTATGACATGATTTAAATCAAACAGCCTTTTAACCAAGTTACTTTTTTTTTTCTTTTTGCTTTGCAGAGTTTGGATCCATATACTTTTATGGTTATGATGCTTGCTATTATAGTAATGACTATAATGGTTTCTCCCTTGATCAATGCAATATACAACCCAAAATTCCGATTCATGCCATTGCAATTAAGGACCGTGCAAAAACTGATGTTCGATGTGGAGCTTCGAATCGTCGCTTGTGTCCACAATGCTAAACATGCCAATAACATGATCCATGTCATTGAAGCCACAAATGCTACGAGACTTTCACTTATACATGTCTCTGTAGCTCACTTAGTTCAACTCACTAAACATGGCACAACTATTCTTGTTTCCCAAATGGATAATTCAAACGGCACGGTTGGTGGCGCAGAAACAACCAACTATGGATCACAATTAGTGTTTGAGAGCATAACTAACACATTTGAAGAACTCGTAGAACAATACAATGCGGTTAGGTTTGACATATCAAGTGTTGTCTCGTCCTACACAACTATCCATGAGGACATTTACAACGTTGCCGAAGAGAAATGCGCCAGCCTAATTCTCCTCCCCTTTCACAAAGAGCACTTAATAATAGAAGATGCTCCGAAAATAATCCACAATGAACATTGTGAGATAAACAAAAATGTTCTACAACAAGCACCTTGTTCAGTAGGGATCTTTGTGGATCGAGGTTTAGGATCATTGTTAGAAACAAAACAGCGCATTATAATGATTTTCATCGGTGGACCTGACGACCGTGAAGCCTTGTCTATTGCATGGAGAATGGCGGGGCATCCAGGAACACAATTACATGTTGTGACGATCAATCTGTTAGGTAAGGACGCAGAAGAAACAAAATTGAAAATGGAAAAAAGTAAGTCTCGTCACGGAATATTGTCGACGGTTATAGACAATGTGATGCAAAAAGAGTTGGATGAAGAGTATAATTTCCTTCAGGCACAAGGCAGTGAGCAATAACGATTCAATTGTTTACTCAAAGAAGGAAGTCCATTTGAATACGGGCGAAGAGATTCCAACGCTTCTTAACGATATTGATAAACCTGGATATGATTTGTACATTGTTGGACAAGGAAGTGGTAAGAACTCGGTGATTTTTTCGAGTTTGTTGGAATGGTGTGATCATCCTGAACTTGGTGTTATAGGTGACATGTTGGCTTCAACTAGTTTTGGTACGCAATTTTCTGTGCTTATTGTCCAACAGTATTTGGTTGGGAGAAAAAGCGTTATTAGAAAATGTCATGAAGTGAAAAGTGGTACTGAAAATTTGTAAAAGATTGATCGATGACACAAAGTTTTGGATTAATTAATATTTTGTATAGTTAGAATGATTTGTTTTCATATTTTTATAAATTAAATGGTTAATGTCCATCCTGTAAAGCCATTTATTTATTATATCATATTTCAATTTATTTTTTTAAAAATTAAATCATTTTATGCGTCTGCCCGTACGTGCATTACATGTTTTAATACTATTACATGTTTTAATATTATTATATATTTTACTTGGATCAGATATTTAATATAATATATTAAAATAAAATAACGTGCCTTTAAGCCAAAATAAGTATATCTAGACTTCTCAAAATGATTAGTCAATATGAGGCAATCCGTCATGGTCGAAAAATCATACAATTTACGCTTTAAAATTAGAATTTATATTTTTCAAAATTTTTTAATCAGATTCTAAAAATCATGCTACCCATTAGAGCTACTCCATATGAGTCGGGCAGTTCATTAAGCGCGCGCATATATATATATATATATATATATATATATATATATATATATATATATATATATATATATATATATATATATATATATATATATATATATATATATATATATATTTTCTTGCTCCAAAATAAAACATCACAAAATTTATCTCTATTCTATTCAATCTTTATCTTTTAAATCTTATACATTAACATAATAAACACTCTTTCTTATATTCTATTAGTTTGTCTTACAAAAAATATTCGAATATTATTTTATACAATTTAGATATGTGTTGTATTTGAAAAAACATTATAGTATTTATAAAAGATAATATAATATAATATTTTATAAAATTTTTTAAAATAATATAATTTTTAATTTTATTTATAATAAATATTACGAGGTCTTTGTTTTAATTTTTTATTAAAAAAAAATCATTTAGAGTTGGATAGTCCGAAGTCCATCTAGGACCAGGTTGAGTTAGTAACTTTCGAGCTTATATTACAATTGAGGTTTTTTTGGCCCATCCTAAAAAATTTGAGGCCCGCCAAGACTGGTCTGCTTAGGTCGGTTAGCCCATTTTGATAGCTTTAACTACATCTTTTGAAAGATAGAGATACGTTTAAGCTTTTACTCATGCACCATATGTTTTTTTTCTCATGTACCATGAGTTTTGCATTTTGGACTGAACAATTAAAGTGTATAAAGTCATTAGATTTTACTTCTACTGGAAGTTAGATTTCACTTCTAGTGGAAGTTCAATATTTTTGGGAATTTTTTTTCACTCTTATGGTGTGGTTCACGCTTCTGAAAATCCAAAATTGATCTCACGTGTTTTCATGATGCATCTTCGGACGCATCTTTAATCGCTTTACCCTTTGTAAATCAAACAACCACCTTGTTAGACGATAAACTTATATATCTAGAGGAGGAGGAGGGGGGGGGGGGGGGGGGGGGGGTGAATAGATCTCAAGTTAAAAATTTATTCGAAAATTTGACATAGAAAAATTTATGGCGCAAAAACAAGTTTCAAATATTTCTCAGATCAAGAATTGTCTAACCGAACCTACTATTGAATAGCCCAGATATGCGTAAAGGTGTCAATATTATGATAATAATCCACAAGTCAATCAACAACGACTAAAAACAACTAATTGAATACTCTACAATAGTAAAAACTATCTCGAATGATGCACACACAAAAATGTTAGTTGAAACAAATTGTCGAACATTTTACGTGCGACTAACAAAGTTTGAATGTTTGTATATTGTTTGTAGTTCTTAGAAATCCAATCACTATCAATCCTTAGGGGTGTGACTTTCTTCCCAATTACCCACTTTCACAACCAATTATACGGCGGTATTAACGCAACACATTGACGAAAGCAGCCATGAAATGGTTCATATACTTGTCCAACATATGGGGACAATATTCAATCCTCTAATCCAAAATACTACCCAAACTAATCAGCAAAATGCTCAGACTAATCAATAATTGGCAGTGTAGATAACGCGAATTGCAGATTTCTTTGGTGTCACTCAAGCGCCAGTTCGACAACCTCATCGAGAATGGATGGTAGAGAACCGGGGTTTGATCTTAGGAGAAGACCCAACAATAAATCAGATCCAACAGTTTGTACCCAATGGTGTCAAAGTCGACCAGAGAGAACCCCGTAGGGTCAAACAACAAATACCTAGGGAAAGAGAAGCCCCAAGAATAGTGATAGTCAATCGAAACTGAGTCTCAAAGAAAACATAATATGAAATCACTAGTAGAAAAATAACTTTATAATTATTGATATCATACCTATTTATTTTTTAAAAAAATATAAAAATTATATACAGTGACATTTTTGTATTTATAATGAAAATTGTAGTTTTAGTGTTACTCATTAATACCAATTTTTTAGAAAAACAAGTGTCTAAGTACTTTTAAAACAAAACAATTTGTTTAATATAAGATATTTGATTTTAAAGAAAGTAAGTATAAAAATAAAAAAAAACAATAAATAGATACATATAAAACAATACCGGATATTAAAAAAATTAAATGTGATAGCATAATTAAATTTTGTGCCTTATTTAGAAAAACTAAATATATTCATAAACTAGTTTATAAATATGATATCAAAATTATATAAATAAATGAAACTAAATTTTTAGAAAAACAAATGTCTAATGTATGTTACTTTTAAAACAAATAAATATGTTTAACATAGGTTACTTGATTTTAAGGAAAATAAGTATAAATATATATATATATATATATATATATATATATATATATATATATATATATATATATATATATATATATATATATATATATATATATATATATATATATATATATATATATATATATATATATATATATATATATATATATATATATATATATATATATATATATAATTATTAAAAATATTATATATGATAGAAAAATTAAACTTTCTACCTGATTTGAAAAAAATAAATATATTCATAAACCAACCAAGTAAATTCCACTTATAAATATGATACCAAAATTAAATAAATAAAAGATACCCAATTTTAGAAAAACAAGTGTCTAATATATTTTACTTTTAAAACAAATAAATTTTTATTTAGTAAATACTCAATTATTTTATATTAATATCATTAAATATTAATTATTACCCCATTAAATTAAATATATTGTTTTGTAATATCTAATTATTTTATTAAATCAATCTTAAATATTAGTTATAAATGTAATACAAAGTTTTATTATAGTCATTTTTAAGGTTTCTTTTTGTATTTTAATTATTTTATTTTCAATTTTTATTTATTTATTCAATCAAATAATTTTCTTTATAATTTTATAAAATTTTGCAACTTCTATTATTTTTATTGATGTAACAAAAATCCTAAGGATAAAAAGAGTAATAAAAATAATATCATCATTGTTAAACATATTTATTTTTATATAACACTGTAGTTAAAAAAACTTGACTCCACTAATTAGAATCTCTCTCTCTATATATGATATTAGAAAAATTAAATGTGATAACAAAATTAAACTTTGTATCTGATTCAGAAAATTAAATATATTTCTGAACAACCAATAGAATCCTGTTTATAAATGTGATAGCAAAATATTAATAAATTATTAAAGTTGACTTAGAGAATTCCGCTTCTTTGTAAAATGTGGGCTTTTGAAAAACCTAAGCTTTTGAAAACTTTAAGTAGTTTATCACATAATACCTAAGCTTTTGAAAACTTTAAGTAGCTATTAATAGAAGAAAATCTATTCTCTTTCTCTGTCGTTTTTTTTTTAAATTATCTTGGAGATTTTATAATGTTTACTCTAAAACTATTTGTTTACACGTTAGTGATATTCTTTGTTTCTCTTTTCATCTTCGAATTCCGATGATTTTAAAAGGGATGAAAATGTATCATTATAGAAATAATTCAAAATAAGAATAGACAAATACCCTATTAGGATCGAGAAACAAATTGATTAGTTCTTAGGGCGAACTTCACACACGTTTTTCCGTGCACTTCACAATATCTCAAAGGCATCCCAAGTAAGTAGAAAACACATGATCATTCAAATAAGGTAAATAAAAACCACCACGATCCTATATTGAGCGGTTCAACAAAGAAGCAATAATGGTCAAGAGAACTGCTAGTGAGATGGAAAAAAAGTTTGTTAAGTCTTGGACTCCAACTGAGATCCAAATTTAAAAAGAGTTATTGAACAGGGCCCTTAAAGCCTTCAACGACCTATTAGAAATGGCCAAGACGTATATACATTATGATGTAAAGTTGGCTGCAAGTAAAGCAATCACTACTGCGTAAAGGCCCTTTTCACCACGATTGGAAAAAGGATACCATCACGGTTGACCAACCATGATAAGGTAGGGGTGGTAGGAAGTATGCTACTTTCTATCACAACGATTATCTTAAACAACGGTTGTGAAATATATAATGGTCATGAGTTTGATTCCCAGCCATACCATGATATATAATATTTAACGCGCTATCTATCGACATGATCATCTTAATCAACCATGCTGAAATGCTATGTTTTTTAAAAAAATGATTTATTATTCTATATATGCATATATTTTTAGTATCTGTATTTTATACGATATTTTTACCACAACAGAACCATCAGTTACACATATCTTTGTAACCAAAATATGGCTATACTATATTTAAATCAAACCCAAAAATATAGCAAACATATATTACAAAATATGGATTTAATAAAATGTAAACAACCTAAATATTATTTACATTAAACCCCAAAATATAGAACATGTATTATAAACTCATGTGTGATCACCCTGACCTCTAAAGTGCATCGAAGCAAAATGCCGAACATGTACAAACATATTTAAAGTCTTCTTGTGAGAATGGTGTAATATTGTTAAACATCTATATAAAAAAGTGAAGTAAATTGAAGATCACATGTGTCATACCTAATTTTATCCCACCACTACCTTTATCCTTTTTCTTTTTAGTTTATCTTGTATTGCATCTGTTGCATTTTTAGGCTTGGGTTAATTGGAACTTAGGACAATTTCATTATGGATACTCATTGCATTGCATTGTGTTAGTTTGGTTACTTCTAATCTATTCCATCTTCATTCATATTGCTCTGCATTTTCCATAATAATAAGTCATGTTTGGAGCCTTTGGCTATTGTTACTCATACTTACTTTATGTATACTATTCAAATTGGAAGTTTAAGTTCATTCTATCTCATTAGGGTTAGTTTCTTTTCTTTTGAATAAAACTTTTCATTTAATCATAGTTTGTTCTTTTACTTTTCATTTCTACTTCATGTCATCTTCCATTCATATACATTCCAGATTTTACAAAACCAATTTTGCATCTACTGTACATTTTGAATAAAAGGAGAATGGTTTTAACTTAATGTTTTTTTCATTACATTTGAACAAGAGATACAATAGCTACATCATCCATACATAAGCACAAATAGAATTCCAAAATGGATTTAATTAATTAAGTTTTTATCATAATCACAAATTACATTTCATACATTGATATTACATCTACATAAATCCACCTATTGTTAATAATACATACATATATATTACATAAATTTTACATACAATAAATTAAATTTAAAAATAAGAAAAAGAAGAAATGAGGTTGGCTTGTTGTGTAGCATGAGCTCTTTGCAGCTGTATGGCTTCATCATCCCATATCATTTTATCCATCATACCAGTATCATCAAGACATCTTGCGTCATTCCATACAATAAAGTAAAAAGAGAAAAATAGAAAAAAGAAGAAGAAATCAAGGGACACGAGTTCAGTGCTGCCAACATTCCATACATCACACTGCATCATCAACAACATACATCAAGTTACATCCATCCATAACCTTGCATCCATTACATAACATCAATAAAATGAGAAAAAAAGAGCAGAAGATAAAACACTATTTTCACATACCGCAACAAGCTCAACCATCTCTTTCATACAAATTCTCGTTCATGTGCAAACTCAACTTTCAACTTATTATTGTACACTGCCTCTAAATCTTCCAACTTTTTCTTTTGCAGTTCACACTCACTTGCTAACTTCTTCTCAACAATCCCGTCCATCTCTTTCCTCTGCATGTCTATGCTTTTTATCGATGTACCAAAGAATAATCTCAGTCCAATGCCTTCTCTAGCACCATGAACACGACCACCGTATTCCTTTGTTCTGATTGCTTCTACTAATATATCATGTCGTGGTTGTGGAACAAAAATACCCGGATTGGCCATATCAATCAATGAATCCTACACAACATGAATAAGATATATTTTTACCAAATCAATTTAAATTACACCTAACAAATCATATGCACAACAAATCCTAATTACAATTTTCTCAACGACTGCTCGTGAGGCATCTGAAGTGAAATCTTTAGTTGTTCTTTGTCGAGACTGTAACACCTCAAAATTTACCCTCCTCTTTTGGGACTAGCTTAACATATTGCATATCATTTCTTAGGGCATTAGTCATTGCATATTTGCATATCACATGGCAACATTAAGCAAGTCATCCTCCTAGGTCTTGATCAGAAGATGAAGAGGTTGAGATTCAAGCCTGAGGGTTTCATTGAATTGATCACTAATCATCTGAGGGTTGGTGCTTCAAATTAGGGTTTTATGGTTCCTCAAGGAGGTTGAGCATCATCTTGGTTGAAATGGTACATCATCATCCTCATGGTCTTGTCATCACCAAGAGATTCCTTATGCTTGATCAGATTCCTTGAGATTAGGGTTTTGACCTCTGGTCAACCCTAATCATCTCCATTGTGCCAATCAGGGTTTTGCAAGGAGATGGGGGTTTAAATGGATGAGGGATCATTCTATGGTTACATTGAGCTTATGGAGGCTAGGGGGTTCATGTTTGAGCCATTTCATCAGGAGATTGAAGCTCAAGTTCATCTGTGCATGGCAAATTCATCTATCAGTCGACAAAGTCAACCAAAGGTCAACTGATGGATTTGGAGGTGGGAGAGGGTTAGAGACACTTCATTCATGTCCAAACAAGTTTCATTTGACATTTCAAACATTGACAATGAAGAAAATAAAGTCAGATGAAAACTTTCCAAAAATAGAAAGTGACTTGTAATTCCAAATTGCCAAAAATGGAAAGGTTTTCTCCTTAGAATTACATGTCCAAAAATGCTTCAAATGAAATTTTGTCCAACATGAAAGTTGTATATCTTGCTCTCACCTTTCCAAAAAGTCCAAGAACATGAATTTCTCATGTGTGGTTGGCAAGTTATGATCAAATCATTGTCAAGAAAAGTTGAATTTCAAAGTTGGATAACTTTCACACCAAATGGCCAAATGGAGTGGGACTTTTTGGAGCAAATTTCTTTTGATCTCCTCTATTCAATTCATGCATCACATTTCATTAAAACTCATCACACAAAAAGTGCATTTTTCACTTGAACCTATTTTGAATTTTGGAGGGAAAAGTGCATTTTGAGAATTATTCATTGTTTTCACTCAATTCCACTTGCATTAGCTTACAAACAACATTTCTGACTTGCTCCAAGTGAATTTGGAACTGTTACATTGAATTGCACATGTGAAGGGTGAAATGCTAAAATGCACCAAAACTTCCAATTCACTTAATCTTTAGCATTTACACTAATCATGATTAGTAACATGTTTAACATCACATATATAAGCTAAATCATAACTGCTTTTGGACTAATCATAACAGAATTGAGATCTAGATCTGAAAATCACAAAATCCTTCAACTTCTTCTCTCAACTTTTCTTCATTTTTCTTCACAAACCTTGCCAAGATCTTTATCAATCCATGATCCATGTGCATTATTGAGGCTGTTGGAAGCAAGATCACAAGGTTTTCAAGCTGAATTTGGAACTGTCAAAGGGAGCTTCAACAATGGCAAATGGAAATTTGAGCTAAATCGTGTACAATCAACATCCAAACCTTGCTTCATTCATCTTCCTCATCATCATTGAGCATCTGTTTGGATCTTCCATGGCCTGAAACGCGCGTTTTCACTTCTGCCAATTCTTGAAGGTGAGTTTTCGATTTTGATAATTCTTAAAATTGATGAATGCTTCTTGTAGATCCTTCCACGTAGAGTAATCTGCAATTCGAATCATTAATTTTCATCAAGGATTGAGGAAGTTACATGGATTTTCATTTTGATGCATGATTATGTTTCTCTTCGAATCTCGTTATCCAGGATGAGTTAGGTTATATTAGTGTTAGATTGTTAATGTACGTTAGAGGACGGTTCTAATGGTATAAGGTTTGTCAAATTTGGTGAACATTTGTTCTTGAGCTATGAATGTGGATGAACATCATAAGAACCCTAGGATTTTCCAGAAAACGCGTGTTTGATCCGTTTCTTGGCTTATTGCATGCGCTAGGGTGTTCGTGGATATGTAACTGGACCACGTGTCCTCCACTATGCTGTAGCGCGCCTCTTTTCAAAAGCGCTCTCCCTTCGAGTCCTGGCTGAGACAATTCCACTTTTGGCATTTGCATTTTTCTCATCATATGTTACCATATTTCACATGCCTTCATTTCATTTTTTTTTATTTTTTCTTCCATTCCAAATTCCATATCTCCTAAACCATTAATCCAATTGATGTGAGATTCTTTGTGCCGTGTTCCTTAAGACCTCTACTATTTTATGATGATTTTTACAAAAATTGTGCACGTGTGATTTTTTTGAATGGCCTAGGGTTTGTTCACATGTGTTCTTTCATGCACCTTGCTTGAAATTTTGATCATGAAATGATGATGCTTGATCCAAAATTCTTGAAATTTTGCATGTGTAAAATTGACATCTCAATGAACATTTTGGTATAGAGATTGTGATTTTTTCTTTCCTGGTTTGTGAGATATGAGTTGTTGAATCTAGGTGTGACAATTTGTGTCACACCATTTCTTGTCTAACTTCCTGATTTTATTTGCCATGCCATATGAACTTGAAATGAGCTGAATTTTTGCATGTTGATGCTTCTGGATGTTAGGTTTGAGCATAATTGTTTATGGAATTTTTGAGTGTATTTCCAATTTGTTTGAGAATTTCCTTTCTGTTTGACCAATTGTGGACCTTTTGTGAGTCATGATCTTAAATGATTTGTTAAATTCTTGATATGTATTGGATGGACTTGAAATTTTGTGGAGTGATTCTAGACATCTTGAAGTTTGCCATGTCTTTGGTTTGGTTCATTTATCTTGTGCCAATTCTGTTTTGTGCTTGCTTGAAGTTGATGCATGATTTTGTGCCTTATATGAGCTTGTTTTGCCTTGCCTTGACTTATGGATTTTATTTGACTTGCTTCCAATTGTCCAAATGGCTTGAAATTTGGTGTGCAGATCATGTTATGAATTCTGTTTGACCATGAAGTTTTTGGGGATTTATTGAAATGTTTGTGAGTTGATTTGAATTGGATCTTTCTGTTTGGTCCTATGAGGTTCTAAATTGCATGCTTTGCACTAAATGCTTTATGAAATGATATTGGTTGATGATATGAATATGAGACCACTTGGATTTGATTCTCATTTGATTGATATTGGTTTTTGATAATTTTCATGTTCTGTTTTGGTTTATTGCTCCCATTTTGACCCTAGGCCATGTCCTAGTGGTTAGTGCTTAATGTTTGAGTTGTGTTTTCAGGACAAAAGGCATATGGCATGGAGGAATTAATTCACTTGGCTTGAGTTGATTGATTGATTGATGTTGATTAACATTAAGTTTGTTTTGTAGGTGGCTTCTAAGTCATTTAGGTTGAGCATTGGCTTATGCTTTGCTTGATGCATTGCTTGTGTACAGTTAACTGTTGACTTTTAGTTTGTCTGTTTGACTGTTTGAGCTGTGTACTGATTATGTTAGATTAATTTCAGGTACATTAGTTGCTATAGTCCTTTTGAACTTGCTGTTGCTTGGTTGCTTAACCAATTGAGGTATAGCATCACTAACTTCATGTAGTCTGGAAGACCTGGCCTGTTACTTGGCCAGGCACCTGTCTGAAGCCCTCCTTAAGAGGCAATGCTTGTGCTTGTTTATCTTTGTCCCCAAGCAGGAAAAGACCTTTGAATAAGGCAATTGGAAGATACAAGAGATGTGCAATCCATCTCCTGCTATTCAGTTGAGTCATCCCTTTGCTCACACAACTGGTGTTGACGCATTGTGGATATTAACCCAAGATCCTTGTACAGTTGTACAGTTGAGTCAGTGTCATAAGTGTAGAAGGGTTCCCACTTTCTGAACCCACACTTCCTTTGTCTAAAGCTCTCCCAGGCCAGGGATAAGAGCTGTGAGGCACACCCCTCACTTCCTATTTCATCTGCTTCACCCTAACTCTCCATGTTAGGGTTAAGAGCTAACATCACCTGATACAGTTGGCTTGCTTTTAGCAGCCTAACCCTTGTGTGAGCCCACTTTGTTTGTATATAGTGTGTGCTAATTGTGAGTGTTTGCTGTGTTTTGATTATGCTTGCATGCTTTGCTTTGCCTGGTTAGGATTAGCTTGCAGCCTGTGCAAGTAGATAGAAAACTCAACCTAGGACCATTGTGGAATGCATGATAACTATTAGGCTCGAGTCAGTCTCCCTTCTAGTTTGTCATTTCCCGGTCTCTGGTTAGGAGAAAGTTTCTCCCCTGTTCAGGGGAACTACGTTGCCCTGATCCTCATACCAGATGAGGTACGTAGGCAGGAGGTCGTGCGAGATCTCTCCGGGCACCCTTTTTCTTTTTTGTGTGTGTTTGCTTGACAGTTGCTAGGCTCGAGTTCCCGACTCCTTAGTAACTTGTTGCTTGTTTCTTCTTGTGTGTGTAGGAGATGGATGTAAGTCCAGTGATTGGCGTTCAGGTTCCATGTTTGCCTGTTTGTGTATTTGTTTTGATGTCTCAGCGTCTGTGCGTATGTTTGTTTCGACGTGCGTGAGCCGAACTACGGTAGCTCTGATTCTCGTTCCAGACGAGATACGTAGGCATAGGATGCGATATCCTAGCGAGCCCTCTCCTCTCTTTCCCCACCGGTGTTGTTTTCAGTGTGTGTGTGTGATGTTTGTTTTAGCAACCTTGTTCTATCTTTTGAGCGTGGATCCCGTCGAGTACGACGGATGCGTAGGGGTGCTAATACCTTCCCTTCGCATAACCGACTCCCGATCCCATTCTCTTTGGTCGCGAGACCATGTCTTTCCCAGGTTTACTTCGAGCGTTTCCTTTCCCTCTTTTGGGATAAATAACGCACGGTGGCGGCTCTGTGTTGTTTTGTTTTAGCCCGCCGGTTGTTTTTCGCGGATGCGACAGCTGGCGACTCTGCTGGGGACTCTGAAGTTGACCTATTGCTGGTCCATCTTCCCTAAGCGAGTCTCTCCTAGCGCTCTAGGATAGTTTAGGTTGCTTGTGTTGCTCTATTTATTGCATTTATTATTCTGATTGTGTATATCTTTGCATAAATATTTGCATGCATCATACTATCATGTTGCTATCCTCTGTACAGGTGGTTCCTCTGTTTTGGGGTGGGTGTTCTGAGTGGGGCTAAAACCCAGGCCCGAGTATACACCTAGGATTAGTGTGGTCTCACGTTCCTCATTTGCTTTATCAACATATTGTTGTAACGTGACATACCACAAGCCGGACGAGGTTCATTGGATAGTGCTCTTCCTTTGTGGGGTTTTCCACTTTGGTTGGGTCACTTCCTTTGAGCTATTGACTTCGGTGACCGTTCATTCCCGGATCTTTGGTTTAGACGATCTTAAGGGAGCTACAATGGCACACCCGAAAGGGCAAACCCATTGAGTATCTCTGCCCGATTGTCGAGACTATTATCCGCCTTAGGATGACCTGACTAGAATTTACCTGTGAGGGGAGGGTGATTCTTACAGATGCTTGTTCTGATGGTGACTTTGATGGTGACTTTTGGTTCCGTTGATCAGAGTCCTATTTATAAGTCAGATTTATGGACTTATTTCTGAGACGCCGGAGTGCTGTCCGTGTTATTTATCAGTGGGGATCCGTTTATTTCAGGATTCCCCGGGCCGATTCAGAGGTTCTTGTGGTTATCTGCTCAGATATTGTCTGGTGATAATGGTGATGTATCCTTCAGTTCCGTTTATTTCGGAACTCCCGAGTTGGATTTGTGGTTACATATTCCTTCAGATGGTTGTGATCAGTTCAGAGATCAGGGTTTCAGAGCAACAAATGTTCAGATGACTTGGAGGATGGAAATGCATTGCATTCACTCATCAACATCATTCACATTTTGCATTTACCTGCATCTAACACATGTTTATCCATATGCAGGGACATTTTTGATCGAGATCCTGGTTGAGAGACTTCTTGCTCAGATATGAGGACCGGTTTGAAAGACGATGTTGTCTACAGTTTCTTCAACCTAGAGATTGATGAGTTGAGAGATATGATAGCATTGCTCACACCCGACCATGTGGGGATGTTTCGTGAGATGTATGGGGGTATTCTGAAGCTGGTTTTCAGGCTCACAGACAATGATAGGAGCGCCATTCATACTCTTCTCCAGTTCTATGACCCGGATTTGAGATGTTTTGTGTTCCCGGACTACTTGTTGGGGCCCTTGATGGAGGACTATGCTAGTATATTGGGTATGCAGATCCGAGATCAGATTCCTTTCTGTGCCATTAGGGGAGAGCCTGACATCCTTGAGATTTCCCGTGTTCTTTATTTGAGTCCGGAGATGATCAAGGAGGGTTTGAAGGAGAAAGGAAAATTACCGGGTTTTCATTTGAGTTTCTTGGAAGCCAAGGCCAAGGAACATGCTGCTGCGGGTAATTGGAAGACGGTTTGTGCCTTGATTGCTGTGAGCATTTATGGGACCATCCTATTTCCTAACCAGAAGAGCTTTGTGGACCATAATGCCATCAGATTATTTATGCAGAGGAATCCCATTCCTACTCTGATTGGAGATGTCTATTACTCGGTTCATAACAGGAATGAGAAGAGGCGTGGTGGACTGATCCGATGTTGTGCTCAGATGCTATTCAGATGGTTCATAGGGTATTTGCCTTCCCGAGGTGTTTTTGCTTCTCTTGATCCTGCGGTCAAGTGGTCAGTCAGGTTGATGGGTTTGCGGGCCGCTGATATAGCTTGGACTCATAACGGTATGGCTGGACGAGACTTCATATGTAGTTGTGGGAGCTTTCCCAGTGTGCCTCTTATAGGAGTTCAGGGTTGCATTAATTACAATCCAACGCTTCTTAGGAGACAAATGGGGTTTGCTATGGAGGTTCCTCCTCTCGGGCGAGAGATTCAGGAGTCCTTTTACTTCCCAGCTGAGGGCAATCAGGCCAAGTTGATGCAAGTGTCTGGGTCATGGCGTAACATTCAGAGGAAAGGAAAGGTTCCTTTTGGCAAGGTTAACAACCGGTCTTTTCCTCCGTTTGATGATTGGCTTCGGAAGAGAATTGAGCTCACACATCTACCGTTTCCTGGAGGTGATCCTTGGTGTCCTATGATTGAGGGTCCGCGTTCTTCTGTCAGTATGGAAGAATTCCTCGAGATGAAGAGAGCCAGAGATCAGCTGCAGGCGGAAAAGACTGAATTGGAGATGAGTGTTGCTCGAATTCAGATGGCTAATCAGGAGATCAAAGTAAGGATGGAGGATCAGGATAAGCGACATGCCCTGGAAGCAAAACACTTTGAGATGGATACTGCCTACTATGGGAAGATCAGCCAAGCCTTAGCGTCATCCACAAAGGAGCACGACATCACTAAGGAGAAGCTAGCCAGAGCTGCGAAGGTCATTGAAGATGAGAAGAGGAGGCAAATCCTCGTGAGAGATCAGAGGGACGACAGAGTCAGAGTCCTCATTGCTGAGTGGGAGGCAAAGCTGAAGACCAAGGAATCATAGAATGTGAAGATCACCGCTGAGAGAGATCATTACATTGCTGAGAGAGATCATTACTTCAGGCAGATGAAGATTCACCAGAAGGAGGTGGGGAGATTACAGCAGGAGAACACCGAGCTCAGGTTCGCCGCAGAGTTTGCTAGAATGGTTGATGATGTAGGGCCTTCTGTGGGACCTTCATCAGTTTAGACCTTGCTTATTTGTAGATTACCGTCAGGCCTGTTGACGAAATTCATTTGCTTGTATTTCCTTTCCGATTCTGGAGGATTGTATTTGACTTGATCAACTTTGATGTATGACTATGGCGCTTATTGTGCACTTTGCTATGTGATGGTTGTTTTCATTCAATGATCTATCTTCAAGCTTTATTTGCTTTCCCGTATGCACTCACACAACACACACATGGTTGGGTGGTATTTTGTTAAATCATATATCTCTGATCTGTATGGTGAAATCAATGATGAATGTCAGAATATTGTTGCCGGGTTATTATCTGTCTCAATGAAGCCGGGATCAAGAGACAGAGTGTTCCTCCTGTGGATAAACATTGCATTCATGCATGAACCATAATAACTTGTTTTCTGTTTTGCAGGTGTTAGTTTCTGACTTGTTTGATTGACACAGGAATGATGAATCTTCCCAATGCCGACCTGTTTGAATTGAAAGAGATGGTGAGGGAGTTGTCCAAGGTTGTGCAAGGGCTTGCCTTGGGACAGAAAGCAATGGATGAGAGATTGGAAAGGATTGAAGGCTGGATGATAAAGGAGAAAGTTCAGGAAGAGGTTCCGTCGTCCGTAATAAAGAAGCCCTCTGGCAATGGTCAGCTTAAGAAGGAAGTTGAAGCAGGTGGTGTGCAGGCCAAAAGAGAACGCGGTAAGGATCGTTACCACCCATATGCTGATACGACAACGATCCCTACTAGTAATCAATCTGCACAACAGCAACAACCACCACCTCAATTGAGAACACAAAGAGTTGGGGGCCAAGTGAGAAGAAGGACGACAGACCGTCATTTCAATAGGCCGCCTGTGACTTACGCCTCGCTGTTTAAAAGGTTGAAGGATATTGGGTTGGTGCAGCCGAGGATATTGGTTCCAGGGAAACCGGATCAGAGGGTTGCCAATTACGATGAGAATGTCAGGTGTGAGTTCCATGCTGGGGCACCCGGACATCACATTGAGGATTGCAAAGCTTTTAAGCATGTGGTCTAAGACTTGGTGGATTCTAAGGTAATCAACTTTGCACCAACGACAGATGATAGTGCTAACCCCGCGACAAGGCATGGTCCTGTAAAAGTGAAACTGATGTCGACGGACAGGAAAGGGATAGAGGTGACTGAGAAGGATCAGTTAAAAATGCCGATGTCTGTGGTCCCAAAACGTCCGACGAAAAATGGAGCTTCCCCTCGTGTTGATGATTGTTGTGCGGCTGTCGCCACAAAGGGGTGTGTAGTGATGGGGGAATCGGTCCAGAGAATGATGAAAGTAGAAATGGACGATATAAGATGTAAAACACCCAGTCTGGCAGTTGAGGCTGTCCGGACGGAGAATGCCATTGGTGTTGAGAAAGAGAAAAAGCCGTCCATTTCTTCTTATAAACAGGCCGTGGAAGTGGTGAGAAATGGAGGGATCCCAGGCTGGGGAAAGATCATAGGCATTGTGGTAAAGGCGGATATGTTTGGGGTTGGCTATCAGGAAGGCCAAGACTCGTCGGAGCGAAACAGAGGTCGTCGTCCACCGTTCACGTTTATCAGTGCTGGAATGCTAGATCCAGTTCACGCCGATGCGGTGAGTGAAGAAATTGGCAGTGACTGTGAACTGGACTCGTGGATAAAAGCGTGCGTACCAGGGAACTGGGAGGCCTAAAAGGATCATCACTGTCACTCTACTGAAAGAGTAATATTTTCTGTTCTTCAGTTCTTATCTGCATGAAAGCCGTGCGTGTTGGCCGACACGTAATGGTTCATTGTAAGGGCCACCTCATGTTTCATTTTGCAACATTTTGCATCATAAATAAATGGATGTTTTTCAGATTAAAAGCGGTGTTCCCTGTTTTTCATTTATTTTTGCAGTTTAAAAAATAAAAAAATGGCCATGTTTGTTTTCATTTTTTCCCTTTTTGATTTGTCTCGTTCCGACTTCGAAAAGTAATTCTCCGGATCTCATTGATAACAATTTGGTTACACCTCATATGACTTCGACAATCCGATCTATCATGCTGAAGGAGAAGGCGAAGAAGATTGTGATCTGCTGGAATTAGCCAGGTTGTTTAAACAAGAGGAGAAGGTGATTCAGCCGCATGAGGAGCGATTGAGATCGTGAACTTGGGTACCGCCGAGGTCAGAAAGAAAATGAAAATTGGGGCCATTTCAGAGGCGAGTCGAGAGCAGAATGGTAGCCCCGTTGAAAGAGCACGTGGATACCTTCGCCTAGTCATGTCAGGATATGCCAGGGTCAGATACCGATGTCGTTGTGCACAAGCTACCGTGGAGAGAAGACTGCCCTTTGGAGAAGCAGAACGCCGGTGCTACTTATCAGAGAGCCATGGTGACTTTGTTTTCATGATATGATTCATCATGAAATTGAATGCTATGTTGATGACATGATAGCAAGGTCCCAGACAGAGGAGGGGCATCTGGCAGATCTGGCCAAGCTGAGTGGATCAGTTGAGATAATGCGGACTGAGGTTGAAATCAGATAAATGCACTATCAGAGTGCGGTCCGGTAAGTGGCTGGGGGCTTATTGTGAGCGAAAGAGGAATCGAGGTTGATCCTGCTAAAAAAAAAAAAGAAGAAAGAAATTCAAAAAGATGCCTGAACCGGAAAAAAAGAAGAAGGAGAAATGCCTAAACCGAGGATGGAAAGAGAGGTTCGTGGTCTCCTGGGTAGATTGAACTACATGTCATGGTTCATATCTCATCAAACAGCCACGTATGAACCCGTATGAGAAAAAAGATCAAACGGTCAGGTGAAATAATGATTGCCAAGGGGCATTGAAAAATAAAAGAATAAGTTGCAGGAACCTCCGATTCTGTTGCCTCCCTATGGAGAGAGACTGTTAATCTGTACTTGACAGCCCTCGAGGGGTCTATGAGGTGCGTACTGGGGCAGCATGACGAGTCTTGTCGAAAAGAGCATGCAATTTACCTTAGCAAAAAGTTTACCGACTGTGAAACAATACATTCACTGTTCGAGAAAACTTGTTGTACTTTGGCATAGGCTGCTCGCCGATTGAGACAGTGTATGCTGGTTCATACCACTTTGTGGATTTCAAGATGGATCCGATCAAGTACATATCTGAGAAGCCAGCAGTGACCGGACGGGTTGTAGGAAGGCAAATGATTTTGGCTGATGTGATATCCAGTATATCTCTCAGAAAGCAATAAAGGGGAGTGTATTGTCTGATTACCTCGCCCAGCAACCCATTGAGGATTATCAACCAAGGAAGTTTGAGTTCCCTGATGAGGACATCTCGAGGTGATCTAATCGAAAGATTGAGAGTAACCGATCCCGGAGGAGGGGCCTGACCCCGAATCCGAACGGATTCTGACGTCTGATGGGGAAGGTTAATATGGATGGTGCTGTTTTGGTTATGCCAAAGGGATCCCACGTTCCCTTCGTTGCCCGGATAACATTTGAACGCACCAACGATGGTGGCTGAGTACGAGGTTTGCATTCTGGGTATTGAACTCCGATGCGTGCATTTACTGGGGCAACACCTTTCTCACTCAGGTATGAAGTGGTTATCTACTGAAGTCTAGGTCCCATTGCGAAGAGCCCTGATGGATGGAAATTGGAAAAGGCTGAAGGGATAAAGACCCGGTACGAAGAGTTGAGCCTAATTGAGGAAAAGAGGCTGGCAGCCATCTGTCATGGGCAATTATACCAGCAGAGAATGAAGCGTGCTTTTGACCGAAAGGTACGACCTCGGGTATATCACGTAGGTGATATGGTGCTGAAAAGGATCCTTCCTCCTCAGAACGATCGAAGGGGCAAGTGGACACCCAATTACGAAGGTCCATTCGTGGTCAAGAAGGTTTTCTCTGGCGGAGCCTTGTTGTTAACGACCATGGATGGCGAGGATTTTCCATCCCCTGTGAATGCGGACGCAGTTAAAAAATACTTCGTATAAAAAGACCCGCTGGACGAAAAGAATAAAATAGTCCAGGCAAAAATGGGCATCCCGGCGAACCAAAGAACAGAAAGAAAAGGTTCGGGCAAAAATTAGGGATAAAAAGAAAAAATGTACACCCGGCAAGTCGAAAACCTGAAAAGGCGACTTGGGTAAAAAAGGGTATCCCGGTGGACTGAAAACTCGAAAGGGCGGTCCAGGCAAAAGAGGGATTGAAACGAACAACTGCGTCTGGCATGATCGTTTGTACATTGGATATGACATGGATAATACCCGGTAGGGATCAATCAGAAGCGTCTTGTTCAGAAGGCAGAAAGCACGGAGAGTCTGAGGACGTATGGGGTGTAACCGAGTTGGAACTCGATGAGATCACGGGTTTCACATTGCCATTAGGATAGATTTTTCCTTTTGTGCGCAATTACCTCTTTTCAGGAATTGCTTCCTTTGTATTGCTCAGTTTGAGCCACACTTTTCAGTCAATAAAATACATATTCAGTCAAATAATTTTGTTTTTATTTTTCATTACCGCTTTGATTGCAAAAACATCCAATTGTTTGTGATAAAGAATCTTTGCATTTTAAGACATACAGGTCCCTTCCAATGCATGTTTATAAGATTGAAGCTTGAAATCTTATTCGGAAGGTTGAGTGACCCAAGTGTTAAAATCTTGACACGCCTGGGGCACGGTTTTATCTAACGATCTCTTTTGCAGGTACTGTTAGATATTCTTTCACTCACTTGCAGGTGGTGATGTGGGAGCTTTTGACAAAACAGTCCCCACGGAGTCCAATCAGGGACGAGTGAATAGAAGAAAGGTGAAAAGACGGCGATGGATGTATGACGATCCTTGAGAGTTAATTGTTGAAAGAGTATATCTTTGGCAAATATTTTTGTATCGTATCCACAGAGATTAGGTGATATTACCGCCGTTCGATAATTCAATTGTTTTGAGTTTAGAAAGTAACAGGGTTGTTTTGTTTGGAGAAATATCTTGTTAATAAATGTTAACATAAACTATTAAGTGGTTTTAGACAAATATAAAAGCTTGGCAAGATTGGAGTTCACTATTTCAAATATCTATGATTCCCTATATTAAATAATTAGATTCAAGATTATTGATGATGTTCAAATATCCCCTCAAAGTCATTTATGTCTAAATGATATCGTGATAGTTACTATATTGATCCTTAGACGATCTCTCCACCTAACTATCAATATAGTAACCTTGAATGTTCAATATCAAAGAATAGTAATGAATAAATCTATCTCTACAACTTATTCATTACTTGAAAATCTGTTTTATGTCTAAACTCGAGTAATCTCTCTCGACAACTACTCAAATCTGGTTTTCAAAGTAAAGCAAAAACAGTTCCAATACATCAACAATCTTTATCTCATATATAAATCAAAGTGAATACATAGAGAGATGAGAATAGCTACTACCTCCAATCTTGACAAAAGGAGTTTAGCTCCTCATCACCATTGTTACAAAGCAGAAGGATTTAGAAGAAAAACTCTGGTTTTTTCTATTACAAAAGCTCTACAGCACAATGTGTCAAATGTTAAGGAATGAATGCCTAGCATAATGTATTTTCTCTCCTAAAAGAGTTGACATTTCCTCAATTGCTCATTTCCATCCAAAGCAAAAAAGCTATCCCAAGGCAAACACCAAAATGGCAAAACCAGCTGGCCTTCAAAACAACACTTTTGACCCAAAAATCAGTTTGCTGGATTCGCAGGGTTCGCGGGGCGAACTTTGTTCGCGGGGCGAACTGGTCCTGTCATGCAGTTCGCGGGGCGAACTTTGTTCGCGGGGCGAACTGAAGCTGCCTCAGTTTCCTTGTTTTGCAAGCTTCATCCAAAATCTTCCATATTATGATGCTGCAATCCAAAGCTTTCTCATCCAAAAATTCTACAAAACTAACAAATATGTGAAATAACTATTCAAAACAAAATAAATTAAACCTAATTGCATTTATACAAAATAGTGAGAATAAAAGTGTGTAATTACATCAAAACTTGGTAAAAGGGACCAATAAAATGGTATAAAAAGTAGTACTAATTGGTCCCTAACAACTCTCCCCAACTTAGCATTTTGTTTGTCCCTAAACAAAAGTTTCCACCCTTACAATCAAAGCAATGACACAAAAGATTGAAACAAGGATTTACCAAGAACATTCAAATGGTTCAAAAGTGTTTGGCATTTTCTCAATTCACCTATCTCAATTCTAGACAAAATATGAATAAGGGAAATGGTAAAGTGCAAAAATCATTCCAAGGAATTCAAAGCCATATATGTCAAAATTGAATCAAGCTTACACACACATCATAATAATGATGAATAACATGAAGGGTTACTTTCACTCATCCAAGCAATTAAATCAACAACAACTCAAATCATGCGGTTATCACAACAAGTACCAAATCATGTGAAAAATGAGAATCAAGAGGTCTTTCAAAGGTTGTAATGTGGCTTAGGTTACAAGAAAGGATATGATTAAGACAATTCAACCAAATTGCCTATCCTAAGGGAGCATTCCCAAAGATTCACTCTACACAATTTCCCTTTCTTTGATCCCTATCTTTTTCTTTTTCTTTTTCTTTTCAAATCCACACAACCATGAGCATTTCCTTTGCTTTTCTTTTTCTAATTTTTTCTATGCTCTATGGTTTCAAGGGTGATTTCTTTTTCTTGTTTCTTTTCATATTTTTACCCTTTCATAGAAACTCACTTTTCCAAGTTTCTAATCAACTTTTCACTTTACTCTCCCCAACTTTAGATTCTAAAACCAAATTCATTCAATAATGCTCCCTACTTAGACATAAGCAAAAGGCAAAATTTTGCAAACAACTCGGTTTGAGGTTTCAACTGATACGAAAGAAATTAGGATTCATTTATTCCACAATTTCAATTGATTTTACAATGATCAATCAAATGAATCCTAAATTAAGCTCAAAGGGGGTTAACTAAGGATTATTCCTCACAAGGTTAGTTGATTCAAACTTTTTGGTCAAGTGGTTTTTCTCACAAACAATGCCTCTATCATTTTCAAAAATTTCACACAAAAATGGATTGATGCATGATTTAGCATGATAAGAATGAGTTAAAACAATGCTCGGTTTCCCGCTTTTTAGTGTACAATGGAAAGTCTCCTCACAACTGGCTAAGTCCTATTTTGATTCAAAAATGACATATACTTCAATGAATTTATGACATGGAATTTGCACACACCATCAAACTACTCATGTTAAGTCTAGAAAGCGATAAAGTGTACCTTGAAATGCCGACACTAATTCTTATCATCACCACTCGAAGTGTCCTATGCTTCTTTTTTTTGCGATCATTTCTCGGTTGCTTAAAGCTTGACTTATGAGTAAGAACAATTAAACAAAAATGTTGGCAAACCAATATTTGATTAAAACACACTTAAATTTCAGAAAGTATTCATGCAATTATCAAGACACACTCTAAAATTCAACAAACTCCTCAATCTTCCTTCAACTCATCGCCATGGTTTACACCACCTCCTGCACCCCCCAAAATTTTGGCCTGCCCTTAGGCCACTTAGCATAATCAACAAAATCCTCTTAAGAAAGGAATGGAAAGGGGAAGTTTTGAAATTTGGAGGTTTGGATGTGGAGTAGCGAGGTTGTTGAAAGAATCTCCTAAGTTCGTGAAAATAGGAATGAAACAAAAATGACATAAAACAAAAGTTTTTTTTTTTTTTTTTTTTTTAGTTCGCGGGGCGAACTTTGTTCGCGGGGCGAACTGAAGGAAATTTCAAAAAAAATTAGTTCTGTTATTTACTGTTCGCGGGGCGAACTTTGTTCGCGGGGCGAACTGGTCCTGTCATGCAGTTCGCGGGGCGAACTTTGTTCGCGGGGCGAACTGTAAAAACCAGAACCCAATTTTTTTCAAAATTTAACACAGTAAAAACTCACACAGCAGAAAAAAATTAAAATACAGACTTACAACGTTGGGTTGCCTCCCAACAAGCGCTTTGTTTAACGTCGTTTGAGCTTGACGGTCCACTGATTAGCCCGGTTTAAATAGAGACACGACATCCACATCACGATTTATGTCGCCACCATGGTAAACTTTGAGTCTTTGACCATTTACGGTCCAACTCTCTTGTGACTTTGGATCCTCGATTACAATGGCTCCATAATTCCGTACTTCCTTGACAACGAACGGTCCTGACCCTTTTGGCTTCAGCTTACCCGGTAATAACTTGAACCTTGATTTGAAAAGCAGTACCATTTGTCCGACATGAAACTCCTTGCGACGGGCCTTTCCATCATGGTATTTTTCTTCAATTGCATCATTTCGGAATGAATCATGTTTGTCATGTGGATGCTTCATAGCTTTAAAAAGATTAAAGGTCACCTCTTCGTCTTGCACTCTCACCTTCATTAGTCCATCATCTACGTCAATCATCATCCGAGCTGTTTTCATAAAAGGTCTTCCAAGAATTAGGGGCACATCACGGTCCTCATCCATCTCCACTATTACGAAATCTACCGGAAACAAGAATTTGTCCACCTTCACTAACATGTCTTTAGCAATTCCGTATGGTAAAGTGGTAGACTTGTCGGCTAGTTGTAAAGTCATTCTCGTCGATTTAATCTCAACATTCCCTAATCTTTTAACAATGGAGAGAGGGATTAAATTTATACTAGAGCCCAAGTCAATCAAACCATTTCCAGTGTATGTGCTTCCAATGGTCACCGGTAGAACAACCCGGCCCGGATCGGACTCCTTCCTTGGGAGAGTCTTTTGGATGATAGCACTACACCGTGCATCAAGCAGTATGGTCTCGTCTTCCACGTGTCTCCTTTTCTTTGTAAGAATGTCCTTCATGAACTTGGCATACCGTGGCATTTGTTCTAATGCATCAGCAAATGGAATGTTGATTTGAAGCTGCTTGAAGATGTCCATAAACCGCGCATAGTGTCTAGCGTTATCCTTCTTTGATGGTGCGTGCGGATATGGTAGATGTTGAACTGGAATGACATTCACTCCTTTGTCTCCTTTTTTCTTATTTCTTGGTTCGATTTCCTTATTCATTTCCGCTTCACACCGCTGCTCTTCCATCAGTTGTTGGTTCTGCTGTTTTCGCGGCGCGAAGGGAGATCGCGGCGCGAACTGAGCAGTTTCTACCACTTTCTTCTTCCCACAAGCCACATCCTCATTTTCCAGCACATCATCCATATCATTCTCAACTGTAATTTCCTCACCTTTTTTACTTGTCAACTCTCTACCGCTTCTAGTAAAAATTGCTTTGCAATGCTCCTTTGGATTAGTTTGAGTATTAGCGGAGAAAGAAGATCCTGCAGTTTGTTCCGACAGCTGTTTCGCAAGTTGACCTATTTGATTTTTCAAATTCTTGATTGCTGCTTCATTACTCTTCTGATTTGCCATGGAAGCTTGCATGAATTGTTGAAGAGTGTCCTCTAGCTTGGAACTTCCTCCTTGCGATTGTTGGCCTTGAGAATTGGGGTGTTGATAAGGACTTTGCTGCTGAAAATTTTGATTGTTGAACCTTGTTGGTTGGTAACCTTGATTGTTCCTTTGATAGCCTTGATTTTGATTGTTCACATAGCTCACTTCTTCTTGGGGTGGAGGACAAAAACCAGTAGGGTGATCCCCTTGACATAATTCGCAATATGCTACCTGATGCTGAACTTGAAACCCTTGAATCTCTTTTATTTGCTGTGGAAGCTTGGCCATTTGTTGAGTAAGAAGCTCCACTTGTTGAGAGAGTAGCTTGTTTTGAGCAAGGATGGCATCATTGGTATTCAACTCTAGAACTCCAGGCTTACGTTGCGAAGGGCTACGATCATGTTGACCTTGATGATCATTTCGGGCCATCCGTTCAATAATGACTTTGGCTTCTTCCGCAGTTTTTGATATAAGCGACCCACCCGCGGTGGCGTCCAGAAGTGTCTTATGAGTTGATTGGAGACCATTTAAAAAAATATGGATTTGAGTGAGCTCATCAAAACCATGTCCCTTGCATTTCCTCAACATTGATTTGAATCTTTCCCAAGCTTCATTTAGAGACTCGTTGCCTCCTTGAGTGAATACCGCAATAGCCGTTTTGGCTTCCATGAATCGGGATTAAGGGAAGTACCTTTCCAAGAACTTTTCTTCTAACAAATTCCAATCCGTCATCACTCTTGATTCTTGATCAAGGTACCACTCTTTTGCCTTTCCCACTAAGGAGTGTGGGAACATCCTCTTGAATAATGTTTCTTCACCCGCTTCGTCTATTCCCGTAGAACCCGCAATCTCATAGAATTTGATGAGATGGGTATACGGATCTTCGTGATCCATTCCGGTAAATGGATTTGCATAGAGAAGTTGGAGGATTCCGGTCTTCATCTCCGTATTTCTTCCTCCACGGGCAAATTGAGCATTTCTTCTTGGACTATTAGCGGACATTTCGGTACGATTATCCTCCGCCATGTTTCCTTCACAAGCCTCTACAACCACTTCTTCGATTGGAACAAGTGCGGAAGTAGATGCTTCTTCTCTCCGGTTCCTCTCTTCGGCTAGTTTCCTTCTTCTTCTTGTTTTGCTATTGAGCTTCCGAAGTGTTCTTTCAATTTCAGGATCGAATTGAAGTTGCTCCTCGGTTGCTTTTCCTCGCATGCACTAGAATCTACAAAACTAACAAACCAAGTGAAACAAAAGAGGGATAGTAATAAATGTAACACAACTTAAAACAAAGAATTATTGCAATGCTTGTAATATCGACACCAATCCCCGGCAACGGCGCCAATTTGTTGAAAGAGTATATCTTTGGCAAATATTTTTGTATCGTATCCACAGAGATTAGGTGATATTACCGCCGTTCGATAATTCAATTGTTTTGAGTTTAGAAAGTAACAGGGTTGTTTTGTTTGGAGAAATATCTTGTTAATAAATGTTAACATAAACTATTAAGTGGTTTTAGACAAATATAAAAGCTTGGCAAGATTGGAGTTCACTATTTCAAATATCTATGATTCCCTATATTAAATAATTAGATTCAAGATTATTGATGATGTTCAAATATCCCCTCAAAGTCATTTATGTCTAAATGATATCGTGATAGTTACTATATTGATCCTTAGACGATCTCTCCACCTAACTATCAATATAGTAACCTTGAATGTTCAATATCAAAGAATAGTAATGAATAAATCTATCTCTACAACTTATTCATTACTTGAAAATCTGTTTTATGTCTAAACTCGAGTAATCTCTCTCGACAACTACTCAAATCTGGTTTTCAAAGTAAAGCAAAAACAGTTCCAATACATCAACAATCTTTATCTCATATATAAATCAAAGTGAATACATAGAGAGATGAGAATAGCTACTACCTCCAATCTTGACAAAAGGAGTTTAGCTCCTCATCACCATTGTTACAAAGCAGAAGGATTTAGAAGAAAAACTCTGGTTTTTTCTATTACAAAAGCTCTACAGCACAATGTGTCAAATGTTAAGGAATGAATGCCTAGCATAATGTATTTTCTCTCCTAAAAGAGTTGACATTTCCTCAATTGCTCATTTCCATCCAAAGCAAAAAAGCTATCCCAAGGCAAACACCAAAATGGCAAAACCAGCTGGCCTTCAAAACAGCACTTTTGACCCAAAAATCAGTTTGCTGGATTCGCAGGGTTCGCGGGGCGAACTTTGTTCGCGGGGCGAACTGGTCCTGTCATGCAGTTCGCGGGGCGAACTTTGTTCGCGGGGCGAACTGAAGCTGCCTCAGTTTCCTTGTTTTGCAAGCTTCATCCAAAATCTTCCATATTATGATGCTGCAATCCAAAGCTTTCTCATCCAAAAATTCTACAAAACTAACAAATATGTGAAATAACTATTCAAAACAAAATAAATTAAACCTAATTGCATTTATACAAAATAGTGAGAATAAAAGTGTGTAATTACATCAAAACTTGGTAAAAGGGACCAATAAAATGGTATAAAAAGTAGTACTAATTGGTCCCTAACATTAATCAAGAAGACTCTTTAAAGTCTGAAAATTGAAAAGTTCGTACCAATCCCAGGAGTTCGTTCTCCGTCGAGTACGGAACAGTTGGGAATTCAAGGTGATGAATCAGAAAAGTCCGGACGAGTCTGGGAGTTCTCAAAATTGGAAAGCTGACAGTGGGAGTTGGATATGAATACCATGGTTCGACGAGTCGACGGGTGTTCAGTACCAGAGTTTCCTTATCTCCCCTAGCAGAGTTAGAATGACTAATTCCCCAGCAGACTCAAGGTCTGTGACTTCCCTAGCAGGGTCGGTATGGTTATATCCCCAGCAGGTTTCAGATCAATGCTTCCCCAGTCGCCAGGCCTGAAGGTTGCTGTTTTCCTCAACGGAGGTATCTGTGGGTGGTGGTTTCCCAAGCAGAGTCTGGAGTGTTGCATCCCCAGCAAGTCAAAGACTGTTGTTTCCCCACAGAGTGCATTGGTGGTTATTTCCCCAGCGAGTTCCCCAAGCGGATCGAGTGCAAAGGAGGTTATCCCCAGCAAGGGTTGCCTTTTCCCAGCAGCAGTAATATTCCCCAGCAGGGTGGAGATTGGAGTGTTGGCGAGTGCCTCAGCAGAGTGTCTCGAGCTCCCCAGAAGAGTCCCTTGAGGGGGATACTTTTTATACATTCATCATGTAGAATAAGCATAGCATAGTGCATAATAAGTCGCGTAGCATTTCCATGATTATGGAGCATTACGCTGAAAAAAGTCATGCATCATTGCAAGCATAGGCTAGTCTCAAGCTGTGGTTACCGTTTGAGATATGGTTTTGCCAGTGGATGAAGGTGTTACTCAAGCCGTGGTTACCGTTTGAGAGGTGGTTTCGCTGGTTGGAAGATCAACATCAGCATGGCAAGCATAAGTTAACCCCAAGCCGTGGTTACCATCCAAGAATGGGTTTTCACCGGATGGTGAAGATGTTACTCTGAGGAGTTTAACATCATGACGTCAATGTACCCCAGTAGTGCGATACTGGAGGAAACTTTTCCGTCGGACAGAGATGGAAATGTTACGCGATCAGCGCGACTCGAGCCGTGGTTACCGCTTGAGATTTGGGTTTTCACCGGATGGTGAAGATGTTACTCTGAGGAGTTTAACATCATGACGTCAATGTACCCCAGTAGTGCGATACTGGAGGAAACTTTTCCGTCGGACAGAGATGGAAATGTTACGCGATCAGCGCGACTCGAGCCGTGGTTACCGCTTGAGATTTGGGTTTTCACCGGATGGTGAAGATGTTACTCTGAGGAGTTTAACATCATGACGTCAATGTACCCCAGTAGTGCGATACTGGAGGAAACTTTTCCGTCGGACAGAGATGGAAATGTTACGCGATCAGCGCGACTCGAGCCGTGGTTACCGCTTGAGATTTGGGTTTTCACCGGATAGTGAAGATGTTACTCTGAGGAGTTTAACATCATGACGTCAATGTACCCCAGTAGTGCGATACTGGAGGAAACTTTTCCGTCGGACAAAGATGGAAATGTTACGCGATCAGCGCGACTGAGCCGTGGTTACCGCTTGAGATTTGGGTTTTCACCGGATGGTGAAGATGTTACTCTGAGGAGTTTAACATCATGACGTCAATGTACCCCAGTAGTGCGATACTGGAGGAAACTTTTCCGTCGTACAGAGATAGAAATGTTACGCGATCAGCGCGACTCGAGCCGTGGTTACCGCTTGAGATTTGGTTTCACCGGATGGTGAAGATGTTACTCTGAGGAGTTTAACATCATGAAGTCAGTGTACCCCAGTAGTACGATACTGGAGGAAACTTTTCCGTCGGACAGAGATGGAAATGTTACGCGATCAGCGCGACTCGAGCCGTGGTTACCGCTTGAGATTTGGTTTCACCGGATGGTGAGGATGTTACTCTGAGGAGCCTAGCATCATGATGTCAGATCAGCAATGTTCTCCAGTAGTGCGATACTGGAGGAATTTTTTCCGTCGGACGGAGATGGAAATAAAATCAATGGACGTTACGCGATCAGCGCGACAAACGAGGTTCAAATGGAGAAAGGGAAATGTTGAGGCATTTTCTGGAGAGCGGGGTTCAAATGGAGAAAGGGAGACACGAGGTGTTTTCTGGAGAACGGGGTTCATAATGGCGGTCGCGAGTTATCGTCAGGCGACTGGGGTTCAAATGAAGAATGAGGTTCATTATTTTGGCAAACAAGATGTCGGGGTTCAAATGCAGTGATCCGGGATCATTTGCGCGAAGGAAAATTTCAGGGTTCAAGAAAACGAAAAAAGAGAAAATTTTCGGGGTTCAAGAAAAGCATTAAAAAGAGATGATAATCCCCAGCGGATATGTGGTGTTCAGGCCATGGTGATCCCTGCGTTACCATTTATTTTGGTATACAGGTCGACATTTCTGTTTCGGTATTCCGACCGACTTTCTCCGTACCAGATGGGTTCTTTTCAAGATCGTTTCTTTGCCAATTCTGACAGACATTGTTAATTATTTCCCATCAGAGTGCAAATTGTTCGTCTGTTCTTGGTATTCAATCACTCTTCATCCTGGTCATCTGAAAGCCGAGGCTATTCATATCGACAGGTTCACAGTGGATTGAATAGGGGCAGCTGTAACACCTCAAAATTTGCCCTCCTCTTTTGGGACTAGCTTAACATATTGCATATCATTTCTTAGGGCATTAGTCATTGCATATTTGCATATCACATGGCAACATTAAGCAAGTCATCCTCTTAGGTCTTGATCAGAAGATGAAGAGGTTGAGATTCAAGCCTGAGGGTTTCATTGAATTGATCACTAATCATCTGAGGGTTGGTGCTTCAAATTAAGGTTTCATGGTTCCTCAAGGAGGTTGAGCATCATCTTGGTTGAAATGGTACATCATCATCCTCATGGTCTTTTCATCACCAAGAGATTCCTTATGCTTGATCAGATTCTTTGAGATTAGGGTTTTGACCTCTAGTCAACCCTAATCATCTGCATTGTGCCAATCAGGGTTTTGCAAGGAGATGGGGGTTTCAATGGATGAGGGATCATTCTATGGTTACATTGAGCTTATGGAGGCTAGGGGGTTCATGTTTGAGCCATTTCATCAGGAGATTGAAGCTCAAGTTCATATGTGCATGGCAAATTCATCTATCAGTCGACAAAGTCAACCAAAGGTCAACTGATGGATTTGGAGGCGGGAGAGGGTTAGAGACACTTCATTCATGTCCAAACAAGTTTCATTTGACATTTCAAACATTGACAATGAAGAAAATAAAGTCAGATGAAAACTTTCCAAAAATAGAAAGTGACTTGTAATTCAAAATTGCCAAAAATGGAAAGGTTTTCTCCTTAGAATTACATGTCCAAAAATGCTTCAAATGAAATTTTGTCCAACATGAAATTTGTAGATCTTGCTCTCACCTTTCCAAAAAGTCCAAGAACATGAATTTCTCATGTGTGGTTGGCAAGTTATGATCAAATCATTGTCAAGAAAAGTTGAATTTCAAAGTTGGATAACTTTCACACCAAATGGCCAAATGGAGTGGGACTTTTTGGAGCAAATTTCTTTTGATCTCCTCTATTCAATTCATACATCACATTTCATTAAAACTCATCACACAAAAAGTGCATTTTTCACTTGAACCTATTTTGAATTTTGGAGGGAAAAGTGCATTTTGAGAATTATTCATTGTTTTCACTCAATTCCACTTGCATTAGCTTACAAACAACATTTCTGACTTGCTCCAAGTGAATTTGGCACTATTACATTGAATTGCACATGTGAAGGGTGAAATGCTAAAATGCACCAAAACTTCCAATTCACTTAATCTTTAGCATTTACACTAATCATGATTAGTAACACGTTTAACATCACATATATAAGCTAAATCATAACTGCTTTTGGACTAATCATAACAGAATTGAGATCTAGATCTGAAAATCACAAAATCCTTCAACTTCTTCTCTCAACTTTTCTTCATTTTTCTTCACAAACCTTGCCAAGATCTTCATCAATCCATGATCCATGTGCATTATTGAGGCTGTTGGAAGCAAGATCACAAGGTTTTCAAGCTGAATTTGGAACTGTCAAAGGGAGCTTCAACAATGGTAAATGGAAATTTGAGCTAAATCGTGTACAATCAACATCCAAACCTTGCTTCATTCATCTTCCTCATCATCATTGAGCATCTGTTTGGATCTTCCATGGCCTAAAACGCGCGTTTTCACTTCTGCCAATTCTTGAAGGTGAGTTTTCGATTTTGATAATTCTTAAAATTGATGAATGCTTCTTGTAGATCCTTCCACGTAGAGTAATCTGCAATTCGAATCATTAATTTTCATCAAGGATTGAGGAAGTTACATGGATTTTCATTTTGATGCATGATTATGTTTCTCTTCGAATCTCGTTATCCAGGATGAATTAGGTTATATTAGTGTTAGATTGTTAATGTACGTTAGAGGACGGTTCTAATGGTATAAGGTTTGTCAAATTTGGTGAACATTTGTTCTTGAGCTATGAATGTGGATGAACATCATAAGAACCCTAGGATTTTCCAGAAAATGCGTGTTTGATCCGTTTCTTGGCTTATTGCATGCGCTAGGGTGTTCGTGGATATGTAACTGGACCACGTGTCCTCCACTATGCTGTAGCGCGCCTCTTTTCAAAAGCGCTCTCCCTTCGAGTCCTGGCTGAGACAATTCCACTTTTGGCATTTGCATTTTTCTCATCATATGTTACCATATTTCACATGCCTTCATTTCATTTTTTTTTTATTATTTTTTCTTCCATTCAAAATTCCATAACTCCTAAACCATTAATCCAATTGATGTGAGATTTTTTGTGCCGTGTTCCTTAAGACCTCTACTATTTTATGATGATTTTTGCAAAAATTGTGCACGTGTGATTTTTTTGAATGGCCTAGGGTTTGTTCACATGTGTTCTTTCATTCACCTTGCTTGATATTTTGATCATGAAATGATGATGCTTGATCCAAAATTCTTGAAATTTTGCATGTGTAAAATAGACATCTCAATGAACATTTTGGTATAGAGATTGTGATTTTTGCTTTCCTGGTTTGTGAGATATGAGTTGTTGAATCTAGGTGTGACAATTTGTGTCACACCATTTCTTGTCTAACTTCCTGATTTTATTTGCCATGCCATATGAACTTGAAATGAGCTGAACTTTTGCATGTTGATGCTTCTGGATGTTAGGTTTGAGCATGATGTTTTATGGAATTTTTGAGTGTATTTCCAATTTGTTTGAGAATTTCCTTTCTGTTTGACCAATTGTGGACCTTTTGTGAGTCATGATCTTAAATGATTTGTGAAATTCTTGATATGTATTGGATGGACTTGAAATTTTGTGGAGTGATTCTAGACATCTTGACGTTTGCCATGGCTTTGGTTTGGTTCATTTATCTTGTGCCAATTCTGTTTTGTGCTTGCTTGAAGTTGATGCATAATTTTGTGCCTTGTATGAGCTTGTTTTGCCTTGCCTTGACTTATGGATTTTATTTGACTTGCTTCCAATTGTCCAAATAGCTTGAAATTTGGTGTGTAGATCATGTTATGAATGCTGTTTGACCATGAATGTTTTGGGGATTTATTGAAATGTTTGTGAGTTGATTTGAATTGGATCTTTCTGTTTGGTCCTATGAGGTTCTAAATTGCATGCTTTGCACTAAATGCTTTATGAAATGATATTGGTTGATGATATGAATATGAGACCACTTGGATTTGATTCTAATTTGATTGATATTGGTTTTTGATAATTTTCATGTTCTGTTTTGGTTTATTGCTCCATTTTGACCCTAGGCCATGTCCTAGTGGTTAGTGCTTAATGTTTGAGTTGTGTTTTCAGGACAAAAGACATATGGCATGGAGGAATTAATTCACTTGGCTTGAGTTGCTTGATTGATTGATGTTGATTAACATTAAGTTTGTTTTGTAGGTGGCTTCTAAGTCATTTAGGTTGAGCATTGGCTTATGCATTGCTTGTGTACAGTTAACTGTTGACTTTTAGTTTGTCTGTTTGACTGTTTGAGCTGTGTACTGATTATGTTAGATTGATTTCAGGTACATTAGTTGCTATAGTCCTTTTGAACTTGTTGTTGCTTGGTTGCTTAACCAATTGAGGTATAGCATCACTAACTTCATGTAGTCTGGAAGACCTGGCCTGTTACTTGGCCAGGCACCTGTCTGAAGCCCTCCTTAAGAGGCAATGCTTGTGCTTGTTTATCTTTGTCCCCAAGCAGGAAAAGACCTTTGAATAAGGCAATTGGCAGATACAAGAGATGTGCAATCCATCTCCTGCTATTCAGTTGAGTCATCCCTTTGCTCACACAACTGGTGTTGACGCATTGTGGATATTAACCCAAGATCCTTGTACAGTTGTACAGTTGAGTCAGTGTCATAAGTGTAGAAGGGTTCCCACTTTCTGAACCCACACTTCCTTTGTCTAAAGCTCTCCCAGGCCAGGGATAAGAGCTGTGAGGCACACCCCTCACTTCCTATTTCATCTGCTTCACCCTAACTCTCAATGTTAGGGTTAAGAGCTAACATCACCTGATACAGTTGGCTTGCTTTTAGCAGCCTAACCCTTGTGTGAGCCCACTTTGTCTGTATATAGTGTGTGCTAATTGTGAATGTTTGCTGTGTTTTGATTATGCTTGCATGCTTTGCTTTGCCTGGTTAGGATTAGCTTGCAGCCTGTGCAAGTAGATAGAAAACTCAACCTAGGACCATTGTGGAATGCATGATAACTATTAGGCTCGAGTCAGTCTCCCTTCTAGTTTGTCATTTCCCGGTCTCTGGTTAGGAGAAAGTTTCTCCCCTGTTCAGGGGAACTACGTTGCCCTGATCCTCATACCAGATGAGGTACGTAGGCAGGAGGTCGTGCGAGATCTCTCCGGGCACCCTTTTTCTTTTTTGTGTGTGTTTGCTTGACAGTTGCTAGGCTCGAGTTCCCGACTCCTTAGTAACTTGTTGCTTGTTTCTTCTTGTGTGTGTAGGAGATGGATGTAAGTCCAGTGATTGGCGTTCAGGTTCCATGTTTTCCTGTTTGTGTATTTGTTTTGATGTCTCAACGTCTGTGCGTGTGTTTGTTTCGGCGTGCGTGAGCCGAACTACGGTAGCTCTGATTCTCGTTCCAGACGAGATACGTAGGCATAGGATGCGATATCCTAGCGAGCCCTCTCCTCTCTTTCCCCACCGGTGTTGTTTTCAGTGTGTGTATGTGTGATGTTTGTTTTAGCAACCTTGTTCTATCTTTTGAGCGTGGATCCCGTCGAGTACGACGGATGCGTAGGGGTGCTAATACCTTCCCTTCGCATAACCGACTCCCGATCCCATTCTCTTTGGTCGCGAGACCATGTCTTTCCCAGGTTTACTTCGAGCGTTTCTTTTCCCTCTTTTGGGATAAATAACGCACGGTGGCGGCTCTGTGTTGTTTTGTTTTAGCCCGCCGGTTGTTTTTCGCGGATGCGACAGAGACCTCCTCCACTTCTCATGTCATGATGATGGAGATGGGTTACGATCACAACTCATGGAGCCATCATCTCCCACTTGTTGTCTATTCTCATTAATCAATTTTCCTCAAGTTTCCTATAACCCCACGAGACAAGTTATGGGGGGTAATTATTTGTTGTTTTGGCCTTGTTTAGCTTTCCTGATTCACTTTTAACCTGCTATAAACATGGTGAAAATATTAACTTACATGGTTGTATCTATAAATCATAAGCAAAAAGTTATTATAAATAAGATTACTGCTAACCAAGAAATCAACAGAACTACGAGACTTCATAAACTTTTCCCAAACCTTCTTACCAATATAATTATATTTCACAGTTGGATGCTCAAGATCAACCTTAGGTTTCGTAATGTAGTCACGTGTGAGTTGTGACTTAAATCCCCTCCAACGCTCACCGACATAAGTTATCCATTTTTTCTTCAACTTATCATGATCATTAAACTCAAAAGTCGACTACAGTTACATCAACAAGTATGTATTTGTAATTATAAAAGATACTATTAAATCATGTAAATTAAAACTAATACCTCAACGTCTGTCCATATGCTTTCTTTCGCATTTTGTAAAACTTTGGTCCAATCATCTATCAAAAATACTCACCTTGCTACATCCAGGGAACGCAACTTAACTTCTATAAAGCTAATAATCATCACCATAACATGTCCAAGTTATGACATTAAACTCGATCGGTAATTTGTTACCCAAGTTGCAATTTTTTGTTAATTTAGCCATCATTGTAGAACCTCTTTGTTTGTTTTTCTTTTTTTCCCTATATAGTTTGAGATCCATTTTTATGAGTTTCATTTGTATGAGTTTTATCGCTAGATGAAAAGTCCATCTATGTTCAAAAACAATAATAAAAGATTAAATTAATCTTAATAAAAATATAAAAAAACATAACAAATGTGTCTCATACCCATTCAATAACAACAACATAGATAACAACAACAACTCTTTCATCTTCAACTAGAACCACTTGACCAAATCCAAGTCTTTCATCTAACCCTATAATACTATTTCCATAACCATGAATACAAATGTGTCTCATAGACATTCAACAACAACAACATCATCAACAACAACATAAACAACAAATCTTTCATCTTTATCTAGAACCACTTGATCAAATCCAACTCTTTCATCTAACCTTATAACATTATTTCCACATATAACCATGAACATAAATGTGTCTATTACACATTCAACAACAACAACAACAAAAATAAAAACACCATAACCATTCAACATCATCATCAACAACAACAACAATAACCAAAACAACAACATAAACATTCAAGAACCACAACAACATAAAAATTCAACATCAACAACATAAACATTCAACATAAGAAACATAAACATAAACAACAAGAACATAAACATGAATACATAAATAACAAGAAAATAAAAATTCAACATCAACAATATAAACATCAACAACAACAATAACAACATACACAAAAACATAAACATAAACAACAACAACATTCAAGATTGATATTTTACTATACATGCATGGTGAAAAGTTTACGTACCAGAATCGTGATGAATAAGTAAAGAGCTAAATATTGTGAATTTTATCCTCCTTTTTTGTAAGATTCTTTGTCTTTCTCCCATGTGTTTCCTGCATTTTTCGTTGATTTCCAAGATAATCCAAGAACAATAGTGATGATGTGTTTTCCACATCAAGCCAAGAATGATAATGATGGCTTTGTACGCTAAGCCAAGAATGATGTGTGTGTTTGTTTTTGTTAATGGAGATGAAAATATGGTTAGGATTTAAATGGTTTCTCAGTGCTGAATGTGTTATGGTTCAAATGGTTTCTCTATAATGAAATGAAAAAAAGGCAACTGAGTAGACAAGCTAAGTTGTGTTTCTTGTTTCTGAATAAAACATTTCACCACGATCGATAAAACCAACCATGGTGATATCTGATTTATTTAATTAAATTTTATAAAAAATGACAGTTGTTAACCATTTAAAAATTTAAAAATAAAAGGGAAAATATATAACGGTTGGTTTAAACAACTGTGGTAAAAATCACATTTATATTTAATTTTAAAAAAATGGTGTTGTAAGACCCCAATTTTGTCCCTAAGATCCCTCATGGCATCATATCATATTATTGCATTGCCTCAAGGATCTCTGGACACCTTGTTTCCTTCCTGTGGGTGGGATCTTTCTTTGAGAGTGGTTCTTGATCACCAAGCATTGCTTGCATTTGTGTATCATTGCTTTTCTTTTAATCACGAACCAAAAATGTACAAAAATATGTCATTAACCTTTGTTACTTGCAGCTTAAGCAGTCAACAGTTCAAGGCAATGCAAGTGAATCCTTTGTGCAGGAGATGAAGTTTCCATTGAGATATGGATCATGTGATCATTATTTTGAGCTTATGTGAGCTATAGGTTCATTTTGAAGCAAATTCCCAAGTGGTTGAAGCCCAAATTCATCAGAACATTTTCAGGTCATCTAAGGGCCAATACAGTCAACTGAAAAGTCAACTGTGGGTTTTGAATGTGAGAATTGAGTTTCTTCATCCCATTCATGTCCAAATCATGCTACCAAAGATCAAGGTTGAAGAGTTTGAGGTCAAGTCAAAAGTTTCCAAAAATGGAAAGTGACCTATAATTTCAACTTTCCAAAAATGGCAAGTTTTTGATCCAACTTCAACTTTCCAACATCAAATAAGCTTCAAATGAAATTTTGTCCAACATGAAAGTTGAATATCTCTCTCTCCCATTTCCAAAAAGTCCAAGATCATGAGCACCTTATAAATGGTTGAGGAGATATGATCCAATCATTGCCAAGTGTGCATGGAACTTCAAATGGCCATAACTTTTGATTCATAACTCCAAATTGAGTGGCTCTTCTTGCATTTTTCTTGTCATGACATGAAGTATCCAAATCAATCATCACATTGCATAAAATGTTATCACATGATCATTTGCTATTCCATGCCTTTTTTGGAGGGAAATTGCAAAATTCAAAAATGGTGCATCATGGGAACTTTCTACCATTGCCATTGTGTTTAAAAAATGATTTTAAGTGTAATTGATCAAGCCAATGGTACTGTTCACGTGGGATTAGTCCATGCACCATGCATTTTTGAAATTTTGCCAAACACCTTATTTCAAGTAACCAAATTAAGTGTGGATTAGCAATGTGATTAAGATTTCATATAAATACTCTAATCTAACAGAATTTCAGGGAGGTTAATCATTTTTCACCATTTCAAGATCCAAATTCTCTCTCCCTCCAAAATTTTCTTCCAAGCATAATTCAAATTTTCTTCAAATAACATTGCAATTTTATTTCATATTCTTGTTCTCTGGTGTGAATTGAGTGCAGATAAAGTGTTAGATTGTTGAATTCGAGCAAGAGTTGTGCATAGCAAGCTCAAGAACATTGCCATGGCAGCTGAGATTTAAGCTAGATCTACACTGTTTCAAGCTTCCTTTTCTTCGTCAATCATCATAGCAAGTGTCCTGGAGTTGATTTGGACCATTACAAGCCTTGAATCGTGCGAAATCCAGAACCTGCTCTTCAAGAGGTAGGTTTTTCAAAGCTTTCAATTCTCAAAATTATTGCCATAATAATGCTCCAAAAAATACCTGGTTTTTTGCTACTTGCTCATTGAGATGTCCTCTATTTTATGATGTTAAATTTTGAAGTTGTGCATGGCTGGATTTTGAATGGTGTTAGACTCTTTGATCATATGTGCTTGTGTGACCTTGCCTTGCTCTTCCTATTGTGAAATGCTTGATTTTAATCCAATGGACATGAAATTTTGCATGATGATTCATGACATGTTAATGGATGTTTGTGACTTGGTTTGGTATTTTTCCCATTTGTCATTTCTGTTTTATACACATGTTTGCATGGTGTGACAATTTGTGTCACACATTTGGTTGATCAACTTGTGCAATTTAATTTCCATATCAAATGACCTTTGATGCTTCTGATTTTTTGTATGATGATTGGTTTGGATGTGTTGAATGCTCATGAATTTTTCCAGAATTATTTGAATCATTTCTGTTTTGATTTGGAATTTTCATTCTCAATGTCCAAATATGAGCTTTGAAATTGTCTTTGACTTCCCTTGCACCTGAAATGCCTTTGATTGATGATTTTGTTTTGGTCCTTTTTAGGACATGTTAATATGTGTTTGAAGTTGCTTTGTGTTGAAAATTAGCTCCTGTTTTGAATTTTTTCTTCACCTTTGACCCTAGGCTTTGACCTAGTGGTTTGTACTTACATGTGAGCTTTGAATTTCAGGACCAAGCACCTAATCTCCATGGTTGATGTTGCTTCATCATTTGAATGTTGATATTTGCTATTGATTGCTAACACTTGGTTGTTTTGTAGGTTGATGATAATTCACTTGAGTTTGCCTTATGGCTTATATGTTGTACATTGGGATTGTCTGTTTGTTGTTGACTGTTGTCTGAGTACTGTACTGATTTGTTTAGTTGTTTACACAGGTACCTAAGTTGGTTTAAGTTCATTTGAACTTTGCTTTGCTTTGCTTGTGGTTGGCATACCACTTAGGTATAATCCCTATTCTTCATGTAGTCTGGAAGACCTGTCATGTTATTTTGGCAGACACCTGTCTGAAGCCCTCCTTAAGAGGCCATGTTTTTGTTTGTTTAATTTTGTGCCAAGCAGGTTAAGTCCTCTAAAGAGGAAATTGGCAGATAGAAGGGATGTGCAATCTATCCCCTGCTATTCAGTTGTGTCATTCATTTTTGCTCACACCATGTGTTGATGCACTTTGAATAAAAAACCCAAAATCTTGTCCATAGAGTCAGTCATTTGTGGAGGAGAGTTCCTTCATTCTGAACTCCCACACTTTCTATTTGACTAAAGCTCTCCCAGGCCAGGGATAAGAGCTATGAGGCATAACCCTCATCTCCATTTCATCTGCTTCACCCTAACTCTCAATGTTAGGGTTAAGAGCTCAAAACACCCATTTCCAGTTGGCTTGTTTGTCGAGATTGATGTGACCCCTTGACTAAAGCCTAACCTTGCTTGAGCCTATTGATTCTGTATAGTGTGTGATAACTGATTGATTATTTGCTTATTTGTTCATCTGTGCATAATTGTTTTTGTGAGCCTTTGTGCATTTGTTTTCATTAATTGTATATCATTTCATGATCATTGTTCATACTTTGTGACATTTTGTTTTGACCATTGAGGAGTCAATTGTAAGTCCATTTATTGGCAGTTGTTTCCTGTGATCTGGTAGGAGTTGGGACTAAGACCATTGATTGGCATTCCATTTCCTTGGAGTCGAGTGTAAGACCATTTATTGGCAACTTATTTCCTCTTGCTTATTGCATTTGTTTTCTTTGCTTTGTGAGACCAGTGTAAGTCCATTGATTGGCATCTGGTATCCATTTTGGTTTTGTGAGGCTGGTGTAAATCCATTGATTGGTATCTGGTTTCCATGTTTTCTCTGTTTTGTGAGATTGGTGTAAGTCCATTGATTGGCATCCGGTATCCATCTTTGTTTTGTGAGACTAGTGTAAGTCCATTGATTGGCATCTGGTATCCATCCTGGTTTCCATTTTTTGTTGTTTATCTGTTATTTGCTTGTTGCCTTTTCCAAAGGAATCACTTGGATCATCTACATATGATCTCGAGAGGTGAACATCTAAGAAGTTTTACATCCCTTAACCTCTCACCCTTTTTGTTCCTTAAACCTCCATTTGCATGTTAACCCAAACCAGAAAAACTTTGTGCAAACATTTTCACCTATTTTCAAATTAGAAACCTAGGCCTTAGGCCTTTGATTTTCAAACTTCATTTTCACAATACTTCTTTTGAATTGAATTCTATTCATACTTTGACTTCATTTTTGTGAATAATTCTAATTGACTAATTCCACTCATTCAATTGTTTTGTGGCTCAAGTCCACTTCTTGATAAGTTTTCATACATTAGCCATAGATCTTAGTTATCTTAGTGGTTGATGTGAATCTCACCTTTTGTCCTTAGTGATTGAATTGTAAGACTTCCTTGCTTATTATAGGGCGTGGTCCCTCACTAGCAAGTTGAAGCTTTTCTCACACGGTGGACTTGTGGTTGTATAGGTTGAGTTTTCTCCCGTGGATAATGAAAGACCTTAGGGCTTTTGTTTAAAATCAATCCACTTACTTTTTGGAAATCTTTTAGCCGAACTACGAGGTTTTGATCCTGTAAAGGTACGTAGGCAATGGTTATCCATCCAAACACAAAAATAATAAAAATTGTATATTCTTCTCTCATCCTCCCAATCAATGTTTGCACAATAAATATATTTCATAAACAATATATTTTGCAACAATTTGTGAAAAGGGTTCCCTAGGAGTACCTAGGATGCTTTGGGTGCCTAACACCTTCCCTTTGCATAATTACCCCCTTACCCAGATCTCTGACCTTTCATTAGTTTTCTATGCGTAAAACTTCTTAGGCTTTTGTTCGCCTTTTAGCCATTCCTTTGGATAAATAAAAGTGTGGTGGCGACTCTATCTTTGTATGCTTTGCTTTTGATTTAGTCAATAAATCATAAAGTGATGAATACACCGCTACAGAAAAGTGGTGACTCTGCTGGGGACGCATGTGTTCCTAGTGGGTTTGCCAAGTTTTCACAATTGTTGTGATATATTGTTCATGACATATTTTTGTACAATTTGGGATTACTGTATTGCTTGTAATGATTGATTTGCTTGATATATCAATTGCTTGCTTGTTTGGTGATCTCTGTGAGATGAGTTCTATACCCGAACTCGAGTGCACCTTATGATAGGAGAATTGCATAGTCTCGTCGACTTGTGTGGAGTTATTCCTTAGCAAGTTGACTTGCGAGTCCATTCACTTGGTGGAGGTCATGTTGGATTAATAATGTCACACAAGTTATTTGTGGTTAGGCATTATTCTTTCAATATGTGCCTTAGAAGCCAAGGACCTTAGTTTACCAAGCCCATCTTGGCCTATTTTTAGGACGTAGTGCGGAGGTCATTCAAATGTCAGATTTGATGCGATTGTTACGCGATACTACACTCATAAGAGTCTCTCTTGAGAATATTTTTGGAATACGAGTATTCGTTCCTCCGATAATATTCGAAAGATGGGATGATGACTATGGGAACCTCTGGTAGAACATGTTCGGCAGGTTTAAACCATAGTACACTCCCTTTGGGTGGTTCTTAATCGAGACTCCATGCTCGTGACTCACAACAAACCCGTGATTCATGGTTGATCCGTTCACCCATCGTTAATATCAATGGAACTTGGGTGTCGATAAGGTGAAAACCATAATCCACCAAAATGGATGATTGATATTAAGGATGGTTGAACAGTTCATATATCGTTAATATCAATGGAACTTGGGTGTCAATAAGGTGTAAACCATAATCCACCAAAATGGATGATTGATATTAAGGATAATATGAACCATCCCATGACCTTTGTCTGGTGTGCTTTGCTTGATCCTTGAGTGTGATTGTTGCATTCATGCATTCATGCATTCATCCGCATCCATATCATTAGATAAAAAGAAAATTTTCAAGGAACTTAAGGGGTTTATTTGCAAAAATTTTCAGATATGGAAAGACAAAAAAGGCACACAAAGAAGTACAGCTTTAGACAACCCGATCTGAAAGAGTTAAGGAATCTGACATCTTATGTATTAGATCCCTTGGGTTTCAAAGCTCGTCATGGGAAGCTTCTGCCTCTGCTGACTACTCAGGTTGATGAAGGGTTGATGAGTACTTTGGCGCAGTTCTATGATCCTCTGTATCACTGCTTCTCTTTTCCAGACTTTCAGCTATTGCCTACCCTTGAGGAGTATGCTCATCTTATGGGTATTCCGATTCTGGATCAGGTGCCGTTCAGTGGCTTGAAGGGTATTCCTACTTCTCAAGAGATAGCTGACATGTTGCATATAGATGAATCTTTGGTTAAAGATCATATGACTTCTAAAGGTGGAATTCAAGGTCTCCCTTCTGAGTTCCTCATCGCTCAAGCTACTGTTTATGGGAAGGCCATGAGTGAGGATGCCTTTGAGGCTATATTTGTGCTTCTCATCTATGGATTGGTATTATTCCCCAACATCGACAAATTTGTGGATGTGAACGCTATTAGGATCTTCTCTGTTCTTAATCCCGTTCCGACTCTGTTGGGTGATGCCTATGTCTCTTTGCACCTGAGGAATGCAAAGGGTGGTGGCGTTATTGTGTGTTGTTTGCCTCTGTTGTATAAGTGGTTTATTTCTCACTTACCTCAGACGGTCGCTTTCAAGGAAAACAAGGGATGTCTACGGTGGTCTACGAGACTCATGTCTCTCACTAATGATGATATCTCTTGGTATGATCGTGCATATGATGGTGTCCAGATCATTGATTCTTGTGGTGAATTCTCCAATGTGCCTCTTCTTGGTACATGTGGTGGGATTAGCTACAACCCTATATTAGCACGTCGTCAGCTTGGGTTCCCCCTAAAGGATAAACCTAATAACATTCTGTTAGAAGGTGTGTTCTTTCAGGAGGGTAAAGATCCCCAAGGCCTGAAAGCTAGGATGGTCCGCGCTTGGCGCAAGATTCACAAGAAGGGTAGAAATGAATTGGGTCCGAAGAACTGCATTGCTTTGGAGCCATATACGACTTGGGTAAGGAAGAGAGCATCCGAGTATCTCATGCCTTATGATTATCCGAGACCTACACCGTTGGTTGTGGCTGGGCCTTCAATCCTCCCTAACCAAGATGTAGAGGAGTTGAGAGACGAAGACCTTTCACGTGCCTGGATCCGTGAAAGAGAAGAGTTGCTTCAACAGCTGAAGGAGAAGGATGCTCTGATCGAGTTCCTCGAGCATCAGGTCATTGATGATCCTGATGATACATGGACTTCTCTACTTCCTCAGTCTTCCAAGTTCTGGAAAAGGAGGTATGACAGACTCGCCAAAGATAAGGCGGATATGGAAGCAGCATATGAGAGAGAGATTAAGAGGCTTCGTGCAGCTTATCTTCCGGCATCCCGAGCTTCTAGGGATCCATAGGATGTTTATTTTCCTTTTCTCTTGTAATAATTAACAATGCTGTACTTATTTGATCAAATATATTTGATGAGATATTTTCCATATGCGAATAAGTGCTTTAATATTCAAAAATTTGCAAATAATACCCTAAAAGTTCCTTTGAAAATAAAAACAAAGCATATGCACGGACATTGCATGCATCATTTTGCATAAGCAGGTGTTTGTTCTGGTCTTCTTGTCTGTGGCCTAACTCTGTGCTCTTCATTTATTTTGAAGACAAGCTGACTCATCGGTACTACACCAGAGCCAACTCTTCTAGACTAATGGATCATCTCGAGCAAGAGAATCATGAGCTGAAAGATGAAGTTGCCAGGCTCACTGCTTTGATGGAGCAATTCCTAGCTGCTCAGAATCAACCGTCTCCACCACCTGCAACTCCTCCCCAGAGGACTGTTATATCTGAGGTTGTTTCTTCAACTGTGCCAGCTGCTAGTGCCCATTTTGTGCCAACAGCCATGCCGCCCGGTTTCCGTGGGGAATGCCTCTTGGTTATATGCCTGATATTCCAGCATCGACATTTGCTTCCATGCCGGCATCTAGCCCGGTCCTTGCAATGCCTCATCCTGTCGTGCATACCACTCCTAGGGTAGACGACACCATCTATCATTCTGAGCCGTCTGAGGGCCCAGATTTTCATGAAAAGATGGACGCTATGAATGACCAATTTCTTGAACTCCGCAAGGAATTGAAGACCCTTCGAGGAAAGGATTTGTTCGGCAAGTCTGCTGCTGAACTCTGTTTGGTTCCCGGTGTGAAAATACCTGTCAAATTCAAAGTCCCTGACTTTGAGAAGTACAAGGGGAACACCTGCCCTCTCAGCCACCTGGTTATGTATGCCAGGAAAATGTCTACTCAAACGGATAATGATCAACTGCTGATTCATTATTTCTAGGATAGTTTATCCGGTGCTGCACTAAGATGGTACATGAGTCTGGATAGTGCAAACATCCGTTCCTTCAATGATCTTGGCGAAGCTTTCGTCAAGCAGTACAAATACAACGTGGATATGGCTCCCGATCGGGATCAGCTCAGAGCCATGTCCCAGAAGAACAAAGAGACATTTAAAGAGTACGCCCAGAGGTGGCGAGAGCTGGCAGCTCAGATTACTCCTCCGCTGGAAGAGAAAGAAATGACCAAAATCTTTCTGAAGACTTTGAGCTCATTTTATTATGAGCGGATGATTGCTAGTGCTCCCTCTGATTTCATCGAGATGGTGAACATGGGGATGCGATTGGAGGAAGGAGTCCGTGAAGGACGATTATCCAAAGATGAAGGCTCTTCAAGCAAGCGATATGGGGCGTTTGCAAAGAAGAAAGATGGGGAGGCACATGCTGTGCAGTCCCATGTCAAACCAAGAAGACCCTCTGCCAAGAGGAAGCCTGTGCGTCATGCCAACAGTCAGCATCAGGTGGCTCATATAGCACCTGTCTTCCGTGATAATCAGCAATATCAGCATCAGCAACCTAATCAACAACAATCTCAACAGTATCAACAACAGCATCGCCCTCAGCAACAGGCTTATCAGCCTCGCAATAGTAATCCAGCTGGTCAGAGTTATGAAAGGAAGAAGATCACCTTCGATCCGATTCCTGTATCATATGCAGAGCTGTATCCCTCTTTGATAGAGCGGAAATTGATTACTCCAAGGGATCCTCCGGCAGTACCGACTAACCCTCAGTGGTGGTATAAGCCTGATCAGCATTGGGTTTACCACTCCGGTGCTCCGGGTCATAATATGGAAAACTTATTTCCTTTGAAGACTAAGGTTCAAGACCTTATGAGATGCGGCATTCTGAGCTTTGAGGACTCATGCCCCAATGCTACGAAGAACCCATTGCCCGAGCATGGGAAGTCGGTTAACATGGTCCAGGGTTGCCCTGGTAAATATAAGGTCAAATATGTAAGCCATATTCGACAGTCATTGGTTGAGTTGCATCGTCTACTGTGTGATTACAGTCATATGGAGCACGACCATGACAAATGCCGTATCTGCTCTATCAATCGTCTGGGTTGTCGCCAAGTGCGTAGAGAGCTGCAAGAATTGCTGGATGATGGAACCATTGAGATTCTTCAGAACAGAAATGTTGATGAAGACGAACCAGAGGTGAATGTGATTACTCCTGTGTTCAAAATTCCTGAGCCTGTTGTCATTCGTTATGATGGTAGCAAGCAGAAGGTTTCTCCTTCGTTGATTATCAAATCTGCAGGCCCTGTGACTTATGCTTCTGATAAAGCAGTTCCCTTCCGCTATAATCATGTTGCTGTTGAAGATGGGAAAGAAGTGTCGTTGCCTTCATCCTCTGTTGTGAATATAGCTGATGTGAGCGGGTTGACCCGTAGCGGTCGTGTGTTTTCTGCACCCCCGATGCCTCAGGCTAAGGCTGATTCTGTTGAGCGTCCGATGGGGAATGCTGTTAATTCTCCGAACCCGGCACCTGTTGTTAAATCCTCCTCTGTACAAAAGACTCCCACTTCTTCTATTGGCCCTAGTGGCGCTGTGAATGAAGACTGTGATGAGATGCTGAGGCTCATCAAGAAGAGTGAGTACAACGTTGTAGACCAGCTTCTACAAACGCCGTCCAAAATCTCCGTGTTATCTTTGCTTCTGAATTCAGAACCCCATAGGGAGGCTCTGCAGAAAGTTTTGGACTTGGCTTATGTTGATCATGATGTCACTTTCGAACAGTTTGACAGTATTGTTGCAAACATCACTGCTTGCAACACTTTGAGTTTCTGTGACGCTGATCTCTCTGAGGAGGGAAGAGACCACAACATGGCTTTACATATTTCCATGAATTGCAAGAGCGACGCCATGTCCAACGTGCTGGTGGACACTGGGTCATCTTTGAATGTATTGCCGAAGACCACTCTTTCTAGATTGTCATATCAAGGTCCTCCCATGAGGCATAATGGTGTTGTTGTGAAAGCTTTCGATGGGTCACGTAAGACTGTGATTGGGGAAGTTGATCTCCCAATCAAGATTGGACCAAGTGATTTCCAAGTTACCTTTCAGGTTATGGATATCCACCCATCTTATAGCTGTCTCCTTGGTAGACCATGGATTCACGAGGCTGGCGCCGTGACATCCACCCTACACCAGAAGCTGAAATTCGTCAAGAACAAGAAACTGGTTGTGGTAGGGGAGAAAAGGCTCTCCTGGTTAGCCACTTGTCTTCTTTCACATATATTGATGCTGAGGATGAAGTTGGAACGCCTTTCCAAGCTTTATCTATAGTTGAGCCGATTGAGAAGAAGTCTCCTTCATTTGCTTCCTATCAAGATGCGAAACTGGCCATTGAATGTGGTGCAGTTGCTGGTTTAGGAAAGATGATTGAGCTTGAAGACAATAAGTCCCGGGCTGGCATTGGCTATTCTTCTGGGTCTTCAACGACAAAGGGCTATTCAAGAGTGGAGGTTTTATCCACGCCGATCAAGCTGACGAAGCGACTGCTATTTGGAAGAGGATGCAGAGGATACTGACAATTTTGTCATCCCTGGCGGGATCTGCCACAATTGGGTCGCTGTAGATGTTCCTACAGTCATTCATAAGTCAGCGTAATATGTTCACTTTGTTTAAAAACCCTTCTCCCATGCCAAAAGGAGAAGTGATGGCATTGTTGGCATCATATATACAATGATATTCATTCAATAATTCATGTTAAACATTTGTTTTTCCAATTGTTTTCACTTTTTGCTTTTTGCATGAAATCGGTGATCATAAAAAACCCTAAAAACAAGAATAAAAGCAATCTTTTCATCTGCATAATGATTTGCTTGTTTAAATTCTAAAGCTTTTTGATTATCCAAAATCATTATGCAGGTTGATTCTAAAACTCATTGAACATAATGATCCAACGCCATCTCCCAATTTTGAATTCCCTGTATTCGAAGTAGAGGAAGATGATGTTGAATGGATTCCTGATGAGATTTCCCGTCTTCTTGAGCACGAAGAGAAGATCATTCAACCGCATCTTGAGAATCTGGAAACAGTCAACTTGGGGTCTGAAGATTGTGTTCGATTGGTGAAGATTGGGGCACTCCTTGAAGAGTCTGTCAAGAAGGGGTTGATCAGTTTGCTACGAGAATATTCCGATATATTTGCTTGGTCGTATGAAGACATGCCGGGTCTAGATACAGATATTGTGCAACATTTCCTGCCGCTGAAGCCTGAGTGTGTGCTTGTGAAGCAGAAGCTCAGAAGAACTCATCCAGATATGGCAGTGAAGATCAAAGAGGAAGTTCAGAAGCATATTGATGCGGGGTTTCTGGTGACTTCTACATATCCTCAATGGGTGGCCAATATTGTGCCTGTGCCTAAGAAAGACGGAAAAGTCCGTATGTGTGTTGATTACAGAGATTTGAATAAAGCTAGTCCGAAAGGATGATTTTCCTCTACCACACATTGATATGTTGGTAGACAATACAGCTAAATTCAAAGTCTTTTCGTTTATGGACGGATTTTCCGGATATAACCAAATCAAGATGGCACCCGAGGATATGGAGAAGACAACATTCATCACACCTTGGGGAACATTCTGTTATCGAGTGATGCCCTTCGGTTTGAAGAACGCCGGAGCCACGTATCAACGAGCTATGACTACCTTGTTCCATGATATGATGCACAAGGAGATAGAGGTCTATGTCGATGACATGATTGCTAAGTCACGAACGGAAGTTGAACATGTTGAGCATTTGTTGAAGCTTTTTCAGCGTCTGAGGAAGTTCAGGCTTCGTCTGAATCCGAACAAATGTACATTTGGAGTCCGTTCTGGCAAGTTGTTGGGTTTTGTGTTGTTAGCGAGAGGGGTATTGAGGTTGATCCTGCAAAGGTCAAAGCAATACAAGAGATGCCTGCACCCAAAACTGAAAAGCAAGTCCGAGGTTTTCTTGGCCGCTTGAACTATATTTTCAGATTTATATCCCACATGACTGCCACATGTGCGCCGATATTCAAGCTCCTCCGGAAAGATCAATCTCATGATTGGACTGAGGATTGCCAGAAAGCTTTCGACAGTATCAAAGAGTATCTGTCTGAACCTCCGATCTTGTCTCCGCCTGTAGAAGGAAGACCTCTGATCATGTATCTAACTGTTCTTGAAGACTCGATGGGCTGTGTACTCGGTCAGCAAGACGAATCTGGAAAGAAAGAATCTGCTATCTACTACCTGAGTAAGAAGTTCACTGATTATGAGTCTCGATACTCAATGCTTGAGAAGACGTGCTGTGCTTTGGCTTGGGCTGCTAAGCGTTTACGCCAGTACATGGTAAATCATACAACTTGGTTGATATCCAGAATGGATCAAATCAAGTACATCTTCGAGAAGCCTGCTTTAACTGGGAGGCTTGCCCGTTGGCAGATGTTGTTATCTGAGTATGATATTGAGTATCGAGCTCAGAAAGCCATCAAAGGTAGTATCTTGGCTGACCATTTAGCACATCAGCCGATTGAAGATCATCAGTCTGTTCAGTACGACTTCCCAGACGAGGAGATTCAGTATTTGAAGATGAAAGATTGTGATGATGCCAACAAATCCTAATGACAATTTTCTCAACGACTACTCGTGAGGCTTCTGAAGTGAAATCTTTAGTTGTTCTTTGTCGAGACCTCCTCCACTTCTCATGTCATGATGATGGAGATGGGTTACGATCACAACTCATGGAGCCATCATCTCCCACTTGTTGTCTATTTTCATTAATCAATTTTCCTCAAGTTTCCTATAACCCCACGAGACAAGTTATGGGGGGTAATTATTTGTTGTTTTGGCCTTGTTTAGCTTTCCTGATTCACTTTTAACCTGCTATAAACATGGTGAAAATATTAACTTATATGGTTGTATCTATAAATCATAAGCAAAAAGTTATTATAAATAAGATTACTGCTAACCAAGAAATCAATAGAACTACGAGACTTCATAAACTTTTCCCAAAACTTCTTACCAATATAATTATATTTCACAGTTGGATGCTCAAGATCAACCTTAGGTTTCGTAATGTAGTCACGTGTGAGTTGTGACTTAAATCCCCTCCAACGCTCACCGACATAAGTTATCCATTTTTTCTTCAACTTATCATGATCATTAAACTCAAAAGTCGACTACAGTTACATCAACAAGTATGTATTTGTAATTATAAAAGATACTATTAAATCATGTAAATTAAAACTAATACCTCAACGTCTGTCCATATGCTTTCTTTCGCATTTTGTAAAACTTTGGTCCAATCATCTATCAAAAATACTCACCTTGCTACATCCAGGGAACGCAACTTAACTTCTATAAAGCTAATAATCATCACCATAACATGTCCAAGTTATGACATTAAACTCGATCGGTAATTTGTTACCCAAGTTGCAATTTTTTGTTAATTTAGCCATCATTGTAGAACCTCTTTGTTTGTTTTCTTTTTTTCCCTATATAGTTTGAGATCCATTTTTATGAGTTTCATTTGTATGAGTTTTATCGCTAGATGAAAAGTCCATCTATGTTCAAAAACAATAATAAAAGATTAAATTAATCTTAATAAAAATATAAAAAAAACATAACAAATGTGTCTCATACCCATTCAATAACAACAACATAGATAACAACAACAACTCTTTCATCTTCAACTAGAACCACTTGACCAAATCCAAGTCTTTCATCTAACCCTATAATACTATTTCCATAACCATGAATACAAATGTGTCTCATAGACATTCAACAACAACAACATCATCAACAACAACATAAACAACAAATCTTTCATCTTTATCTAGAACCACTTGATCAAATCCAACTCTTTCATCTAACCTTATAACATTATTTCCACATATAACCATGAACATAAATGTGTCTATTACACATTCAACAACAACAACAACAAAAATAAAAACACCATAACCATTCAACATCATCATCAACAACAACAACAATAACCAAAACAACAACATAAACATTCAAGAACCACAACAACATAAAAATCAACATCAACAACATAAACATTCAACATAAGAAACATAAACATAAACAACAAGAACATAAACATGAATACATAAACAACAAGAACATAAAAATTCAACATCAACAATATAAACATCAACAACAACAATAACAACATACACAAAAACATAAACATAAACAACAACAACATTCAAGATTGATATTTTACTATACATGCATGGTGAAAAGTTTACGTACCAGAATCGTGATGAATAAGTAAAGAGCTAAATATTGTGAATTTTATCCTCCTTTTTTGTAAGATTCTTTGTCTTTCTCCCATGTGTTTCCTGCATTTTTCGTTGATTTCCAAGATAATCCAAGAACAATAGTGATGATGTGTTTTCCACATCAAGCCAAGAATGATAATGATGGCTTTGTACGCTAAGCCAAGAATGATGTGTGTGTTTGTTTTTGTTAATGGAGATGAAAATATGGTTAGGATTTAAATGGTTTCTCAGTGCTGAATGTGTTATGGTTCAAATGGTTTCTCTATAATGAAATGAAAAAAAGGCAACTGAGTAGACAAGCTAAGTTGTGTTTCTTGTTTCTGAATAAAACATTTCACCACGATCGATAAAACCAACCATGGTGATATCTGATTTATTTAATTAAATTTTATAAAAAATGACAGTTGTTAACCATTTAAAAATTTAAAAATAAAAGGGAAAATATATAACGGTTGGTTTAAACAACTGTGGTAAAAATCACATTTATATTTAATTTTAAAAAATGGTGTTGTAAGACCCCAATTTTGTCCCTAAGATCCCTCATGGCATCATATCATATTATTGCATTGCCTCAAGGATCTCTGGACACCTTGTTTCCTTCCTGTGGGTGGGATCTTTCTTTGAGAGTGGTTCTTGATCACCAAGCATTGCTTGCATTTGTGTATCATTGCTTTTCTTTTAATCACGAACCAAAAATGTACAAAAATATGTCATTAACCTTTGTTACTTGCAGCTTAAGCAGTCAACAGTTCAAGGCAATGCAAGTGAATCCTTTGTGCAGGAGATGAAGTTTCCATTGAGATATGGATCATGTGATCATTATTTTGAGCTTATGTGAGCTATAGGTTCATTTTGAAGCAAATTCCCAAGTGGTTGAAGCCCAAATTCATCAGAACATTTTCAGGTCATCTAAGGGCCAATACAGTCAACTGAAAAGTCAACTGTGGGTTTTGAATGTGAGAATTGAGTTTCTTCATCCCATTCATGTCCAAATCATGCTACCAAAGATCAAGGTTGAAGAGTTTGAGGTCAAGTCAAAAGTTTCCAAAAATGGAAAGTGACCTATAATTTCAACTTTCCAAAAATGGCAAGTTTTTGATCCAACTTCAACTTTCCAACATCAAATAAGCTTCAAATGAAATTTTGTCCAACATGAAAGTTGAAGATCTCTCTCTCCCATTTCCAAAAAGTCCAAGATCATGAGCACCTTATAAATGGTTGAGGAGATATGATCCAATCATTGCCAAGTGTGCATGGAACTTCAAATGGCCATAACTTTTGATTCATAACTCCAAATTGAGTGGCTCTTCTTGCATTTTTCTTGTCATGACATGAAGTATCCAAATCAATCATCACATTGCATAAAATGTTATCACATGATCATTTGCTATTCCATGCCTTTTTTGGAGGGAAATTGCAAAATTCAAAAATGGTGCATCATGGGAACTTTCTACCATTGCCATTGTGTTTAAAAAATGATTTTAAGTGTAATTGATCAAGCCAATGGTACTGTTCACGTGGGATTAGTCCATGCACCATGCATTTTTGAAATTTTGCCAAACACCTTATTTCAATTAACCAAATTAAGTGTGGATTAGCAATGTGATTAAGATTTCATATAAATACTCTAATCTAACAGAATTTCAGGGAGGTTAATCATTTTTCACCATTTCAAGATCCAAATTCTCTCTCCCTCCAAAATTTTCTTCCAAGCATAATTCAAATTTTCTTCAAATAACATTGCAATTTTATTTCATATTCTTGTTCTCTGGTGTGAATTGAGTGCAGATCAAGTGTTAGATTGTTGAATTCGAGCAAGAGTTGTGCATAGCAAGCTCAAGAACATTGCCATGGCAGCTGAGATTTAAGCTAGATCTACACTGTTTCAAGCTTCCTTTTCTTCGTCAATCATCATAGCAAGTGTCCTGGAGTTGATTTGGACCATTACAAGCCTTGAATCGTGCGAAATCCAGAACCTGCTCTTCAAGAGGTAGGTTTTTCAAAGCTTTCAATTCTCAAAATTATTGCCATAATAATGCTCCAAAAAATACCTGGTTTTTTGCTACTTGCTCATTGAGATGTCCTCTATTTTATGATGTTAAATTTTGAAGTTGTGCATGGCTGGATTTTGAATGGTGTTAGACTCTTTGATCATATGTGCTTGTGTGACCTTGCCTTGCTCTTCCTATGGTGAAATGCTTGATTTTAATCCAATGGACATGAAATTTTGCATGATGATTCATGACATGTTAATGGATGTTTGTGACTTGGTTTGGTATTTTTCCCATTTGTCATTTCTGTTTTATACACATGTTTGCATGGTGTGACAATTTGTGTCACACATTTGGTTGATCAACTTGTGCAATTTAATTTCCATATCAAATGACCTTTGATGCTTCTGATTTTTTGTATGATGATTGGTTTGGATGTGTTGAATGCTCATGAATTTTTCCAGAATTATTTGAATCATTTCTGTTTTGATTTGGAATTTTCATTCTCAATGTCCAAATATGAGCTTTGAAATTGTCTTTGACTTCCCTTGCACCTGAAATGCCTTTGATTGATGATTTTGTTTTGGTCCTTTTTAGGACATGTTAATATGTGTTTGAAGTTGCTTTGTGTTGAAAATTAGCTCCTGTTTTGAATTTTTTCTTCACCTTTGACCCTAGGCTTTGACCTAGTGGTTTGTACTTACATGTGAGCTTTGAATTTCAGGACCAAGCACCTAATCTCCATGGTTGATGTTGCTTCATCATTTGAATGTTGATATTTGCTATTGATTGCTAACACTTGGTTATTTTGTAGGTTGATGATAATTCACTTGAGTTTGCCTTATGGCTTATATGTTGTACATTGGGATTGTCTGTTTGTTGTTGACTGTTGTCTGAGTACTGTACTGATTTGTTTAGTTGTTTACACAGGTACCTAAGTTGCTTTAAGTTCATTTGAACTTTGCTTTGCTTTGCTTGTGGTTGGCATACCACTTAGGTATAATCCCTATTCTTCATGTAGTCTGGAAGACCTGTCATGTTATTTTGGCAGGCACCTGTCTGAAGCCCTCCTTAAGAGGCCATGTTTTTGTTTGTTTAATTTTGTGCCAAGCAGGTTAAGTCCTCTAAAGAGGAAATTGGCAGATAGAAGGGATGTGCAATCTATCCCCTGCTATTCAGTTGTGTCATTCATTTTTGCTCACACCATGTGTTGATGCACTTTGAATAAAAAACCCAAAATCTTGTCCATAGAGTCAGTCATTTGTGGAGGAGAGTTCCTTCATTCTGAACTCCCACACTTTCTATTTGACTAAAGCTCTCCCAGGCCAGGGATAAGAGCTATGAGGCATAACCCTCATCTCCATTTCATCTGCTTCACCCTAACTCTCAATGTTAGGGTTAAGAGCTCAAAACACCCATTTCTAGTTGGATTGTTTGTCGAGATTGATGTGACCCCTTGACTAAAGCCTAACCTTGCTTGAGCCTATTGATTGTGTATAGTGTGTGATAACTGATTGATTATTTGCTTATTTGTTCATCGGTGCATAATTGTTTTTGTGAGCCTTTGTGCATTTGTTTTCATTAATTGTATATCATTTCATGATCATTGTTCATACTTTGTGACATTTTGTTTTGACCATTGAGGAGTCAATTGTAAGTCCATTTATTGGCAGTTGTTTCCTGTGATCTGGTAGGAGTTGGGACTAAGACCATTGATTGGCATTCCATTTCTTTGGAGTCGAGTGTAAGACCATTTATTGGCAACTTATTTCCTCTTGCTTATTGCATTTGTTTTCTTTGCTTTGTGAGACCAGTGTAAGTCCATTGATTGGCATCTGGTATCCATTTTGGTTTGTGAGGCTGGTGTAAATCCATTGATTGGTATCTGGTTTCCATGTTTTCTCTGTTTTGTGAGATTGGTGTAAGTCCATTGATTGGCATCCGGTATCCATCTTTGTTTTGTGAGACTAGTGTAAGTCCATTGATTGGCATCTGGTATCCATCCTGGTTTCCATTTTTTGTTGTTTATCTGTTATTTGCTTGTTGCCTTTTCCAAAGGAATCACTTGGATCATCTACATATGATCTCGAGAGGTGAACATCTAAGAAGTTTTACATCCCTTAACCTCTCACCCTTTTTGTTCCTTAAACCTCCATTTGCATGTTAACCCAAACCAGAAAAACTTTGTGCAAACATTTTCACCTATTTTCAAATTAGAAACCTAGGCCTTAGGCCTTTGATTTTCAAACTTCATTTTCACAATACTTCTTTTGAATTGAATTCTATTCATACTTTGACTTCATTTTTGTGAATAATTCTAATTGACTAATTCCACTCATTCAATTGTTTTGTGGCTCAAGTCCACTTCTTGATAAGTTTTCATACATTAGCCATAGATCTTAGTTATCTTAGTGGTTGATGTGAATCTCACCTTTTGTCCTTAGTGATTGAATTGTAAGACTTCCTTGCTTATTATAGGGCGTGGTCCCTCACTAGCAAGTTGAAGCTTTTCTCACACGGTGGACTTGTGGTTGTATAGGTTGAGTTTTCTCCCGTGGATAATGAAAGACCTTAGGGCTTTTGTTTAAAATCAATCCACTTACTTTTTGGAAATCTTTTAGCCGAACTACGAGGTTTTGATCCTGTAAAGGTACGTAGGCAATGGTTATCCATCCAAACACAAAAATAATAAAAATTGTATATTCTTCTCTCATCCTCCCAATCAATGTTTGCACAATAAATATATTTCATAAACAATATATTTTGCAACAATTTGTGAAAAGGGTTCCCTAGGAGTACCTAGGATGCTTTGGGTGCCTAACACCTTCCCTTTGCATAATTACCCCCTTACCCAGATCTCTGACCTTTCATTAGTTTTCTATGCGTAAAACTTCTTAGGCTTTTGTTCGCCTTTTAGCCATTCCTTTGGATAAATAAAAGTGTGGTGGCGACTCTATCTTTGTATGCTTTGCTTTTGATTTAGTCAATAAATCATAAAGTGATGAATACACCGCTACAGAAAAGTGGTGACTCTGCTGGGGACGCATGTGTTCCTAGTGGGTTTGCCAAGTTTTCACAATTGTTGTGATATATTGTTCATGACATATTTTTGTACAATTTGGGATTACTGTATTGCTTGTAATGATTGATTTGCTTGATATATCAATTGCTTGCTTGTTTGGTGATCTCTGTGAGATGAGTTCTATACCCGAACTCGAGTGCACCTTATGATAGGAGAATTGCATAGTCTCGTCGACTTGTGTGGAGTTATTCCTTAGCAAGTTGACTTGCGAGTCCATTCACTTGGTGGAGGTCATGTTGGATTAATAATGTCACACAAGTTATTTGTGGTTAGGCATTATTCTTTCAATATGTGCCTTAGAAGCCAAGGACCTTAGTTTACCAAGCCCATCTTGGCCTATTTTTAGGACGTAGTGCGGAGGTCATTCAAATGTCAGATTTGATGCGATTGTTACGCGATACTACACTCATAAGAGTCTCTCTTGAGAATATTTTTGGAATACGAGTATTCGTTCCTCCGATAATATTCGAAAGATGGGATGATGACTATGGGAACCTCTGGTAGAACATGTTCGGCAGGTTTAAACCATAGTACACTCCCTTTGGGTGGTTCTTAATCGAGACTCCATGCTCGTGACTCACAACAAACCCGTGATTCATGGTTGATCCGTTCACCCATCGTTAATATCAATGGAACTTGGGTGTCGATAAGGTGAAAACCATAATCCACCAAAATGGATGATTGATATTAAGGATGGTTGAACAGTTCATATATCGTTAATATCAATGGAACTTGGGTGTCAATAAGGTGTAAACCATAATCCACCAAAATGGATGATTGATATTAAGGATAATATGAACCATCCCATGACCTTTGTCTGGTGTGCTTTGCTTGATCCTTGAGTGTGATTGTTGCATTCATGCATTCATGCATTCATCCGCATCCATATCATTAGATAAAAAGAAAATTTTCAAGGAACTTAAGGGGTTTATTTGCAAAAATTTTCAGATATGGAAAGACAAAAAAGGCACACAAAGAAGTACAGCTTTAGACAACCCGATCTGAAAGAGTTAAGGAATCTGACATCTTATGTATTAGATCCCTTGGGTTTCAAAGCTCGTTATGGGAAGCTTCTGCCTCTGCTGACTACTCAGGTTGATGAAGGGTTGATGAGTACTTTGGCGCAGTTCTATGATCCTCTGTATCACTGCTTCTCTTTTCCAGACTTTCAGCTATTGCCTACCCTTGAGGAGTATGCTCATCTTATGGGTATTCCGATTCTGGATCAGGTGCCGTTCAGTGGCTTGAAGGGTATTCCTACTTCTCAAGAGATAGCTGACATGTTGCATATAGATGAATCTTTGGTTAAAGATCATATGACTTCTAAAGGTGGAATTCAAGGTCTCCCTTCTGAGTTCCTCATCGCTCAAGCTACTGTTTATGGGAAGGCCATGAGTGAGGATGCCTTTGAGGCTATATTTGTGCTTCTCATCTATGGATTGGTATTATTCCCCAACATCGACAAATTTGTGGATGTGAACGCTATTAGGATCTTCTCTGTTCTTAATCCCGTTCCGACTCTGTTGGGTGATGCCTATGTCTCTTTGCACCTGAGGAATGCAAAGGGTGGTGGCGTTATTGTGTGTTGTTTGCCTCTGTTGTATAAGTGGTTTATTTCTCACTTACCTCAGACGGTCGCTTTCAAGGAAAACAAGGGATGTCTACGGTGGTCTACGAGACTCATGTCTCTCACTAATGATGATATCTCTTGGTATGATCGTGCATATGATGGTGTCCAGATCATTGATTCTTGTGGTGAATTCTCCAATGTGCCTCTTCTTGGTACATGTGGTGGGATTAGCTACAACCCTATATTAGCACGTCGTCAGCTTGGGTTCCCCCTAAAGGATAAACCTAATAACATTCTGTTAGAAGGTGTGTTCTTTCAGGAGGGTAAAGATCCCCAAGGCCTGAAAGCTAGGATGGTCCGCGCTTGGCGCAAGATTCACAAGAAGGGTAGAAATGAATTGGGTCCGAAGAACTGCATTGCTTTGGAGCCATATACGACTTGGGTAAGGAAGAGAGCATCCGAGTATCTCATGCCTTATGATTATCCGAGACCTACACCGTTGGTTGTGGCTGGGCCTTCAATCCTCCCTAACCAAGATGTAGAGGAGTTGAGAGACGAAGACCTTTCACGTGCCTGGATCCGTGAAAGAGAAGAGTTGCTTCAACAGCTGAAGGAGAAGGATGCTCTGATCGAGTTCCTCGAGCATCAGGTCATTGATGATCCTGATGATACATGGACTTCTCTACTTCCTCAGTCTTCCAAGTTCTGGAAAAGGAGGTATGACAGACTCGCCAAAGATAAGGCGGATATGGAAGCAGCATATGAGAGAGAGATTAAGAGGCTTCGTGCAGCTTATCTTCCGGCATCCCGAGCTTCTAGGGATCCATAGGATGTTTATTTTCCTTTTCTCTTGTAATAATTAACAATGCTGTACTTCTTTGATCAAATATATTTGATGAGATATTTTCCATATGCGAATAAGTGCTTTAATATTCAAAAATTTGCAAATAATACCCTAAAAGTTCCTTTGAAAATAAAAACAAAGCATATGCACGGACATTGCATGCATCATTTTGCATAAGCAGGTGTTTGTTCTGGTCTTCTTGTCTGTGGCCTAACTCTGTGCTCTTCATTTATTTTGAAGACAAGCTGACTCATCGGTACTACACCAGAGCCAACTCTTCTAGACTAATGGATCATCTCGAGCAAGAGAATCATGAGCTGAAAGATGAAGTTGCCAGGCTCACTGCTTTGATGGAGCAATTCCTAGCTGCTCAGAATCAACCGTCTCCACCACCTGCAACTCCTCCCCAGAGGACTGTTATATCTGAGGTTGTTTCTTCAACTGTGCCAGCTGCTAGTGCCCATTTTGTGCCAACAGCCATGCCGCCCGGGTTTCCGTGGGGAATGCCTCTTGGTTATATGCCTGATATTCCAGCATCGACATTTGCTTCCATGCCGGCATCTAGCCCGGTCCTTGCAATGCCTCATCCTGTCGTGCATACCACTCCTAGGGTAGACGACACCATCTATCATTCTGAGCCGTCTGAGGGCCCAGATTTTCATGAAAAGATGGACGCTATGAATGACCAATTTCTTGAACTCCGCAAGGAATTGAAGACCCTTCGAGGAAAGGATTTGTTCGGCAAGTCTGCTGCTGAACTCTGTTTGGTTCCCGGTGTGAAAATACCTGTCAAATTCAAAGTCCCTGACTTTGAGAAGTACAAGGGGAACACCTGCCCTCTCAGCCACCTGGTTATGTATGCCAGGAAAATGTCTACTCAAACGGATAATGATCAACTGCTGATTCATTATTTCTAGGATAGTTTATCCGGTGCTGCACTAAGATGGTACATGAGTCTGGATAGTGCAAACATCCGTTCCTTCAATGATCTTGGCGAAGCTTTCGTCAAGCAGTACAAATACAACATGGATATGGCTCCCGATCGGGATCAGCTCAGAGCCATGTCCCAGAAGAACAAAGAGACATTTAAAGAGTACGCCCAGAGGTGGCGAGAGCTGGCAGCTCAGATTACTCCTCCGCTGGAAGAGAAAGAAATGACCAAAATCTTTCTGAAGACTTTGAGCTCATTTTATTATGAGCGGATGATTGCTAGTGCTCCCTCTGATTTCACCGAGATGGTGAACATGGGGATGCGATTGGAGGAAGGAGTCCGTGAAGGACGATTATCCAAAGAAGAAGGCTCTTCAAGCAAGCGATATGGGGCGTTTGCAAAGAAGAAAGATGGGGAGGCACATGCTGTGCAGTCCCATGTCAAACCAAGAAGACCCTCTGCCAAGAGGAAGCCTGTGCGTCATGCCAACAGTCAGCATCAGGTGGCTCATATAGCACCTGTCTTCCGTGATAATCAGCAATATCAGCATCATCAACCTAATCAACAACAATCTCAACAGTATCAACAACAGCATCGCCCTCAGCAACAGGCTTATCAGCCTCGCAATAGTAATTCAGCTGGTCAGAGTTATGAAAGGAAGAAGATCACCTTCGATCCGATTCCTGTATCATATGCAGAGCTGTATCCCTCTTTGATAGAGCGGAAATTGATTACTCCAAGGGATCCTCCGGCAGTACCGACTAACCCTCAGTGGTGGTATAAGCCTGATCAGCATTGGGTTTACCACTCCGGTGCTCCGGGTCATAATATGGAAAACTTCTTTCCTTTGAAGACTAAGGTTCAAGACCTTATGAGATGCGGCATTCTGAGCTTTGAGGACTCAGGCCCCAATGCTACGAAGAACCCATTGCCCGAGCATGGGAAGTCGGTTAACATGGTCCAGGGTTGCCCTGGTAAATATAAGGTCAAATATGTAAGCCATATTCGACAGTCATTGGTTGAGTTGCATCGTCTACTGTGTGATTACAGTCATATGGAGCACGACCATGACAAATGCTGTATCTGCTCTATCAATCGTCTGGGTTGTCGCCAAGTGCGTAGAGAGCTGCAAGAATTGCTGGATGATGGAACCATTGAGATTCTTCAGAACAGAAATGTTGATGAAGACGAACCAGAGGTGAATGTGATTTCTCCTGTGTTCAAAATTCCTGAGCCTGTTGTCATTCGTTATGATGGTAGCAAGCAGAAGGTTTCTCCTTCGTTGATTATCAAATCTGCAGGCCCTGTGACTTATGCTTCTGATAAAGCAGTTCCCTTCCGCTATAATCATGTTGCTGTTGAAGATGGGAAAGAAGTGTCGTTGCCTTCATCCTCTGTTGTGAATATAGCTGATGTGAGCGGGTTGACCCGTAGCGGTCGTGTGTTTTCTGCACCCCCGATGCCTCAGGCTAAGGCTGATTCTGTTGAGCGTCCGGTGGGGAATGCTGTTAATTCTCCGAACCCGGCACCTGTTGTTAAATCCTCCTCTGTACAAAAGACTCCCACTTCTTCTATTGGCCCTAGTGGCGCTGTGAATGAAGACTGTGATGAGATGCTGAGGCTCATCAAGAAGAGTGAGTACAACGTTGTAGACCAGCTTCTACAAACGCCGTCCAAAATCTCCGTGTTATCTTTGCTTCTGAATTCAGAATCCCATAGGGAGGCTCTACAGAAAGTTTTGGACTTGGCTTATGTTGATCATGATGTCACTTTCGAACAGTTTGACAGTATTGTTGCAAACATCACTGCTTGCAACACTTTGAGTTTCTGTGACGCTGATCTCTCTGAGGAGGGAAGAGACCACAACATGGCTTTACATATTTCCATGAATTGCAAGAGCGACGCCATGTCCAACGTGCTGGTGGACACTGGGTCATCTTTGAATGTATTGCCGAAGACCACTCTTTCTAGATTGTCATATCAAGGTCCTCCCATGAGGCATAGTGGTGTTGTTGTGAAAGCTTTCGATGGGTCACGTAAGACTGTGATTGGGGAAGTTGATCTCCCAATCAAGATTGGACCAAGTGATTTCCAAGTTACCTTTCAGGTTATGGATATCCACCCATCTTATAGCTGTCTCCTTGGTAGACCATGGATTCACGAGGCTGGCGCCGTGACATCCACCCTACACCAGAAGCTGAAATTCGTCAAGAACAAGAAACTGGTTGTGGTAGGGGAGAAAAGGCTCTCCTGGTTAGCCACTTGTCTTCTTTCACATATATTGATGCTGAGGATGAAGTTGGAACGCCTTTCCAAACTTTATCTATAGTTGAGCCGATTGAGAAGAAGTCTCCTTCATTTGCTTCCTATCGAGATGCGAAACTGGCCATTGAATGTGGTGCAGTTGCTGGTTTAGGAAAGATGATTGAGCTTGAAGACAATAAGTCCCGGGCTGGCATTGGCTATTCTTCTGGGGTCTTCAACGACAAAGGGCTATTCAAGAGTGGAGGTTTTATCCACGCCGATCAAGCTGACGAAGCGACTGCTATTTTGGAAGAGGATGCAGAGGATACTGACAATTTTGTCATCCCTGGCGGGATCTGCCACAATTGGGTCGCTGTAGATGTTCCTACAGTCATTCATAAGTCAGCGTAATATGTTCACTTTGTTTAAAAACCCTTCTCCCATGCCAAAAGGAGAAGTGATGACATTGTTGGCATCATATATACAATGATATTTCATTCAATAAATTCATGTTAAACATTTGTTTTTCCAATTGTTTTCACTTTTTGCTTTTTGCATGAAATCGGTGATCATAAAAAACCCTAAAAACAAGAATAAAAGCAATCTTTTCATCTGCATAATGATTTGCTTGTTTAAATTCTAAAGCTTTTTCATTATCCAAAATCATTATGCAGGTTGATTCTAAAACTCATTGAACATAATGATCCAACGCCATCTCCCAATTTTGAATTCCCTGTATTCGAAGCAGAGGAAGATGATGTTGAATGGATTCCTGATGAGATTTCCCGTCTTCTTGAGCACGAAGAGAAGATCATTCAACCGCATCTTGAGAATCTGGAAACAGTCAACTTGGGGTCTGAAGATTGTGTTCGATTGGTGAAGATTGGGGCACTCCTTGAAGAGTCTGTCAAGAAGGGGTTGATCAGTTTGCTACGAGAATATTCCGATATCTTTGCTTGGTCGTATGAAGACATGCCGGGTCTAGATACAGATATTGTGCAACATTTCCTGCCGCTGAAGCCTGAGTGTGTGCTTGTGAAGCAGAAGCTCAGAAGAACTCATCCAGATATGGCAGTGAAGATCAAAGAGGAAGTTCAGAAGCATATTGATGCGGGGTTTCTGGTGACTTCTACATATCCTCAATGGGTGGCCAATATTGTGCCTGTGCCTAAGAAAGACGGAAAAGTCCGTATGTGTGTTGATTACAGAGATTTGAATAAAGCTAGTCCGAAGGATGATTTTCCTCTACCACACATTGATATGTTGGTAGACAATACAGCTAAATTCAAAGTCTTTTCGTTTATGGACGGATTTTCCGGATATAACCAAATCAAGATGGCACCCGAGGATATGGAGAAGACAACATTCATCACACCTTGGGGAACATTCTGTTATCGAGTGATGCCCTTCGGTTTGAAGAACGCCGGAGCCACGTATCAACGAGCTATGACTACCTTGTTCCATGATATGATGCACAAGGAGATAGAGGTCTATGTCGATGACATGATTGCTAAGTCACGAACGGAAGTTGAACATGTTGAGCATTTGTTGAAGCTTTTTCAGCGTCTGAGGAAGTTCAGGCTTCGTCTGAATCCGAACAAATGTACATTTGGAGTCCGTTCTGGCAAGTTGTTGGGTTTTGTTGTTAGCGAGAGGGGTATTGAGGTTGATCCTGCAAAGGTCAAAGCAATACAAGAGATGCCTGCACCCAAAACTGAAAAGCAAGTCCGAGGTTTTCTTGGCCGCTTGAACTATATTTCCAGATTTATATCCCACATGACTGCCACATGTGCGCCGATATTCAAGCTCCTCCGGAAAGATCAATCTCATGATTGGACTGAGGATTGCCAGAAAGCTTTCGACAGTATCAAAGAGTATCTGTCTGAACCTCCGATCTTGTCTCCGCCTGTAGAAGGAAGACCTCTGATCATGTATCTAACTGTTCTTGAAGACTCGATGGGCTGTGTACTCGGTCAGCAAGACGAATCTGGAAAGAAAGAATCTGCTATCTACTACCTGAGTAAGAAGTTCACTGATTATGAGTCTCGATACTCAATGCTTGAGAAGACGTGCTGTGCTTTGGCTTGGGCTGCTAAGCGTTTACGCCAGTACATGGTAAATCATACAACTTGGTTGATATCCAGAATGGATCAAATCAAGTACATCTTCGAGAAGCCTGCTTTAACTGGGAGGATTGCCCGTTGGCAGATGTTGTTATCTGAGTATGATATTGAGTATCGAGCTCAGAAAGCCGTCAAAGGTAGTATCTTGGCTGACCATTTAGCACATCAGCCGATTGAAGATCATCAGTCTGTTCAGTACGACTTCCCAGACGAGGAGATTCTGTATTTGAAGATGAAAGATTGTGATGAGCCAACACTTGATGAAGGTCCAGAACCTGGTTCTAGATGGACGATGGTGTTTGATGGCGCTGTAAATCCGTACGGAAATGGAATTGGGGCAGTAATCATTACTCCTCAGGGCACATATATTCCGTTTACAGCAAGGCTAACTTTCAAATGCACGAATAATATGGCTGAGTACGAAGCCTGTATTATGGGATTAGAATAGTGTATTGATATAAGGATCAAGCATCTTGATGTGTATGGTGATTCGGCCCTAGTTGTCAATCAGATCAAGGGAGGGTGGGAGACGAATCAGCCAAGTCTCATTCCATACAGAGATTATGCGAGGAGGATTTCAACGTTCTTTACAGAAGTTGACTTTCATCATATTTCTCGAGAGGATAATCGGATGGCAGATGCTCTTGCTACGCTTGCTTCCATGATTGTGGTCAAATATTGGAATGAAGTTCCCTATATCACCGTGATGCGATTGGATAGACCAGCTCACGTGTTTGTAGTTGAAGAAGTGAATGATGACAAGCCTTGGTATTTTGATATCAAGAATTTCCTCCAGAACCAGGTCTACCCTCCTGGGGCATCTGTGAAAGATAGGAAAACTTTGAGAAGGTTGTCAGGCAGTTTCTACCTTAGCGGTGAAGTGCTGTATAAGAGAAATTTTGACATGGTTTTGCTCAGATGCGTGGATAGAAACGAAGCAAACCTGTTAATGACTGAGGTCCATGAGGGTTCATTTGGTACTCATTCCAAGGGACATGCCATGGCTAGAAAGATGTTGAGAGCAGGCTACTATTGGTTGAGAATGGAGTCTGACTGCTACAAATATGTGAAGAAATGCCACAAGTGTCAGATTTATGCGGACAAGATTTATATTCCGCTGACACTTCTGAATGTGATTTCATCACCATGGCCTTTCTCTATGTGGGGAATCGACATGATCGGCATGATTGAACCGAAAGCGTCCAATGGACACAGGTTTATTCTCGTAGCAATTGACTACTTCACCAAATGGGTTGAAGCAGCGTCGTATGCTAATGTGACCAGGCAAGTGGTCGTGAAGTTTATCAAGAATCAGCTGATATGTTGTTATGGTGTGCCAGATAAGATCATAACTGATAATGGATCTAATCTGAATAACAAGATGATGGAAGAGTTGTGCGCTGAGTTCAAGATTGCACACCATAATTCCTCTCCCTACATACCCAAGATGAATGGGGTTGTTGAAGCTGCTAATAAAAATATCAAGAAGATTATCCAGAAGATGACAGTCACGTACAAAGATTGGCATGAGATGCTACCATTTGCTTTGCATGGATATCGTACATCTGTCCGCACTTCAACAGGGCAACCCCTTTCTCTCTTGTTTATGGCATGGAGGTTGTTCTCCCAGTAGAGGTGGAGATCCCATCAATGAGAGTCTTGATGGAAGCCAAGTTGACTGATGCTGAATGGATTCAGAGTCGTTATGACCAACTGCATTTGATTGAAGAGAAGTGATTGACTGCCATGTGTCATGGTCAGTTATATCAGCAGAGAATGAAGAAAGCATTCGATAAGAAGGTCAAGCCTCGTGTGTTCCGAGAAGGTGACCTCGTGCTCAAGAAAGTTTTGTCTTTCGCGCCCGATTCTAGGGGCAAGTGGACTCCAAACTATGAAGGTCCATATGTTGTCAAGAGAGCCTTTTCAGGCGGTGCTTTGATGCTCACAACTATGGATGGGGAGGATTTCACTCGTCCTGTGAATTCAGATGCAGTCAAGAAATACTTTTCCTAGAAAGAAAAACAGAATAGCTCGCTAAGTTGAAAACCCGAAAGGGAGGCTTAGGCAAAAATGAGCGTCTCGGTGGAAAACTCGAAAGAGCGATCCAGGCAAAAGTTGGAGACTTGAAAAAAATGTATTTGCATCCTGCTAGATTGAGTACCTCACCCTGGGGCAATCTAGGCAAAAATTAGGGATTTGGCAAGTAACTGCATCCTGACAAGACTTTCTGTTTCACAGCCGTCTTTTCGTAAGAGATTCTTGCTTAGTCGTCGTCAACTGAAGCGTCGAATACATCAGATTCAAATTGGTAGAGAAATGGTCATTATGTTTAATGTAGCCCTCTTCCAATATATATCACCGATTTCAAATTTGTACAGATCTATGGAGTCTTGCCATTTGCAGGCTACCATTCCATCAAATAAATTTGAGCTTTTATCCAATTATTTGCACTCTTATTTGTTTCATTTCAACAAATGTTTTGCATGTTTTAATTGATAAAATGTCATTGTTTTAAACAAATAAATTTTTCAAAATTTGTTTTTTAACAAAGTGAACATTCACAATGATGAAAGGATACTTAAGAATTTCTCAGTGCTCTCCCAAGGGTAGCATGATTTCCAACAGGGTAAGACATTTGTTCATATTCCTGGCATGGTTGTATCCTCTTTCTCCATATTGTTGTTGGGGTTGCTCCCCAAGCAGAGCTTCTGTTGAGATTTGTTCCCCTGAGCTGGGTGTTGCTGGGATTTCTCCCGAACAGATTTTGTTGAACAGAGCCTTTTTATGACTCCTCCTCATTCAGAGTGTTTGTTGAAGACTTCAGTTTTCCTCTTCAGCAATATTCTCTCCCCAGCATGGGTGCTTTCCTTTTGGAAGATCCGGTAGTTGGCAGGTTGACATCCTGGTACTTCGTCATTTTCCTCGGATAGATCCCCGACGGAGTTGTTGGTATGATGTACTTCATCTAATGCTATCTCTCCTCATCAGGGTGCTTGTTGAGTATGTCACCTCTTTTCCCTTCAGCAGAGCAGCAATTCTTGCCTCCTCAGCAGTTGTGATTTCTTTTGGAAGGTTCAGTATTTGGTGGTTGATCCCTAGTTCTCCTTCTCTATCTCAGATAAATCCCCAGTAGATTTGTGGTGTGGTGGATTGTATCTGTGATGCCCCATCATGCAGATATTTGGTGATTTCCTGATGTTTCTGATCCCCAGTAGAGTGGCTTGTGTGGCAGAATCTACTTGTGTGATCTTTTCTCCCTCAGTGGTTTGCCCCCAGTGGAGTTGTTTGGAGTTGCTTTCGTGGCAGTTTTCGCCGGTGCAGTGAGCTCCTTTTCCCAGTTGAGACTGATGATCCCCCTGCAGAAATCTCGTGATTTCTCCACTTCCCCAACAGAGTTGTTTTCGTGGCAGTTTCTGCCTATTATGAACTTCTGTTCCCCAGTTGGGTTGATTGATGATCCATCGCTCAGAGATTTTGTGATTTCTTGATATCTCTGGATTTTTCCCAGCAGATCTTTGCTTTTTAGCATTCAAATCTCCAGCAGATTGGCTTTCCAGTTGGATTTCTTGGATTTTCCTCTGGAAGTGTAATACCGGGCGTTTGATTCCTGGACCTGTTTGTGTTAGAAATGTCTGTTTTGTCAGCATTCATCAAACATAAATCACGCATATTCATGCATACTTTCAACATTTAGATATTCATGTTGCATTTTTTGCCATATATCTTTTATGTGTTGTCTCCTGCTGATTGGTGATATAGATCTCTCCAGTAGATCTTCCCAAGCAGATGTCGGGTGTTTAATCTCTCAATATAGAGTCAGCCCCATAAGCAGAAAGTGTCTGTCTTTTCTTCTGCAGTTCCCCACTGAGATATATCCTCGTGGATGACGGTTGTTTCCGTTTCCTCCCAACACATATATTAGGATGGGTTTTCCCTATTGAGTTATATCCTCATTAGGACGAGTCTTGATTCAGTTTGCCTTTTTGGTTTGATTCTGAATTGAACTTTTTTTCAACTGTCTCTTGGCTTCCCTGTGGAATAAATGAATAAATTGCCCAGTAACCGGCAATAGTTCATTTTATCCCCAGCGGAGTGTGGGCCTTCTACCCAGTAACCGGTAGTTATAAATCCTATCCTTTATGGCCTCTACCTAGTAATCGGTAGTTATAAGTCCTATCCTTTGTGGCCTCTACCCAGTAACCGGTAGTTATAAGTCCTATCTTTGTGGTTTTTACCCAGTAACCGGTAGTTGTAAATCCTATATACCTTTTTCCCTTTTGTGGAATCTGTGGGTGTGAACTTTTTGTTCCTCAGCAAGAGTCGGTGGTTTTCTACCCAGTATTCGGTAGTCGTAAATCCTATTTTTCTTGCTCTTCAATAGAGTTTGTGGTTTTCTACCCAGTAACTGGTAGTTATAAACCCTACTTTTGTTTTCCCGTGCGGAGTTGTGATCCTTTCACTCCCCACACAGAGGCTTTGGTTTTCTACCCAGTATTCGGTAGTTGTAAACCCTACTTTCGTATCCTCATCAGAGTTGTGGCCCTCTACCCGGTAACTGGTAGTTGTAAGTCCTATCTTTATTCCCCTAGCAGAGGTAACCTTTGTGGTTCATCCTGGTTGATGGTGGATTTTGCGGTCTTCTATCCAATATTCGGTAGTTATAAATCCTATGATTGTTGTTTCCCTAGTGGAGTTTGTGCTTCCTTGTGGAACAGTTGGATAATTGCTCAATTTATTCAGCAATCATTCACCCTATCCTCAGCTGAGTCTTTGGTTTTCTACCCAATAGTCGGTAGTGGTAAACCTCTTGTTTCCTCAGCCAGAGCCATTGGTCTTCTACCCAGTAGTCGGTAGTGGTAAACCTCTTGTTTCCTCAGCCAGAGCCTTTGGTCTTCTACCCAGTATTCGGTAGTTGTAAATCCTTTGTTCTCCCTTTTGCAGAGTTAACCTTGTTGTTCATCCTAACCGATGACGGTTACTCTTTGTGGTTATCTTCATCCAGTATTCAATGTTGATATTCCCTTGTCTGGGTAATTGCTCTGAGTAAGCAATTGTATCCCTAACATGTTTTTGTGGATAATTGTCGTATGCTAGCAATTTTATCCTCAGCGGGTCCTTTCACCGTATGCCAGTGATTTGTTCCCCGGATCATTGATTTTTTATCAATGCATCCCCGGTGAGTCCTCTTTCATTTACCCTTTTGTTGGTAATGATTGTTGCTCCCTTTGATCGGTCATCATTATATACCTAGTTTTGGTATCCCGATGCCTTTCTTTTCGGTTGATTTATCCTTTATTAACCCAGTAACCGGTTGTGGATAATCTTCCATGCGAGTATACTATCCATGTTCTGACGGTAATGGATAATATATCTCATGCACTCTTCAGTCGAAGCCTGTTGTGTTTCCCCAGTCGAGTAAGATTCGTGTTCCTTTTGCGGAATCGAATATTCATTTCTTCCCTTTTTTGAGCGTATCTCCCAGTAACCGGTGATATGTCTCATGGATAATTTCCGTATGCTTCCAATTTATCCCCATGTGAGTTATATTTCGTTTACCCTATCGTTGTTGGTAACGATTGTTTCTCTTTTCGGTCGGTCACCTATTATATACCCAGTTACCGGTATCCCTGGTGTTCCTTCCATGCGAGTATACTATCCACGTTCTAACGGTAATGGATAATATATCTCATGTACTCTTTGGTTGAATCCTTTTGTCCTTCCCCATTTGAGTAAGATTCGTTTTCCCGTTGTGGAGTCGAATGTCCATCCTGTAAGTCGATTTGCTTTTTCAAGCCCTCCTTTCGGATGATGAGTGTTTTGGCAGTAAAAACCAATTCACGTTTTGGTTGGTCACCTATTATATACCCAGTAACCGGTATCCCTGGTGTTCCTTCCTTTTCTACTCCCTATTATGACCTTGGTCCCCTGTGGAGTCAGATTTTTCTGAGTTGATGTACCTTTTCAGGTCTTTCTCAGATGTTTTGGTTGATTGATATCTCTCACCCTTATACCGGTCTTAGATATTCATTCTTCCTGAGCTTGTTGTTCTTTCACCCAGTAACCGGTGTTTAGATCACATGTCTCTTTGAGCTTGTTACCCAATAACTGGTAACACCTCATCTTGCAGATTTTCCCCAGGAGAGTCTTTGTTAGACGTTCCCCAGCGAAGTTTCTATTGTGATTTTACCCTTTTGCTGTATTGGCGTTTTCCCCAATATATGCAATTTTCCCCGGCAGGGAGGTTCTGTGTGAATATTTTTTCCCAGTCCGAGTTCGGACTTTCATCTGAAGTATCCTTTGTGGATAGTTGTGCTGTATTGGCGTTTTACCCAATACACGCATCTTTGAGTCAGCTTGAGTCTTTCCAATGGATTTGTTCCCGTTGGAAACTCTTTTCCCTAGTTTGAGTCCTTTACTCCCCGGTAAAGTCTCTAGTCGAGTCGTGTGCTGCTCACGCAGTGTCTAGTTCTTGCTTTCCCTAATTCAGAGTCGTGTCCTGCTCACGCAATCTTTGCTTATCCCCATGAGAGTCCTGTTAGAGTCTCTGTTCCTGGTGAGTGTATTACTCCGATGGATCGTCTTTTCTTCTTTGTGGACCTATATCCCCCACAGAGTTTGTTTGTTTTACATGCATACATCTGCATCATGAGGTCTCTTAGGGACCAAAATTTGTCTCATTATTATTATTTAAGCCCATTCTACCGCGTCAAGATGAAGATTTTAACCTTCACTTCTCCGGCTAGAATGACCTTAAATAGGGGCATCTGTAAGACCCCAATTTTGTCCCTAAGATCCCTCATGGCATCATATCATATTATTGCATTGCCTCAAGGATCTCTGGACACCTTGTTTCCTTCCTGTGGGTGGGATCTTTCTTTGAGAGTGGTTCTTGATCACCAAGCATTGCTTGCATTTGGGTATCATTGCTTTTCTTTTAATCACGAACCAAAAATGTACAAAAATATGTCATTAACCTTTGTTACTTGCAGCTTAAGGAGTCAACAGTTCAAGGCAATGCAAGTGAATCCTTTGTGCAGGAGATGAAGTTTCCATTGAGATATGGATCATGTGATCATTATTTTGAGCTTATGTGAGCTATAGGTTCATTTTGGAGCAAATTCCCAAGTGGTTGAAGCCCAAATTCATCAGAACATTTTCAGGTCATCTAAGGGCCAATACAGTCAACTGAAAAGTCAACTGTGGGTTTTGAATGTGAGAATTGAGTTTCTTCATCCCATTCATGTCCAAATCATGCTACCAAAGATCAAGGTTGAAGAATTTGAGGTCAAGTCAAAAGTTTCCAAAAATGGAAAGTGACCTATAATTTCAACTTTCCAAAAATGGCAAGTTTTTGATCCAACTTCAACTAAACTTTCCAACATCAAAGAAGCTTCAAATGAAATTTTGTCCAACATGAAAGTTGAAGATTTTCTCTCTCCCATTTCCAAAAAGTCCAAGATCATGAGCACCTGATAAATGGTTGAGGAGATATGATCCAATCATTGCCAAGTGTGCATGGAACTTCAAATGGCCATAACTTTTGATTCATAACTCCAAATTGAGTGACTCTTCTTGCATTTTTCTTGTCATGACATGAAGTATCCAAATCAATCATCACATTGCATAAAAATAAGAAAAAGAAGAAATGAGGTTGGCTTGTTATGTAGCATGAGCTCTTTGCAGCTGTATGGCTTCATCATCCCATATCATTTTATCCATCATACCAGTATCATCAAGACATCTTGCGTCATTCCATACAATAAAGTAAAAAGAGAAAAATAGAAAAAAGAAGAAGAAATCAAGGGACATGAGTTTAGTGCTGCCAACATTCCATACATCACACTGCATCATCAACAACATACATCAAGTTACATCCATCCATAACCTTGCATCCATTACATAACATCAATAAAATGAGAAAAAAAGAGCAGAAGATAAAACACTATTTTCACATACCGCAACAAGCTCAACCATCTCTTTCCTACAAATTCTCGTTCATGTGCAAACTCAACTTTCAACTTATTATTGTACACTGCCTCTAAATCTTCCAACTTTTTCTTTTGCAGTTCACACTCACTTGCTAACTTCTTCTCAACAATCCCGTCCATCTCTTTCCTCTGCATGTCTATGCTTTTTATCGATGTACCAAAGAATAATCTCAGTCCAATGCCTTCTCTAGCACCATGAACACGACCACCGTATTCCTTTGTTCTGATTGCTTCTACTAATATATCATGTCGTGGTTGTGGAACAAAAATACCCGGATTGGCCATATCAATCAATGAATCCTACACAACATGAATAAGATATATTTTTACCAAATCAATTTAAATTACACCTAACAAATCATATGCACAACAAATCCTAATTACAATTTTCTCAACGACTGCTCGTGAGGCATCTGAAGTGAAATCTTTAGTTGTTCTTTGTCGAGACCTCCTCCACTTCTCATGTCATGATGATGGAGATGGGTTACGATCACAACTCATGGAGCCATCATCTCCCACTTGTTGTCTATTTTCATTAATCAATTTTCCTCAAGTTTCCTATAACCCCACGAGACAAGTTATGGGGGGTAATTATTTGTTGTTTTGGCCTTGTTTAGCTTTCCTGATTCACTTTTAACATGCTATAAACATGGTGAAAATATTAACTTATATGGTTGTATCTATAAATCATAAGCAAAAAGTTATTATAAATAAGATTACTGCTAACCAAGAAATCAACAGAACTACGAGACTTCATAAACTTTTCCCAAAACTTCTTACCAATATAATTATATTTCACAGTTGGATGCTCAAGATCAACCTTAGGTTTCGTAATGTAGTCACGTGTGAGTTGTGACTTAAATCCCCTCCAACGCTCACCGACATAAGTTATCCATTTTTTCTTCAACTTATCATGATCATTAAACTCAAAAGTCGACTACAGTTACATCAACAAGTATGTATTTGTAATTATAAAAGATACTATTAAATCATGTAAATTAAAACTAATACCTCAACGTCTGTCCATATGCTTTCTTTCGCATTTTGTAAAACTTTGGTCCAATCATCTATCAAAAATACTCACCTTGCTACATCCAGGGAACGCAACTTAACTTCTATAAAGCTAATAATCATCACCATAACATGTCCAAGTTATGACATTAAACTCGATCGGTAATTTGTTACCCAAGTTGCAATTTTTTGTTAATTTAGCCATCATTGTAGAACCTCTTTGTTTGTTTTTCTTTTTTTCCCTATATAGTTTGAGATCCATTTTTATGAGTTTCATTTGTATGAGTTTTATCGCTAGATGAAAAGTCCATCTATGTTCAAAAACAATAATAAAAGATTAAATTAATCTTAATAAAAATATAAAAAAAACATAACAAATGTGTCTCATACCCATTCAATAACAACAACATAGATAACAACAACAACTCTTTCATCTTCAACTAGAACCACTTGACCAAATCCAAGTCTTTCATCTAACCCTATAATACTATTTCCATAACCATGAATACAAATGTGTCTCATAGACATTCAACAACAACAACATCATCAACAACAACATAAACAACAAATCTTTCATCTTTATCTAGAACCACTTGATCAAATCCAACTCTTTCATCTAACCTTATAACATTATTTCCACATATAACCATGAACATAAATGTGTCTATTACACATTCAACAACAACAACAACAAAAATAAAAACACCATAACCATTCAACATCATCATCAACAACAACAACAATAACCAAAACAACAACATAAACATTCAAGAACCACAACAACATAAAAATTCAACATCAACAACATAAACATTCAACATAAGAAACATAAACATAAACAACAAGAACATAAACATGAATACATAAACAACAAGAAAATAAAAATTCAACATCAACAATATAAACATCAACAACAACAATAACAACATACACAAAAACATAAACATAAACAACAACAACATTCAAGATTGATATTTTACTATACATGCATGGTGAAAAGTTTACGTACCAGAATCGTGATGAATAAGTAAAGAGCTAAATATTGTGAATTTTATCCTCCTTTTTTGTAAGATTCTTTGTCTTTCTCCCATGTGTTTCCTGCATTTTTCGTTGATTTCCAAGATAATCCAAGAACAATAGTGATGATGTGTTTTCCACATCAAGCCAAGAATGATAATGATGGCTTTGTACGCTAAGCCAAGAATGATGTGTGTGTTTGTTTTTGTTAATGGAGATGAAAATATGGTTAGGATTTAAATGGTTTCTCAGTGCTGAATGTGTTATGGTTCAAATGGTTTCTCTATAATGAAATGAAAAAAAGGCAACTGAGTAGACAAGCTAAGTTGTGTTTCTTGTTTCTGAATAAAACATTTCACCACGATCGATAAAACCAACCATGGTGATATCTGATTTATTTAATTAAATTTTATAAAAAATGACAGTTGTTAACCATTTAAAAATTTAAAAATAAAAGGGAAAATATATAACGGTTGGTTTAAACAACTGTGGTAAAAATCACATTTATATTTAATTTTAAAAAAATGGTGTTGTAAGACCCCAATTTTGTCCCTAAGATCCCTCATGGCATCATATCATATTATTGCATTGCCTCAAGGATCTCTGGACACCTTGTTTCCTTCCTGTGGGTGGGATCTTTCTTTGAGAGTGGTTCTTGATCACCAAGCATTGCTTGCATTTGTGTATCATTGCTTTTCTTTTAATCACGAACCAAAAATGTACAAAAATATGTCATTAACCTTTGTTACTTGCAGCTTAAGCAGTCAACAGTTCAAGGCAATGCAAGTGAATCCTTTGTGCAGGAGATGAAGTTTCCATTGAGATATGGATCATGTGATCATTATTTTGAGCTTATGTGAGCTATAGGTTCATTTTGAAGCAAATTCCCAAGTGGTTGAAGCCCAAATTCATCAGAACATTTTCAGGTCATCTAAGGGCCAATACAGTCAACTGAAAAGTCAACTGTGGGTTTTGAATGTGAGAATTGAGTTTCTTCATCCCATTCATGTCCAAATCATGCTACCAAAGATCAAGGTTGAAGAGTTTGAGGTCAAGTCAAAAGTTTCCAAAAATGGAAAGTGACCTATAATTTCAACTTTCCAAAAATGGCAAGTTTTTGATCCAACTTCAACTTTCCAACATCAAATAAGCTTCAAATGAAATTTTGTCCAACATGAAAGTTGAAGATCTCTCTCTCCCATTTCCAAAAAGTCCAAGATCATGAGCACCTTATAAATGGTTGAGGAGATATGATCCAATCATTGCCAAGTGTGCATGGAACTTCAAATGGCCATAACTTTTGATTCATAACTCCAAATTGAGTGGCTCTTCTTGCATTTTTCTTGTCATGACATGAAGTATCCAAATCAATCATCACATTGCATAAAATGTTATCACATGATCATTTGCTATTCCATGCCTTTTTTGGAGGGAAATTGCAAAATTCAAAAATGGTGCATCATGGGAACTTTCTACCATTGCCATTGTGTTTAAAAAATGATTTTAAGTGTAATTGATCAAGCCAATGGTACTGTTCACGTGGGATTAGTCCATGCACCATGCATTTTTGAAATTTTGCCAAACACCTTATTTCAATTAACCAAATTAAGTGTGGATTAGCAATGTGATTAAGATTTCATATAAATACTCTAATCTAACAGAATTTCAGGGAGGTTAATCATTTTTCACCATTTCAAGATCCAAATTCTCTCTCCCTCCAAAATTTTCTTCCAAGCATAATTCAAATTTTCTTCAAATAGCATTGCAATTTTATTTCATATTCTTGTTCTCTGGTGTGAATTGAGTGCAGATCAAGTGTTAGATTGTTGAATTCGAGCAAGAGTTGTGCATAGCAAGCTCAAGAACATTGCCATGGCAGCTGAGATTTAAGCTAGATCTACACTGTTTCAAGCTTCCTTTTCTTCGTCAATCATCATAGCAAGTGTCCTGGAGTTGATTTGGACCATTACAAGCCTTGAATCGTGCGAAATCCAGAACCTGCTCTTCAAGAGGTAGGTTTTTCGAAGCTTTCAATTCTCAAAATTATTGCCATAATAATGTAGATCTCATGTTGCTGATGATTCTGGTGAAAATTTCATGAAAAATAATGCATTATTGGATGAGATATGTGTGATTCAAGTTTTGTGCACCAAACTTCTTTTGCTCGATTCTCATTGATCTTGTTGAATTAAGCTTAGATGTTAGTTGATCTGTAATCTCCTTGGCAATAACTTTCGAATGGTATAGATTTTATTCATTTCTGGAAAATTCTGGAAATTTGTTTGAAGCTTCATGCACTGTTCATCATCGTCTTCGTGGAGAAGACGATGTAGCGTCCGTTTTGTGACGGTTTAGCGTCCACTCTGGTTTGGCTAGGGTTTACGTGTGAAACGGCAGCGTTTCATTGCCTGGCACGCTCATTTTCAAAATGCTACATAGTTCGATTCTGGCGTGTAGCACTTATTCAAATTAATTCATCATTTATGCATTTCCCTCCAAATTATGTACATGTGATCATTTTGATTTTCATTTTTTATGTCAACTTCAAAAATCCATAAAAAATTGAAAAATGCTCCAAAAAATACCTGGTTTTTTGCTACTTGCTCATTCAGATGTCCTCTATTTTATGATGTTAAATTTTGAAGTTGTGCATGGCTGGATTTTGAATGGTGTTAGACTCTTTGATCATATGTGCTTGTGTGACCTTGCCTTGCTCTTCCTATTGTGAAATGCTTGATTTTAATCCAATGGACATGAAATTTTGCATGATGATTCATGACATGTTAATGGATGTTTGTGACTTGGTTTGGTATTTTTCCCATTTGTCATTTCTGTTTTATACACATGTTTGCATGGTGTGACAATTTGTGTCACACATTTGGTTGATCAACTTGTGCAATTTAATTTCCATATCAAATGACCTTTGGTGCTTCTGATTTTTTGTACGATGATTGGTTTGGATGTGTTGAATGCTCATGAATTTTTCCAGAATTATTTGAATCATTTCTGTTTTGATTTGGAATTTTCATTCTCAATGTCCAAATATGAGCTTTGAAATTGTCTTTGACTTCCCTTGCACCTGAAATGCCTTTGACTGATGATTTTGTTTTGGTCCTTTTTAGGACATGTTAATATTTGTTTGAAGTTGCTTTGTGTTGAAAATTAGCTCCTGTTTTGAATTTTTTCTTCACCTTTGACCCTAGGCTTTGACCTAGTGGTTTGTACTTACATGTGAGCTTTGAATTTCAGGACCAAGCACCTAATCTCCATGGTTGATGTTGCTTCATCATTTGAATGTTGATATTTGCTATTGATTGCTAACACTTGGTTGTTTTGTAGGTTGATGATAATTCACTTGAGTTTGCCTTATAGCTTATATGTTGTACATTGGGATTGTCTGTTTGTTGTTGACTGTTGTCTGAGTACTGTACTGATTTGTTTAGTTGTTTACACAGGTACCTAAGTTGCTTTAAGTTCATTTGAACTTTTCTTTGCTTTGCTTGTGGTTGGCATACCACTTAGGTATAATCCCTATTCTTCGTGTAGTCTGGAAGACCTGTCATGTTATTTTGGCAGGCACCTGTCTGAAGCCCTCCTTAAGATGCCATGTTTTTGTTTGTTTAATTTTGTGCCAAGCAGGTTAAGTCCTCTAAAGAGGTAATTGGCAGATAGAAGGGATGTGCAATCCATCCCCTGCTATTCAGTTGTGTCATTCATTTTTGCTCACACCATGTGTTGATGCACTTTGAATAAAAAACCCAAAATCTTGTCCATAGAGTCAGTCATTTATGGAGGAGAGTTCCTTCATTCTGAACTCCCACACTTTCTATTTGACTAAAGCTCTCCCAGGCCAGGGATAAGAGCTATGAGGCATAACCCTCATCTCCATTTCATCTGCTTCACCCTAACTCTCAATGTTAGGGTTAAGAGCTCAAAACACCCATTTCTAGTTGGATTGTTTGTCGAGATTGATGTGACCCCTTGACTAAAGCCTAACCTTGCTTGAGCCTATTGATTGTGTATAGTGTGTGATAACTGATTGATTATTTGCTTATTTGTTCATTGGTGCATAATTGTTTTTGTGAGCCTTTGTGCATTTGTTTTCATTAATTGTATATCATTTCATGATCATTGTTCATACTTTGTGACATTTTGTTTTGACCATTGAGGAGTCAATTGTAAGTCCATTTATTGGCAGTTGTTTCCTGTGATCTGGTAGGAGTTGGGACTAAGACCATTGATTGACATTCCATTTCCTTGGAGTCGAGTGTAAGACCATTTATTGGCAACTTGTTTCCTCTTGCTTATTGCATTTGTTTTCTTTGCTTTGTGAGACTAGTGTAAGTCCATTGATTGGCATCTGGTATCCATTTTGGTTTTGTGAGGCTGGTGTAAATCCATTGATTGGTATCTGGTTTCCATGTTTTCTCTGTTTTGTGAGATTGGTGTAAGTCCATTGATTGGCATCCGGTATCCATCTTTGTTTTGTGAGACTAGTGTAAGTCCATTGATTGGCATCTGGTATCCATCCTGGTTTCCATTTTTTGTTGTTTATCTGTTATTTGCTTGTTGCCTTTTCCAAAGGAATCACTTGGATCATCTACATATGATCTCGAGAGGTGAACATCTAAGAAGTTTTACATCCCTTAACCTCTCACCCTTTTTGTTCCTTAAACCTCCATTTGCATGTTAACCCAAACCAGAAAAACTTTGTGCAAACATTTTCACCTGTTTTCAAATTAGAAACCTAGGCCTTAGGCCTTTGATTTTCAAACTTCATTTTCACAATACTTCTTTTGAATTGAATTCTAATCATACTTTGACTTCATTTTTGTGAATAATTCTAATTGACTAATTCCACTCATTCAATTGTTTTGTGGCTCAAGTCCACTTCTTGATAAGTTTTCATACATTAGCCATAGATCTTAGTTATCTTAGTGGTTGATGTGAATCTCACCTTTTGTCCTTAGTGATTGAATTGTAAGACTTCCTTGCTTATTATAGGGCGTGGTCCCTCACTAGCAAGTTGAAGCTTTTCTCACATGGTGGACTTGTGGTTGTATAAGTTGAGTTTTCTCCCGTGGATAATGAAATACCTTAGGGCTTTTGTTTAAAATCAATCCACTTACTTTTTGGAAATCTTTTAGCCGAACTACGAGGTTTTGATCCTGTAAAGGTACGTAGGCAATGGTTATCCATCCAAACACAAAAATAATAAAAATTGTATATTCTTCTCTCATCCTCCCAATCAATGTTTGCACAATAAATATATTTCATAAACAATATCTTTTGCAACAATTTGTGAAAAGGGTTCCCTAGGAGTACCTAGGATGCTTTGGGTGCCTAACACCTTCCCTTTGCATAATTACCCCCTTACCCAGATCTCTGAACTTTCATTAGTTTTCTATGCGTAAAACTTCTTAGGCTTTTGTTCGCCTTTTAGCCATTCCTTTGGATAAATAAAAGTGCGGTGACGACTCTATCTTTGTATGCTTTGCTTTTGATTTAGTCAATAAATCATAAAGTGATGAATACACCACTACAGGTGTCACTATAAATATAAAAATAAAAATAAAGTAAATTATATCACCACAGTTGGAATAATCAACCATAGTGAAATCACATTTATATTTAATTTAAAAATAAATAAAAACGAAAGGTTCCACTATAATATTAAATAAATCACAAATTTAGTGACACTGAGATTCAAACTCATGAACTTTAGGAACTTTCACCATGATTTCTCTATCCAACTGTGGTAATATGTAAATTATTTTTAATTAAAAAATAAATAAAAATGATGGCACCTAATTTTAGAGATGCAACCACGGTCCTTCAAAGAACCATGGCAAAATGGGGGTCGTTGTATATACTTTTTGTAGTTGTGAATTTACAACGGAGGGTTCGGTAAAGTAAAGACAAACATAAAGAGATTTGAAGAGACCAAACAAGGAAACAATAAGAGGGTCAAAGCTAAGAAGTATTCCATGCCCGGTCGAGAGGGAAAGGGAGAAATTCCATATAAATACAAAGTTAATACTCCCCTAAACGCATTGAGAGAATGTGTCTTGCAAGAATTCATATGCTCTTAAATTCAAGAAGAGAAAGTTGAAACACTAAAACCTATTAGCGAATTTATAGGACTGGAAATATTATGACTTTTTCGTTTTCATATATGAATGATCATAAGTGTGGAACTATGTGCTTCCAGGTTCAATCAAGAAGTGATAAAATCTAAGCAAGTCATGTCTATCATGATTTTGATGATGTCAAGTTGTGAATATGCAACTTGACTCAAAGACAAATAGGTATTTCAAGTGGTCATAGATGCATAAGATAGTTTGTTCAAGCTTTTCCTTCGAATAAAGCTGAAGAGTTAGGATTTAATGATCACCTTTGATATCCTAAAATGATGACATCCAAATTGAAGACATCCCAAGCCTCATCCAAGAAAACTCAGTCAAGTTCTTATATGATTAGTGTATTCATTAAAGTCTTGAAGCTTCAGAGGCGAAAGAGAGGAAGTGTGAAAGCTCGTCGGATCGTGTTTGAGTGGTCAGTGTTTTGTAAAAACACAAGGGAATTTTCGTAAACTATTATGGATAAATCCCAGACTTACTAAAATCATTTTTAAAGCCTCTATTTATCAAAGAAAATAACCCACAAATGATTCGGAGCCTAACTGGATGAATTAAGAACTGTTAGAATGATTAAGATATATATTTTGAACTCTCCAATCGATTAGAGCATATTCCCAATCGTTTGGATAAGGGAAAATTGTGTGCATGATCAATTGTGACATTTTATTAATAAAGGTTAGCGATTCTCTATCAAAACTTTCCAAAATGGACAATTATGATCGATTAGTTAGGTCATTCAATCGATTGGGATAAGGACCCAATCGATTGACCCATTAATTTTTCCCATGGATAATTTCCTTTTTTTTGTATCAACCTCTAGCCTACAAATAGAGGTATCTCCCTTCATATTTTCACATCCAAAAAACTCCATCTATCTCACCTTCCTTACACACTTTTTCTTCAAAATATTTTTCTACTTTCTCTCACATCAATCTAGCCATAGCATTTTGAAAAAGTCATTGTGTTTAAGTGAGGAAACATGTTTTGGAAAGGATAAATTTATAAATTCGCCATGAGCTATTTTTTCTTGAGTGAATATCTCTTGTTAGGAAGTACTTTTTTGGGCTTGAATCTAAACCAGTTAAAAAAATTGTTTTGGGGATTTAGTATTAAATCCTAGTTTGGTTCGTGACCTAAGTCACTTAAAGAAAAACTTTCTTTCTGGGTTCTTGAAGATAACCAGTGAAAAATCTTCTCACCGGTTCTTGAGGTCATTGTAGCACCTCAAAATTTGCACCTATCATTGTACATACATTCTCATATTAGGTCATAGCATAACATGGTCCACTGCATAGCATTGCATTGTCCCATCTGCCTCAAGTACAAAGTCATCAGAAGAATTAGGTCAAACTGATCAGGAGATCAGTCAACCAAGCAAGCAAGTGTGTTTTTCATCGAGCCAAGGCCCTAGGGTTGGTCCAACATGTTCACATGACTTGGGGATCCATTTGAAGAGTTTTGGTCAAGGATCGGATGTTCAGAAGTCATCAGTCAATGCACAGTCAGTCAGAAACCCTAAAAAGTCAAACTTGGTCAACTGTGTTTGATTTTATGGTTTTGATGGATGGATTTGGTTTGAGAGAGCTTATTCATGTCCAAATAGGCCTCATGTATCATGTCAAACAACATCATTGAAGAATTTGAAGCCAGATCAGAAATTTCCAAAAAGGGAAACTTGACCTGTAACTGAAATTTACCAAAAATGGAAAGTCTTGATCCTCAAACTTACATCATGATACAAGCTTCAAATGAATTTTTGCCCAACATGAAAGTTGAAGATCTTGTTCTCCCATTTCCAAAAAGTCCAAGAACACTCAATTCCCATGTATGGTTGGCAAGTTATGATCAAATCATTTTCAGAAATTCTTGAACTTCAAAAGGCCATATCTCTCAAACCATTTGGCCAAATTTGGTGAGGTTTTTTCCAACAAGTCACATTTGACCTCCTCTTTCCAAAAATGTAACTTTCATGTACCAAAACTTTATGGATCAAAATGGCACTTTTGAACCTACATGGATTATTTTCAAGTGAGGTGAAAAATTGAACTTTCCAAATAATCATTCCCAACCATTTCTACCATCCAAACATGTTCTGAAATGTTATTTGAGACTTGTTGGAAGCCCACTTTCATGCAGTACACACACCCATCACCTACTTGCTTGAAAATTGGACAAAAGTACACTTTTCACCAACTCCATTCCTTTTTTTCATGAACCTTGCTCAATACCATTAAACCTAGTATATATTCATCATTTTCCTGCTGAAGGAAACCCTAGCAGCTGCCTCCAAACACAGAAATTTCACTCACTCTCTAAAAGTCATTTTCATACCATTTCCAAAAATCTGTCAAAAACTCTCAAAGACCACGAGCAAGCTTTGTTTGTTTCATCATCCAAGCATCATTTTAGGCTCATTGCAACCACTATTCCACCTCTGTAAGAGGGTTTTGCTGGACTGTTTTCAGAACCTCATCCATGGCAGAAATCGTGTACCTCCATGCCAAGCTTCTTTGAGCTCAAAGCCTTCAAGCATTCATCATTTGGGAGCGTGTGGAGCATCTGTTTCAAGCAATCTTGGCCAGAAAACCGTGGAAACATCACTGCCCTTCAAGATCAGGTAAAATCCGACCTTAACCATTCTTAAAATTGCGTGATTCATCTTGTAGATCTTTTGCTTGTGAGTATCGTGAGCTTTGAGTCAAGTAGAATCGTGCCAAAATGAGAGAGAACGAGGGTTTTGAAATTTCATGTGCTTGGCAAGATTCAATCGATTTTTCATTTTATTGTTGTTTTGAGATGAATTGCTTGTGGATTCGTGTTAAGTTGTGATAGATCTTCATAAATATGTGATTAAATGTTGTTTCTGGGCCTTTTGATTTTTTCTGGGAATTTCACACATGAAGATCATGAGGATCTTCATGCTGTTCATGAGGCTACAACTTTTCCTGCGGATTTTCTTGCAGCCTTCATAAGGCTAGCTACAACTTTTCCTGCGGATTCTGGGTTAGGGTTTTTTGCATGAAGGCGCTACTGTTGCATCAGCATGGGCCAATCAGATTATTTCGTTGCCTTGCCCTAAACGCGGTCGTTTGGTTAAGTGGCCTTGTTAATTACAAGTTTGCCACTCGGGGCACATGACACATTGAATTAAATTGTTATTTTTCATTTTAATTCCATTTTTTGAACTCCAACTTTGAAAAACCATATCTCATCCATTTTAATTCCAAATCTCATGGGAGTTTTTGCATTGTGTTCATCTGGATCTCTACTTTTTTATCATGATTTTTGCTGATTTTTTGGATGAGTGAATTTTAATTGGTATTAGGGTTTGTGACATGTGCTCATATTTTGTACCTTTTGCCAAAACATTTGTGAAATGGTGATACTTTATCCAATGGCTCCCAAATTTTTTGTGCTTAAACTAGACACACTCATGGTGATTTTGGTGTAGAGTTTGTGAATTTAGCTTATCTGGATTGTGAGTTGTGAATTTTTGAATTAGGGTGTGACAATTTGTGTCACACCATTGATGTCCAACTTCATGATTTTTGATACCATGCTTCTTGACCTCCAATTGATGTGAATTTTTGCATGAACCTACTCTAGTATGTCTAGTTCACATGTGATTTTTTGTGGAATTATTTGTGGCATTTCCTAATTGTTTGGGATTTTCTCCCCTGGTTGGTCTTATATTGACCTTATGTGAGGCATGTTGCCATTTCATTTGTGAAATCCTCATACTTTATTAGATGGACATGAAATTTTACATGAGATAACTAGACATCTTAAGCTTTGCCATGGTTTTGATCCCATTCATTTCTCATATGCTATCGCTGATTTATGATTTTTTCAAGTTGATGTATGTTTGGTTGACTTCTTTGAGCATGTTCAAAATTGCCTTGCCTTTCTGATTTTTATTGACTACCTTCCACTTGTCCAAATGAGATGAAATTTGACATGCTTACCATTCTGTGGGTTGTGATTGATCACGATTTATTTGGTGATTTTTGGAAATGTTTGAGATTGGTTTTGATGCAAGTCTTGCTGTTAACTTCTATGAGCTTCTAAGTGCCATGTTTTGACCTAATTTGTTCATGAAATGATGATGATGATTGATATGAATGTGAACCCAATTGGTTGTGTTTCTTAATTGTTTGAACATGATTTTGGATGCTTGCCCTTTGCTGTTTTGAATTTTTCATTCCTTTTTGACCCTAGGCTTGCCCTAGTGGTCCTGTTACTCACCTTTGAGCTCATGTTTTCAGGATGACCAACAAATGACCAATGAGACCAATTCTTTTTGATTGAGTTTGCTTAAATATCATTGTCTAACTTGTTTATTTTGTAGGTGGCTTGGCTCACATGCCTTAAGCCTTGTGCCTTGCACATTCATTTGCTTCTGACTAACTGTTAATGTCTGTTTCCTTTTGCTTTGATTTGAGTTGCATACTAACATCTGCTTGACTATTTCAGGTGCTTTTAGTTGCTTAGTTCCTTGTGAACTTTTTGCTTTGCTTTGCTTGTATAAGCAATTTGCATTGAGGTATATCCCTTAATCTTCATGTAGTCTGGAAGACCTGGCCTGTTACTTGGCCAGGCAACTGTCTGAAGTCCTCCTTAAGAGGCAATGTTTGTGTATGTTTAATTTGTCCTTGTATAGAGTCAAAGACCTCCTAAGTGAAGAGGCAATTGGCAGAACCCAAGGGATAAGCAACCTATCCCCTGCTATTCTGTGTGTCATCTGCTTTGCTCACACCACTGTGTTGATGCATTGCAGATACACACCCAAGATCTTGTACAATTGTACAGTTGAGTCAATATCAAATGTGTAGAAGGGTTCCCACTTTCTGAACCCACACATTCTTGTCTTAAGCTCTCCTAGGCCAGGGATAAGAGCTGTGAAGTCTCATCTTCACTCACCCTTCATCTGCTTCACCTTGGCTCTCAATGTCAAGGTTAAGAGCAACATCTACCCAGTTCCAAAGGTTTGTTTGTTGAGGTTGATATGACCCCTCGACTAAAACCTAACCCTTGTGTGAGCCCTTGTTTGTATATAGTGTGTGCTACCTGTGCTTGTATGTTTGTTTGACTTGCTTCCTGTGCAAGTTAGGTTTAGTTTAGCTTGCTCCCTGTGCAAGTTAAATGTGTGTGTGGCTTGCTTCCTGTGCAAGTCATGATTAGGATAGGCTGGCTCCCTGTGCCAGTTAGCTAGAAACCTTAACTTAGGGATGATTTTGCATGATAACATCTAGGCTCGAGTCGTAGTCTCCCTAGTGTTGTGTCTCCCTCTGTTATCTGGTTATGCTAGTCCTTTTTCCCTCTGTAGGGGAACTACGTCGCCCTGATCCTCATACCAGATGAGGTACGTAGGCAGGAGATGAGCAGATCTCTCCGGGCGCCTGTGTCTTCGTTTTGTGTTGTCGTGTGCTTGGAAGCTGATGTAAGTCCATCGAGTGGCATTCGGGTTCCATCGTGGGTTTGTTTGGTTCGGATGCTGATGTAAGTCCAGTGATTGGCATTCGGGCTCCATGTTTGCCTTCTTGTGTGTGTTTTGGTTCGGATGCTGATGTAAGTCCAGCGATTGGCATTCGGGCTCCACGTTTGCCTTTGCTAGTGTTTGTTTGTGTGTGTGTCAGCCGAGCTACGAATGCTCTGATTCTCCTTCGTCCAAAGGAGATACGTATGCATAGGATGCGATATCCTAGCGAGCATGTGTCGTTTCCCCAGTCCGAACTACTTCGACTCTGATGTCTATGCTTGATAGACTAAGTAGGCCCAGGATACGATATCCTGCCGAGTCAGTTTTAGTCTGTTTTCTTGCGTCTCTTTCAGCCAGTGTGTGTGTGTGTGAGCAGTGTTTTTAGCAACCATTTTCCTTCCTTTTGTGCGTGGATCCCGTCGAGTACGACGGATGCGTAGGGGTGCTAATACCTTCCCTTCGCATAACCGACTCCCGAACCCATTCTCTTTGGTCGCGAGACCATGTCTTTTCCCAGGTTTACTCTGAGCGTTTCCTTTCCCTCTTCTGGGATAAATAACGCACGGTGGCGGCTCTGTTGTTCTTCGTTTCCCGCCGGTTTTTCGCGTAATGCGATAGCTGGCGACTCTGCTGGGGACTCTAGAGAAGTTGACCTATGCTGGTCCATCTTCCCTAAGCGAGTCTCTCCTAGCGCTCTCTAGGATAGGGTTTGGTTGCTTTTGCTGTTATTTATTGCATTCATTTATTTATTGTTCGCATTCATGTTTGCACTTATGTTTGCATTCATTCACATTCATTATTCATCTGGTTGGTTGTCTGTTTCTCTCTGTTGGGGTGGGAGTTACATGAGGTAAAAGGCCCAATACCCAGGCTATGAGTGAAATCTAGGATACTTAGGAATAGAGTGATTCATGGGAAGCGGGTGGTATTGCGCCACTTAGCGGAACATTGATATCACGAGCAGTTCAGACTCTGGTGGGGCATTATCGTTACATACTTCGGGTGTGTATATGATGATGTTCTGCGAAAGGTTATTTATGCTGTGTTTCTCTCGACCTTACCCTGGCCTAGATGACACCCGTGAGTGGGGAGGGAATGATCATTATTACAGGTACAGTTGGTGACTTGTTGGTGACTTGTTGGAGACTTGTGATCCTGTTGGTGACTATTGGTTCAGAATTTTGGGGTCTCAGATGACTTTGGGTTTCAGATGAATTTGTGGTTCCGAGTTCAAGCCGAAGTTTTGATCCTGTGTTCTGAGAGACACAGCCAACCAGTCGTGTCTGCATCATTTGCATCATAGCATGTTTATTTTCAAAAAAATACGCAATAAAAAAAGAGAGAAAGAAAAAAAAGAAAAAAAAGAAAAAAAACTAATCCCTGCATGCATATCATTTCTCAGGTACATTCCAGAGCTTGTTCACTGATAGAGATGGCAACAGTCCCAGAGTTGAAGCGGAAGACTTGTTCCTACAGCTTTCACCGTGAACCTTTGACGTCTCTGATTGAGTTGAGCAACCTTATGACCAGTGGTAACCAGAAGGGGTTTGTTGACCAGTATGGAGATATTCTGACACTGTTGAAGATGGTAGTCGATCCGGTGCCGTTGCAGACTCTTCTACAGTTCTACGACCCAGAGCTTCATTGTTTCACCTTTCAAGATTATCAGTTAGCGCCTACTCTTGAGGAGTATTCCATTCTGCTGAGTGTCCCGGTCCGGTATCAGGTTCCTTTCTTGGATGTGCCCAAGGAGGTTGATTTCAGAGTTGTTGCCAGAGCTCTCCATTTGGGTATCAAGGAAGTCAGTGATAGTTGGAAGTCCAGTGGGGATGTTGTAGAATTGCCTTTGAAGTTTCTGTTGAGGGTAGCTAGAGAAGAAGCAGAGAAGGGAAGTTGGGAAGCCTTTCATGCTCAGTTGGCCGTCATGATCTATGGGATCGTCCTGTTTCCGAGTATGCCCAATTTTGTTGACTATGCTGCAGTCAGTATTTTCATTGGAGGAAATCCAGTTCCTACTCTTTTAGCTGACACTTACTATGCTATTCACAGTAGGCATGGTAAGGGTGGGGCTATCAAGTGTTGTCTCCCGCTTTTGCTCAGATGGTTCTTGTCTCTCCTGCCTGTCAGTGGACCTTTTGTGGATGCTCAGAGCACGCATAAGTGGACTCAGAGGGTTATGTCTCTTACCTCCTATGATATCAGATGGCAATCTTACCGGATGGATGTGCGTAACGTCATTATGAGCTGTGGAGGATTCCGTAATGTGCCACTCGTAGGGACTAGGGGTTGCATCAATTACAACCCGGTTCTTTCTCTTCGCCAGTTGGGGTTTGTGATGAAGGGAAGACCACTTGAGGCTGAGGTAGCTGAAAGTGTGTATTTTGAGAAGCAGAGTGACCCGGCCAGATTGGAGCAGATAGGGAGAGCTTGGAAGTCTATTGGTGTGAAGGATGGATCTGTCTTAGGGAAGAAGTTTGCCGTTGCTATGCCTGATTACACTGATTGGGTCAAGGAGAGAGTAGAAACTTTGTTGTTACCCTACGATAGGATGGAGCCGTTGCAGGAGCAACCACCTTTGATCCTTGCTGAGAGTGTGCCTGCGGAGCACTACAAGCAAGCCCTGATGGAGAATCGCCGTTTGAGAGAGAAGGAGCAAGATACCCAGATGGAGCTGTACAAGGCCAAAGCTGATAGGTTGAATTTGGCTCATCAACTCAGAGGAGTGCGAGAAGAGGATGCTAGCAGACTGAGAAGCAAGAAGAGATCCTACGAGGAGGTGGAGAGCATGTTAGATGCAGAACACCGGGAGTGCTTGAGGTTGCAGAGGGTTGAGGCCAGCTATCAGAAGAAGATCAGAGACTTGGAGAAGCAACTCAGAGATAAAGACATCCAGTTGAAGAAGGAAGTAGACTTGAGACAGGCATCAGATAACCACCTTGGAGGAGAAGTGGTAGAGCTTAGACGACAACTGAAGGAGAAGATCACTCTTTTGCTAGAATGTTCAGAATGTGACCTGTTGATAGACCAGTGTCAGTACTTGAAGACTCTCATTCCGGGAGGCCGTTTGTCTTAGCTTGTATCTTTGATATGTATGTTGAGAATCACCTCCAGGCTTGTTGGATGGGATTCATTGTTGTACTCCGATTGTTTGGATTTTCTTTGTCGACTTTGTTGTATGATCCTGTTACTCATATAGATGAGGTTGTTGGTTTCACCTTGTACTCATCACTCTTGTGTATGTTGTTTCTGTGCTTCTATGTTGTTCTTGCTGCAGGTTGCCATCTTTTGAGGATGACTCAGGCTCTTTAAATGCCTGAGGAATGAACATATCATGTGCATCATACGCATCATTAGCACCATACTCATATCATTTTGCATAACAGGTGTTCTTGGTCGTGACTTCTCACTCTTGGTTCCTGTTCAGGCAGGATAGCTGATCAACGTCCGCACCGCTACTCAACAAGACTGAATCAACAGAGAGGTATGGATCAGGTTCAAGCTGAGTTGGCTGAGATGAAGGCTAACATGGCCCAGTTTATGAATATGATGCAAGGGGTTGCGCAAGGTCAAGAAGAACTTCGAGCCATGGTTCAGAGACAAGAGGCTGCAATTCCACCGGTCAACCATGCTCCGCCAGAGGGAGGCCCGGTCAATGATAACAATGTTGCTGCTGCTGTACCCATCAACAACTATGCTGTAGGTGATGAGTTGGGGGGTATTCGAATCAACGGTCAACCTATTGCTCCAGATGCCGCTAATGCCAGAGCAGTCCGTGCCCCGGCCCGTAATCCTGTTCCGATTGTTGACAGACAAGAGGATATGTTCACTCTGCTCAGTGAAGACGAAGATGTTCTGGGAAGGGTTGATGAGAGGGATCGTAAAGTTGATGCCCTTGCTGAGAAGATCTGGGCTATGGAATGTCAAAATTCTCTCGGTTTTGATGTTACCAATATGGGGTTGGTGGAAGTTTTGAGAATCCCTTACAAGTTCAAAGCACCGTCATTCGATAAATACAACGGTACTTCTTGCCCTCGCACCCATGTGCAGACTTATTATCGAAAAATCTCTGCGTATACCGATGATGAAAAGATGTGGATGTATTTCTTCCAAGATAGTCTATCTGGGGCTTCTTTGGACTGGTACATGGAATTAAAGAGAGATTCGATCCGATGCTGGAGGGATCTGGGTGAGGCCTTTTTGAGGCAATACAAACACAACATGGACATGGCGCCTAGCCGGACTCAGCTACAGAGTCTATGTCAGAAATCCAATGAGAGCTTCAAGGAGTACGCCCAAAGGTGGCGTGAACTGGCTGCTAGAGTTCAACCCCCTATGCTGGAGAGGGAGTTGACAGATATGTTTATCGGTACTCTTCAAGGTGTGTTTATGGACCGGATGGGGAGCTGCCCATTCGGTAGTTTTTCTGATGTTGTCATTTGTGGAGAGAGGACTGAGAGCTTGATTAAAACTGGGAAGATCCAAGATGCTGGTTCCTCTTCTTCTAAGAAGCCGTTTGCTGGGGCACCTCGTCGAAGAGAGGGTGAAACTAATGCTGTTCAACACCGCAGAGATCAGAACAGAAGTGAATACCGTCAAGCTGCTGCAGTAACCATTCCGGCACCTCAACCTCGTCAACAACAACAACAAAGAGTTCAACAACCGCAACAACAACAACAACAACGTCCGTATCAGCCCAGACAGAGGATGCCTGATCGACGTTTTGATTCGCTACCCATGTCGTACGCCGAACTGCTGCCCGAACTACTCAGGTTGGGGATGGTTGAGTTGCGTACAATGGCTCCGCCTACAGTATTGCCTCCTGGGTACGACGCCAACGTCCATTGTGACTTTCACTCTGGGGCACCAGGGCATCATACTGAGAAGTGTCGGGCTCTCCAGCACAAGGTCCAAGATTTGATCGATGCCAAGGCGATCAACTTCGCTCCAGTGCCTAACGTCGTAAACAACCCTATGCCTCAGCATGGTGGGCATAGAGTGAACAATATTGAGGGGAAGGAAGCTGAAGATCTGGTTGTTAATGTTGAAGATGTTCAGACTTCTCTGCTAGTTGTGAAGGGCCGTCTGCTGAATGGGGGTGTCTACTCGGGTTGTGATGAGGATTGTTTGGGCTGTGCAGAATCTGAGAATGGTTGCGACCAGTTAAGGGCCGGTATCCAGGGTATGATGGATGAGGGTTGTTTGCAATTCAGTAGGGCTGTAAAAGATCGTGGAACAGTGTCAACTATCACCATTTACTTTAAACCGTCTGAAGGACGTGGACAAAGGGTCGTTAGTGCACCTGCAACAAATGGTACCCCAGTTACCATTTCCGTGCCTGTAACCATCAGTGCTCCAACTACTATCGCCGCGTCTGGAAGAAGGGTTGTTGAGAATAGTAGAGTCGTGCCGTGGAAGTATGATAATGCTCACCGCAGTTACAGAAGGGCTGAAAGTCAGACGAGACCAGTGAATCAAACTCCAGTGACAATTGGTTTACCGAATAGAGTTCCTGCAACTGTTGGTCCGGCTGTGGATAATGTAGGGGGTCCAGGAGGTTTTACCAGAAGCGGTCGTCTGTTCGCACCGCAGCCTTTGAGGGACAATAATGCTGAGGCTCTCGCAAAAGCAAAGGGTAAGCAAGCTGTGGTTGAGGAAGAACCTGTCCAGAAGGAAGCGCCCGAGGGGACATTTGAGAAGGACGTGGAGGAGTTTATGAAGATAATCAAGAAGAGTGACTACAAGATTGTAGATCAGTTGAATCAAACTCCGTCCAAGATTTCTATACTTTCACTGTTGTTGTGCTCTGAGGCACACCGTAATGCCTTGCTGAAGATGTTGAATCTGGCTTACGTGCCTCAGGAGATTTCTGTCAATCAACTGGAGGGTGTGATGGCCAATGTGAGCACCAGGCATGGTGTAGGTTTCACCAACCTGGACTTACCGCCTGAAGGGCGAAACTGTAACACCCCGATAATAATAAAATAATTATTTAAATTGAGTTAATAATATATTTATTAATTTAATTAAATAATTGGAAAATTTATTATTATTATTGGATTATTATTATTATTGGAAAATATATATAAGTTGGAAATAAAGAAAAGAGCCCATTTTGAGTAAAAAGGTTTTTCGTGAAAAACAGAGAAGCGATCGTGAAAGAGGAAAAGGGGCAAAGAGGAAGAACCAGAGAGCAAAGGTTGGAGAAGAGCTTGGAGCTTAGAGATTTTGCCGGATTAACTCAGGTAAGGGGGGTTTATCGTCGATTAATGGGTATTATGGGATAATATGTAATGGGTAGTGATAAGCCGTTGATTTGACCCTAATTGGGATTATTGATGCTGAAGAATTATGTTGGACAAGTTGTATTTAGACTGTAATTGAATCTGTGTTTGGGTTAGTTGTGAAATTCCGAACGTATAGCTTTTTACGGAATCGGAATCGGAGGTCCGGAAGTCCTCCAACGGCGGAAAATGCGGAGAATTCTGCATTCTGCCTTGTGTTAGCGCAGGAACTACTGTTTTGTCTGCGTTAACCGGTTAACCCAGGGTGTTAACCGGTTAACACTGTTTTGAATTGTGAAAAGGTGCTGTTTTGCCTGCGTTAACCGGTTAACCCAGGGCGTTAACCGGTTAACACTGTTGCGTTTTGCCAGAAAATGTGTTTTTTCCTGCGTTAACCGGTTAACCCAGGGCGTTAACCGGTTAACACTGTTGCAGAGTGGAAAAATTGGCTTTTTAATGTTGTGTACATAATTGAGAGTTGGCCTATGTTGGCGTATGATGTAATAGGGATTATTTCCCGCTGTTTTGAGCAGTATAGGTATTAGTAGAGTGTGCTAATACTGTGTTTAATTGATTTACATGATAATGATGTGTTGATACATGTGTTGATGATGTATGATGGTATGCATAATGATGTGAATGTATGTATTATGCAAGTATGTGTGAATGGACTGTTGTATGGCTTAGAGTGTGAGCATATGTCCGTTGTGAATTGTTGTTGATGCTGCATTGCTAGATGATTAGCATGCATAGCATAGCCTTTGGGGCTGTAGCTAATTCCCATGGTGAGGAATTAGTGAGTGAATCATTGTGGATTTGTTGTTGATGTTTGCATGCTAGATGATTAGTGTGCATAGTCTAGCCTTCGGGGCTGTAGCTAATTCCCATGGTGAGGAATTAGTGAGTGAGTCACTAGGTCTCAAATGAGTGGGACTAGTGAGCTTAGTAGCCGTATCTGGAGGGATCGGTGAGCTTGAACTATATGTTCAAGAATAGTCGGTACCGCATGTGTGGAGTCTCATTGCATAATGTATGTATGGCGTATAATATGAATGGATGTATTCCAATATTATACGTGTGTTTGTGTTGTTATGGAGTATGATTTGAGATTATACTTGTGTTTTATGTTGGTGTTGAGTATGAGGTTGAGCTGATGTGCTGTTACTGATTGTATGTGCAATTAGGGTGATTAATGTGTTAAATTGCTTAACATGGCATTATATTCTATAATGCTTATTATATTGATTGAGGAACTCACCCTTACAACTATTTTCAGGTAACGAGAAATGAGTTGAGTAGAAGCGAATGCTTGGAGTCTAGTGTAGTCTCCTTATTGGGTCGTGCTCTGATAGATGTATCATCGGGATGGGATGTTTTATGTTGTTGAATAATTTATATGTGAATGTTACATGTTTTACATGATTGAGGAGATCTCTATCCGCTGCGTTTTATGCAAATGTTCATGTTTTGAATTAATAAAAGAGCATGACCGTTATATTGTTGAATGGTGTGAATAATTGTGTGACACCCTTGAATGGCATAATTACTCTGAATTGTTATATGTTTATTATTTTTAATTAAATATTTGGGGTATTTTAGAAGGGTGTTACATTAGTGGTATCAGAGCATAGTTGGTCGAGTCGAGTCGTAATTATTCTGTTTCCCCTGTACGGGATAGGTGTTGTGTAACCCTATCAGTACTTATTGTTTTAGCTTGTTTGGGTTTTCAGAATAGAGATGGCTGGAAGAGGTAGAGATGATGCTGCGATTGCTGAGGCTCTGGGTATGCTAGCTGGAGTACTTGGAGGAAATCCGAATGTTGTGGGAATGGGAGCTGCTCGTCAACTGAGTGAGTTCCAGAAGAACAATCCTCCAATGTTCAAGGGAGCATACGATCCAGATGGTGCTCAGAAGTGGTTGAAGGAGATAGAGAGAATCTTCCGAGTGACTGAGTGTGCCGATAACCAGAAGGTCAGGTTCGGTACGCATATGCTGTCAGAGGAAGCTGATGATTGGTGGGTTGCTACCCGCACCGAGTTGGAATCTGCTGGGAATACTGAGATCACTTGGGCTGTGTTCAGAGAGAGATTTCTGAGGAAGTACTTTCCAGAGGATGTCAGAGGAAAGAAAGAGATAGAGTTTTTGGAATTGAAGCAGGGTAACAGGTCTGTTACTGAGTATGCTGCTAAGTTCACAGAGCTGTCTAAGTATTACACTCCCTATAATGAGGCTGCTGGAGAATTTTCGAAATGTGTGAAGTTTGAGAACGGGTTGCGTCCCGAGATCAAACAGGCTATTGGATATCAGCGGATCAGAGTGTTTTCTGACTTGGTTGACTGTTGCAGGATTTTTGAACAAGATTCCAAGGCCAGAGCAGAGAGCTATCAGCAGAGGGTTGATAGGAAAGGCAAGAATCAGAATGATCGTGGAAAACCGTATGCAGTTGGCAAAGGTTTTCAGAAACAGGGTGTGATGAAGAGGCCTAGTGGGGGAGACTCTAGTGCTCCTGTTAAGTGTTATAGATGTGGTCGGGCTGGACATCGTGTCCATGAGTGTACCAGTGCTGAGATGAAGTGTTTCAAGTGTGGCAAAGGTGGTCATTTGGCTGCAAAGTGCCGGTTGAAGACTGTAACTTGTTTCAACTGTGGAGAGTTGGGTCATATCAGTCCACAGTGTCCTAAGCCGAAGAAAGAGAATCAGTCAGGAGGCAAGGTCTTTGCTTTATCGGGTTCTGAGACTTCTGCAGATGATCGTTTGATCCGAGGTACGTGTTATATTAATGGCTTTCCTCTTGTAGCTATTATTGACACCGGTGCTACACATTCCTTTATATCTTTGGATTGTGCTGTGAAACTTAAGTTAGAGATATCTGAGATGTATGGTAGTATGGTGATTGATACTCCTGCGAAGGGTTCAGTGACTACTACTTCAGTTTGTTTGAATTGTCCTTTGAGTATTTTTGGTAGAGACTTTGGGATAGACCTTGTGTGTCTTCCACTAGTGCAGATTGATGTTATCTTGGGAATGAACTGGTTGGTGTTTAACCGAGTTTCTATCAATTGTTTTGATAAGACTGTGATATTTCCTGAGGTTGAGGAAGGAAAGAGTTTGTTTCTATCAGCCAGGCAGGTGAATGAGGAAGTAGCAGATGGGGCGGAGTTGTTTATGCTGTTAGCGACTCTGGAGGCTAAAGATGAACTGGTGATTGGCGATCTAGCCGTGGTGTGTGATTTTCCTGATGTGTTTCCAGAAGAAGTGAATGAATTACCGCCAGAGCGTGAAGTTGAGTTCTCGATTGATTTGGTACCTGGTACTATACCGATATCGATGGCTCCGTACCGTATGTCTGCTGTTGAGTTAGCTGAATTGAAGAGTCAGTTGGAAGATCTGTTGGATAAGAAATTTATTCGTCCGAGTGTGTCACCGTGGGGTGCACCAGTGTTATTGGTTAAGAAGAAAGAAGGTACTATGAGGTTGTGTGTGGACTACAGGCAACTGAATAAAGTGACGATCAAGAATCGGTATCCTTTGCCGAGGATTGATGATTTGATGGATCAGTTGGTTGGTGCAAGTGTGTTCAGCAAGATAGATTTGAGATCTGGGTATCATCAGATACGTGTAAAAACTGAGGATATTCAGAAGACTGCTTTCAGAACAAGGTATGGACATTATGAGTATTCTGTGATGCCTTTTGGGGTGACTAATGCGCCTGGAGTATTTATGGAGTATATGAATAGGATTTTCCATCCGTACCTAGACCAGTTTGTTGTGGTGTTTATTGATGACATTTTGGTGTATTCGAAATCTGAAGAAGAGCATGCTGAGCATTTGAGAGTGGTTTTAGAAGTTCTACGAGAAAAGAAGTTATTTGCTAAACTCTCTAAATGTGAATTTTGGTTAGAAGAGGTTAGTTTTCTTGGTCATGTGATTTCAAGAGGTGGTATTGCTGTTGATCCTTCTAAGATAGAAGCGGTATCTAAGTGGGAAGCTCCGAAGTCAGTTTCTGAGATAAGGAGTTTTCTTGGACTTGCAGGTTATTATAGAAAATTCATTGAGGGATTTTCTAAGTTGGCGTTACCGTTGACGATGTTGACTAGAAAGGGGCAAGCGTTTGTGTGGGACTCGAAATGTGAAGAAGGTTTCCAAGAGTTAAAGAGAAGGTTGACTACTGCTCCTATTCTGATATTACCGAGTCCGTCGGAACCATTTGAGGTTTACTGTGATGCTTCATTGTTGGGTTTGGGTGGTGTGTTGATGCAGAATAAGCAGGTTATAGCTTATGCTTCGAGACAGCTGAGGGTTCATGAGAGGAACTATCCAACACACGATTTAGAGTTGGCAGCTGTGGTGTTTGTTCTGAAGTTATGGAGGCATTATTTGTACGGGTCAAGATTTGAAGTTTTCAGTGACCATAAAAGTTTAAAGTATTTGTTTGATCAGAAAGAACTGAATATGAGACAGAGGAGATGGTTAGAATTTCTGAAGGATTATGACTTTGGTTTGAATTACCATCCGGGTAAAGCAAATGTAGTGGCTGATGCATTGAGTCGGAAATCATTACATATGTCTATGTTAATGGTTAGAGAATTGGATTTAATTGAGCAGTTTAGAGACTTGAGTTTGGTGTGTGAGAGTACTCACAATAGTGTTAAATTGGGAATGTTGAAGTTAACCAGTGGTATTCTGGACGAGATCAGAGAGGGTCAAAAATCCGATGTGTTTTTGGTTGATAAGTTGACTTTAGTGAATCAAGGCCAAGGTGGTGAATTCAGAGTTGATGAGAATGGTGTTTTGAAATTTGGTAATCGGGTGTGTATTCCGGATGTTACCGAACTTAAAAAGAGTATTCTGGAGGAAGGACATCGTAGTGGCTTGAGTATTCATCCTGGAGCTACGAAGATGTATCATGATTTGAAAAAGTTATTTTGGTGGCCGGGAATGAAAAGAGAAATTGCGAGTTTTGTTTATTCTTGTTTGACTTGTCAGAAGTCAAAGATTGAGCATCAAAAGCCGTCTGGGCTGATGCAACCGTTGGCTATTCCAGAGTGGAAGTGGGATAGTATCAGTATGGATTTTGTTTCTGGTCTGCCGAGGACAAATAAGAATTTTGAAGCCATTTGGGTGATTGTTGACAGGTTGACAAAATCGGCTCATTTCATTCCGATCAGAATGGATTATCCGTTAGAGAGATTAGCCGAGTTGTATATTGAGAAGGTTGTAAGTTTGCATGGTATTCCGTTGAGTATTATTTCGGATAGAGATCCTAGATTTACATCGAAGTTCTGGGAAGGTTTGCAGAGGGCTTTGGGAACTAAGCTGAGATTGAGTTCTGCATATCATCCGCAGACTGATGGTCAGACTAAGACGACGATTCAGTCATTAGAGGATCTTTTGAGAGCTTGTGTTTTGGAAAAGGGAGGTGCTTGGGATTGTTATTTACCTTTGATTGAGTTTACCTACAACAATAGTTTTCATTCGAGCATTGGTATGGCACCGTTCGAAGCTTTGTATGGTAGGAGATGTCGGACACCTTTGTGTTGGTATGAGTCCGGTGAGAGTGCTGTGGTTGGACCGGAGATTGTTCAACAAACCACGGAAAAGATTAAGATGATTCAGGAGAAGATGAGAATTGCTCAGAGTCGTCAGAAGAGTTATCATGATAAGAGGAGGAAGTCACTCGAGTTCCAAGAGGGAGATCATGTGTTTCTTCGTGTTACTCCGATAACTGGTGTTGGTCGAGCTTTGAAGTCGAAGAAGTTGACACCTCGATTTATTGGTCCTTATCAGATTTTAGAGAGGATAGGGGAGGTAGCCTATCGTGTCGCTTTACCGCCGTCGCTTGCGAATTTGCATGAAGTTTTTCATGTGTCTCAGTTGAGGAGGTACATTCATGATCCGTCGCATGTAGTCCAAGTAGATGATGTACAGGTGAGAGATAACCTGACTGTTGAAACATCACCTATGAGGATCGAGGATCGAGAGTTGAAGCAGTTGCGGGGTAAAGAGATTGCCTTGGTGAAGGTAGCTTGGAGAGGACCAGCAGGTGGCAATGTGACTTGGGAACTGGAGAGTAAGATGAAGGAGTCTTACCCAGAGTTGTTCGCTTGAGGTATGTTTTCGAGGACGAAAACTCTTTTAGTGGGGGAGAGTTGTAACACCCCGATAATAATAAAATAATTATTTAAATTGAGTTAATAATATATTTATTAATTTAATTAAATAATTGGAAAATTTATTATTATTATTGGATTATTATTATTATTGGAAAATATATATAAGTTGGAAATAAAGAAAAGAGCCCATTTTGAGTAAAAAGGTTTTTCGTGAAAAACAGAGAAGCGATCGTGAAAGAGGAAAAGGGGCAAAGAGGAAGAACCAAAGAGCAAAGGTTGGAGAAGAGCTTGGAGCTTAGAGATTTTGCCGGATTAACTCAGGTAAGGGGGGTTTATCGTCGATTAATGGGTATTATGGGATAATATGTAATGGGTAGTGATAAGCCGTTGATTTGACCCTAATTGGGATTATTGATGCTGAAGAATTATGTTGGACAAGTTGTATTTAGACTGTAATTGAATCTGTGTTTGGGTTAGTTGTGAAATTCCGAACGTATAGCTTTTTACGGAATCGGAATCGGAGGTCCGGAAGTCCTCCAACGGCGGAAAATGCGGAGAATTCTGCATTCTGCCTTGTGTTAGCGCAGGAACTGCTGTTTTGTCTGCGTTAACCGGTTAACCCAGGGTGTTAACCGGTTAACACTGTTTTGAATTGTGAAAAGGTGCTGTTTTGCCTGCGTTAACCGGTTAACCCAGGGCGTTAACCGGTTAACACTGTTGCGTTTTGCCAGAAAATGTGTTTTTGCCTGCGTTAACCGGTTAACCCAGGGCGTTAACCGGTTAACACTGTTGCAGAGTGGAAAAATTGGCTTTTTAATGTTGTGTACATAATTGAGAGTTGGCCTATGTTGGCGTATGATGTAATAGGGATTATTTCCCGCTGTTTTGAGCAGTATAGGTATTAGTAGAGTGTGCTAATACTGTGTTTAATTGATTTACATGATAATGATGTGTTGATACATGTGTTGATGATGTATGATGGTATGCATAATGATGTGAATGTATGTATTATGCATGTATGTGTGAATGGACTGTTGTATGGCTTAGAGTGTGAGCATATGTCCGTTGTGAATTGTTGTTGATGCTGCATTGCTAGATGATTAGCATGCATAGCATAGCCTTTGGGGCTGTAGCTAATTCCCATGGTGAGGAATTAGTGAGTGAATCATTGTGGATTTGTTGTTGATGTTTGCATGCTAGATGATTAGTGTGCATAGTCTAGCCTTCGGGGCTGTAGCTAATTCCCATGGTGAGGAATTAGTGAGTGAGTCACTAGGTCTCAAATGAGTGGGACTAGTGAGCTTAGTAGCCGTATCTGGAGGGATCGGTGAGCTTGAACTATATGTTCAAGAATAGTCGGTACCGCATGTGTGGAGTCTCATTGCATAATGTATGTATGGCGTATAATATGAATGGATGTATTCCAATATTATACGTGTGTTTGTGTTGTTATGGAGTATGATTTGAGATTATACTTGTGTTTTATGTTGGTGTTGAGTATGAGGTTAAGCTGATGTGCTGTTACTGATTGTATGTGCAATTAGGGTGATTAATGTGTTAAATTGCTTAACATGGCATTATATTCTATAATGCTTATTATATTGATTGAGGAACTCACCCTTACAACTATTTTTCAGGTAACGAGAAATGAGTTGAGTAGAAGCGAATGCTTGGAGTCTAGTGTAGTCTCCTTAGTGGGTCGTGCTCTGATAGATGTAACATCGGGATGGGATGTTTTATGTTGTTGAATAATTTATATGTGAATGTTACATGTTTTACATGATTGAGGAGATCTCTATCCGCTGCGTTTTATGCAAATGTTCATGTTTTGAATTAATAAAAGAGCATGACCGTTATATTGTTGAATGGTGTGAATAATTGTGTGACACCCTTGAATGGCATAATTACTCTGAATTGTTATATGTTTATTATTTTTAATTAAATATTTGGGGTATTTTAGAAGGGTGTTACAGAAACCATAACAAAGCCTTGCACATCACCATGGAGTGCAAGGGGGCAGTGTTGTCTCACGTATTGGTAGACACCGGGTCGTCGCTGAATGTGCTGCCTAAGCAGATTCTGAAGAAGATTGATGTGGAAGGGTTTGTGCTTACTCCCAGTGACCTGATCGTTCGTGCTTTCGACGGATCCAAACGTTCTGTGTGTGGGGAAGTTACCTTGCCTGTGAAGATAGGTCCTGAGGTATTCGATATCATCTTCTATATTATGGACATCCAGCCCGCCTATAGTTGTTTATTGGGGCGTCCATGGATTCATGCAGCAGGGGCAGTCTCGTCGACTCTCCATCAAAAGCTCAAGTATGTCTGGAACGGTCAGATTGTGACTGTGTGCGGTGAAGAAGAGATTCTGGTGAGTCATCTATCCTCGTTCAAATATGTTGAGGTGGATGGCGAGATCCACGAAACCTTATGCCAGGCGTTTGAGACTGTGGCTCTTGAGAAAGTGGCGTACGCTGAGCAGAGGAAGCCAGGTGCTTCAATTATTTCTTACAAGCAGGCTAAGGAGGTTGTTGATTCTGGCAAAGCTGAAGGCTGGGGCAAGATGGTGTACTTGCCTGTTAAAGAAGACAAATTTGGCGTTGGTTACGAGCCTCTCCAAGCAGAGCAGAATGGTCAAGCAGGTCCGAGTACCTTTACCAGTGCTGGGCTGATGAATCATGGCGACGTCTCTGCAACCGATAGTGAAGACTGTGACATTGATTGTGATTTGGACAACTGGGTTCGCCCGTGTGCACCAGGGGGGTCTATCAACAACTGGACGGCTGAAGAAGTGGTTCAAGTTACTCTTCTGACAGAGTAATTTTCTGTTGTTTTTTCATTTTGCATGAAAATCCTACGATCTGCCCAAGGCGTAGTGATTCATTGTAGGGCCTCATCATGTTTTAATGATTATCATTAATGAAGGACATTTTTTGAAATCAAACTTTGTGATCCCTGTCTTTCTATTTTTTGTTTTCATCCTTTTTCAAAAACAATAAAAATGGCAATGTTTTTGTTTTTTGTGACTTTATTGAACTCTTTTTCTAAAACAAAGCATTAAACATGCAGAAGCGATCTTATGGCATTCACTATGAACAGTTCTGTTATGGCTCAGTATGATTTCGACAATCCCATCTACCAAGCTGAAGAGGAGAGTGAGGAAGACTGTGAACTCCCTGCAGAATTGGTCAGATTGCTGAAGCAGGAGGAAAGGGTCATCCAACCTCATCAGGAGGAGTTGGAGGTTGTTAATTTGGGTACTGAGGACGCCAAAAGAGAAATCAAGATTGGGGCTGCTTTAGAGGACTCTGTCAAGAGGAGGCTGATTGAGATGCTAAGAGAATATGTGGAGATATTCGCCTGGTCATATCAAGATATGCCTGGGTTAGATACAGACATTGTGGTGCATCGATTACCTCTTAGAGAAGGATGTCCTTCGGTCAAGCAGAAGCTTCGTAGAACGAGTCCTGATATGGCAACTAAGATCAAGGAAGAGGTTCAGAAGCAGTGGGATGCAGGTTTTTTGGCTGTTACGAGTTATCCCCCATGGGTGGCCAACATCGTTCCTGTGCCGAAGAAGGATGGTAAAGTCAGAATGTGTGTCGATTACCGGGATTTGAATAGAGCGAGTCCGAAAGATGATTTCCCATTACCTCACATTGACGTATTGGTCGATAATACGGCTCAATCCTCGGTATTCTCTTTCATGGATGGTTTCTCTGGATATAATCAGATCAAGATGGCGCCAAAGGACATGGAAAAGACGACATTCATTACACCTTGGGGCACGTTCTGCTATAAGGTGATGCCATTTGGGCTAAAGAATGCTGGTGCTACCTATCAGAGGGCAATGACGACTCTTTTTCATGACATGATGCACAAAGAAATTGAAGTGTACGTAGATGACATGATTGCGAAGTCGCAGACAGAAGAGGAGCACCTGGTTAATTTGCAGAAGCTGTTTGACCGGTTGAGAAAGTTCAAGCTGAGGTTGAATCCGAACAAGTGTACGTTTGGGGTGAGATCAGGGAAGCTTTTAGGCTTCATTGTCAGTGAGAAAGGGATTGAGGTTGATCCAGCAAAAGTCAAAGCTATTCAAGAGATGCCTGAACCGAAAACGGAGAAGCAAGTCCGTGGGTTTTTAGGGAGATTGAACTACATTGCAAGGTTCATATCTCACCTAACTGCCACATGTGAACCAATTTTCAAACTGCTCAGAAAGAATCAGGCGATCAAGTGGAATGATGACTGTCAGAAAGCTTTTGACAAGATAAAGGAGTATTTACAGAAACCTCCAATCCTTATACCTCCCGTTCCAGGGAGACCTCTGATAATGTACCTGTCAGTGACTGAGAACTCGATGGGGTGTGTATTGGGACAGCATGACGAGTCTGGTCGAAAAGAGCATGCCATATACTACCTTAGCAAAAAGTTTACCGACTGTGAAACAAGATATTCACTGCTCGAGAAAACTTGCTGTGCTTTGGCCTGGGCTGCTCGCCGACTGAGGCAGTATATGTTGAACCATACTACCTTATTGATTTCTAAGATGGATCCAGTGAAGTACATCTTTGAGAAACCGGCTCTCACCGGGCGCGTTGCTCGTTGGCAGATGATTCTAACAGAATATGATATTCAGTACACGTCACAAAAGGCCATCAAAGGTAGTATTCTGTCAGACTACCTCGCCGAGCAACCGATTGAAGATTATCAGCCTATGATGTTTGAATTCCCTGATGAAGACATCATGTATCTTAAAATGAAGGATTGCGAAGAGCCTCTTGTCGAGGAAGGACCGGATCCGGATGACAAATGGACACTGATGTTTGATGGGGCTGTGAATATGAACGGTAATGGTGTTGAGGCAGTATTGATCAATCCTAAAGGTGCTCATATACCTTTTTCTGCCAGATTGACGTTTGACGTCACCAACAACGAAGCTGAGTATGAGGCTTGTATCATGGGGATAGAAGAAGCCATTGATCTGAGGATCAAAACGCTTGACATTTATGGAGATTCAGCTCTAGTGGTCAATCAAGTCAATGGAGATTGGAATACGAATCAGCCGCATTTGATTCCATATAGAGATTACACCAGAAGAATACTGACGTTCTTCAAGAAGGTGAAGTTGTATCATGTCCCCCGGGATGAGAATCAAATGGCTGATGCCTTGGCTACTTTGTCGTCTATGATCAAAGTTCATTGGTGGAATCATGTGCCACATGTTGCGGTGAATCGACTCGAGAGGCCTGCGTATGTGTTTGCAGCCGAGTCTGTTGTGCTTGATGAGAAGCCGTGGTATTACGACATCAAGAACTTCCTCAAGACTCAGGTGTATCCTGAAGGTGCGTCGAAGAATGACAAGAAAACCTTGAGAAGGCTAGCTGGAAGCTTCTATTTGAATCAGGATGATGTGTTGTATAAGAGAAACTTTGACATGGTCTTGCTCAGATGCGTGGACAGACCCGAGGCGGACATGTTAATGCAGGAAGTTCATGAAGGTTCCTTCGGTACTCATGCCGGCGGACATGCAATGGCTAAGAAATTGCTGAGAGCGGGTTATTACTGGATGACTATGGAATCCGATTGTTTCAAGTATGCTCGGAAGTGCCATAAGTGTCAAATCTATGCTGATAAGGTGCATGTACCACCAAGCCCTCTGAATGTCATGAATTCACCTTGGCCGTTTGCCATGTGGGGCATTGATATGATTGGGAAGATTGAGCCCACTGCTTCGAATGGACATCGCTTCATCTTGGTTGCGATTGACTATTTCACCAAATGGGTGGAAGCAGCTTCCTATGCTAACGTTACCAAACAAGTGGTTACCCGGTTCATCAAGAAAGAAATCATCTGTCGTTATGGAGTTCCGGAGAGAATCATCACTGACAATGGTTCGAATCTCAATAACAAGATGATGAAAGAGCTTTGTAAAGATTTCAAGATTGAACATCACAATTCTTCTCCTTACAGACCGAAGATGAATGGTGTTGTAGAAGCGGCAAACAAGAATATCAAGAAGATTGTGCAGAAGATGGTCGTTACGTACAAGGATTGGCATGAGATGCTGCCTTTCGCTTTGCATGGGTACCGTACCTCAGTACGTACGTCGACCGGGGCAACCCCTTACTCCCTTGTGTATGGTATGGAAGCTGTCCTACCTGTTGAAGTGGAGATTCCTTCTCTGAGAGTTTTATTGGATGTCAAGCTGGACGAAGCCGAGTGGATTCGAACAAGGTTTAACGAGTTGAGCCTTATCGAGGAGAGACGGCTAGCAGCTGTATGTCATGGACAGTTGTATCAGCGAAGGATGAAGCGAGCCTTTGATCAGAAAGTGCGTCCTCGAAGCTATCAGATCGGTGATCTAGTTTTGAAGAGGATCCTCCCTCCCGGTGCGGATAACAGGGGCAAGTGGACTCCTAATTATGAAGGTCCGTATGTTGTGAAGAAGGTCTTCTCCGGTGGAGCCTTGATGCTTACAACTATGGATGATGAAGATTTTCCGTCTCCTGTTAACTCAGATGTAGTCAAAAAATACTTCGCATAAATTGACCCGCTGGACAAAAAGGAAAGGAGTCCAGGCAAAAAAAGGGCATCCCGGCGAACCAAAAAACAGAAAGAAAAGGTTCGGGCAAAAATTAGGGATAAAATGAAAAGAATTTGTACACCCGGTAAGTCGAAAACCCACAAGGGCGGCTTAGGCAAAAATGGGTATCCCGGTGGATTGAAAACCCGAAAGGGCGATCCAGCCAAAAGAGGGATTAAAGCGAAGACTACAGTCTGAGTTGTCTGTACTTCATCAAGCTTTGTCGTCTGCCATCTCGAAAGATGTGATCCGTCCAGTCATTCTTCTCAGAAAGCAAGGAGTTGGGAGGAAAACTGATAATCTGTGAGTTATAACAGAATTGGGAAATAGTGGATGCCGTGTTCACATTGCCATTAGGATAGATTTTTCCTTTTGTGCGCAATTACCTCTTTCTAGGAATTGCCTCCCAATGTATTTGCCTTTTCAGGCACATTTTCAATCAATAAAAGTCGTTATTCAGATAAATAGCTCTTTGGTTTTTATTTTTACTATTTTGTTTGCAAAAATGTCCGAATTTTTGATAAGCATTGCATATAAAAACATGAAGGCTAAACAATAGCTTGCAGGATGACAAAACATTTGAAAATCATTTTGAATGTTGAGGACACTTGAGCGTATCTTGTCCATGTACCCCCTGGGGGCATTTCGTTGTGCTGTTTTTCAGGATTGGCATCTGTGAGGACGTTTCCTCAGCAGATATTTTCCCCAAGCAAGTTTGGAAGCTATCAGAGCTATGTTCCCTGCGGAGACGTCTGTGGATAGTGCCTTCTATTCCCCAACAGATCTAAGGATTGCCTATCCCCAGCAGGCCTGTATTTGCCGATTTCCTCCCGAGTGAGGCAGACTCATTGAAATTTATCTCCAGCATTTATCCTATCTGTGGACTGAAGGATATCCCCAGCGGAGTTTACCTTCCCCCAGCAGCAGTGCTATTCTCCAACATGAGTGAAAAGTCGTTGCTCTCCCTGCAGAGTCTCCCCGCGGAGTTGGAGTACCCAATCAGTTTTGGCTCCCCAGCCGGAGTTTTTCATCATTTTTGCATTTTTTGCATTTTTAGTGATCATTGCATCCTCAAACTGCGTAGCATTCCCATTCAATATGGAGCATTACGCCATAGAAAAATTCAAACATATGCATTCATGTGTTAACCTCACCAGTCTGTATCCCCGGCAGAGGCGGATCATTTCATTCAACATCAGCACAGCAAGTCTGCTACAGTTGCTCTTGACAGCATTCAGGATTGATATCCCCACAAAGGTTTATTACCTCACCCGTTGGTGACAGAAAGTTTGTTTCTCCCCAGTGAGACCCCCAGCAAGTGGTCAACCTTGTCTTGACATATCTAAGAAGTCGTTCTTGTGATACCGGTAAGTGTCATACTAGCACCCGCGTGTGTTTCTTTGTTTGGTATCGGTAAACACCATTGTTTCGGTGTCTGTAAACATCGGGTTTTCTCCCCAGTCATCAGTAAGTGTCTGGTCATTTTTTTGGTGTCGGTAAACACCATTGTTTCGGTGTCTGTAAACATCGGGTATTCTCTCCAGTCATCAGTAAATGTCTGGTCATCATTGTTGGTGTCGGTAAACACCATTGTTTCGGTGTCTGTAAACATCGGGTTTTCTCCCCAGTCATCAGTAAATGTCTGGTCATTTTTTTTGATGTCGGTAAACATCATCTTTCGATGTCGGTAAACATCGAGTCTTTTCTGCAGTCATCGGTAAATGTCTGATGATCCCCAGCTAGAGATCCCCAATAGAGTCATCGGTAAATGTCCTATCTGGTCTCCAGTTGCAAATACTGGTTTTTTCCCTTAGTGAAGTGTTCCCCGGTCATCGGTAAATGTCTGGTCGTTTTTGGGTGTCGGTAAACATCATCTTTCGATGTCGGTAAACGTCGAGTCTCATCCCAGTCATCGGTAAATGTCTGGTTATGTTTTGTTTCCTTGTTGATAAAATCAAGATCCCCAGAAGTCGTCGGTAAACGTCTTGTCTGATTACACCACAAAGATTTTGTTCCCCCCCAAATGGAGACGCCATCGGTAAATGGCCCCGTTTTCTTCGATATCGGTAAATATCAGATCCCCAGTTGCAGTAGCCATCGGTAAATGGTCGGGTTGAAGTTGATATCGGTAAATGTCAAGTTTCTTTGAAGCCACCATCGGTAAATGGTTTTGCTTCCTTTTACATCAGAAGTTGTTTCCCAGCAGCCATCGGTAAATGGTCTTGCTGAAGTTGATATCGGTAAATATCAAGTTTCCAGCTTCTAACCGTCGGTAAACGGTTTCGCCTTTCTGAAGTTGTCAATGGCAGGCGTCATCAGTAAATGACGTGGTTCTTCTTGTATCATATCCGGCAGAGTGCAAATTTCTACGGTTCTTGGTATTCAATCCCTGTTTACCCTGAAGGTCTGACAGCCGTTGCTCTCATCCATTCGGGTTCCCAGCTGATTGAATAGGGGCAGCTGTAGCACCTCAAAATTTGCACCTATCATTGTACATACATTCTCATATTAGGTCATAGCATAACATGGTCCACTGCATAGCATTGCATTGTCCCATCTGCCTCAAGTACAAAGTCATCAGAAGAATTAGGTCAAACTGATCAGGAGATCAGTCAACCAAGCAAGCAAGTGTGTTTTTCATCGAGCCAAGGCCCTAGGGTTGGTCCAACATGTTCACATGACTTGGGGATCCATTTGAAGAGTTTTGGTCAAGGATCGGATGTTCAGAAGTCATCAGTCAATGCACAGTCAGTCAGAAACCCTAAAAAGTCAAACTTGGTCAACTGTGTTTGATTTTATGGTTTTGATGGATGGATTTGGTTTGAGAGAGCTTATTCATGTCCAAATAGGCCTCATGTATCATGTCAAACAACATCATTGAAGAATTTGAAGCCAGATCAGAAATTTCCAAAAAGGGAAACTTGACCTGTAACTGAAATTTACCAAAAATGGAAAGTCTTGATCCTCAAACTTACATCATGATACAAGCTTCAAATGAATTTTTGCCCAACATGAAAGTTGAAGATCTTGTTCTCCCATTTCCAAAAAGTCCAAGAACACTCAATTCCCATGTATGGTTGGCAAGTTATGATCAAATCATTTTCAGAAATTCTTGAACTTCAAAAGGCCATATCTCTCAAACCATTTGGCCAAATTTGGTGAGGTTTTTTCCAACAAGTCACATTTGACCTCCTCTTTCCAAAAATGTAACTTTCATGTACCAAAACTTTATGGATCAAAATGGCACTTTTGAACCTACATGGATTATTTTCAAGTGAGGTGAAAAATTGAACTTTCCAAATAATCATTCCCAACCATTTCTACCATCCAAACATGTTCTGAAATGTTATTTGAGACTTGTTGGAAGCCCACTTTCATGCAGTACACACACCCATCACCTACTTGCTTGAAAATTGGACAAAAGTACACTTTTCACCAACTCCATTCCTTTTTTTCATGAACCTTGCTCAGTACCATTAAACCTAGTATATATTCATCATTTTCCTGCTGAAGGAAACCCTAGCAGCTGCCTCCAAACACAGAAATTTCACTCACTCTCTAAAAGTCATTTTCATACCATTTCCAAAAATCTGTCAAAAACTCTCAAAGACCACGAGCAAGCTTTGTTTGTTTCATCATCCAAGCATCATTTTAGGCTCATTGCAACCACTATTCCACCTCTGTAAGAGGGTTTTGCTGGACTGTTTTTCAGAACCTCATCCATGGCAGAAATCGTGTACCTCCATGCCAAGCTTCTTTGAGCTCAAAGCCTTCAAGCATTCATCATTTGGGAGCGTGTGGAGCATCTGTTTCAAGCAATCTTGGCCAGAAAACCGTGGAAACATCACTGCCCTTCAAGATCAGGTAAAATCCGACCTTAACCATTCTTAAAATTGCGTGATTCATCTTGTAGATCTTTTGCTTGTGAGTATCGTGAGCTTTGAGTCAAGTAGAATCGTGCCAAAATGAGAGAGAACGAGGGTTTTGAAATTTCATGTGCTTGGCAAGATTCAATCGATTTTTCATTTTATTGTTGTTTTGAGATGAATTGCTTGTGGATTCGTGTTAAGTTGTGATAGATCTTCATAAATATGTGATTAAATGTTGTTTCTGGGCCTTTTGATTTTTTCTGGGAATTTCACACATGAAGATCATGAGGATCTTCATGCTGTTCATGAGGCTACAACTTTTCCTGCGGATTTTCTTGCAGCCTTCATAAGGCTAGCTACAACTTTTCCTGCGGATTCTGGGTTAGGGTTTTTTGCATGAAGGCGCTACTGTTGCATCAGCATGGGCCAATCAGATTATTTCGTTGCCTTGCCCTAAACGCGGTCGTTTGGTTAAGTGGCCTTGTTAATTACAAGTTTGCCACTCGGGGCACATGACACATTGAATTAAATTGTTATTTTTCATTTTAATTCCATTTTTTGAACTCCAACTTTGAAAAACCATATCTCATCCATTTTAATTCCAAATCTCATGGGAATTTTTGCATTGTGTTCATCTGGATCTCTACTTTTTTATCATGATTTTTGCTGATTTTTTGGATGAGTGAATTTTAATTGGTATTAGGGTTTGTGACATGTGCTCATATTTTGTACCTTTTGCCAAAACATTTGTGAAATGGTGATACTTTATCCAATGGCTCCCAAATTTTTTGTGCTTAAACTAGACACACTCATGGTGATTTTGGTGTAGAGTTTGTGAATTTAGCTTATCTGGATTGTGAGTTGTGAATTTTTGAATTAGGGTGTGACAATTTGTGTCACACCATTGATGTCCAACTTCATGATTTTTGATACCATGCTTCTTGACCTCCAATTGATGTGAATTTTAGCATGAACCTACTCTAGTATGTCTAGTTCACATGTGATTTTTTGTGGAATTATTTGTGGCATTTCCTAATTGTTTGGGATTTTCTCCCCTGGTTGGTCTTATATTGACCTTATGTGAGGCATGTTGCCATTTCATTTGTGAAATCCTCATACTTTATTAGATGGACATGAAATTTTACATGAGATAACTAGACATCTTAAGCTTTGCCATGGTTTTGATCCCATTCATTTCTCATATGCTATCGCTGATTTATGATTTTTTTCAAGTTGATGTATGTTTGGTTGACTTCTTTGAGCATGTTCAAAATTGCCTTGCCTTTCTGATTTTTATTGACTACCTTCCACTTGTCCAAATGAGATGAAATTTGACATGCTTACCATTCTGTGGGTAGTGATTGATCACGATTTATTTGGTGATTTTTGGAAATGTTTGAGATTGGTTTTGATGCAAGTCTTGCTGTTAACTTCTATGAGCTTCTAAGTGCCATGTTTTGACCTAATTTGTTCATGAAATGATGATGATGATTGATATGAATGTGAACCCAATTGGTTGTGTTTCTTAATTGTTTGAACATGATTTTGGATGCTTGCCCTTTGCTGTTTTGACTTTTTCATTCCTTTTTGACCCTAGGCTTGCCCTAGTGGTCCTGTTACTCACCTTTGAGCTCATGTTTTCAGGATGACCAACAAATGACCAATGAGACCAATTCTTTTTGATTGAGTTTGCTTAAATATCATTGTCTAACTTGTTTATTTTGTAGGTGGCTTGGCTCACATGCCTTAAGCCTTGTGCCTTGCACATTCATTTGCTTCTGACTAACTGTTAATGTCTGTTTCCTTTTGCTTTGATTTGAGTTGCATACTAACATCTGCTTGACTATTTCAGGTGCTTTTAGTTGCTTAGTTCCTTGTGAACTTTTTGCTTTGCTTTGCTTGTATAAGCAATTTGCATTGAGGTATATCCCTTAATCTTCATGTAGTCTGGAAGACCTGGCCTGTTACTTGGCCAGGCAACTGTCTGAAGTCCTCCTTAAGAGGCAATGTTTGTGTATGTTTAATTTGTCCTTGTATAGAGTCAAAGACCTCCTAAGTGAAGAGGCAATTGGCAGAACCCAAGGGATAAGCAACCTATCCCCTGCTATTCTGTGTGTCATCTGCTTTGCTCACACCACTGTGTTGATGCATTGCAGATACAAACCCAAGATCTTGTACAATTATACAGTTGAGTCAATATCAAATGTGTAGAAGGGTTCCCACTTTCTGAACCCACACATTCTTGTCTTAAGCTCTCCTAGGCCAGGGATAAGAGCTGTGAAGTCTCATCTTCACTCACCCTTCATCTGCTTCACCTTGGCTCTCAATGTCAAGGTTAAGAGCAACATCTACCCAGTTCCAGAGGTTTGTTTGTTGAGGTTGATATGACCCCTCGACTAAAACCTAACCCTTGTGTGAGCCCTTGTTTGTATATAGTGTGTGCTACCTGTGCTTGTATGTTTGTTTGACTTGCTTCCTGTGCAAGTTAGGTTTAGTTTAGCTTGCTCCCTGTGCAAGTTAAATGTGTGTGTGGCTTGCTTCCTGTGCAAGTCATGATTAGGATAGGCTGGCTCCCTGTGCCAGTTAGCTAGAAACCTTAACTTAGGGATGATTTTGCATGATAACATCTAGGCTCGAGTCGTAGTCTCCCTAGTGTTGTGTCTCCCTCTGTTATCTGGTTATGCTAGTCCTTTTTCCCTCTGTAGGGGAACTACGTCGCCCTGATCCTCATACCAGATGAGGTACGTAGGCAGGAGATGAGCAGATCTCTCCGGGCGCCTGTGTCTTCGTTTTGTGTTGTCGTGTGCTTGGAAGCTGATGTAAGTCCATCGAGTGGCATTCGGGTTCCATCGTGGGTTTGTTTGGTTCGGATGCTGATGTAAGTCCAGTGATTGGCATTCGGGCTCCATGTTTGCCTTCTTGTGTGTGTTTTGGTTCGGATGCTGATGTAAGTCCAGCGATTGGCATTCGGGCTCCACGTTTGCCTTTGCTAGTGTTTGTTTGTGTGTGTGTCAGCCGAGCTACGAATGCTCTGATTCTCCTTCATCCAAAGGAGATACGTATGCATAGGATGCGATATCCTAGCGAGCATGTGTCGTTTCCCCAGTCCGAACTACTTCGACTCTGATGTCTATGCTTGATAGACTAAGTAGGCCCAGGATACGATATCCTGCCGAGTCAGTTTCAGTTTGTTTTCTTGCGTCTCTTTCAGCCAGTGTGTGTGTGTGTGAGCAGTGTTTTTAGCAACCATTTTCCTTCCTTTTGTGCGTGGATCCCGTCGAGTACGACGGATGCGTAGGGGTGCTAATACCTTCCCTTCGCATAACCGACTCCCGAACCCATTCTCTTTGGTCGCGAGACCATGTCTTTTCCCAGGTTTACTCTGAGCGTTTCCTTTCCCTCTTCTGGGATAAATAACGCACGGTGGCGGCTCTGTTGTTCTTCGTTTCCCGCCGGTTTTTCGTGTAATGCGACAGTCATCCCAGTGTAAAAGCTCTACTTGGTTCGATTCGTGGTCAACTTAGTGTAAAGTCTCGGTTCGATTCGTGGTCATCCCGTGTAAAATCTCAATTCATTCTGGAGAATAGCCAATTTAAAACTCCGCATTGGTTCGAGATAAGTCTGTATAAAATATTGGTTTAACTTGGGCACTAACAAATCAAAGCCTTGTTCGTGTTTGGAAGAAAGACTAACCGCTTAATCCATTGTTTGATGTTTGGTTGAAAGTAAATCTGAAACTTAATTTTTCCTTGTATAAGGGGGTTTGTGAACTTAACCTACTAACAACTTATAAATATTATTGGATACTCTCAAGATCACATCTTGGGTAGATGAGTAGGTCATTTCATTTAGATCGAACCTCTATAAATCATGTTTTCATCTCTTTTCCCTTATCTATTTACTTTCCATATATTTTTGTTATCTTTTTGTTTTCCGTTGCAATATTTAAACATTTTCTTGAAAATGTTTTTAAACTTTGAAATTGAAGAAAATTTTGTTTTAATGTCATTTTCAAACCCCCCACAATTCACTCCTCTTTTATTTGTGGCTCTTTTGTTTGTGGAGTCACATGTTCAATAATAACATAGAAGAATACGTACAATTAAAGGACATTATTAAATACTTAATCACAAATGGAATGCTATCTAGATTTTCCCACCAAAACAAGATTATATTCAAGGAAAAGAGAATCATCTTAGTGGGAGCCACATAGAACATAAATCACACGTTTGGAATATAATTGTCTATAAATAATCTAATCTAAGGAGACTAATCACTAACCCTTAATAATAAAATTTGTTTTCACCTCTTATTAATATAAAAAACACCTTATATTCTCTAAAAATTGGAGCCCTATTGATTTTTTTTTTCTATTTATGGGAAAAATTGTGAAAATGTGTGATCGCGTCACATTACTACTTAAGCACGTTGTGATTGTTTCATTCATCTATTTCAGGATTTTGCATTTTTTTTGATAACGTTGCTATGTTGATGAGCCCACCGCTTTTGCCTTCTAGAATTTGATAGCACTCTGATGTCTTGCGGTGCGTCACAATTAGATGATTTTATTATTTTTTCAATTATGGTAGAAATTTTGGATGTAGGAGTGAACCATTATTGATGTAGGAGTGAGCCATTATTGATGCCTTCTATACTTTTCTCTGACTTTTCTATTGTCTTCATGTTTCATTCATATCTTTGCTTATTCATCCTAACTATCATAGTAAAATACTAAGAAATTTGTTTGGCTGGGATGATTTTAACATAATTTGTTTTATTTCTCAAATCTTTAAAATCTTTTTTAAAACTACAAAACGGAAATACATTAAAAGTAAAAACATATCAAAATTATAAATTTGAGTACAAAAAACATAGTGTGACAAACTTTCATCACAACCACAAAGTTGAACTTTTACTTGTCCTCAACAAAAACGCCTGATAATGATATTTAAGAAAAGTTTGAAATTTACTTGCTACTATGATAATTTATAAGTTGACATTACTTACCAAAGTACTTCTATATTCCTGTTTAGTATCCACTTCTACACTCATACTGATAACTCAAAAGACTTTACTTTTGCTCCGTATATATTAAATATTTTCTCTCTTCTCACAAGTTCAGTTAAATAAAAGATTTCACTCAATCAACATTCATAGAATGCATATATTATTTTAACATAGACTTGAAGAATTTATAAACATTCTATCAAATTATCATCTCTGACACACACGCGCAGACGCACATACACACATACTTTTAAAATCTTAAAGGTTGTAACATGTGTTAAGTTAAGGAATGATAGATTTAGATTAAGTGGGCTAAATCAATGGAGTTATGCACTGCATCCCTTCATTCATCTACTTTGATTACTTTTTATTTTTCCACTTGGACTCTTTACTAAATTATTATATTGAGATTTTAGACTTTTTATTCATTTGGCACTCATATATTTTTTCTCTATTTTTTTGCTACCTATTTTCATCATTTTCTTTTTCACAGTCTCTTCTTATTGTTTATTCTTATAGGACCATCAGCCCAAAGTTAGAAGATTAGTATTTCATAGCAACTCCAATTTTAAAATCATGATATACATACAGTTGTTGTGATCTTATAACTATCGAACTCCAATGAAATAAAATGATTATAATAAATACTTTAAAAACAATATCATTTATTTAATTCTAACAAATAAAAGGTTTAGACAAAGGGTTAGCAACGGATAAATTTATCACTTATCGACAATAAAATCTTAAAGGTTAAAAGATTCAAGAAAAATAAGCCTCACTGTGTATATAGTTAGATAATTAATTATAGAGAAATAAATAAAATTTAAAAAAAAGTTAATTATAACATAAATACACTCATAAGTCAGACAGAAAGTAGTTGACTATGATCATTTAGCTATAAACTTATTTTTTTAGGTATATAAAAATTGAAAGAGTGATATCTTTAGTTGTTATCTTTCCTTTAGTCTTTTTAAACTTTCTTGGATCGTAAACATTAAAATTTAGGTACCTAATTTATTTCACAATCAACCTATGTTTATCATTAGCAGCACACATATAAAAATAAAGTTTTATGAACAATAACATCTTAAAATTAAAACACTTTCATTAATAGATAATAGAAACCGTTACAAATTTGGTGTTGTGAGTCCTACTCATCAAGACAAATACAAAAAAAAAAAATAAAACAAATGTTGAAAGATAAAATAACATAAATTAAAAAAAAGTAAAATAAAATTAAATGGGAGAAAATAGAATCTAGAGTAGGGGTGACAATTAGATCTATTAAGGTAAAATCCATCCAATCCATCAATCAAAAAACCCATTCAATTCATCCCCTACATAAAAAATTAAGTTAATGGATTGATCTAATCCATCCATTTATAAGCATGGATTGATCCAATCCATCCAACACATTTTAATGATCCAATGGATTTTTTTATCTAATTTTAAAAAAATAAAATTTTTGAAATATTAAAAAAAAAAAATTGAAAATATTTTTTTTTTAAAAAAAAATAATTTTTTTTGAAAATTCAAAAAATCGATTTTTTCCAAAAATTTAAAAATCATTTTTTTTTGAAAAATACCAAAATTTAATTTAATTTTTGAAAATTTTATTATTTTACGAATATAAAAAAACAATTTTTTTTCGAAAATAAAAAAACAATTTTTAAATTATTTTTTTCGAAAATACAAAAATATTTTTTTTTTGAAAAAAAAATGTTTTTTCTCGAAAAAAACTGATATTATTTTATTGAAATAAAATAAAAAAACTTTTTGAAAAAAATAAATTTTTCAAAAAAATAAGTGATTTTTAAAAAAAAAATCAAAGAAAAAATAATGGATGGATGGATATCCATCCACTAAAAATATGATAATGGATGGATTAGATGGATTTTATTCTTAATGGATGGATTGGATTGAATATTTTTAAAAAACTTTTAGTGGATTGTTAATGGACTAATGGATTGTTTTAATCCATCCATTAACTATCCAATCCATATCCATCCAATTCATCCATTTTGCCACCTCTATTTATGATAGACTGATGTTAGAGGATATAATATCTATTTTAATTTTAGTTACCGAACAATAGTTCTAAAAAGAAACTGATCCAAACATAAAATGAAAGCAACATCGTCACATAAAAAAAACAATGGATTTAATTGATATACACTGACAGTGTAAAAGGATTTTACACCGTCAGTTAATCTTATCCGTTAGATATTGAAATAAGTTTAAATTTTATTTTAAAAACCTATAAAATAGTGCAAACGAGTGATGGTGATGAATCGATAGTGTAAATCTTTTTACATTGACAGTACATAGTAATTAATCTCAAAAACAATTATATACAAACATATATCTTCTCGGACATGTGTGATTGAAGCTAAGGGTTATGGGTCAGCGAAGTCCCTAATAAGGCCTTATATAAAGGACCATAGACATCAAGTCAAAGTAAACACAAACATTCCTTAAAAGTATACACCTCTCGTATCCTTATTTGAGAATAAGATTCCTCATCGAAGGAACATTGATACCGTCTATGAGAATTAAAAAATAACATTCAAACTAATTTCTAAAACATCAAGAAATAGAAACCCGAGGAAGAAGAGAAACCTGAAATTCCAACCATTCCTAATCTATGGCGAGAAAATTTGTAAGGAGGAGCCAACATTAGGATGAAGGTCTCACCACTTCATAATTTGACCTAGAGAACCAAATCCAACTCCCCCAGTAGTCGAGGCTCTTGCACCTCTTATTTTGGACGACGAACTCCACCCATAAATAGTCATTGGACCCACTTCGAGAAGGATAAAACTAAACTCACAAACTACTCTGGGTCATTCGTGTAGAAAATGATATAACAAACACTTTACTAAGAGACTTATTGACTGCAATGAACATAAAATTTACAGTTTTGTAACCTCCAAGGCTTGAGGAAGAAGTAGTCACCAACCATAGTCATGGCTCGCCCCTGTATCGAAGAATGAGGAGTTAGTGAAGGTAGAGAACGAGGTTTCATCCATCTGTGAGACGCTCATAAATACATTATAGGCAAAAAGATAGGAGGCAAAGGGCTCGGGGTCACATTTGCCGAAGAACCAACCGCTCCTTGTTCTCCAATGATTCTTAAGAAGAAGAATAAATCATTTTCTGAAATTACTTTAGATAATGAATCAAGCAATAGTTTTTGTTATGGGAACCTTAAAAGTAATTAGGGATGGAAACTGACAAGGAGAAAACTGACACTGATCAACATGTGGGACTAAGAAAGAAGAAACAAATAGAAGTGGAAACGAGGAGACCTATCACGGGGATGAGAAAAAAGGAAAGGTTAAAAAAGAAACTCTAACCAATCAAGAAGGTAAAAGAGCTCTATATAGATTTAATGGTTCAGAAACAAGACCATTGGGTTATGTTGAGTTATTGGTGTCTGCTGGAACGAAGGAAACTAGGAAAATAGTAAATATTTAAGGGTAATGCTAACTTGTGCCCCAAGGGCACAAGTTAAGAGATAAATAAAGTAAAAAAGTCTTGGAATTTGCGCGTTGAACTTAATAGAAAGTTATAATTAATGATTCTATTGTTTTTTTCAATAATTTTTTTTTCATTTGTGGGTTTCTTAACTTGTGCCCTTGGGGCACAAGTTAGCATTACCCAATATTTAATTCTTGGTAATCAATATTAAGCCGATATAAAACTGTATTATCAGATGACCAACACTACCCACCTTAGGAGTTGTCTCTTTGAGGATTCATTTGAAATTTAAGTATCACATTGATGAGGATGTTATGTCTATGGTCGATGCGGGTTTCGAGGCCTACCTGTCATATTTCGTAGCGTATTTGAAGCTTTATTAGGGAGAAATTGACTCCAAAAGCAAGGGACAAAAGTATAGTACAGGAAATAAAGGACCTGGAGAACTAAAGGGCATGGAGAAGAGTAAAGGAAAAGAGAGCTTGCATACCATCATCAAATTAAATGACGTCTCGAAAAGAGAAAACACTTTGTTAAAGATACTCGACATTTCCATAGAGGGTCCAAAGCCCAAGTATATGTTATTCACGCTTAAGTAGTTTATTTTTATTTGTATGACTAGAATGAAATAAATTTAGCCATACAAAATCATCTCATATTTGTAAGTATTGATTTTTTTTTTAATATATCAAACAATGTGTTGTGAAGAAGATGTTCATCATCTATCTTAGGTTAGTTTTGATGAATACAAAAGCTTATCTTAGAAGAAAGATCAAAGAAGAAAAAGATTGGAATCAAGTATCAAGATTTCATAAGCTTTGGAAATCAAAGGATTAAATTCTGAAAATAAGGTACAATGGCAACTCATATGTATATAAGCTTTAGGTACTCAAAATATTTTCATCTAAACCATTTTATGTTTCTTAAAAATTCATGCATGATTATCATTCAAAGCACATCTTTAAAAAAGAGAAAGGTCAATTTTTAAAAGGGTGCAATCAATTATTCATTTGAAGTAATCGATTGCTGGTAGGTACTAACTTTCAAAATTATATTTTCATTCATGTGCCAATCGATTGATGTTATGGAGACAATCGATTGTAGGGTTCTGTTTTGCCTTGAAAAAATGATCCTAGAATTGATTGATGGATGTATGCAATAAATTGATGCTTTGTAATTTTTCATATTTTTTGAATGTTGCAAATGGAACAATCGATTAATCCCTTAGTACAATCGATTTCTTCATGAAGCATTGTGAAAAATCTGAATATTTGTGATGCTTGTTCAATGTTATTGTTCATAAATATTTTCCTTAACATTGCATAATTTCATAGAGGCGTCATGAGGCTTATTTGAACAAGATTTTATCTGAATTCTAAAAGAACATCAAGAACCTCTTTTGTTAAATTTTTTAAATAATTCATATGTTTTCAAGTGTTCATACATAATGACTTAGAAACGTTTACTACATAATTTTCATACATTAGAGAAAAAGTTTCATAAACAATTGAGCACTTAATGTTTATATATTCTTGAATTGTTCATTGGAAATAGAAGATTAAATTCTCAGAATATTGGAAAGCATACAAAATTGTATATACTCAATTTATCAGTCTACTGTAAATAATTCACCAAGTGTATGGTGACATTGTCTATAAAGAACGTGTGTGTACTTTCTACAAGTGTTCGTAAATAGGAAGTGGTGTTCTTTCTGCTTGTTGTAAAAGTTTCTTTGATCCAGGGAGATTCAAAGTCCGCCAAGGTATTCGGTGTTTGTGTTGGCAAAGGTCCTTTGAATCAGGTTGATTTAAAGTCCACCATATGTCTGTTGTGTTGTGTTAGAGGATTGTAGTAGAGCCTAGGGTTTAGGATGTACAAAGATATAACATAGTGAAATCCTTTACGGGGCGTGAAGGGACTAGGCGTACTCATGGTTAATAAGTGGAACTAGTATAATTTCTCGCGTCTCTTTTACTTTTTAGCACTTTTATTTTTTTTCATTATTGTTCTAAGTCCATATACACTTCATTTTGGAAAGTAAAATAATAAGAACATCTGAAAAGTAACGAGAAAAATTCATAAAACAAAATTCACCCCTCCCCCCTCTTAGGTTGCACTCTTATACTTACATATGTTTCCTTCGTTATGCCTTAAGAACTTGTTGCCTTAAAGAAAGAGGCTTAAAAAATGCTACCACCAAAAGAGGAAAAACAACGACAAATCCATAAGTGATGGCTAAGGAAATATCCTTTTATGACTTACCACAGAGGAGAAGAAAGGTCACTTAAAAGTAACAATTCACCCAATATCCATGAACTTAATATCTATAACTCTCTTCTAAACATAGTCTCTTATGAAGTGATGTTTAATCTTAATATGCTTGGTTCTGGAGAGTTGAAATAAATTCTTTGTTAGACAGATAGCCACCGTATTTTCACAGAAGATAGGGATACTGTTTCACAAATTTGATAATCCTCTAACTGATATTTCATCTAGAGTAGTTGTGTGCAACACTTAGTAGGATGGATGTATTATGCTTCAGCTGGAGGGAGAGAGAGAGAGAGAGAGAGAGAGAGAGAGAGAGAGAGAGAAGAGAGAGAGAGAGAGAGAGAGAGAGAGATAATTGCATGTCTCTTGCTATCCCGGGATATTAGGTTTTCACCTATAAATTGACAGTTTCCACTAGTGGACTTCCTTTCAGTTCTATCAGTATAATCAGCATCATAGAATCCAATTAGCTTATAATCTAGAGATTTCTTATAAAGAAGTCTCAGATTTGATGTTCCTTTTAAATACTTAAAGATTCTCTTAACTGCAATTAAATGGTTTCTCTAGGATCTGATTGGAATCTTGCATGCAGACAATGCTGAATAAAATATCAGGCATACAAGTAGTTAGGTAAAGCAAAGAACCAATCATACATATGTAAGAACGAAGTGCGCCTAAGAGGGGGGGGGGGTGAATTAGGTTCTTTAAAATTTTATCCAGTTTTATGATATGAAGTTGATAATATTTCTGGTTTGGAAATTTATGAAAGATGTAAAGGCGGAAAGATAAATGACACAAGGATATATCCTGGTTCCCTTCACAATCCGAGAGTACTCCAGTCCCCTTACGTAGTAAGAGATTTTCACTATGTTTGGTAACGTGTGCAAGAAATAACCAAAAACCAAGAACAATCCTCTTGGACCAAGAACAATCCTCTTGAATTTTCACTAAGTCACCCTATGAGAACAATCCTCTCAATGTGACTAATATTGCTTTCTAACAATCCTAGAAAGCAATGATACAACAAGTATAATTTTTGTATAAGAGTTTGAATAGATGAGATATATCAATCACTTGATTGATCTTCTCTTTCAAGTAAAACAAATCACAAGGATAATATTAGTGCTCAATGTGTATGAATATATGAGAGTATTTTTCTGAAATATGTATGTAACAATGTTGGAAAAATATCTCAATGAAAGTTGATGTATATACGAACACTTTGGTTAAAAGTTGGTATATTTGAAGTTTGTAATTTGTATGAAAGAGGTTAGTGATAAAATCTGAAAAGTATAGTATATATAGGAGACTTTATACCCTTTAGAAAGGCTGCATATAAGTGGAACAATGCAATGGTCAAGGGCAAGAGATATGAATTCGTATGGCACTGAATAACAATAAAGAAGTGCCACTGGTTCAGGTGTAACCGATTACCTGAAGGATGTAACCGGTTACATGGTTACGTTATGGCCCAGAAATTCAAAAACTTGATCATGTAACCGGTTACTTAAATGATGTAACCGGTTACATCATATTGAAAATGATCAAATATAAAGGGTTTTTTTGCTACTGCCAGGGATGTAACCGGTTACATGATATTGGTAACCGGTTACATGAACTTAAAAGACCAAAAATAGTGTTTTGTAAAAGGGTAAGTGTTTATGGTATGTATTTGATATTTTGGTAATGCATTTGACTAAATGTTTTGAGCACTAACAAATATCAATGCAAAGAGTTTTAGCTTGTACCCATATAAGTTTAAGATCAATTACTTTGAGTCTTTAATCTTCATGAAATTTGTAAGCAATCTTTGATCCTTATGCAATTTGTCTTGGCTCATCCTTTTTTATATTCTTGAAATATGTTATCTTCATCAAAACAAAGTCTTTAAGCAATTTTGGAGAAGCCTGAAAATACATTCTCCCCCTTTTTAATGATGACAACCAATGAGCCTTTGAGCTTTGTTATTTTTGTCCAAGAGTATCTCCCCCTATCTTGATATCTCCCCCTATCTTGATAGCCTTTCTTTACTTATATATGGACTGCATAAAAGTTGGACAAAAAGCAACATACAAGCAATATACATACCAACCAAGCTCTTCTCCCCCTTTGGAATTATCAAAAAGGATAGGGAAAAGAAGATATAACAATTTTTACTAAATAATATAGAGGTTGAATATAAGTGGGTAATACAGAGTGATGTGGGTAAATAGTAAAATGTGAGTGGGTAGTAAAAGATAGGTTGAATCTTGACTAAGTGAGAAGGATGAATGTTGACCAAGCATTTAAGAGAATTCAACCATAATTAAAGTAGTAGAAGATAAAAATAGAAGGTATATATAAAACAACATTTATGGAAAAAACACAGTGATGTAACCTGTTACTTACTTCATGTAACCGGTTACATGGTGTGAAAAAAGAAAAACAGAATCAAATAAAATGTAAGTTACAGTGATGTAACCGGTTACCTACTTCATGTAACCGGTTACATGGTGCAGAAATGACCACACAGAGGCAAAAATACATATACGCACAGTAATGTAACCGGTTGCTTACCTTATGTAACCGGTTACAGGATGCAAAAAAAATGAGAATTAAAAGCAATAAAAACATATTTTTGCACATGTAACACATATAGAACCTTCACAAATGAAATTGTGAAGATTTATTAAGGTAGAGGAATATATAACATGCACCTTAAGTGATGAATATGCGTGTCATACGTCATGTTCGTCCAAAACCCCAAGTTCTCTCCGAATCTTGAAGAAGGGTTCTTTGGCAAGTGGTTTTGTGAAGATATCTGCTAACTGATTATGTGTATCTACAAAAGTGACTTCAACATCTCCTTTAAGCACATGATCGTGAATAAAATGATGTCGAATGTCTATGTGTTTGGTACGAGAATGCATGACCGGATTCTTTGTAATATTTATCGCACTTGTGTTGTCGCATCGAAGAGGTATGCAACCAAGATTTACTCCGTAGTCACTAAGTTGTTGTTTTAGCCATAAGATTTGAGCGCAACAACTACCGGCCGCAATGTATTCTGCTTCAGCCGTACTAAGTGCTACACAGGCTTGTTTCTTGCATGACCATGAAACTAAAGCATTTCCTAAGATGTGACATGTTCCACTCGTACTTTTGCGGTCAGTTTTGCAACCTGCATAGTCTGCGTCAGAATAACCAAGTAAATTACATACACTACCTTTAGGATACCATAATCCGGCATTTGTTGTTCCCTTCAGATATTTCATAATCCTTTTCACCGCCATGAGATGAGATTCTTTCGGTTTTGCTTGAAAGCGAGCATACAAACAAACACTAAACATTATGTCAAGACGACTTGCCGTCAAATATAATAACGGACCGATCATACCTCGATACTTTGTAATATCAATAGAGACACCGGATTCGTCTTGATCAACATAAGTTTCGGATCCCATTGGTGTAAACATTGCTTTACAACTATCCATGTCGAATCTTTTCAACAACTCTTTGCAATACTTTGATTGGTTGATGAAAATGCCATCCTTTAGTTGCTTGATTTGAAGTCCAAGAAAATAGTTCATCTTTCCCATCATGGACATTTCAAATTCTCCTTGCATTATGGATGAGAATTCTTCACATAATTCTTTGTTGGTTGATCCGAAGATGATATCGTCAACATATACTTGAACTAATAAAGTATGGTTCTTAATTTTCTTTATGAACAATGTCTTGTCAACTTTACCTTTTTCAAAGCCATGTTCGCATAAAAAGTTGCTAAGACGATCATACCATGCTCTTGGTGCTTGCTTTAATCCATAGAGTGCCTTTTTCAACTTGTAGACATGTGAGGGATGCTTGAAGTCTTTAAAGCCCCGGGGTTGTTTGACATAGACTTCTTCATTGATATAGCCATTCAAGAATGCGCTCTTGACATCCATTTGAAAAAGCTGAAAATTTAAAGAGCAAGCATAAGCAAGTAAAAGACGAATAACTTCTAACCTTGCAACGGGAGCGAAAGTTTCTTCAAAGTCGATTCCTTCCTCTTGATTATACCCTTGAGCCACCAACCTTGCTTTGTTTCAAACAATTATACCATTCTCATCAAACTTGTTCTTAAACACCCATCTTGTACCTATGATGTGTTTATCACTTGGTCTAGGAACAAGTTCCCAAACTTGATTCCTTTCGAATTGGTTTAACTCTTCTTGCATAGCAATTATCCATTGATCGTCTCCTAAGGCTTCATCAACTTTGGAAGGTTCAATTTGAGAAACAAACGCCGTATTCTAACAAGCATCTTGAAGATTTAGTCTTGTTGTAACGCCTTGACTAATGTCACCAATAACTTTATCAATTGGATGATCTCTATGAGTTCTCCATTCTTTCGGTAGATCGTTGACATTTGTATTTGGTTGTGAAACTTCTTCTTGTTGTTCCGATGGATCTTTGTTGGTATCTTTGGAAGAAATTTCTTGAGGGATTTCTATTATATCATCATCATCATCACATATAATAATATCCTCCTTGGAGGGGTTAGATTCATCAAAAGATACATGCATTGATTCTTCAATTTTTAAAGTTCTTTTGTTATAAATTCTAAAAGCTTTACTAGTAAGAGAATAACCAAGAAAAATACCTTCATCGGATTTTTCGTCAAACTTACCAAGATTATCTTTGTCATTGTTAAGGACAAAGTATTTGCATCCAAAGATGTGAAAATAAGCAATGTTTGGTTTCCTACCTTTAAATAGTTCATATGGAGTCTTCTTTAAGATAGGACGAATATTAACTCTATTACTTACAAAACATGCCGTGCTCACCGCATCCGCCCAAAAATACTTAGGAAGATTTGAGTCGCTAAGCATTGTTCTTGCAAGTTCAACAAGTGATATATTCTTTCTTTTAACAACTCCATTTTGTTGAGGAGTTCTTGGTGCCGAGAAGTTGTGGGATATTACATGTTCTCCGCAAAATTCTTCAAACGAAGCATTTTGAAATTCTCCACCATGATCACTTCTTATGGAGGCGATTGTTAATGATTTCTCATTTTGAATTTGTTTGGCATATTTCTTGAATGCCTTAAATGCGTCATTTTTCTGCACTAAAAAGAATGTCCAAGTGTATCTAGAAAAATCATCAACAATAACTAAAGCATATAAATTACCTCCGAAGCTTCTTGTTCTTGATGGACCAAATAAGTCCATGTGTAACAGTTGTAGTGGCCTAGAAGTGGACACCACATTTTTGGATGTGAAAGTTGACTTGGTTTACTTCCCCTTTTGACATGCATCGCAAAGCCTATCTTTGATGAATTTTATCTTTGGCAATCCAATGACAAGGTCATGTTTTACTAACTTATTCAAGTGCTCCATGTGAATGTGAGGAAATCTCTTATGCCATAACCATGAGTCGTTGTTATTTGCCACAAGACTCTTAACCTTCAAAGAAACATCGTCAAGGGAAATCATGAAAATATTATTAATTCGCTTACCTATAAGCATTACCTCTTGTGTGATTTCGTCTTCAATTAAGCATTCATCTTTTGTGAACCTTATTTTGAATCCTTTGTCCCAAAGCTGGCTTATGCTTAAGAGATTGTGCTTTAGTCCTTCGACATATAGCACATCTTCGATGGATATGAAATTTGGTGCACCTACTTTGCCTATGCCAAGAATTCTTCCTTTGTTGTTATCTCCATAAGTAACATAACCCTTGGCCTTAAGCTTTAGATCTGAAAATTTGTGCACATCACCGGTCATATGCTTGGAGCATCCACTATCCAAATACCAAAGATTTGTTGTGGCCTTCAAGCATACCTACAAAACAAAGTTAATTTTTGTTAGGTACCCAAATTGCTTTGGGTCCTTTATAATTAGTTCCTTTCTCAACCCAAACATAATGCCCTTTTGCTACACTAAAATTTATAATGTAGCAAGCATTAGGTGTATGGCCAATAATACCATAATAAAAACAGGTTGGTTCAAAATTGCTTTTATATCTAGGAAAGAAAGACTTTTTCTTGATAAAATTTTTCTTTTTAGGATGTTGATGCACTACTTTTGGTGTGTTGTCTCTTTCTTTTGGAGGTTGATCCTTAGGGCTTACAAAGATAGTTTTACTTGTACTTGGTTTAGAAAATTTGGAGTAACCAAGTCCACTTTTGTCATTTGAGTACCTTTGTTGGCTAAGAACCCCTTCCAAACCAATTTATCCTTTTTCATATATTTCAAGGACTCTTTTAAGTTGGACAATTTGGAACGAGAGAGACTCACACTCTAGACATACAAGATTCTTCTTTTCACTAATCATCTCTTGTTTCTTATTTTCAAGAACTTCAATCTTCTCTTCCAAGGAAGAAATTTGTTTCTTTTGAGACGACATAGTTTTATAAAGAATTTTGAATTCATTTAATAATTCATTAATTGCATCTTGTGCATCATCATCAAAAAGAGAAAAATTGTTACTAACCTCTTCTTCATCATTGGAATGATGTGAGGCCATTAGCGCCAAGTTTGCACATTCCTCGCTATCCGATCCAGATGAAGAGCTAATTTCATTGTCCTCCCATGCAAGATATGCCTTTTTATTCTTGAAGTCCTTCTTGCTCTTGAATCCTCCTTTCTTTGAAAGTTTAGGACATTTCGGCTTTATGTGGCCTTGTTTTCCACATTCGTAGCATGTTACATCTTGCGTAGATGTGGTGGCCTCCTTCTTCCTGAAATGTCTATTCTTTTTAGCGTTAAAGGATTTATCATTTTTGTTAAAGAACTTATCGATCCTTTTAACAAGGAGCATGAAATTCTCATCTTCCTCCAATGCGTCATCATCTTTATCTTCTTTTGCGTCTACCTTCAAGGCAATCCCTTTAGATTTCTTTTCTTGGTTTTCATGTTTCTCAAGCCTACCGAGTTCTAACTCATGTTCTTGAAGTTTGCCAAAGAGAGATACGGACGTCATTGTTGAGAGACTTTTCTTTTCGGAGATAGCTCTCACCTTCGGTTGCCATTCTCGAGTTAATGATCTTAGTACTTTAAGATTGAGATCGTCATTTGTAAATGTTTTTCCGAGAGCAATCAAGTGGTTTGTCAGGTGAACAAATCTCTTTTGTAGCGCCACGATGGATTCTCCGGGAAGCATTCTAAACATCTCATATTCTTGACTTAATGTATTCAACCTTGATCTCTTTACTTTGGCGGTGCCTTCATGTGTCTCCACTAAGGTGTCCCATATTTCTTTTGCCGACTTGCATTGAGATATGCGGAAGAACTCATCCATGCTTAAAGCACTTTGAAGAATGTTTACTGTTTTCTTTTCATTTAAGATTTTTTTCTTATCATCTTCATCGTACGAACTCTTTATCTTTGGAATACCAACGCCATTGATCACACTCGTAGGATTATGTGGGCCATTTTCAACGGCTTCCCATATGCCTTCTCCTTGGGCTTCTAGATGTGCCTTCATACGGATCTTCCAAAATCAAAATATTCTCCAGAGAATAGTGGTGGTTTGTTACTACTTCCACCGTCTTTAAAAACCGGATTCGTGCTTGCGGAAGCCATGCGGATCTTTTAGGAACAAGTTACCTATAACCTGCTCTGATGCCAATTGTATGAACGAAGTGCGCCTAAGAGGGGGGGGGGGTGAATTAGGTTCTTTAAAATTTTATCCGGTTTTATGATATGAAGTTGATAATATTTCTGGTTTGGAAATTTATGAAAGATGTAAAGGCGGAAAGATAAATGACACAAGGATATATCCTGGTTCCCTCACAATCCGAGAGTACTCCAGTCCCCTTACACAATAAGAGATTTTCACTATGTTTGGTAACTTGTGCAAGAAATAACCAAAAACCAAGAACAATCCTCTTGGACCAAGAACAATCCTCTTGGATTTTCACTAAGTCACCCTATGAGAACAATCCTCTCAATGTGACTAATATTGCTTCCTAACAATCCTAGAAAGCAATGATACAACAAGTATAATTTTTGTATAAGAGTTTGAATAGATGAAATATATCAATCACTTGATTGATCTTCTCTTTCAAGTAAAACAAATCACAAGGATAATATTAGTGCTCAATGTGTATGAATATATGAGAGTATTTTTCTGAAATATGTATGTAACAATGTTGGAAAAATATCTCAATGAAAGTTGATGTATATATGAACACTTTGGTTAAAAGTTGGTATATTTGAAGTTCGTAATTTGTATGAAAGAGGTTAGTGATAAAATCTGAAAAGTATAGTATATATAGGAGATTCTATACCCTTTAGAAAGGCTGCATATAAGTGGAACAATGCAATGGTCAAGGGCAAGAGATATGAATTCATATGGCACTGAATAACAATAAAGAAGTGCCACTGGTTCAGGTGTAACCAGTTACCTGAAGGATGTAACCGGTTACATGGTTACGTTATGGCCCAGAAATTCAAAAACTCGATCATATAACCGGTTACTTAAATGATGTAACCGGTTACATCATATTGAAAATGATCAAATATAAAGGTTTTTTTTGCTACTCCCAGGGATGTAACCGGTTACATGAACTTAAAAGACCAAAAATAGTGTTTTGTAAAAGGGTAAGTGTTTATGGTATGTATTTGATGTTTTGGTAATGCATTTGACTAAATGTTTTGAGCACTAACAAATATCAATGCAAAGAGTTTTAGCTTGTACCCATATAAGTTGAAGATCAATTACTTTGAGTCTTTAATCTTCATGAAATTTGTAAGCAAGCTTTGATCCTTATGCAATTTGTCTTGGCTCATCCTTTTTGATATTCTTGAAATATGTTGTCTTCATCAAAACAAAGTCTTTAAGCAATTTTGGAGAAGCTTGAAAATACAACATATGAAAAGCTTTTTATCTACTTTAGAGTTTTTTTCCTCCTTGTTCAGGCTACAAGTATGATGCATAATAGTTGTCATAATCTTACAATCTTCAAGATTAAACTTCTTCAAAATATCCTTTGTATATTTGGATTGATGAACATAAGTCCCATCCTTGCCTTGATTGATTTGGATTCCCAGGAAGAATTTTAGTTCTCCTATCATGTTCATCTAGAATTCAGCCTGGATAGCCTTCGAGAATTCTTGACACAAAGAGGCATTAGTGGAACCAAAAATTATGTCATCAACATAAATTTGAACAATATTTCCTTGTTCAGAGTCTCCTTGAACAATGTAGTGTCAACTTGCACCTTTTCAAAACCATGTTTCAACAAGAAGTTACTTAGTATCTCATACCAAGCTCTAAGAGCTTGTTTGAGTCCATAAAGTGATTTCTTTAGTTTAAACACATAATCTAGGTGGACTGAATCCTCAAACCCATGGGGTTGTTTGATAGATACATCTTCAGAAATGAGTATATTCAGAAAGGCACTCTTAACGTCCATTTGATAAAGAATAATATTATGATTGACAATATAAGAGAGAAGAAGTTTGATTTCCTCTAACCTTGCTACAACATCAAAGGTTTCATAGAAATCTATACCTTCCTGGTGACTATAGCCTTGAGCTACCAGTAGAGCCTTATTCCTTACCACTTCTCCTTGTTAATTTAGCTTGTTTCTGAACACCCACTTTGTTCCAATAATGTTCTTCTGATCTGGTCTTGGAACCAAAACCTAAACATCATTTCTATGGAACTCATTCAGCTCTTCTTGCATGGCCATAATCCATCCATCATCTGATAAAGCCTCATCTATAGAAGTTGGCTCAATAAAGGAAATAAACTCTAGCATACAATTATCATCTTTGAAAGTTGATCTAGTTATCAAGGGATCATCCTTATTTCCAATGATTAAATATTCTAGATGAGAATCTTTATATTTGAAGGACTTTTTGGGTTGTGTAGGAATTTATGAACCATTTTGGTCTTCTTCTTAATCCTCCATTTCTAGAAGAGCTTCAAACATATGATCAGTTTCTAGTTCAACAACTTTTGAACCTATGACTTCTAAGATACTAACTTCTGAAGGTTCAGCCCCTAGATGTTCTTCAAAAACCTGAAAATCTACAACCCTTTCAACAAGTTCTGACATATCATGGTAAGGCCATTCATCATTAAATCTTACATGTATAAACTCTTTAACCATCTTGGTTTCAGAGTTATACATTTTGTATGCCTTAGAGAGATCAGAGTATCCTAAAAAGATAGCCTTTTGAGCCTTAACATCAAATTTCTTTAAATAGACTTTGTTGTTCAGAATGTAACAGGTACATCCAAACTGATGAAAGTAAGATATGCTTGGCTTTCTTACGTTGAACAATTAATATGATGTTTTTTTAGAATTGGTCTAATATAGATCCTATTATGAACATAATAAGAAGTATTGACAACTTTTGCCCATAAGTATTTTGGAAGATCATTCTCATGGATCATGGTTCTAGCCATTTATTGTAGTGATATATTCTTTCTTTCTACAACCCCATTTTGCTGTAGAGTTCTAGGAGAAGAGAAGTCATGGATAATTCCATGTTTATCATAAAATATTTCAAAAGATTCATTTTCAAATTCACCACCATGATCACTTCTAACTTGTAGAATTTTTAGTTCCTTTTCAGATTGAACTTGTGTCCAGAAGATGCTGAATACTTTATATGATTCATCTTTGGATCTGAGGAATTTAACCCAAGTCCATATATTATAATCATCAACAATGACCAATCCATACTTCTTCCCATTGATTGAAGCAGTCCCAACAGGACCAAATAAATCGATGTGAAGTAGTTCTAACGGTCTAGAGGTTGAGACAATATTTTTAGATTTGAAAGATGTTTTGTTAATCTTTCCTATTTAACATGCTTCACAAAGATCAATTGAACGATGTAGAGGGGTATTCGTTACCATTAGAGATATTGACTAAATCCAAGGTAAATCATACAAGTCGAGTCGCCACCGCACTTCTATTTATCCAAAGGAATGGTTAGAAAGCGAACAAAAACCTAAAAGTTTTATCAAATAAAAAACTAGTAAAAATGTTAGAGATCTGGGTAAAGGGGGTTAGTTATGCAATGAGAAGGTATTAGGCACCTAAAGCATCCTAGGTACTCCTAGGGAGCCCTTTTCACATTTGTTGCAAAAGTTATTGTTTTTTGTGAAAATTTATGTGTGCAAACATGATTGAAGGGATGAGAAAAGCGTGTATGTTTATCTAATGTACTACTTACTAAAAGAAGGGTCAAAAGAAAATGACTCGCACGGACGTCGCATCCACTGCATATGTATCTCATCTGAATCTGAGAATCAGAGTCTTCGTAGCTCGGCTATCTATGGGTTAAAGAGGAGTGTGCTCGCTAAGACATCGCGTCTTATGCCTACCTATCTCATCTAGGATGAAAATCAGAGCAAAACATAGTTCAACCACCTATGGGGTAAGGGTTGTGTTTTGGGGTGAACGACGTTACTACGCAATCTACCGGATGCTCGACCTTTGGAGACTTACTCGCCTGTAGTAGAAGGAGATAATGTGTTCTTAGGAGAAGAAAAATCAATGAGTTAGGGGTGTTTCGGGATGCTCATGCAAAAAGGCAGTCCTAGATGAAGGAACCGCGCTACCTTAATTGACATGCCACGAGAGGCTATACGAAACCTAAGAAATCGGTAACATGCGGGAAAAGTAAAGGGATCGAGAGATCTACCGTACAGATAAAGATCCGAAGCAACAACAAATAAAGGAATAAGAAACCCAGAGATCTCTCCCAAGCTAGACACCATCAAAGAAAGCGAGTCAGTACAGGTAATCGGAATAAACCTCCAGGTGGTATCCCACAAATAAAGTGGAACACCAGGCAAGCCATCTCTGCAAGAGTCATATGAGCCCTCACAAAACAAAACTCAACAAACAGGTTAGAGAAACAAGATAGGGTAATCAAGAGTTGCCCCCAAATCAAAATGTAACCACATGAATCATGCCATTAAAATTCACAAAAAGCTCACAAAAAGCAACCAAGGGTAGGAGGCCTAAACCTCTTGTCGAACACATGCATCAAAAGGGTATCAAATTCACCCATAATACCTCATACATTCAGAGCATTCAAATTAAAAGCATAAAGTAATGGGAATAAGGAAAACCTGACTGGAGAGATCGAATGAAATTGAATTGCCCGGTTGGGTTTGCAAAGCAATCTGAGGGTTTATATGAGAGGGAATTGGTTCTTTGCAGATGAGTTCCCTTCAGTCTCTAGAGGTTGCTCTGAACTCTGTTAGCTCTTCTCTCACTATCTTTTTCCTGCCAGGGTAATAGGAATAGAATTGCCTTTTGTTTCACTGAAACTCTGAATTTATAACCTGATTTTTGTGGACCTGTGGGCTCAAATGAGAGAGGCCCAAGTCCAAAAATTTTCTGTTATATTTTATTTATTTATTTATTCTTTTTTCTTTCGTTTTTTTTAAACACGTGGGCTTCGCCTAGCGAGCATGACAGTTCAAGAAATTCCTCTGAGCGTAGGTGATTCTGGTGGCTTTTCTTGGGACTCGCTAGACGACCCATTCTGCTCGCCTAGCGAGCATGACAACTCATGAACAAACTTTTGCTCCTTCAAGATTAACGTTTTGACTGACGAATAGACCCCATTTGAACCTGTTGGAAGTATCTCAAGTCATTCCCTTGTGTTGACTGATCATCTAAATAGAACTCACAAAGTGTCTTGGATGATACTCAAGCTTCAAACAAAAGATGTTAGTGACACATTTTTGTGCTTTTGGTTAGTAAACAAAAGTAAGAGAAACAATGATATATAATTCAAGCATGCTTGGTGATCTCAAACCAATCACAAGGAGTCCCACTCAAAGGCAAAGGGAACCAAGATGCTAAAGATCCTTGAGGCTATGCAAATGCGATGTTATGATGCCATGGGGGATCTTAGGGTCAAAATTGGGGTCTTACAGATGCCCCTATTTAAGGTCATTCTAGCCGGAGAAGTGAAGGTTAAAATCTTCGTCTCGACGGGGTAGAATGGGCTTAAATAATAACAAAGAGACGAATTTTGGTCCCTAAGAGACCTCATGATGCAAATGTAGGTATGAAAAATGGTAACACTCTGTGGAGATATGTGTCCACAAAAGCAAAGAAATCAGAAGCCACTGATAATCCATATGAGCAATTCACTCCATGAGACCAAGACCCTGGGGACTCTCCTGGGGATAGAAAAGGGATAAAAATGCGTGAGCAGGTCATGACTCAAAGCGTGGGGAACAGAATTCCAAAGGCAAAAGATCCAATGGAAAGACTCGAGCTGACTCGAAGATGCATGTATTGGGGAATATGCCAATACAGCAAAAAACTATCCACAACGGATACTTCGGATAAAATCCAGATGAAAACAATCCACTAAGGGACTTCACTGGGGATGTCCACAAGGCTCCTGGGGAAGCAGCGGGACGAGGTATTACCGGTTACTGGGTAATAAGCTCAAGGAGACATGTGATCTGAACGCCAGGTATGAGGGTGAGAGATACAACATGCTCAGGAAGAGATGAATATCCAAGACCGGTATAAGGGTGAGAGATATCAAAACTTCAAAACGTCTGAGGAAAACCTAAAAGGTATACTTCAACTCAGGGATTCTGACTCCACAAGGGACAAAAAGTCATAATAGGGAGCAGAGAGGAAGGAACACCAGGGATACCGGTTACTGGGCATATAATAGGTGATCAACCAAAGCGTGAATTGGGGAATATTCCCAAGACACTCATCATCCAAAAGAGGGCTAAAAGCAAACTCGATTACAGGATGGATATTCGACTCCACAAAGGGGATGCAAATCTTACTCAACTAGGGAAGAACAAAAGGCTTCAGACCCGAGAGTGCATGAGATATACTATCTATTACCGTCAGAACATAGATAATATACTCGCATGGACGATTATCCACAACCGGTTACTGGGTTAATAAAGGATAAATCGACCGAAAAGAAAAGGCATCGGGATACCGAAACTAGGTATATAATGATGACCAATTCAGGGGAGAAACAATCGTTACCAATAACAACAAGGTAGACGAGAGATGACCCGCTGAAGATAACTGTCACTAATTAAAGATGAGCAAAAATAGTTACTCTGCAAAAAGGGAAGAAATAGGGTTTACAACTACCGGTATGAGGGTAGAGAAACACAGACTCCGTCGGGGATAATAATTACTAATTATTGAGCAATTATTCATTTACCACAGGGAAACAGGAAAAGAGTCTCAAGAGACCGATCTAGGATCAAACTAGATAGGCACACCAAATCAAGACTTGTCCCGGTGAGGATATAACTCAATGGGGGAAAACCATCCCAGTATATATGTTGGGAAGGAACAAAAACAATCAACATCCACGAGGATATAACCCGGTGGGGAATATGGAAGAAAGGATAGACGCTTTCTGCCTATGGAGCTGACTCTATATGGAGAGATCAGACACACACATCTGCTTGGGGGAATATATCACCAAATAGCAGGAGACAACAAACAACGATAATGCAACATGAATATCTGAATGTTATAATTATGCATGAATATGCGTGGTTTATGTATGATGTGTGCTGACAAACAGACATATCTAACACAACCAGGTCCAGTAATCAACCACCCGATACTACATCTCAGGAGAGAAAGCCAAGTTCACCGGAGAGTATCCAATCTGCTGTGGATAAGAGATACCAGGAAGCAAAGAACTCTGCAGGGGATGAATCATCAATCATTCCAGCTGGGGACGAGAGTTATTACATACAAGGTCCACCACACCAACAAGTCTATTGGGGAATCTATCCGAGGAGATAAAGGATTTATCGGGATCAACCACCAAATACCGCTCTTGCCCAAAGAGATCCAAGCTGCTGAGGAAGAAAGATTGCTACTCTGCTGAAGGGAAGAAAGGTGACTCTCAACAAGCAATCCACTTGGTAGGATAAACCACAAGGGGTTCTGGAGGGAGGAGATACAGTCATGCCAGGAATATGGACAAAAATCTTACCCTGTTGGGGATCGTACCACCCTTGGGAGAGCACTGAGGAACTCCTAAGTATCCTTTCGTCATTGTGAATGTTCACTTTGTTTAAAAACAAATTATAAAAAATTTGATCGTTTAAAACAATGATATTTTCTTAATCAAAACATGAAAAACATTTGTTGAATAGAAACAGATAAGAGTGTCAATAATTGGATAAAAGGCTCAAATTTATTTGATAGAATGGTAGTCTGCGAATGGCAAGCCTCCATAGATCTTTACAAATTTGAAATTGGTGATATATATTGGAAAAAGGGCTACATTGAACATAATGACCATTTCTCCACCAATTCTGAATCCGATGTATTTGAATCTTTGGCTGATAATGAGCAAGGATCTCTGACGGACGACAGTTGTAGAACAAAGTCTTGTCAGGATGCAGTTACTTGCCAAATCCCTAATTTTTGCCTAGATTGCCCCAGGATGAGGTACTCAATCTAGAGGGATACCTATATTCATTTTTCATGTCTCTAACTTTTGCCTGGATCGCCCTTTCGGGTTTTCAATCCACCGAGACGCTCATTTTTGCCTAAGCCGCCCTTTCGGGGTTTCAACTTAGCGAGCTATTCAGTTTTTTATTTTTTATTTTTATTTTTTTTCGGCGAAGTATTTCTTGACTGCATCTGAATTCACAGGACGAGTGAAATCCTCCCCATCCATAGTTGTAAGTATCAAAGCACCGCCTGAAAAGGCTCTCTTAACAACATACGGACCCTCATAGTTCGGAGTCCACTTGCTCCTGGAATCGGGCGCAAAAGACAAAACTTTCTTGAGCACAAGGTTACCTTCTCAGAACACACGAGGCTTGACCTTCTTATCAAAAGCTTTCTTCATTCTCTGCTAATATAACTGACCATGGCACATGGCAGTCAATCTCTTCTCTTCAATCAAGTTTAGCTGGTCATAATGATTCTGAACCCATTCAGCATCAGTCAACTTGGCTTCCATCAAGACTCTCATTGATGGGATCTCCACCTCTACTGGGAGTACGGTCTCCGATCTTGACTTAGCGATCATATCGTCAACGTACACCTCAATCTCCTTGTGCATCAAGTCATGGAACAAGGTGGTCATAGCTCGTTGATACGTGGCTCCGGCGTTCTTCAAATCGAAGGGCATCACTCGATAACAGAATGTTACCCAAGGTGTGATGAATGTTGTCTTCTCCATATCCTCGGGTGCCATTTTAATCTGATTGTATCCGGAAAATCCATCCATAAACGAGAAGACTTTGAATTTAGCTGTATTATCTACCAACATATCAATATGTGGTAGAGGGAAATCATCTTTCGGACTAGCTTTATTCAAGTCTCTATAGTCCACACACATCCGGACTTTTCCATCTTTCTTAGGCACGGGCACAATATTGGCCACCCATTGAGGATATATAGAAGTCACCAGGAACCCCGCATCAATTTTCTTCTGAACTTCCTCTTTGATCTTCACTGCCATATCAGGATGAGTTCTTCTGAGCTTCTGCTTTACAGGCACGCACTCAGGCTTTAAAGGTAGGAAATGTTGCACAATATCAGTATCTAGACCAGGCATGTCTTCATATGACTAGGCAAAGACGTCAACATATTCTCGTAGCAACTTAATTAACCCCTTCTTAACAGATTCTTCCAGAAGTTCCCCAATCTTTACCTCTCGCACACAATCTTCAGACCCCAAGTTAACTGTTTCTAGATTCTCAAGATGCGGCTGAATGATCTTCTCTTCATGCTCAAGTAGCCGGGTGATCTCATCAGGAATCTCTTCAACCTCATCTTCCTCTGCCTCAAATACAGGGAATTCAAAATTGGGAGATGGTGTTGGGTCATTATGTTCAATGGGTTTAGAAATCAACCTGCATAATGATTTTGGATATGAAAAGATTTAGAATTCAAACAAGGCAAATCATTATGCAGATGAAAAGATTGATTTTATTCCATTTTGAGGTTTTATGTGATCACCAATTTCATGCAAAAGCGAAAAGGGAAAATAAATGGAAAAACAAACATTTAACATGAATTTATTGAATGAAAATATCATTGTATTTATGTTGCCAACAATGTTATCACTCCTCCTTTTGGCATGAGAGAAGGGCTTTTAAACAAAGTGATCATTACGTTGACTTATGGACAACTGTTGGAATATCCACAGCGACCCAATTGTTGCAGACCCCTCCAGGGATGATGAAGTTGCCAGAATCCTTTGTATCTTCTTCTAAAACGGCAACAACCTCCTCATCTAGACCACTGTGGATGAAACCTCCACTCTTGAATAACCCTTGCTTGTTGAAAGTACCAGAAGAAAAGCCTATGCCAGCCCGGGACTCGTTGTCTTCTAACTCAATCATTTTTCCTAAGCCAGTGGTTGCACCACACTCAATGGCCAGCTTTGCATCTTTGTAGGAAGCAAATGAAGGAGCTCTTTTCTCAATAGGCTCAACTATAGATAAAGCTTGGAAAGGAGTTTCAATTTCAACCTCAGCATCTATATAAGAGAAGGAAGACAAATGGCTAACCAGGAGAGCCCTTTCTCCCCCTACCACCACCAGCTTCTTGTTTTTCACGAATTTCAGCTTCTGGTGTAGGGTGGATGTCACGGCGCCTGCCTCGTGAATCCATGGTCTGCCTAAGAGACAACTATACGATGGGTGAATGTCCATAACCTGAAAGGTAATCTGGAAATCACTTGGTCCGATCTTGATTGGGAGATTAACTTCCCCAATCACAGTTTTGCGAGACCCATCGAAAGCCTTCACAACTACTCCACTCTGCCTCATGGGAGGCCCTTGATATGATAGCTTTGAGAGAGTGGACTTTGGCAATACGTTCAATGATGACTCGGTGTCCACCAGCATATTGGACATGGCGCCGTCTTTGCAATTCATAGATATATGTAAAGCCAAGTTGTGGTCTCTTCCCTCCTCAGGGAGATTAGAGTCACAAAAGCTCAGGTTGTTGCAAGCAGTAATGTTTGCAACAATGCTATCAAATTGCTCCAAAGTGACATCGTGATCCACATACGCCACATCCAACACCTTCTGCAGAGCCTCTCGGTGTGGTTCTGAGTTTTAGAGTAAGGATAACACATATATTTTGGATGGCGTTTGTAGAAGTTGGTCTACAACATTGTACTCGCTCCTTTTGATGAGTCTCAGCATCTCATCACAGTCTTCTTTCACATTGCCACTCGGGCCAACAGAAGTAGGAGTTTTCAGTACGGAGGAGGGCTTAACAGCAAGTGCCGGATTCGGAGAATTCATAGTGTTCCCGATCGGGCGTTCAACAAAATCAACATTAATTTGAGGCTTCGGCGGTGCTGAAAATACACGGCCACTACGGGTCAAACCGCTAACATCGGCAATATTCACAACAGAAGAAGAGGGCAAGGACACCTCTTTCTCATTCTCTACTGCTACGGCGTTGTAGCGATAGGGAACTGCCTTTTCTGAGGAGTAAGGCACAGGACCAGCAGGCTTAATGATCAGAGCGGGAGAAGCCTTCTGCTTGCTACCATTGTACTTGATGATAACAGGCTCGAGTATCCGGAACACTGGGGAGATCACATTGACCTCAGGCTCATTTTCATCAACATTCTTGTTTTGAAGGATCTCAATGACTCCTTCGTCCAACATTTTCTGAACATCCTTGCGCACCTGGCAACAACCCAATCGGTTAACAGAGCAGACTCGGCATCTATCATGGTCATGCTCATAATGACTGTAGTCATACAACAAACGATGCATCTGAACCAAAGACTGTTGAATATGACTGACATATTTGACCTTGTATTTTCCAGGGAAACCCTGGACCATGTTGACAGATTTCCCATGTTCGGGCAATGGGTTCTTCTTCACATTAGGGCCTACGTCCTCAAAAAATAAAATACCACACCTCACAAGGTCTTGAACCTTGGTCTTCAAAGGGTAACAATTCTCCACGTCATGGCCGGGAGCACCAGAATGGTAAACACAATGTAACTCAGGCTTATACCACCACTGGGGGTTAGCAGGTATAGCCGGTGGGTCTCTCGGAGTAATCAACTTCCTTTCTATCAAAGAGGGATATAACTCCGCCTACGTCATAGGAATAGGATCGAAGGTGACCCTTTTCCTCTCGTAACTCGTGCTGGTTTGATTACTGTTTCGAGGCTGGTAGGCCTGCTGCTGCGGTCGGTGCTGTTGTTGCTGATATTGCGGATGTTGTTACTGATTGTTACTATGTTGCTGATACTGTTGATTGTCTCTGAAAACAGGTGCTATATGAGCCACCTGGTGCTGGTTACTGGCGGGACGCACAGTCTTCCTCCTCACAGAGGGTCTTCTTGGTTTCTCATGGGAGATCACAGCATGTGCCTCTCCATCTTTCTTCTTTGCAAACGCCCCATAACGTTTGGCAGAAGATCCTTCTTCTCTGGTTAACCGTCCTTCACAGACCCCTTCTTCTAGACGCATCCCCATATTCACCATCTCGGTGAAGTCAGAAGGAGCGCTAGCAATCATCCGCTCATAATAGAAAGAACTTAAAGTCTTCAAAAAGATCTTAGTCATCTCTTTCTCTTCTAGCGGAGGCACGATCTGTGCTGCCACCTCTCGCCACCTCTGGGCGTACTCCTTAAATGTTTCTTTATCCTTCTGGGACATGGCTCTCAATTGATCTCTATCGGGAGCCATATCCACGTTGTACTTGTACTGCTTGACGAAGGCTTCGCCGAGATCATTGAAGGATCGGATGTTCGCGCTGTCTAAACCCATGTACCAACGCAAAGTGACACCGGACAGATTGTCCTGAAAGTAGTGGATGAGTAGTTGGTCATTATCGATTTGAGTCGACATCTTCCTGGCATACATGACCAGGTGGCTGAGAGGACAAGTATTTCCTTTGTATTTTTCAAAATCAGGGACCTTGAATTTCACAGGGATCTTCACATTTGGAACCAAGCAGAGTTCGGCAGCAGACTTGCCGAAAAAATCCTTCCCTCTAAGAGTTTTTAATTCCTTGCGAAGCTCAAGAAATTGATCATTCATAGCATCCATCTTCTCATAAACATCTGGACCCTCAGACGGCTTAGAATGATAGATGGTGTCATCTACCCTGGGCAAAGTATGCACGACAGGAGGAGGAATGACAAGGACCGGGCTAGATGCCGGCAGAGAAGCAAAGGTAGGAACAGGACCCTCAGGCATGAAATTGGGAGGCATCCCCCATGGGAACCCGATTGGCATGGCTGTTGGAACAAAGTGTGCACTGGCAGCATGCACAGTAGAGGAGACAATCTCGGAGATAACTGTCCTCTGGGGAGGAGTTGAAGGTGTCGGAGAAGACTTGCTCTGGGCAGCCATGAGTGACTCCATTAGGGCAGTCAATCTGGCCACTTCCTCTTTGAGCTTGCGGTTCTCTTGCTCTAAGTGATCCATCAGTCTTGAAATGTTGGCTCTAGTGTAGTACCGGTGAGTCAGCTTGTCTTCAAAATAAATGAAGGACACAGAGTTAGACCACAGGGCAAGGGACCGAAAACAAAACCTGCTTATGCATATGATGCATGCAATGTTTGTGCATATGATTTGTTTTTTATTTCAAAGGAACTTTAGAGTTTTATTTGCAAATTCTGGAAATATTAAGCATTTTATCACATATGGAAATATCTCATCAAATAATATCAGGGAAAAGAAGTGCAGCATCGTCAATCATATACAAGAGAAAAGGAGAATAATCGTCTTATGGATCCCTAGAAACAATCATCTAAAGCTCGGGACACAGGAAGATAAGATGCGCGAAGCCTCTTCACCTCCCTCTCGTAGGCTGCCTCCATATCGGCCTTCTCTTTGGCGAGTCGATCATACCCCCTCTTCCAGAACTTAGAAGACTGAGGAAGTAGAGAAGTCCATACATCATCAGGGTCATCAATAACCTGATGCTCAAGAAACTCAATCAATGCATCCTTCTCCTTAATCTGCTGAAGCAACTCTTCACGTTCACGGATCCAGGCACGTGAACGGTCTTCGTCTCTCAACTCCTCTACTCCTTGATTAGGGAGGGTTGAAGGCCCAACCATAATCATAGGTGTAGGTCTCGGATACTCGTAAGGCATGAGATACTCAGACGCCCTCTTCCTAACCCAAACAGTGTAAGGCTCCAAAACGATGCAATTCTTAGGACCCAACTCTTTCCTTCCTTTCCTATGAATCTTGCGCCAAGCGCGAACCATCCTAGCTTTCAAGCCTTGGGGATCTTTACCATCCTGAAATAATACACCCTCTAACCGAATGTTATTGGGTTTATCCTTTAAGGGGAACCCAAGCTGCCGACGTGCCAAAACAGGATTGTAGTTAATCCCAATACATGTACCAAGAAGAGGTACATTGGAGAATTCGCCACAAGAGTCAATAATCTGCACACCATCATACACACGGTTATACCAAGAGATGTCATCATTAGTGAGAGACATAAGTCTCGTGGACCACCATAGACATTCCTTGTTCTCCTTGAAAGCGGCCGTCTGAGGTAAGTGAGAAATAAGCCACTTATACAACAGAGGCAAACAACACACAATGGCGCCACCACCCTTTGCATTCCTCATATGCAAAGAGAAGTAGGTATCGCCCAACAAAGTCGGAACGGGATTAAGAGTAGAGAAGATCCTAATAGCGTTCACATCCACAAACTTGTCGATGTTGGGGAACAATATCAATCCATAGATGAGAAGTACAAATATGGCCTCAAAGGCATCCTCACTCATGGCCTTCCCATACATAGTAGCTTGAGCAATGAGGAACTCAGAAGGGAGACCTTGAATTCCCCCTTTGGTAGTCATATGAGCACCAACCAGAGATTCATCTATGTGTAACATGCCAGCTATCTCTTGAGAAGTAGGAATACTCTCCAAGCCACTGAACGGCAACTGGTCTAGAATAGGTATACCCACAAGGTAAGCATACTCCTCAAGGGCAGGCAAAAGCTGGAAATCCGGAAACGTGAAGCAATGGTACAAGGGATCATAAAACTGCACCAATACACTCACCAATCCTTCATCCACCTGAGTAGTCAGAAGAGGAAGAAGCTTCCCAAAACGAGCTTTGAAACCCAAGGGATCTAGTACATAGGATGTCAAATTCCTTAGCTCTTTCAAGTCTGGTTGTCTGAAACTGTACTTCTTTGTATTCCTTCTTTGTCTTTCCATGTCTGAAAATTTTGCAAATAAACCCCTTAAGTTCCTTGAAATTTTTCTTATTTATTGATGATATGGATGCAAATGGGTGCATGAATGCATGAATGCAACAATCACACTCAAGGATCAAGCAAAGCACACCAAACAAAGGTCATGGGATGGATCATGTTATCCTTAATATCAATCATCCATTTTGGTGGATTATGGTTTACACCTTATCAACACCCAAGTTCCATTGATATTAAGGATTCATGAACGGATCAACCATGAATCAAGGGTTTGTTGTAATTCACGAGCATGGAGTTAGGTTAAGAACCACCCAAAAGGGAGTGTACTAGGGTTTAAACCTGCCAAACATGTTCTACAAGAGATTCCCATAGTCATCATCCCATCTTTCGTATATTATTGGAGAAACGACTACTCGTATTCCGAAAATATTCTCAAGAGAGACTCTTATGAGTGTAGTATCGCGTAACAATCGTATCAAATCTTACACTTGAACGACTTTCGCACTACATCCTAAGAATAGGCCAAGATGGGCTTGGTAAACTAAGGTCCTTGGCTTCTAAGGTCTATATTGGAAAGAGTAATGTCTAACCACAACTTACTTGTGTGACATTATTGATCCCAACATAACCTCCACCAAGTGAATGGACTTACAAGTCAACTTGCTAAGGAATAACTCCACACAAGTAGACAAGACTACGCCATTCTCCTATCCTAAGTGCACTCGAGTCCGGGTATAGAACTCATCTCACAAAGATCACCAAGCACACAAGGAATTAATATCAAGCAATTCAATCATTACATATAATACAATAATCCCAAATTGCACAAAAATATGTCACAAAACAAATACAATACAACAAGCATGAAAAGTCGGCAAAACCCACTAGGCAAATACACGTCCCCAGCAGAGTCGCCACTTTTCTGTAGCGGGGTATTCGTTACCATTAGAGATATTGACTAAATCCAAGGTAAATCATACAAGTCGAGTCGCCACCACACTTCTATTTATCCAAAGGAATGGTTAGAAAGCGAACAAAAACCTAAAAGTTTTATCGAATCAAAAACTAGTAAAAATGTCAGAGATCTGGGTAAAGGGGGTTGGTTATACAATGGGAAGGTATTAGGCACCCAAAGCATCCTAGGTACTCCTAGGGAGCCCTTTTCACATTTGTTGCAAAGATTGTTGTTTTTTGTGAAAATTTATGTGTGCAAACATGATTGAAGGGATGAGAAAAGCGTGTATGTTTATCTAATGTACTACTTACTAAAAGAAGGGTCAAAAGAAAATGACTCGCACGGACGTCGCATCCACTGCATACGTATCTCATCTGAATCTGAGAATCAGTGTCTTCGTAGCTCGGCTACCTATGGGTTAAAGAGGAGTGTGCTCACTAAGACATCGCGTCTTATGCCTACGTATCTCATCTGGGATGAAAATCAGAGCAAAACGTAGTTCGACCACCTATGGGGTAAGGGTTGTGTTTTGGGGTGAACGACGTTACTACGCAATCTACCGGATGCTCGACCTTTGGAGACTTACTCGCCTGTAGTAGAAGGAGATAACGTGTTCTTAGGAGAAGAAAAATCAATGAGTTAGGGGTGTTTAGGGATGCTCATGCAAAAAGGCAGTCCTAGATGAAGGAACTGCGCTACCTTAATTGACATGCCACGAGAGGCTATACGAAACCTAAGAAATCGGTAACATGCGGGAAAAGTAAAAGGATCGAGAGATCTACCATACGGATAAAGATCCGAAGCAACAACAAATAAAGGAATAAGAAACCCAGAGATCTCTCCCAAGCTAAACACCGTCAAAGAAAGCGAGTCAGTATAGGTAATCGGAATAAACCTCCAGGTGGTATCCCACAAATAAAGTGGAACACCAGGCAAGCCATCTCTGCAAGAGTCATATGAGCCCTCACAAAATAAAACTCAACAAACAGGTTAGAGAAACAAGATAGGGTAATCAAGAGTTGCCCCCAAATCAAAATGTAACCACATGAATCATGCCATTAAAATTCACAAAAAGCTCACAAAAAGCAACCAAGGGTAGGAGGCCTAAACCTCTTGTCAAACACATGCATCAAAAGGGTATCAAATTCACCCATAATACTGCATACATTCAAAGCATTCAAATTAAAAGCATAAATTAATGGGAATAAGGCAAACCTGACTGGAGAGATCGAATGAAATTGAATTGCCCGGTTGGGTTTGCAAAGCAATCTGAGGGTTTATATGAGAGGGAATTGATTCTTTGCAGATGAGTTCCCTTCAGTCTCTAAAGGTTGCTCTGAACTCTGTTAGCTCTTCTCTCACTATCTTTTTCCTGCCAGGGTAATAGGAATAGAATTTCCTTTTGTTTCACTGAAAATCTGAATTTATAACCTGATTTTTGTGGACCCGTGGGCTCAAATGAGAGAGGCCCAAGTCCAAAATTTTTCTGTTATATTTTATTTATTTATTTATTTATTTATTTCTTTTTTTTTCATTTTTTTTAAACACGTGGGCTTCGCCTAGCGAGCATGACAGTTCAAGAAATTCTTCTGAGCGTAGGTGATTCTGGTGGCTTTTCTTGGGACTCGCTAGGCGACCCATTCTGCTCGCCTAGCGAGCATGACAGCTCATGAACAAACTTTTGCTCCTTCAAGATTAACGTTTTGACTGACGAATAGACCCCATTTGAACCTGTTGGAAGTATCTCAAGCCATTCCCTTGTGTTGACTGATCATCTAAATAGGACCCACAAAGTGTCTTGGATGATACTCAAGCTTCAAACAAAAGATGTTAGTGACACATTTTTGTGCTTTTGGTTAGTAAACAAAAGTAAGAGAAACAATGATGTATAATTCAAGCATGCTTGGTGATCTCAAACCAATCACAAGGAGTCCCACCCAAAGGCAAAGGGAACCAAGATGCTAAAGATCCTTGAGGCTATGCAAATGCGATGTTGTGATGCCATGGGGGATCTTAGGGTCAAAATTGGGGTCTGACAAACGATAATCAAGATTTTTCAGTCCTTTGACAGGTTTTAGCTTGCTAAGTTTGGAGACCAATCTCTAGTTAGCATGGCCTAATCTTTTGTGCCAGACCCATTTTTTATCATTCACTGACATAAGGCAAACAACCTTTTGGTCAGTCAATTCACAAAGATTAATTTTATACATATTTCCCTTCCTCTTTCCCTTGAACATAATGGATTTGTCAGACTCATTGATGACAAAACACAAGTTTTTATCAAACAAAACTTCATAACCACTATCGCAAAATTGACTTATGTGTGGAAGGTTATGTTTAAGTCCATTCACCAGCAAAACATTATTTACAGAGATTAGAGAGTTACCAATAGTTCCCATTCCAATAATCTTCCCTTTTTATCCTTCTCCAAATCCCACACTGCCTTCCTCCTTCAGAGTTAGGGTTTGGAACATAATATTTTCTTCCGTTATATAACGTGAGCAGCCACTGTCTAGGTACCAGTTGTTGTTTGGTTTCTCCCCTTACGCATATACGTAGAAAAAACAATTTGATATTTAGGTACCCATACTCTTATGGGTCCTTTTTTGTTAGTTCTTACATGTTTTCTTTTATTTTAAGCCTTCTTCTGATAGGAAGATCTATACTTATTCCAAAATTTTTGTTTATAAAAGTTTTGTCTAGAGTAAGTTTTGACATCTGCACTCTTCAGAACCTTAGGTCCATAGGTCTTAGATTCTACTCTCTTTAGAACCTTAGACTTGGAATTTTTAGGTTTTGGATTTTTCAGAACCTTTAATTTTTGAATGTTGGGTTCTGAATTTTTCACTAACTTGATTTGACATATTAGGTATTGGTTTATTCAGAACCTTTGATTCAATTAGCATGTGTTTTGATTTGTTTAGACTTTTACCCTTGTCATAAGCAGGTAAAAAACAAGTTTTTATCCCTGTTTGAGCATTGCTTGAAGAAGAAACATCTGAAGTTTTTATGAGTTGAGTTTTAGCATTATTCTCATTATAACCCATACCTTTTCCTTTTCTCTTACTTACTCCATATATAATGAAAACAAGTTTGGTCCTTTCAAGACCTATCATGATAAATTCTTGAAGAGCTATCTCATGCTTATTCAAGTTTTTATCAGATAATTTATTTACTAGAGTAATGTGATCTTTCTCCAAAGTTTCAACTTTATTTTGATAAACTTTCATTTCCTCTTTCAGAAGATCACATTCCTTTTTCAATGTTTTCATGAGTCTTACTTTATCTTGATAATGAGTCATGAGCTCTTGAATGGAAGATATTAAATCAGAGCGAGATAGGTTAGAAAATACCTCGTCTTCTTCATCTGAATCTGATGTTGATTCATATTCTGTATTTGAGGGTGTCATGGCCATAAGAGCCAGGTTAGCTTCTCCCTCATCTTTGTCAAATCCATCCTCTTTATCAAGTTCATCTCATGTTGCCATGAGAATTTTCTTGAGTTTGTTCCTGAAGTTATCCTTTTGAAAGCCTCATTTATTTGATATTTCTTTTTGAAGACCAGGACAATCAGCTCTGAAGTGACTAGGCTTCTTTCAGTTGAAGCAGTTCTTCTGGTCATCAATATTGTCTTTAGAACTAGACCCTCTAAAGCCATTTCTTTTACCAGAGAATCTTTTATTCTTTCTAGACAGTTATTGGAACCTTCTTATGATAAAGGCCATTTCCTCTTCATCAGAGTCAACATTAGAAGCTTCTTCGTCAGAAGCTTCTTCTGACTTCCAAACCTTAGAGGATCTGACAGCTTTACCACCAGATCTTCCAGCCACAGATTTCAACGCTATATTTTGGATTTCACAACTGGATCGTCTACATTCAGTTCCATTTCATGGCTCTGAAGGTTGCTTATCATACTTTCCAGACTCAGCTTATTCTGGTCTTTAACCTCCTGAATATCTGTGACCTTAGGTATGAATTTAGCTGGAAGACTTCTTAGGATCTTCTTTATATGATCAATAGTAGTGTAACTTTTACTCAGGATTTGAAGGCCTGATACAAGAGTTTGAAATCTGGAAAGCATAGTTTGAATGTCCTCATCATCCTTCATCCTGAACAACTAATAGTGTTGAACAAGAAGATTTTATTTGACCTATTTCACTTGTTAGTTCCCTTCATAAGTGGAACATAATGATTCAAAGATAGTCTTGGTAGTAGACTTATCAATGATTTTTTTTGTATTCTGAGTGAGGTAGAGCCTCAATCAAAATACCTCATACTCTATGATGTTTTCTATACACTTTCTTTTGAGATGGTGTAAGAGATTTTATATCTTTAACCATCCCAACACCATCGACATCTAAGTCAATTTCATCTTCAAGTATGTCCCATAACGCATCATCAAGGCGAATGATGTAAGTATACATTTTCTCTTCCACCATTCAAATTGGGTGGAATCACCATTGAATGAATGTGGTTTAGTAGAAACGGTAACCATTATACTTATATACACAATCAAAAGTATAACAGTTGTGCAACAATCACAAAGGTTTTACAACCTCTTAAGATTTCTAAGATAAACAAAGATAAGAAATCTTGAGATCTTAGGCAATAATAGTTACAAAAAATAACAGCTCAGAGTTATGCATAAAATCTTTCAATGAATTATGATGTTGTAACCTTTCTTTGAATCTTCACCTTTATTTTATAGAGGTATAGAAAGAGTCATTGGAGGGTTTGAACATAACGAGCAAACTTAGTGAAGAAGAAAGCCAAGAGAGATGTTTGAGAGTGCATCTGGTTTGAAGCATTGCCCACTGAATAATGGCATTATTCATAATACCTTTTGAAATAATAGGTATCTACCAAAAGGTAGAACAGACTGAAGAGGTCACATCACCATTCCTTGAGCCTTGCAAAATGAAACCCTAATTGTCTCTGTCCAGAAATCTAGGCTTTGATAAAACAAGTTGTTTTTGGTACAATGTATGGATCAAGTGCTCTTCAAACCTTCAGAGTCCAAGCTGTCTTCAGAAGCTGGGTCAAGAGACCAGAATATGAACCTTTAGAGTCTAATGCCTTCAGAGGCTGAAGAACCACTTCAAAGTTATCAGATTCTGATCAATCAGAATCAGACAAGTATTGCTTCTCCATATATGCTTTTAATCAGGATTAATTATATTCTTGTGATCCTGCACAATTAAACCTATGTTATCATACCTATTTATTCTTTAAATACTTTGTCATCATAAAAACCTAAGAGATATAAATAATCTTGTTCTAGCACTTGCATCAGGAACATGCTTGTAGCAAATACAGCTAAACACTTTCAGATGATTCACTGATGGTCGTTTGCTACTCCATACTTCTTCAGGAACCTTATTCTTCAGTTTTTTGGTAGGGCACCTGTTTAGGATATAAACATCAATGGTGACAACACCCCATAAGAATTTTGGCAAATTCTTCTACTTCAGCATGCATCTCGCCATATCCAATATGGTCATGTTTCTTCTTTATGCTATTCCATTATGTTGAGGCGTGTAAGGAGAAGTTACCTAATGATTAATACCATGTTCTACATATAACACCTCAAATATCTTGGATGTGTATTCGCCACCTCCATCTGTTTGTAGAATCTTAATCTTCTTTTCACTCTGGTTTTTGACAAGCATCTTGAATCTCTTAAAGATTTCAAATACTATGTCCTTTCGCTTGTCACATGGATCAAAAGCTTTTGACTATACTCATCAACAAATGAGACAAAATACTTGTTTCCACCAATGGTATGATCTTTAAACAGGCCATATACATCTGAATGTACTACTTCTAGTATGCAAAAGGACCTCATTGGCATAGTCGAAACAAAAGACTTTCTAAATTACTTCCATACTAAGAAACCTTCACAGAGTTTGTCGGGCATCTCAAGACTTGGTATACCAGTTACCATATCTTGAGTAATCAGTTGATTGAGTGACCTAAAATTCATATGGCCAATTCTTATAAGCCACAACCAATTGCTCTTGTGGTAGGCAACTATTTTTAGGCATTGTACCCTAGTCGAATTGATCATGGTCTTAAATATCCTATTCTTCAATAGAGGATATTTTAAGACCAAATTATTCTGAGTGTCGAATAGTTCCAAGGCTCCATATTTCATAACCACTGAGAAACCTTTTTCGACCAGTTGTCCAACACTTAGCAGATTGTACTCCATTCCAGGTACATATAGTACATCTTTGATCATAGCTTTTGTTCCATTGTTCCTTTGAATAGTTATGTTGCAAATACATTCTTCTTGCAACAAGCTCTAATTCTTTTAACAGATTCATCAATATCCTTTATTCCTTCTTTGGCAATCAAGTTCAATATGTGAGCACTACATCTCATATGCAAGTACTCCCTATTAAACAAAGTACAACCATTCAAAAAACTCATGCCTCAATTTAAATAATCAATGGCCAAATTGTTAGCACTTGCATTTTCAACAGTCACACAACAAATAGACTTAATACCCCATTCTTTCATGCAATTTTCTAACGTTATCCCTATATTTTCACCTTTATGGTTAGCAATTAAACCAAAGCTTAATATCCTCTTCTTTAAATTCCATTCGTCATCAAATATAGTGAGTTGTTACACATATATAATTCATATTCTGAATCAATGTCCAAGTATCAGTGGTAAGATACACCATTTGATTATTATCAGATAACATAGATTTCAATTTCTCTTTCTCATCAAAGTAAAATCTTAAACAATCTCTAGCAACGGTGACACGAGATAGAATTTTGAATCTTGGTTGAGCCTCTTCCATGAACATATTAAACCCTTCATTTTCAATATATTTAAAAGGGAGCTCATCAATTATTATCATCTTTGCAAATGCTAATCTAGTCCTCTCTTAATTAAAGTCAACAAGTTTCAAGCTAACACTATTAGGATCATCCTCACTTTCTTTTTCAATAGCTATAGTTTTTTGTTTCTTACTAACTACCCTATTTGGATTTTTCGGGCACACTTTCAAATGTTTATGCATGTTAGTAGTGCCATGACTACCATTATTTGCTGCATATTGTTTTCGATAATACTTACATATAGCCTTATCACTAACCATTTTAAAATCTGTCCAAACTTTAGAAGGTTTTCTAGAGGGCTTTCTTTTGCTTACCTCTATTGGTGTGCTTGGTGGCAATGATGACAACCCTTCTCCTTGTATTTGTTGAACTTCTTGCCCTTGTTCAAGTGGATGAGCAACATCTTCATTAACAATTTGTGATTGTTCCACTTCCATTTTCTATAAAAAACAATTTTTAACATAAATTATTATTTTATAATATATATATATATATATATATATATATATATATATATATATATATATATATATATATATATATATATATATTAATTTCATCTTCCTCTTGAATAAGGTTTTATTCTTTTTATTGTTCTACAATAATTTTCTTTCAAGTTGATTTATACATAAAATTGCTTATAAAATTGAAATAAAATTATTGTAGAACAATAAAAAGAATAAAACCTTATTCAAGAGAAAGATGGAAACTATGAGAGAGTTGAAGTACAAACCGTAGATTTTTGAAAGAGAGATGGAATGTGAGATACTAAAATGAAGAATATATCGTGAGAGAAAGAATTGGTGAGGGTTTGAGATTTTTCGTAATAAAAAATTAGGGTTAAGTGTTATGGTCTTTAGTTTAGTTTATAATATATACTTAATTAGTTTTCAAACTTTAATTAATAAATAAATAAATAAAAGAAGAATTTTACCCATTTTAATATATATATATATATATATATATATATATATATATATATATATATATATATATATATATATATATATATATATATATATATATATATATATATATATATATATATATATATATATATATATATATATATATATATATATATATATATATATATATATATATATATATATATATATATATATATACTACTTAATTAGCTTCAAAAGTAAATTTTTTAGTTTTAAAAGTACTTAATTAGATCAAAAATACTCAATTAAGGTATATATAATTAGCTTCAAAAGTAGAATTTTTAATTTTAAATAATATATATACTTTATTTAATTAGGATACTTATAGAGTATATAGATTAGTATTTCAAAAGTACTATAGAATTTTTAAAGTTAAATAATATATATACTCTACTTTTAGTTTTTAATATAATATATACTCTATTAAGTTGCAAACCCGTACGTTACATTACAACTTACAACTTACATACCTTTATGAATTAGAAACTAATACCCAATACCCGAATCAAATCTATACGGGTTGGATCAGGTATACCCATAAATGAATGGGTCTGAGTAATTAGTGGGTTGGTTCGGTTTGGGTAGGCGAGTCCGCGGGTCTATCCGCACCCATGAACACCCCTAAATATCTTAATATAACATGTCTCATAATTGTAATCATCGCGGAGAATGATATGATCATTAACCTTAAATATTTTCTAATAACCAGAACTATAAAACTTCCAAAGGTTTTTCTACACAAGTTAGAAATTCAGATAGATCTAAAATAATTTTGAGATTTGAAAATTTTGGATTTACCTATAGACCAAATAGTTGGTCACAAATTCTATTTGAGATGGTCTCAGATATATGTATTAGATTCATTATGAATAAATTTTAGATGTATATATCATATATTGTTGAAAAGAAAAAGAATTAATTTGTGCTTCTAAGTAGATGGATAATAATAATAAAGAATTAAATTCATATTATGTTCCTTTGTGTTTGGACATACAAACACAGTTTTAAAGGAAGACAGTGATTTCATGCGTTGAAAGAAAACTACTAATAGTTATAAAAAGTCAAAGTAGAAGAAGGAAGTAAGACCTATTCTTCATACATTTGTTGTAGAAATTTAAATTATTTTCTTCTACATCATGTGTATGTGATACCATATGTCGATCTCACATTTATATGAATGATAAGAGTCTTTAAAGAAGTAGGATATTAATTTAAATTTGAGTCAACTTATGTCTAAAATAAAACAACGAGTTTTCGTTGACTATAAGAACTTATGATTAGAATAAAATTAGAGTTTGGAGTGAAACCAAATAATCATTATTAAGTTTCATTTAGTAGTAAAAACATTAATTCTATGTCTTGTATTGACAAGAGAAGGAATGCATGTTTTAGTAATAGGACAAATGTTATTATGATTATCCAAACAGTGTTTTTTATACTAATCAAGTAGTAGATTTGAGCTCCATGATCTTAATAAGCTCATCTATAATAAATGTGGGATGTATCAAATAAGATTTTAACCTTGTATATACAAATAAAATTAAATTTTAGTTAAAATAAGTGAGAGATGCATTTCCAAAGTCTATGTGAATAGATTGTTGGACTCATTTAGTATTATATCATTTGATAGATGCAAGTCTTAATTTTGAAAGATGTTTCTAGTGTCCTCATCATCAAATAAAGTTAAAGAACATATGATATATCTTAATTGTATACATGAATGATGTATATGACACGATTTAGAATTCCTTTGAGAAGAGTTCAAGAATAAAGTAGAAGGAAATAACTTGAAATGGTATTAAGACCATACTAATGGTTCGTTATGGTAAATACCTATATAAAGAATATAATGACTATTTAAATTGTATCATATTTGACATTGTTTGATCTAAGATAGTTGGATTATATCGGTATGACTCTTTTTATAAATTAGTTTTACATACAATTATTATTATTATCCATAACTAGTTTCATTTAAAATAATCGTAGAGACACCATATTTGATATGGAGGTCACAATACCTAGTTTATCCTTATGAAAATTTGGATTGTAAAGTTTATTAAGTAAACTTGATCACAATTTAGATGAAGATGTCTTTATGGAGGTATCCCAATGAAAATAAGAGACATATAATCTATAACACTTTATAGGACAAAATTGTTTTGTCGCTAAAATTGGAGTCTTCCTTTAGAGATAGTATGTATCAAAAGGAGCTAGTGAGAGTGATGTAAAACTTGAAGAAATTCAAGCACCAAAAATAAATATCTTTATGAGAAGGGAACACAAACCAATTCAACAAGGGAGTTGTTGTTAGATCATTGGTTCATGTAGCATGATTTCTAGAGAAATCTTCTTGGAGTTGAATCCTTTTGAAAAATTGGATTAATAAATGTAAATTTTAAATGTTGTGCACACAAGAAGGATAGTAGGAGCATTTGTATTAATTTAGTATAGTATGTAAGCGACATACTAACCATCAAAACAATTTCCGTACACCACAAATATAAGACATGGTTAAGGAAATGGTTTTAATGAAATGCTTAGGCGAGGTTTCCTAAAAGGTTATAAATCAAAATCTATAGAGATAGATTATGCAACTCGACCTTAGCATAGTCTCACATTAAGATTAATGTATGTGTCACATGGTGTTTTGTCTGATGTACAATGACTTATCTCATTGAATGATAAAAAGGACACATGAAAAATAACCATATGCTTTGGTGATTAGATCAATCATGTACAACATGATATATACTGCACTAGATAAACCATATGCTATGAGTATAAACAATAAGTACAAAAACTGATTAAATTGTTCATCACTAGATCACTATCAAGAAGGTCCATGGATACCTTAAAATGATCTAGTGTTTCTTTTCTTGAGAGGATGATGGGAATAATCATTGTAAAGGAGTTACAATGATGTTTCCAAAATCGATGAACAATATACTCATATCAAAATATAAAATAAATATTATGCTTATACAATAATGTTTCCAAAATCGATGAACAATATATTCATATCACAATATAAAATCAATATTATGCTTATATCACAACTGTGTAAGTTGTAAAAAGCTTGAGACAATTGTCGTTTCTAGTACAAATGTCAAATATATGGTTTGGATCGCTTTGCTCATTATTAGGAATAAAATTGTATTTCTTATAAGGAAAATCCCATTAATCTCATTTACGATGATAATAGGTCAATCTTGCAAGTACAAAAAACTAGATCTCACTTGCGATCCATATATGTATATTATGACACTTCCTTTTATTTCCGATAGAAGATCAAAAGTTGAAATTGGAAGTGGTGTATAATAGTACTATAAGAAAAATTTCCTTATACCCTAATAAAGTATTTTTCTTATATGATACTTCACGCATACAATGAGCAGATGGATGATTTGTTAAGATATGATTGACTCTAGTGCTAGTGGGAGATTGTTGGAGTAAGCCCTTATAACAAATGAATATTGATTGTATTTATTTTTGTATCATGACCTTGATATACATATTCATTATATGTACTTATTAGGCATTTTTATTTATTGTGTAATTTGTACCTACTCCACATAATGCTTCAGAGTTTGCAAACATCCTAACATTTGGTAACTCAGGTAATAATTCATTTCTAGCGCATGATTAACCATTTGAGCATAATAATTCACTTTAACTAACTCTGAGTTCTACTCCGTAATTTCCATTTGAGCATTCAATTAACTCTAACTGCAAAACTTCAAAAACGCTTAACAGCTAACAAAACACAGGACTAACAGGTTTTAACTGATCTTAAAAGAAATTCTACACAAAATTAACTAACACATCCTTAAAAGTTAAGCAACTAACTAACTCATTTGAGATTCCTTAAATAAATAACAGAGTTAACAGATGAAACTAACTGTAACCGAAACTTTAATAGATTTCTAACACTATGACTAACTTGTAATCGAACTTGCACTAGGAGAGATTAACCGAGTTTAACTTTGTTAAATCTCAATCACTATAAATTCAATTACAATCATTTGCAATGACATGAAAAATCATTATCACCTATTCTCACACTTTTACTCTGATTTTAAATCTCAATCTCTTAGTATTCTCACCACAAATTCATCTTTCCACCCTCATCCTCTCACACACAGAAGCATATCATACAATAATAACCCTTCAATTGCATCAAGAGAACTCAAACCAATTCATAAACTCTTTTAAAAGTTAACTTTTTTCGTCAATATTGTTTATTCTTCTACCGAGGGTCATAATAAGTTACAGGTTTCTCAATTAGATGAAGTTGAATATTTGTTAGAAATTGTTGATATTGTAATTGGTAAAAATAAATAAATTCGTACTTTGAGACAAGTTAAAGATACTCGTTAAGGATCACATTTCCCTATTAGTAGCATGGTAAATATGCAGGAAACAACTTGTACTCAGTAAAATAAAAATTGTAAAAGAAGGATCAAATTATGCTTCATTATGGATATGAAGATAATGCTTATAATTGTTTGAAAATATTAGATTTGATATTGACATTGTGTTTGAAGAAAGAAATTATGGGCATAAAAAGTCATTTGTCAAGCCCCACAATAAAACTTTCAGGATGTAATTAATGTTATGCATTTTGTTTATATAATAAAAACTTTTATTTAAGACTTCAGAGAAAATAGATGGAATAAGTTATTTACTTGTGTGACATCTTTTGTGAAACACATGATACCGAGATCATGGTCTTTTGAACTTTTTTATTTAGCAATAACATCTTACCGCACGCGTGTTAAAGATGACTAGGTAATCATTAAATATTTTTTAGAGTTAAAATATTTTTCACTACCATTGACAAACAATCATAAAAGTTAAATAACACATTTAGTAAACAAATAATTGATCCGTTAACTCTAAATTATGCTTTTCTCTCAAAGATGATTATAAGCTCTTATTTGTAATCTTGTTAAAATAAAATATCATCCTATTGATTCAATGAGCAAGAGGAAATTAACTTACAATTTCAACTTCAGATATTTATTATCGGTGCTAGTCAAACATTAAATTTGAATTGTTTTTTTATCAATCGATCAAGACTTATATTCATATTTGATTGCTATTGTGTTAGAATATCTCTTAGAATAGGCAGAATACACTTTGTATAAGGTGTTACTGGCAGCTGTCAGTTTAGATATAGTGGTGACCTGCTATCACAGGTCACTCTGTTTTGCATCTATATAAGGCAAACAGTGATCTAGCTTGTGTAAGTTTTTCAAAACAGAATTCTGTTATCAAAGAATGAAAAGTTTCATTATGATTTCTATGAACTCTATCATGGTATCAGTTTAGTTAGTTACGATCCATGGCGTCATCCTCGCCGTCAGGTTCGCCGTCTTCCGCTCATATTACATCCCCAACCTCGCCGTCGGCGGCGGCAGTGATTGATGAATCGCGCCGCTTGCAGTTCGCTCTCAAGATCGCATACAAGCTTGATGAGAAAAATTTTCATCTCTGGCGCCAACAAGTGGAGCCATATATCAACGCGCACAACCTCACCGATCTTGTTATTTGCACTCAAATTCCACCGAAATTCGTGAACGATGAAGCTCGCCGTCAAGGTACGGTCAGTCCTACGTACTCGTCTTGGCTTCAGAAGGATCAATTGCTCTTGTCTTAGTTGCAATCAACGCTTTCGAGCGAGATCCTGTCACGTGTTCTTGGATGCACGCATTCACATCAACTTTGGGATCGGTTGTTCAATTATTTCCAGAAGCAGACTCGCGCGCGTGCACGTCAACTTCGCGTTGAATTGCGTGCTTCAACTCTTGATTCACAATCGGTTTCTGATTATCTGTTGAAAATTCGTACGATTGTGGATGCGTTGGCGTCGATTGGTGATTCAGTTCCAGTTACGCATCACATCGATGTCATTCTTGAAGGCCTTCCTAGTGAGTATGCTTCTGTAGTTTCTGTTGTTGAAAGCAAGTTTGGAGATATGGATTTGGATGAAGTGGAAATCCTTCTGATTGCTCATGAATTGAGGCTGAACAAGTTCAAGAAGCAATCAGTCCCTGATCTGGCTTCGCTTAATCTCACTCATGCCACGTCTCAACCTACCTCTCCTGACACTACTCAATCTGGATACACTGATTCTTCTCCTTCCAGTCCTCCCTCTCATACTTCTGAACCTGATTATTCCAGTTTTAGAGGTGGAAGGTCCAATAGAGGAGGTAAAAGTGGAAGAGGTAGAGGTGGCAGAAACTCTGGAATACAATGTCAGGTTTGTTCCAAAGTTGGACACTCAGCCCTCAACTGTTGGCACAGGTTCAACCAACAGTTCCAGCCTCAGTCTTATTATGGAAGTCCTTATAACACTGCTCCTTGGTCCACTCCTCAAATGCCTTATGGACAATTTCCTGCAAATGTGTGGACAAGGCCTCAAGCAAAGCCTGCTATGTCTTTCGCTCCTAGCACTTTCATTGCTAATGCTGCTGCTTCAACCTCTGCTGCATCCTGGTATCCAGACTCAGGTGCTTCATTTCATGTTACCAATGATGCTAACAACATTCAACAAGGCACTTCTTTTGAGGGACCTGATCAGATTTATATAGGCAATGGGCAAGGTCTACCTATTGACTCTACTGGTTCTAGCCATTTCCTCTCAACTTATCAACCTCACACACCTCTCACACTTAAAAATCTTTTACATGTTCCATCCATCACTAAAAATCTTATCAGTGTCAGCAAATTTTGCAGTGATAATCATGTTTATTTTTTATTCACAGCTGATACTTGTCTTGTCAAATCTCAGGTATCTAATGCTGTCCTCCTGGTTGGCAAAGTTGGCTCAGATGGCCTTTATCAGTTCCCTCTGCTTAACGTCTCCAGTCCTGCCATGCCTTTAGTTTCTACAAATAAAGTTGTACCTAGCATTAATGCTACTAGTATTTCTCCTAGTTTGTTCAATGTATGGCATTTAAGATTAGGCCACCCTAATGTCAATACTCTAAAACTTGTGCTTAAAAGCTGTAATATTTCCTTCAATAATAAAAGTCATGATCATTTCTGTTCTGCTTGTTGTGCTGGCAAAGCTCATAGACTTCATTCTCCATCTTCACACACGTCTTACAATTTTCCTCTAGAACTTGTCTACTGTGATATTTGGGGTCCCTCACCTCAACCATCTACTCAAGGGTTTAGTTACTATATCTCTTTTGTGGATGCCTTTTCTAAATTCACTTGGATTTATCTACTTAAATCCAAAGCTGAAGCACTCAGTATTTTCAAACAGTTCAAAACTTTAGTGGAACTTCAACTTGGCCATCCTATCAAAGCTGTCCAGTCAGATTGGGGTGGGGAATTCAGACCCTTCAGCAAATTCCTCACTGAACTGGGAATAGTACACAGAGTTATATGCCCTCATACTCATCATCAGAATGGGGTAGTTGAACGAAAACATAGGCACATTGTGGATTTGGGCCTTACACTGTTGAGTCAAGCTTCATTACCTCTAACCTACTGGGATTTTGCTTTCTCTACTGCAGTCTATTTAATTAATAGACTTCCCTCTGCTTCCATTCAGTCTCAGGTTCCTTATTGCCTACTTTTTAAATCTATGCCAGATTATAAATTCCTCAAAGTTTTTGGTTGTGCCTGCTTCCCTTTGTTGAGACCTTATAATGCTCATAAACTTGAGTTCAGATCTCATGATTGCTTATTCCTTGGTTATTCTGCTTCTCACAAAGGTTATAAGTGTTTGTCACCTTCTGGTAGGTTGTACATCTCAAAAGATGTACTCTTTAATGAGTCAAGATTCCCATACTTGGAGTTGTTCACCACCAAAGTTGTACCTCCTGTTTCAATTTCATCAAAATCCAACTCTGTGTCCTCTTTGCAATCTCTGTTACCTCAATCAGGCCTTCCAAAACCAATTCCTATTTCTGCCATTCCCTTTAATCCCACTCAAAATGATCTAGCAGCTTCTAATGAATCTAGTCAGCAGGTTTCCCTTGATAGTCCTGTTCTGGAACCTGAGCCTGTTGTGCCTGACTCTACCCCTAGTCTTACTTCTAGATCTGACTCGGTATCCTCATCCATTGTTGCATCTAAGGCCTTAATCCCTTCTAATGCTGTTCCAGTTTCTAAGGTTCCTGTAAATGCGCATTCTATGCAAACTAGAGCAAAGTCTGGGTTTATTCAACCTAAAGTTCTTCTCACTCACGCTGAACCTAAATCTGTCAAACAAGCTCTTGCTGATGCTAAATGGAAAGAAGCAATGCAAGCAGAATTTGAGGCGCTTTCTCATAACAAGACTTGGTCCCTTGTTTCCCTTCCTCCCAACAGGCAGGCCATTGGCTGCAAGTGGGTTTTTCGCATAAAAGAAAATCCTGATGGCAGTGTTAGCCGTTATAAGGCTCGCTTGGTTGCTAAGGGTTTTCATCAAAAGCAAGGGTTTGATTTTAATGAGACATTTTCTCCGGTTGTGAAGCCGGTTACCATCAGGCTGATTCTCACTATTGCACTCCCTAAAAGGTGGTCAATTCAGCAGCTTGATGTTAACAACGCCTTCTTAAATGGTCTGTTAACTGAAGAAGTGTACATGGAGCAGCCACCTGAATTTGTGGACTCTAATGCCTCTCTTGTCTGCAAACTGCATAAAGCCCTCTATGGTCTTAAACAGGCCCCCAGACAGTGGTTTGAACGGTTGCAAACTGCCCTTGTTAACCTCCATTTTAAACCCAGCAGGTGTGACCCTTCTCTTTTCACTCTTAGTTCAGCTGGCCATACTGTCTACATTTTGGTATATGTTGATGATATAATCATCACTGGTAGCAGTCCTTCTCTTTTAAAGGACATTATTGCTAAGTTAAATTCTGCCTTCTCTCTCAAGCATTTGGGTACCTTGGATTACTTTCTTGGCATTGAAGTTAAAGCTGCTGCCCAAGGTTCATTACTGTTGACTCAGTCCAAGTACCTCAGAGACCTACTGCACAAAACCCACATGTCTGAATGCAGTTCAGTTCATTCACCTATGCAATCTACTTGCAAGCTTACTAAAACTGGCTCTCCAGCCTTGGCAGATCCCTTTATGTATAGGTCTGTAGTAGGAGCACTTCAATATGCCACTATTACTCGACCTGACATTGCCTATGCTGTAAACAAGGTTTGTCAGTTCATGTCTCATCCTTTGGAGACTCACTGGGCTGCAGTAAAAAGAATTCTCCGATATCTCAAGGGCACCATCCATTATGGGTTACATATTTCTCCTCACTCACCTAATCAACTACCTTCTCTAAGGGTGTTTTGTGATGCTGACTGGGCCTCAGACCCGGATGACAGGAGAAGCACTTCTGGTGCTGCAATATACTTTGGCGGTAATTTAGTTTCTTGGTGGTCCAAAAAGCAACAGGTTGTAGCCAGGTCCAGCACAGAAGCTGAGTACAGGAGTCTAGCTCAAGCAACTGCTGACCTTCTCTGGCTGCAAACGCTTTTACAGGAATTATCTATTCCTACTCAACAGCCCCTAGTTTTGTGTGACAATCAATCTGCTGTGTTGTTAGCACACAATCCCATATTACATTCAGAACTAAGCATATGGAGATTGATCTTTTCTTTGTAAGGGAAAAGGTTCTAGCTAAACAAATTACTGTGGCCCACATTCCAGGTGTTGATCAAATTGCTGATGCCCTCACCAAGCCTCTACCTTCAACAAAGTTTCTGGAGTTAAGGCACCAACTCAGGGTTGCAAGCTCCCCATGAGTTTGTGGGGGGGGGGGGGGGGGGTATTAGAATATCTCTTAGAATAGGCAGAATACACTTTGTATAAGGTGTTACTGGCAGCTGTCAGTTTAGATATAGTGGTGACCTGCTATCACAGGTCACTCTGTTTTGCATCTATATAAGGCAAACAGTGATCTAGCTTGTGTAAGTTTTTCAAAACAGAATTCTGTTATCAAAGAATGAAAAGTTTCATTATGATTTCTATGAACTCTATCACTATGAAAAGAATAATATTTTCTTCTTTATTGATAAACAACTATGTCTTGTCATGACTCTCTCTCTTGTATTTACAACTACTATTGAGAGATGTTTTTCAACCATAAAAATTATCAAAAGAAAATAAAGAAAATAAATTTTTTTTTTAAAACAGCACGATGATGAATATTAAAAGAGAAATTACTGCATTTATTAATTCTAAATTTATTATTGGTGATTTCAAACTACTCAAAATCCACAAATCATTATTTTAAAACATTTTTAACCACCATTCTTTAATTATTTGATATTCAACACTTTGTATGTATTATATAACTTAAATAAAATATTTTATATGCATTATAATTTAAATATTTAATCTGTCACTAGTTTATTTTGGTGGTCACACCAAACTTTTTATTTTGGTGGTCACACCAAAGTTTTTAGTCTATGTCTGCCAACACATATAAATGATAAAGAATTTAATCCTTTTAAATAAATAATTAAAAGTTCAATTATTAACTAGCATGTGTATTAAGAATTTAAGAAAAGAAAGTATACTAATTAATAAAATGTCTCGTTAATGTTGTTAATGTGTGTATTTATGGAACATTAAACAATCTACAACTAAAAAGTTTACATTTAAAATAATCATTAAATATATATTTTTAAAATAATGTATGTCTTATACAATAATTCTAGATTTAAAGGTTATCACATAATTCTAGATTTCAGAAAAAATATTTAGTCGGTTTGCAACGAATTACTCATTTTAGCATTTTCTTTTAACTTATCATATGACATGATTAATTTGATAGTTCACGTAAAATCAAAGACAATTAATACATATTGTCTCATTTTTCATCACCATGGATCTTTAAGGTATCAAATGGGTCCTTAAGAAGACAGAATCTATCAACTTTCATAATGGCTGTTGGAATTTGTATTTACCTATTCAATAATTGTGTGTACAACCATGCTTTAACTGTTCTAAAGAATCATTTGATTAGATTTTTATCCAATCTAGCTTACCAAAAAATGGTCACAACAGTGTTACATACCGGAAACATTCAGACAAAAACAAAAACAGGTGATGAAAAATAATAATTTTACCTCTGATAGTACTACTTTAGATTGGAATAAAGGGACTCCAATCATACTTCAGATTCATGCGAGGTAGTTAGGTTTTTTCTTCTTCTTTCATTCTGATATAATTAAAACGAAAACCAAATGCTTTTTACTGATATGATAGATGAGACCTCTCTTGTGACTGTGTTACATGTGCGGGGTTTACTTGTTATTGATGTGGATTTCAAAATTGTTATATTTTTTTAAAAGAAAAAACTTGTTATTTGTATATACAATGTACCAGAAGCTTTTTTTATATTTTGTTTCGTATTGAAATAAGAATTGATCGGAGAATCAGTGATTTTAGTGAATTATGATGGATTTGAGCTTCAACTGCAGAGGAGGAGAGACTGAACTGTAAGGTTAACACATCAACGCTCAAGTCAATATGTGTAGTAAAAGAGTGAATGAAGTTTGAATTTGAAATTGTGTACCTAAAATTGACGTGTGTGTTCTTTATATAGTGGAACAGTTATAACAACCTGTTATCTTTAAGGCGTGAAAGCTGGGGAATCATTGGATGTATCTTGGTCAGAGATCACCTGTAATCTTCCGTAAGGTAGTTTCCATGTGCTATGAGCCATTTGAACGAACTAGGACTCCCATTGGGGTGGTCGGTTGATGGGTGCTCTGATCAGTCAAAAACAGTTTTCCCTCAAGCCCTTGGCTCTGTATGATAGTGCAAGGGTTTGTAGTATCTGTTCTATCCATCGATCACTCTTTTAGCTTAAATGGAAAACTAAGAGAAGATGTTACTGTCTCTTGAGAATTTGTACCTTAAATGCGCCCAATGCTTCGAATGTATTTTCGGAGATCTTCGGGAACTGTAACATTTTAAGTGTTGCATGTAGGTGATCCGAAGCGTTGATAGCCTCTATTCCCCTTAGTAAGTTATCATACGATTCTTGAGGAGTCAGTTTCACATTTATTTGGGTGTTCTTCATGTTTCGTTGTTTCTCCATTTTCTACAACACTTTCCTTTCTTGCACTTGAAGAACGTAGTATCCACTATGAGTCAAAAATCAAAAAAAGATACTTGTGCTTCCTGGGTTGACCATGTCTATTCTTCAACTCTTTTGTATTCGCTCGAGAGGGTGGTCTCGACGGAGCCTTCCTAGACGTTGGTCTCTCTTCGGATTGTGGCATCTTGACTCTTGGTGAAAATGAGAGAATATGCAGTGAGTATGGTGATTGCGTCATCCCCTTCTACAAATGTGTCTTCTCAACCCTGGGCCTTTTGCTACCTTTTAACATCTTTGTGATAGAAGTTCTGAATCATTTGATGGTTGCCACGTCGTAGGTGCACCCTGTGAGTTGGGCTTATGTGAAAGTCTTCTAGTATTTTTAAGAATATTTAAAGGGGAAACCTTCGTTATAGTTATTGTTTCATCTCTTCAATGTTCAATGTGGTTTTTAGAATCAAGCGCAGAGCCACAATTTGATTCATCTGGTGCAAGTTGTTCGTATTTATGGAGCCTTTTTTAAAAAAATTGAAGCATTTCAAAAATCGATTCTTCTTGGTCACCCCACTCCGCCCGAAGGCTCATGCGGTAGTATGTATTTTAGGGAATGACGTAGGAGGCAGGTGTACTAACTGATTTTCCAAGTATTGGAACAAAGGTCATTTCTTGATGAGAAATGAATTGTATGTCTACAAAAGGGACGAAACTGGTTTTAATCGGTTTACTACAGGTGTACTAACTGGTTTTAATTACTGCTTGAATGGCGCATTCAATATCCACATCAATCACACGCAAATTAGCATAAAAAGCGCAATCACAAAATACATAACATTCAGACTGAATGTTTTGTATACAGATGTCTTGACATCGGGTCTGACATCTCAGCTAAATCCTGCACAATCTTTATTTAAACACCCTGCAGGAACCTGATATTACATGCCAAGAAAACACTTGTGACACCTTGTGAAAACTCTAGGTTTTACCAAAATTTATGCCAACACATAGAACCAACAAACTCCCCCTTTGGAAAATTTGGGCTAAAACATACATTAGATCATTTGTTTCACAAGAGAATAATCACAATATCAGTTCAGCAGCAGAAGTAATAAAACACACATTACTAGTTAAAATAGCAACTAGTAGACACATATTAAACACAAATGCGCTTGTCCTCCACCTCCCCCTCCAGCTAGCACTAGTCTTCTCAACACAGATAGAACACTTCTCCTCTCTAACATCACCTTCAACATCACCTGTAGTAAACCGATTATCTCCAACATACATCTGTAAACTCATCTATATTTAGCATAGCTACTTTAGCTACTTCTCCCCCTTTTTAGCCAAAAGAGACCAAAGAGACAAAATAAATGTCTATTTAGCCAAACAAACAGGATGTCACACATAATGTCAAAGCAGATTGTTAAGTGTTACAGATCCCAGAACACACACAGCTATATACAAGCTGAGATAAAATCTATCAAACCAGAAAAATACATATTAAAGCAGCAGAGCATAACTGCAAAACAAAAACAGAACAACCATCACTGCACACCACCAGAAGAGTGGGGGACAACTTCAACAAAACTAGTCAGAGGAGCTTGCATCTTCATCAGCATCAGAACTAGAACTGCCACTTGTTTCATCTTTAGTTTCAGACCTCTCACTAGAGGTTTGGGCTTCTGCTTCCTTGGCCTGTCCAATATTCTCTCTTTCAGCTTGCTCCAAACTTGCAATCAGAGCCTCCAAAGCTTCTTTCCTGTCTGTTGCTACCCTTATCCATGTATCCAATTCTTTACAAGTTTCTTTCAGCTCAGCAATAAGACCACCTTTTGAGGCTGGCTTTTTCACAACATATGTCATGACAATGTCTTCGACATGACTGCCTTCAAACAATTTGTAATGAACTGATAGAGGAGGTTTTCTTATACTAGGAAGATCATTTGTGCTCAGAATTCCAGGGTGTTGGCTTAGGATAATCCCACAAATCATTGAGGGAAAAGCTACGGGCAGCTTTACTGCATTTGTAGAAGCATGTTTGACAATTTGTTCAAACATAAATCTACCATAATCAAATTTCAGCTTGGTTCCAACAACAAAGATGAACCTTCCAAGGGCATTTGAAATTGTGGAGATGTGGTTGGTAGGCACCCAATTTGCAGACCCTATCTTGTGCAATATAGCATATTTCACAGTCAGCTTCCCAGCAAGGAGATGCTTATTACTAGGCCACTCCTTCACCTGTCTTGCTATAATTTCCCTACAGACCTCATTGTCTGTGGCTTCCAGTTCACATGCACTTTTTGTTCCTCTTCCTAGAAACTTGTTAATCACAGTTGGAGAAAATGTGATACACTTCCCTCTTACAAACACTTTACAAAATTCCTTGATGTTTTTATCAGCAATGTCTTCAGGAATGTTGACCATAAATTCTTTAACCAATCCTTCATAACACTGAGATAACCCAGCCACAGTTTTCATTAATCCAGCATTTTTAATTAGGTCCATGACCTCTTTGACCTCCACAGCATCCTTGCCTAACTCTCTCTCCACAGCCACCCTTCGTTGGGTCACAAACTTCCATTTTGCTGCTCCATCTTCAAGATGGAAAGAAATATTGTCCAAGTGTACAACAACAACTTTTATAGGGGACTTCCTAGCAGTTGTCCTCTTGACAGGGGAGATGTCAGGGACATCTTCTTCAACATCTCCATCTAACTCAGAAATTTCTCTCACTTTCCTCTTCTTCACATCAACTTTGCTCCAAGATTTTGAGGGGCCTACACCAGTAGTCTTCTTAACAGTTTTGGCTGACATCATTTCAGCCACAGACCTGCCTTTTCTAGTCTTCATCCTCTTAACGACACTAGGCTTCAAGTGATGAAGCAAGCTATCATCTTGATCATCTGAACTATCATCTTCTAGGTTAATCACCTTCTTTGCAGAATCATGCTTCTTAGACTGAGAAGCATTGGCAGTAGGTGATGCCAAAATTTCTTACCAGACACAGTTTGCCCTAAAGAGCACAAACCTTCAGCAGCCATATCCTTTTCAGACCTAGAGGAATCATCATCCTTCTCATTATGAGGTCCAACCTTAGGAGAGGGGTCCCTTCTTGATAGAGGAGTAGAAACTCCCTTTATAAAATGTCCTTCATTGAGGATTCTCGTGACTAGGTTTCTTATGACACAATCAGTGTGATGCATGTCGTCCTTAGAACTAGGGGTATGAGTAGAGCTGGAATGGATATTAGAGTTGTTACCTTAAGTAGGGCATGCAGTGGCAGAAGCATCCATGGGATGGTTGGAGTCAAGAGCTTTGCCTGGAATGACAGACAGTGGAATCACGTCTAAAATATCTTCATCAAGAAAGTCCATTGAAGGTGTTCTATCCTTGTGAGTAGGCTTAGGAATTTGTGAACCAGATAGTGTTTGATGTTGTGACATCTTGTTGTTTTTGTGGAAAGGTTTCAGTTGCCCTAGCAGAGGAGTTTGAGGAAGATGCAGGAAGTTGGAAATGTTTGAGTAGAGGTTGCGTGTGAAAAGATAATAGATGGAATTTCCAATACAAGGTGATGATTTACCATAAATGGGGCACTTTATTTTAAGTAAGCAGACAATAATTTTATTACCTTTTCCACTCCAAATTAATTGCTACAAATTCTCATAAATACAAATCCCTAATTTCCCTCTTAGAAGTTCAAAGTGATTTGCATCCAAGGCCTTTGTAAAAATATCAGCTAACTGCATTTCAGTAGCAACATGCTCTAGGACTATAATTTTATTTTCCACTAGTTCTCTAATAAAATGATGATGAATATCAATATGTTTTGTCCTACTGTGCTGAATAGGATTCTTGGAAATATTTATAGCACTCAAGTTGTCACAGTATAATGTCATGACATCTTGCGTGGCATTGTATTCAGTCAACATCTGTTTCATCCAAACCAGTTGAGAACAACTACTTCTAGCTGCTATGTATTCAGCTTCAGCAGTGGACAGAGACACACAATTTTGTTTCTTACTAAACCATGATATTAAGTTGTTCCCCAAGAAGAAGCATCCTCCTGATGTGCTTTTCCTATCATCAGCACTTCCAGCCCAATCAACATCACAGTATCCAGTCAGCACAGATCCAGATCCATGAGTTACAGCGTCCCATAGTCACTAGTACCATTGACATATTTCAGGATCCTTTTCACTTGGTTTATGTGACTGACTTTTGGTTCAGCTTGATATCTAGCACAAACACCTACAGCAAAAGCAATGTCAGGTTTGCTTGCTGTGAGATATAGCAGACTCCATATCATGCTTCTGTAGAGACTTTGATCTACACTAACACCATTTTCATCTTTAGAGACTTTCAGATGAGTAAGAGCAGGTGTCCATTTGTGACTTGCATTCTCCATGCCAAACTTCTTGACAATATTTTTGGCATATTTGCTTTGAGATAGAAAGATAGAATCTTCCATCTGCTTGACTTGTAGCCCAAGAAAATAGGTTAGTTCTCTAACAAGGCTCATTTCAAATTCAGACTGCATTTGTTTCACAAAATGTTCAACCATCTTATTTGACATCCCACCAAACACAATATCATCCACATATATCTGAGCCACCATTAGTTTTCCTCCTTCATTTTTGTCAAATAAGGTCTTATCAATACCTCCCTTTGTATATCCATTGTCAATGAGAAACACTGTGAGTCTATCATGCCAAGCCCTGGGGGCTTGTTTCAGCCCATAGAGGGATTTCCTCAACTTATACACATGCTTTGGAAGATTTGAGTCTGTAAACCCTTTAGGTTGTTCAACATACACTTCCTCATTTAAGTAACCATTCAAGAAGGCACTTTTTACATCCATTTGGAATAGTTTAAACTTTAGAATACATGCCACTCCAAGTAATAGTCTAATGGACTCCAGGCGAGCTACAGGGGAAAATGTTTCATCAAAGTCAATTCCTTCAACTTGAGTGTATCCTTGTGCTACCAATCTAGCTTTATTTTTAGTAACCACTCTTTGTTCATCAGATTTATTCTAGTAAACCCACTTTGTTCAAATAACATTTATTCCTTCAGGTCTTGGAACCAGTTCCCATACTTCATTTCTCTTGAATTGGCCTAACTCTTCATGCATGGCATTGATCCAAAATTCATCAGTTAAGGCTTCTTTGACATTCCTGGGCTCAATCTTGGACACAAAACAGCCATGTGAGATCACTTTCCTTGATCTAGTTGTGACCCCTTTATTTGGGTCTCCTATAATGAGATCTTTAGGATTATCCTTCTGAATTATGATAGAGGGTCCCTTATTAATTTTGTAAGCTTCAGGTGTAGCTTGAGTGAGTTCACTCTCATTACTTTTGTCTGGGAAATCAGCTGGGGCATCATTTAGAGATGTCTTAACATCGTCTGTGACATCATTCTGTTGATCATCAACCACAACATTGATAGATTCCATCATTACTTTTGTTCTGGAATTAAAGACCCTAAAAGCTCTACTGTTTGTTGAGTAACCTAGAAATATTACTTCATCACTCTTGGGATCCATCTTCCTTCTTTGTTCACGATTAGTCAGGATATAACATTTACTACCAAACACATGGAAGTATTTGACAATAGGTCTTCTTCCTTTCCAGACTTCATATAAAGTAGTTGGAGTCCATTTCTTCAAGGTTACTCTGTTGTGAACATAACAGGTTGTGTTCATAGCTTCAATCCAGAAGTGGTAGGGCAATTTCTTAGCATGAATCATAGCTCTGGCAGATTCCTGAAGAGTTCTATTTTTCCTTTCTACCACACCATTTTGCTGAGGGGTAATGGGAGATGAGAACTCATGACTAATTCCTTCAGATGAACAGAATCCAACAAATTTATTGTTCTCAAATTCTTTCCCATGATCACTTCTGATTCTGATAACCTGACTTTCTTTTTCTCTTTGAAGTCTTAGGCAAAGATCTTTGAATACCTCAAAAACATCAGATTTTTCCCTTATAAAATTGGCCTAGGTGTATCTGGAGAAGTCATCCACCACCACATAAGCATACTTTTTCCCACCAAGACTTTCCACCTTCATAGGTCCCATCAAGTCCATGTGGAGAAGTTCCAGCACTCTGGAAGTGGTGTCATGTTTGATCTTCTGATGTGACATCTTTGTCTGTTTTCCAATCTGACACTCCCCACAAACTCTTCCTTCATCAATATTTAAGTTTGGGATTCCTCTGACAGCTTCAACAGATATAATCCTCTTCATTCCTTTAAGATGCAGATGGCCCAATTTTTGATGTCATAACTTCACTTCTTCTTCTTTGGCTAGAGTACACATTGATGAATAACCAGTTTCTTGAGAACTCCACATATAGAAGTTGTCCTTAGACCTGACTCCTTTTATGATCACTTCATTTTATTTATTAGTAATCAGACATTTAGTTTTTGTGAAGTTTACATTTAGACCTTGGTCACACAATTGACTGATGCTGATTAGGTTTGCAGTCAGTCCTTTAACAAGTAGCACATTGTCAAGGTTAGGGACTCCAGGGAAGTTTAACGTTCCAATCCCCTTAATTTCACCCTTTGCTCCATCACCAAAGGTTACATAGTTAGTGGCATGAGGATGAAAGTCAATTAGCAGGTTTTTGCTTCTAGTCATGTGTTTGGAGCATCCACTGTCAAAATACCAGTCTTCTTTGGCTGAAACTCTGAAGGAAGTGTGAGCTCTCAGGTTAGTAGCATCAGTCCTAGGAACCCACTGTTTTTTGTTGACAGGGATGTGGTGTTTGAGTCTAGGTTGATGATGAGAAGGACTAGGATAGCCATACAACTTAAAGCAAAATGGTTTTATGTGGCCAAATTTTCCACAGAAATGACATCTCCATCTTTGGTGTTTTCCTTTATGTTGTCTTTCCTTATGATGTTGTGACACATGATGTGACATCTTTAGTTTGCTACCAGTGTGACTACACTCAGGTTTGGATTCATTGAACCCAAGGCCAGACTTGTCTCCTGCCATTTTTCCAGTCCGGAGGATTTTGTCTAAGGTGTCAGATCCACTGTTTAGCATTCTGACATACTTTGTCATCTCATCCAGTTTGGAGTTCAAGAACATTACTTCAATCTTCAACTTAGAGATGGTTTCCAAGTGTTTTGTCTTCTCATCCTCCAGTTGTGTTATCAATTTCTTCTGATTTTCCACTTGTTGACACACTTCTTCACTTTTGTAACACAACTTTCTGTAGGTAGTGGCTAACTCATCAAAGGTTACTTCATCATCACTTGAGTCTTCATCAGAACCCCATCTTCCAATCAAGGTAGTCACAAGATTAGCAGACTCTCCTTCTGTTCCACTTTCATCAGACCAAGTAGCAGCAAGACTCTTCTTCTGTTTCTTGAGGTAGGTCCCACATTCAGCTCTAATGTGTCCATACCCATCACATTCATGGCACTAAACTCCTTTTCCTTGTTTGGACTTTTCATCAGATCTTGTTCTTCTTCTAGCATCATTGGACCTACTGATGTCAAATGAGTTGTTCTTGACATTAGACTTAGACCTTACATCCATCTTTTTCAGGAGTTTGTTGAACTGTCTCCCCAGTAATGCTACATTATTTGTCAGATCTTCATCAGTATCTTGACCACTTTCTTCCTCTTCCTCTTTCTCTTCAGTGTTTGACATGAAGGCTATGCTTTTGACTTTCTTTTCAGATCCATCGCTCATTCCCAACTCAAATGTTTGGAGGGATCCAATTAGCTCATCCACTCTCATATTGCAGATGTCTTGAGATTCTTCTATGGCTGTCACTTTCATGGCAAATCTCTTAGGAAGTGACCTGAGAATTTTCCTCACTAGTTTTTCATTTGACATCTTCTCACCCAGGGCTCCTGAGGCTTTAGCAATTTCAAGGATATTCATATGAAAGTCATGAATATTTTCATCTTCTTTCATCCTCAAATTTTCAAACTTGGTAGTAAGCAACTGCAGTCTAGACATCTTTACTCTAGAGGTACCTTCATGAGTGGTTTTGAGAATATTCCAAGCATCTTGAGCCACCTCACAGTTGTTCACCAGTCTGAAGATGTTCTTATCAACCCCATTTGTTGATACCTCAGGATTGGCATTAATTTTAGAAAACAAATAATGTATCCACCTCTGTTGTTTTAATATGTTGGGTTGAAGAAATTCAACATCTGGACCAACATGTCATGTACGATGTCACGACGTCAGGTCTGTGACATCGCACATGTGTAGAAGACTGAATTAATTAATTCAGTATATGTCATGGGATCAGCAAGGATATCTGGTGAATATCCTAACTCCCATGTGGAGGTCTTGAAGACTAAATCAGAATATATATAGGCTCTAAACATGGAGATATATATGGAGAGAGTTTAGGAACTTGAAGACCTTGTTTGTAGCAGAATTTTTCTGCTGAAGTTGCAACAGCAAAGAACAAGTCTGCTGCAACTTTCTGAAGGCCCAAATCCAGTTGGGTGATTAGGTTATAAATAGCTGATTGTAATCTAGTTTTTGTAAGCCTCTTAGAATGAATTTTTAGGGGTGTGTGTAAGGTAAACCTCCCAATCTGTGGGAAGGTTACCATGTGTTTCTCAGTGGTAAACCTGAGAGTGTTTGTTACTCAAAGCCTGTAGGCAAGAGTAACTATGTTCTTGAATGAAGCTGTGAAGCAAGTTCAAGGTGTTTGCACATTACATTGTATTTGTAGTGATAGGAATGGAAACTGGAGGTTTCTATCTAGGAGTTCCTAGGTATAGATTGCATTGGGTAGGGATTAAGTGATGAGTTGTAAACGGGGGAGTTTAACTCTGAATTGATACTACTAATAGTGGATCTTCTTCCTGGCTTGGTAGCCCCCAGATGTAGGTCATGTTGGACTGAACTCAACAGCTGGATGTCAAGCACAATGTTGTGACATTCGGTTCTGCATCAGAGTCTTAGTTGATGAAGTGGCACATCAACTTGAGATAGAAGGATCTACAGGGTTGTAGATTGGACACTTCAAGTTCAAATCTCACTTGAAAGGTCAGAATATCTTTGGGAGAAGTCTGATAAACTTGGGAAGGTCAAAAGGCAGCATTTGATCTTTTCATATGAGAATTCATGAAGGAGGTAATCAACCAGTGGCAGTTGGTCTATCTCAGAAGTGAGTTCGAAGAATCAAGATAATCAACATAAGACAGCTGGTTATTCTTGAGGAAAGTCTGAGACAAATTACTTTTGAGCAGAAAAGTATTAAGTTGAAGACAAAAGGAGGTGTTCTCTATTCATCTCTTGGAGCTTGTGGTAGAAGTTCTGAGCTATCTATGGAAGAATGTCTCTAGTAGTGGGATGAGAGTGTATATCCCAATGTATGTATAGGTTCCTCTGGCCCAAGCTGGGGACTCAGTAATATCTGAAGTCTATCAGATAGTGCTCCTTGTGATGCTGTGAAGGATGTCCCAGCTGATGTTAAAACATCTGGTGAAGTGATCTTCTGTTCTGGTTAGAAGAGAGAGTGACACAGAGTGTGGATGTGTTCAGCCAAGAGGGTTGGACAGAGGGTGCGCTCTTGAAGACATGAAGATGCGTCTTATGTTTTCCTTTCATCAAGTGGTCTGGAATCTCTTTGAATCAGGAAGTATGTGAAGGTCCAACCTTGGGATGTTGGATATGATCATGTGTGACCTCCAAGAGAGTAGGTTGTCCATGACAGGGGGAGTTGTGCCTTTGTACTGCAAGCAATCACCAAGCTTGTGGTCTATGTGCTCCTAGATGACTAGGTAGTTATCAGGATGCTGTGATGTGCAGCAAGGCTGAGTGAGCAGAAGAATGTCTGACCTGATGTCATGACATTGCCCTGGACATTGCTGTTGATTCCTTCTGATTTTTCAAGTCATTAGGAATTATGAGGGTGGTGTGGCTAAGTCTGATAAACCAGAATAAGACTAATGGCTACAGCTGTGTGGTACAGGGGGAGTAACCAGCAACTGAAGTGTGAAAAGTGGGCTGTAGCAGTGCTAGGTGTCAAGCCTCTACTGGAGGAATGACAGAGGTCTTGGGAAATGTTGAAGACTGGCTGAATGCAGGAATGTTAAGACATCGAGTGCAACGTGTCTGACTGCATATATGGAATGGTCTCCATGCACTGGAACGGCTGTTTTGAAAAAGAAACAGTCAAGAGCTATAAAAGGCATTCAAAGATAGTCTGAGATTTTGTTGGTGAGTCTCTGACTGTTTCTCAGCAAAAATAAATGCACCTTGACCAAGCATTTATTTCTACCGGATATTCCTAAGCACAGGCTGGAATATTTAAAGGCTGCAAGAGCCCCCCTTCTCCCCACAACAGATACACTCCAATCCCAGAATCATGGGGTATGTTAAGGTCTGGGCAAGCTGCGCCTGGATCTGGTTTTGTGAAGGGTGCCTTTACAAATGTTTAGCAAAAAAGGGGGAGAGAAAAGAACGTCAGAAACGTCCTGGGGTCGAGAAGCAAACAGATCACTGTGGTAACAAACAGAAAGTTGGGGTACACAAAATTCACCAACTGAAATACCACTTGTGTCTTGTGATCTGAGTTAAGAGAACAGTTGTGCCCTGTGATCTGAGTTACATTGTCTATGTACTCAGCATTACATACTCTTCAGGAAGCTCTCCTGTTGAAGGGAAGGGTTCTGGAACAACTGAGCCTTGTTTCTCATCTTCCTCGTGTACACCAACATTGGTGTTCATGGTGGGGGGAGATAATAACAGAGGCCTATTTGTTTTAGCTAAAATTTGCCAAAGGGGGAGATTGTTGATACCTCAGGATTGGCATTAATTTTAGAAAACAAATAATGTATCCACCTCTGTTGTTTTAATATGTTGGGTTGAAGAAATTCAACATCTGGACCAACATGTCATGTACGATGTCACGACGTCAGGTCTGTGACATCGCACATGTGTAGAAGACTGAATTAATTAATTCAGTATATGTCATGGGATCAGCAAGGATATCTGGTGAATATCCTAACTCCCATGTGGAGGTCTTGAAGACTAAATCAGAATATATATAGGCTCTAAACATGGAGATATATATGGAGAGAGTTTAGGAACTTGAAGACCTTGTTTGTAGCAGAATTTTTCTGCTGAAGTTGCAACAGCAAAGAACAAGTCTGCTGCAACTTTCTGAAGGCCCAAATCCAGTTGGGTGATTAGGTTATAAATAGCTGATTGTAATCTAGTTTTTGTAAGCCTCTTAGAATGAATTTTTAGGGGTGTGTGTAAGGTAAACCTCCCAATCTGTGGGAAGGTTACCATGTGTTTCTCAGTGGTAAACCTGAGAGTGTTTGTTACTCAAAGCCTGTAGGCAAGAGTAACTATGTTCTTGAATGAAGCTGTGAAGCAAGTTCAAGGTGTTTGCACATTACATTGTATTTGTAGTGATAGGAATGGAAACTGGAGGTTTCTATCTAGGAGTTCCTAGGTATAGATTGCATTGGGTAGGGATTAAGTGATGAGTTGTAAACGGGGGAGTTTAACTCTGAATTGATACTACTAATAGTGGATCTTCTTCCTGGCTTGGTAGCCCCCAGATGTAGGTCATGTTGGATTGAACTGGGTTAACAATTTCCTGTGTTTGTTTTCCTTCTGTATGATATAATCATGTCTGCCATAACTAAGCATGTATTCCAGTCTGTTCATCAAGATAATAGCAGACCTGATACATAGCCTTCTGTTGGAATGTCAATCAGAATGTTTTGACATTCATCAACAACAGCTCATACTGTTTAATAAGCTGATGAATTCAGTTCAGTATGTAGTGAAGTCTGGAGTTCAATAGCACAACAGACCTGGCCAAAAGATCATTGTGAAACTGTCAAACTGGATGTCTTGACAGTTCTTCCAGTAAGCTGATACTGAAGTAGAGACTGGTTGGTCTTTTACAGTACAGCAAATTTAGCACAGTCTGTTTTCAGGAACCAAACAGACTTAGCATAGGGTTCTGGACTTGGATGTCAAACGGAATGTTGTGACATTCACTCACGACTGCATATGCTATATTGTTGGATGGTTAGTTTTTCTGTTTCAGGATTTTTCTCAGGCTATTCTTCAGGAATCCACCAGCTGATCTAAAATCTAGGAAACTAACAACTAAGCTACAATTAATGAACCTGACAAATATTCTATTTGTTAGCTCCTTAATAAGTGGAGATTAGTTTAACTTGTTACAACCTTTAATCTAGGAAATACAAGTACATGACCAACAAACTGGAACAATGTAACAGATGATGTCCAAAACAGGATTGAGACATCGTGCTGATAACTGTGTAGGAAAACAACAGTAGTGAATGTTATGGTGCCCATAACAAATTGCTCCTCCTCTATAGGATGACATAGAAGGAGAGGTTGTGACACCGTGAAAAGGTGCACAATAGTACAGAGTGTAATAACTGTCTTGCTGTAATAAGTACAATGTTAGATCAGATGTCATGACTTGAAGTAGAACATCTGAATACTGACTACACCAGAATTTCAATTGGTATCAGAGCAGGCATCCTGTTCTATCTCTGGATGAGATCCATGGGTGATACTTTCTGGTAGCTGGCAAGGAGTTATGTTAGTACTGAAGCTGGACCCTGTGTAAGGTTCTGCAATTCCCTGAATGGTCCCTTGAAGTAGGTGGATGGACTGTTCATGACAGGAATGGTGTGTTCCTGTCTCTGGAGATTGGCAATTGGCCTGAGTGTGAGACAGCTGTGCCAGTACTTAATGACATTCAAACCTGGTATGGTCTTGGAGGCCAATCTGGTGAAGTGTGTGTTCACAGGTTGAGTTGTATTATGATTTCCGCTGCATAATACCTGGCAGAACTCAAACTCTGATGAAGTTTCCCCTCATGTGGATGAAAGGCTGCTGTGTTCAAGATCTCATCATAATCTACTGAAGATGTCAAAGATACTTGAGTCTCCTCAAGTCCACTCATCATGACGTTCTCACTTCAGGATGGTAAGAGTCACTTAATTACTGATTCTCTTACTCTCTTGAGTAGTGTATATGAAGACCTTGAAGACCTTCAAGGAAGGTTTGTTCCAAGGAAGTGGAACCAATGTTCTATGTGATGTTAGAACATGTTGTTCAACAAGTATGCAGCTACTGGTTGAAGAGCAGATGTATTAGGGTTCAAACAAAGGGTTAATTCTGTTTGGAACCTACTCCTGACCTGGAAGAGGAGACATCTGTGTGTGCTAAGTTGACAAGAGCAGGGTCAACTGGGTGTGTGCTCAAGAAGGTCATCCCTAGAAGTTGAGCTGGTTGAGATGTGACATTGTGCAATCTCCTGCTGTTAGGCATCTTCCTGCAATTTGATCAGGATTGGATAGTTGTTCCCTGAAGTACTATGATGTGTTGGAAGACAAGCCTCCTGGATGTTAGCAGTCAATAATGGGGTAACCTGATTGTGATATCATTTAAGGGGATTGGAACCATGAATCTTGTTATTCAAACACCACGTTCAGAAGTGGCAGTTCTTACTAGGAGTGAGAATATGAAGATTCAGAGGTTGGTTGAGGTAATATGCTCTGGCAATGCATATCTACTATTGACTGGTGTGTGTCTCACAAGTACTTATGATCAGCTGAAGCCTGATTGGTGTGATTGGAGGAGTTAGTTGCCACTGGTAAGGGATGGTGGATGTCATGTTGAGACATTTGTGTACAATGCATGGATATTGGTGTGGAGTTTCCATGATTGTTGATCTGAGGGGGAGTTTTGGTCAAACCCCCTCACGTTTGGTCAGCCTAGGGTCAGGTTGGCTGTTGACCAGTGTCACATGGGTTCTGGTTGATGTGTGACACATTTGCAAGGAAGGATTCATCTCTCTCATTCCTAAGGGTGAATCTAATCTGGAAAGAGTCTCAAGACTGTTGAGGTGCTTGCAAGCAGAAGATGTTGACACTAGAAGAGTATTTTCAAAGTATTCTTATGGTGGAAGTATCTGAAGGGATAATTGGGAAAGGATTTAAGATCAATGTCTACTTGTGTCAAGTACAAGTTTTTAATTGATTATCCTTGGAGCTCAAGATAACTGATGTTCTTAAAGATGTTGGAACATCTCTTCTTCACGACCCTGTGCAGAATCACAGGAAGGATAGTACATTGGGGTATGATCTATCTCTTTGGTGGCAGCAAAAGCATATGATCTCTGAAAAGGTTTCCTGGCAAGAAACATGTTCAGCCTTGGTATGTACAAGAAGAAGAAGACATCATAGTCTTGATGGTGGTTACTTGGATCAGTTTATTTCTGATCTAGGTAAGGAAGTGCATTAGCTTATGCACACTGTGAAGTCAAGAACAAGTGGCAGTAGTCTTGACATCATGGAAACAGCCTTGCCTTAGGATGTAGAATCCTTGGTAGAGCTGAAGGGTTAGTTTCTAACTGGTCCTTCTGAAGACTCATACATCAGAGTGTCTGATGTCTTTGGAGAAGAAGCAGGGATTCATCAAGGTGTGAGCTTGGATGACTTAACTGCAAATCTACAGGATGGAGGTTGTTTACTCAAACTTGGTTCCACAATCAAGTCTATGAGAACATTGAACTCTTGTTCTGTGAAGGGAGGAAGTTCTTTCAAGTGGCAGAAGAAGGAGCTGAATTCAACAGCTGGATGTCAAGCACAATGTTGTGACATTCGGTTCTGCATCAGAGTCTTAGTTGATGAAGTGGCACATCAACTTGAGATAGAAGGATCTACAGGGTTGTAGATTGGACACTTCAAGTTCAAATCTCACTTGAAAGGTCAGAATATCTTTGGGAGAAGTCTGATAAACTTGGGAAGGTTAAAAGGCAGCATTTGATCTTTTCATATGAGAATTCATGAAGGAGGTAATCAACCAGTGGCAGTTGGTCTATCTCAGAAGTGAGTTCGAAGAATCAAGATAATCAACATAAGACAGCTGGTTATTCTTGAGGAAAGTCTGAGACAAATTACTTTTGAGCAGAAAAGTATTAAGTTGAAGACAAAAGGAGGTGTTCTCTATTCATCTCTTGGAGCTTGTGGTAGAAGTTCTGAGCTATCTATGGAAGAATGTCTCTAGTAGTGGGATGAGAGTGTATATCCCAATGTATGTATAGGTTCCTCTGGCCCAAGCTGGGGACTCAGTAATATCTGAAGTCTATCAGATAGTGCTCCTTGTGATGCTGTGAAGGATGTCCCAGCTGATGTTAAAACATCTGGTGAAGTGATCTTCTGTTCTGGTTAGAAGAGAGAGTGACACAGAGTGTGGATGTGTTCAGCCAAGAGGGTTGGACAGAGGGTGCTCTCTTGAAGACATGAAGATGCGTCTTATGTTTTCCTTTCATCAAGTGGTCTGGAATCTCTTTGAATCAGGAAGTATGTGAAGGTCCAACCTTGGGATGTTGGATATGATCATGTGTGACCTCCAAGAGAGTAGGTTGTCCATGACAGGGGGAGTTGTGCCTTTGTACTGCAAGCAATCACCAAGCTTGTGGTCTATGTGCTCCTAGATGACTAGGTAGTTATCAGGATGCTGTGATGTGCAGCAAGGCTGAGTGAGCAGAAGAATGTCTGACCTGATGTCATGACATTGCCCTGGACATTGCTGTTGATTCCTTCTGATTTTTCAAGTCATTAGGAATTATGAGGGTGGTGTGGCTAAGTCTGATAAACCAGAATAAGACTAATGGCTACAGCTGTGTGGTACAGGGGGAGTAACCAGCAACTGAAGTGTGAAAAGTGGGCTGTAGCAGTGCTAGGTGTCAAGCCTCTACTGGAGGAATGACAGAGGTCTTGGGAAATGTTGAAGACTGGCTGAATGCAGGAATGTTAAGACATCGAGTGCAACGTGTCTGACTGCATATATGGAATGGTCTCCATGCACTGGAACGGCTGTTTTGAAAAAGAAACAGTCAAGAGCTATAAAAGGCATTCAAAGATAGTCTGAGATTTTGTTGGTGAGTCTCTGACTGTTTCTCAGCAAAAATAAATGCACCTTGACCAAGCATTTATTTCTACCGGATATTCCTAAGCACAGGCTGGAATATTTAAAGGCTGCAAGAGCCCCCCTTCTCCCCACAACAGATACACTCCAATCCCAGAATCATGGGGTATGTTAAGGTCTGGGCAAGCTGCGCCTGGATCTGGTTTTGTGAAGGGTGCCTTTACAAATGTTTAGCAAAAAAGGGGGAGAGAAAAGAACGTCAGAAACGTCCTGGGGTCGAGAAGCAAACAGATCACTGTGGTAACAAACAGAAAGTTGGGGTACACAAAATTCACCAACTGAAATACCACTTGTGTCTTGTGATCTGAGTTAAGAGAACAGTTGTGCCCTGTGATCTGAGTTACATTGTCTATGTACTCAGCATTACATACTCTTCAGGAAGCTCTCCTGTTGAAGGGAAGGGTTCTGGAACAACTGAGCCTTGTTTCTCATCTTCCTCGTGTACACCAACATTGGTGTTCATGGTGGGGGGAGATAATAACAGAGGCCTATTTGTTTTAGCTAAAATTTGCCAAAGGGGGAGATTGTTGATACCTCAGGATTGGCATTAATTTTAGAAAACAAATAATGTATCCACCTCTGTTGTTTTAATATGTTGGGTTGAAGAAATTCAACATCTGGACCAACATGTCATGTACGATGTCACGACGTCAGGTCTGTGACATCGCACATGTGTAGAAGACTGAATTAATTAATTCAGTATATGTCATGGGATCAGCAAGGATATCTGGTGAATATCCTAACTCCCATGTGGAGGTCTTGAAGACTAAATCAGAATATATATAGGCTCTAAACATGGAGATATATATGGAGAGAGTTTAGGAACTTGAAGACCTTGTTTGTAGCAGAATTTTTCTGCTGAAGTTGCAACAGCAAAGAACAAGTCTGCTGCAACTTTCTGAAGGCCCAAATCCAGTTGGGTGATTAGGTTATAAATAGCTGATTGTAATCTAGTTTTTGTAAGCCTCTTAGAATGAATTTTTAGGGGTGTGTGTAAGGTAAACCTCCCAATCTGTGGGAAGGTTACCATGTGTTTCTCAGTGGTAAACCTGAGAGTGTTTGTTACTCAAAGCCTGTAGGCAAGAGTAACTATGTTCTTGAATGAAGCTGTGAAGCAAGTTCAAGGTGTTTGCACATTACATTGTATTTGTAGTGATAGGAATGGAAACTGGAGGTTTCTATCTAGGAGTTCCTAGGTATAGATTGCATTGGGTAGGGATTAAGTGATGAGTTGTAAACGGGGGAGTTTAACTCTGAATTGATACTACTAATAGTGGATCTTCTTCCTGGCTTGGTAGCCCCCAGATGTAGGTCATGTTGGACTGAACTGGGTTAACAATTTCCTGTGTTTGTTTTCCTTCTGTATGATATAATCATGTCTGCCATAACTAAGCATGTATTCCAGTCTGTTCATCAAGATAATAGCAGACCTGATACATAGCCTTCTGTTGGAATGTCAATCAGAATGTTTTGACATTCATCAACAACAGCTCATACTGTTTAATAAGCTGATGAATTCAGTTCAATATGTAGTGAAGTCTGGAGTTCAATAGCACAACAGACCTGGCCAAAAGATCATTGTGAAACTGTCAAACTGGATGTCTTGACAGTTCTTCCAGTAAGCTGATACTGAAGTAGAGACTGGTTGGTCTTTTACAGTACAGCAAATTTAGCACAGTCTGTTTTCAGGAACCAAACAGACTTAGCATAGGGTTCTGGACTTGGATGTCAAACGGAATGTTGTGACATTCACTCACGACTGCATATGCTATATTGTTGGATGGTTAGTTTTTCTGTTTCAGGATTTTTCTCAGGCTATTCTTCAGGAATCCACCAGCTGATCTAAAATCTAGGAAACTAACAACTAAGTTACAATTAATGAACCTGACAAATATTCTATTTGTTAGCTCCTTAATAAGTGGAGATTAGTTTAACTTGTTACAACCTTTAATCTAGGAAATACAAGTACATGACCAACAAACTGGAACAATGTAACAGATGATGTCCAAAACAGGATTGAGACATCGTGCTGATAACTGTGTAGGAAAACAACAGTAGTGAATGTTATGGTGCCCATAACAAATTGCTCCTCCTCTATAGGATGACATAGAAGGAGAGGTTGTGACACCGTGAAAAGGTGCACAATAGTACAGAGTGTAATAACTGTCTTGCTGTAATAAGTACAATGTTAGATCAGATGTCATGACTTGAAGTAGAACATCTGAATACTGACTACACCAGAATTTCACCATTGAATATAGCATTCAATGCTTTAGAGTTTCTAATGGCTAGTTCATCCTCCTCCTTGGTCCATTGTTCCTCAGCCTTCTTATCAGTTGTAACTTCTCCTTCCTTAGTAATAATTGGATGTTCCCAGCCTGTTAAAACAGCCCTCCAAGCCTTATTATCCAAAGATTTCAGGAAGGCTACCATTCGAGGTTTCTAGTAGTCATAGTTAGATCCATCCAGAATTGGTGGTCTGTGAACAAATCCTTCGTCTCTATCCATAGTACTAGAAAGTAACGTCCCAAGATCTCACCCAGAACCAGAGCAGCATGCCTGCTCTGATACCAATTGAAATTCTGGTATCAGATATGAGATGAAGAAGGTAATGTCATGACACTAATATCTGAACAATATAAACAGGATAAAAGATAAAGAACAATAGTACAAGTGACACAAGCAATTGTTAACCCAGTTCGGTGCAAACTCACCTACGTCTGGGGGCTACCAAGCCAGGAAGGAAATCCACTAAACAGAATTAGTTCAAAGACTCTCAGTAAACAACTTCAACTTACAGTCTTTTCACCTAATCTCTACCCGTGTGACTTCTATCTAAGAACTCTTAGATAAGAGATCCTACTCACTCCCCCTCAATCACAACAGTGATGTAAAAACAAATATTACAAAGAAAGAATACACTCTTCAAGAACACATACTTGATCTTGCTTAAAAGCTTCAACCAAGTAAACACACACTCATGCTTCAAAGCTTAGAGTGGACAAATTACAACACAAAATTCAGTCCAATTCAATCATCAATAGGATGAATGAATGGCTCACAATACACATGCTCACACAAGACTAAAACCCTTATTCTCTTTCACTATTTCGTTCGTTATTTCTTGTGTGTTAAAACCATGTTTTCCATGCCCTTTATATAGAAGTGTTTGACTGGGCTTGGATATCATAAAACCCTAAAACTATTTTCCATTCGTATCTTCTTAACAGCTGATCATATCTTATTGGAAAATAAATCAATCTGGTTTTAATTACTGCTTGAATGGCGCGTTCAATCTCCACATCAATCATACACAAATTATCATAAAAAGCGCAATCACAAAATACATAACATTCAGACTGAATGTTCTGTATACAGATGTCTTAACATCGGGTCTGACATCTCAGCTAAATCCTGCACAACCTTTATTTAAACACCCTGCAGGAACCTGATATCACATGCCAAGACAACACTTGTGACACCTTGTGAAAACTCTAGGTTTTACCAAAATTTATGCCAACACATAGAACCAACAAAGTCGAATAAAGAGAAACTCTGATGACAGTCAGATACAAGCATCCACTGGAAGACGCAAAGTGCTAAATGAAGACTTTGACTAAGATCCGCTGATTCAAGAAAGCTTAACATTGAAGAAACTTGCTTATGGGAAAAACTATTTTTAGAAAGAAGTTATTGTGCTCCATACTGCTTTGGAAAGAACAAGGAAATTAATGGCGTTAATCAGTCTTCAATTCCCAAGATTATGGCATTAACATCACCCAACAATTTTCTCACTCTCCTATAAAAAGGATGGAAAGCTTCACAAGAAACACCTGAAACACACGAGAATACAATACTTCCATCACTCTTGATTTTCATTCTCTCACGAGCTACTGCTCTAACGTGAGAACATTTCTTGTTATTATCTTCTGTAATATCTACTTACCATTAGAAGCACTATTCATTACTATAATCATATATTTGCTGAGATATTTCCTCAAGTGACTCTGTGATGTCTGAATACTTGAGAGGGCTAAGGGATTATTTCTCTTAGACAGTTGTTTGTGTAATCTTTCAAGATTAGTGGATTAAGTCCTTTTTAAAGGAGATATCACCTTGGTCGGGTGGACTGGAGTAGCTTTGAATTTCAAGCGAACCAGTATAAAATTCTGTGTTGAATTCCTTTTATTCTGCGTGTGTCCAAATTCTCAAAAAGTTTTATTTTCCTAAAACAATTCAAACCCCCCTTTCTTATTTTTCTCTACCTTCAGACATATCCGTCATCTTTAAGTTTTCTTGGATAAGAAGGAAGCATTCCTACAAGGCCTCGTTCATGGACCTAATCACACCTTGTTGCATAATCTTCTCAAGGATATGCAATACAAGAGTGATAGAAATGCAGGCCTGGCCAAGTTTACTAGCCACACACTTGAAGATCTTCTGGAGTTGTTGAAGGAAGTTTATGCTGACATGTTTCCACAAACACTCTGCGGGTTGTTTTTCACTTTGTATCAGTTTATAGGGTTGTATTTGAAAGGTTCAAAGTTGAACCTCTCATAGCTTATTGAGCATATCCTTGAGGTTGTAATCATTGCTTTCTGTAATTATATGCCTACTTATATGCCATAGACAAGATTCCTTGGAAACCATAAAAAAAACCTTGGTGCATACATGCATCATTCTTCATTTCATAAAAATGAAACAAAGAAAACACACTACCACTTGACCTTTTGTCCAAAATCCTCGATCGTCTACCTGACTTCCCAACAATGTTACAACACTCGTAACAACCAAAGGTTATTAATGGATCAACTAGAGAAAAACCAAGCTGCAATGAGAGAAAACATGCTCACCATGAGGGCTCATATGGGTCAACTTATGGAAAATATGCAAGTTATGTCTAGGGGCTAGGTAGAATTACGACATGCCAATTTGAGGGTTGCTGCCATATATCCACCCGTGACACTTCCGGTGAATCCGCTAGTTGGTACCAGTACACCAATTGTGACTCAGCCACCTCCTGAGGGAGGTCTTGTAAATCAGAATGCTGGTCCTACATTCAACATTCCTATCAATGAGGGAGCTCAACCTGAGATAGATTATCATCATGATTCTTTCTTCATTCCAAAAGCTGATTCAGTTTATGACACCTTTGGACCATCAACTGCTGAGGTGGAGAAAACATTTTGTGTCTTTGAGGAAAAGATGAAGACTATTGAAGATTCCAATGCCTTTGGGATGGATGTTGATGACATGTGTTTGGTTCTGTTTGTTAAAATCCCTACGAAGTTCAAGGTCCCTAACTTTGAAAAATATAAGGGAGTTAGCTGTCCTAGAAATCATATCCAATCTTATTGTAGGAAGATGGCTTTCTACTCTGATAATGAGAAGTTATTAATGCACTTCTCTCAAGATAGCCTCAATGGGCATATCTTGAATGGTACATGCAACTATAACACACTTACGTCAGAACATGGTGAGAGTTGGCAAAGGATTTTCTCAAACACTATCAATACAACACTGACACGACTTCTAATAGGAACCAACTTCAAAGCCTTACTCAGAAAATTGACGAGTCCTTCAAAAAATACGCGCAAAGGTGGAGGGACTTGGCTACCAGGGTTCAACCTCCTTTGCTGGAGAGCTCGTGGACATGTTTACGAGTACCTTTCAAGGGCCTTATCTAGACAGGATGGTTGGAAGTGCTTCTTCAGGTTTCTCAAACTTGGTTTTTGCTGGGGAACAAATTGAAAATTGTCTGAAGAATGGTAAAATCCAAGGTATTTCTATCGTTTCTAATGGAGCGAAAAAACCATATTTCGATTTACAAAGAAGAAGGAGGGGGAAGAAAATGTTGCCACATTACAAAAGGAAGGCCAGAGCCTATCGAGTATCTTATTACCAAGTTGTAGAGGTAGCTCCAAATCAGTACCAACAATAAGCTTATACAATCCTTACCAGTAACAACCAATACAATATCAACAACCTTATGCTCAACAACGACCAAACTATTATCAGTAGGGCCAATATATGCAAAGAAGGATCGAGAGGAAGTTTGACTCGATCCCTATTATGTACAGTCAACTGCTCCCTCACTTGCTCTGAGGCTTGTTGGTATATTTGAGAGATCTAAATCCTCCCTCAACGCCTCTTCCTCCAGGTTATGATGTAAACGCTAGATGTGAGTTTCATTATGGTGAAACCGGACATATAGTTGAAAATTTCAAGGCTCTTAAATACAAGGTGCAAGATTTAATTGATTCCAAAGTTATCTCTTTCATGCCTAACGATCCCAACATGAGCAATAATCTTATGCCTCCTCATGTCGGCCCTTCTGTGAACGTCATAGAAAATCTGAAGGACGAAGCTTGGTGTCAAGGGTGGATGAGATGAATACTTATTTTACAGTGGTTAAAGAATAATTGTTGAAGAATGATGTATTCCCCGATTGTCAATTTGATTGTGAGAAGTGTCTTTCAAATCCCCAGATGTGTGAAAAACTGAAGAAAAAAAAGGTGTCCATTAACTAATGAATCAAGGGATTTTTCAGGTAGAGCAAGTTCTTATTGATGAGGATGTGGTCACAAGCATCCATGCATCAAATCCTTTCATGCCAAGCCATTTCCATAGCAAAAATTCAATTTTCAAAATAGTGTAACCAGTTAAACAAAACATGTAACCAATTACAAGTTCATTTTGTTTGGTATTTTTGAAAACTGGTAGGGTGGTAACCTGTTACACAAATCATGTAACCGGTTACAAGTTGGTTATGTTTGAAAAATTGGAACGTTACAAGAGGTGGTAACCGGTTACCCCTTTTATGTAATCAGTTAAACATTGCATTTAAGTGACTTTTCATGAACTATTATCATTCCAAACTATTGCAAATCATCTTGAAACTTCTACAAACTTTTACATCTAATCATAGAGGTTTCTTAGGATGTATTTAAGGCAAGATACATTCGTTTTTCAAACAACCTATTTCATAAAAAAATTAATACAATTCAAATCAATTTTCTAAGTGTTCATTATTTTCAAAATATTGAAACTTTGTGCATAACTTTCAAATAATTCAAAAAGTTTCATAATATGTTCTGAGAACTTAAGGTTTATGTATTTTTGAATTGCAACATTGAAAGGTAAGATCAATCTTCATCTTGAATTCATTTAATATTCAAATACTTAATATTGTTCAAAAAGTGTATTGTAACTTAATCACCAAGTTTGTAGTGATAAGTTATGAAATTCTGGTATAGTCAGAGTTCAGATGTTCTACACGAAGTCATGACATCTAATCCAACATTGTTATTAATACAGCAAGAAAATTATAACAATTAAAATCCAGTACTGATATGCACTCAGTCACAGATGTTTAGACATCTGATAATATACCAACATGACCATAAGAACATCCAGTTTTGTCCATCTAGTGCATACACACAGTAGAAATCAACCATAGCCCTTATGATTATTGATCCTATCCAGTTCTATGCAGGATGTCTCAACATTGTTTTGAACATCATCTGTCACAACATTACAGATGGATAAACTGTAACAGACTAACGAGTCTATCAGTAACAGCAGTCAATAATGAATGTCATAACATTCTGTTTTGTAATCAGACTGCAGGCAATGTGTCAAGTATGTTCTTCCCTTCATAAACAGACTAGAAACAAACTGAATTATAACAGATAAATTACAGAGTGCAGAAGGTAAAAACACCAGTAATTGTTAACCCAGTTCGATACAACTTTACCTACTCTGGGGGCATACCAAGCCAGGAAGAAGATCCACTATTAGCAGTATTAATTCATAGTTAAACTCCCCCGTTTACAACTCCTCACTTAATCCCTACCCAGTGCAATCTATACCTAGGCACTCCTAGATAGAAACCTCCAGTTTCCATTCCTATCATTACAAGTCCTATGTAATGTTTAAACAACTTGAACTTGCTTCACAGCTTCGTTCAAGAACATAACCACTCTTGCCTACAGACTTTGAGTTACAAATAATCTCATGCTTTCAAGCACTGAGAAACACTTGGTAACCTTCCCACAGGTTGGGAGGTTTACCTCACACACACACCTCTAATTTTTACATTGTTTGAGGCTTACAAAACCTAGGTTACAATCTACTATTTATAACCTAGCCACCCAATTGGATTTGGGCCTTCAAAAATCGCAGCAAATCTTCTTCTTTGCTGTTATAGAGCTGGCAGAATCCTCCTGCTACAATCATGGTCTTCAATCTTTTATTTCCTAAAAGATCTCCATATTTGGGAACTGTATCTTCACCAAATATATTTACCAAATCTTCTGATTCTGATTGTATCTTCAAGATCTTCACACAAGAGATAGGATATTCACCAGATCTCCTAATTAATCACAAACCAAACCAGAATTAACTGATTCAGTTTGATACACATGTGAGATGTCACAGTCCCGATGTCGTGACATCTTACATGACATGTTGGTCCAGATGTTGAACTTCTTCAACCCAACATATTAAAACAACAGAGGTGATTACATTATTTGTTAGCTAAAATTAATGCCAATCCTAAGGTATTAACAATCTCCCCCTTTGGCAAATTTTAGCTAAAACAAATAAGCCTCTGTCATTATCTCCACCACCACAAACACCAAAGTTGGTGTACATGAGGAAGTAGAGGTATAAGACGCAGCTGCATCACAACCCTTCCCCTCAACAGGAGGGCTTCCTGAAGAATATGTAATGCTGAGTACATAGATAATGTAACTCAGATCACAAGACACAACTGTCTTCTTAACTCAGATCACAAGATACAACTGATATACCCAGTTAGTGACTTTTGTGTCTGAATCCATCTTCTCCTTGCTACCAGATATTGCTTGCTTCTGGTGCATCCTCAGGACAATGTTTCTCTCCCCCTTTTTAGCTAAACATTTAACAATGACACCTTCACAACACCAGATCCAGGAGCAGTATGCCCAGATCTTAACAAACCCCATGGTTTAGAGGGAATGAAATGTTGCTCTTGTGAGAAGAGGAGTGCTGAAACATCCTTTAAATAGGCCAGACCATGCTTAGGAATTAACGGTAGGAGTAAATGCTTGGTCAAGATTCATAAATATTTGCTGAGAAACAGTCAGAGAATCACCACCAATATCCCAGACAATCTTTGAATACCTTTTACAGCTCTTGACTGTTTCCAGAAACAGCAGTTCCAAGACTATTCCATAAATGCTGTCAGACACGTTACAAGTTATGTCTTAACATTTGATACTGCTTTTGTCTGCATTCTCCATATACTCTCCCAGTCACCATTCCCTAAGACCACTTTCTCACCTCCAGTGGTAGCTTGACACCTAGCACCACACATCCATATTTCCTTAAATAACTTCCAGCAGGATCATAGGATATCTTATGTTAAGACATCACATATGACATCTTGTGAACACTCTGTCCTTTTTGTTCACAAGGAAAACTATCAACAGTTAAACCACATAACAGTAGTTTAATCAGCAGCAGAAGCAAAACAATTACTAGCTATGGCTACTAGTAATACACACATGCACAAGGGTACTTCTTCTCCCCCTAAATCTGTGCAACAAACAACAGAATTACTAGTTATGAATGCAACTAGTAAGACACACAAATCTGCTCAATGTACAAGGGTACTTCTTCTCCCCCTAAATTTGTGCATACATTAATTAACAGCTACTGTAGCTCCAGCACCTGTACCAGCCAGAATGTCATACTGACATCTGCTTCCATATTCCCTTATGACTATGGGTTTCAGAAGGAAATAACAATATTGTCCAAGGCAATGTCATGACATCCGGTCAGACATTCTTCTGCTCACTCAGCCTTGACACACACCACATCATCCCACTAACTAACAAGGTGTGATACCTTGTTATCTGAGAACACATAGACCACAAGCTTGATGATTACTTGCAGTGCAAAGACAGAACTCCCCCTGTCATGAGCAACCAACTCTCCTCTTGAAACTTGGAGAAGAACATATCCAACACCCCAAGGTTGGACCTTCACAAACTTCCTGATTCAAAGAGAACCCAAACAACTTGATGAATGGAAAACATAAAACGCATCTTCGTGTCTTCAAGAGCACGCTCCCTGTTCAACCTTCTTGGCTGAACACATCCACACTCTGTGATAATCTCTTTTCTAACCAGAACAAAACCAACATAACACCATCTGATATTCTTCAGATATTACTGAATCACAAGCTTGATCCACAAGAAACCAGACACAACCCTAGCTCTCTCTCTAAATTTCGCTCAGTCTTGGTTGTGCTTTCAAACAGGTTTTCTAAGTCCCCTTTTATAGAGGCATTGGACATCTTGAAAACCCTCAATATATTTTCCAATTAAATCTTTTCATATCAGCTGTAAAGATCTCCTTGGAAAATAAACAAATCTGGTTGATATCCCTGATAGATTGCGCCAGCTAGCCATATCTTCAATCAACCAATGATTGCCACCAATTGTGCAATCACAAAACACCAGACATTCATACTGAATGTTCTATGTACAGGATGTCATGACATCGGGTCTGACATCTGGAAAAATCCTGCATAATCCAGTTTCCTGTTATAGCAGGTACAGCCATATCAGTTACCATGACAATGAATATGTCAACTGAAACAATCCTGCAACATATGTCTTCCAATTTAGCTCCAGCAGGTACATCCAATATCAGAAGCCTTAGCATTGTACGTTGCATTCTGAAACAATCCTGCTTGCATATGTTCTTCAACTCCAGCAACAAGCTCCAGGAGATGAAAAGGAAACACCTCATTATGTCTTCAACTTACTACTTTCCTGCTCAAAGTAGTTTGTCTCAGACCTTCCTCGAGAATAATCAGCTGCCATAAGCTGATTGTCTTGATCCTACGAACTCACTTATGAGATAGACCAATTGCTGTTGGTTGATTACCTCCTTCATGAATCCTCATATGGAAAAAGTCAAATGCCATTCTTTGACTTCTCCACGTTTATCAGACTTCTCCCAAAGGTTTTCTGACCTTCCAAGTGAGACTATACCTTCAAGCTTCTTGAAGTATCCAATCTACAACCCAGTAGACCCTTCTATCTCAAGTTGATGTGCCACTTCACCAACTAAGATTCTGATGTTGAACCAAATGTCATAACCTTGTGTTTTGACATCTAGTTGTTGAATTCAGCTCCTTCTTCTTCCACTTGAAAGAACTTCCTCCCTTCACAGAACAAGAGTTCAATGTTCTCATAGACTTGATTGTGGAACCAAGTTTGAGTAAACAACCTCCATCCTGCATGTTTGCAGTTAAGTCATCCAAGCTCACACCTTGATGAATCCCTGCTTCTTCTCCAAAGACCTCAGACACTCTGATGCAAGAGTCTTCAGAAGGACCAGTTAGAAACTGTCCCTTCAGCTATACCAAGGATTCCACTTCCTAAGGCAAAGCTGTTTCCATGATGTCAAGAATGCTGCCACTTATTCTTAACTCCGCAGTGTGCATAAGCCAATGCACTTCCATACCTAGATCAGAAGTAAACTGATCCAAGTAACCACCCTCAGGATTATGATGTTTTCTTCTTCTTGTACACGTCAAGGCTGAACATGTTTCTTGCCAGGAAACCTTTTCAAAGATCATATGCTTTTGCTGCCACCAAAGAGATAGATCATAAAACGGTGTACTATCCTTCCTGTGATTCTGCACAGGATCTTGAAGATGAGATGTTCCAACATCTTTTAAAACATCAGTTATCTTGAGCTCCAAGGATAATCAATTAAATACTTGTACTTGACACAAGTAGACATTGATCTTAAATCCTTTCCCAATATTCCTTTCAGATACTTCTACCATAAGAATACTTTGAAAATACTCTTCTAGTGTCAACATCTTCTGCTTGCAAGTACCTCAACAGTTTTGACAATCTTCCCAGATTAAATTCACCCTTAGGAATGAGAGAGATGAATTCTTCCTTGCAAATGTGTCACACAACCACCAGAACCCTTGTGACACAGGTCAACAGCCAACCAGACCCTAGGTTGACCAATACGTATGGAGGTTAACTAAAACCCCCTTCAAATTAACAATCATGGAAACTTCACACCAATATCCATGCATTGTACCCAACTGTCTCAACATGACATACATCACCCTTATTGGTGGCAACTAGCTCTCTAAGTTGAACCTCTACATACTCCAATCACACCAATCAGACTCCAGCTGACCATAAGTACTGGTGAAGGACAACAATACTCGTCAATAGTAGATATGCATTGCCAGAGCATACTATGTCAACCAATCTCTGAATCTTAATATTCTCACTCCTTGAAAGAACTGCCACTTCTGAGCGTGGTGTTTGAATTACAAGATTCATGGTCCTAATCCTCTTAAATGATATAGCAATCAGGTTGCCCCATCATTGAATTCTATCATCTAGGGGACATGTCTTCCAACACAACATGGTACTTCCAGGAGCAACTATCCAAGACAGACAGCATAAGGTTGCATAATGTCACATTTCAACCAGCTCCACTTCTAGAGATCAAACTTCTAAAAGTGACCTTCTTGATCATCCTCATAGTTGACCCTACCCTTGTCAACTTAGCTCCCACAGATGTCTCCTCTTCCAGGTCAGGAGTAGGTTCCAAACACAAGTATCCCTTTGTTTGACACCTAAAAACATCTGCTCTTCAACCAGTAGCTGCATACTTGTTGAACAACATGTTCTAACATCGCATAGAACATTAGTTCCACATCATTGGATGAAACCCTCCTTGAAAGTCTTCAAGGTTTTCATATACACTACCCAAGAGAGTAAAAGAATCAGTGATCAGGTGATTCTTACAATCCTGAAGTGAGAACGTCATCATGAGTGGACTTGAGGAAACTCAAGTATCTTTGACATCTTCAGTGGATTATGATGAAATCTTGAATACAGCAGCCTTTCATCCACATGAGGGGAAACTACATCAGAGTTTGAGTTTTGCCAGGTATTATGCAGCGGGAATCATAATACAACTCAACCTATGACCACACACTTCACCAGATCAGCCTCCAAGAACATACCAAGTTTGAATATGTTTCAATACTAGCACAGCTGTTCCACATAAAGGCCACTTGCCAACATCCAAAGGCAGGTACACCTAGTTCCTGTCATGAATAGTCCAACCACCTACTTCAAGGGACCATTCATGGGAATCACAGAACCTTCCACTGGTTCCAACAACAGTACTGACATAACTCCTTGCAAGATACCAGAAAGTATCTCCCATGGATCTCATCCAGGAACAGAACAAGATGCCTGCTCTGATACCAATTGAAATTCTGGTATAGTCGGAGTTCAGATGTTCTACACGAAGTCATGACATCTGATCCAACATTGTTACTAATACAGCAAGACAATTATAACAATTAAAATCCAGTACCGATATGCACTCAGTCATAGATGTTTAGACATCTGATAATATACCAACATGGACATAAGAACATCCAGTTTTGTCCATCTAGTGCACACACACAGTAGAAATCAACCATAGCCCTTATGATTATTGATCCTGTCCAGTTCTATGCAGGATGTCTCAACATTGTTTTGAACATCATCTGTCACAACATTACAGATGGATAAACTGTAACAGACTAACGAGTCTATCAGTAACAGCAGTCAATAATGAATGTCATAACATTCTGTTTTGCAATCAGACTGCAGGCTATATGTCAAGTCTGTTCTTCCCTTCATAAACAGACTAGAAACAGACTGAATTATAACAGATAAATTACAGAGTGCAGAAGGTAAAAACACCAGTAATTGTTAACCCAGTTCGGTACAACTTTACCTACTCTGGGGGCATACCAAGCCAGGAAGAAGATCCACTATTAGCAGTATTAATTCAGAGTTAAACTCCCCCGTTTACAACTCCTCACTTAATCCCTACCCAATGCAATCTATACCTAGGAACTCCGAGATAGAAACCTCCAGTTTCCATTTCTATCACTACAATTACCATGTAATGTCAAAACATCTTGAACATGTTTCACAGCTTCGTTCAAGAACATAATCACTCTTGCCTATAGGCTTTAAGTTACAACTAATCTCATGCTTTCAAGCACTGAGAAACACTTGGTAACCTTCCCACAGGTTGGGAGGTTTACCTCACAAATACCCCTAATTTCTACATTGTTTGAGGCTTACAAAACCTAGGTTACAATCTCCTATTTATAACCTAACCACCCAACTGGATTTGGGCCTTCAAAAATTGCAGCAAATCTTCTTCTTTGCTGTTACAGAGCTGGCAGAATCCTCCTGCTACAATCATGGTCTTCAATCTTTTATTTCCTAAAAGATCTCCTTATTTGGGAACTGTATCTTCACCAAATATATTTACCATATCTTCTGATTCTGATTGTATCTTCAAGATCTTCACACAGGAGATAGGATATTCACCAGATCTCCTAATTAATCACAAACCAAACCAGAATTAACTGATTCAGTTTGATACACATGTGAGATGTCACAGTCCCGATGTCGTGACATCTTACATGACATGTTGGTCCAGATGTTGAACTTCTTCAACCCAACATATTAAAACAACAGAGGTGATTACATTATTTGTTAGCTAAAATTAATGTCAATCCTAAGGTATTAACAAGTTATTTGTTGTAAAAGATTCTTTGAATCGGTGTAATTTAATTTCCACCATAGTGGTTGGTGTTTTATGAAAAAGGCCATTGAATTGGTGTAATTCAAAGTCCACCATAGTTCTTGGTGTTTATGTTAGAATATTGTAAGATAAGTCTTGGTGTGAGACTTGTGCGAAGATCTAACATAGTAAAAAACCTTTCAATATGTGAAGGAACTAGATGTATCATTTGTTAATAAAGGGAACTAGTATAATTCCTCTCGTCCTTTATTTTTCAGCAATTTATCTTCCTAAGAACCAAAATATTCATGAAATCCATAAAAATAATAAGTTAAGAAATGTAGCTAAAAAAAGAGAGAAATCTGACAACACTAATACACCCCCCCCCCTTTCACTCTCTCTCACACACACTTAGGTTGTATCTTATACTTATAAAAATGATTTTCTTTCAATTTTATTTGTCAATTATATTAAACACAATTCGACTATCATAGTCATTCCAGATTATAACGATTAATTTTTACAATTGTCCATAAAGAATATTTAATTTACAAAAAATTTATACTAAACATCAATAGTTTTAGGGTATGTTTGAATTGGTGGTGTCACGGCATAAAAATTCAAAGGTTGCTCGAAAAATATTGAAGTAGCCATTAAAGTTTATTTAAAAAGGGAAAATATTGATAAAATCCCTAAACAAAAAAAAGATGATAATCACAACCAAATTTAGGTTCGGGAGTTAATTAGACGTAGGAAAGACGTTAGCACCATACATCATCAGTTTTAAATAACGGTTACCGCTAACTAATTTTGCAAAAGATTGTGTTAACATTATCATATTTTGTTTATACTAATCAATAAACACAAAGTAAAATATATTTACAAACAAAGAGAAAAAAGATTTGTTTTTATTAGGTTACTTGACAAGATTTGACTCTTGCTCCTACGTATCTCTCGGTGCGATAAAGAATTCAAAGCTATGTAGTTCTTGAGTAGAAAAATCTTGTGTGTTTGCTGATTTTAAAGAAAATGTTTTGATCGCGTTAGAGCGGAAAAATGTTGCTTGTTAGTTGCGTTAGTGCGAATAAAATAATGTTTGTAGACCACATTGGTGCGAATAAAAACATTATTTGTAGACCGTGTTAGTGCATTTAAAAGCGTTATTTATAGACCATGCTTTTATTTGGAAATTTGGTAAACAAACGCTAATCTTTTATTGAAGGTTACTCACAGGATCGACTAGATAATCCTAGAACATAGTGCTAAAAGTTTTCTTATAGTTTTGTGTAGGAAAGTGAAGGATTTCGACTTGGTCGAAATCTTTGAGAAAAAGTAATGTAAAACGGTAGATTGTTGGAAATGTAAATGATTTTGACAATTCTAAAAGGTAAACTTTGTAAAAGTGAATGTAATTTTCTGCATGCTTTTCGCTTCTGAAGTGTCCTCCACGTGTCTAAAATAACGGTTTCGTGACGTTCTTCTCCTCAACATTCGCCACGTAGATTTCTGCATGTTTTTCGCTTATGAAGTGTCATCCACGTGTCCCTTTAGATAAAACTGAGAAGCAGTTACTCGCTTTAAACTAACATTTCTTCGTACCAAAATTTTGTTGATCGACGCGTCTTATTGACGTCGAAACATTGTAGCACGTGTCATCAAAGTTTTGATTTTCCTCAATATAAATACCTATTCTTTCACTCTTCTTCTCTTTTCCGCTCCTTTCCATTCAAACACTTCTTTTTCCAAAACTTATTTTCTTCAAGTAATCAGTCCATTATCCTGAACAATGGCTTTCAAATAAAAGAACACCTAAGAATCCAAGGACTCTCTTCCATTAGCTACCAAGCTTCAATCTTCAATTCTTGTTGGGAATAAAGAATATGTCCCAGACCCATCAAATAAAGAGGAAAAGATATGAATCTTCAAATCTCAGGTACTCATTCCCTATTCCACTTCTGGAAAAACCCATGCACTTACGGGTCCAATGCATGATCCTTTAGTAGATATTAATGAGCTTATAGACTTTTCCCTTCTTACCACCAAACGAAACCCATAGTGAGTATAAGAAACCCCTCAACTTAGAGTACATGATTGTTACTCTACACGTTTTTCGTCCAACCTCTCCCCCTTGTAGCGATAAATTTTTTGAGATTAATCTATTGATTAACTTAACTCATAAATCAAGAGTCGCCACCGCGCTTTTATTGTTTCCAAAGGAAAAGGGAAAAGGTACGAACAAAACCCAAAGAAGTTTTAAAACAAAACTAATAAAAAGAGAACAAGGGTTTGGGGGTTAGTTATGCAAAGGGAAGGTATTATCACCCTAAACATTCATGGTACTCCATGGGAACCTCTTTGAAAATGTGTACATTTTGGTTTGAAAAGGGGTGTTGTTTGCAAAAGATTGGAGAGATGGGAAAAGAAATATATTTTTTATGATTTTTTGTGTTTGCCAAGACCTTTTGAAGTCTCATGCCTACGTACCATCAAAGTACAATGGAGGATCAAAGCCTCGTAGTAAAAGTAACAAAGATGCTTGTTTTGATTCATTTTAAATGAAAATGGATTTTGTCATTTTAAGGAGAATACCCAACCAATCATCCACAAGTATGAGAACTTTGCATCATCACGAGAAGGGCTCCAACTTGGATAATGATCGACAAGTATGCCACTAGCTCTCACATATGGAAAATAATTATGATCAATACTATGGATATAGGAGAATTATATCTCAACTATGAAAATGACTTATGTCTAATACTTTTGAGAAAAGTTTTAAAAGGAAAAGTGCACAAAAAAGGTTTAAATGAGTTATGCATTTTTTAGTCTTTTGAAATTGGTCTCAATATGTTTAAGATGAATTAACACTTATTAGGAAAAAGATTTTGAAAATCACTTGACAAAAGTCAAGGTTTTATTGAGAAAGTGGTTCAAGTTTAAAAAACAAGAAGGTTTTGAAAAAGAGAGAATATTTTGAAAACTAAAGAAGGGGAGGAGAAGAAGAGACTATCCTAGAGCATAAAGTAAAATCTAGGGAGGAAAGATCTAACCAAGATATGTCAAGCTTTATGATGTAATTCAAGCAAGAACTCCCTTGTTTGGGTTAAGCCTCAAGCAAGCCAAAATGAGCAAATAATAATCCATGTATCAGATAAAACCAGAGTAACTCAACCAAGTCTCCAAAAGAAAGTCCAGAGTCAAAGGTTCCAGATAAATTCCAGGGTCTCAAAATCATAAGTCCCAAAGCAAGGGTCAAAATCCTAATTCTAAGTCCATAGCTCCACAATTATGCCAAAGATAATGACCACAAGTCCATGAGTTAGGAGAAATAAGTTTCCTTTTAGGTTTTTCCTTTATTAATGTCTTCTTTACAATGATATGTATAAAGGCAAAAAATGGACAAAAAACAAATGACAAAATCATAAATAATATGATATGAGATGCTGAATATAAAGTATAAAGTAAATGGCATAAAATAAAGGCATAAAGAAAATGAAATTTGAGGTAAAATACAATAAAGTGTTAGTAAAGGATGTTAGTAATCAAAGATGAAAGATGGTTTGGTCATTTTTTGGAGAACACTCAACTATCCACTCACAAGCATGAAAATATGAACCTATACATCATTTATGAGAAGGGTTCTAACTTGGATAATGATCAACAAGTATGCCACTAGCTCTCACAAATGGAAAAAGGAGCAACATTTTCACACAATACCATGAGGAATAGGAGACTTACAATCTCACTTATAAAAATGCCTTTGCTTTTGGAACAAATTTAGCGATACGTTAAGCAATCATAATTGGACTTACGTAGAAGTCACAACTATCTGAGGTCGGTCAATAATAATGTTTGTGTTAATACATGCTAGAGAAATAATATATAAATCATTCTCCTAAAGTCATGCCACAAAAAAAATAAAGGAAGGGGATGATCAATCACAAATGCTAGAAGGATGGTCCATTACTTCAATTCACACTTCATGACACTTAGGACCAACTTATGCATCAATCCAAAGTACCTTAAATGATCCATGATCAATTAGAAGGTATATTTGAAATGATGAAAGTTCATCAATCACCAATCCACACATCATGAACAAGATGAACACATGTCATCCAATTGATCAAAGGGAAAAGAAAGAGATGAAGAAGAAGGGGACAAGAGAGGTCACACCCAAATTGGACCAAAAGTTGGATCAAGTCATCATCAAAATCAATCATCCATTTTGGTGGATTAGGGTTTTCACCCCATCGAAACCCAAGATCCATTGAGTTTGATGAGATTTGAAGTCTAAGCCATCATGATCCAAGGCCAACAGAAGTTCACAAGGGCTCACAAATATAAAATACAATTAAATGAAATAAAAATGCACCAAAATCATTTTTTAAATGAATTTTAAAATAGAAATAAAATGGAAAATCCATAAAGTCCTTCAAAACACCAAATAAATGGCCAAGAAAATTATAGAAGGTTGAAAATAAAATAAGAAGCATATAATAAAATTTTTAGAATTTTAAAATACAGAAAAGTATTTTTAAACCAATAAAAACAAAGGAGAAAAGAGAAAATTCATGAAAAATAGTAAATCAGTGAAATAAAATGTAAAAAAATAAAAGTCAGAGAAAGAAAAATAAAAGAGAATTTAAGAAATTATTTTGGGATTTTTTAGATGAAAAATGGAATTACTATGAATTTTAAAAGAAAAAGATATTAAAAATAATAAAAGAAAAAGAATTAAAATCAGAAAAAACACGGAGCGTTGGATCATGCGTCATTAATTGATGTGTGATCGCGACTTAGTAAGTCTATGGGAATCATGACTGCAAGTGCACAATCCTATCGCTTAGTTTTAAAGATTACCGAACCCACAAGGACTAATAATCGAACATATTGTTATCTAATGTTACTATGTAAATCTAAGGCTGATGATCGTTCTAAGATTGGAGGGATGAAGAGAAATAGCTATAACGTAAATAGAATATTAATAAAGATATGAGATAGAGGGGATATCGGTGCGTAACGCATCAACCTTCGGTGATTCGATAGATAGTTGGTGTAATCTTATTGGTCAAAATATTCTTCAGTATAAATTATTTATAAAAAGGACTTAGTCTCACACTCTCGTTTTTATTGACTCTGACCATACTCCTAAACTAGAATGCTTGGCTCTCGCGGTCTTATTTTGAATTTAAAAGTAATTTTTGAATATGAATAAAGTCTAATTAATCCTAAAGCGCTCTCGCTGTGTTTAGGATTAATGCCTAGTTTCAGCTATCTGGTTAAAATCTCAAACTCTCGTTCTTGTTGACTGTAACCTTAGATTGTTTTATACTCTCGTACGAAAAACAGTTTGATTAAAACAAGAAACTAAAAACCAAAAAAATAAGTTTTATAAAAATTGACACCAATTATTTACGAATCCCGTCGTTTCGACGGTCTTTACATACCGATACCTAAGGGTTTAGCCGGACATGGATCTAGTAACAGACATGGTATTTGGAATATCAAACATGCAATAAGGCATAAAGAAATAAAATAGCAATCAAAATAAAATCTGGATTACGAATTGAGAACTGGAACTAAATCTTGCTTCTTCGATTAAAATAATATCGGCAGACTTTGACAATGAGTAACCGTTACAATTGAATTCAAATGCGTCAAATAAATTGCAATAGTCCCCGATGTGGAGAAACTATCACTTTTACAAAGTAAGAAAAACTGCCTAGGAAACTAAAAGAAAATAATTCTGACTAAAAATAATCCGTAGATTGAAAACTGGAAGGAGAGGGAGATATATATATATATATATATATATATATATATATATATATATATATATATATATATATATATATATATATATATATATATATATATATATATATATATATATAGAGAGAGAGAGAGAGAGAGAGAGAGAGAGAGAGAGAGAGGCGTGTAGAAACTGCCCTCCTTATATATTTTCCATATCCCTAATTTGTAGCCGAAGGTGAGTGGAGTCGTGGCTAGAATCATGGAGAAAAAGTAGGGAATACTAGGTTGTGGCGGTTGCCACAACCCTAGTCCTTTACCCCCGTGGTGAGCGCCACAATTGTAGGGTTGAGCGCCACATATTTTTATGCTTGGTGGCGGGCGCCACCACCTCTTTTGGTCCATGTGGCGGGCACCATACCTCTAGGTGATGGGCGCTACAAGCCCATTTGGTATGGTGGCCCATTACCTCTATTTTTCTCCATTTTCTTCTCTTTTTCTTTCCTTTTTTCTATTTTCCACTTTCCTTGCTGTAAACCTTTCATTCGATAAATGCCTGCAATAAACGTAAAATTCATGCCTAAGCCTACCTTACTAAACCTTCTTTTTATCCTTTTTCATTCTGGCGCAATCACATTAAGCCCGTTATCCTTTCACATTCATAACAAGATAATCTGTTAGTGACTATGATCTCATCATTATTTATTTATTTCTTTTTTGCACTTTGGCTCAAATAACAGTTAAAGATGGTTATACTGTTGGGCTAAATGACCGGGTGAGGATCACCTAACTTAGAGGGAACAACATTTTTCATACATTTCGTAATCTTTTCTTCTTTTAAGCCTGAAATCATACACTTATTTGCATCGACTTCTTGCGTAGTGTGTGCTTAGGATGGTGTTGACTACTAGATAAACTACTTAAGGAAATATTAAAGGATAGAATTTAAGGCTATGGCATGACAAGTACTCAAATCGATCTTATACTTGGGAGATTTAAGGTGTTAAAATGATGCCGATCTTATAAAGTTTTTCCAAATCTCCCCAATTCAACCTCAGTTTTATTTATAGGTTAGAATTTTCAAAATATGCACTGTATCTCTAAGTCTATATTTTTGCGAAAAATTTTGTATGGCTTAAGCAAATGGGTGAATTAGTAAATAACGGAAACCACGCATAAATACTCGACATCACAATGATATTTAACTTGACTGACACTTTAACAAAAATAACAAAAGGAAATAACAATAACAATAATTTAAATCTACCTAGAAAGCGATAAATAAAAGCGGTAAAGCTTCCTCCCTCATACTTAAACCTTGCATTGTCCCCAATGCAACGACATAAGATAGGGAAGAAAGGTAGAACCTGGGTATCCTTCTACTGGAGCCTTCTACCACATGTACATGCACGTCTACTGTTTCCTGGATGGTGAGGTGGCGTGTAGTTTTGGAGATCTTCCACACGTATTGTCAATGTTGCCATTTCATCGATCAAGCTAGACATGTTCTGTTCGGTTCTGAAAGCGTAGTCGTGTTGATCCTACTGCATTTGGAGAAGGATTTGCATCATTTCAGTTTGCTGAGCTTCCATGTTTTGGATTTGTAGGTCGTGTTGAGCGTCTAATTTGCTATGCCGCAGCAGTTTAGCATATATCTCATCAAGAATGGCTAGTGCCACATTTCTTCTTCTGGGTCTTTGACTGGAGGATGTACCTGCAACATTTTAAAATGACATGTGTGTGGTGCGTGGGTCAGTAGCGGGAGCAGTTTGCTCCGGAATGTGATCCTCATCGGTGTCCCCGCCAGCAGCTACATTCTCAGGAATATGCGCGGGGACTTGGTTAGACACCAGATCATTTGTATAACATTAATTATCCGGGTTACGCACATCTGTGCAATTTGGATTTGGGAGGATGAAATCTTGTAAGACATTATTCGTAATTATTAAATTGAATTTTACATTTGGCCTTTGTTTTATTAATTTCATGCTCTTTGCCATGTTTATGTCAATGGCATGCTGCGGGAGTGGGGTTAGTCGGGAGAATTTTTCTTCAAGTTCTAGGACTCTGGCTATGGAGGTTATTAAACCTCCAAAAATAATCGGCCCTCTATTTGCATTGACAATGGCCTGCATGTGAGATATCATAAAAGGGACGGTATTCACCTTTTGTGGCAGAAAGGTGGCGAACAAATAAAAGAGTTCTTTTTCGTTCACCTTGTTAGAGTTTGCTCGGCCAAAAATGGTGGATGCCAATATTTGGCGGAAATATCGAATAGTCGGGTTGTGAATTAAAGTGGCTTTGTTTCCCTTAAAACTATGGGTTACTGTACTTGTTATTTCCCTCCAAAATGGTTGAAAGGCACGTTGCCAACTGTCGCAACCTGAAAAATGGAATGCGAAAAAAAACAACCGACGAAGAAAGACAGGAGAGTCGCCACCGTGCGTTATTTATCCCAAAGGAGGGAAAGGAAACACTCAAAGTAAACTTGGAAAAAGGAAAGGACAAGACAGGGTCTCGCAACCAAATTTTGGGTTCGTGAGTCGATTATGCGAAGGGAAGGTATTAGCACCCCTACGCATCCGTAGTACTCTACGGGATCTACTTTTGTAGTTCTTGTCTAAAGGGTGTGGGTTTATCTAATGTGTTATTTACTAAAAAAAAGGGGTCAAAAGAAAATGACTCACACGGATGTCGCATCCACTGCATACGTATCTCATCTGAATATGAGAATCAGAGTCTTCGTAGCTCGGCTACCTAGGGGTTAAGGGTAATTGTGCTCGCTAAGACATCGCGTCTTATGCCTACGTATCTCATCTGGAATGAGAATCAGAGCAAGCCGTAGTTCGGCTAACTACGGGGTTATGGATTGGGTTTTGGACGAACGACGTTACTACGCAATCTACCGGATGCTCGACCTTTGGAGACTTACTCGCCTGTAGTAGAAGGAGTTAACGTGTTCTATGGAGAAGAAAAATCAATGAATTTGTTTGCGTTTTAGGAACGTTCAGGCAAAAGGAAAATCCTAGACGAAGGAACCTGCATAAAGTAAACACACAAAACATTGCCTCCTATCGAGGTCTTCCAGCTAAGAAAGCGGTAAAAATACGGGAAAATGTAAAAGTACCACATGGATAAAGATCCGAAGTAACAGTAATTAATGGAACAAGGAAACCATGAGATCCTTCCAAGCTAACACCATCAAAGAAAGTGAGTCAGTACAGGTAATCGAAATGAAACCTCCAGGTGGTATCCCACAAATAAAGTGGAACGCCAGGCGAACCATCTCTGCAAGAGTCATATGAGCCCTCACAAAACAAAACTCAACAAACAGGTTAGAGAAACAAAATAGGGTAACCAAGAGTTTCCCCCAAATCAAAATGTAACCACATGAATCATGCCATTAAAATTCACAAAAAGCTCACAAAAAGTAACCAAGGGTAGGAGGCCTAAACCTCTTGTCAAACACATGCATCAAAAGGGTATCAAATTCACCCATAATACCTCATACATTTAGAGCATTCAAATTAAAGGCATAAATATGATGGATATAGGGCAAACCTGATTGGAGAGATTGGTTGAAATCAAATGGCCCGGCTGGATTTGCAAACCAATATTAGGGTTTGCTTGAGCTGAAAGTGTGTGAGTCAGAATGAACCTTTCAGAGTTGCCTGGAGGTTGCTGCAGATTAATTCTCACTCTCTCTGTCTAGGTTTCTCTCCAGGTTTTGTCCAGGGTTTTGTTCCAAGGAAACCTCAGAGTGTTTTGCTTCTCTTCCTTTTTCTGTCTGTTCTCCCTCTTTTATAACCTTATTTTCATGGCTTTGTGAGCTCAAATGAGAGAGGTCCAAGTCCAAGATTTTTCTATTATATTATATTTATTTATTTATTTATTTAATTTTATTATTATTATTATTATTATTATTTATTTATTTATTTTTTCTTCGTTTTTTTTTTCGAAACGCGTGGGCTTCGCCTAGCGAGCATGACAGCTCATGAACAAACCTTTGCTTCTTCAAGATTAACGTTTTGACTGATGAATAGACCCCTGTTGGAAGTACCTGTAGTCTTTCCCTTGTGTTGACTGATCATCTAAATAGAACCCACAAAGTGTCCTGGATGATGTTCAAGCTTCTTGGAGCTAATCCCGATTGACATGATGAAATGCAATGTATCTAATGTTAAATGACCTAACAATGAATGCGTGAATAAGGAGGGCAAATTTTGGGGTGTTACAGCTGCCCCTATTCAGTCATCAGCTAACCCGAGCAGGATGAAAGCGAACAGCTTATCAGACAAACAGGGTGTCACAACCTGAAAAATACAGTGCGCAAAAAAAACAACCGGCGAAATAAAAAGACATAAATGTCGCAATCGTGCGTTATTCATCCCAAAGGAGGGAAAGGAAACGCTCGAAGTAAACCTGAAAAAGGAAAGGACAAGACGGGGTCTCGCAACCAAATCTTGGGTTCGGGAGTCGGTTATGCGAAGGGAAGGTATTAGCACCCCTACGCATCCGTAGTACTCTACGGGATCCACTTTTGTGGTTTTTGTCTAAAGGGTGTGGGTTTACCTAATGTGTTTATTTACTAAAAAGGTTAAGAGAAATGACTCGCGCGGATGTCGCATCCACTGCATACGTATCTCATCTGAATATGAGAATCAGAGTCTTCGTAGCTCGGCTGACCTATGGGTTGGGGGATGTGTGCTCGCTAAGACATCGCGTCTTATGGCTACGTATCTCATCTGGAATGAGAATCAGAGCAAGCCGTAGTTCGGCTAACTACGGGGTTGTGGATTGGGTTTTGGACGAACGACGTTACTACGCAATCTACCGGATGCTCAACCTTTGGAGACTTACTCGCCTGTAGTAGAAGGAGTAAACGTGTGTTATGGAGAAGAAAAATCAATGAAAGGTTTGTTTGCATTGTAGGAACGCGCATGCAAAAGGGTAATGAGGATAAGACCTCATAGCTCTTAACCCTGGACAAAGGAACCTGCATAAAGTAAACACAAAAACATTGCCTCCTATCGAGGTCTTCCAGCTAGGAAAGCAGTAAAATGCGGGAAAAATGTAAAAGTACCACGCGGATAAAGATTCGAAGTAACAACAATTAGAGGAATGGGAAACCCTGAGATCCTTCCAAGCTGATTGGAGAGCTTGATTGAAATTGAGTTGCACCCGTGAGGCCCTTCAGGGTTTGGAGGCTGCTCTGAGTTCTCTGTCAGGTTTCTCTCCAGGTTTTGTTCAGGGTTTTGTTCCAAGGAAACCTCAGAGTATTTTGCTTCTCTTCCTTTTTCTCAAGTGAAGCCTTGGTATTTATAGACTGAATTTCATGGTTTTGTGGGCTCAAATGAGAGGGACCCAAGTTCATATTTTTTTATTATATATATATATATATATTTTTTATTATTTTTATTTATTTATTTATTTTGTAAAAAATTATTTTTTATTTTTTATTTTTCGTTTTATTTTTTATTTTTTATTATTATTATTTTTTTTTCGGATCTAATTCTGATTGACATGATGAAATGCAATATGAAATGCTAAATGAATGCATGAATGAGGAGGGCAAATTTTGGGGTGTTACAGCTACCCCTATTCAATCATCAGCTAAACCGAGTAGGATGAAAGCGAACAGCTTATCAGACAAACGGGGTGAGCTGTGATTGAATACCAAAGACAGACCGAAAATTTGCGCTCCGAGAACACCACAAAAACGCGGAAATACACCGTGCTATTTATTTTCTTCCGATCCTCTGGCTTAATCTGGAGTTTCGATCCTCTGGCTGAACCTATACTTAATTTAGTCCTCTGGTTGGATATTAATTTTGATCCTCGGGCTGGATACGATTTTGATCTTCTAGCTAGATCTTCTTCGATCTTCTGGCTAGATCTCCTCCGTTTCGATTCTCTGGTTGAATCTATTTCCTTTGATTCTCTGGCTGAATCTACTTCGATCTTCTGGCTAGATCTGAATTATTGCGATTTTTGATCTTCTGGCTAGATCTTCTTTGTTTCGATTCTCTGGCTGAATCTACTTCGATCTTCTGGCTAGATCTGGATTGTTTTGATGATAAATTCCCGTCATTAGGATCCCGCATCTGAGGCATGCGCTGGTTGACCCTCTTTTGAAATCTACACCCAACCTTCATATTAGATATGCAGCTTCGAGAATATTCCACTTTTGGGCTTCGTACATATTCTTCGGGCTAGAACATGTTGTAACGACTCCTCAATTAGACTTGGGCTTGCTGGGGAAATAAAGCTTGTAGGCGACTTCACTGGGGAATCTTCAAATTGAGCCTTAGGCTGGCTTACTGGAACACGATTCTCAGGCTGAATCTTCGAAATGACCCTCAGGCTGGATCACTGGAACACGATTCTCAGGCTGAATCTTTGAAATGACCCTCAGGCTGGATCACTGGAACATGATTCTCAGGCTGAATCTTCGAAATGGACCCTCAGGCTGGATCACTGGAACACGATTCTCAGGCTGAATCTTCAAAATGACCCTCAGGCTGGATCACTGGAAAATGATTCTCAGGCTGAATCTTCAAAACGACCCTCAGGCTGGATCACTCACGCTTGATCCTCTGGCTGGATCTCATGACCTTGGTTGTAAAGTAATTCTTCAGTCTGCTTGGAAGAACCTGTTTATCAGCTTATGTGTATGCTTGATATGATATGCATGCAAATGAAAATGTTATGCATGGTGTAAAAAGAAATCTGCTTGGGGAAGCAAACTCCGGTAGGGAACAGATCGCTGTATCAATCCTTGAATGCTATGTGGGGAATGATCCGTCTGCCGGGACCAATGAGCCACCAAAAATAAATTGGCTGCTTGAAAAGTTGACCTTGCGGGGGGAGTATCAACTATGGAAACTTTGTTCGGCGAGGCTCTGTGAGGAGAGTCTGTGGGGAAAACACTTCTTGGGGAAATGTCGTAGGAAACGGCCTTTGCTAGGGATATGAACTTGCTAATCGCCCTCAAGCTGGGGATTAGAACAAATTTGTTAGAAATAATCTGCTGGGGATGAGATGAACACTGGGAACACCACCCTCTTGTCCGTTGGGTATGCAACCACTCCGTTGTTGCTAGGAAGATACAGTCTGACACTGTCAACTCCGCTAGGGATATATAGTCTGGATACTGTCAACTCTACTGGGGATAGACAGTCTGGATATTGCCAACTCTGTTGGGGAACATGCTCTGCTGAGGAGAGACTTTGTCAACCGCTTGGGGATGAGGATTCATGACTTGGCATCCGGTTCCTGTGACCTGCAACCAAAAATACACGTATGCCTCGGGGGAATTACTCGACTTGAATTCACCGTTCGGGATTAAGCACATTCAAAGCAATTTTAAATGTTTTCCTGTGCAAATCATCTGCAAAAGCCACCATTATGTTCATATGCAATATGTTTTATCAAAAATTCGGACATTTTTGCAAACAAACTGATAAATGAAAAATAAAGAGGCTCTTTAACTGAATTATTTGACTCTTAATGGGGAGAAAATTTGTGCCAGGAATAGGCGAGGGTATCAGGAAGCTGATCCCTGAAAAGAGGTGATCGCCATAAAAAGAGAACTATCCTAATGACAACGGGGATACGGGGTCCCACTGAGTTTCGACTCTGCTATGACTCGTATGTCCTCAAGACGCTCTGCTCATCTTGCTTTCTGAAGTGGATGATTAGTCGATCTTTAACCTTCGAAGATTGTCGGATTGAATGAAATGGTGATATAACACTGATGAACTCAGATCACAGTCATTCGCTTATTCCCTAACTTTTGCCTGGATCGCCCCCTTTTCGGGTTTTCAATCCATCGGGATACCCATTTTTGCCTGAGCCGCCCTTTTGGGTTTTCGACTCACCGGGTGTACTCTTTTTTTATATCCCTAATTTTTGCCTGAACCTCTTTATTCTCTTTTTTTGGTTCGTCGGGATGCCCTTTTTTTGCCTGGACTATTCTTTTTATCGTCCAACGGGTCTATTTTATGCGAAGTATTTTTTTTAACTGCGTCTGAGTTAATAGGGGACGGGAATCCTTCGCCGTCCATGGTTTTTAGCATCAAAACTCCGCCATCGAAAATCCTTTTAACCACGTACGGACCCTCATAGTTCAGTGTCCATTTGCCCCTGTGATCTGTGTTGGGAGGAAGAAATATTTTGAGTACCAATTCACCGACTTGATACCCCCGAGGGCGCACTTTCTGACCAAATGCTTTCTTCATTCGTCTCTGACCGAGATACGTCAATTCTGGGTACGTAGTTCCAGCATAGCACCTTAATCATCGAAGACAAAGTAAACAAAGCATCAGCAAATTGGTTTTCTTCAAAAGAAAATTAACAATCTTCTCGTGTAGTCTCTGTAAGGAACCAGATGAGGCTGAGGTGTATACCATTTCCCGTTGGTTTGATTGATGACCAAAGCTGAATCCCCGCATACATCCAGGGTTTTAATCTGTATATTGACGGCTTCCTCAAGTCTTAGGATACAAGCTTCGTATTCGGCTTCATTGTTGGTGCAGGGAAAAGTTATTCTGGCACCAAATGACATATGAACCCCCTTCCGGTGTGACCGACTCCACGACCATTGACGTGGACCGCCCCATCAAACATCATAACCCATTTGGATTCAGGGTCAGGCCCCTCCTCCGGGAGTGGTTCCTCTCAATCTTTCGATTTGAGAAACATGATGTCCTCATCAGGAAAGTCAAACCTCATGGGCTGGTAATCATCAATCGGTTTCTCTGCAAGATAGTCTGACAAGACACTTCCCTTGATGGCTTTTTGTGAAGTGTATTGGATGTCATACTCTGTCAGTATCATTTGTCACCTAGTAACCTTTCCGGTAAGTGATGGCTTTTCAAAAATATACTTGACTGGATCCATTTTTGATATCAATAGAGTCGTGTGAGTCAACATATACTGTCTTAGTCGGCGAGCAGCCCATGCCAAAGCGCGGCAAGTTTTCTCGAGCAATGAGTATCTTTGTTCACAGTCGGTAAACTTTTGCTAAGGTAGTATATTGCATGCTCTTTTCGACCTGACTCGTCATGCTGACCGAGCACACAACCCATTGACCTTTCTAACACAGTCAAGTACATGATCAACGGTCTTTCCTCTCGGCCTGTAGATTGGCCCCGATCTTGATCTCTTTCTTGTCGTCTTCGGTACCAACGTTGATGGTCTCAACCACCTCCTGATAAGGTGTAATAGCTCGGTCCTCCTGTTTCAACAATCTGGCTAACCCTTCAGGCAATTCGCAATCATCCTCAGCCCCTTCTTCGGCTTGATAGATAGGATTGTCGAAGTCATACTTGGCCATAGCAGTGTCGTTAGCAGTGAGATCCGAGTGGTCGGCTCTGCATGATGGAGGATCATGCTTTACCTTAGAATGAGAGATTTTTTTTTGAAAGAAAGGAAAAACGAAAAAAGAAACATTGCCATTTTTTTTGTAAAAGTAGAAAAAAACTGAAAGAAAGAGAACACAAAATTGTTTGCAAAAGCCGTCCTTTATTGATGATAAAAATAATTGCGAAACGTAACTAAATGGATGGCCCTACAAATGAGCCGTTACACCTTGGGCAAAGTGTAAGACTTTATTATGCATGTAATAAAGGAAAACAATAAAAATCACTCTTTCAGCAGAGTAACCCGGACGGTTTTTTCAGACGACCAATTGTCGAGCTTTTCTCCCGGGACACACGGGCGAATCCAGCTATCTAAGTCACAGTCGCTGTCAGCCTTGTCTTCATCTGCAACATTGACGATGTGGGGAGAAACCAAACCCCCGCTGGAGAGAGTACCGATTTCATTCTTCTGAGATCCCGGAGCATACCCCAATCCAAACTTGTCTTCTTTGATGACTGGCTCCACAAATTTGCCCCAGCCTTGGGCATTACCAGCTTTAACCACTTCGACAACTTGCTTGTATGAAGAGATAGAAGTCCCGACCTTCTCAAACTCAGGTGAAAAGACATCTTCGGGCGCGACCTCCTTGATGTTTGTAGTTTCGAAGCCCTGACACAGCATCTCATGCATCTCGCCGTCCATCTTTACATACTTAAATGTAGACAGGTGGCTAACAAAAATATCCTCTTCACCACATACAGTGACGATCTGACCTTCTAATTCATATTTGAGCTTCTGGTGGAGGGTAGAAGTAACAGCACCGGCAGCATGAATCCAAGGCCGACCTAGCAGACAGCTGTAGGCAGGCTGGATATCCATCACATAAAAGGTGCTCTTGAACACCTGTGGTCCAATCTTAACTGGCAACTCAACTTCACCACAAACAGCTCTCTTAGAGCCATCAAAAGCCCTCACAACTAAGTTACTTGGCCTCAGGATGATGCCATCGCAATCCAACTTCATTAAGGCTTTCTTTGGAAGAACATTCAGAGAAGAGCCTGTATCAACCAAAACATGGGAAAGCACCACCCCTTTGCACTCCATTGTGATATGCAAGGCTTTGTTGTGATTCCTGCCCTCAGGTGTCAGGTCATTATCGGTGAAACCTAGCCCCCGGCTAGCGTTTACATTGGAAACTACCGACTCCAGCTGGTTAACAGTTATCTCCGGTGGAACATAGGCCATATTCAGTACTTTCAACAAGGCTGCTCTGTGCGCCTCAGAGCACAGCAATAGTGAGAGAATGGAGATCTTTGAGGGTGTCTGATTTAGCTGGTCGACTACCTTGTAGTCACTTTTCTTGATAATTCTCATAAACTCATCCACTTCCTTCTCGAATGCGGTCTTAGGAGGATCTTCCTCAGTAGTAACCTCTTCGGTGGATACCTGTTTCCCTTTAGCCTTGGCAGCTGCCTCGGCTTTAGTATTCGCGCGTAATGTTGATGGTGCAAATAGGCGTCCACTGCGAGTGAAGCCACCAACCCCTCCAACATTGTCTACAGCGGAGCTACCAATGTCAATGTCTTCTTCGTTAACTTTCTGCCCCTGGCAGTAGATATCAGCCCCATAGTGCCACGGGATAGCACTGTCTTTCTCATACGGAACAGGTCCTGGTACCGTGATGGTGATTGGACCAACCAAAGTCGGTTGAGGGCTGTCAGAGTAAATTGCAACTGGTGCTGAACTTTCGATGTTCACCGCTGCTGGTTCTGTACTTTCTGGGAAATATATTGTTGTCGGAGCGAGTCTCTCGGGAACATATATTTCTTCAGGAGTGAAATAAAATGTCACCGTCGATGCATCATTCTTCACTGGACGGGCCTGATCGAACTGAAGACAACCTTCATCTATCAGCTGCTGAATACCCCTTCTCAAACTGTCACATCCGTTTTCGGCAGCTTGACAATTTCTGCATTCTTCCCCACAGCCCGGGAAAATCTGTCCTTTCAGAAGTCGGTCTTTAACCACCGATAGCGAAGTCTTCACCTTAGTCACATCAGAAACCAAATTCAAAGTTTCCCCACTATCAACAGCATTAATCCTCTGCCCGCCGTGAGCCGGCATCGGGTTCTGGATAACATTAGGCACCGGAGCAAAATTGATAGCCTGGGCATCTCTCAAATCTTGTACCTTTAACTGGAAAGCCTTGCAATTATCTGTAGTATGGCCAGGTGTGTTGGAGTGAAAAGCGCATCTGGCGTTGACATCATAACCTCTAGGAAAATTATTGGGATCGATTGGTGGGGCCAGAGTTCTCAATGTAACCAGATTCACGTCAATCAGCTTGGGAAGTAATACTGAATAAGGCATTGGGATTGGCTCGATGACCCGGTCCGTCTGCCTTGGACGTTGTTGATAGTGTCTCTGCTGACCCGGATTACCTCCTTGTTGTTGATTGTTGTACCTGGGTTGTTGTTGCGGATGATATTGCGGTTGAGGAACAGGTGTTGGAATAGTGACTGCGGCCACTTGATCTTGATAATAATTAGGGCGTCCTTTACTCCTGCCTCTGCCGGCATACACAACGCTTGCCTCGCCTTCTTTTCTTCGCTGACCGTTACCAGCAAACGGTCTCTTGGGACCTGATGGGTTGGAAACACTATTGTCTTGAATTCGGCCCATCTTCAACAGACTCTCGATTCTTTCTCCAGCAATTACTATCTCTGCAAAGCTGATTGACGGGCAAGCAGCCAATCTCTCAATATAATTGCCTTGAAGAGTGTTCATGAACATGTCCGCCATCTCCCTTTCAGACATAGGGGGTTGGACAGACGCAACAATCTGTCTCCAACGCTGAGCATATTCTCTAAAGGTCTCATTGGCAGTCTGGGACATACCTTGCAACAAGGTCCGATTTGGAGCCATGTCCAAGTTGTATTGATATTGCTTGACAAAAGCCTTTGCCAAGTCTTTCCATCTCTTGATGGTAGTACGAGACAAAGGAGAATACCATTCACGAGAAGCTCCAGTTAGACTGTCTTCAAAATAGTACATCCACAACTTTTCATCTTCCGTGTGAGCTCCCAACCTTCCCAAATAAGATTGGAGATGAGTGCGTGGGCAAGAAGCCCCGTTGTATTTCTCAAAAGTAGGGGGTTTGAACTTGTGAGGAATCCTTACTCCCTGAACCAGACCAAGATTTGTGACATCAAAGCCTAAGGAATTTTGAGACTCCAAAGATTTGAGCTTCTCAGCAAGCTCATCCATACGGCGAGTGGTCTCGAGGGCCTCGTCGTGCAAAGAAAATTGATCATACTGATAATCTTCAGTAACGGGGTGCCCGTTAATCCGAATTCCTTGATTCACATTGTACCTTCCGCCAATACCATTTCCAACATTCCCTGTGTTGCCAACATTACCCGGGTTTCCATCAGCATTTGCGTTACCCGCGTTACCAGTCTTCATAGGGTTATCAGCGTTCCCAGGGTTACTAGGGTTTCCCTCAGCATTTAGTATCTCCACCTCAGGCCTCGGTTGCCCAACCAATTCCCTCAGCTTTTCTTGACCTGCTGCCATACCAGTCATCAATGTCATGAACTGATCCATCCTTTCACGCATATCAGCCAGCTCTTTCTGTACTTGGTCCATCGCTAGTCGTGGACGGTTTTCCTTTGTCGGGTATCTGTGAACTCGCTTGGGACCAATAACTGCCTGATACAGGGAACAAACATTAGACACTGCGGTGACACCTGCAAAACAGACAAGGGTTAATATGCATGGTATGCGATTCACTGCTTGTTCAGTTTTAAGGCACCCCCGTTTTGAAAGGGAATACCCTGCAAATGAATAAGCATGAGATGTTGGATGCAAATATGCAGATGATGTTATGCAATGCAAAGGCATGTCAATCAGAATTGATGGATCCGCTTGAACATCTGTCAGGTTGCACTTCCTAGAGAGAAATTCACTAAGGAATATAATACAAGACCAAAACTCTGCTCCAGAAAACTGGGTTGGTTGGAGGTTAAGGTTTCCTGAATTTAGCCCACCTCTCACTGGTAGGTTCTAAGAACAGAAGTTCGTCAGCTTCAGCCCTTCAGTCGCGAATAATACGTTTACCACTGAAGGTTTGGCATTATTACGGGATAAACGACCTCCATTGACTCCCCTCAACAGGACATCCTAAAGCAAGTTCCCAGTCTCGGGGTCCTCAGATTGATCAGCGAGAATGCGCCCACCAGAGCTAACATAATCACGTCTCGGAGGAGAGGCCTCGACTGAGTTCTCGGGAAATGGTCACCAGAGTCGACGATTTCTAAAGGAACACCATGTCGTCACGGAACATCCGTAGGACATAATATATCCAAAAGAAACCTCGTCTGGGTGTGGTTCTTCACGAACGACTTAACGTAGCAACATGCCACGCAAGCCTCATGATCATCCACTCTAAAACCTGTGTGTACACTCAAGCCTGGGTAATGGGCTTATCTCTCATAGAACATCCCATCCCAACAAACAAACAAACAAATCCAATAGATACAACAGATGCATGCAAGCAGGTAAGCAAATAAATGTACAAAAGTATGAACACCCAATAAACAAGAAATCACACAAGCTAGGAGGGACTCGCTTAGGGAAGATGGACCAGCAAGAGGTCAACTTCTTAGTCCCCAGCAGAGTCGCCAGCTGTCGCAACCTGAAAAATACAGTGCGCAAAAAAAACAACCGGCGAAAGAAAAAGACAGAAGAGTCGCCACCGTGCGTTATTCATCCCAAAGGAGGGAAAGGAAACGCTCGAAGTAAACCTGAAAAAGGAAAGGACAAGACGGGGTCTTGCAACCAAATCTTGGGTTCGGGAGTCGGTTATGCGAAGGGAAGGTATTAGCACCCCTACACATCCGTAGTACTCTACGGGATCCACTTTTGTGGTTTTTGTCTAAAGGGTGTGGGTTTACCTAATGTGTTTATTTACTAAAAAGGTTAAGAGAAATGACTCGCGCGGATGTCGCATCCACTGCATACGTATCTCATCTGAATATGAGAATCAGAGTCTTCGTAGCTCGGCTGACCTATGGGTTGGGGGATGTGTGCTCGCTAAGACATCGCGTCTTATGCCTACGTATCTCATCTGGAATGAGAATCAGAGCAAGCCGTAGTTCGGCTAACTACGGGGTTGTGGATTGGGTTTTGGACGAACGACGTCACTACGCAATCTTCCGGATGCTCGACCTTTGGAGACTTACTCGCCTGTAGTAGAAGGAGTAAACGTGTGTTATGGAGAAGAAAAATCAATGAAGGGTTTGTTTGCATTGTAGGAACGCGCATGCAAAAGGGTAATGAGGATAAGACCTCATAGCTCTTAACCCTGGACAAAGGAACCTGCATAAAGTAAACACAAAAACATTGCCTCCTATCGAGGTCTTCCAGCTAGGAAAGCAGTAAAATGCGGGAAAAATGTAAAAGTACCACGCGGATAAAGATCCGAAGTAACAACAATTAGAGGAATGGGAAACCCTGAGATCCTTCCAAGCTGATTGGAGAGCTTGATTGAAATTGAGTTGCACGCGTGAGGCCCTTCAGGGTTTGGAGGCTGCTCTGAGTTCTCTGTCAGGTTTCTCTCCAGGTTTTGTCCAGGGTTTTGTTCCAAGGAAACCTCAGAGTATTTTGCTTCTCTTCCTTTTTCTCAAGTGAAGCCTTGGTATTTATAGACTGAATTTCATGGTTTTGTGGGCTCAAATGAGAGAGACCCAAGTCCAAAAAATTTTATTATATTTTATTTATTTTTTTATTATTATTTTTATTTATTTATTTTTTTTGTAAAAAATTATTATTATTTTTTTTTCGTTTTATTTTTTCATTTTTTTCCATTTTTCATTTTTTTTTTCGTTTTTTTTTTTTTTTTTTTTCGGATCTAATTCTGATTGACATGATGAAATGCAATATGAAATGCTAAATGAATGCATGAATGAGGAGGGCAAATTTTGGGGTGTTACACAGGGTGAGCTGTGATTGAATACCAAAGACAGACCGAAAATTTGTGCTCCGAGAACACCACAAAAATGCTGAAATACACCGCGCTGTTTATTTCTCTTCCGATCCTCTGGCTGAATCTGAATTAGTCTTCTGACTTAATCTGGAGTTTCGATCCTCTGGCTGAATCTATACTTAATTTAGTCCTCTGGTTGGATGTTAATTTTGATCCTCGGGCTGGATATGGTTTCAATCTTCTGGCTAGATCTTCTTCGATCTTCTGGCTAGATTTTCTTCGATCTTCTGGCTAGATCTCTTTTGTTTCGATTCTCTGGCTAAATCTATTTTCTTTGATTCTCTGGCTGAATCTACTTCGATCTTCTGGCTAGATCTGAATTGTTTCGATTCTCTGGCTGAATCTATTTCCGGTCTTCGGGCTAGACCTGACTTCGATCTTCTGGCTAGATCTTCTTCGATCTTCTGGCTAGATCTCCTTTGTTTCGATGCTCTGACTGAATCTATTTTCTTTGATTCTCTGGCTGAATCTATTTTCTTTGATTCTCTGGCTGAATCTATTTCCGGTCTTCGGGCTAGACCTGACTTCGATCTTCTGGCTAGATCTACTTTGATCTTCTGGCTAGATCTGGATTGTTTTGATGATAAATTCCCATCATCAGGATCTCGCATCTGAGGCATGCACTGGTTGACTCTCTTTCGAAATCTGCGGTCTTCATGTTAGATATGCAGCTTCGAGAATATCCCACTTTTGGGCTTCGTACATATTCTTCAAGCTAGAACATGTTATAACGACTCTTCGATTAGAATTTGTTTTTTAAATGCGATCCGCGGGCTGGATCCTCTTGTAGGTTGATTTTCTGTTGAGCTGTCAATCTATTCCTCCAGCTGGCTTGCTGGGGAAATAATGCTCGTAGTCGACTCTCTGGCTGAATCTTCGAAATAACCCTCAGGCTGGATCTCTGGAAAACGATTCTCAGGCTGAATCTTCAAAATGACCCTCATGCTGGGTCACACACACACTTGATCCTTTGGCCGAATCTCATGACTTTGGTTGTAAAGTAATTTTTCAGTCTGCTTTGAAGAACCTGTTTATCAGCTTATGTGTATGTTTGATATGCATGCAAATGCAAATGCAAATGTTATGCATGGTGCAAAAGAAAAAAGAAATCTGCTTGGGGAAGCAACTCTGGTAGGGAGCGGATCGTTGTATCAATCCTTGAATGCTCTGTGGGGAACGATCCGTCTGCCGGGACCGGGGAGCCACCGAAAATAAATCGACCTTTTTTGAAAAGTTGACCTTGCTGGGGAAGTATCAACTATGGAAACTTTGCTTGGCGAGGCTCTGCGAGGAGAGTCTGTGAGGAAAGCACTTCCTAGGGAAATGTCGTAGGAATCGACCTTTGTTGGGGATATGAACTTGCTAATCATCCTCAGACTGGGGATTAAAACAAATCTGTTAAAAAAATAATCTGTTGGGGACGAGATGAACACTGGGAACACCACCCTCTTGTCTGTTGGGTATGCAACTACTCCGCTGTTGCTGGGAAGATACAGTCTGGCACTGTCGACTCCGCTGGGGATATACAGTCTGGATACTGTCAACTCTACTGGGGATATACAGTTTGGATACTGTCAACTCTACTGGGGAACCTGCTCTGCAGAGGAGAGGCTTTGTCAACCGCTTGGGGGTGAGGATTCATGACTTGGCATCCGTTTCCTGTGACCTGTAACCAAAAAATACACGTATGCCCCGAGGAATTACTCGGTTTGAATTCACCGTTCGGGATTAAGCACATTCAAAGCAATTTTGACTGTTTTCCTGCGCAAGTCATCTGCAAAAGCCACCATTACATTCAGATGCAATATGTTTCCTCAAGAATTCAGACATCTTTTGCAAACAAACTGATAAATGAAAAGTAAAGAGGCTTTTTAACTGAATTATTCGACTTTTGTTGGTTGAAAAATTTGTGCCAGGAATAGGCGAGTACATTAGGAAGCTGATCCCTGGAAAGAGGCGATCGCTATAAATTGAACAAGAGAAACTATCCTAATGGCAATGTGGAAACGGGGTCCCACCGAGTTTCGACTCTGCTATGGCTCGTATGTCCTCAAGACGCTCTGCTCATCTTGCTTTCTGAAGTGGATGATTAGTCGATCTTTTACCTTCGAAGATTGTCGGATTGAATGAAACGGTGATATAACACGGATGAACTCAGATCGCAGTTATTCGCTTATTCCCTAACTTTTGCGTGGACCGCCCTTTTGGGTTTTCAATCCACCGGGATACCCTTTTTTTCCTGAGTCGCCCTTTTGGGTTTTTGACTCACCGGGTGTACATTTTTTTTTGATTTTTATATCCCTAATTTTTGCCCGAACCTCTTCATTCTTTTTTTTGGTTCGTCGGGATGCCCCTTTTTTGCCTGGACTATTCTTTTTACTGTCCAGCGGGTCTATTTTATGCGAAGTATTTTTTAATTGCGTCTGAGTTGACAGGGGACGGGAAGTCTTCGCCATCCATGGTTGTTAGCATCAGAGCTCCGCCAGAGAAAACTCTTTTAACCACGTATGGACCATCGTTGTTCGGTGTCCATTTGCCCATGTGATCTGTGTTGGGAGGAAGAATTCTTTTGAGTACCAATTCACCGACTCGATACTCCCGAGGATGCACTTTCTGATCAAACGCTCTCTTCGTCCGTCTCTGATATAGCTGGCCATGGCATATAGCTGCTAGTCTCTTTTCCTTAACTAGGCTTAGCTGATTGTATCGAGAATGGACCCATTCTGCTTCGTCCGGCTTCATTGTTGGTGCAGGGAAAAGTTATTCTGGCACAAAATGGCATATGAACCCCCTCCGGTGTGATCAACACTGCACCAACTCCGCGACCATTGACGTTGACCGCCCCATCAAACATCATAATCCATTTGGATTCAGGGTCAGGCCCCTCCTCCGGGAGTGGTTCCTCGCAATCTTTCGATTTGAGAAACATGATGTCCTCATCAGGAAAGTCGAACCTCATAGGTTGGTAATCATCAATCGGTTGCGCGGCAAGATAGTCTGACAAGACACTTCCTTTGATGGCTTTTTGTGAAGTGTATTGGATGTCATACTCTGTCAGCATCATTTGCCACCTAGCAACCCTGCTGGCTTTTCAAAAATATACTTGACTTGATCCATCTTTGATATCAATAGAGTCGTGTGAGTCAACATATACTGTCTTAGTCGGCGAGCAGCCTATGCCAAAGCGCGACAAGTTTTCTCGAGCAGTGAGTATCTTTGTTCACAGTCGGTAAACTTTTTGCTAAGGTAGTATATTGCATGCTCTTTTCGACCTGACTCGTCATGCTGACCGAGCACACAACCCATTGACCTTTCTAACACAGTCAAGTACATGATCAACGGTGTTTTCCTCTCGGCCTGTAGACTGGCCCCGATCTTGATCTCTTTCTTATCGTCTTCGGTACCAATGTTGATGGTCTCAACCACCTCCTGATAAGGTGTGATAGCTCGGTCCTCCTGTTTCAACAACCTGGCTAACTCCTCAGGCAATTCATAATCTTCCTCAACCCCTTCTCCGGCTTGATAGATAGGATTGTCAAAGTCATACTTGGCCATAACAGTGTTGTTAGCAGTGAGATCCGGGTGATCAGTTTTACGAGGTGTTTTTTGGAAAGAAAAACGAAAAAGAAACATGAAAAAGAAACATTGTCGTTTTTGTAAAAGTAAAAATAATTGAAAGAAAGAGAACACAAAATTGTTTGCAAAAGCTGTCCTTTATTGATGATGAAAATAATTGCGAAATGTAACTAAATGGATGGCCCTACAGATGAGTCATTACACCTTGGTCAAAGTGTAAGACTTTGTTATGCATGTGATAAAAGGAAAACAATAAAAATTACTCCTTCAGTAGAGTAAACCGGACGACTTTTTTAGACGACCAATTGTCGAGCTTTTCTCCTGGGACACACGGGCGAATCCAGCTACCTAAGTCACAGTCGCTGTTAGCCTTGTCTTCATCTGCAGCATTGACAGTGTGGGGAGAAACCAAACCCCCGCTGGAGAAAGTACCGACTTCATTCTTCTGAGACCCTGGAGTATACCCCAATACAAACTTGTCTTCTTTTATGATTGGCTCCACAAATTTGCCCCAGCCCTGGGCATTACCAGCCTTAACCACTTCAACGGCTTGCTTGTATGAAGAGATAGAAGTCCCGACCTTCTCAGACTCAGGTGAAAAGACAGTGTCGGGCGCGACCTCACTGATGTTTATAGTTTCGAAGCCCTGACACAGCATCTCATGCATCTCGCCATCCATCTCCACATACTTAAATGTAGACAGGTGGCTAACAAAAATATCTTCTTCACCACAGACGGTGACGATCTGACCTTCTAGTCCATACTTGAGCTTCTGGTGGAGAGTAGAAGTAACAACACCGACAGCATGAATCCAGGGTCGACCTAGCAGACAGCTATAGGCAGGCTGGATATCCATCACATAAAAGGTACTCTTGAATACATGTGGTCCAATCTTAACTGGCAACTCAACTTCACCACAAACAGCTCGCTTAGAGCCATCAAAAGCCCTCACAACCAAATTACTCGGCCTCAGGGTGGCGTCATCGCAATCCAACTTCATCAAGGCTTTCTTTGGAAGAACATTCAGAGAAGAGCCTGTATCAACCAAGACATGGGAAAGCACCGTCCCTTTGCATTCCATTGTGATATGCAAGGCTTTGTTGTGATTCCTGCCCTCAGACGTCAGGTCATAATCGGTGAAACCTAGCGCATGGCTAGTGTGTACATTCGAAACTACCAACTCCAACTGGTTAACAGTTATCTCTGGTGGAACATAGGCCATATTCAGTACTTTCAACAAGGCTGCTCTGTGTGCCTCAGAGCATATCAATAGTGAGAGAATGGAGATCTTTGAGGGTGTCTGATTTAGCATGTCGACTACCTTGTAGTCACTTTTCTTGATAATCCTCATAAACTCATCCACTTCCTTCTCGAATGCGGTCTTAGGAGGAGCTTCCTCGGTAGTAACCTCTTCGGTGGATACCTATTTTCCTTTAGCCGTGGCAGCTGCCTCAGCTTCAGCATTCGTGCGCAATGTTGATGGTGCAAATAGGCGTCCACTGCGAGTGAAGCCACCAATTCCTCCAACATTGTCTACAGCGGAGCTACCAATGTCAATGTCTTCTTCGTTAACTTTTTGCTCCTGGCAGTAGATATCAGCCCCATAGTGCCACGGGATAGCACTGTCTTTCTCATACGGAACAGGTCCTGGTACCGTGATGGTGACCGAACCAATCAAAGTCGGTTGAGGATTGTCAGAGTAAATTGGTGCTGGACTTTCTGGGAAATATATTATTGTCGGAGCGGGTCTCTCGGGAACATATATTTCTTCAGGAGTGAAATAAAACGTTATTGTCGACACATCATTCTTCACTGGACGAGTTTGATCGAGCTGAAGACAACCTTCATCTATCAGTTGCTGAATACCCCTTCTCAAACTATCACATGCGTTCTCGGTGTCTTGACAATTTCTGCACTCTTCCCCACAGCCCGGGAAAATCCGTCCTTTCAAGAGTCGGTCTTTGACCACCGATAGCGAAGTCTTCACTTTAGTCACATCAAAAACCAAATTCAAAGTTTCCCCACTATCAACAGCATTAATCCTCTGCCCGCCGTGAGCTGGCATCGGGTTTTGGATAACATTAGGGACCAGAGAAAAATTGATGGCCTGGGCATCTCTCAAATCTTGTACCTTTAGCTGGAGAGCCTTGCAATTATCTATAGTATGGCCAGGTGCGTTGGAGTGAAAAGCACATCTGGCGTTGACATCATAACCTCTAGGTAGATTGTTGGGATCGACCGGTGGGGCTAGAGTTCTCAACGTAACCAGATTCATGTCAATCAGCTTGGGAAGTGATACAGAATAAGGCATTGGGATTGGCTCAATGACCCGGTCCGCCTGCCTTGGACGTTGTTGATAGGGTCTCTACTGACCCGGATTACCTCCTTGTTGTTGATTGTTGTACCTGGGTTGCTGTTGCGGATGATACTGCGGTTGAAGAACAGGTGTTGGAATAGTGACTGCGGCCACTTGATCTTGATAATAATTAGGGCATCCTCTGCCCTTGCCGCTGCCGGTATATACAACGCTCGTCTCACATTCTCCTCTTCGCTGACCGTTACCAGCAAACGGTTTCTTGGGAACTGATGAGTTGGAAGCACTGTTGTCTTGAATTCGGCCCATCTTCAACAGACTCTCGATCCTTTCTCCATCAATCACTATCTCTGTAAAGCTGATTGACGGGCAAGCAGCCAATCTCTCGATATAATTGCCTTGAAGAGTGTTCATGAACATGTCCGCCATCTCCCTTTCAGACATAGGGGGTTGGACGGATGCAGCAATCTGTCTCCAACGCTGAGCATATTCTCTAAAGGTTTCCTTAGCAGTCTGAGACATTCCTTGCAACAAGGTCCGATTTGGAGCCATGTCCAAGTTGTATTGATATTGCTTGACAAAAGCCTCTGCCAAGTCTTTCCAGCTCTTGATGGTAGTACGAGACAAATGAGAATACCATTCACGAGAAGCTCCAGTTAAACTGTCTTCGAAATAGTACATCCACAACTTTTCATCTTTAGTGTGAGCTCCCAACCTTCCCAGATAAGATTGGAGATGACTGCGTGGGCAAGAAGCCCCGTTGTATTTCTCAAAAGTAGGGGGTTTGAACGTGTGAGGGATCCTTACTCCCTGAACCAGACCAAGATTGGTGACATCAAAACCTAAGGAATTTTGAGACTCCAAAGATTTGAGCTTCTCAGCAAGCTCATCCATACGGCGAGTGGTCTCGAGGGCCTCGTCGTGCAAAGAAAATTGATCATACTGATAATCTTCAATAATGGGGCGCCCGTAAATCCGAATCCCTTGATTCACATTGTACCTTCCGCCAATACCATTCCCAACATTTCCCGTGTTGCCAACATTACCCAGGTTTCCATCAACATTTGCGTTACCCGCGTTTCCAGTGTTCATAGGGTTATTAGTGTTCCCAGGGTTACCAGGGTTCCCAGGGTTCCCCTCAACACTTGGTATTTCCACCTCTGGATCGGGCCTCGGTTGCTCAACCAATTCCTTCAGCTTCGCCTGGCCTTCTGCCATACCAGTCATCAATGTCATGAACTGATCCATCCTTTCACGCATATCAGCCAGTTCTTTTTGTATCTGGTCCATTACTAGTCGTGGACGGTTTTCCTTTGTCGGGTACCTGTGAACTCACTTGGGACCAATAACTGATTGCAACAGGGAACAAACATTAGATACTGCGGTGACACCTGCAAAACAAACAAGGGTTAGTATGCATGGTATGCGATGCACTGCTTATTCAATTTTAAGCCCCCCCCCCTTAAAAAGGGAATACCCTGCAAATGAATAAGCATGAGATGTTGGATGCAAATATGCAGATGATGTTATGCAATGGGATGGCATGTCAATCAGAATTGCTGGATCCGCTTGAACATCTGTCAGGTTGCACTGCCTGGAGAGAAATTAAGAGGATCAAGCAAAGCACACCAAACAAAGGTCATGGGATGGATCATGTTATCCTTAATATCAACCATCCATTTTTGGTGGATTATGGTTTACACCTTATGAACACCCAAGTTTCATTGATATTAAGGATACCTGAACGGATCAACCATGAATCAAGGGTTTGTTGCAAGTCACGAGCATGGAGTTTAGGTTAAGAACCACCCAAAGGGAGTGTACTAAGGTTTAAACCTGCCAAACATGTTCTACAAAAGGTTCCCATAGTCATAATCCCATCTTTAAGATATTATCGGAGGAACGACTACTCGTATTCCAAAAATATTCTCAAGAGAGACTCTTATGAGTGTAGTATCGCGTAACAATCGTATCAAATTTTACACTTGAACGACTTTCGCACTACATCCTACGAATAGGCCAAGATGGGTTTGGTAAACTAAGGTCCTTGGCTTCTAAGGTCTATATTGGAAAAAGTAATGTCTAACCACAACTTACTTGTGTGACATTATTGATCCCAATATGACCTCCACCAAGTGAATAGGCTTGCAAGTCAACTTGCTAAGGAATAACTCCACACAAGTCAACAAGACTATGCCATTATCCTATCCTAAGTGCACTCGAGTTCGGGTATAGAACTCATCTCACAAAAAGAACCAGCAGATACGGCAGTCATATGTACACAATGCAATAAAGCAGGTAAATGCTGAAAGATAAATAACTGTACAAAAGAATAAACACCCAATAAACAAACAACCTACAAAAGCTAGGAAGGACTCGCTTAGGGAAACCGGGTCCCCAGCAGAGTCGCCAGCTGTCGCAACCTGAAAAATGGAATGCAAAAAAAAACAACCGGCGAAGAAAGACAGGAGAGTCGCCATCGTGCGTTATTTATCCCAAAGGAGGGAAAGGAAACGCTCGAAGTAAACCTGGAAAAAGGAAAGAACAAGACAGGGTCTCGCAACCAAATTTTGGGTTCGGGAGTCGATTATGCGAAGGGAAGGTATTAGCACCCCTACGCATCCGTAGTACTCTACGGGATCCACTTTTGTAGTTCTTGTCTAAAGGGTGTGGGTTTATCTAATGTGTTATTTACTAAAAAAAAGGGGTCAAAAGAAAATGACTTGCACGGATGTCGCATCCACTGCATACGTATCTCATCTGAATATGAGAATCAGAGTCTTCGTAGCTCGGCTACCTGGGGGTTAAGGGTAATTGTGCTTGCTAAGACATCGCGTCTTATGCCTACGTATCTCATCTAAATTGAGAATCAGAGTAAGTCGTAGTTCGGCTAACTACGGGGTTATGGATTGGGTTTTGGACGAACGACGTTACTACGCAACCTACCGGATGCTCGACCTTTGGAGACTTACTCGCCTGTAGTAGAAGGAGTTGACATGTTCTATGGAGAAGAAAAATCAATGAATTTGTTTGCGTTTTAGGAACGCTCAGGCAAAAGGGAAATCCTAGACGAAGGAACCTGCATAAAGTAAACACACAAAACATTGCCTCCTATCGAGGTCTTCCAGCTAAGAAAGCGGTAAAAATACGGGAAAATGTAAAAGTACCACACGGATAAAGATCCGAAGTAACAGTAATTAACGGAACAAGGAAACCCTGAGATCCTTCCAAGCTAACACCATCAAAGAAAGTGAGTCAGTACAGGTAATCGGAATGAAACCTCTAGGTGGTATCCCACAAATAAAGTGGAACACCAGGAAAACCATCTCTGCAAGAGTCATATGAGCCCTCACAAAACAAAACTCAACAAACAGGTTAGAGAAACAAAATAGGGTAACCAATAGTTGCCCCTAAATCAAAATGTAACCACATGAATCATGCCATTAAAATTCACAAAAAGCTCACAAAAAGCAACCAAGGGTAGGAGGCCTAAACCTCTTGTCAAACACATGCATCAAAAGAGTATCAAATTCACCCATAATACCTCATACATTTAGAGCATTCAAATTAAAGGCATAAAGATGATGGATATAGGGCAAACCTGATTGGAGAGATCGGTTGAAATCAAATGGCACGGCTGGATTTGCAAACCAATGTTAGGGTTTGCTTGAGCTGAAAGTGTGTGAGTCAGAATGAACCTTTCAGAGTTGCCTAGAGGTTGCTGCAGATTAATTCTCACTCTCACTGTCTAGGTTTCTCTCCAGGTTTTGTTCCAAGGAAACCTCAGAGTGTTTTGCTTCTCTTCCTTTTTTTGTCTGTTCTCCCTCTTTTATAACCTGATTTTCATGGCTTTGTGGGCTCAAATGAGAGAGGTCCAAGTCCAAGATTTTTCTATTATATTTTATTTATTTATTTATTTAATTAATTTATTATTATTATTATTATTTTTATTTTTTTTATTTGTTTCATTTTTTTTTTCTTCGTTTTTTTTTTCGAAACGCGTGGGCTTCGCCTAGCGAGCATGACAACTCATGAACAAACCTTTGCTCCTTCAAGATTAACGTTTTGACTGACAAATAGACCCCTGTTGGAAGTAACTCAAGTCTTTCCCTTGTGTTGACTGATCACCTAAATAGAACCCACAAAGTGTCCTGGATGATGTTCAAGCTTCTTGGAGCTAATCCCGATTGACATGATGAAATGCAATGTATCTAATGTTAAATGACCTAACAGTGAATGCGTGAATAAGGAGGGCAAATTTTGGGGTGTTACACCAACCCTCAGTATCTGGGACCTCACTTACTACTCCATCCCCATGGGGAAATTGTAGGAGGTCCGCAAGTTGGGAAAATGTAAGATCATATTCAATATTGAACAAATGAAACTGGACAGTCCCACTGGAACAGTTTATGTTGGGTGTGGGACTAAAAATTAACGAACTTAGAAATTCTAGTCTTAATTGAGCATAGACAGGGTCCTAAAGAGATAGGAAATAATTTAAATTTAAAGTGTCTAGCATATAGTTAACACTATCTAAAATTCCTAAGGCAAATAAACAGGGTTCATCGGCATACCTTGTTGATTTGATCTTTCTTGCGTTTAGAGTCGTGTACGTCTCTTCCTGTAACTCACCCGGCTCGCCGTTTCTGAACACTATTTCGTATTCCCTTATTTGTGCCATGATGAATTTTACACTTCTTGTGTAAGGTAGTTAGAATATAGCAAGAGAGGGGAGAAGTATGCTTATGAGAGGTGTGATTTGTTGAGGTTATGTTGGTGGTTTATATAGAGGTGATGGTGGTTGGAAATTTATTGATGAAATAAATTGCATTTACGATATTCAATGCCTTGGTCAAAGAATTTTGAAAATGGTTGAAAAGGCTTTAAGGCATTGTTAAGCATGCAAGGGACAAAACCATTAAGTGATTTGATGTGACAATAATACAGCAACGTGCGCGTGAAGGCTTGTGTAGTGGTTGGCGCCACTTTTAATGTTCGTGGCGGGCACCACAACCCTCACATGGGCGCCACAGTTGTGTGTGGCAGGCGCCACATGCAGTGTGATCTTCCCCATGTGTGTGCCTTTATAGTTGCTTTGACCATAATTTTCAATTGAATTTTAGTTTACCGACATGGAATAATGGTTGAATAACTAGTTAGAAGAGAACCAACATAATATATAGGTATAAACAATGAACATGATATAGTTAAATGAAATTAAAACGCAAAATTGAAGAATAAAAGGATGGACTAGACGGGAAAAGGTAATATAATTTGTCTACTAAAATTAAAAGAGACGAAGTAGTTAAATAAATTCCCGATGTGTAAAAACAAATAACAATAAAACTCCAAACAAGAAAATAAAATAAAAGTCAGTAAATCGGTAATACTCCAATAAATTAGCTATTACGGAGACTGCAGGTAGCAGGAGCGAACGAGTAGAAGTGCTGGTAAATGTGATCCAGGTTCTCTGTCACTACATCCATAAAGCCGTGGAATTCCATGTGCAGGGTGCTCATCTCGCCTCTCAGGTTGGCAACGTTAGTCTGAACAGCTTCGATGGCAGCAGCATGATCGGTGAGAGGTGCAACAGGTATAACTGGGGCGTGTGATTCAGCGTCAGAGAGATAATTGTCATAGTGATCATAGATTTGGGGTGTCTCTAGAGGAGAAGGTGGTGCATCTGGTGGTCCATCCAAATCATAGAGCCAATTGCTCCTATCATGTACACTCGTCCTAGGGTCTAGCAGGGTAAACAGGTGTACTACTTCGCGGTTAATTAGAAATTTGAACACATTTGGACCTAGGTTCCTAATGATCCCGATGTTGAAGCAGAAGTCAATATTCATTGGTCGTGTTCCACCTAAAGGGGTGAGCCTGATAAGTGGTTGTCTCAGTCCAATGGCGTTTGCGATTAGGGTCACTAAGCCTTCCACTAAGGTTGGTCCATGGTTATCTTGTTCTATACGGTCCAAATTAGCTATCATAAATGTAGCGGCATTAACATGTCGGGCCTGTGATGCACAATACATTATAAAGAGTTCGTCCTTGGACACGGAGGTTCTGTTCTGTTCCTTTCCAAATAAAGTGTGAGCTAGGATCTTATGAAAGTAACGAATGGCAGGGTTATGGATGTTCTCGGAATGCATAAGATCCAGATTGGGATGGTCGTTTCCTGTGATGCTACCCAAAAGTGATCTAATTCAAGGTCTATAAGCTTGTCTTCCTGGGTAATGGTAAAGGTATCAGGACCATTAGGGCATCCTAGGAGTTCAACTATTTCTCTATGGGTGTAGCGGTAGTCATTATCGAACAACCTAAAGGTGATGAGGCCTTTGTTAAATCCCATACCATGGTTTGGCAGGTAAACTAGGGAGCTTAGGAATTCTAAAGTTGACCTACTGTAGGAACTAAATTTTCTTTTGATAGCAAGGGTATCCTAGCCAATTTGGTTAATTAGGAACATGATACTGTCTCTTATACCTAACTTGGTCATAGCACGTCCATCTGGGTATATGGTTAGTGTCATTTCTCTCTGAGCTAGAGCCTCAAAATGTCTCCTTTGAGCTCTGCCTCTGAAGACTATATCCATGTAATCTACTTGTTGCATTGTGATGGTCAGTGGCTAGATAAATTTAAGTAGATACTGGAATTAAGTCAATAATGGTTAATAATAAAGAAAAATACCGATTGACTTTATGAAAGAGAAGAAAGAAAAAAGGAATGAAAATTAAGCAGTAGTAATAATTATAAGTTTGGGTAATGAAATTAAATAGTTAAAGACAGAGTGTGGGTTGTCTCCCACCAAGCTCTTTGTTTATTGTCATAAGCTCGACAGAAATACGATAGGTGTTAATCTTTTGAATGAGCGCAAAGCTCTGCAAGCTTTAGATTTGCAATGAAATCATTGTTATCAATGTTGTGGTAATGTTTCAAACGTTGGCCGTTTACTATGAATGGTTTGCTCGTTTTTCCTTTTATCTCTATTGCTCCATTTGGAAAGATATTGGTAATTTTGAAGGGACCGCACCATCTAGAACGAAGTTTTCCGGGAAAGAGTCTGAGGCGGGAGTTAAACAGAAGTACTTTGTCGCCTTCCTTAAACTATTTCCTTGATATGCAATTGTCGTGTCATTTTTTTGTACTTTCTTTATAGATTCGGGCATTCTCATACGCATTTAGTCTAAATTCTTCTAGTTCGTGGATATCTAATATTCTTTTTTCGCCTACGGCAGTATAATTGAGATTAAGGGTCTTAATGGCCCAATATGCTTTATGTTCTAATTCTACCGGCAGATGACATGATTTTCCATAAACTAGCTTAAAAGGTGTGGTTCCTATTGGGGTCTTATAAGTTGTCCTATATGCCCAAAGGGCTTCTGGTAATTTTGAGGACCCATCTTTCCTAGAGGTGGCAACCGTCTTTTCTAAGATTTGTTTAATTTCTCGGTTTGAGACTTCTACTTGCCCACTCGTCTATGGGTGATAGGGTGTTGTTACGCGGTGTCGGACTCCATATTTCAGTAATAGCTTTTCAAAAATCCTTGAAATAAAATGGGAGCCACCATCACTAATGACAAGTCTCAGCACTCCGAATCTAGGGAAGATTATATGCTTAAAGAGTCTAATTACCACTCGTGTGTCATTCGTTGGAGAGGTCATGGCCTCAATCCACTTTGATACGTAATCAGCCGCAACAAGGATATACTTGTTACCAAAAGAAGATGGGAAATATCCCGTAAAATCGATTCCCCAAACATCGAAGACTTCTACTTCCAAAATGCCTTTAAGCGACATTTCGTCGCGTCTAGATATGTTACCAGTGCGTTGACACCGGTCGCAATTTGTGATCGTGGTGTAGACATCTTTCCACAGAGTGGGCCAAAAGAGGTCGGCTTGCAAGATCTTAGCGCAAGTATTCGAGGTGCTTGCATGTCCTCCATAGGGAGCAGAGTGACAGTGGGAGATTACGTTTTCTACCTCATCCTCGGGGACACATCGACGGAAAATGCCGTCGGCGCCTTTTTTGAAAAGTAGAGGCTCATCCCAATAGTAATGTTTAAGATCATGGAATAATTTTTTCTTTTGTTGGTAGGTCAAGTCTGGCGGAAGCACTCTAGCTGCTAAGTAGTTGACGAAGTCGGCGTACCATGGTTGTGTGGTTTTGGTGTAAATTGCTTCCACTATCTCGTTTGTTTTGGTATCCTTATGGGTTAAAGCATCTTTAGTTGTATTGCTTTCTAGTTGGGCTATGAGTCTTTCATATAGAAAATCATCGTTTATAGGCACTCGTTCAGGTTCGATACCTTCCATTCTTGACAAGTGATCGGCCACGACGTTTTCAGTTCCCCTTTTATCCTTTATTTCTAGGTCAAACTCTTGTAATAGTAAGATCCACCTTATGAGTCTTGGTTTGGCGTCCTTTTTGTTTAACATGTACCTAATTGTAGCATGATCGATATAGATGATTATCTTTGCTTCTACTAGGTAGGAACAAAATTTATCCAGAGAGAACACTACGGCTAAAAGTTCCTTTTTTCTACTGGCATAGTTCATCTGTGCAGGGTCTAGGGTTCTACTTGCATATTATATTGCATGAAGTTTCTTATCCCTTCTTTGTCCTAAGACTGCGCCTACATCATAGTCACTAGTGTCACACATGATTTCAAAGGGTAATCTCCAATCGGGCGGTTGGATGATAGGTGCGGTAATAAGAGCTGTTTTCAATTATTTTAACGCTGCTAGGCATTTGTCGTCAAAGATGAATTCGACGTCTTTCATCAATAGGCCAGTCAGTGGTTTTGTGATTTTTGAGAAATCTTTAATGAATCTCCGGTAGAAATCGGCGTGTCCTAAGAAGCTTCGTATTTCTCTTACGGTTTTCGGAGGCTGGAGGTTTTTTATAACTTTTATTTTAGCCTTGTCGACTTCAATCCCCTTGTCGGATACTATATGTCAGAGTACGATTCCTTGTCGGACCATGAAATGGCATTTTTCCCAATTTAGCACGAGGTTCACTTTTACGCATCCTTTTAGTACCATTTCAAGATTCGATAAACAACCTTCAAAGCTCTGTCCGCATACAGAGAAATCATCCATGAAGACTTCCATGATGTCATCTATGAAATCAGCGAAAATTGACATCATGCATCTTTGGAATGTTGCGGGAGCGTTACACAGTCCGAATGGCATTCGTCGGTAGGAAAATGTACCATAGGGGCATGTGAAGGTCGTTTTCTCTTGGTCGTCGGGATGAATAGGAATTTGGAAAAATCCCGAATAACTGTCTAGGTAGCAGAAGTGAGAATGCTTAGCCAATCTTTTAAGCATTTGATCGATAAACGGTAAAGGAAAATGTCCTTCTGAGTGGCTTTGTTTAATTTTCTATAATCAATACACATTCTACTTCCAGTAACCACTATTTGTGCTATAGATTCTCCTTTTTCATTATTCACAATTGTGACACCTCCCTTCTTTGGTACGACATGTACTAGACTGACCCATTGACTATCAGATATCGGGTAGATAATACATGCTTCCAGCAGTTTTTGCACTTCTTTCTTTACTACATCACTCAGAATGGGATTTATCCTTCTTTTATGTTCTCTAAAGGTCTTACTGTCTTCCTCTAGCATTATGCGATGCATGCATATCGAAGGGCTTATTCCTTTTAGATCTGAGATATTGTAGCCTAAAGCAGTGGGGTATTTTCTCAAAACGTGTAGAAGCTTTTCGGTCTCTATCTGCCCTAAGTCTGCATTTACTATTACAGGTCACTCAAGTTCAGTGTCTAGGAATTCGTACCTTAGATTTTTGGGTAACGTCTTAAGTTCTAAGGCTGGTTTCTTTGGGCAAGGCATATGATCGGGCGTTAGTGCTACGCATTCGCTTAGGCTGTCATCTTGGTATTCCTTACTTAAATTTTCATCTTCAAAAGTAGGAGGCTTTGGAATTTTCAGTATTTCGGAGTATGATGTTTGTTCATTCTTCATCTCTCTTATGCATTCGTAGATGACATCTAGTAAACAACAGGTATCGTCTATAGCTTGTGCCTTTAGGAATTGTGTCAAAATGAATTCGACTTTTTCCTCACCAACTTCAAAGGTTTGCTTGCCTTTCTTAACATCTATAATAGCTCCGGCTGTAGCTAGGAATGGTCTTCCTAATATGATAGGGATGTTGGAATCCTCTTTTATATCGATGATTATAAATCAGTAGGAATATAGAATTGTCCTATGCGCACCAGAATGTTTTCTAGCATACCTACGGGAAATTTAACAGAACGATCTGCAAGTTTTACTGACATCCTCGTAGGTCTTAGTTCTCCCATTTTTAGCCTTTCGCATATGGACAAGGGCATTAAACTAATACTGGCTCCTAAGTCGTATAGTGCTTTGTCGATGACAAACTTTCCGATTACACAGGGTATGGAGAAACTACCTGAGTCTTTCAGCTTACGAGGCATATTGTTTTATATTATGGCGCTACACTCAGCAGTAAGTGTAACGGTTTCTTTATCCTCTATCTCCTTCTTGTTAGATAAGATTTCTTTGAGAAACTTAGCATATGAAGGCATTTGAGTGATGGATTCTGTAAAGGGTATTGTGATATTCAATTGTTTTAGAAGCTCTACGAATTTTTTAAATTTTTTAGATTTAACAAGTCATTGAGGATAAGGGATATGGGGTTTATACGGTGGTGGAGGCACATAAGGTTCTTCTTTCTCTACGGCCTCTTTGTTTTTATCTTCCTCTTATTCGTCTTCCTTCTCAGTCACCTTATCGGGGTCTTGATGCATGGATGGGTTTTGAGTTCTAGGGTCGGTCGGTCCGTCTAGTTCTGTCCCACTTTGTAGTATAATAGCATTTACATGACCTTTCGGGTTTGGTTGTGAAGGAGAATTGCGGTCCAAAACGCAGCGGAAATTAAAATTTCTCCTTTAGAGATCCTTACGAATGGTCATGATCAGTGATAGAATATTTACCTCTTGTGATGATCGAAACCTTTGGTGCAGATCTCTTGTAACGATCAAAACCTTTGATGCAGATCTCTTGTGACGATCAAAACCTTTGATGCAGATCCACGAAACGATCACGAACGTTGAACGATGACAACGTCTCTATTCAGTCCACACGAACGGGTTCCTTCAATCTCAGTGCTAGCTGGTACGAATGAAGGCTTTGAGTGAGAGAGAGAGAGAGAGTGAAAACAAAAAGAATGCAACCGCCAATTTTTGCTTCTGCACAAGGGTTCTATTTATAGAACCACTTGTGTGGGCTTCAAGCTAAAAAGCCCACTTAAGTGTATTTTGGCCCATATCTTATAATATGCCCAAAATCACTTAAGCCCATGGTACCTTACCATATTTCGTATTCTACTCAAGTACAACGTACCTTACGATGTTCTATAATTCACTTAAGGGCACCGTACCTTACGGTATTCCTTAGTTACTCTATCTCTCATCAATCCGTCCTTTGTGTGTGACCCTGTAGGTTTTCGTGACGTTGGCAATTATATTAAATCACACATTTAATATAATAAACAGTGAGCGGTATCTAGCAACACATCACTGCTACCCAAGACACGAAAATGTCAAGTGATCTGACAATTCCTTCTGTGATAATAATTATGTGTATAATTACCCTTTTGCCCTTATGTCTATATTGAACATAAGGCATAGACCGTGTCATCCTTGTCTAGTTCAATATTGGGCCCATAGACATTTATCCTGTTATGCAGGATGGGCAAATTCCATCTAGGTCACTCATGTCCCTCAGCATGCTTTATGGAGTACCCATCAACTGTCTTTATGGTTATCCAGTTACGGACAACGTTGGATCAGCAATAAAGCACTCGACTCTACATCTAGGATCCATAGTGGTTTCAGGTCGAAGAGTGGAATACACTATTATCACCATGAGAATAACTTATGACACTTTGCATAACTTTCTATATAGTATTCTCATAGCGGGTCAATCCGGTATAAATATTACTCCTAATATTCATACCTATGTTTAAGACTTGATAACTCTTTATCCATGATCCATGAGATGTGATCATCAGTCTACAAACATAATAGTCTTAATGCTTTAATGTTATCCCACTTCACATTAAAGCTCGACTACGGATACTTTAAGAACAGTGCCCTTATGTTTAATGTGTTCTCATGATTAAGTCACATTTAATACATTAAACGGACTATCTATTCTAGGGACTTTATTAATCAACCATAATAAAGAAAATGCCCTTTTATTATTCGATACAAGTACCAAAATGTATTGGCCTCTAGGGCTTACACCAACAGGTTGCGGCTATCCAGGAAATGTGTCTGCAGGAGCAGCAGTAGATGCTTGTTGTTGAGCCACTTGTGATATTTGTGTTTCCAACATTTTATTGTGGGTGGCTAATGCGTCTACCTTGTTTGCTAACTGCTTGATTTGCTCACTAATATGTATATTTTGATTTAGGAAAACCTTATTTGTTTGGGCTTGGGTAGCTATGAAGTTTTCCATCATTATTTCTAAGTTTGATTTCCTATGAGCATTTTGAGTATTTGTGGCAACTTTATGATATCCTGGTGGTACAGCAGGTGCTTGGTTAGGTGCATACAATGCATTATTGTTTTTGTACAAAAAGTTAGGATGGTTCTTCCAACCTAGATTATAGGTGTTTGAGTAAAGGTTTCCTTGAGCATAGTTCACCTGGTCTGTGGAGGTTCCTGTCAAGAGTTGACATTCTGGGGCAGTATGCCCTTGAACTCCACATATCTCGCAATTTGGTGCTACGGCAGCCATGGTGGCTGCTGGTGTTATGGTCAAGTTGTCTATCTTTTGAGTAAGAGCATCTACCTTGGTGTTGACATGGTCAAGACTGCTTAATTTGTACATGCCGCCCTTCGTTTGAGGTTTCTCTATAGAGGTTATTTCTCTTCCCCATTGGTAATGATTCTGGGCCATACTTTCAATGAGTGGATAGGCCTCATTGTATGGTTTATCCATCAGTGCGCCACCTGCGGCGACGTCTATTGTCAATCTTGTATTGTACAAGAGACCGTTATAAAAGGTGTGGATTATCAGCCATTCTTCTAGACCGTGATGTAGGCATAGCCTCATCATGTCTTTGTATCTCTCCCAATCTTCAAAAAGTGATTCGTTATCCTTTTGTTTAAACCTGTTTATTTGGGCTCTTAGCATAGTCGTCTTACTAGGTGGGAAATATCGGGCTAAGAAGACTTTCTTCAACTCGTTCCACGTAGTGACAGAGTTGGATGGTAGAGACTGGAGCCAAGCTCTAGCTCTATCTCTTAATGAAAATGGGAAAAGACGTAGTCTTATAGCTTCTGGGATGACACCATTCACTTTCACTGTGTCTGCGTATTGCAAAAATACTGACAAATGTAGGTTCGGGTCCTCCGTGGGACTTCCTGAAAATTGGTTTTGCTGTACAGCTGACAACAACGAAGGTTTTAGCTCAAAATTATTAGCCTCGATGGTAGGGGCAACAATGTTGTTATGTGGTTCATCCTGCGAAGGGTTTGCATAGTACTTAAGAGGACGATTTTGCACTCCTTCGGCCATCTCTGGTTGAATAACTGATTCAGAAGTAGGGATGTTAAGGTCAAGAAGATTTAGCTTGATACGATGTTCCCGTATCCAGTCTCGTATCCAGCGTTCTAATCTAAGATAACGCTCAGGTTCGTTGAATTGTAGCTTTAATTTCTCGCCTTGAGAGCGAGTACTTGGCATACACTCGACAAATGTAGAAACGGAAAAAGAATTGTTTGCCTTAGTATATACTGGGCAACACTGGAGTTACGATATCAACTAAATTAGTCCCCGGCAACGGCGCCAAAAACTTGATCGCGACTTAGTAAGTCTATCAGAATCGTGACTGCAAGTGCACAGTCCTATCGTGTAGTTTTAAAGATTATCGAACCCACAAGGACTAATAATCGAACGTATCGTTATCTAATGTTACTATGTAAATTTAAGGATGATGATCGTTCTAAGATTGGAGGGATGAAGAGAAATAGCTATAACGTAAATAGAATATTAATAAAGATATGAGATAGATGGGATATTGGTATGTAACACATCAACCTTTGGGGATTCGATAGATAGTTGGTGTAATCTTATTGGTCAAAATATTCTTCAGTAGAAATTATTTATAAAAAGGACTTAGTCTCACACTCTCGTTTTTATTGACTCTGACCATACTCCTAAACCAGAATGCTTGGCTCTCGCGGTCTCATTTTGAATTTAAAAGTAATTTTTGAATATGAATAAAGTCTGATTAATCCTAAAGCGCTCTCGCTGTGTTTAAGATTAATGCCTAGTTTCAACTATCTGGTTAAAATCTCAAACTCTCGTTCTTGTTGACCGTAACCTTAGTTTATTTTGTACTCTCGTACGAAAAACAGTTTGATTAAAACAAGAAACTAAAAACCGGAAAAATAAGTTTTATAAAAACTAACACCAATTATTTACGAATCCCATCATTTCGATGGTCTTTACATACTGATACCTAAGGGTTTAGCCGGACATGGATCCAATAACAGACATGGTATTTGGAAAATCAAACATGCAATAAGGCATAAATAAATAAAATAGCAATCAAAATAAAACCTGGATTATGAATTGAGAACTGGAACTGAATCTTGATTCTTCGATTAAAATAATATCGGCAGACTTTGGCAATGAGTAAATGTTACAATTGAATTCAAATGCGTAAAATAAATTGCAATAGTCCCCGATGTGGAGAAACTATCAATTTTACAAAGTAAGAAAAACTGCCTAGGAAACTAAAAGAAAATAATTCTGACTAAAAATAATCCGTAGATTGAAAACTAGAAGGAGAGAGAGAGAGAGAGAGAGAGAGAGAGAGAGAAAGAGGCATGTAGAAACTGTCCTCCTTATATATTTTCCACATCCCTAATTTGTAGCTGAAGATGAGTGGAGTCGTGGCTAGAATCATGGAGAAAAAGTAGGAAAGACTAGGTTGTGGCGGTTGCCACAACCCTAGTCCTTTACTCCGTGGCGAGCGCCACAATTGTAGGGTTGAGCGCCACATCTTTTTATGCTTGGTGGCGGGCGCCACCACCTCCTTTATTCCATGTGACGGGAGCCACACCTCTAGGTGATGGGCGCCACAAACCCATTTAGTGGGGTGGCCAATTACCTCTATTTTTCTCCATTTTCTTCTCTTTTTCTTTCCTTTTTACTATTTTCCACTTTCCTTGATGTAAACCTTTCATTTGATAAATACCTGCAATAAATGTAAAATACTGTGTAATAATAAGTGTTAATCAAGTAAAAAGCAATGCATATGAAGCCAAAAATACGATACGTTTTCGCGTTATTAACGTGGCAGATCCAACACTTCATATGTTAGAGAACACGATGGAACGCGCTACAAGCCAAACACAGGATCCAATTTAAATCCAACCAATCATAACACTTCATTCTTCCAACGTCTCTGACCAAATTCAGACAACCTGAGAAAACTCCGGTCATCTTCTTCGGTGATCTCTCATTGAAGTTTCATCGTTTGGTAAATTCAGAAAATGAGACCACCACCATTATGATCCTCTTCTCATCACGAATTCCACCTTATGCCTCAAATTCGTTTATCTAAATTGAGGAAAGGGAATTTCAAAGAAATTTCAGAAACAAGCAAGCCACGGAAAATTAAATTAAATGATGAACACGATCAATCAACACCAGATCAGTTAGGGGAAAGCATCAGAGAGTGAAGGACTACATTGTGGTAACTTGTTTGAGTTCAAATGATTATCAAAACTACCTTGTCCAAATGGTGATCAGAATTTGATGAAGCTTGATCTAGTTAGATCACTTCAGAGGGTATCAAAACTTGGGAATTGTTACAAAAGTTTCAGAGGATGCCTAAGATGCTAATGGAATTAAGAAATTAGATTGAAACAAGATGGAACTCAAAGCACGATAGTTGAATTTTCTGGAAAATTTTCAAGTTGCAGCAAGGATTTCTTGGCTCTCAAAATCTTGGAAATGAAGGTAATAGATCCCTCTATTTATAGGGAATTTGATTGGATCCAAATACGTGTGAAATGATGCAGAATTTGTGTAAAACGAATTTGATCCGAATGTGAGAAAAGTGTGACTTGAAACTCATCAAAACTCAGCCAAATGATGTGTTGTAAGGGTCAATTAACTTCTAGAGACTTGGTTAAACATGTTTAGGTCCAAAACACATGCTAATTGGGATTGGAGTTGAGATTAGTGAAGTTCAAAACTTAGCCAATGGCAATTTCTTCAGTTACAAGTCACCATGTTCAACCCAATGGGGCACCCTGCTTAGGAGGCTTTTTAATCCCATTCTTTTGGAAATGTATTAACATCATGGAAAAGATTACATTGTCATGTTGAAGTTGGCATGAAACACTTATCATATAACTTAGAAATATTTGAGTGCTTCATGGCTAAAAATGACTTGTAATGTCTCAATGTATTCCATGGCCTTCCAAGCATATTTTGAGCTTGGTCCTTTAAGAAAACTTGTAAAGGGTATCACAAATGTCACTGTGCAAAAAGAAACATCCTAATATGTTGAAAATTGAAGAAGTTATGATCTTTGAAAGTTGGGAAAAAGTCACTTGAAAAAAGAAGCATAATTGGGAAAAGTCCATTGTCCACAAATGACCTATAATGTCTCCAAACTTTTGATGACCCTCCAAGCATAATTGGCTCTTATCATGTAAAGAGAAGTTATATAGGCTGTTTAGAAGATTTATATGAAAAAAGAAGCATTAAAAAATGTTGATAGTTGAAGGATTTGTGATCCTTGTAACATTGACTTCAAATGGTTGATTTTTGGTCAAACCTCTTGGAACAAGCTTCTGTACTTGGATTTTTCTTGCATTTCAAATCACATGGGTGATCATATTAAATCAAAATAAGGTATCCTTAATTATCTCTTGATTAAATTTCTCAAAGCTTGAAGTTTCTTGTTGAAGAAGGCATGAAAATAAACACATGAACCTTTGACCTTCTTTGAGAAGTGAGCCACAAAACTTTGAGATGATCTTGATTGAAAATCCCTACCTTGCACAATAGACTTAAGGAAATAATACATATTTTTGGTATTTTTATTAGTGGTTAGATAAGAAATTAATCAAATAAACACAAAGGTAAAACACCATCAAAGAGGTGCTTGGTGATCCCTGCAAAAGCAAACCCAAAGATGGTTAAGGGGAAGGACCCAGATGTGACCTTGTTTGTGTGAAATGATGCAAATGATATATGGGATCTTAGGGTTTAAAATTAGGGTATGACACCCCTAAAAGTAATGAGGATTATATCATTGGCTGAATAAAATCAAAGCAAAAATGAGTGATACATGGAAGTCCAAAGGAATCTATGATCTGATTCAACTATTGAGGTATGGTCTTCCTTATTGCCAAAATATGATGGTCTCCTCGTTTTACTTCTGGGAAAGTACCACCAACACCTTCCAACTTCCTTGTGGGATGGTGACACCCACCCTCTTAGACATAGCGGCCATCACTGGCCTTCGCCCAACTGGAGAAAACTTTGATACCAATGAGAGTGACGAGGACACCATAAATTTCAACACAAATCGTGCCATCTTTGGAAAATACATCGAAGATTATCATGTCACTAATATTGACGAAATATTTGATGAAGAACACATCGCATTTCTTGCTTTGTGGTTGTCGAGATTTATTTTTTGCTGCAAATCCTTGAAGGTAGCAAAAAGATACTTGACCTTAGCTAACCAACTACACAAAGGCCGTGATATTTTCCTTAGCCAATTGATACTAGGATCCCTCTACAAATCCTTAGGGTTAGCCACTGAATTCCTAAAAAACCTCAAACCCAATGATAACCTGCTACTGGATGGACCATATTTGTTGCTCCAACTTTGGCTTAATTCCATGTTTGAACTTTCTCTAGATGTCGAAAAACCCAACGGCGCTGATGAAACCATTTAGAATAGGCGTGTTGAAGGTACTCAACTTCCCCAAATGGTGTTGGTGTAAGCCCTAGAGGCCAATACTTCACTCCCACGGTGGTGTTGGTGTAAGCCCTAGAGGCTAATACTGTTGGTACTTGTATTAAATTATTTATTAATAATAAAAGGCTTTTTCTTTATTATGTTTGTTTAATAAAGTCCCTAGAATAGCTAGTCCGTTTAATGTATCAAGTGTGACTTAATCATGAGATCACATTAAACATAAGGACACTATTCTTAAAGTATCCGTAGTCGAGCTTTATTGTGAAGTGGGATAACATTAAAACATTAAGACAATTATGTATATAGACTGATGATCACATCTCATGGATCATGGATAAAGAGTTATCAAGTCTTAAACATAGGTATGAATATTAAGAGTAATATTTATACTGGATTGACCCGCTATGAGAATACTATATAGAATGTTATGCAAAGTGTCATAAGTTATTCTCATGGTGATAATGGTGTATACCACCCTTTGACCTGAAACCACTATGGACCCTAGATGTAGAGTCGAGTGCCTTATTGCTGATCAAACATTGTCCGTAACTGGATGACCATAAAGATAGTTGATGGGTACTCCACGAAGCATGCTAAGGGACATGAGTGACCTAGATGGAATTTGCCCATCCTGCGTAACAGGATAAATGTCTATGGGACCAATATTGAACTGAACAAGGATGACACGGTTTATACCTTGTGTTCAATATAGACATAAGGGCAAAAGGGTAAATGTACACATAAGTATTATCAAAAAAGGTTTTGTCAGATCACATGACATTTTCGTGTCTTTGGTGGCAGTGATGTGTTGCTAGATATCACTCACTGTTTATTATGTTAAATACGTGATTTAACATAATTGCCAATGCCGCAAAAACCTACATGGTCACACACAAAAGGGCGGATTGATGAGAGATAATGTAACTAAGGAATATCGTAATGTACGGTGCCCTTAAGTGAATTATAGAACATCATAAGGTACGGTGTACTTAAGTAGAATACGAAATATGGTAAGGTAATACGCGCTTAAGTGATTTTGGCATAATATAAGATATGGGCCACATACACTTGAGTGGGCTTTTTAGCTTGCAGCCCACACAAGTGGTTCTATAAATAGAACCCTTGTGTAGAAGCATTTGTTCAGTTGCAATTTTGTTTCTCTCTCTCTCTCACTCAAAGCCTTCATTCGTAACAGCTAGCACTGAGATTGAAGGAATCCGTTCGCGTGGACTGAGTAGAGGCGTTGTCATCGTTCAACATTCGTGATTGCTCCGTAGATCTGCATCAAAGGTTATAATCGCCACAAGAGGTAACAATTCTATCCATGATCATGCCCATTCGTAAGGATCACTAAAGGAGAAATTTTTAAATTCCCCTGCGTTTTGGATCGCTCTTCTCCTTCAGTGGTATCAGAGCCACTTACGAAACCATGCATCTGATAGCTGTTTGTTTTCTGTATTTAATGTATTAATACGATTAAAAGACAGAATGAATCACAGAATAAACGAGTAATTAAATTTTGCATCATGTGTGTACGATTTGGATGATTGATGTTGACTATGCTTCGGAATCCGACATTAGTATGGTACAACAGCGATACATCGATCGTCCATAGGTTATACAATTGAGATCAATCAAGTTATATATATGATATGAGTAATCCTGATGCAAAATACGGTATATATGATATACTGTTTCTGTTTCGTTCATTCAAACACTTAATGGTTGTTTTCCTTTGAGCTATCGATGGTCGTTTTCTTCTTGATCCGACATTAGTATGGTGAAGCAATGACGTGTTGATCAATTATACTGAATCAACAATTGAGATGTGTTTGACGGTCTGAAATTGGTGCATTAGGGTTAATGACGGCACAAGGGTTGTGTTGTCAAAGAGTTATACGATTAGGGTTGTGACTGTGCAAGAGTTATCCTTTAAAGTATCAAGTGTTGATGCGAACCCCCATTCCCGCTGACCGGGCAGCGGACCCCCGACTAACTCTGCATAGTGTGATCGGTCACAAAAATTTAATCAGGTTTTAATTAAGTAAAAGAATTAAAATTAATAATAATAATGTGTTTATTGTCTTGTGGTGATCGGTTATGGCCTTAGTTTTCCTTTATTTTGTTTTGGATTTTTAAAATACGACCTACGTGTCGTGCCTCTCTTTTAATCTCTTAATGTAACTTCTTTTATCATCTCACTCCCTCGTATGTAAAACGAGTTTCTTTTATATAATGTAATGTTATGAAGAAAGAGAAGAATTCAATATCAAAGGAGGAAAACCTTGAAGATCTTGCTTGGAGAAGCTTAGATCGTTATTAGGTTAGTTTAGGTTCTCTCATTGGCTTGGGAGAACAATTGCGCTAGGGGCCATAATTGTTTCATTATGTATGTTGATGCATATGAATGTATGTTGATGCATGTGAGAGACGATTTATATGATAGATAAGCCGGTGAGATCAGAATAATTGCAAATTCCCTCAAATTAAATATTAAGTTTATGCTTTCCAAGTTTTAGCACTCATCAAGACTAGTATCGAATAATGTAGGTTTCGCCTACGCGAGGTGCATGTTCTATATTAGTAAGGTATGATGGGATAATTTTAATATCCAATTGCTAAAACAATGGGTCAAACTTAACTAAACAAATTATAATAAGATTATATATGTTTAGATGCAAGAGTTGGAAATGATCCATGTGATGGATTGGAATAAGGAGTTATTCATCCAACTAAAATATTTGAGAGTTGTATTAGATACAATTGGAAGGAACTCCTACCTAAATAACCTAGTTTTGTGTAATTCTCCTACGCGTACTTAAAACAAAGTGAAATGTGGATCTCGACCCACTAGAATATCTTCCAACGGGATTTTCTGAATCAAATGGTGAGGGTCATTTGTTTTGAGTAAAATAGTGGGAGCATATTTAATTAAGGGCCTAATTAAATATGTTATTGATACTTATATTTTCATTATTTTCATGTAGATTACCATGACAACAAACACCTCTAACAACATTTTGCGATCAATCCTTGACAAGGAAAAATTGTCTGGGAAAAATTTTCTGGATTGACACCGAAATCTGAGGATTGTCCTCAAACATGATAGAAAGTTGTATGTTTTGGAGAAACCTGTTCCTGAAGAGGAACCTCCTAGTTCTGCACCTAAGGCAGAAAGAGATACTTATAAGAAGCATGCCGATGATGCCAATGAAACTCCTTGTCTCATGCTAGCTACCATGAACTCAGAGTTGCAAAAGCATTATGAGAACATGGCAGCGTTCGATATGATCGAACACCTGAAGATGCTCTATCAAGAGCAAGCAAGGCATGAAAGGTTTGAAGTTTCAAAAGCCCTTTTTCAAGGCAAGTTATCTAAGGGAGCACCTGTAGGCCCCCATGTGCTCAAGATGATTAGGTATGTAGAAAACCTTGAGAGGTTGGGTTTTCCCCTCGGAAAGGTACTTGCGACTGATTTGATCTTCCAATCGTTGCCAGATAGATTCAGTCAATTTTCCCTAAATTTCAATATGAATGATATCGAAAAATCTCTTCCTGAACTGCTAACCATGTTAATAAACTACTGAGCAGAATCTGAAGTCAAAAGGGAAGTCCATTCTGATGATCGGAAATGGAATGAGTCAGAACAAAAGACCCACCAAGCAGGGTGATAAAGGGAAAGGCAAGGAAGTTGCAAAACCCAAACCCACTGTTGCTGCTTTGAAGCCTAGTGGAGGCATAGCAAAGGAAGGCACCTGCTTCCATTGCGGTAAGATCGGACACTGGAAGAGAAACTGCCCAAAGTACCTGGAAGATAAGAAGAATGGAGTAGAGACTTCAACTTCAGGTATTTTTGTTATTGAAATTAATTTATCTACTTCTGCATCATGGATATTAGATACTGGATGCGGTTCTCACATTTGTACCAATGTGCAGGGGCTAAAAAGGAGTAGAGATTTGGCAAAAGGTGAAGTTGACCTACGAGTTGGCAATGGAGCAAAGGTTGTTGCTTTAGCTGTAGGAACTTATGTATTGACTTTACCTAGTGGTTTAATAATTCAGTTAGAGAACTGCTATTATGTACCTGCAATTAGCAGGAATATTATTTTCGTTTCTTGTTTGGACAAGTTTGGTTTTTCATTTATAATAAAGAACAATTGTTGTTCAATTTATTTGAATGATATATTCTATGCTATTGCACAAATGAACAATGGACTATATGTCCTTGATCTTGAAATGCCTATTTATAACATTGATACTAAAAGGATGAAACCTAATGAGTTAAATCCAACTTACCTTTGGCATTGTCGATTAGGCCACATAAATGAGAAACGCATTTCCAAACTCCATAAAGATGGAATCTTGGACTCTTTTGATTATGAATCATATGAGACATGAAGATCTTGTTTAATTAGAAAGATGACAAAGTCTCCATTCACAGGAAAAGGTGAAAGAGCTAATGATCTATTGGCCCTCATACATACTGATGTATGTGGACCACTGAACATACCAGCCAGAGGAGGTTTTCAATACTTCATCACATTTACGGATGATTTCAGTAGATATGGTTATGTGTATTTAATGAAACACAAATCAGAGTCTTTTGAAAAGTTCAAGGAATTCAAGAATGAAGTACAAAACCAACTAGGTAAGAATATTAAAACTCTTCGATCAGATCGAGGTGGTGAGTATTTAAGCCTAGAGTTTGATGACCATCTGAAAGAGTGTGGGATCCTATCCCAACTTACTCCTCCTGGAACACCCTAATGGAATGGTGTATCTGAGAGAAGAAATCGAACCCTGTTAGACATGGTCCGATCCATGATGAGTCACGCCGATCTTCCAAACTCCTTTTAGGGACATGCACTATTGACAGCACCTTACACACTTAACCGTGTTCCATCCAAAAAGGTTGAGAAGACACCATATGAGATATGAAGTGGTAAGAAACCACATATGTCTTACATGAAGATTTGGGGTTGCGAAGTTTATGTGAAACGACAAATTTCAACTAAGCTTGAGCCCAAATATGACAAATGCTTATTTGTGGGGTATCCTAAAGAAACAAGAGGGTATTACTTCTACAATCCTTCTGAGGGCAAAGTGTTTGTCGCTTGAACTGGAGTTTTCCTAGAAAAGGATTTTATTTCCAAAGGAATCAGTGGGAGGAAAGTAGAGCTTGAAGAAATTCAAGAATCACAAAGCATTGATACACCTATGGGGGAATTAAAGCAGGAAACACAAGTAGTTGTGGAAGAGCAACCTGCTCAAGTAGAACAAGACCAGCATAAGTCAAGCAGGATACATCACCTACCTGAGAGATATGGATATCTCATAATTGATCAAGGTGATGTGTTACTCATGGATCAAGATGAGCCTGTGACCTACCAAGAGGCCATAATTGGTCCCGAGTCTGAGAAGTGCCTAGAAGCCATGAAATCTGAAATGGATTCCATGTACACAAACCAAGTTTGGACCTTGGTAGAGCCTCCTGTAGGAGTTAACCCTATAGGATGCAAGTGGGTCTTCAAAAAGAAGACTGACATGGATGGTAAGGTACATACCTATAAGGCAAGACTGGTTGAAAAAGGATATAAACAAATTCATGGGGTTGACTATGATGAAACCTTTTCACCAGTTGCAATGCTTAAATCTGTTCGGATTTTACTTGCTATCGCTGCATATCATGATTATGAAATATGGCAGATGGATGTCAAAACCGCTTTCCTTAATGGGAATCTTCTTGAGGATGTGTACATGACACAACCTGAAGGATTTGACATACAAGAAGAAGCCCAAAAGATATGTAAGTTACAAAGATCAATCTATGGATTGAAGCAAGCTTCCAGAAGCTGGAATCTTTGTTTTGATGAAACAGTAAAACAATATGGATTCATCAAGAACGAAGATGAGCCTTGTGTCTACAAGAAGGTTAGTGGGAGCATGATCGTTTTCCTGGTATTATATATAGATGACATATTACTCGTTGGAAACGATGTCCCTACCCTGCAACAAGTAAAGTCTTGGTTGGGGAAATGCTTTTCTATGAAGGACCTAGGTGAAGCAGCCTATATATTAGGAATCAGAATCTATAGAGATAGATCACAAAAACTGCTTGGCCTAAGTCAGAGTAAATACATAGACAAAGTGCTGAGACGCTTTAATATGCATGATTCCAAGAAGGATTCATACCTATGCAACATGGCATGTGTCTATCAAAAACACAATCCCCTTCAACTAGGGAAGAAAGGGATCGCATGAATAAGATTCCATATGCATATGCAATAGGATCTATCATGTATGCCATGTTATATACTCGACCAGATGTCTCGTATGCTTTAAGTGCAACGAGTAGGTACCAATATGATCCTGGTGATGCTCATTGGGCAGCTGTCAAGAATATCCTTAAGTATTTGAGAAGGACTAAGGACTCATTCTTGATATATGGAGGTCAGGAAGACCTGGTTGTAATTGGATACACCGATGCTAGCTTCCAGACAGATAAGGATGACTTTAGATCGCAATCTGGTTATGTGTTTTGCTTAAACGGTGGTGCTGTGAGCTGGAAAAGTTCAAAGCAAGATACCGTTGTTGATTCTACAACCGAGGCCGAGTATATTGCTGCCTCAAGTGCAACAAAGGAAGTTGTTTGGATCAAAAAGTTCATTAGTGAACTTGGCATAGTTCCTAGCATTGTGGATCCCATTGGTCTCTATTGTGATAACAATGGTGCTATCGCACAAGCTATGGAGTCTAGATCTCACCAACGATCCAAACACATACTTAGGCGTTATCACCTCATTCGAGAGATAATAGATAGAGGAGATGTGAAAATATGCAGAGTACCTACACTTGACAATATTGCTGACCCATTGACAAAGCCTCTTGCGCAGCTGAAGCATGATGGCCATACTAGATCTATGGGCATTAGGGGTATGCCTGATTGGCTCTAGTGCTAGTGGGATATTGTTGGTGTAAGCCCTAGAGGCCAATACTTTTGGTACTTGTATCGAATTATTTATTAATAATAAAAGGCTTTTTCTTTATTATGTTTGTTTAATAAAGTCCCTAGAATAGCTAGTCCGTTTAATGTATCAAGTGTGACTTAATCATGAGATCACATTAAACATAAGGACATTATTCTTAAAGTATCCATAGTCGAGCTTTATTGTGAAGTGAGATAACATTAAAGCATTAAGACTATTATGTATATAGACTGATGATCACATCTCATGGATCATGGATAAGGAGTTATCAAGTCTTAAACATATGTATGAATATTAAGAGTAATATTTATACTGGATTGACCCGTTATGAGAATACTATATAGAATGTTATGCAAAGTGTCATAAGTTATTCTCATGGTGATAATGGTGTATACCACCCTTTGACCTGAAACCACTACGGACCCTAGATGTAGAGTCAAGTGCCTTATTGCTGATCAAACATTGTCCGTAACTGGATGACCATAAAGATAGTTGATGGGTACTCCACGAAGCATGCTAAGGGACATGAGTGACCTAGATGGAATTTGTCCATCCTGCGTAATAGGATAAATGTCTATGGGACCAATATTGAACTGGACAAGGATGACACGATTTATGCCTTGTGTTCAATATAGACATAAGGGCAAAAGGGTAAATGTACACATAAGTATTATCACAAAAGGATTTGTCAGATCACATGACATTTTTGTGTCTTGGGTAGCAGTGATGTGTTGCTAGATATCGCTCACTATTTATTATGTTAAATACGTGATTTAATATAATTGCCAATGCCGCGAAAACCTACAGGGTCACACACAAAAGGACGGATTGATGAGAGATAGTGTAACTAAGGAATATCGTAATGTACGGTGCCCTTAAGTGAACTGTAGAACATCGTAAGGTACGGTGTACTTAAGTAGAATACGAAATATGGTAAGGTACCACGCGCTTAAGTGATTATTGCATAATATAAGATATGGGCCATATACACTTGAGTGGGCTTTTTAGCTTGCAGCCCACACAAGTGGTTCTATAAATAGAACTCTTGTGTAGAAGCATTTGTGCAGTTGAAATTTTGTTTCTCTCTCTCTCTCTCACTCAAAGCCTTCATTTGTAGCAGCTAGCACTGAGATTGAAGGAATCCATTCGTGTGGACTGAGTAGAGGCGTTGTCATCGTTCGACGTTCGTGATCGCTCCGTAGATCTGCATCAAAGGTTACAATCGCCACAAGAGGTAACGATTCTATCACTGATCATGCCCATTCGTAAGGATCAGTAAAGGAGAAATTTTTAAATTTCGCTGCATTTTGGATCGCTCTTCTCCTTCAAGTGTCTCCTTTCGTCAATAGAACTCATGGGCCTAAATGGTTCACCAGAAAGTTTCCTGCTATTGGCGAATAAGGTATGGGAAGCTTTCCTTACTCCAAAGCTTATTTCGACTAGACTTGGTACTGTTGTACCCCAAAATTTTCCCTCCCTTTTCGCTTCTCATCTGACTCATGGCTTGAGACTCATTCATATTTCATTCAGGTGCATCATCCGTTCTTAATTAACACTTGCTAACAGGCATCATAGATTCAAGGTTTATGGTTGGTAAAAACAAGGGCTTTGCTTGAAGGCGGTGGTATTGCACACCTTATGGGATGAAACCCTGATTCTTGACATTGCTCCTATGGGATCTTGTGTTTGACCTTCTGTATAATTAACCTGACTTTTGAACCCTAATTATGGGTCCATGGTTTGAGGTGTTCCCTGTGGAGCTTTGGGCTTTGTTTGAAACCCTAATCATGGATAATTAGTATTCAGGTGCTCTGCTGGTTTAGCTTTCTGATCTACGGTTCATCAAAACCCTAGTCCTTGGCTTTGAGGTTTGTGAACCGTATGGTTTGTGTCATACCCCAATTTAGTCCAGACATTTTAACATTTTCATAAATTTGATTTCATTTTTAATTTGCATTAGTTGTACAGCATGACATGCATTTCATCATTAATAATATCTAAAATATCAGTCGGAATAAATTCTTGAAAATACAGACAATTTGGTTAAATCATTCCTCAAGTACGTGCAAAATCAGCAGATAAAAAGTTTCGAAATCAAACTTGCAGACGTCAGTATTATTAATCTATAATTCACATAGTTTAATATGGTGTACTCGTAATATTTTTCGTGACTTTTTCAGTCGCATTTTAATCCGTCTGAGACTTTTAACCGGTGAAAAATTAATTCAAAATTTAAAAAACCGCTGTATTTTTTCAATAAGTATATTTGCACTAATCATTTTCATGCATCCGATTTAATTTTTCGAGCAAATTTTCGCCCGACTTTTATTCATTTTTAGTCGTTTTAATTCTGTTCTTTCACCAAAATAGTCAAATTAAATAAATAGAGTTTTCCATATTCTTATTTTAATTTTATCATGGTTTTTTAAAAAGTTGTGAATTTTATTTGAATTAAATGATTTAATTCCATTTAAATCAATTAAATCGTCTAGAAGGGGCAACTTTGCCATTTTAAATTAGTTGTGCTTCTTTGAGTCAATCAGGATCGTCGATTCAAATTAATCAATGACCCATGATTGCAATCCTTTCCCACTTCATTTCATCCAATCAAAAAAATAAAATTAATTGAATAAAAATTGGCAAAGAAAACTAGAAAATCAAAATATCTTGTTTCTCCTCCAGTAAGGTTGAGCCACGCATCCTCTTAACTTAACTTTACAGGTTTTTGAAATTAAAGAGGCATCTTCATTTTCCAGCTAATTTGAAAAGGACTCCATCTCCCCAACGGTCCACTCACAAACTCTCTCATGAGCTGTCAAAACACAGCTAGCACTTAAAAACTCTCTCCCTCATGAGCTGTCACACACGTTAACGGACACTACCCTCTCCAAAATTATACTAACTCTCTCTATTGAAAGGAAAAGAGAGAAAAGAATAAAAAAAAGGTAACAACACTCCTCTGCTTCTTTCCAAAAAACGAAAACTTTTTACTCCTGACTCACAAACCACCATACTCATAATACCCAACCGTTTGTCCAACCGTTACTCTTCCGCTTCACACCCTTTCCACCTTTCATTCTCCTCCATTTTCCTCCACCAAACCTCCATTCACCTTCTTCTCCATACATTCCTCCATGGCCACCGCGAGAGCCACTACCCGGAATCTCCGCCACCATCATCTTCCAAAAACCCTCCGCCGCAGTAACGCCGGCAACAACAACTCTCCATTTCCTCAATGCACACCTCCTTTCCATTCCATTTTCCGACGAAAACCCCTTCCTCCACCACACCTCACTGTGTTAACTTCGCCGTAACTTACACACCTCCGATCTCCTTCTTCTCAACGAACCACTCATTTAATATCCAAACACACTTCCGTTTCGATCACCGCACTTCACTTCGCCGAACAACATCCACCGGAAAATCTCCATCACCATTTTCTCCAATTCGTAGCAACTTATTCTCACTTACCTCTGTTCACCATTGAAATTAAGATTTGGACCTGTTTGACTTTGTTTTAATATTGTGCTGTTAAATTTCAGGTTCAATCACTGGTTAACGATTCGACTTGAACAAATTTGTTTCGTTATTATATGTTGTTGCCACTACTTTGGATGTTGTTGATTCCATTCATGATCATTGTTGTTGTGTCATTTTGGATAATTTAAAAATTCCTATTATATTGCAAGGGTTTGTTTGATATGAACCTGCTTATGTTGAACCTAATGCGGTCTCATGTTTCCTTTGGTTGCAATTCTTATATTCTGTTTTTGTTAATCTAATATTGTGAGTTGTTGAATGCATATGTTCTTTAATCAATGTTAGTTGAGTATCTTTATGGACAAATGTTTTAGCACTTGGTATCCATAAATAATAATGGAATATAAAAGCTACTTTTAAAATGGAGAACTATGTTACTAACAGGAAATTGTAGTTTTAATTTCAAGTTGGTTCGAAGAGTTGAAAGTTTGAGTTTTCTCATCTTGTGCGTGTTTGTGATGCCGACATATTCATTTTGTTGTGGACTCAATAACTTCGTCAATGCACCAAGATTACGTTTGTTATGTGTCGGCAACAACACCAACAAACATTCCGAAGGGATTCCAATAGTGCATTAACTTACCGCCGCAACTCCGACAAACATAATGCGAAGGAATTCGACACCAAGTGAAATTGTTCGTGTGTTGTAGCAGAAGCCTTCATTCCGGTAACCTTTCTTCCCCTGCCTTTCGGTTTAAGGTTATGATCTTTAGACTTTTTATGATACTGCCTGAAAGTTACTAAGATGAAAACTTCCTTTGGATTTCTCACTTTGTTTTTACAGGAAGAAAATGATATAGTTATTTTATGTTTGTTTTTTACAAAATAAATTTTTTCAAATTTTGTTTATTTTTATTATTGTATGTTAATATGATATTGAATTTATATTGAAGTGTTCGATTTCTGTTGTGTATCTTGGGCCCATTAGCCATTGCACCTCCTACATACTTTAAATAATTTGTAAACATTGTAAATAAATTATAGATATGCTACTGTTGTTGATATTTCATTTCATTCTGCTAAATTAAATTAAATCTATGGGTTCGACTTTTAGATGTCGTTATGCCGCCAAAATTTCACTAAATTAATAGAAAATTTCACCGCGTTATAATCTTGCGAATGACATTGATTGTGTTGTCATTTCGTACAAACCGGTTTCTGAGCACATTGTCACCAATTCAATTCAATCAATTATATCAACACCGTCACTTAATTCTTTCTCTTTTAATTATAACAAATTAATTAATTAGATTTTGTCCAATTAATTAATTACCATTAATTAATTTTAATTAACTTATTTATTTAATTTTAATTAAATAATTTTGATAATTAATCTTAATTAATTTAATTAATCGATTCAATCGAACTTTAATCAATTAATTTTGATAATTAAATGTTGATTGACTTCTTTCACAACCATTTCAATCTCATCGATTCAAAACCATGATAAACAACTAAAATCACGCAATTTTCGATTCAATGTCGAACCCATTTTCCACACTTTTGTAAGTCGATTGCTTTTAGCATCGCCATCAACCTCACATAGCTTACTCTTGGGCTTTCTTTCAATGAGATCTACTCGATTATAATTAAATCGATTAGATGATTGATACACCAAGTATTTCTATCTAAATCCGATTAACCGTGCAAATTCAAATCATTTTTCAAATCAATATAACTTCGAAGAACATTTTTATAACTTAAACTTTCGATGAAAAAGAGTATAGGAGGCGCCCGTTTCACTATCTCTCGAGTATTCGAATGATTGGCGCTTGCCGTATTGCTCGAATACTTGTCGTCCGATTAAAACTTTTTAATTCTAAACTTTGGATGAAAAGGAATATAGTAAGCGTTCGCTTCACTATTTCTCAAGTACTCGAACGACTGGCGTACGCCATATTGCTCGAATTCTCGTCATCCGCTTAAAACCTTAAATCATACAAATTCAAAATTATTTTCCTATATCAAATATAACTTCTAAAATATTTTATTTCCGTAAAATAAATTCCGGATGATAAAAGAATGGGAGGCATTCGCCTCACCATTTCTCGAATAATTGAATGATTGGCGCTCGCCATATTGCTCGATTTTCTTTTGACTTCTGATTAAGATACTCTAATTAAATTTGGATAATGGAATGAGTGGTGCACGCCTTATTATTCCTTGAACAAGCAAGTGGGAGGCGCACGCTTCACTACCGTGCATATTCGATTTCCGCAAACAAACTTTCCATAACAATTTAAACGAAAAAAGGAGTAGAAGGTGTTTGCCTTGTTATTCCTCGAAAGAATTGAACGATTGGTGTGCACCACATTGCTCGATCTTTTGTCGTTCTTCAAAAATATCTTAAACACATCAAATTTATCTGTTCTCGCCCCCGTGCAATCAAAACCAATTAAACAAAACATCTAACGTATTAATTCAACTTGTCACCCCCGTGTGACCAAAACTCTTTTAAAAAAGAACATTGTTTAATCCTTTCTAACGTGCACAACAAACTAGTGCTTAAGCCTCCGTCGAGAGTAGACAAGCCAACGTTTAGCCTTTAGAACGCGATCTAAACAGTCATTCATTAAAAGACACCAACCAACCGTAGTTCCCCGAACTACGAATGCTCTGATTTCCTTATTCCACCATAAGGATACGTAGGCACGAGATTGCGAGATCTTGGCGAGCACACTAATAAAAAACCTCCCTTTTCTCCTTCTAAGGTTTCCATCCATATCTATTATCAATTCTAATCACTCGAAGAAAGCAAGTAACATTCAACTAACATTCAAATAGCAAATTAGACTAAAAGGTTCTCGTTGAGTACAACGGACGTGAGGGGTGCTAATACCTTCCCCTTGCGTAATCGACTCCCGAACCCGAATATGGTTGCGACGACCATTATTCTATGCCGACTCTATTTGAACTAATTTTTTCCGCGACCATCGCGAGGAATTGCATTTTTTCGAGGTGCGACAGTTTGCATTGAGGTAGTGGAAACCCTGGTTGTGGTTCATGGCAATGATGCACCACTTGAGTTGACTTCTCACATCTCTTGAGATTCTTGATTGATACATAGCTTTGAAATTTGAACTAGTAAACCCTAATTCATGGTGTTATGTGATTGATTCAAGGCATGTTTGCATTCATGTTTCAATGACCTCAGGGTCTTAGGATCTGTTTGATCAGAGTCTTATGTCATCTCCATTTCATCCATGGTTTTATTAAAATGTCAAGATTCATTCCTGCTTTGGTTTATAGTCCCATTGATACAAGTTCATTGTCCATTTGATCAAGTCATTCCATGACCCATTAATTCAATTCCATTCATTCATTCAAAGAAAGCCAAGCCATTATGCCTGATGCATGAGCCCATGCATCGAAACGTAGGAATTTTTTTTTTTATGATGGAAATCGATTTCTATATCTTGGGTAATCGATTTCCCTACTCCCAGTAGCCAAAAAACCATTTTTCGTGATGGAAATCCATCTCCACATCTGAGGAAATCGATTTCCCTGCTTCCAGTGGCCAAAAATGCATTTCTGGGTGATTTGTAGCAAAAAAACCATTTTTCGTGATGGAAATTGATTCCCATATATGGGGAAATCGAATTCCCTTCTTCGAGTGGCCAAAAATGCATTTCTGGGTGATGGAAATCGATTTCCATGTTTTTGGAAATTGATTTCCCTTGGGACGGTAGCAAAAATACTGCATTTTTCAGCAGTAATGCAACATCATTTGCACTCCAAACCAGTCCCAATGCTTGCATCAATACACATTAAAATTTCTACACAATTATACAGCAACCAACCATATCATTTATGCATTGGACCAAGCTCTTAACACTTCAATTCACCAACCTTTTTAACATTTGTGAGTTACTCATAACATCAAACTAACTCAAAACCACACCAAACTAACTCTAAACCTCTTCAAACTAATTCTAAACCATTTTAACTAATTTCAAGCCTCATTTAACCAATTCTAAGCCTCACAATACTAACTCTAAACCTCCATTTGATCCAAACCTATAACCTATATAAACACATCACTCTCATTACACCAGAGCTCTCTTAGAATTTGATCATCACTCTCAAATTACTCATTGCAAATTCAACTTTTCTCACTTCATCTTCTCCAATTCTTCACCATATACCAAAGCTCAAACCACCATTGAAGCAAGCTTCACATTGAAGTTTGTTATCGATTGAGTTAAACCTCTTGCATTCAACAATCATCCCTACATTCACATAATCAACATCAATAACAACAATTTAATTTAGAATTTTTCAGAGTTGATTCTTGAAGAGGAGGAGTTCATAGTAGAAGTAGAAGATTAAAGAGTCCAACTAGCATACCTTTGGTTTTCTCTTCTTCATCTTCATCACCTCCAAATTTCAACAAGTTCCAAGAAAATCCTCCGTCTTGCAGGTCGGTCAATTTTCATCTTTGCTTATTTGCTAACCTTTTGATACCACAATGTAGCTCATGTAATGGAGAATAAAAACCCCAAGGTTTGGTGGTTTGATTCTCCTCCATCACCATTTAATTTTGGATTTTGTGCTTAGGGTTCTTGACTTTAATGACTCAATTTCCAGAATTGATTAACTTGTAGTTAGAATGGATGAGGGATTAGGATAGAAGAGGTTGAGAGGAGTAGGAAAATGGTGCCTTTTCTTGATTCCGACCAACTCCGCCGCCTCCGGTGCAGTGGTGTCGGAGCTCCAATGGTGGTTCTGTTTTGACATGAGAATTGGAAGATGATGTATAGAGAAAAGAGTGAGTGTTGAGTTTTTCACATGTCCCTTTGCAAACTCTGTTGGGCTTAGCCATTAAGCCAAAAACTTTGCTTTCGACACCCCTGTTTTGCTTAGCAACATACTTGCTGAATCCAACTACACTTCTTGGTATTTGGGCTTATTCTATTGGGCATAAAACCCTTATTACTGAATTATGCACTCTACATTCAGGGTCTGCACCCCCTATCGGCCCAATATTCTAATCACCATTTTAATTACATTTAATTCCATTTTATTTTGGGTAGTTATTTTTAGCGTTTTAATTAGGCTTAATTAGGCTTTAGATTTTAATTAGAATTTAGGAATTTATTATATTTTTGTATAATTTTCTAATTGGTTTTTGATATAGTTTTAATTAGATTAGAAATTAGAAAATAATTAGATTTTAGTTAATTTTAGAATTTAGTTAATTCTTGAACATTAGGTTAAAATAAATCTTAGGATTTAATCAATTTTTAGGTTCTAATTAGACTCTAATTAAAAATAAATTTATGTTCATGATTGGATATTTTTGTGAATTGACCATTTTACCCCTTAGGGATTATTTTGTCATTTTGACCATTTAATTGCATGTTCTCTTAGGAACTTTTTTTTGACATAGATTTTTAATCAAGTCTTGACTAACTATAACATGATCCCCTAGGATAGTTTGATTCGACTCTAACCTTTATATTAGTTTCCAAATTATCTCAAGCCCTCCGATTCAAATTGATCAAAAGCAATATTGATCAATTAAATCCTTTGAACTTATATAATCCCACAATCTAAATTGAGTGGCCAAAAGACCCTTGGTCACTTAATAGGACTTTTTTTTTATGTTGTGGAGCTCAAGACTTCAAGTCACATCTTCAACCAAGGCATCCTCAGTCATACCAAGCAGCAAGTTATACAAGATAAATCAAAGGTCAACACTTGGTGATTACGATTCAAATTGTACGATACGAACCTTAAGTAATAAGGAATGATGAGACGGAGTTTCTCCTGTCCTTTTCTAGAGTGACTTTATGTACGGGGCATAGGCCCTAGCTATTCAAAGTGTCCGCCCTTATTCATAGACTTTAGTGAAATACGAATCGAGTAAACTATCAAGTCTTCTTCATACAAGACAACATCAACACAAGAGGAAACAATGAAGATCCTTCTCCAACAACTTGTCAGCTATGAGAAGTAGCATGCGCTATCAGCCTTAAGTAATAAGGAATGATGAGACGGAGTTTCTCCTATCCTTGTCTAGAGAGACTTTGCATACGTGGCATAGGCTCTAGCTATTCAAAGCGTTTGTCCTTATTCATAGACTTTAGTGTGATTCTCGTCAATCAACTTTCAAGTCTCTCTCTCTCTCTCTCTCTCTCTCTCTCTCTCTCTCTCTCTTAACAATTACAACGAACGATGATAAGGGCTCTTCTCCAGCAACTTGAAAGTTAAGACAAGAATTACACGTCACGATCCTTAAGTAGTAAAGAAGGAATGAGACTAGAGCTTTCCTACACTCATTCTGGATATCTTTGGGTGCGGGACGTTTGGCCTGTTGCTTATCGTATCCACATATACTCATAGAATTTAGTATGATTCTTATCAAGTAACTATCATGTCTAATCCATCCTCCATTTCAATCAATCACTCTTCTTGCCTCCTTAATCATTCTTGTTTTCAGCCCTAATGGGCTAAACTATGAAAGCTCTGATTTCCTTATTGCACTATAAGGATACGCAGCCAGGAGAACCCAGTTTCTTTGCGAGCTACCCTATTTATCAATCAATCATTCTTCATTCATCAATCAATATCATCCTTTTGAGATTAACTATACTTCTCCTTGGTCTCCTTGTACATCCTTTTAGGACGATATATCGGCAGTCCACCTCATCAATCGAGAGTTGTTTGGATCATTCCCAAACATTTAATTCATTCTTTTTGTCTAAAACACCACCTTGCTCTTCGATTCTGAGTATATCTCTTCATGGATCCCAGATACTTCTCCTTTGATCTCGAACTGTTTCTTCCCCATCTAGTGATATATTGTTCCTTGTACATAATAATACTTTCTCTTGGACCCCACATATATCCTTCTAGGACGATATAGCGGTAGTCGATCTTGTGAATCAAGAGTTGTTTGGATCGTACCCAGACATTTAATTCACCTTGTTTTTGGCTTTACCCTATAGCGGCAGCCACGCTGGCCCACATACTGGTAAATGTTTGTTTACTCTTTGATTCCAAGTTCCATCCATTTATGAGTTCCCTTGATACTATTATGTTGGTATAAGTCATACTTTTCATCACTGTATATCTCTCTCTTTTTTCTCGTGGTTCCACGAACTACAATTGCTCTGATTTTCTCATTGCACAATGGGAATATGTAGGCACGAGGATGCGAATCCTTGGCGAGCATACTCCTAATTATTCCTCCTTCCGCCTTAGGGCATCATTCACATATTTCATGATCCATCATCTACCTTCGATCATAAATCATTCACCTAGTGGCATATTATTCTTTGACATTGAAATACACTTTCTTTGGAGTATCCATATACACCCTTTTAGGACGATATAGTGGCAATCCACATTTGTCCCTAGAGTTGTTTGGATCGTACCCAAACATTTAATTCCTTCTTTTTTGGCTAAATATTAGATAGTGGCAACCATGTTGTTCCACGTATTGTTTAACGTTGTTTCCCTCTATGGATAAATCCCATTCCTCTTATGGATTCCAAAATACCTTAACCTTTCGGTTTCAAACAATACTTCCTCAGTTACTTGTTACCAAACCTTCAATTTTGTGACTTTGGTCACTTTATTCCATTCATCTCCATGATGCACTCATATTCTACCTTCATTCACTCCATGTGATATACTAGTAACCTTTGAGTCAAATACACTACCTCTTTGTTCTCCTTCTTGCATCACCTTGTGAACCAAGAGATGTTTGGGTCATACCCCCAAACACTTATTTCTTCGTATTTTCGGCATTACCCTATAGCGACAACCATGCTAGCCCACGTACTGGTATGAGCCACCTTACTCTTGGGTTCATGTTTTCACCCTTTTTGGAGTTCAAATTTATATTCTTTGGTTTAGACCATACCTTTGATCACACTTCCTTTCACCTCCCACCACTAGTTCTTTGAACTACAGAGCTCTTAATTCCTTATTGCACTATGAGGATACATAGGCATGAAGGTCCTAATCCTCACCGAGCACTTTATCTATTTCTTTTCCTTTCCCCCCATTCTTTTACGAGTAATCTTTATATATAAAACCCATTCGAGCAAGAACAATCAAAATGGTTCCCATGGAGTACCATGGATGTTTGGGGTGTTAATACCTTCCCCTTACATAACTGACTTCCTTACCCAACATATCTCTTTTCCCCGGGTTTTATCGGTGTTTTCCCTTTCCTTCAGGAATAAATAAAGTTCGATGGTGACTCTGTTGTATGTTCGAGCGTGCGATACATTCAGGTATATTTCCGCTAGCTTCAAGTACCTCCAAAGAAAATGTGAAGATATTATGCTATCAGCCCAATCTAGTGTCACGCCAATTTGGAGTTAGTCAAACTGTGCCCAATCCCCTTTATATTCAAAAAAGTGAACTTTGTTTTAGCATTGTCGACTACTTAGAGGATGAATACCTTCAACATTTTGCTCGACATGGTGCTAACCATGTTGTAATCACACCGTTTTATTTTCAATCAACATTCTTTTGCACTAAAGAATTCGACACTTGGTGGAGAGCCTACCATGCAAAAGAATTTCTTGAGGTTGCAACATTATCTCAGTATTTACCAAATGCTTTCTCTTCTTTGTAGTAAAAATTCAAAATAGGTAGAGACAAACACATCAAAGAGATTTATGCTTTCCAAAAATATTTTGAAATTGTGTTTGACCTTAATGACCTTAGTCAAATGATCCGTGAAGCAGTTGTCACTCTTAAAGAAAAAGTAATGGTGAAGCTCCCTAACTTTAAAATCCCTGATTATATGAAGGATAAGTACACATTTTCACTGAATTATTATCCTCTTAAATTTACCCCTTTGTCTACCAGTGATATGGCCCATACTTTCTCCCCTACATTTCCATGGTGGTTCATCTGTGGGGAAGACTTAAAGGTACTAAAAAATGAGAGGTTAAAGCCTGTTAAATGAGTGAATTTGACTAAGCATGACATATACAATTTCGAAGAAAACCTTCATGTCAACATAGAACATGTCAGAGTTGAAACTCATATACATGAAGGTGAGTAAAGTGAAGGATCTCTCCAAATCAGCTTAAACCATTTTCCCTCTTTTTCCCTTATTTACAATTGTCTTTGTATGCTTTCAGTAGTTGAATACAGGAAGAGAACAAGAGATGCTTCCAGCGCTTCTGTAGCCTTAAAGAAACCCAAGGTTGAAACAACTCCAATAAAAACCACACATGTCAGTTATAAAATCTAACTTAGTTTTAAATTGTTCGCCATATTTATCTTACTTGACTTTTCTCTATACATGTTTCTTGCCTGTATCCAGGCTGACGACAAAACTGCTGATGGCGAAACTCAACCCATCCATGTCGAGGATTCCTCTCCTGAACCTCGAGTTAAGAAGAAAAATCTAAATACTATTGGGGTTGCCTCTAGAAATATTGCGCCTAGCCCAAAAGTCTCTCCTACCCCTAAAGAAAAGAAGGAGAAGAAAATAACCTCAGGAAAGGGAAAAAAATAAATGAAGACAACTAGAAATCTAATCTCCTCTAATCCTAAAAGTGCCAACTCAAGCCCAGATGTTGATGCTCCCAAAGTGAGTTTACATTTCGTTTATCCCTTTCATTTGTTCAATATTTTTCCAAATACTAACACTTAAATTTTGTAAGATAACCCCTTCAACTAAACCTGTGTTAAGTTTCAAACATACAACACCTCAAATGACTAGCTCTCCCTTAATCTAACCCACTCCACACAAAGAAAATGCTGAAGAGGTTGACAAACCTACAGAAGTAGACAAAAATGCATCTCAAGACTCAGTTGACAAAAACCAATCTTCTGACACATCATTTTTGACAGCTGATGGCGAAGATGACAATGAAGTGGGCATAAATCACGTCTCTCAAGATGAAACTCTTGAGTAAGAAAGGCCAAAAAAGACTTCTCCTCATGGAAACCCCAAACATAAAAATGATTCTCACAAGGATCTAGAAATAACTAACCCTCGTGCAAATACTAAACAACCAACTGTAAAGACTGCACTAGAGGTCGAACAAGAACTACAAAGACTTCGATTGTTAAACTAGCTCCTTCACCCATCACCCATCTCTCTCTCTCTCTCTCTCTCTCTCTCTCTCTCTCTCTCTCTCTCTCTTTATCTATCTATCTATCTATCTATCTATCTATCTATCTATCTATCTATCTATCTATCTATCTATCTATCTATCTATCTATCTATCTATCTATCTATCTATCTATCTATCTATCTATCAAGAGAGTTGGAAGGAATGAAGAAAACAAATCCACAACCCTATGTGAAATTAATGATGAGCACCATTGGAAGTTCGACTGATAAATGCTCAAGTTCTTAAATTGTCTCTATAGGAAACACTGCATCTGAGGATGTTGATGGGGTTCTTCAGCAATTGAAAGACAAACTTGCAGAAGGTGACCTATTTGAAGCACTTGAAAATAACTGCATTCATAGCTATGAAATAAAATCATTGTTCAAGGAACTCGATGTTCCAAATTCCCCCAGCGATGTTGTCAATTTTGTGGTCGCGTTTGGACCTTTCTTCGACCAGATTTTGGCTGACTCCCAAAGGAAATATGAAGCGCAAACAAAGATGACGCATAAGGTTGACGCCATGTCAAAGGAATGGAACTTGGCCATTGAGTCTGATAATCAATCCAAACAACTAGAATATGCTCTTTGCCAAGAAGATGAAGTTGTCGCTTCCTTGGATGCAAAATTCTCAAATGGAAGAAAGAAATTAAGGCATTGCAGTTACAGGTGTAAGAGGGTGAAGATGAAAATAAGGAAATTTTAAAGGTTAGTCAACAACAAATAGATGCATAGTCTCTGGTTGGAATCCAACATCTAGAGAATGTAAATACTCTGGATGCTGAGATTGAAGGTTTTGCCTCCATAATTTGACAAGTTGAGACTGTCTGCAGCAAAGATCCAATATGACATGCTCAAAGTCTCTTTCCCTTTTATAGGACTTGCATTTTTTTTAATCATTTTTGTTAAGATTTTTATGTCGTTTGAACAACATTTTGGTTTTTGTAACCAATATTTTTATCCTTTTTAACTTTGAAGTAATATTTTTATTCTACATTAATATGTATTTTCTGCAATATAGGTCTATATTGCTTTAAATGTTTGCCTTTTATTCATAGGATTCGACCTTCAGGGGTCAATTCTTCGACCTTATATGCATTATTTGTGAATGCTTACATGATTCTAAATGGTAATTCCTAATTAGGGGACCACTTGCCCAAGGTTATATCCTTTTTATCGTGGGAAAGATGACTTTCCAAACTAAGTGTTCTAACATTAAAGTTTTTTATTTAACTTTCTTATTATACGCCTTAACTACTCTTTCTTTTTGTCTCATTAAGACATCTAGAGCAACTAATCTTTCTTCGTCCAAGTCACTTAACTCATCCAACATCATACCCCAATAATACTTAGTTGAAATTTCAGATTTCCTTTGAGTTCTAACTGACTACAAATGTATCTCCAAAGGAAGTACTTTATCATGACCATAGGCAAGTCAAAATGGTGTGGAATTCATCGACTCCTTGGGAGAATTTCGACATGACCAAAGTACTTGGTTTAGAGTTCTATGCCAATTTCTTGACTTTTGGCCTACATGCTTCTTAATTAAACCAATCACAATCTTGTTGGCCACTTCAACCTGGCAATTAGCTTGGGCATAATAGGGTGTCAAAGTTAGTAACTTAAACTCTATCTCTGAGGAAAATCCTACCATCTTTCGACATGTGAACACTGAGCCTTGGTCATTGGTAATAGTCTCAAGTATTCTAAATATATATATAATATGATTTTGGATGAAACTAATTACTTCTTCCTGGTCGACATTAGGCAAAGGGATGGCTTTTATCCACTTAGTGAAATAATCTATCCCCACCAAGATGTATTTATGCCCTTTCGACGATGGGGGCTTAATCTCACCTATTATATCTAAAGCCTATCTTATAAAAGGCAATGGCTTAATTATTGAGTGTAACTCACTTGCAGGTACATGCTAGACACCTGAATCCTTTTGGCATTCCTAACAAATTTGATATCTATGCGAACTTTCAGCATAGTTGGCCAATAAACCCCCAATCGAAACAACAACCATTTAATATAATGGCCTACTTGATGAGAGCCACATGATCCTCTATTCACCTCAGAGGTTTCTAAATATGCTTGACTTTCTCCAAGGCACTTAAGAATAATCCCCTTAGGGGTTTTCTTAAACAACTTGTTCCCCATAATCACATAACTTAAGGCCATGTACTTTATCTTTTGATTAGTCGTTCCTGTTGGATTTCCCAAGTATTCGATAATGGGTCTTCACCAATCATTGTCTGACATCAGGTTAATGGATAAAACTTCGAAGGCTTCAAAGTTTTCAAAAAACTCATAATTTTCTAAGTTTGGTGATATCTCAGTTTCATCTGCCCTTCCCCCTCCCCCAAGTTTTGACATTGACAATGTCTCTGAAGAGTTTTCTACTGAGGTTAGCTCATCTTTAATCTTGACTAAATCCTCTAATCCCTCATTGGAGATTTTATAACCTAAAGCAATCTGGGATAAATCATTTGTCTCTTGATTCTCCAGTCGAGGTATATGGTCTATAGAGACGTTGTTGAAATGTTTCAGTAAGGAGTTGGGAATGACAAAGTACATCATTAAATTTTCTTTAATTCACTTATATTCTTTTTTGAATTGTATAACCACCAACTCTGAGTCACCTTTTATTTCGACATCTCTTGCCCCTAAGTCCAATAAAACCTAAAGTCTTGTTATTAAGGCTTCATATTCAGCCTCATTGTTTGAACAAAGGCCTTCAATCCTAAACATGAACTTGGTCGGTATCCTCTGGAGAAATTATAAACACTCCAACTCCAATTATATCTTTATTCCTAGAACCGTCAAAGTATAATTTCCAAGGCCTAGTCTCGACACAACTTTCTATCGCTTCGACCACTGAGTGGTCGACAATGAAGTCTGCAACAATCTGGCCTTTTAATGCTTTCAAAGGAAAATAAGTTAGTGAATATTCAATGAGTGCTAAAGACCACTTTCCTATTCGACTACGAAGTGAAGGTTTCAATAACATATGCTTGATCACATTAAAGTGAGAATACACATAAATGTTAACAAACTTTAGATAATGCTTAATGAAAAGTATAGCTAAAAACATAACTTTTCTATTGAATTATACATAGTTTCTGCATTAATCAAGATTTGACTGAGGTAATAAATGGTTCTTTCGATGCCATTTTAGTCCTCTTGGGCTAACATACTTCCTATTGTTGAATCCGATGTAGCTATGTACAATTTCATATTCTTATTTTACCTGGAGGTAACAAGATAGAAGGCTTCATCAGATATTTTTGATTTTATCGAAAGCCTCTTGCTGATCGTTTCCCCATCTGAAGTCACTTTGTTTCTTGAGTCGAAGTAATCGCAAGAAAGCTTGAGTCTTGCCACTTAAATTGGATATGAATATTCTTAGTAAGCTTATTTTTCCTAATAAAGATTTTAGTTGCTTCTTTGTCGAAGGAGGCTTGAGATCTAAGATCACTTTCATTTTGTTTTGATTAATCTCTATGCCTTTTTTCTGCACCATGAATCCCAAGAAATCTCCTACATGGACACACAAATCACACTTTAATGTATTCATTTTTAATCCATATTTACTCATCCTCTTAAAAGACTGTTGAAGATGGCCCAAGTGACCATTTTTTGATGAGGACTTTATAACTATGTTATCAATGTAGACTTGTATGAATGTTTCAATGAAGTCATGGAACATCAAATTCATAGCCGTCAGATAGGTTGCCCCAAAATTTTTTAACCAAAGGCCATTACTACCTATTCATAAGTTCCTAAAGCACCTAGGCATTGAAACACTGTTTTAGGTATATATTCTTCAATTATAAGCATGTGGTTGTACCCATAATATCCATCTAACATACTTAGATAGTCAAAACATACGGCCGAATCTACTAACATTTTTGTCACATGCATTGGGTATTCATCTTTAGGTGTAGCATTATTTAAATCTCTGAAATCTATACATAATCTAAGAGTTCCATTTTTAATTATAGCAACCACAATATTTTCTAACCATTCGACATACCTGGCCATTCTAATGAACTTACTCCTGAGCAGCCTTTCAATTTCCTCTTTGATCTTCAACATAATTTCTGGTGCAAACCTTCTTGGTAATTTCTTCACCAACTTCTTACCATGTTGAATTGGTATTTTTAACTCCACCATGTTTCGAATCAACCATGACATCTCGTTGTAATCCCATGCGAAACAATCTTTGAACTCTTTAAGCAATTAGACCACCTGTTTCTTCATGCTTGGTTCGACTTTAGCATTGATTTAGGTTGGTATTTTCACTGCTCCATCGCCCAGATCTATTTCCTTTAAGGGATCTTGGGCCTGCATCTTTTTTGTAGAATCAGGCGGGTCTTTTTTAAATCCCAAAGGCTCATTGTCGTAAATACAATTGAGCCTCCAGCTTTCTGAAGCTGTTTTTTGGTCGAATTGGCCATCTTTGGTTTTATCATAATTTTTGACAATGGCTTCAAGATCCATATTCTGTGATGCTTCAGCCTCAAAGGCCAAGTTTAGTCTATTCTCAACCATATAAGCCGAAATCTGAGCCAAAGAATTTCACTTAGTAGTCATTTTCATCGACCATGGTCCACCTAGTGGATGATATACTTCCTTCTTCGACATCAAGCTCCCATACACCTTCCTTATCCCAGATGAAACCATGATTGAGATTAAGATTCAGAAAGTATGTAACATCTTTTCTAGGAGAATTAAACCGCCTCTACTACATAACATGGCAGGATCTTTACCTAGTCTCTATCAAAGTGTTTCTTGCCAACCTTATTGACTTCAACCATATAATAGCTTTGGTCGGCTTCAATGTTATCTACAATGTCATGTTCATGCCATATGGGAACCCTTTGGTGCAAAGTCGAAGAGACTGCACCTATGCCATAGATCCATTCACGTCCAAGCAATAAGTTGTAGTTTGCATTAGACGTAATTACCATGAATAATGTTAGCCTAGTTGTAGAGTCAACTGAGAGTTGAACCTGGATCACCCTTAAGATGTTATTGGTCCTACCTTCATAATTTGACAAGACCATGTTGTGAGTTCGAAGATTAGCATATGTCTTCCCTATTTTCTTAAGTAATGAATGTGACATCAAGTTGACAACCGCTCCTCCGTCAATAAAGACCCTATTGACATCCATATTATCTACATTCCCCCTTATGATCAAAGGTTTGAGATGATACATTATCCCCATGTCTAGCTTCTCAAAAATGGTTTGTTATTCCTCTAAAATGCCATTGTTCATGACGTAATAACATATTGGCTTCTAATTTTTCGTTTCATCTTGTATGTAATCCTCCTCCATCTCTAACACTTCTAACACACGATCATATTTTACCGAGATAAATGAGACTATTTCACAGTTTATCAGAAGATCATCTTCAAATTCTGTGTTGAAGTTGTCCTCTACCATATCATCATCTGGATGAGGAGTATATTCAGAAGATTTCTCTTCTAGTTGAGGGGTGTACTCGGGAGTTTTCTCCCTTATATTAGAATCACCCTTTCCCAAATGTGCAATCCTCAATGATAGTATGTGTTTGGCTATTTAATTATCTTCATCACTCAGGTTCATTGTGTAAGGTTTATTCATAGTGTTCTAGCAACCATATCATGTTTCGCCGTAAGGGCTTCACGCTTTGTCACAAAGGCTTCATGCTCAACCTTCTTCTTTATTTGGTGACGCCTTCATTGCATCTGAGTCATATGGTTATTTCCCTTGTAGTTCTGAGGTATGTGTGATAACCCTTCGACACATTGGGATTTTTATAGTTTGGAAACCCTAATTTCTAATCGACCACTTTTCATTTTGGTTGATTTTCCCCGCTCTAGTTCAGGGGTTTTACCCACTTTCCCTGTGGTGCATTTGCAGGGTGGCGATAGGTTCTTTGGTGAGGCTATCAAAACTTCCTTCGATATTCTTCATCTCAGCGAGGAACATCTTGTTTGACGAAAGTGAACCCAGTAGTAGAATTTTCTTCCTTCCTCTTCCTTGGATCATGAATTCTAGTGTCTTCAAGTTTCTTTGATGCATCCTCGTTGAAAACAGCACTACATCCGGGGCATAATATTGTTTTGGAGTCACTTAACTTGCATCACTCCAAGAAATCAATCAGCCCCTCTTCAGCTTAGGGGTACACCAGTTGAATTTATGCGTTAGTAACTGCAGGAATCTGCTCAACATTCTCAATATACATGTCAAAGCCATCAGTAGCTTCCACCATGAGGATCTCGGTGGGTTCAGCATAGTGAGTATCTTCAGTTTAAAGTGAATCAACATCCACTAGCATTGACGCTTTTGGATTCTTGCCAAATTGCAATCTTCCTTCCTTCAATGCCTTATGCACCAAATCCCTAAAAAGCACACATTGAGAAGTTTTATGACCCAAAAACTTATGGTACTTGCAAAAACCTCTCTTTTTTCTATGCTCTAATGGAAGAATTTTCAGGCTCGGAGGCACTATAATCTACCCATCAGTAACTAATAAATCAATTATTTCATCATAATTAGTTATATCAAAAGTATATGTTTTTGTGACGAATTTATCATTCTTGTTAGGTTCTACATGATTCTTCCCGTTCGAAAGCTTCAGTAACTTACATACGCAAGGATGTCATGGCTTAAGTTTAGCAACATTGACCTCACTCTCTTCGACATACTCGTCGCTTAAATCTGAGAGATATTCATATGTCTCAACATATCCGACCTTTTCTTTTTTTACGGTACTATCTTTTTCATCTTTCAAGCATTATACCTGGCGGATCCTATCTGCCAATTTTGCCATGTCCCTAAGGTATTGAGTGTCTAGCTTCTTCCTAATGGCCACCTGCAGCCATTTTCATTAACTCGTGTTCAAGGAATTGTGTAAAATACCTTGCTATAAGAAGTATGAACCTGTTCAAATAATTGTCAATTCACTCAAGAACATTTCTCCTAACACTAGCCAACTTTCTAAGGCTTATCTTCGACTGGCCCATATAAAGTTGTTTACGGAACACTCTCTCCAATTGACTCCAAGTTTGTACGGAGTATGGTGGGAGTGTGGTGAACTAGGTGAATGCATTTTTTTGTTAGAGAATTTGGAAAGTACTTCATTTTCAAACTCTCATTGTTTTCTATGTCACCACCCTTAGTTTGATACCTAGCGACATGTTCGACAGTAGATTCACTAGTGTCACCAGTGAACTTGGTAAACTTAGGGACTTTCCAACACCTATGGAGCTCAGTTTATCGAACGTATTCTAACAAAAGGGATATAAAATTGGGTCTATAGAGTCCTACATTAAGTCCATTCTAGGCTAAAATTCGTTCAGCCATATTAGCTATGTTACTATATCTCCCAAAGTTTTTTTGTTAGACATGTCGAAGAACTTGGTCAGGATCTTGATTTCTCTTGACCATTACATGCATAGGATTATGATGGCCTATATATTCTTCATTCTCCCTATTTTTGCCTAAGTTTACTTGGGCCATACTGTTTTTAGGCATTTCAACCTGTCTTACATTTAATATATGAGGGATTGGTTGAGCCTGAACTTGAGATGTGCCAAAAAAGTCGGTTATTCGACCCATTCAATTAGCCAATAACTTATAAGTTTGGTTTGTATTCGTAATAAAGGGATTAAATATAGTTCCTATTTTTTAGGTCAAAGTACTAATCACTTCTAAGCTGCTTTCATCAATATGTTTCCTCATAGCCATCATAGAAGTCGTATTTAAAGATTGCGTCACTTGAGGGATATATATATATATATATATATATATATATATAACATATCTATCTTGGTCGAACCATATTGTTTATGGTCAAAGTGAAGGCATTATGGGTATTATATGATGGCCCGGTGGCTATTGCATTGTCTCTATATATCGACATGTTAGTGTGAAGGCCAACCATCATCGACGTTGACATGCCATAAGGGTAATCCCTATTATTCATTGGCATTAAAAAACCAAACAAAGGTCTTGCAACTGCAGCGTTGAAAATAGAATTCCCTGGCTGTGGTGGGGGTGTCATCCCCTACGATGACATTGGTGCAAACGATGTTGATGATACCACCAGAGTAGTTGTTTTAATAGGAGTTGAAATAATTGTATCTTCAATCGTCGATCCAATTGGTTGTTCTACTACATTTTGAGGATTGTTTTACGGATTAGGATTGTGAGTATAAGGACGCATCATTTTCGGTAAAGATTTTCCACTTCTTAAACGCATAAAATATTCAGAACAATTCATACACCCATAACACTTTTATGAAAGAGAGCTATAGTATCTATGAAAGATAAAAAGTTTTAGCACATGTCCCATTAGGCGTGCCAATTTGTTTACTGTAAAATTTGGTAAACAAACGCTAGTCTTTTATTGAAGGTTACGTACAAGATCGACCAGATAATCCTAGGACATAGTGCTAAAAGTTTTCATATAGTTTTTTGTAGAAAAGCGAAGGATTTCAACTTGGTCGAAATCTTTGAGAAAAAGTAATGTAAAAAGGTAGATTTTTGGAAATGTAAGTGATTTCGAAAATGCTAAAAAGTAAACTTTGTAAAAGTGATTGTAAAGTGACAACAAAATTAATAGAGGAATGAAAGTATATTTTCAAAGAAAATAAAATGAACTAAAAGACTTTGTATTTGAATAGAAATGGTGTTTTAGAATTCATACATTTTGCTTAGTGAGACTCGTTTCTCTCTACGTTGGGTACTTTGAGTTTTTTGAGTTTTGTAGTGAAATCAAAAGAACACCCTAAATCCTAGTAATAGAACTCCTATTTATACAAGTGTAAAATAACTATTTTGTAACATTCTTCTCCTCAGGATTCACCACATAGATTTATGCATGTTTTTCGCTACTGAATTGTCATCCACGTGTCCCTTTGAATAAAACTGAGAGGCAGTTACTCACTTTAAACTAATTCTTCTTCACGCCAAAATGTTGTTGATTGCCTCATCTTGCTGGTGTCGAAAACTTGAGCAAAGTTGTCATCGAAAAATGTTAGACGGAGTATCTCTTATCGGAAAAATACTAAGTCCTCAATCTTTATCTCTGATCTTAAAAGTTCAACCTTTTACAAGTTTTCTCACTATGTTGAGATTTTTGACCCTGTTGAGAATCCCAGCTAACACCATGTTAGTATGGATAAAAGCATTATTTATAGATCACATTATAGTGGATAAAACATTCTTTGTTGGTTGATTATGATTGTTTTAAGAAGGAAGACAAGTGTTAGAACAAGCAAGCGGTACAACTTGTGTCCGAACACTTGAGGATAAAAGGCATGTGCATCTAATTAATCATTTTTTTAATCCAAATTTTATTTATAAAAATAAATATTCAAATCAAATTGAATTCTCTTAAGGGAGGACAAGCGTTCGAGCAAGCAAGTTGTACAAGTTGTGTCTGAGCACTTGTAGAGAAAAAGGATGTACATCAAATTAATCTTTTTTAATCCGATAAAAGAATAAACTTGAAACAAAAGTTATTAATATATTATTTAATTGAAATACAAGCATTCAAACAAGCAAGTTGTATAACTTATGTCCGAACATATGAGGATAAAAAGAATGTACATGCAGTCAATCACTTTTTAATACAATTTTGATTTAATAAAAAAATTCAAAATTTAAATATGAGAAAAGAAAATTTGAATTCAAAATAAAATAAAATATTTTTGGTCAACCGTAAATGGACTTGAAATCCCAATTAAATATACTCATAAAAAATAAATACGATAAAGTAATTAAAAAGGAAACTATCTCATGTTCTCACAAACATGTACAAGAGGCATAGAAAAAACACTAAAAATTAAACCCTAGAGCTCTCGCCTCTCTCTTCATTTTAGCCACCGTCGGCCCCTTTCTTTTTCTTTTCCTCCTTCCTTCCACATCCAAATCCATCTATCACTATGTAGAGACATACTGAGGTGGTGTGATGCTCTCAAATCGCACCACCTTCTAACCCATCTGAGGTTGTTGTTTTCAACTTTCCGCCGACGGTGTGTTCTTTTTTCATGGTGGTTTTTGCTCTTCAGTGACCGGCGTGTTCAAAGTTATGTCGTGGTAGAAAGTTGGTAATTATCCGAGTCTTTCATCTTGATTGGCTTTTGACTGTTAGACTCGAAATGTTTGTTATTGATTGCTTTTGTAGAGTAAGTTGATGGTTAGTGATTTTGATTCTGTAAACCTATTATACAAATTGACGGTACATGGTCGTAGGGGAAATATAAAGGAAAGCTATTGATGGTAGTGGCACAAGATGGCAACAACAACATTTTTCCAATCGCCTTTTCCCTAGTTGAAGGGGAGACTGCTAAGGGATGTAGTTTTTTCCTAAAAAGTCTCTGATTGCACGTTCCTCCTCAATCTAACTTATGTTTGATCTATGACTGACACCCTTCAATAGTGAGTGCCTACAAAAACATTGATAATGGCTAGAAGGATCCTCCGTCGATGCATGTCTATTGCATTAGACATATCTCTCAAAATTTTATGTGGGAGATCAAAGACAAAATGTTGCGGAAGAAGGTTGTCAATCCAGGTTATGCATTAACAAAACCTTCTTTCAAACACTACTGCGAAGACATCATATTGTCAAACACAGATGCAGTACGGTGGCTCGACAATATTCCATTGGAGAAATGGACTAGGGCATATGACAACAATCAACGTTGGGGCCACATGACAATAAATCTTGTGGAATCGATGAACTTTGTCTTCAAAGGCATCTGAAACCTACCTATAACCGCTTTAGTGCAAGCAACCTATTTCAGGATAAGGGTGTTGTTTAAGACCAGACGTTCCAACTGGAGTTCAGTGTTACAATCTGGGCAGTTGTTCAGTGATGCTTCAATGAAATTCATTAGACACAAAGCTATCAAAGCTAACACACACGTGGTCACGGTGTTTGACCGTACTAAAGGTTGGTACAGTGTTATTGAGTCCATGGATCACAATGAAGGCATGCCGCGGGGACAATATAGAGTGGAACTAGATAGAGGTTGGTGTGACTGTGGAAAGTTCCAAGCCTTTCGTATGCCATGCTCCCATGTCATAGCGACATGTTCAAAGGTTCGACGGGATCCATCATACTTACTATATGACATTTACAAAGTCATAAGCTTGTCCAATGTTTACAAAATTAGCTTTTCAATGGTAGCAAAAGAGGATTACTAGCCTGAATATCAAGGGGACATTCTCTAGCACAATGAAGTAATGCGACGAAAGAAAAAGGGTCGCCCAAACAGCACCCGTATTCGAACCGAAATGGATACAGCTGTAAAGACAAAGTGTCATACAACATACGATATCAAGTTTCGATGATGGCAACACGTCTACGAACAAATGCAACACATTACCCACCATATCCTTTTTCACGTTATCCTAAAGCTACTATAATCATCAAAAACATATAGACAAAGTGTGATCATGACCAAATACATGAAAATCACTAATCACAGCTTTTTTGCAGATTTGAAGGCTTTGAGTCGACCATAGGGGTCAGCTCAAAGCTCACGGGTCAGCGCAAAGGCTCTGTCCAAACTGGAGGGAGTCAGCGCAAAAACCCCTTGCGTCGACGCATAGGGTCGACGCTTAACTCACGGGTCGGCGCAAAAATCCCTGCGTCAACGCATGCAGTCGGCGCGTGCCCCACGGGTCAGCGCACGCCGACCCTATGGTCGACCGTTCGCGCGCAAACTCAGCTTTCTGAGTTATTTCAAAGTTTAAACTTCTGTTATGTTTGTTTGGTTTTGTCTGTTACTATAAATAGAAGTCAAAACACTTCTATTAACCAACATTTGCTATTTTTGAGTACAAGTGTTCAAGGAAACAAGAAAGAGTGAAATAGTTGTCAAAGATTCATCATCTTCATCTTCAACAGTCCACAATACATCAACTGCACACAATAACTTTTGATGCGATTTGTGATAGTTTGAAGGTGATAAGGTTCGAGGTAGCGATTGAAGAATCGGGTTCGAGTTGAAGTCTTGGCAGGTTCTTTCTTGAATAAAACCATTAGGGTTTTATCCTCCAATACCGGTTTGCGTTTGGGGGTTTTTGGACGGGTTGCTTCATTATCTTTCAGCTGAGCGAAGGTAACTGATAAGAGAAAGTCTTCATCAGTTTAGTAGCGGAGTCGGTGTTTGAGTAGTGAAGAATCCGGGTTTGATTCGTTCGTGTTCGTGATCAGCCGGGCCAAGGGGTTGAAGAACGGAAGGTTCATCAACAAGTGGCAGGAAACGGAGGTCAAGCATCAACAATCAAAGGTCTTGATTCATCTTGAATCAAGGGGCAAGGAAAAGAAGTATCATTCAACATATTGGAAATTCTGTTGTTTACATACTTTGCACTCCTTGTAAAAACGAATAAATCTCACAGGTGATATCTAATTAATCATCTCAATTCTATTTTTAGAATTGAGGGCAGACGTACCCCGAAGCGAGGACGGCGGGGGAACTGCCTCACCAAATCTCTGTCTCCTTTAATTTTCTGCATAATCTGTTTTTCAGCTTAAAATTTAAGTGATTTTAGTTTAAGCAATTTCTGCCAAACTTTGATATAAGTTGAGTAAGTGATTAAAACAGCTGTTGGAATACTAAGTACAATAACATATTGTACCAGGATAAACTGACTTACTTACTCAACTCAAATATCACTTGGAGTGTTTATGCACACCAAGTGTTTGTAAAATTGCCTAAGCCAAAGTTGCCTTAAGTTTGCACTGAGTTTCAATTTGGTATTTTGGTTCATTGGAACTAGGCTTGCTAGTAAGTGAACTCTATCATTGATTGTGATACTAGTGTAGCGAATTGTATCTCGTTTTATCTCTTATCCATTAGCTTAACGCATATCCGGTTTTCCAATAACGGTTCGTTTTTAGACTAAATTTTCCTCGGTCGCTTCCGCACCTAAAACATTTTTGAAACCAATTTTTCGTTTAAATTGGTAGCGCCGACTCAAGTTTTTAACTGGGATCTATTCAACCCCCCCCCCCCCTTCTAGATCCGTGCCATAGTCTAACAAGTGGTATCAGGAGCACCGGTTCACTCCGTGCTTCAAAATACAACGTTGATAGAAAATGGCTAACGAACCTAAAGGGGCTTACAATAGAGCTCCCGTTTTCAATGGTGAAAATTATAGTTATTGGAAAGACTGTATGCGGGTGCACATAAATTCCATAGATAGAAAAATATGGAATGTTATTCTCAATGGTCCAATTGAAATAACCATGACCAATGAGAATAATGAAATAGTGCCTAAGCCCGAAGCACAATGGACCGATGATGATGAAAAGAAATACAACTATGATTGGAAAGCCAAAAACATCTTAATCTCCTCATTAGGGGTAGACGAATACTATCGTGTATGCCATTGTCCTACTGCTAAGGCCATGTGGGATTCACTTCAAATTGCCCATGAGGGATGAACGATGTTAAATTGGCTAGAATCAATACACTAACGCAAGAGTTTGATCTCTTTTTCATGGAGCAAGGGGAAACCATTGCCGACATGCAAAAGAGATTCACTCATCTAATCAATCGATTACATTCACTAGGTAAACCTATTTCCAATGATGTTGCTACTAATAAAATCTTAAGATGTCTTAACAGGGAATGGCAGCCGAAAGTGACCGCCATCAAAGAGGCAAACGATCTTACCATATTGGACTTAACAACATTGTTCGGCAAACTACAAGAGCACGAACAAGTTCTATTAAGCTTGGAACAACATGAAAAGAAAGATAAGAAAGACAAAGCCAAGGTGAGCGAAAAGAAATCAATAGCTCTAAAGACTTCCTCCTCAAAGTCTCAAGCAAAAGAGCAAAGTGATTATTCATCAAGTGACGAAGAAGAAGAGGATAAGAGTGAAGATATGGGGCTGTTCGTCAAACGCTACAACCGTTACGTGAGAAAGAACGGCATCCAACATTCCGAGAAGAACTTAGTTAACTTCCGGAAGCAATCTAGGTTCTCCAAAAATGATGACTCCAAAGGAAAAACAACTAGAGGGTCGTGCTACAAGTGTGGAAAGCCGGGTCACTACAAACCGGACTGTCCGATGAACAAAAAGACAAAAGAAAAAGATTCATACAAATCACATAAGAAACCATCAAAGCCAAGGAGGGCATACATTGCTTGGGAAAGCGATAGCGACTCCTCCGATGATGAAAGCTCCAGTGATGAAGATGAAAATGCAAATCTATGTCTCTCTGCTCATCAAAAGAATAAGAAGAAACAGGTACGACATGCTAAATATGAAAATTCCTCTAGTATGTCTCATCATGAATTGCAAACTGTTTTTGAAACTTTACACTGTGAAGCAAAAGAGGCCTTTAAAAGGCTTGCCTCAAATAAGAAATTTTTTTCTCATTTAGAACAAAAAATTCAAGAATCCGAAAGGAAACTTGAGGCACTTAAGGCTTCTATAGTGGAAAGCACAAAAACTAGTTATGAGGACCTTAAAAGTAGAATGATGAACTTTGGGTGTGATACTTGTTACATTTGGCAAAGTGAAGTAAGGAACCTAAAAGCCAAACTTAACAAGGCTCTCGAGCCCAAGATTACTTTTGCTATTGATAAATCTAATTTTCGATCAAGTATGGTTAATCCATATCAAAAATATAAATATGTTATAAAGGATGAAGATAGCAAAAGTAATCAAAATGAAAAGTTCTCTTGTCTTTATTGTTGCAAGAAAGGTCATTCCATTGCTAAGTGTAGATTTAGGAGATTTTTGGTTCCTAAAGGCATTTATCAATGGGTGCCCAAATGCAACCATCTTGTTCCTCACCACTCAGGACCCAATAAGCCATTGGGTACCTTCTTTTGTTAATTATCTTATCACAGGTACAATGCCTCGAGACTACCGAGAGAAGATGGGTTCTCGATAGTGGATGCTCAAGGCATATGTCAGGAGACATATCTCTCTTCATTGACTTCGTGGCTAAGAAGAAGGGGTATGTAACTTATGGTGACAACAACCGAGGAGCAATACTTGGTAAAGGTAGTGTAGGTAATCCCTCTTCCACTACTATTTCTGACGTATTGCTTGTCGAAGGTCTTAAACATAACCTACTTAGCATCAGCCAGTTATGTGACAAAGGATTCAATGTATCGTTTTCAAAAGATTGTTGCAAAATTGTGCATACTGATGATAAGAAGAGCATGTTTAATGGTCTTCGTGTGAACAATGTCTATATGCTTGACTTAAATGAAGTATCTTTAACAAGTGACAAATGTCTTGTAACAATGAATGAAGATTCATGGTTATGGCATAGACGTTTAGCACATGTTAATTTCGACTTACTTAACAAAATAGTCTCAAAAGATCTAGTCCTAGGTCTCCCCAAAATTAAGTTCACCAAGGATCACCTTTGTGATGCTTGTCAAAAGGGGAAGCAAACGAGGATCTCTTTTAAATCCAAAAACATCGTTTCAACAACGAGACCTCTCGAGCTTCTCCATATGGATTTATTCGGGCCATCTAGGATTAAGAGTCTAGGAGGAAACTATTACGGTTTCGTAATAGTGGACGACTTTTCTCGATTTTGTTGGACTATTTTCTTAGTAAGTAAGAGTGACACATTCGCCGCCTTTGAACGATTTGCTAAGCTTTCCCAAAATAAACTAAATACAAACATTGTTGCGATTAGAAGCGATCATGGAGGTGAATTTGAAAATCACCTATTTGAAGAATATTGCGGTAACCATGGTATTGATCATAACTTCTCCGCTCCACGTACTCCTCAACAAAATGGGGTTGTGGAGCGTAAAAATCGAATTTTGGAAGAATTGGGAAGAACAATGATCAATGAAAGTGGCTTACCAAAATATTTTTGGGCTGACGCCATTAGTACGGCTTGTTACGTTTTGAATAGGGTGCTCATTCGCCCCATTCTAAACAAAACACCGTATGAACTTTTAAAAGGGCGAAAGCCAAATGTTTCTCACCTGCATGTCTTTGGTTGCAAATGTTTTGTGTTAAACAATGGAAAGGAAAGCTTAGGGAAATTCGATTCTAAGGCCGACGAAGGTATCTTCCTCGGATACTCTCAATCTAGCAAAGCATATAGAATATACAACAAGCGATTACTTACTGTAGAAGAGTCTGTACACGTTACTTTTGATGAATCCAATCCGAGAAATGTCGGAAAGGGTAGTGTTTTTCATGGTGCAGGTACATCTACCGAAGACATACTCAAAGGTGGCGAGCCGGGGATTGATCAACCCGACATAGTCAAAATTGAGGAGGACAAAGATGTACACCATGATGAAACAGAAGTAGATCATCCGCCTTCAAACGATGATCTTCCTCAAGCTTGGAAGTCTTCCAAAGACCATCCAATCGACAACATTATCGGAGATATCTCAAAGGGTGTAACAACTCGGTCTAAGATAAGTAATTTCTGTTATCACTTCGCTTTCGTTTCGCAGATGGAACCTAAAAACCCTAAAGAAGCCCTACTCGATGAACACTGGTTTTTATCAATGCAGGAGGAACTTAATCAGTTCACCAGAAATGAGGTTTGGGACCTTGTCCCTCCTCCGCGAGATCATCGAGTAATCGGCACCCGATGGGTGTTTAGGAACAAGCTGGACGAAAACGGGGTAATAACCCGTAATAAGGCGCGTTTAGTCGCGCAAGGGTATAACCAAGAGGAAGGCATCGACTATGAGGAAACTTATGCGCCGGTTGCCCGACTCGAGGCTATACGCCTTCTCCTTGCCTTCGCTTGTGCAAAGGATTTTAAGCTATTCCAAATGGATGTTAAGAGCGCTTTCCTTAACGGTCACATTAATGAAGAAGTTTATGTCGCACAACCTCCGGGTTTCGAATCCCATGAGTATCCTGATCATGTTTATAAACTGAAAAGGGCCTTGTATGGTCTCAAACAAGCTCCTAGAGCTTGGTATGAGAGACTAAGCAAGTTCCTACTAGATCAAGGTTACTCAAGAGGAAAGGTTGACACAACCCTCTTCATTAAACGTCAAGGAAAGCACTTGATATTAGTGCAAATTTATGTAGATGATATCATTTTTGGATCTACTAACATGAATCTTGTGAGAGAGTTTTCTGACCTTATGCAGGGCGAGTTCGAAATGAGTATGATGGGGGAGCTCACATACTTCCTCGGTCTGCAAATCAAACAGCTCAAAGAAGGAACCTTCGTGAGCCAGACAAAGTATTGTTTGGACCTTATCAAGAGATTTGACATGGCAAAAGCTAAGGCCATAGACACCCCCATGCCTACGTGTACCAACTTGAACAAAGATGAAGACGGTAAGGAAGTAGATGTGAAACGGTATAGAGGTATGATTGGTTCACTCCTTTATCTTACTGCTTCCCGTCCCGATATTATGTTTAGCGTATGCATGTGTGCAAGATATCAATCATGTCCCAAGGAATCCCATTTAAAAGTCGTTAAACGGATACTTCGATATTTATCCGGTACTCCGAAGTATGGTCTATGGTATTCCAAAGGAAATGATTGTTCCTTGGTAGGTTTTTCCGATTCCGACTTTGCTGGTTGCAAATCGGATAGGAAAAGCACAAGTGGAACTTGTCACCTATTTTCAAACTCTTTGGTTAGTTGGCATAGCAAGAAACAAGTTTCTGTTGCCTTGTCAACCGCCGAAGCGGAATACGTTGCCGCCGGTAGTTGTTGTGCCCAAATCCTATGGATTAAGCAACAACTATTGGATTTCAACCTCAAACTTGATCGTATTCCCATCTTTTGTGACAACACGAGTGCTATTAACCTGACCAAGAATCCTGTGCTACATTCCCGCACCAAACATATCGAAATTCGACACCACTTTCTTCGGGATCATGTAGAGAAAGGTGACATCGTGTTTGAACACGTAAATACTGAAAATCAACTAGCGGACATTTTCACAAAGCCGCTAGCCACTGAACCTTTCTTTCATATTCGCCGAGAACTTGGCATTCTCGATATTTCGGAACGGACACTATAATCTGCTGTTTACATTACTACACTTAAAACCTTAATACTGTACTTCTGACAAATCTATGTTGTTGTAAGCACATGTCTACTGTTCACTAAGTTACTACGGCATTAAGGTGATATTGTTCCTCTTCCCCTCTCTGTAAAATCTCATGACTGCAATAATTCTATCTCAAAATGATAGTGTTTATATATATACGCCTGATATATCTCTTTGGTTGTGTATTGCTGTATGTGGTATTAATTATGCATCAAACTGGTCATTGCATGTATTGAGCAGTGAAAAATGAAAATTTTAAACTGTATGAGTCGACCGCAGCAGGGCTATGGTCGACGCATGATTAAATAACTTTTGCAATTTCTTTAAAATCAAACAGTATGCGTCGACGCATACAGGGGTATGGTCGACGCATCGCTCAAAGATTTCGTTTTTCTGCAGAAAAATTTTAAATCATCTCTCATGCATTCACATCATTAAATGTGCAATTACATTCCATTATCTTTCAAACTACCCATTACTTTGTAACTTGCATCTACCTAGTGGCTATTGCTCTTTGATCTTCCATCTTCCCAAAACCCTAACCTTTCCACTATAAATTGGGAAAAACCCCTCTCTAGAGGAATCACTCTCAAAACCCTCATTAAACCCTCTCTCTGTATCCAAACACTCAATCTCAAACCCACTCAAATGGCTTCCTCATCACGCAGACCCTCCGGCAAAAGACCCCGAGAATCATCTGGTGCATCTCTTCCCGTATCTGCTGTATCACTCGTTCCACCTGCTCGTGTCGAAATGTTCAACAAAGACATCGGTAAACGAGGAGTTGTGCAACAACACGCGTTCTATAGACTTGAAGCTGAACGCATGCACTTACCGGAAGTCCTGTCTCTGCTGCAGCATCAAGGTCTCATCAACTTCTTGGAGTGCAACACTCAATACAGTGAAGACCTTGTCTGAGTCTTCTACTCCGGTCTTCATGAGAACTTTCGCGGACACAAGCTGTCCTCCAAAGTTGGCTCTACAAAGGTATCAATTAAATCAAATTTCTGGAACAAATATTTTGATTTGTCTGTGGATGATGCTGGAAATCCCCTGCCTGAGGTGACTGATTCTCACCACATAGATGGCTATGAGTTTAAGAGTGCATTAAATGACATGTTGGAACGGCCATATTCTGATGATTTTGTGCAGAGTGACTTGTTCCCACGAACCGTCACTGCGGGCAAACTGAGCGTCGGGGAAAGAATTCTCCAATGGATTGTCTCACGCATCCTGCGGCCCAAGAAGGGCGGTCTCTCCAGAGTCGAACAGTCGGAGGTGCATTTGATCTACATTCTGAAAAATAAGATAAAAATCAACTGGCCATACTACATTGCTAGTAGAATGTATAATCTTCGGGATTCCGGACGAGGAACTGCTCTCGCCTACGGATCCTTCATCCAAGAAGCCCTTACAACAGCCAATGTTAGTCATCCGTCTTTCCCGTTAACATCAATCACACCTTCGCTTCCTCCATCACTTGGGTCATCTTGTGAAGCCTTTTGAACCATCAACTACCAACTGGAACACCTTTTTAAGCACTGCATCTTCAAGCTACCAACAATGGTGAAAGGAAATCTGAAGAGTTCCATGCACCTTTGAGCCAAACCACTTCAAGATTCCATCATTGTAGAGCATCAAGAAGATCTGTTTCAAGGAAGATCATCCAAGCAAGCACTGTTCCATCGAATTCCTTCAAACAAGTGAGTTTTTCGATTGCTTTGTTTTATCAAATGATGCTATGCTTTAGGTAGGCCTTGCTTCACTGATTCTAAGGAACTATAGTTTGCTTGAAATGATTGAGTATTGCTTGAGATATTTGGAAATGAAGTTTTGTGTTCAATGACAATTTTGCTCGATGCTTGCTGTTCAGCGTGTTTCAATGAATTTTACTTATGGATTTGTGATGTTTATGCTTTGCTGAATCGATTGCCATGTTTAATTTGGATTTCTGGGCAATTCGAGTTTGCTCGTGTTTGAATGATAGTGATGATGAATGCATGCTGTTGTTTAAACCTGCCCTGCCCAGAAATTTCCCTGAATTTATGCTTGTTCTGTTGTTAATTGATGTTGCATAATGAGGTTGTTTCATGGCCATGCTTGATTGTTAAGGTTGGATACGTTTGTTGGTCATGTCAATGAATGATGTTGTGTGAAAATGAATGCATGATTGTTGCTGCATAAACCCTGTAGCTAAAACCCTAGCATTTCCAGAATTTCCCATGATGATGTCTGTTTTGCTATCGGCTGATGTTGCTTAATGATGGTGTTGCATGGCCACGCTTATTTGTTAATGCTGTTGTTCATGATTGGTGTTTGGATGTTGAAGTTGATGAACTGCATGAACATGAAACCCTAGGCTGCTTGAAGTTCAAACTTGGCCCAGAACCATGAGCCACGATTGGCTGTTGTTTTTGAATTTTCTGCATAATTACTGTTCTATTGAAGACTAGCCAATCACAACATTTCAATTCTGTGGCCAAAACGCACAGTTTAGTTAAGTGGGGCGCTATATTACGAAATTGCCATTCAGTTGACCATTGTTTGACTTATGCCATGTTATGTTACTCATGATTGCTACCAATTATTCCTCATCTTGCAAAATTCATTTCTCCCTCAAATTGAATCCAAAAATCATGAGATTTTTTCCATCATGTTCACAAGCATGTCCTCTATTTTATCATGAATTTTATTAATTTTTTGCTTGGCTGGATATTAATTGGCTCTAGGGTTTGTGAAATGTGACAAAAATTGATACATTGTGCCATTCCTTTTGTGAAATACTCATGTTGCATCCTTTGACCTTGAAATTTTTTGTGGAGAAACTAGATTCATTTACCTTTGTCTTGGTTTAAAGTTTGTGGATTTCCCATTTGTGGTTTGCTGGATATGAATTTTTGAAGTCATGTGTTACATTTGGTGTCACAACATGAACATGTATTTTCCCAATTTTGTTTGACATGCTTCCTTACATCCAAATGATCCAATTTTTTGCATGAGCCATCCTTTATATGTCTAGTTCATGTGTGATTTTTCCTGGAATTGATTGTGCTGTTTTCCATTTATTTGAGAATTTTCTTCCCTGCCTAGTCAATGGTTGACTTTTGTGCTACATGTTGCCAAATCATTTGGGAAATTCTCATACCATATTGTATGATCATGAAATTTCATATGTGATAACTAGACATCTTTAGCTTTGCATTGGTGTTAATCTCATTCATTTCTCATCTGTTTTCAATTTGATATGATTTTTTGAAGTTGACCCATGTTTGTTGACTTTCATTGTGCTTACTTGAAATTATGTTGACTTCTTGATTTTCATTAACTGCCTTCCTCTCATCCAAATGCCATGAAATTTGACATGCTTACCATGTTAGATGTTAGGATTGAGTGTGATTTATTTGGTGATTTTTTGAAATTGTTTGAGTTGACTTTTGATGCAAGTCATTCTGTTGACTTCTTTGAGCTTTCATTTGCCTTACTTTGACTTCAAATGTTCATGAAATGACAATGATGCATGATTTGATTGTGGGCCCAATTGTGATAGCTTCTCAAATGTTTGACTTTGGTTTTGGTTGACTTTTCTTTGCTGCCTTGACTTTTTCTTTCATCCTTGACCCTAGGCTAGTCCTAGTGGTCTTTTGAGCTTACAATTGAGTTCCTGTTTCAGGTTAAGCACCAATGCCTCAAAGATCATTCAAACTTGTTTGAACTTGATTGTTTATCATATGCTAACCTTTGTTTTGTAGGTTTGACTCATGTGTTTGAGTCTTGTGCCTTGCACAGTTGACCATCTGTGTTGACTGTTTACCAATTCCTTTTGATTTAAACTTTTGAACTGTTTGCTGATTGTTTTGACTTTTTCAGGTACTTTAGTTGCTTAAGTTCTTCGAACTTGCTTTGCTTTGCTTTTTAGCAACTTGCTTGAGGTATAATTACTTCTTCTTCATGTAGTCTGGAGACCCGGCTTGTTATTTGGCCGGGCAAACTGTCTGAAGTCCTCCTTAAGAGGCAATGCTTGTGTATGTTTAATTTGTCCTTGTACAGAGTCAAAGACCTCCTAAGTGAAGAGGCAATTGGCAGAACCCAGGGATAAGCAATCTATCCCCTGCTATTCAGTGTGTCTTCTGTTTTGCTCACACCACTGTGTTGATGCATTACAGATAAAAACCCAAGATCTTGTGCAATTGCACAGTTGAGTCAGTATCAAATGTGTAGAAGGGTTCCCACTTTCTGAACCCATACATTCTTGTCAAATGCTCTCCCAGGCCAGGGATAGAAGCAATGAGGCACACCCCTCATCTCCTTTCATCTGCTTCACCTTAGCCTTTCAATGGCAAGGTTAAGAGCACACTTCACCCCATTCCAGAGGTTTGTTTGTTGAGGTTGATATGACCCCTCGACTAAAACCTAACCCTAGTGTGAGCCTCTTGTGTGCATATAGTGTGTGCTTCATGTGATTGTATTTGCTTGCTTTGCTTCTTAGGCTAGCTTAGACTTGCTTCCTGTGCAAGTTAGGTTTAGTTTAGCCTTATCCTTTCTTTCGCCCTCGTTGCGATCCTTTCTCTCACCCTTGTTGTGATCGAGACTTTCCCTTTCTCTTGCCCTTGTTGCAATCGAGTCCTTTGTCCCAGCCAGCCGAACTACGGCAACTCTGATTCTCACGTTCAGGTGAGATACGTAGGCACGAGATGCGATGTCTTGTCGAGTTTGACTAACAACTAACAGCTAATCCGTGCTTGTTTTCGCCCTCGTTGCGATCCTTTCTCTCGCCCTCGTTGCGATCGAGCCTTTTCCTTTCTCTCGCCCTCGTTGCGATCGAGCCTTTTCTTTTCTCTCGCCCTCGTTGCGATTGAGACCTCCCCTTTCTCTTGCCCTAGTTGCAATCGAGACCCTTGCTTCCTGTGCAAGCCGTGTCTAGGATAGGTTGGCCCGTGTGCCATTTAGCTAGAAACCTTAACTTAGGGTTGACTTTGCATGACAACATCTAGGCTCGAGTCGTAGTCTCCCTAGAGTTGTGTCTCCCTCTGTTATCTGGTTAGGCTAGATTCTTGTCCCTGCGTAGGGGAACTACATCGCCCTGATCTTCATGCCAGATGAAGTATGTAGGCAGGAGATTGAGCTGATCTCTCCGGGCGCCTTTTTTTTCTTTTTCAACCTTTTGTGTCTTAACCACCCTCGTGTGTGTTCTGGTTGGAGTCCGACATAAGTCCAGCGATTGGCAGTTGGTTTCCTGTGTGCGTTTAGGTTCAGATGCTGATGTAAGTCCAGTGATTGGCATTCAGGCTCCACGTTTGCCTTTGTCTGTTTGTTTGTGTGTGTGTCAGCCGAGCTACGAATGCTCTGATTCTTCTCTCGTCCGAGAAGATACGTATGCATAGGATGCGATATCCTAGCGAGCATGTGTCGTTTCCCCAGTCCGAACTACTTCGACTCTGATGTCTATGTCTGATAGACTAAGTAGGCCCAGGATGCGACATCCTGCCGAGTCAGTTTCAGTCAGTTTCTTTTGTCTCTTTCAGCCAGTGTGTGTGTGTGTGTGAGCAGTGTTTAGCAACCATTTTTCCTTCCTATTGTGCGTGGATCCCGTAGAGTACTACGGATGCGTAGGGTGCCTAATACCTTCCCTTCGCATAACCGACTCCCGAACCCATCCTCTTTGGTCGCGAGACCATGTTCTTTCCCAGGTTTACTTCGAGCGTTTCCTTTCCCTCTTTTGGGATAAATAACGCACGGTGGCGGCTCTGTTGTTTCTTTCTTTTCCCGCCGGTTTTTCGCGTAATGCGACACACCTGACAAAGAATTTAGCACAAAAACCATGTCTATGATGGGATATATATGGTGCAAGGAGCGGAAGAAATATAAGTTTGTTAGAAGAGGATACGTTCCTCCAAGGGCTGACAGTGATGAAAGCGAAGAACAGGACGATGAAGTGGAAAATGAAGAAGAAGAAGAAGATGAAGAAGAAGAAGCAAGGCACGATAATGCTCACAATGGTGGAGACGACAGTCCTTCACCCATTGGCACATACGACTACTCCGGCTCTGCTTGGGTACAGCAGCCGGATACATATGAAGAAGCTGTTCCACGATGGGGTGGCTGGGGTGAATGGCAACATACGGGTTGGACAACTCGACGTGAATCTTACCAACCGTATCACCATCCTGAGGAAGAATTTCTTCCATCCCCTCCACATCCTGTTGACTCTTCAGAGCTGTTGGAGATGATGCAAAGCATGCAACTTGCCCAACAAACCTTCATGGAATCCCAGGATGACCGACTTGCTCAAATTACCAGTCAACTTCAAACCCAAAATGAGCGGATCGAAAACTTCTCCACAAGCCTAAATGAACGATATGCAGATTTGGATAGGCAGGTCACAGGGAGTCTTAGGCATCTGGAAGGTGTTTGTGATTACCTAGAAACTCTGGCTGACCCTAGCAGAAACCCAGGCGTATGCTACCATCCCGGCCACCGTCACTTAAGACAATAGCCATTCATATGCACTTCCATGTTACTTGTTGTTTTTGCATGTATTTTGTTTTGCTTTGCCCGTTTATGCACCACAACTTCCTTATGTATTTTCCCCTTCTTAATTAATGACTATTGTTAAGAAATGATATTTGTGTGATATTATTTCGTTGATATCTATATTTCTACTACTGCCTGTAAATTTATCGTTGCAATCTTGAATAATTACTCTGTCTCTCTTTTTGATGTTGTCAAAGGGGGAGAAAAATGCTGACATGCTGACAAACTAACAGTCTGACAAACTGCAAATGGCCTTAGATTACAAAAGAAAGGGGGAGTGTGCAAAATGTGTCAATACTGCATGATGTTCGTCACGCTGAGCTATACGGGTTGTCATCATCAAAAAGGGGGAGTATGTAAAGACAAAGTGTCATACAACATACGATATCAAGTTTCGATGATGACAACACGTCTACGAACAAATGCAACACATTACCCACCATATCCTTTTTCACGTTATCCTAAAGCTACTATAATCATCAAAAACATATAGACAAAGTGTGATCATGACCAAATACATGAAAATCACTAATCACAGCTTTTTTGCAGATTTGAAGGCTTTGAGTCGACCATAGGGGTCAGCTCAAAGCTCACGGGTCAGCGCAAAGGCTCTGTCCAAACTGGAGGGAGTCAGCGTAAAAACCCCTTGCATCGACGCATAGGGTCGACGCTTAACTCACGGGTCGGCGCAAAAATCCCTGCGTCGACGCATGCAGTCGGCGCGTGCCCCACGGGTCAGCGCACGCCGACCCTATGGTCGACCGTTCGCGCGCAAACTCAGCTTTCTGAGTTATTTCAAAGTTTAAACTTCTGTTATGTTTGTTTGGTTTTGTCTGTTACTATAAATAGAAGTCAAAACACTTCTATTAACCAACATTTGCTATTTTTGAGTACAAGTGTTCAAGGAAACAAGAAAGAGTGAAATAGTTGTCAAAGATTCATCATCTTCATCTTCAACAGTCCACAATACATCAACTGCACACAATAACTTTTGATGCGATTTGTGATAGTTTGAAGGTGATAAGGTTCGAGGTAGCGATTGAAGAATCGGGTTCGAGTTGAAGTCTTGGCAGGTTCTTTCTTGAATAAAACCATTAGGGTTTTATCCTCCAATACCGGTTTGCGTTTGGGGGTTTTTGGACAGGTTGCTTCATTATCTTTCAGCTGAGCGAAGGTAACTGATAAGAGAAAGTCTTCATCAGTTTAGTAGCGGAGTCGGTGTTTGAGTAGTGAAGAATCCGGGTTTGATTCGTTCGTGTTCGTGATCAGCCGGGCCAAGGGGTTGAAGAACGGAAGGTTCATCAACAAGTGGCAGGAAACGGAGGTCAAGCATCAACAATCAAAGGTCTTGATTCATCTTGAATCAAGGGGCAAGGAAAAGAAGTATCATTCAACATATTGGAAATTCTGTTGTTTACATACTTTGCACTCCTTGTAAAAACGAATAAATCTCACAGGTGATATCTAATTAATCATCTCAATTCTATTTTTAGAATTGAGGGCAGACGTACCCCGAAGCGAGGACGGCGGGGGAACTGCCTCACCAAATCTCTGTCTCCTTTAATTTTCTGCATAATCTGTTTTTCAGCTTAAAATTTAAGTGATTTTAGTTTAAGCAATTTCTGCCAAACTTTGATATAAGTTGAGTAAGTGATTAAAACAGTTGTTGGAATACTAAGTACAATAACATATTGTACCAGGATAAATTGACTTACTTACTCAACTCAAATATCACTTGGAGTGTTTATGCACACCAAGTGTTTGTAAAATTGCCTAAGCCAAAGTTGCCTTAAGTTTGCACTGAGTTTCAATTTGGTATTTTGGTTCATTGGAACTAGGCTTGCTAGTAAGTGAACTCTATCATTGATTGTGATACTAGTGTAGCGAATTGTATCTCGTTTTATCTCTTATCCATTAGCTTAACGCATATCCGGTTTTCCAATAACGGTTCGTTTTTAGACTAAATTTTCCTCGGTCGCTTCCGCACCTAAAACATTTTTGAAACCAATTTTTCGTTTAAATTGGTAGCGCCGACTCAAGTTTTTAACTGGGATCTATTCAACCCCCCCCTTCTAGATCCGTGCCATAGTCTAACAACAGGGAACAAAATTGTTTGATTATGTTGTTCATGTCTCCACCCCGGTCACAATTATAGTAATTGTCCCAGCGTTGGAACAAGTACAACAAGATAATTTTAATTGTACCTCTTTTGTTTTATATTAAAAACAACATTTACTTCATATGATAACTTTGTCAGGAAATACCATCACAAACAAATACAACACATTCAACACACAAGCAACACATAAACAACAACACAACAGACTACAACAAATAAAATACCATTACTATAACTATGCGATTACCCCTATCAAAACAATTTTGAACATATTATACATCATCCTTTGAACGTCTCTGTCAGTCTTAATATCCACCCATACATAAACTTCTCCATTTCGGTTGAACGTGGAATCAAGCCATTAAAATCTTTTAATCCTTTCATCCTCTGCAATTTCTCCATCTAACCAACGGTTCAACGTCCGATTAAGACGTTCGAACGATTCTATATTCCAAAGTCGAATCTTTATCGGAGGTTGCACTACTGAAAAGATTAAATCGACATTTCTCTTGTGAAAGTATTCAAACATGATTAAAGAAAACAAAATTAAAGGAGATTGAAGAAATTGAAGAAAAATGGATGGAGGGTAAGAAGTTGTGTGAAAAAATATGGGAGACGCACATGGTATTTATAGAACAACCAAAGCATGCATGCGCCAATGCACTAGGTTCCACACACATATAACACATGCATGCGTCAATGCATGTGGAGCATACACACATGCACACATTCATGCGCCAATGCATGTGGCGCCTACATGCATTGGCTTTGCATGCATGCGCCAAAGCTCTGGGCGCCTCCTATGTAGCTTACTTGGATGTGCCAGTTCAACTGGCGCATTAGTAGAAAAAAGTGGTTATTTTGGTATATTTTTTGAAATTTTGGTTATTTTGGGATTTTATTTGAAAACATTGGTTATTTAAAAAAAATCGAATTTGCTATTATTATTAAATATTATGCCGTTGAAAATATGTAAAATTGTATTGATTTTTTTACAATTTTTTTAAAATAAAAAAGTTGTTTACTTTTTATTTTATTTTATGCACAATCTACGAAACTAACTAAACTAGTAAATAAATGAGTTGGTTTAGTTCAATTTTGATACTGAAGTTACAGGCTGGACAAAAAACTCAATCCATTGAAATCAGAACATGTAAAAAAAATTATTCAAATAACCAAGTTTTTCAAAAAAAAATCCCCAATATGAGTTTGAATTAATGTAATGACACAATAAAATTCCCCAATAACACAAAATGTTATATAAGTGCTCAGAAGTAATATCGAACTTTAAATAATGCAATGAAATTTAATGCAGTGAGTTTCACACAAAGGTTTATGAAACAAGACACTTGTTTAAAATTTTGAGAGAAAAAAATGATTTTGAATTGTAATGAAAGAGGTAAAAAAACAAGATCTTACATGATAGGTATTTATACTACCATAATGCCTTTCTGAACAAGCATGTAATTATAAAAAGTTTCCATGCTTGAAGGATGCAAAAATAAAATTTGTTAGAATCATATTTTGAGTGAAAAAATGTCATTGCTTCAATGGTAACCGGTTACACCATTTGGTTAACCAATTACAGCTGAAATGATATATGAAAAATTGAAATTTTCTAATGTATAACCGGTTAATCAAAATGGTGTAATCGATTACACCTAACAATGAAACCCAACGAATTTAAAGTTTTGTTTGTGTAACGGGTTAACCAAAATGGTGTAATCAGTTGCACCTGATGTGTTTTTGAAAAATACTTAAAAATAAGGTTCATACAAGATTTTATATGATGTCAAAATCGATGTATGCACTAAGTTGAAATAATCAACATATTTTTTAGCACTATAGTATAGCATAATGGATTTGCAACCTGTACCTCAAAAAGATGTCATCAATGCTTTTAAGCTCCAAAGCTATTTTTGACATTGTTGAATGATATATAAGGCTTGATACTTTAGCTTTGATTCAAGATGTTTTTGTTCATCCTTTGATATATGCACATGGTCTTGAGAGATTAAAGTTGTCGTCATTAAAACACATTGTTGGAGAAGCTTGACTTTACATCAAGAGACTTGTTTCGTACATCTTTATTGCGGAAGAAAATAATGATATCCATCGTATGTGGGTGCGAGTTAAAGATGTCAATGATGTTAGAGATATGATGTCTACACCAGATGATATTGTTTTGATTCCTGTAATCTCTTATACATGTTGTGGTGTTAAGTATTTTTCTATTTGTTGTTTGTGTTATTGTTTTAGGCGGGTTTATGTTCATGTGTTGTTGTTTTAGGGGTGTTTAGGTTAATTTTGTTGTAACCAAAAGTTGATATATATACAGAACGTATGTATCCCGACGAACATATGAACATGTCGCAATGACATGGGAGCAAGGCATACAAAACGCTTGAAACTTTCCGTAGTCGCACCAAACTCTATGTAGTTCGACCCGATAGTATCCCTTTGACTTTCCATCATTATGGTTCATTGTCTTATCCACACTGAAAGTGTATATACGATGTTCAAAGCATGTAATTAAATATGTACTAGCTTTGATAGTTTTTTCCTTCATCAATTTCATGCAGCTTTCACTGAACAATTGCCCCGCCTGTAATATCGAACTCCATTTTTTTACCTCTGATTACGAGCAGTGATCCTAACCTAAAATAGGTTGCTCTCACCAACGTGGTTATTGATAGGTTTCTAATTCCTTTGAAGACATAGTTCATTGATTCCACAGGGTTTGTTGTCATGTGGTCCCATCATCGACCCTCGTCAAATTCCTCAGTCCACTTCTCCACTAGAATATTATCGATCCACCTTAATACATACACATTTGACAATATAATTTCCTTGTGGTAGTGTCTGAATGATGGTTGATTTAAAGTGTACCCCACGTTCAAAACTTTTTCCCGAAGGTTTTTCTCTTTGATTTCTTGCATGATGTTTTGTGCAATATGTCTAGTGTAGTAGACATGGGTTGAAGGAGGATTTTTCCATCCGTTATCCAAATTATTGTATGCACTCTCAATAGAAGCATGTGTGTCTGAAATCAAACAGAGGTTGGGTTGTGGAGCAATGTGTGTTCTAAGATTCTTGAGAAAGAAACTCCAACCACCAGCAGTCTCACCTTCAACCAGAGCAAAGGTCTTGGAAAAGATATTAATGTTGTCGTTTTGTGCCACAACCATAAGTAATGTGCCCTTGTATTTCCCGTACAACCATGTTCCATCAATTTGAATAATAGGTTTGCAAAATGTAAAACATTTGATGCATGGTTGAAACGCCCAAAAGAGTCGATGGAATATTCTATTTCCACTACACAAGTTATGTTCGTCGTATATGTCAGCAGGGTCTCCATAATTGCAACAGATCTCGGAGCATATGTCTTAAGTTCCACAAAATATTGTGGAAGTTCTTTGTAAGAATCCTCTCAATTTTCATATATTCGTTCGACATACTTTATTCTTGCAACCCATGCTTTCTTGTATGAGAGAGTATAATTGTGTCGTGTAATGATATGAGAGATTATTATTGTAACACCCACATATAATATATGCCTAGAATACATATTATACATAGTGTAATACTAGTACTGAAATACATAAGTGTCTAGCAGCACAGTGTACATATATAAATGCATGCCCAAAATAACATAATATGGCATAAATGTACATAAGAGTGCCCAAAATAAAACTACTGATCTAGATCATTAGACAATGATCTCATAAATATCTACACAGCGGAAGAAAAGCCACCAGTCCTCAGGTAAGTAAGACATCACTCTATCTTGCCCTTACCCTTATCCTGCTCAGAACCACCTGAAAAATAATCAACAACATGGGGTGAGATAATATTCTCAGTGGGTTCCCTATCTTATGGGTTCACTCAGCTCTACAAGGTTTTCTAATCAATATTCAACTCATATCCAACTCAAGTCAACAAGGGAACAAAGACTTGAGCGATAGGGAACTAACTCGTAATTATATGGAAACATGCATCTGAGTTCTCATAACTCAACCACGATCATTATTCAGATCACGAGGCATCAATTCCCGAACGGACTTACGTCTAAGCCAGGCCCAGTTCATGCATGCTCCTACGATTCGACTTTCGCGGTGGATATCGGGTCCTCTATGAGGCTTAATCCCCAGTTCAAGCGACCGTCACCTGTATGGGACTCTAACACACCTAGGGTATCTTTCACCATATGGGACTCCAACCCACCTAGGTGTCCACCTTTCCCCAATGTCCGCCATGGTTGGGGCTCAAACCCAATTGAGGCTCGAATCATTGGTCCCACATCCCAATGCTTACACGTCTAAGCATACCAATATAGATGTGTACTATTATGGACCAATTAATACTACTTTTTATATCATTTTATTGGTCCCTTTTACCAAGTTTTGATGTAATTACACACTTTTGTTTTCACTATTTTGTATAAATGCAATTAGGTTTAATTTATTTTGTTTTGAATAGTTATTTCACATATTTGTTAGTTTTGTAGAATTTTTGGATGACAAGGCTTTGGAATGCAACACCACATCTTGGATGAAGCTTGCCAAACAAGGAAGCTGGATAAGCAACAGTTCGCGCCGCGAACTGCCTTCGCGCCGCGAAGGCTGCGAATCCAGCAAGCTGGTTAAGGGCCAAAAGTGCTGTCTTGCAGAAAAAGCTGTTGCCATTTTGGTGTCTGCCTTGGAATAGCTTTCCTGCTTTGGATGAGAATGACCAATTAAGGAAATGTCAACCCTTTTTGTAAAGAAAAATACATTATTCTAGGGCATTCATTCATTGACTACTCTTCACACATTGACATTGAGAGATTTTTGGAAGAGAGAAAACAGAGTTTTTCTTCTTTAACTTTCTGCTTTGTAACAATGATGATGAGGAGCTAAACTCCCTTTTGTCAAGATTGGAGGTAGTAGCGATTCTCATATGTTTATGTATTTACTTTGATTTATATATGATAAAGATTGTTGATGTATTGAATACTGTTTTTGCCCTAAGTTGAAAACCAGATTTGAGTAGTTGTCGAGAGAGATTATTTGAGTCTTGACATAAAACAGATTTTCAAGTAGTGAATAAGTTGTAGAGATAGATTTATTCATTACTCTTCTTTGGTATTAAACATTAAAGATTGCTATATTGATAGTTAGGTAGAGAGATCGTCTAAGGATCAATATAGTGATTATCACAATATCATTTAGACATAAATGACTTTGAGAGGATACTTGAACATCATCAATAATCTTAAATCTATATAGTTTCATAAGGAAGCATAAGCATTTGAAATAGTGAACTCCAATCTTGCCAAGCTTTTACATTTGATTAAAACCATTCTACTGTTTTTAGTAACATTTACTCACAATACAATTTTCCAAACAAAATAACTTGTTACTTTCTAAACTTATAACATTTAGATTATAGAACGGCGGTAATATCAACCAATCTCTGTGGATACGATATAAAAATATTTGCCGAAGATATACTTTTCAACAAATTGGCGTCGTTGCCGGGGATTGGTGTCAATATTACAAGCATTGCAATAATTCTTTGTTTTAAGTTGTGTTACATTTATTACTATCCCTCTTTTGTTTCACTTGGTTTGTTGGTTTTGTAGATTCTAGTGCATGCGAGGAAAAGCTACCGAGGAGCAACTTCAATTCGATCCTGAAATTGAAAGAACACTTCGGAAGCTCAATAGCAAAACACGAAGAAGAAGGAAACTAGCCGAAGAGAGGAACCGGAGAGAAGAAGCATCTACTTCCGCACTTGTTCCTATAGAAGAAGTGGTTGTAGAGGCTTGTGACGGAAACATGGCGGATGACAATCGTACCGAAATGTCCGCTAATAGTCCAAGAAGAAATGCTCAATTTGCCCGAGGAGGAAGAAATACGGAGATGAAGACCGGAATCCTCCAACTTCTCTATGCAAATCCATTCACCGGAATGGATCATGAAGATCCGTACACCCATCTCATCAAATTTTATGAGATTGCGGGTTCTACGGGAATAGATGAAACGGGTGAAGAGGCACTATTCAAAAGGATGTTCCCACACTCCTTAGTGGGAAAGGCAAAAGAGTGGTACCTTGATCAAGCACCGAGAGTGATGACAGATTGGAACTTACTAGATGAAAAGTTCTTAGAAAGATACTTCCCTCAATCCCGATTCATGGAAGCCAAAACGGCTATTGCGGTATTCACTCAAGGAGGCAACGAGTCTCTAAATGAAGCTTGGGAAAGATTCAAGTCAATGTTGAGAAAATGCAAGGGACATGGTTTTGATGAGCTCACTCAAATCCATATTTTTCTAAATGGACTCCAATCAACTCACAAGACACTTCTGGACGCCACCGCGGGTGGCTCGCTTATGTCAAAAACTGCGGAAGAAGCTAAAGTCATTATTAAACGGATGGCGCTCAATGATCACCAAAGCCAACATGATCGTAGCCCTTCACAACGTAAGTCGGGAGTTCTTGAGTTAAATACCAATGACGCCATCCTTGCTCAAAACAAGCTACTCTCTCAATAAGTGGAGCTTCTCACTCAACAAATGGCCAAGCTTCCACAGCAAATGAAAGAAATCCAAGGGTCTCAAGTTAGGCATCAAGTAGCATGTTGCGAATTATGTCAAGGGGATCACCCTACTGGTTTTTGTCCTCCACCCCAAGAAGAAGTGAGTTATGTGAATAATCAAAATCAGGGCTATCAAAGACAACAACCTCAAAATCAAGGCTACCAACCAAGAAACAATCAAGGCTATCAACCATCAAGGTTCAACAATCAAAATTTTCAGCAGCAAAGTCCTTACCAACATCCAAATTCTCAAGGACAGCAGTCGCAAGGAGGAAATTCCAAACTAGAAGACACTCTTCAACAATTCATGCTGTTAGACTATGGCACGGATCTAGAAGGGGGGGTTGAATAGATCCCAATTAAAAACTTGAGTCGGCGCTACCAATTTAAAAGAAATTTTGGTTTTAAAAATTGTTTTAGGTGCGGAAGCGGCCGAGGAAAATTTAGTCTAAAATGAACCGTTATTGGAAAACCGGATATGCGTTAAGCTAATGGATAAGTGATAAATTGAGATACAAGTCACTACACTAATTGTACAATCAATGATATAATTCAGTTACTAGCAAGCCTAGTTCCAATGAATCAAAACACCAAATTTAAACTGATGCAATCTTAAGACAACTTTGGCTTAAGCAATTTTACAAACACTTGGTGTGCATAAACACTCCAAGTGATATTTGAGTTGAGTAAGTAATTCAATTTAGCCTAGTACAATGTATTATTGTACTTAGTATTCAAACAGCAGTTTTAATCTCTTACTCAACTTATATCAACGTTTGGTAAAAATTGCTTAAACTAAAATCACTTAAATTTTAAGCTGAAAAACAAATTATGCAGAAAATTAATGAAGACGTAGATTTGATGAGGCAGTTCCCCCGCCGTCCTCGCTTCGGGGTACGTCTGCCCTCAATTCTAAAAATAGAATTGAGATGATTAATTAGATATCACCTGTGAGACTTAATCGTTTTTACAAGGATTGCAAAGTATGTAAACAACAGAACTTCCAATGTGTTGAATGATACTTCTTATCCTTGCTCCTTGATTCAAGATGAATCAAGACCTTTGATCGTTGATGCTGGACCTCCGTTTCCTGCCACTCGTTGAGGAACCTTCCGTTCTTCAACCCCTTGGCCCGGCTGATCACGAACACGAACGAATCAAACCCGAATCCTTCACTACACAAACACCGAATCCGCTACTAGACTGATGAAGACGTTCTCTTATCAGTCACCTTCGCTCAGCTGAATGTTAATGAAGCAATTCGTCCAAAAACCCCCAAACACAAACCGGTATTGGAGGATAAAACCCTAATGGTTTTATTCAAGAAAGAACCTGCCAAGACTTCAACTCGAACCCGATTCTCCAATCGCAGCTACGAACCTTATCACCTTCAATCTATCACGAATCACATCAAACGTTATTGTGTGCAGTTGATGTATTGTGAACTGTTGAGGATGAAGATGATGAATCTTTGACACCTTTTTCACTCTTTCTTGTTTCCTTGAACACTTGAATACAAATTGACAAATGTTGGTTAATAGAAGTGTTTTGACTTCTATATATAGTAACTGACAAAACCAAACAAACATAACAGTATTTCAAACAGTTGAAATAACTCAGAAAACTGAGTTTACGCGCGAGCGGTCGACCATAGGTCGGCGTGCGCTGACCCGTGGGGAATGCGCTGACCCTTATGGTCGACTCAAAGGTTTCATGCGCTGACCCGTGGATAGCATTACTATGCCATGCGCCGACGTGTGGTCGACTCAAGGGGTTTATGCGCTGACCCGTGAGCTATGCGCCGACCCTTATGGTCGACGCAAGGCATTTATGCGCTGACCATCTTCAGTTGGGCTGAGCTTTGCGCTGACCCGTGAGCTTTGAGCTGACCCCTATGGTCGACTCAAAGCCTTCAAATCTGCATAAAAACTGTGTTTTGTGATTTTCATGCATTTCGTCATGATCACACTTTGTCCATATGTTTTTAATGATTATAATAGATTTAGACAAACGTAGAAAAGGATATGATGGGTAATGTGTTGCATTTGTTTGTGGACGTGCATGATGGTCCTTTGTTATCATCGAAACTTGCGATCGTATGTTGTCTGACTCTTTGTCTTTACACATGCAAGCTTCCATGGCAAATCAGAAGAGTAACGAAGCAGCCATTAAAAATCTGGAAAACCAAGTAGGCCAACTTGCGAAGCAACTGTCGGAACAAAACGCAGGATCTTCCTTTTCTGCTAACACTCAACCGAATCCAAAGGAGCATTGTAAAACAATCGTCACGAGGAGCGGTAAAGAGTTGGTAAGTGAAAAAGGTGAAGAGATTATAGAAGAGAACAATATGGATGGGATGCTGGAAGAAAAAGACATGGTTGGTGGAAGGGAGAAGGTTGCTGGAAATGCTCAGTTCGTGCCGCGAACCACCTTCGCGCCGCGAAAGGAGCAGGTTTTACCAAAAGAGCAGCAGATTGATTTGGAGGTGAAACAGGATGCTGAACCAAGGAAGAAAAAGAAATCAGAGAAAGGTGTAAGCATCATTCCAACTCAACATTTACCCTATCCACATGCCCCATCAAGGAAGGACAATGCTAGGCATTATGCACGATTCATGGACATCTTCAAGCAACTCCAAATCAACATTCCATTTGCTGATGCATTAGAACAAATGCCACGGTATGCTAAATTCATGAAGGACATTCTTACAAAGAAAAGGAGACACGTGGAAGACGAAACCATACTGCTTGATGCACGGTGTAGTGCCATCATCCAAAAGACTCTCCCAAGGAAGGAGTCTGATCCGAGCCGAGTTGTTCTACCGGTAACCATTGGAAGCACATACATTGGAAATGGTTTGATTAACTTGGGCTCTAGTATAAATTAAATCCCTCTCTCCATTGTTAAAAGATTGGGGAATGTTGAGATTAAATCGACGAGAATGACTCTACAACTAGCCGACAAGTCTACCACCTCACCATACGGAATTGCTCAAGACATGCTTGTGAAAGTGGACAAATTTTTGTTTCCGGTGTTTTTCGTAATAGTAGAGATGGATGAGTACCGTGATGTGCCTCTAATTCTTGGAAGACCTTTTATGAAAACAGCCCGGATGATGATTGACATAGATGATGGATTAATGAAGGTGAGAGTACAAGATGAGGAGGTGACCTTTAATCTTTTTGAAGCTATGAAGCATCCAAAAGACAAGCATGATTCTTTTCGAATCGATGCAATTGAAGAGGAGGTAGTGGAGGTCGCGAACCAAATTCATATCTCTAATCCTCTAGAAAGATCCATTATCGGAGCATACAACGTGTTGATCGACAATGAGGAACGAGAGATCGAAGCAATGTTGCACGAGTTAGAATCTTGTGGTGAGCTGACCTATCAAGAAGAAATAACGGAAGACTTGGATGCGAAGAAGAAAACGAAAGAGCAAAAGCTGGAGTTAAAAATGCTTCCGTCACACTTGAAGTATGTGTTTCTTGGAGACGAGTGTACTAAACCGGTGATTATAAGCAACACATTGTCCACACTAGAGGAAGATAAGTTGATTCAAGTATTGAAAAAGAACAAAGGTGCAATAGGGTGGGTGTTATCCGACTTGAAGGGTATTAGTCCGGCCTATTGCATGCATAAGATCATGATGGAGGAAAATTTCAAACCAGATGCGCAACCTCAGAGGCGTCTAAATCCATCGATGAAGGAAGTAGTTCGGAAAGAAGTTGTCAAACTCTTGGAAGTCGGAATGATTTATCCTATAACCGATAGTGCATGGGTGAGTCCGGTACAAGTGGTTCCCAAGAAAGGTGGAATGACGGTGATCAAAAATGATAAAAATGAGTTGATTCCGACAAGAACAGTGATTGGGTGGAGGATGTGTATCGACTATAGAAGGTTGAACCAAGCTACAAGGAAAGATCATTTCCCACTACCTTTCATGGACCAAATGTTGGAGAGGTTAGCCGGCAAAAATTTCTACTGTTTCTTGGACGGATATTCGGGGTACAACCAAATTTCGGTAAATCCGGCAGATCATGAGAAGACAACTTTTACGTGTCCTTTTGGCATCTTTGCTTACCGAAGAATGCCTTTTGGGTTATGTAATGCACCGGCCACATTTCAACGGTGTATGCAAGCTATATTCGCGGACTTAATAGAAGAATGCATTGAGGTGTTCATGGATGATTTCTCTGTTTATGGATCATCTTTTGAATTGTGCTTAAAACACCTTGATGTAGTTTTAGGGAGATGTGTGGAGACCAACCTAGTGCTCAACTGGGAAAAATGCAATTTTATGGTCACCGAGGGTATAGTACTTGGTCACAAGATTTCTTCTGAAGGGCTAGAGGTGGAAAAAGCCAAGGTGGAGGTTATTGAGAAACTACCACCTCCAACTAACATTAAAGGGATAAGGAGCTTTCTAGGACATGCCGGTTTCTACCGGAGATTCATACAAGATTTTTCAAAGATAGCGAAGCCATTGAGCAGTTTGCTCAATAAAGGTACGCCTTTTATTTTTGATGAATCATGTCTTAAAGCTTTCTTAGATTTGAAAGAAAAGTTGGTCACCGCACCCATAATCGTAGCACCGAACTGGAACCTTGATTTCGAACTCATGTGTGACGCTAGCGATTATGCAGTTGGTGCGGTGTTAGGACAAAGAAGCGATAAAATTTTCCATGCTATACACTATGCTAGTAAGGTGTTGAATGAAGCACAAGTTAATTACGCAACAACTGAAAAAGAATTACTAGCCATAGTATATGCATTGGAAAAATTTAGAGCTTATTTGATTGGTTCAAAAGTTGTAATCTACACTGACCACTCGGCGATAAAATATCTGCTTACCAAGCCGGATTCAAAACAAAGGCTTATTCGTTGGATCCTTTTATTACAAGAGTTTGATCTGGAAATTCGGGATAAAAAGGGTTCCGAAAACTTGGTGGCAGATCATTTATCTCGGTTGGTCAATGTAGACATTACAAACAAAGAAGAGGAGGTGAGAGAAGAATTTCCAGATGAAAAACTTTATGCGATTCAAGTGAGGCCTTGGTTTGCTGATTCTGCTAACTACAAAGCAACCGATTTAACACCGGAAGACCTCACTTGCAATCAAAGAAGGAAATTCTTGGCAGATGCAAAATATTATGTTTGGGATGATCCTTATCTGTTTAAAGTAGGAGCAGACAATATTTTGAGAAGGTGTGTAACAATTGAGGAGTCAAGAGACATTCTTTGGCACTGTCACAACTCTCCGTATGGAGGTCACTGTAGTGGTTTGAGAACAGCCACTAAAGTACTCCAATCGGGTTTTTATTGGCCATCTTTATTCAAAGATGCGCATGAACATGCGAAGAGTTGTGATACATGCCAACGGAGTGGAGGAATAGGAAAACGGGATGAAATGCCTCTAACCAACATGCTAGAAGTGGAAGTTTTTGATTGTTGGGGTATTGATTTCGTTGGCCCATTCCCCTCTTCTTTCTCAAATGAGTACATACTAGTAGTCGTTGATTATGTCTCGAAGTGGGTAGAAGCAATTGCCTCACCTAAGGCCGATGCCAAAACAGTGATTAAATTTTTAAAGAAAAACATATTTTCACGTTTTGGTGTGCCTAGGATGTTGGTAAGTGATGGAGGCTCACACTTTTGCAATACACCTTTAGAAAAAGTTCTGCAACATTATGGTGTAAAGTACAAGGTGACCACTCCCTACCACCCACAAGCGAATGGTCAAACTGAGGTTTCAAACCGGGAAGTCAAACGGATTCTTGAGAAAACAGTCTCGAATTCAAGAAAAGATTGGTCCTTAAAACTGGATGAAGCTTTGTGGGCGTATCGCACTGCCTACAAAGCACCTATTGGGCTAACTCCGTTTCAAATGGTGTATGGGAAGACTTGTCATCTTCCAGTGGAAATGGAGCATAGAGCATTATGGGCTCTTAAGTTCTTGAATTTCGACTCCACTTTAGTTGGAGAAAGAAGAAAAGGTCAACTCCATGAATTGGAGGAATTAAGGAATGATGTGTACCATTCGAATAAGCTGTACAAGGAAAAGGTAAAGGCATACCATGATGGAAAGGTCCGTCATAAGGAGTTTCATGTTGGACAAATGGTATTGCTTTTCAATTCGAGGTTGAAGTTATTTCCTGGTAAGTTAAAGTCGAAGTGGTCAGGACCATTTGTTGTCAAGGAAGTACGGAATTATGGAGCCATTGTGATAGAGGATCCAAAGTCACAAGAGAGTTGGACTGTTAATGGTCAAAGACTAAAAATCTATCATAGTGGTGACGTAAACCGTGATGTGTGTGTTATTTCCTTATCTGGACCGGGCTAATCAAGGTATCGTCGAGCTCTTAACGACGTTAAACAAAGCGCTTGTTGGGAGGCAACCCAACGTCGTAAGTTTGCATTTTATTTTTCTCTGCTGTATTGATTTTCATCTCTGTTGAAATTTTAGAATTTGGGGTTCTGTTTTTCACAGTTCGCCCCGCGACCCCAGTTTGCGCCGCGAACTGAATGAAGAGTCTCAGGTCGCGCCGCGAACAGTGCGTGACAGAATCACTTAAATTCTGTTAGGTCATTTTCATTTTTCATTTCAAAACTTTTTCAAAACACCAACTTTGTCGCGCTTTCGTCTCCACTCTCAAAAACCCACCAAATACTAAAAATCTTCATTTCCCAAATTCCTAATCTTCAAGTGCTAGCAAGAATTAGTGTTTCAAAAGCTATGTACTCTTCAATTCCTCTTTTCCAATCCCTTTTGGGTTTTACATTTAGGGTTGGTTAGAAATCGAAAAAAATTTGTAGATTGCCTCTTGAAATCACTATGCATGTTTGATTTAGATTAGGACTAGGGTAGATGTGAAAACCTTGACTGATTGGGAGTTGATTGCTTCCCATTTTTGGAACCCTAGGAAGCTCTGGGAGATTCCTTGGTTCGCAGAGTTCGCGCCGCGAACTGGGAATTCCAGAACCTTGTTTTGTGCTGATTGATTGCTAATTTTCTCTGTTTTGTTTTGTGGGTGCTCTGATGTTGAATGCAGATGTCGAAAAGAACTAAAACCACGACGCCTTCTCAATCCCGTTCAATCAGAAGGTTCATAAGTGATGAACACGAGGCACGATTCAAGAGCTTAATTAAGAGAACCATCTTGCCTGAGAGGTTTATCCGTTTAGCTCCAACTGGGACTTATCATAGTGTGGTTGTGGTTTTTGAACGACGAAGGTGGATGAAACTATGCGAACCAGAAGCAGCAATCAACTATGATATCGTTAGGGAATTTTATGCAAATGTTATGCATCGAGAGGAGGGGACAACTTTCATCTACCGCTCAAGGGTAAGAGGCAAGATTGTTTCCTTTGGAAGGGATGACATTAATTCATATTTGGGAAATCCCCTAATTCTTGGAGAGGGCGAGTGTTGTGAGTACGGTACCATGGAGTCAGCTAACAGGTGGAATCTTGAAGCAGTAAATGCTACCCTATGCCTCAGCGGAAAATCCTTCGAACTAAATGATCAAGGACATCCGAAATTGTGGAAAAGAGAAAATTTTAATTTGGGAGCTAGGGCTTTTCTTGTGCTACTGTTGAGTAATATTCGGCCAAGAAGCCACACCACCACAATTCCTCTGGATGTAGGGTGTCTATTATACTGCATTATGGTCGGGAAGTCTGTAGATGTCGCATCCATCATCGCGGGCGAAATGAGAAAGATGGTTTTAAGTGGAACCAATTTCGGTGGTAAAGCAGGTGTGCTTGCATACCCAGGGTTGATCATGGGACTTTGCCGTCAGGCGAACGTTCCCATTCCGGAGGAAGTACACTTCTCTATCACCAGTGTGATCAATGACGCATATCTGAATAGGTTTCTACAAAACCAAAATGATAGGACTGACGCACCTGGAACCTCTTCATCTAGAGCCCGAGCTAGACCCCGACCTCAACCTCACACTACCCCAGGCTTTGATCAGATGGCGTTTTCCAACTACTGTTGCGAGAGCTTTGAGGCCTCCAGGAGGTCTCAATTGTTTATCTTCGATGCTATGCAGCAGCAGTTCCAGAATACATTCCTGGCACCTGAGGCCCGTTCATTTCCTTCTCGGGCGGATTACGTAGCATATGCTAATTGGCCTGAGGGCAGGCCAGATTTTATGGGGGGTGCAGGAGGTAGTGCAAACCCAAATGAGGAGATGGAGGATGTTCTTGGAAATGTAGGTGGTGATCAAGAGGAGGAGGATTGAGAATTTGGAGAATTGAGAAGTTGTTGTCTTTCTGAGTTTCTTTGTACTATTTCTGTTTTTGTTTTTAGAATTTTGTGATGTACTTTTGGGTGGCTCTAGTTCACCATAACTTTATTTTGGCATTTTATTTTTTGTGAGTGTTTTGACAATTGCATGAATGCTATTTGAGATTTAAGTGTGTTTTAATCAAATTTGGGTTTACCACTATTTTTGTTTAATTGTTCTTATTCTTAAGTCAAGCTTTAAGCAACCGAGAAATGATCGCAAAGAAAGAAGCATAGGACACTTCGAGTGGTGATGATAAGAATTAGTGTCGGCATTTCAAGGTACACTTTATCGCTTTCTAGACTTAACATGAGTAGTTTGATGGTGTGTGCAAATTCCATGTCACAAATTCATTGAAGTATTTTTCAAATTTGAATCAAAATAGGACGTAACCATTTGTGAGGAAGCTTTCCATTGTACACTAAAAAGCGGGAAACCGAGCATTATTTTAACTCATTCTTATCATGCTAAATCATGCATCAATCTATTTTTGTGTGAAAATTTTGAAAATGATAGAGGCATTGTTTGTGAGAAAAACCACTTGGCCAAAAAGTTTGAATCAACTAACCTTGTGAGGAATAATCCTTAGTTAAACCCCTTTGAGCTTATTTTAGGATTCATTTGATTGATCATTGTAAAATCAATTGAAAATTATGGAATAAATGAATCCTAATTTCTTTCGTATCAGTTGAAACCTCAAACCGAGTTGTTTGCAAAATTTTGCCTTTTGCTTATGTCTAAGTAGGGAGCATTATTGAATAAATTTGGTTTTGGAATCTAAAGTTGGGGAGAGTAAAGTGAAAAGTTGATTAGAAACTTGGAAAAGTGAGTTTTTATGAAAGGGTAAAAATATGAAAAGAAACAAGAAAAAGAAATCACCCTTGAAACCATAGAGAAAAAAAAAAGCAAAGAAATGCTCATGGTTGTGTGGATGTGAAAATAAAAAGAAAAAGAAAAAGATAGGGATCAAAGAAATGGAAATTGTGTAGAGTTGAATATTTGGGAATGCTCCCTTAGGATAAGCAATTTGGTTGAATTCTCTTAATTATATCCTTTCTTGAACCTGAGCCACATTACAACCTTGAAAGACCTCTTGATTCTCATTTTTCACATGATTTGGTACTTGTTGTGATAACCGTATGATTTGAGTTGTTGTTGACTTAATTGCTTGGATGAGTGAAAGTAACCCTTTATGTTATTCATCATTATTATGATGTGTGTGTAAGTTTGATTCAATTTTGACATATATGGCTTTGAATCCATTGGAATGATTTTTGCACTCAACCATTTTCCTTATTAATGTTTTGTCTAGAATTGAGATAGATGGATTGAGAAAATTGCCAAACACTTTTGAACCATTTGAATGTCCTTGGTAAATTCTTGTTTCAATCTTTTGTGTCATTGCTTTGGTTGTAAGGGTGGAAACTTTTGTTTAGGGACAAACAAAATGCTAAGTTGGGGAGAGTTGTTAGGGACCAATTAATACTACTTTTTATATCATTTTATTGGTCCCTTTTACCAAGTTTTGATGTAATTACACACTTTTGTTCTCACTATTTTGTATAAATGCAATTAGGTTTAATTTATTTTGTTTTGAGTAGTTATTTCACATATTTGTTAGTTTTGTAGAATTTTTGGATGAGAAGGCTTTGGAATGCAACACCACATCTTGGATGAAGCTTTCCAAACAAGGAAGCTGGATAAGCAACAGTTCGCGCCGCGAACTGCCTTCGCGCCGCGAAGGCTGCGAATCCAGCAAGCTGGTTAAGGGCCAAAAGTGTTGTCTCGCAGAAAAAGTTGTTGCCATTTTGGTGTCTGCCTTGGAATAGCTTTCCTGCTTTGGATGAGAATGACCAATTAAGGAAATGTCAACCCTTTTTGTAAAGAAAAATACATTATTCTAGGGCATTCATTCATTGACTACTGTTCACACATTGACATTGAGAGATTTTTGGAAGAGAGAAAACAAATTTTTTCTTCTTTAACTTTCTGCTTTGTAACAATGATGATGAGGAGCTAAACTCCCTTTTGTCAAGATTGGAGGTAGTAGTTATTCTCATATGTTTATGTATTTACTTTGATTTATATATGATAAAGATTGTTGATGTATTGAATACTGTTTTTGCCCTAAGTTGAAAACCAGATTTGAGTAGTTGTCGAGAGAGATTATTTGAGTCTTGACATAAAACAGATTTTCAAGTAGTGAATAAGTTGTAGAGATAGATTTATTCATTACTCTTCTTTGGTATTAAACATTAAAGATTGCTATATTGATAGTTAGGTGGAGAGATCGTCTAAGGATCAATATAGTGATTATCACAATATCATTTAGACATAAATGTCTTTGAGAGGATACTTGAACATCATCAATAATCTTAAATCTATATAGTTTCATAAGGAAGCATAAGCATTTGAAATAGTGAACTCCAATCTTGCCAAGCTTTTTACATTTGATTAAAATCATTCTACTGTTTTTAGTGACATTTACTCACAATACAATTTTCCAAACAAAACAACTTGTTACTTTCTAAACTTATAACATTTGGATTATAAAACGGCGGTAATATCAACTAATCTCTGTGGATACGATATAAAAATATTTGCCGAAGATATACTTTTCAACATGTACCATCACAGAAAACACACATTCTGAATAAACATGATCGGTTCTACAATCATCGGTTCCACGAACCATAACATAATTCATCAATCATAGGTGACTTCATTCACCACAGTACACAAAAATAACATAGCATGTTCCATACAATACATCTCATTCTCAATCATGGAAACAATTCGTACACGACCTCCACATAAGCGTCGTACGAATGAATACCGTATTCTCGCATTATCTAGATTATAAACCTCACTCATGACCTAATTTCAATCCTAGGTTAACTCACTAGATTCATCATGTAATTTTCACCATTAACATGTATTCAACATAAACATAGCATCACAATTGATTAATGGATGGAAGAATGCATTTAGAAACACTTAAGAAATGGATTTTAAGGTTTTTAACTTGAGTCAATCGATTGGTTAGGGAAGCCCAATCGATTGGTTCCACTCACATTTTTCTTTTTCAAAATTTGTTGAGTGTCAATCAATTGATCCTGAGTGTAAATCGATTGATCCTGCTGAAAATTTCCACTATTCATAAACAGCAAGTTTGTGCAATCGATTGACATGCAGTGTCAATCGATTGGTCCTGTAAAAATTCCATTTTTCTGCTAAACCAAAGGCTTTCAATCGATTGATTACATGGGGCAATCAATTGGTTCATTCACAGTTTCATTTTCCACTTCATAGACACCATTTTCCTCTGTTACTTCATTTCTAACACACCATCCATTTCTTCTTCCAACAAAACTCATCATATTACATGTTTATATGTACATGTATAACAAGGATTTCAACATCATGAACACAACCATAACAAATCATGCAATCACAACAATCATGAAGAGCATATCAAGCATATGTTCATAAAAACAACAACATCAAGAGAAATATTCATCACATAGCATGGATTATTCATGATTTATCTATGATTCTACAACCCTAATCTTCTAGAACCTAGGGTTTCTAACTAGAACCCACCTCAAGAAATTGAAGAGGAGAAGTTGTGGAAATTGAGATGAGGATGAAGATGATGGTGTTGGTTCCAAGTTTCCTTCTTCTTCTTCTTCTCCACTAGCCTTGCTTTCCTTTCTTCTCTTGAGCTTCCTATTTCTTTCTATGCTTTCCTTTCTCTCTACTTATCCTTTCTGATACATAGAAAACAAATGGCATGTGGTATAAGGTGTAGCGGGGTATTTGTTACGATTAGAGATATTGACTAAATCCAAGGTAAACCATACAAGTCGAGTCGCCACCGCACTTCTATTTATCCAAAGGAATGGTTAGAAAGCGAACAAAAACCTAAAAGTTTTATCTAATCAAAAACTAGTAAAAATGTCAGAGATCGGGGTAAGGAGGTTGGTTATGCAATGGGAAGGTTTTGAGCACCCAAAACATCCTAGGTACTCCTAGGGAGCCCCTTTCACACTTGTTGTAAGGTTGGTATTTTGTGAAAATTTGTTTGTGCAAACATGATTGAAGAGATGAGAGAAGAATATACAAGTTATTTACATTTTGTGTTTGGATGGATAAACCCATTGCCTACGTACCATCTTAAAAAAAGGATTAGGATCAAAACCTCGTAGTTCGGGGTAAAAATCTCAAAAATGAGTTGATGAATTGATTGGTCCAAAAGCCTTAAGGTCTTTTGTTATCCAAGGGAGAAAACTCAACCTAAAACCACAAATCCACCATGTGAGGATAGCTTCAACATGCTAGTGAGGGGTTAACCTTATAATAAGCATGGAAGACTCATTGTCCATCACTAAGGATATAGGTGAGTATTACATCTACCTCAAGGATAACTCAAACCTAATAGCTAAAGGTTATGAAAAAAGTTTTGATTAAGGAAGTGGCCATTGAAACCACAAAAGTATTTGAATGATTTATATTTACCAATGAAAAGTATTTACAAAATATGGTCAAAGTTGATTTAAAGATTCAATTCAAAATAAGTGTTATGAAAAGAAGATTTGAAAATCAAAAGCATAAGGATTAGGTTTCTAATGTTTTGGAAAGAAGTGTTAAATGTTTGCACAAAAGTTTTGGCTTGGGTTAGAATGGAGGAAAGAAGAAGAATGGCTAAATCCTAAGCATACAAGAGATGAGGGATAAGAAACAAGACCACAAATGGAGTTCCTCTGTTGAGATCATATTGATGATCCAAGTAGCTCCCATCCTTTGGAATATGCAAGCAAAATAAGTGTAAGCTCAAGCAATCAACGTAATCAAACAAGCTCTTAGAAGATCCCCAATGCCTCTTGTATCTTTCACTTTGGATGAACATGGCAATGATTCTTCAATTTTCTCTCATAGGATCCCCTAGCACAAAAGCACACACATAAAAGAATTCTATGAAGTAAATCAAGAATGGACAAGAGTGAGTTTAGAGATTTGGTTCTTCTAATCCATCTTCAACATTAAGGTCATTTTACTCCAATTTGCATAAGGAATGTCCTAAAAACTAAGTCCATTTGTCCATTTCTTTGCATTTGGTCCACAACAATCAAAACAAAACACAAGCACAATAATATATACACAATTATGTGCTCAAGTGAGCAAAAGGCAAATTGCATTAACATAAACATGTGCTCAGATGAGAAAAGGGGGAAAAGCAAATGAATAATATGTACAAGAATAGTAAATTGCATAAATATAAAGAGCAAGAAGTAAATGTTAATGGTTAAGGGTTAGTGTTAATAGTTAGTGTGCCATAAGGCAAATTTAGCGCTATGTTAAGCAATTGTAATTGGACTTATGTAGAAGTCACAACTATCTGAGGCCGGTCAATAATAATGTAGGCAACAATACAAGTTAGAGGTCTTGATTAGTGAAGCAAACTCCAACAACTTGCCATGCCAAAAAGAAGATGAGAAATGATCTTGTATTGATTTAGGTTCTTTGCATGACTTAGGAATCAACCTATCCTTAATGCAAAGCCATTCACTTGATCTATGATCAAGATGAATTAGATTTGAATCAAGGAAGATTAAACCTCCATGTATCAATGCTAACCACCAATCTTTAACTCATTGATCAAAAAGAAAAAGAAAAAGAAGAAGAAGAAGAATTAAAGTGCATTAATAGAAATGAAATGAGATAATCAACAAGCATTGACCAAAGATAGAGAAGATCAAGGTCAAACAATAGAAAACAGAAGCAAAGTGAAGATTAGAAGACTAGAAACAAATAAAATATTTTTGGCATTTTTTAATATTAAAATAAAACTTGAATTAAAATAATAAAGAAAGGTCAAACTTCAAATTCACTTCAAATCAACTTTGAAAAGTCCAAGTGAACTATCCCAAGTTCAACAAGGTCAAAGAAAGTTTGACAAAAAATTTCAGCATTTTTAACAGTCAGAAACTATTTTAAATCAATTAAAAATGCATAAAAATAACCTAATTGAACTAAAATCTCAAATAAATCTCAAATTAATTAATAAATTGATGAGAATATTTTTTATAGATCTATCATCATTCAAAGAGGTTGGAAAAATATTTTTGTATTTTTTGGATATCAAAAACTATTATAAATGAATTAAAAATAACCAGAAAAGAGAAAATTACTAAAAAATATCAAATGATAAAATAAAAAATATTAAAAATCATTTTTAGAAAGTAGAAATTAAAAGGAGAAGAATGAAATTGGTCCCATAATTTTTGGACCAATAATGAGAGAGATATGAATTTTAGAAATGAAATGGAATTAAAATAATAAAATGAAAATAAAATCAGAAAATAGAAATAAGGAAAAAACGTGGAGCGTTGGATGATCTTTCATTAATTGACGTGGATCACCACGTGGCCAAGAAGCGCACGCTCACCATACACGCGAGTCAAACGCATCACACTGAGCCATTAAATGAGTCATGACATTGGACGCATGGGATTGAATCTGGAAAACACAATGGACGGATCTGATCTGATTTGGAGACCAGACGGTGGCCAGCGCCACCGTCTTCTCCGGCCAACTTCTGGCCATGTCCAAAGTTGCAGAAATAAAAAATGGTAACCAAATGGCACGATCCAGGCATCAATCGAGAGCTGGGGTGATGTACATCACCCCTGTACCACTCAATTCCATTCTAGATCTCTATATTGAGAGAAATCAGAAGTGGAAATTCTGTGGTGTTCATATGAACTTCATGATTTTCAAAAATTGAAAGCATAACAATGTTGCCTCTATGCAGAGGACTTTATATCACACAACAACAAAGAAAATAGAGCAATATACAATTTGATTCGAAGCAAATAACAGTTGAAGTAAACCTTTGATTTGCAAGGCTTTGAGTCACAATCTTTGGATGCTTTTGCTTACAGTAGACACTATGGATCAAAGAGAGAAGGTTTAGGAACTTTGAGATATTAAGATTGATCAATGAAATCAAAATTCAGATCTAAAAAATTTGAAGAAAAATGAATTAGTTCCTTTGGTGAGGGCTAGGATTTCAGTTCAACAGTAATTGAGGCGCCATAAGGTTGAAGAAATGAAGAGCATTGACCTTGTATTTATAGGAGAAAACATCTGAAATGCATGATTCAAAGTTTGCATGAATGGAAAGGGCCTCCATGCATGGGCCTGTACAGGCGCATGGAGGGCCCAATTCCACTTGGAAATGAAGGCTGATGCATGAGGCAAGCAAAATGGACGTGCAGATTGGACTGTATTAGCTCATGCATGGCAAATGAAATGATTTTCCAAAATTGCACTATAATATTCAAGTCTTCGAAAATGCTATGCCAAAAATGGAAACACCACCTTATGAGTAATGGTTGGAAAGCTTATTGCATAAGGATCATTTGTTATGTTGATCAGAATTCCATTTGGGCCTTGGAAATTAATTAAACTTGGACTTGAAGTGTAGGGTGCAAAACATGCATATGTGAGATTTTCAAAATTGGCCAAAGTTCAAGCCCTTCTGTCTCAATGATACAAGCTCCAAATGACAAAATATTCAACATAAAAGTTGTAGATCTTTTCAAGAAAATCAATTTGGACTCAAATTTTACATTATTTGGATTTTTGATGAAGAAGTTATGGGCACTTGAAGTTGGACTTTTTCACATTTCAATGCATTTGGTCCAAAGTGACCTATAAGGTTTTGCATTATCACATGTGTTTCTTTTGAGATTTTGAAATTTTGCTCAACATAACATTTGAAGTATACATATTAAGCTTTCCAATTCATTTGATCTCACCTCAAAATCATGAAACATGAAGGAGTTATGTCCTTGGAAAGTTGACCCAAAATTAGGGTTTCAGTCAAAATGACCTATAATGTCTTGGAATGGATGATGAACTTCCAAGCTTCAAATCAATTTTTGATGAACATGAAAGTTGTTAATATAGTCGTTAAGAACATTTTTCCTCTTGGGGTCATCTCTATTTGACAAACACATAAAGAGTTAGGTCTCAGTGTATTTCAAAATAGTTAGATGATTTGAATGATCAACTTCTCAAGTCCAAACCTCATATCTTGATGAATTGATAATTGAGGGCATTCATATAAGTTCAAATATGCATGAAATGATGAATGAAAGAACTTCCCTTGATTGTCTTTTACCATGGGCTAAGATTGCTTCATGAGCAAGGCACAGTTGATGCACATATGAATTAAGGTTTCCTTGGGAAACAAGCCTCAAACCCTTTGATTTGCTTTGATCAAAATGATGAATTGAGATAATTGGGAGGCATATTTGATGGATGAGAGATTTTGGAACTGTAGCGGGGTATTCGTTACCATTAGAGATATTGACTAAACCCAAGGTAAATCATACAAGTCGAGTCGCCACCGCACTTCTATTTATCCAAAGGAATGGTTAGAAAGCGAACAAAAACCTAAAAGTTTTATCAAATCAAAAACTAGTAAAAATGTCAGAGCTTTGGGTAAGGGGGTTGGTTGTGCAATGGGAAGGTTTTAAGCACCCAAAACATCCTAAGTACTCCTAGGGAGCCCTTTTCATATTGGTTGTAAGGTTGGTATTTTGTGAAAATTTATTTGTGTAAACATGACTGAAGAGATGAGGGAAGAATATACAAATTTATTTACATTTTGTGTTTGAATGGATAAACCCATTGCCTACGTACCATCTTAAAAGATTAGGATCAAAACCTCGTAGTTCGGGGTAAAAATCTCAAAATGAGTTGGTGAATTGATTGGTCCAAAAGCCTTAAGGTCTTTTGTTATCCAAGGGAGAAAACTCAACCCAAAACCACAAATCCACCATGTGAGGATAGCTTCAACATGCTAGTGAGGGGTTAACCCTATAATAAGCCTGGAAGACTCATTGTCCATCACTAAGGATATAGGTGAGTATTACATCTACCTCAAGGATAACTCAAACCTAATAGCTAAAGGTTATGAAAAGTTTTTGATTAAGAGAGTGGCCATTGAAGCCACAAAAAGGCATTTGAATGGGTTATATTTACCAATGAAAAGTATGTGCAAAATGTAGTCAAAGTTGATTTAAGAGTTCAATTCAAAATAAGTGTTATGAAAAGGAAGTTTGGAAATCAAAAGCATAAGGCTTAGGTTTCTAATGTTTGAAAGCAAGTGTTAAATGTTTGCACAAAAGTTTTGGCTTGCGTTAGAGTGGAGAGAAGAAGAAGAAGAATGGCTAAAGTCCTAATCATACAAGAGGTAAGGGATAAGAAACAAGACCACTAATGGAGTTCCCTTCTTGAGATCATAATGATGATCCAAGTAGCTCCCATCCTTTGGAATAAGCAAGCAAATAAGCAAGTAACTCAAGCAATCAAGCACATAACAATCAAGCTCCTAGGAATCTTCAAATGGCTTTTGTATCTCTCACTTTGGATGCTCATGACAATGGTTCTTCTACTTGGCTCAAATTGTAATCCCTAGCACAAGAACACACACATCAAAAAGTTCTATAATACAAACAAAGAATGGACAAGAGGGAGTTTAGAAATTAGGATCCTTTTAAGTTCATCTTCAAGATTAAGCATTCTAAACGCATGAGGCCTAGTTGCACTTTGACATTATTTCTTCTTTTATAGCATTCTAAAGGCGTGAGGCCTAGTTTCTCTTTGACTCCATTTTGCATAGGGAATGTCCTAAAGTCTAAGTCCTTTTGTCCATTTGCATTTGGTTCACAACAATCAAAACAAAACAAGCACAATAGTATATACACAATTATATGCTCAACTGAGCAAAAGGCAAATTGCATTAACATAAACATGAGCTCAAGTGAGCAAAGGGCAAAAGCAAATGAATAATATGTACAAGATATAATAAATTGCATAAATGTAAAGAGCAAAAAGTAAATGTTAATAGTTAATGATTAGTGTTAGTAGTTAGTGTGCCATAAGGCAAATTTAGCGCTATGTTAAGCAATCGTAATTGGACTTATATAGAAGTTACAACTATCTGAGGCCGGTCAATAATAATGTAGGCAACAACGCAAGTTAGAAGTCTTGATTAGTGAACCAAGTTCCAGCAACTTGCCATGCCAAAAGAAGATGAGAAATGATCTTGTATTGGTTTAAGTCCTTTGCATGATTTAGAAAGCAATCTATCCTTAATGTAAAGCCATTCACTTGATCAATTGATCAAGATGAATTAGATTTGAATCAAGGAAGATTAAACCTCCCTAATCAATGCTAACTTATCAATCTTTAACTCATTGATCCAAAAGAAAAGAAGAAGAAGAAGAAGAAGATGAAGATAATGGAAATGAAGAAAATAAAATGCATTAGATGAAATGGAATGTACCAATCTATCAATGTTGACCAAAGATAGGGAAGATCAAGGTCAAACCATAAAAAATAGAAGTGAGATGAAGATTGGAAGTCAAGAAATAAGCAAAATATTTTTGACATTTTTAATATTTGAAAATTAAAATATTAAAGAAAGCTCAAACTTCGAAATCACTTCAAATCAACTTTAAAAGGTCCAAGTGAATTATCCCAAGTTCAACAAGGTCAAACAAAGTTTGACAAAAAATTTCAGCATTTTTAAAAGTCAGAAACTATTTTTTATCAATTAAAAATGAAGAAAAATAACCTAATTGAACTAGAATCTCAAATAAATCTCAAATCAATTAATAAATTGATGAGAATATTTTTCATAGATCCATCATCATTCAAAGAGGTTGAGAAAATATTTTTGTATTTTTTGAATATCAAAAACTATTTAAAATGAATTAAAAATAACCAGAAAAGAGAAAATTATTAAAAAATAGAAAATGATAAAATAAAAAATATTAAAAATCATTTTTAGAAACTAGAAATTAAAAGAGAAATAATGCAATTGGTCCCATATTTTTTTGGACCAATAATAAAAGAGATATGAATTTTAGAAGTAAAATGGAATTAAAAGAAATAAAAGAAAATAAAATCAGAGATAAGAAAATATGGAAAATCCACACGCGTTGGATCTAAGCTCATTAATTGAGCTGGATCATCAAACGGTCATGGCATGCGTGCGCACCAAACACTCCAGTCAACGAGTCACATGGATATTAAATAAAATTCATAACAATAGAGCGTGGAGATTAAATCTGGAGAATGCATCGTGTGGCTCAGATTGAATCTGGCAAACAGACGGTGGCCAGCGCCACCGTCTTCTCCAGTGAGCTCCGGTGGAGACCAAAAAATGCAGAGTTTCAAATGTTAACTAAAATGAATGATCCAGGCACCATTCGAAAGGTGAAGTGATGTACATCACTCCTATGCCACTCACTTCCACTCTTGATTCCTATTAAGAGAGAAATCAGAGATGGAAGTTTGATGGTGTTCAACTGAACTTGCTCGATTCCAACAATTAAACACACAATAATGATGCCTCTATAGAGAGGACTTCAGACAACACAATATCAAGGCAAATGGAGCAATGTATAATGAGATTCGAAGCAAATTTCAGTCGAGCAAAACCTTTGGATTGTGAAGAATTGAGTCACTCTCTTTGGTTCCTTTTGCAAACAGAAGCTTCAATAGATCAAATGATGAAGGTCTAGGAACTTTAGATCTGAAAATTCAACCAAATGCAATTCAATTTCAGATCTGAATTTTTGGAGAAAAATGGAGTTGTTCCTCTAGGTATGGCTAGGGATTCAATCTTGCAACATTTCAGGCGCCTTCAGGTTGGAGAATTAAAGAGCTATGGCAAGGTATTTATAGATGGAGAGAGCTGAATGCATGAGCTAACTCGTGTGCATGGCAAATGGATTTTGCATTGCATGGGCTTGTGTGATCATGTGGAAGGCCCAATGAAGGCTGAAACCACCTGCTGAGTTCATGTGAAATGCAAATGGACGTGTACATCAAGTGTAATCAGCTCATGCATGGAAATTGGATTGAATTTCACAAAATGCACTTAGTTCTTCATGTCTTCGAAAATGGTGCTTCCAAACTCCAAATGCTACCTTGTGAGTAATGGTTAGAAAGCTTGTTGCATAAGGAACAAATGCTATGTTGATCAAAATTCCAATTGGGCCTTAGAAATTAGTGAAATTTGAGCTTGAAGTGTAGGGTGCAAAACATGCATATGTGAAGTTTCCAAATTTGGCCAATGTTCAAGCCCTTCTGTCTCAATGATGCAAGCTCCAAATGATAAAATCTTCAAAATGAAAGTTGTATATCTTTTCTAGGAAATCAATTTGGAATTAAATTTTGCATAATTTGGATTTTTAATGAAGAATTTATGGGTACTTGAAGTTGGACTTTTTCACATTTCAATGCATTTGGCCCAAAGTGACCTATAACTTTTTGCATTATCACATGTATTTCTTTTTAGATTTTGCAATTTTGCTCAATATAACATTTGAAGTAGACACAATAATCTTCCAAATTCATTAAGTCTCATCCTAAAATCATGAAAAATGAATGCATTATGTTCTTGGGAAGTTAACCCACAATTAAGGTTTCAGTCAAAATGACCTATAATGTTTTGGAATGGAAGATGACTTTCCAAGCTTCAAATCAAAATTTGATGAACATGAAAGTTGTTCATATTGTCCGTAAGAACATTGTTTCTCTTGGGGTAATCTCCATTTGATCAACACATAAAAAGTTAGGTATCAGTGCATTTCAAGATAGTCAGATGAATTGACTGATCAACTTCTCAAGTCCACAACTCATACCTTGAAGAATTGATGATTGAGGGCACTCAAATAAGTTCAAATATGCATGAAATGATGAATTAAATAACTTCCCTTGATTGTATTTGACCATGGGTTGAGGTTGCTTCAAGAGCAAGGCACAGTTGGTACATAGATGAATTAGGGTTTCCTTGGGAAACAAACCTCAAACTCTTTGATTTGCCTTGATCAAAAATGGTGAATTGAGACACTTAGGAGGCATATTTGATGGATGAGAGCTTTGGGAACCATTTCCATGCTTGCTTTCATCTTCCCATGACCATATCAATGCACATAGAATCTCCTAGAAGCTTTGGACCTTGTGATTGCTCAAGCTACAAACAAAAGATGTTAGTGACAATATTTTTGTGCTTTTGGTTAGTAAATAAAATGAGAAATGCAATGATATACAATTCAAGCATGCTTGGTGATCTCAAACCACTCACAAGAGGTCCCACCCAGAGGAAAGGAGCCAAGATGCTCATGATCCTTGAGGCTTTGCAAATGCAATGTTATGATGCCATGAGGGATCTTAGGGCCAAAATTGGGATCTTACACACCATTGCCATGCATGCTTTCATCTTCTCTTGGCCATTTCAATACACATAGGATCTCCTAGAAGCTTTAGACCTTGTGACTGCTCAAGCTACAACAAGAGATGTTAGTGACATATTTTTGTGCTTTTGGTTAGTAAAATAAAATGATAAAAGCAATAATATACAATTCAAGTATGCTTGGTGATCTCAAACCAACCCACAAGAGGTCCCACCCCAAGGGTAAGGAGCCAAGATGATTATGATCCTTGAGGCAATGCAAATGCAATGTTATGATGCCATGAGGGATCTTAGGGTCAAATTTGGGGTCTTACAGATGCCCCTATTTAAGGTCATTCTAGCCGGAGAAGTGAAGGTTAAAAATCTTCGTCTCGACGAGGTAGAATGGGCTTAAATAATAACAAAGAGACAAATTTTGGTCCCTAAGAGACCTCATGATGCAAATGCATGTATGCAAAGGTTAATACTTTGTGGGGATATATGTCCACAAAGAAGAAAAGAAATCAGAAGAAACTGAAAATCCATATGAGCAATACACTCGATGGGACAGAGACTCTGGGGACTATAATGAGGATAAGAAAGGGAATAAAATACATGAGCAGGTCACGACTTAAGACTTGGTGAGAGACACGAGAATAATTCCATGAAAATAAATCAATGGAAAGACTCGAGTTGACTCAAAGGTGCATGTATTGGGGAATGTGCCAATACAGCAAAATTATCCATAGAGGATACTTCGGACAAAATCCGGACTCAGATGGAGGATGTCCAACCAGGACTCATCTGAGGAAACAACAAGATGAGGTATTACCGGTTACTGGGTAATAAGCTCAAGGAGACATGTGATCTAAGCACCGGTATAAGGGTGAGAGAACAACACGCTCAGGGAGAATGAATATCTAAGACCGGTATGAGGGTGAGATATATCAAACATCCGAAACATCTGAGGAAGACCTGAAAAGGTGTATTTGAACTCAGGGAAATCTGACTCCACGGGGGACGAAAGTCATAATAGGGAGCAGAAGGGAAGGAACACCAGGGATACCGGTTACTAGGCATATAATAGGTGACCGACCAAGTGTGAATTGGGGAATATTTCCAAGACACTCATCATCTGAAAAGAGGGATGAAAAAGCAAACTCAATTACAGGATGGGCATTCAACTCCGCAAAAGGGGATACGAATCTTACTCGACTGGGGAAGAGCAAAAGACTTCGACCAAAGAGCGCATGAGATATATTATCTAGTACCGTCATAACGTAGATAATATACTCGCATGGAAGATTATCCATAATCAGTTACTGGGTTAATAAAGGATAAATCGACCGAAAGGAAATGACATCGGGGTACCGAATACTAGGTATAAAATGATGACCAATCAAATGGAGAAACAATCATTACCCATCAAAGGTAAATGAAAGATGACCTGCAGGGGATAGATTGACAAAGGCAACGATCCGGGAGATATACCACCGGTTACTGGGAGATATACTGAAAAAGGTGAAGGAAAATCAATACTGAATATCGGATAAAGATAACCGTCAAAGAGGGGATTACATCTACCAATACTGGGTAGAAAACCACAGAAGAGTAACCGTCATCGGTTAGGATGAACCAAAATAAGGTTCACTCTGCAAGGGGATAAAATGGGGTTTACAACTACCGGTATGAAGGTAGAAAACCACAAAAATAGAACTTATAACTACCGGTATGAGGGTAGAAGGCCACAGACTCCGCCGGGGAAAAGATGGACAATTACTGATTACTGAGCAATCATTCATCTAAACTACGGGGAAGTGCAGGGAAAATCTCAAGAAGCCAATCTAGGAACGAACTAGAGAGGCGCGATGAAACAAGACTCATCCCTATGAGGATATAACTCAGGGGGAACTCCATCCCAATATATGTGTTGGGAGGAAACAGAAACAACCATCATCCACGAGGACATAACTCGATGGGGAATATGGAGGAAAGGATAAACACTTTCTGCTTATGGGGCTGACTCTACATGGGGAGATCAGACGTAAACATCTGCTTGGTGAAAAACGTATCACCGAACGGCAGGAGACATCAAACAAAGGTATTTATGGCAAATAATGCGACATGAATATTTAAATGTTAAAATGTATGCATATATGCGTGGTTTATGTATGATGAATGCTGACAAAACGGACATACCTAACACAAACAGGTCCACAAATCAATGAACAAACATCCGGTACTACATCTCGAAAGAGAAAGCCAGGCCCAATAGAGGACATCCAATCTGATGGGGCAAAACATACCAGGAACCAAAGATCTCTGTAGGGGGATGAGCACCAGCCACCCTAGCTGGGGACAGGATCAACACACGGATAAAATCCGTCGTAGAAGCAACTTTACTGGGGAAATTATCAGAGGGGAGGATGGAACTCTGTGGGGAACAACCACCAATCAGAAATTTCCAGGGTCACCATCATATATACTGCGCTACCGAAGAGATCACATCTGCTGAGGAGGAATGCTCATTACTCCGCTGAAGGAAAGAAGGATGAATATCTTTACCAACCACTCTGCTCGGGAAGAAACCACAAACAGGCTCTGAAGGAAGAGGATACAAGCATGCTGGGAATATGAACAAATGTCTTACCCTGTTGGGAATTATACCATCTTTGGGAGAGCACTAAAGACGTTCCAAATATCCTTTTGTCATTGTGAATGTCCTTTTTGTTTTAAAAACAACTTTATGAAAATTTTATTTATTTAAAACAATGATATTTTTCAATTAAAACAATGCAAAACATTTGTTGAACAGAAACAAAATAGAGTGCAAAGAATTGGATAAAGGCTCAAATTTATTTGATAGGATGGTAGTCTGCAAATGGCGAGACTCCATAGATCTTTACAAATTTAAAATTGGTGATATATATTGGAAAAGGGCTACATTGAACATAATGACCATTTCTCCACCAACTCTGAATCCGATGTATTTGAAGTTTCAATTGACGATGACTGAGCGAGAATTTTTTACAGATGACAGCTTGTAGAACAAAGTCGTGTCAGGATGCAGTTACTTGCCAAATCCCTAATTTTGGCCTAGATTACCCCAAGGTGAGGTGCTCAATCTAGCGGGATACATATTTATTATTTTTTATGTCTCTAACTTTTGCCTGGATCGCCCTTTCGGGTTTTCAATCCACCGAGACGCTCATTTTTTTTGCCTAAGCTGCCCTTTCGGGTTTTCAACTTAGCGAGCTATTCTGTTTTTATCTTAGGCGAAGTATTTCTTGGCTGCATCTGAATTCACAGGACGAGTGAAATCCACCCCATCCATAGTTGTAAGTATCAAAGCACCGCCTGAAAATGCACTCTTAACAACATATGGACCTTCATAATTTGGAGTCCACTTGCCCCTAGAATCGGGCGCGAAAGACAAGACTTCTTTGAGCACAAGGTCACCTTCTCGGAACACACGAGGCTTGACCTTCTTATCAAAGGCTTTCTTCATCCTTTGCTGATATAACTGACCATGGCACATGGCAGTCAATCTCTTATCTTCTATCAAATTCAGTTGGTCATAACGACTCTGAACCCATTCAGCATCGATCAACTTGGCTTCCATCAAGACTCTCATTGATGGGATCTCCACCTCTACTGGGAGCACAACCTCCATGCCGTAAACAAGAGAAAAAGGGGTTGCCCCTGTTGAAGTGCGGACAGATGTACGATATCCATGCAAAGCAAATGGCAGCATCTCATGCCAATCTTTGTAAGTAACAACCATCTTCTGGACAATCTTTTTGATATTCTTATTAGCAGCTTCAACATCCCCATTCATCTTGGGTCTATAAGGAAAAGAATTATGATGTGCAATCTTGAACTTGCTACACAGCTCTTTCATCATCTTGTTGTTCAAGTTAGATCCATTATCAGTAATGATCGTATCTGGCACACCATAGCGGCACATGAGCTGATTCTTGATAAACTTCACAACCACCTGCCTGATCACGTTTGCATATGACGCCGCTTCAACCCACTTGGTGAAGTAATCAATGGCTACGAGAATAAATCTGTGACTGTTCGACGCCTTTGGCTCTATCATGCCAATCATGTCAATTCCCCACATGGAGAAAGGCCATGGTGATGAAATCACATTCAAAAGTGTTGGGGGAATATGAATCTTATCCAAAGATAGGGAAGATCAAGGTCAAACCATAAAAAATAGAAGTGAGATGAAGATTGGAAGTCAAGAAATAAGCAAAATATTTTTGGCATTTTTAATATTTGAAAATTAAAATATTAAAGAAAGCTCAAACTTCAAAATCACTTCAAATCAACTTTAAAAGGTCCAAGTGAATTATCCCAAGTTCAACAAGGTCAAACAAAGTTTCACAAAAAATTTCAGCATTTTTAAAAGTCAGAAACTATTTTTTATCAATTAAAAATGAAGAAAAATAACCTAATTGAACTAAAATCTCAAATAAATCTCAAATCAATTAATAAATTGATGAGAATATTTTTCATAGATCCATCATCATTCAAAGAGGTTGAGAAAATATTTTTGTATTTTTTGAATATCAAAAACTATTTAAAATGAATTAAATATAACCAGAAAAGAGAAAATTATTAAAAAATAGCAAATGATAAAATAAAAAATATTAAAAATCATTTTTAGAAACTAGAAATTAAAAGAGAAATAATGCAATTGGTTCCATATTTTTTTGGACCAATAATAAAAGAGATATGAATTTTAGAAGTAAAATGGAATTAAAAGAAATAAAATAAAATAAAATCAGAAATAAGAAAATATGGAAAATCCACACGCGTTGGATCTAAGCTCATTAATTGAGCTGGATCATCAAACGGCCATGGCATGCGCGCGCACCAAACACTCCAGTCAATGAGTCACAGGGATATTAAATAAAAGTCATAACAATGGAGCGTGGAGATTAAATCTGGAGAATGCATCGTGTGGCTCAGATTGAATCTGACAAACAGACGGTGGCCAGCGCCACCATCTTCTCCGGTGAGCTCCGGTGGAGACCAAAAAATGCAGAGTTTCAAATGTTAACTAAAATGAACGATCCAGACACCATTCGAAAGGTGAAGTGATGTACATCACTCCTATGCCACTCACTTCCACTCTAGATTCCTATTAAGAGAGAAATCAGAGATGGAAGTTTGGTGGTGTTCAACTGAACTTGCTCGATTCCAACAATTAAACACACAATAATGATGCCTCTACAAAGAGGAATTCAGACAACACAATATCAAGGCAAATGGAGCAATGTATAATGAGATTCGAAGCAAATTTCAGTCGAGCAAAACCTTTGGATTGTGAAGAATTGAGTCACTCTCTTTGGTTCCTTTTGCAAACAGAAGCTTCAATAGATCAAATGATGAAGGTCTAGAAACTTTAGATCTGAAAATTCAACCAAATGCAATTGAATTTAAGATCTGAATTTTTGGAGAAAAATGGAGTTGTTCCTTTAGGTATGGCTAGGGATTCAATCTTGCAGCATTTCAGGCGCCTTCAGGTTGGAGAATTAAAGAGCAATGGCAAGGTATTTATAGATGGAGAGAGCTGAATGCATGAGCTAACTCGTGTGCATGGCAAATGGATTATGCATTGCATGGGCTTGTGTGATCATGTGGAAGGCCCGATGAAGGCTTAAACCACCTGCTGAGTTCATGTGAAATGCAAATGGACATGTACATCAACTGTAATTAGCTCATGCATGGCAATTGGATTGAATTTCACAAAATGCACTTAGTTCTTCATGTCTTCGAAAATGGTGCTTCCAAACTCCAAATGCTACCTTGTGAGTACTGGTTAGAAATCTTGTTGCATAAGGAACAAATGCTATGTTGATCAAAATTCCAATTGGGCCTTAGAAATTAGTGAAATTTGAGCTTGAAGTGTAGGGTGAAAAACATGCATATGTGAAGTTTCCAAATCTAGCCAATATTCAAGCCCTTCTGTCTCAATAATGAAAGCTCCAAATGATAAAATCTTCAACATGAAAGTTGTATATCTTTTCAAGAAAATCAATTTGGACTTACATTTTGCATCATTTGGATTTTTAATGAAGAAGTTATCGACACTTGAAGTTGGACTTTTTCACATTTCAATGCATTTGGCCCAAACTAACCTATTATGTTTTGCATTATCACATGTTTTTATTTTGAGATTTTGCAATTTTTCTCAACATAACATTTGAAGTAGACACAATAATATTCCCAATGCATTAAGTCTCATCCCAAAATCATGAAAAATGAATGAGTTATGTTCTTGGGAAGTTGACCCACAATTAGGGTTTCAGTCAAAATGACCTATAATGTTTTGGAATGGAAGATGACTTTCCAAGATTCAAATCAAAATTTGATGAACATGAAAGTTTTTCATATTATCCTTAAGAACATTTTTTATCTTGGGGTCATCTCCATTTGATCAACACATAAGAAGTTAGGTCTCAGTGCATTTCAAGATAGTCAGATGAATTGACTGATCAACTTCTCAAGTCCACAACTCATACCTTGATGAATTGATGATTGAGGGAACTCAAATAATTTCAAATATCCATGAAATGATGAATTAAAGAACTTCCATTGATTTTATTTGACCATGGGTTGATGTTGCTTCAAGAGCAAGGCACAGTTGGTACATAGATGAATTAGGGTTTCCTTGGGAAACAAACCTCAAACTCTTTGATTTGCCTTGATCAAAAATGGTGAATTGAGACACTTAGGAGGCATATTTGATGGATGAGAGCTTTGGGAACCATTTCCATGCTTGCTTTCATCTTCCCTTGACCATATCAATGCACATAGAATCTCCTAGAAGCTTTGGACCTTGTGATTGCTCAAGCTACAAACAAAAGATGTTAGTGACAATATTTTTGTGCTTTTGGTTAGTAAATAAAATGAGAAAGGCAATGATATACAATTCAAGCATGCTTGGTGATCTATAACCACTCACAAGAGGTCCCACCCAGAGGGAAGGAGCCAAGATGCTCATGATCCTTGAGGCTTTGCAAATGCAATGTTACGATGCCATGAGGGATCTTAGGGCCAAAATTGGGATCTTACAGACCATTGCCATGCATGCTTTCATCTTCTCTTGTCCATATCAATGCACATAGGATCTCCTAGAAGCTTTAGACCTTGTGACTGCTCAAGCTACAACAAGAGATGTTAGTGACATATTTTTGTGCTTTTGGTTAGTAAAATAAAATGATAAAAGCAATAATATACAATTCAAGTATGCTTGGTGATCTCAAACCAACCCACAAGAGGTCCCACCCCAAGGGTAAGGAGCCAAGATGCTTATGATCCTTGAGGCAATGCAAATGCAATGTTATGATGCCATGAGGGATCTTAGGGTCAAAATTGGGGTCTTACAGATGCCCATATTTAAGGTCATTCTAGCCGGAGAAGTGAAGGTTAAAAATCTTCGTCTCGACGAGGTAGAATGGGCTTAAATAATAACAAAGAGACGAATTTTGGTCCCTAAGAGACCTCATGATGCAAATGTATGTATGCAAAGGTTAATACTTTGTGGGGATATATGTCTACAAAGAAGAAAAGAAATCAGAAGAAACTGAAAATCCATATGAGCAATACACTCGATGGGACAGAGACTCTGGGGACTATAATGGGGATAAGAAAGGGAATAAAATACGTGAGAAGGTCACGACTTAAGACTTGGTGAGAGACACGAGAATAATTCCATGAAAATAAATCAATGGAAAGACTCGAGCTGACTCAAAGGTGCATGTATTGGGGAATGTGCCAATACAGCAAAATTATCCATAGAGGATACTTCGGACAAAATCCGGACTCAGATGGGGGATATCCAACCAGGACTCATCTGAGGAAACAACAAGATTAGGTATTACCGGTTACTGGGTAATAAGCTCAAGGAGACATGTGATCGAAGCACCGGTATAAGGGTGAGAGAACAACACGCTCAGGGAGAATGAATATCTAAGACTAGTATGAGGGTGAGAGATATCAAACATCCGAAACATCTGAGGAAGACCTGAAAAGGTGTATTTGAACTCAGGGAAATCTGACTCCACAAGGGACGAAAGTCATAATAGGGAGCAGAAGGGAAGGAACACCAGGGATACCGGTTACTAAGCATATAATAGGTGACCGACCAAGTGTGAATTGGGGAATATTTCCAAGACACTCATCATCTGAAAAGAGGGCTGAAAAAGCAAACTCGATTACAGGATGGGAATTCGACTCCGCAAAAGGGGATACGAATCTTACTCGACTTGGGAAGAGCAAAAGACTTCGACCAAATAGCGCATGAGATATATTATCTATTACCTTCAGAACGTAGATAATATATTCGCATGGAAGATTATCCATAACCGGTTACTGGGTTAATAAAGGATAAATCGACCGAAAGGAAAGGACATCGGGGTACCGAATACTAGGTATAAAATGATGACCAATCAAATGGAGAAACAATCATTACCCATCAAAGGTAAATGAAAGATGACCTGCAGGGGATACATTGACAAAGGCAACGATCCGGGAGATATACCACCGGTTACTGGGAGATATACTGAAAAAGGTGAAGGAAAATCAATACCGAATATCGGATAGAGATAACCGTCAAAGAGGGTATTACATCTACCAATACTGGGTAGAAAACCACAGAAGAGTAACCGTCATCGGTTAGGATGAACCAAAATAAGGTTCACTCTGCAAGGGGATAAAATGGGGTTTACAACTACCGGTATGAAGGTAGAAAACCACAAAAATAGAACTTATAACTACCGGTATGAGGGTAGAAGGCCACAGACTCCGCCGGGGAAAAGATGGACAATTACTGATTACTGAGCAATCATTCATCTAAACTACGGGGAAGTGCAGGGAAAATCTCAAGAAGCCAATCTAGGAACAAACTAGAGAGGCGCGATAAAACAAGACTCATCCCTATGAGGATATAACTCAGGGGGAACTCCATCCCAATATATGTGTTGGGAGGAAACAGAAACAACCACCATCCACGAGGACATAACTCGGTGGGGAATATGGAGGAAAGGATAAACACTTTCTGCTTATGGGGCTGACTCTACATGGGGAGATCAGACGTAAACATCTGCTTGGTGAAAAACGTATCACCGAACGGCAGGAGACATCAAACAAAGGTATTTATGGCAAATAATGCGACATGAATATTTAAATGTTAAAATTTATGCATATATGTGTGGTTTATGTATGATGAATGCTGACAAAACGGACATATCTAACACAAACAGGTCCACAAATCAATGAACAAACATCCGGTACTACATCTCGAGAGAGAAAGCCAGGCCTGCTAGAGGACATCCAATATGATGGGGAAAAACATACTAGGAACCAAAGATCTCTTCAGGGGGATGAGCATCAGCCACCCTAGCTGGGGACATGATCAACACACAGATAAAATCCGCCGTAGAAGCAACTTTACTGGGGAAATTATCAGAGGGGAGGATGGAACTCTGTGGGGAACAACCACCAATCAGAAATTTCCAGGGTCACCATCATATATACTGCGCTACCGAAGAGATCACATCTGCTGAGGAGGAAGGATCATTACTCCGCTGAAGGAAAGAAGGATGAATATCTTTACCAACCACTTTGCTCGGGAGGAAACCACAAACAAGCTCTGAAGGAAGAGGATACAAGCATGCTGAGAATATGAACAAATGTCTTACCCTGTTGGGAATTATACCATCTTTGGGAGAGCACTGAAGACGTTCGAAATATCCTTTTGTCATTGTGAATGTCCTTTTTGTTTTAAAAACAACTTTATGAAAATTTTATTTATTTAAAACAATGATATTTTTCAATTAAAACAATGCAAAACATTTGTTGAACAGAAACAAAATAGAGTGTAAAGAATTGGATAAAGGCTCAAATTTATTTGATAGGATGGTAGTCTGCAAATGGCGAGACTCCATAGATATTTACAAATTTGAAATTGGTGATATATATTGGAAAAGGGCTACATTGAACATAATGACCATTTCTCCACCAACTCTGAATCCGATGTATTTGAAGTTTCAATTGACGATGACTGAGCAAGAATTTTTGACAGATGACAGCTTGTAGAACAAAGTCTTGTCAGGATGCAGTTACTTGCCAAATCCCTAATTTTTGCCTAGATTGCCCCAGGGTGAGGTGCTCAATCTAGCGGGATACATATTTATTATTTTTTATGTCTCTAACTTTTGCCTGGATCGCCCTTTCAGGTTTTCAATCCACCGAGACGCTCATTATTTGCCAAAGCTTCCCTTTCGGGTTTTCAACTTAGCGAGTTATTCTGTTTTTATCTTAGGCGAAGTATTTCTTGACTGCATCTGAATTCACAGGACGAGTGAAATCCTCCCCATCCATAGTTGTAAGTATCAAAGCACCGCCTGAAAATGCTCTCTTAATAACATATGGACCTTCATAGTTTGGAGTACACTTGCCTCTAGAGTCGGGCGCGAAAGACAAGACTTTCTTGAGCATAAGGTCACCTTCTCGGAACACACGAGGCTTGACCTTCTTATCAAAGGCTTTCTTCGTCCTTTGCTGATATAACTGACCATGGAACATGGCAGTCAATCTCTTCTCTTCTATCAAATTCAGTTGGTCATAACGACTCTGAACCCATTCAGCATCGGTCAACTTGGCTTCCATCAAGACTCTCATTGATGGGATCTCCACCTCTACTGGGAGCACAACCTCCATGTCGTAAACAAGAGAAAAAGGGGTTGCCCATGTTGAAGTGCGGACAGATGTATGATATCCATGCAAAGCAAATGGCAGCATCTCATGCCAATCTTTGTAAGTAACAACCATCTTCTAGACAATCTTTTTGATATTCTTATTAGAAGCTTCAACATCCCCATTCATCTTGGGTCTATAAGGAAAAGAATTATGATGTACAATTTTGAACTCGCTACACAACTCTTTCATCATCTTGTTGTTCAAGTTAGATCCATTATCAGTAATGATCTTATCCGGCACACCATAGCGGCATATGAGCTGATTCTTGATAAACTTTACAGCCACCTGCCTGGTCACGTTTGCATATGACGCCGTTTCAACCCACTTGGTGAAGTAATCAATGGCTACGAGAATAAATCTGTGACCGTTCGACGCCTTTGGCTCTATCATGCCAATCATATCAATTCCCCACATGGAGAAAGGCCATGGTGATGAAATCACATTCAAAAGTGTTAGGGGAATATGAATCTTATCCGCATAAATCTGACACTTATGGCATTTCTTCACGTATTTGCAGCAGTCAGACTCCATTGTCAGCCAATAGTAGTCTGCTCTCAACATTTTTCTAGCCATGGCATGTCCATTGGAATGAGTACCAAATGAAACCTCATGGACTTCAGTCATTAACAAGTCTGCCTCGTGTCTATCAACGCATCTGAGCAGAACCATGTCAAAGTTCCTTTTTTAAAGCACATCACCATTGAGGTAGAAACTGCCAGATAATCTCCTCAAAGTCTTTCTATCCTTCACAAATGCCCCAGGCGGGTAAATTTGGCCCTGAAGAAAACACTTGATATCATAATACCATGGCTTATCGTCTTGCACCTCCTCTACTGCAAATACATGAGCTGGTCTATCCAAGCGCATCACCGTGATATTGGGAACTTCATTCCAGAGTCTAACCACAATCATAGAAGCAAGTGTAGCAAGTGCGTCTGCCATCCGATTCTCATCTCGAGGAATATGACGGAAGTCAACCTCAGTAAAGAATGTTGAAATCCTCCTCACATAATCTCTATATGGGATGAGGCCAGGCTGATTCGTCTCCCAGTCACCCTTAATTTGATTAACAACAAGAGTCGAATCACCATAAATATCAAGATGCTTGATCCTAAGATCAATACACTCTTCCAATCCCATAATACAGGCCTCATACTCAGCCATATTATTCGTGCATTTGAAAGTTAGCCTTGCTGTAAAAGGAAAATGTGTGCCCTAAGGAGTAATAATCACTGCCTCAATACCATTTCCATATTGATTTATAGCGCCATCAAACACCATGCTCCATCGGGAACCAGGCTCTGGTCCTTCATCGAGCGTAGGCTCATCGCAATCTTTCATTTTCAAATACAGAATCTCTTCATCCGAGAAGTCATACTGAAAAAATTGATAATCCTCAATTGGTTGATGTGCTAAGTGGTCAGCCAAGATACTACCCTTAATAGCTTTCTGAGCTCGATACTCAACATCATACTCAGACAACAACATATGCCAACGGGCGATTCTCCCAGTTAAAGCAGGCTTCTCAAAGATATACTTGATTGGATCCATTTTTTATATCAACCAAGTCGTATGATTCAACATATACTGGCGTAAGCGCTTAGCAGCCCAAGCCAAAGCACAACATGTCTTCTCAAGCATCGAGTATCGAGACTCACAATCAGTGAACTTCTTACTCAGGTAGTAGATAGCATATTCTTTCTTTCCCGACTCGTCTTGCTGACCAAGGACACAACCCATTGAGTCTTCAAGAACTGTCAGATACATAATCAATGGTCTCCCTTCCACATGTGGAGACAGAATCGGCGGCTCAGACAGATATTCTTTGATACGGTCAAAGGCCTTTTGGCAATCCTCGGTCCAATCATGAGACTGATCTTTCTGGAGGAGCTTGAATATCGGCGCACATGTGGTGGTCATGTGGGATATGAATCTGGAAATATAATTCAAGCGGCCAAGAAAACCTCGGACTTGCTTCTCAGTTTTGGGCGCATGCATCTCTTGTATTGCTTTGACCTTGGCAGGATCAACCTCAATACCTCTCTCGCTGACGATAAAGCCCAGTAACTTGCCGGAACAGACACCAAATGTACACTTGTTAGGATTCAGACGAAGCTTATACTTCCTCAAACGCTGAAAAAGTTTCAACAAGTGTTCTACATGTTCAACTTCCGTTCTCGACTTCGCAATCATATCATCAACATATACCTCGATCTCCTTGTGCATCATATCGTGAAACAAGGTAGTCATAGCTCGTTGATACGTGGCTCCGGCGTTCTTCAAACCGAAGGGCATCACTCGATAACAGAATGTTCCCCAAGGTGTGATGAATATTGTCTTCTCCATATTCTCGGGTGCCATCTTAATCTCATTATATCCGGAAAATCCATCCATAAACGAGAAGACTTTGAATTTAGCTGTATTATCTACCAACATATCAATATGAGGTAGAGGAAAATCATCTTTCGGACTAGCTTTATTCAAGTCTCTATAGTCCACACACATTTGGACGTTTCCATCTTTCTTAGGCACGGGCACAATATTGGCCACCCATTGAGGATATGTAGAAGTCACCAGAAACCCCGCATCAATTTGCTTCTGAACTTCCTCTTTGATCTTCACTGCCATATCAGGATGAGTTCTTCTGAGCTTCTGCTTCACAGGCACGCACTCAGGCTTCAAAGGCAGGTAATGTTGCACGATATCAGTATCCAGACCAGGCATGTCTTCATATGACCAGGAAAAGACGTCGACATATTCTCGTAGCAACTCAATCAACCCCTTCTTAACAGATTCTTCCAGGAGGGACCCAATCTTCACTTCTCGCACACAATCTTCAGACCCCAAGTTAACTGTTTCCAGATTCTCGAGATGCGGCTGAATGATCTTCTCTTCATGCTCAAGTAGACGGGTGATCTCGTCAGGAATCTCTTCAACATCATCTTCTTCTGCCTCAAATACAGGGAACTCAAAGTTGGGAGATGGTGTTGGATCATTATGTTCAATGGGTTTGATCAACTTGCATAATGATTTTGGATATAAAAGAGATTTTAGAATTCAAACAAGGCAAATTATTATGCAGATGAAAAGATTGATTTTATTCTATTTTTAGGGTTTTATGTGATCACCAATTTCATGCAAAAGCGAAAAGGGAAAATAATTGGAAAAACAAACATTTAACATGAATTTATTGAATGAAAATATCATTGTATTTATGAGCCAACAATGTCATCACTCCTCCTTTTGGCATGGGAGAAGGGTTTTTAAACACAATGAACATTACTTTGACTTATGGATAACTGTTGGGACATCAACAGCGACCCAATTATTGCAGACCCCTCCAGGGATGACGAAGTTGATAGAATCTTCCTTTGCATCCTCTTCCACAATAGCAACAACTTCCTCATCTTGAACAGTGTGGATGAATCCACCACTCTTGAACAACCCTTGCTTGTTGAAGACGCCAGAAGAATACCCTATGCCAGCCCGGGATTTGTTGTCTTCCAGCTTAATCATTTGCCCCAATCCAGTAGTTGTACCATGCTCAATGGCCAACTTAGCATCTTTATAGGATGCAAATGAAGAAGTTCCTTTCTTGGTAGGCTCAGCAATAGATAAAGCTTGGAACGGCGTTCCAACTTCATCCTCAGCGTCTATGTAAGAAAAGGAAGACAAATGGCTAACCAGGAGAGCCTTTTCTCCCCCTACCACCACCAGCTTCTTGTTTTTAACAAATTTCAATTTTTCGTGTAGGGTGGATGTCACGGCGCCTGCCTCGTGAATCCATGGTCTGTCCAACAGACAACTATATGATGGGTGAATATCCATGACCTGGAAGGTGATCTGGAAATCACTTGGTCCAATTTTGACTGGGAGTTCAACCTCTCCAATCACAATTTTACGGGACCCATCGAAAGCTTTCACTACCACTTCACTCTGCCTCATGGGAGGCCCCTGGTATGACAATTTAGCAAGAGTGGATTTTGGCAACACATTCAACGATGATCCAGTGTCCACCAGCACATTGGACATGACATCATCCTTGCAGCTCATAGAAATGTGTAATGCCAAGTTGTGGTCTCTTCCCTCCTAGGGGAGATCAGCATCACAAAAACTCAAGTTGTTACAAGCGGTGATGTTTACAACAATACTGTCAAATTGTTCTATTGTGACGTCATGATCTACATACGCCACACCCAACACCTTCTGCAGAGCTTCTCGGTGTGGTTCTGAATTCATTAACAAGGATAATACAGAGATCTTGGATGGCGTCTATAGAAGTTGATCTACAATGTTGTACTCACTCCTTTTGATGAGCCTTAGCATCTCATCACAGTCTTCTTTCGCATTGCCACTCTGGCCAACAGAGGGAGGAGTCCTCACAACAGAGGCAGGTTTATTGACAACAAGTTCCGGATTCAGAGCATTCACAGCAGTCCCAAACGGGCGTTCAACATAGTCGGCAATATCAGCCCTTCGAACATCAGCTTGGGGTTTGGGCGGAGCCGAGAAGACACGACTGCTACGGGTCAAGCCGTTGACGTCGGCAATATTAACTACAGAAGTAGAGGGCAAGGGCACCTCCTTCCCATCCTCTAATGCCACAGCATTGTAGCGATAGGGGACCGCCTTCTTAGAAGAGTATGGCACAGGGCCAGCTGGTTTGATGATCAAAGAAGGAGAAGCCTTTTGCTTGCTATCATCGTACCTGATGACAACAGGCTCAGGTATCCGAAATACTGGAGATATTACATTGACTTCATCAGCATCTACATTAACATTTCGATTCTGAAGTATCTCAATGACTCCTTCATCCAGCATTTCTTGGATGTCTTTGCGGACTCGGCGACATCCTCATTGATTGACAGTGCAAACTCGGCATCTATCGTGGTCGTGCTCGTAATGACTGTACTCACACAACAGTCTATGCATCTCGACCAGAGATTGTCGAATATGGCTGACATATTTGACTTTGTATTTACCATGGCAACCCTGGACCATGTTGACAAAGGATTTCCCATGCTCGGGCAATGGGTTCTTCTTCACATTAGGACCTACGTCCTCGAAACACAGAATACCATATCTCACAAGGTCTTGAACCTTGGTCTTTAGTAGGTAGCAGTTTTCCACGTCATGTCCGGGAGCACCGGAATGATAAACACAGTGTAATTCGGGCTTATACCACCACTGAGGGTTGGTAGGTATAGCCTGTGGGTCTCGTGGAGTAATCAATTTCCTCTCTATCAAAGAGGGATACAATTCGGCATAGGTCATAGAAATAGGATCGAAGGTGAACTTCTTCCTCTCATAGCTTGTACTGGTTTGATTACTGTTTCGAGGCTGGTAGGCCTGCTGTTGAGGACGGTGTTGTTGTTGTTGATATTGCGGATGTTGTTGTTGCTGGTTATTATTGTGATGCTGGTACTACTGATTATCTCTTAAAACAGGTGCTATGTGAGCCACCTGATGCTGGTTACCGGCAGGACGCACGGTCTTCCTCCTTATTGAGGGTCATCTTGGTTTAGCATGGGAGGTCACAGCATGTGCCTCGCCATCTTTCTTCTTTCCAAACGTTCCATACCATTTGGCAGAAGAGCCTCCTTCTCTAGTCAGGCGCCCTTCCCTGACTCCTTCTTCCAGATGCATCCCCATGTTCACCATCTCGGTGAAATCAGAAGGAGCGCTGACAATCATCCGCTCGTAATAAAAACAACTCAAGGTCTTCAGAAAGATCTTGGTCATTTCCTTCTCCTCCAGCGGGGGCACAATCTGTGCTGCTAACTCTCGCCACCTCTGGGTGTACTCTTTGAAAGTTTCCTTGTCCTTCTGGGACATGGCTCTCAATTGATCCATATCGGGAGCCATATCCATGTTATATTTGTATTTCTTGACGAAGGCCTCGCCAAGGTCATTGAAGGATCGGATGTTTGCGCTGTCCAAGCCCATATACCATCTTAGGGCAGCACCGGACAAACTATCCTGGAAGTAGTGAATAAGCAGTTGATTATTGTCGGTCTGAGTCGATATCTTCCTGGCATACATGACTAGGTGGCTGAGAGGGCAAGTATTTCCCTTATACTTTTCAAAGTCAGGTACTTTGAACTTGATAGGGATTTTGACGTTTGAGACCAAACAGAGTTCAACAGCAGACTTGCCGAAGAGGTCCTTTCCTCGGAGAGTTTTCAATTCCTTACGGAGCTCAAGAAACTGATCATTCATAGCATCCATCTTTTCGTAGACATCTAGGCCTTCAGATGGCTCAGAATGATAGATGGTGTCGTCTACTCTAGGCATAGTATGCACGACAGGCGGAGGAACGACAAGGACCGGCCTAGATGCCGACAGAGAAGCAAAGGTGGGTGCAGGACCCTCAGGAATGAAGTTGGGAGGCATCCCCCAAGGAAACCCGGCTGGCATAGTTGTTTGTGCAAACTGGGCGTTGGCCGCAGGCACGGTTGATGAGGCAATCTCAGAGATGACTGTCCTCTGGGGAGGAGTTGAAGGTGTCGGAGAAGACTGGCTCTGGGCAGCCATGAATGACTCCATTAGGGCAGTCAATCTGGATACTTCATCTTTAAGTTCACGGTTCTCTTGCTCCCAATGATCCATTAGTCTTGATGCGTTGGCTCGGATGTAGTACCGGTGAGTCAGCTTGTCTTCAAAATAAATGAAGAACACAAAGTTAGACCATAGAACAAGAAGCCTGGAGCAAAACCTGCTTATGCACATGATGCATGCAATGCTTGTGCATATGATTTAATTTTTATATCAGAGGAACTTTAGAGCTCTATTTGCAAATATTTGGAAATATTAATCATTTATCACATATGGAAATATCATATCAATAATATCTGGAAATATTTTTACACCAAAGAAGTAAAGTCTTGGTAACCAAAGTACAATACGAGAGAGAAGGAAAATGAACATCCTATGGAACCCAAGAAACAATCATCTAAAGCTCTGGATACTGGAAGATAAGCTGCACGAAGCCTCTTCACCTCCCTCTCATAGGCTACCTCCATATCTGCCTTCTCTTTGGCGAGTCGATCATACTTCCTCTTCCAAAACTTGGAAGACTGAGGAAGAAGAGAAGTCAATGCGTCATCAGGATCATCAATAACCTGGTGCTCAAGGAACTCTATCAAAGCATCCTTCTCTCTGATCCGTTGAAGCAACTCTTCTCGTTCACGGATCCAGGCACGTGAACGGTCTTCGTCTCTCAACTCTTCCACTCCTTGGTCAGGGAGGGTTGAAGGCCCAGCCACAACCAAAGGTGTAGGTCTTGAATACTCATAAGGCATGAGGTACTCAGAAGCTCTCCTCCTAACCCAAGAGGTGTAGGGTTCCAAAGCAATACAGTTCTTCGGACCTAGCTCCTTCCTTCCCTTCCTATGAATCTTGCGCCAAGCGTGGACTATCCTGCCCTTCAAGCCTTGGGGATCTTTACCCTCCTGAAAGAACACACCCTCTAACAGAATGTTATTAGGTTTATCCTTTAGGGGGAACCCAAGCTGACGACATGCCAAAATAGGGTTGTAGTTAATCCCACCACATGTACCAAGAAGAGGCACATTGGAGAATTCACCACAAGAGTCGATAATCTACACACCATCATACACACGGTTGTACCAAAAGATATCATCATTAGTGAGAGACATAAGTCTTGTGGACTACCGTAGACATCCTTTGTTCTCCTTGAAGGCGACCGTTTGCGGCAAGTGCGAAATAAACCACTTGTACAGTAGAGGCAAATAGCACACAATGGTACCACCACCCTTTGCATTCCTCATATGCAAAGAAAAGTAAGTGTCATCCAACAGAGTCGGAACGGGATTAAGAGTAGAGAAAATCCTAATAGCGTTCACATCCACAAATCTGTCGATGTTGGGGAATAACACTAGCCCATAGATGAGAAGTACAAATATGGCCTCAAAGGAGTCCTCACTCATGTCCTTCCCATACATAGTAGCTTGAGCAATGAGGAACTCAGAAGGGAGACCTTGAATTCCACCTTTGGTAGTCATATGAGCACCAACCAGAGATTCATCTATATGCAACATGTCATCTATCTCTTGAGAAGTAGGAACACCCTCTAAGCCACTGAACGGCAACTGGTCTAGAATAGGTATACCCACAAGGTAGGCATACTCCTCAAGCGTGGGAAAAAGCTGGAAATCCGGAAATGTGAAGCAACGGTACAAGGGATCATAGAACTGCACCAATACACTCATCAATCCTTCGTCCACTTGAGTAGTCAGAATAGATAGAAGCTTCCCATAACGAGCCTTGAAACCCAAGGGATCTAATACATAGGATGTCAAATTCCTTAGCTCTTTCAAGTCGGGTTATCTAAAACTGTACTTCTTCGTATTCCTTCTTTGTCTTTCCATGTCTGAAAATTTGCAAATAGACCTCTTAAGTTCCTTGAAAATTTTCTTATATTATTGATGATATGGATACAAATAGGTGCATGAGTGCATGAATGCAACAATCACACTCAAGGATCAAATAAAGCACACCAAACAAAGGTCATGGGATGGATCATGTCATCCTTAATATCAATCATCCATTTTGGTGGATTATGGTTTACACCTTATCAACACCCAAGTTCCATTGATATTAAGGATACAAGAACGGATCAACCATGAATCAAGGGTTTGTTGCAAGTCACGAGCATGGAGTCTCGGTTAAGAACCACCCAAAGGGAGTGTACTAGGGTTTAAACCTGCCAAACATGTTCTATAAGAGGTTCCCATAGTCATCATCCCATCTTTCGGATATTATCGGATAAACAACTACTCGTATTCCAAAAATATTCTCAAGAGAGACTCTTATGAGTGTAGTATCGCGTAACAATCGTATCAAATCTTACACTTGAACGACTTTCGCACTACGTCCTAAGAATAGGCCAAGATGGGCTTGGTAAACTAAGGTCATTGGCTTCTAAGGTCTATATTGGAAAGAGTAATGTCTAACCACAACTACTCGTGTGACGTTATTGATCCCAACATGATCTCCACCAAGTGAATGGACTTGCAAGTCAACTTGCTAAGGACTAACTCCACACAAGTCAACAAGACTATGCCATTCTCCTATCCTAAGTATACTCGAGTTCGGGTATAGAACTCATCTCACGAAGATCACCAAGCATAGAAGGAATCAATATTCAAGCAATTCAGTCATTATACACAATACAGTAATCCCAGATTGCACAAAAATATGTCACAAGATAATATACAATATAATATAACAAATATGAAAAGTAGGCAAAACCCACTAGGCAAATGTCCCCAGCAGAGTCGCCACTTTTCTGTAGCGGGGTATTCGTTACCATTAGAGATATTGACTAAATCCAAGGTAAACCATACAAGTCGAGTCGCCACCGTACTTCTATTTATCCAAAGGAATGGTTAGAAAGCGAACAAAAACCTAAAAGTTTTATCGAATCAAAAACTAGTAAAAATGTCAGAGATCGGGGTAAGGGGGTTGGTTATGCAATGGGAAGGTTTTAAGCACCCAAAACATCCTAGGTACTCCTAGGGAGCCCCTTTCACACTTGTTGTAAGGTTGGTATTTTGCGAAAATTTGTTTGTGCAAACATGATTGAAGAGATGAGAGAAGAATATACAAGTTATTTACATTTTGTGTTTGGATGGATAAACCCATTGCCTACGTACCATCTTAAAAAAAAGATTAGGATCAAAACCTCGTAGTTCGGGGTAAAAATCTCAAAAATGAGTTGGTGAATTGATTGGTCCAAAAGCCTTAAGGTCTTTTGTTATCCAAGGGAGAAAACTCAACCTAAAATCACAAATCCACCATGTGAGGATAGCTTCAACATGCTAGTGAGGGGTTAACCCTATAATAAGCATGGAAGACTCATTGTCCATCACTAAGGATATAGGTGAGTTATATTTACCAATGAAAAGTATTTACAAAATATGGTCAAAGTTGATTTAAAGATTCAATTCAAAATAAGTGTTATGAAAAGAAGATTTGAAAATCAAAAGCATAAGGATTAGGTTTCTAATGTTTTGGAAAGAAGTGTTAAATGTTTGCACAAAATTTTTGGCTTGGGTTAGAATGGAGGGAAGAAGAAGAATGGCTAAGTCCTAAGCATACAAGAGATGAGGGATAAGAAACAAGACCACAAATGGAGTTCCTCTCTTGAGATCATATTGATGATCCAAGTAGCTCTCATCCTTTGGAATATGCAAGCAAAATAAGTGTAAGCTCAAGCAATCAACATAATCAAACAAGCTCTTAGAAGATCCCCAATGCCTCTTGTATCTTTCACTTTGGATGAACATGGCAATGATTCTTCAATTTGCTCTCATAGGATCCCCTAGCATAAAAGCACACACATCAAAGAATTCTATGAAGTAAATCAATAATGGACAAGAGTGAGTTTAGAGATTTGGTTCTTCTAACCCATCTTCAACATTAAGGTCCTTTTACTCCAATTTGCATAGGGAATGTCCTAGAAACTAAGTCCATTTTTCCATTTCTTTGCATTTGGTCCACAACAATCAAAACAAAACACAAGCACAATAATATATACACAATTATGTGCTCAAGTGAGCAAAAGGCAAATTGCATTAACATAAACATGTGCTCAAATGAGCAAAGGGGGAAAAGCAAATGAATAATATGTACAAGAATAGTAAATTGCATAAATGTAAAGAGCAAGAAGTAAATGTTAATGGTTAAGGGTTAGTGTTAATAGTTAGTGTGCCATAAGGCAAATTTAGCGCTATGTTAAGCAATCGTAATTGGACTTATGTAGAAGTCACAACTATCTGAGGCCGGTCAATAATAATGTAGGCAACAACACAAGTTAGAGGTCTTGATTAGTGAATCAAACTCCAACAACTTGCCATGCCAAAAAGAAGATGAGAAATGATCTTGTATTGATTTAGGTTCTTTGCATGATTTAGGAAGCAACATATCCTTAATGCAAAGTCATTCACTTGATCTATGATCAAGATGAATTAGATTTGAATCAAGGAAGATTAAACCTCCATGTATCAATGCTAACCACCAATCTTTAACTCATTGATCAAAAAGAAAAAGAAGAAGAAGAAGAAGAAGAATTAAAGTGCATTAATAGAAATGGAATGAGATAATCAATAAGCATTGACCAAAGATAGAGAAGATCATGGTCAAACAATAGAAAATAGAAGCAAAGTGAAGATTAGAAGACTAGAAACAAATAAAATATTTTTAGCATTTTTTAATATTAAAATAAAACTTGAATTAAAATAATAAAGAAAGTTCAAACTTCAAATTCACTTCAAATTAACTTTGAAAAGTCTAAGTGAATTATCCCAAGTTCAACAAGGTCAAAGAAAGTTTGACAAAAAGTTTCAGCATTTTTATCAGTCAAAAACTATTTTAAATCAATTAAAAATGCATAAAAATAACCTAATTGAACTAAAATCTCAAATAAATCTCAAATCAATTAATAAATTGATGAGAATATTTTTCATAGATCTATCATCATTCAAAGAGGTTGGAAAAATATTTTTGTATTTTTTGGATATCAAAAACTATTTTAAATGAATTAAAAATAACCAGAAAAGAGAAAATTACTAAAAAATATCAAATGATAAAATAAAAAAATATTAAAAATCATTTTTAGAAAGTAGAAATTAAAAGGAGAAGAATGAAATTGGTCCCATAATTTTTGGACCAATAATGAGAGAGATATGAATTTTGAAATTAGATGGAATTAAAATAATAAAATGAAAATAAAATCAGAAAATAGAAATAAGGAAAAAACGTGGAGCGTTGGATGATCTTTCATTAATTGACGTGGATCATCACATGGCCAATAAGCGCACGCTCACCATACACGCGAGTCAAACGCATCACACTGAGCCATTAAATGAGTCATAACATTGGACGCATGGGATTGAATCTGGAAAACACAATGGACGGATCTGATTTGATCTGGAGATCAGACGGTGGCCAGCGCCACCATCTTCTCCGGCCAACTTCCGGCCATGTCCAAAGTTGCAGAAATAAAAAATGGTAACCAAATGGCACGATCCAGGCATCAATCGAGAGCTGGGGTGATGTACATCACCCCTGTACCACTCAATTCCATTCTAGATCTCTATATTGAGAGAAATCAGAAGTGGAAATTTTGTGGTGTTCATATGAACTTCATGATTTTCAAAAATTGAAAGCATAGCAATGTTGCCTCTATGCAGAGGACTTCATATCACACAACAACAAAGAAAATAGAGCAATATACAAGCTGATTTGAAGCAAATAACAGTTGAAGTAAACCTTTGATTTGCAAGGCTTTGAGTCACAATCTTTGGATGCTTTTGCTTACAGTAGACACTATGGATCAAAGAGAGAAGGTTTAGGAACTTTGAGATCTGAAGATTGATCAATGAAATCAAAATTCAGATCTAAAAATTTTGAAGAAAAATGAATTAGTTCCTTTGGTGAGGGCTAGGATTTCAGTTCAACAGTAATTGAGGCGCCATAAGGTTGAAGAAATGAAGAGCATTGACCTTGTATTTATAGGAGAAAACATCTGAAATGCATGATTCAAAGTTTGCATGAATGGAAAGGGCCTCCATGCATGGGCCTGTGCAGGCGCATGGAGGGCCCAATTCCACTTGGAGATGAAGGCTGATGCATGAGGCAAGCAAAATGGACGTGCAGATTGGACTGTATTAGCTCATGCATGGCAAATGAAATGATTTTCCAAAATTGCACTATAATATTCAAGTCTTCGAAAATGCTATGCCAAAAATGGAAACACCACCTTATGAGTAATGGTTGGAAAGTTTATTGCATAAGGATCATTTGTTATGTTGATCAAAATTCCATTTGGGCCTTGGAAATTAATGAAAATTGGACTTGAAGTGTAGGGTGCAAAACATGCATATGTGAGATTTTCAAAATTGGCCAAAGTTCAAGCCCTTCTGTCTCATAGATACAAGCTCCAAGTGACAAAATCTTAAACATAAAAGTTGTATATCTTTTCAAGAAAATCAATTTGGACTCAAAGTTTGCATCATTTGGAGTTTTTATGAAGAAGTTATGGGCACTTGAAGTTGGACTTTTTCACATTTCAATGCATTTGGTCCAAAGTGACCTATAATGTTTTGCATTATCACATGTGTTTCTTTTGAGATTTTGAAATTTTTCTCAACATAACATTTTAAGTAGACATCTTAAGCTTTCCAATTCATTTGATATCACCTCAAACTCATGAAAAATGAAGGAGTTATGTCCTTGGGAAGTTGACCCAAAATTAGGGTTTCAGTCAAAATGACCTATAATGTCTTGGAATGGATGATGAACTTACAAGCTTCAAATCAATTTTTGATGAACATGAAAGTTGTTAATATAGTCCTTAAAAACATTGTTTCTCTTGGGGTCATCTCCATTTGACAAAAACATAAAGAGTTAGGTCTCGGTGTATTTCAAAATAGTCAGATGAATTGACTGATCAACTTCTCAAGTCCAAACCTCATATCTTGATGAATTGATAATTGAGGGAATTCATATAAGTTCAAATATGCATGAAATTATGAATTAAAGAACTTACCTTGATTGTCTTTGACCATGGGCTGAGATTGCTTCATGAGCAAGGCACAGTTGATGCACATATGAATTAGGGTTTCCTTGGGAAACAAGCCTCAAACCCTTTGATTTGCTTTGATAAAAATGATGAATTGAGATAATTTGGAGGCATATTTGATGGATGAGAGATTTTGTAACCATTTCCATGCATGCTTTCATCTTCTCCTGGCCATATCAATGCACATAGGATCTCCTAGAAGCTTTAGACCTTGTGACTGCTCAAGCTACAACAAGAGATGTTAGTTACATATTTTTGTGCTTTTGGTTAGTAAAATAAAATGAGAAAATCAATAATATACAATTCAAGTATGCTTGGTGATCTCAAACCAACCCACAAGAGGTCCCACCCCAAGGGTAAGGAGCCAAGATGCTTATGATCCTTGAGGCAATGCAAATGCAATGTTATGATGCCATGAGGGATATTAGGGTCAAAATTGGGGTCTTACATAAGGCACAAACATGTGGTGGTGAGTGGGTCAAAGGTCATATACAAGTGGCCATGCTTATTTGTGTGGTTAGAAAGTGGGTGGAGTGGTAGAAACAAATATCTCAAGTGGCACTAACTTGTAATATTTGTTCTACCGGAGCTGTTGACCCATTATTAGTGTTACCAAAATGTCCCAATTAATAAAAGGTCAGTTCCCAATAATATTAATTAAGTCAACCTGGACTCACTATTTGCTCTATTTATCCCAATTGGCAACTTTTAGAGCACATAGGAACTCAGTTGACCTCAATTAATAGAAATTTAGGCATTTAAGGAAATACAGGGTATTACATCCTCCCCCCCTTAAATAAAATTCTTCCTCGAATTTAAATATTACCTGGAAGAGATGAGGGTAAGCTTCTTGCATTTCTGACTCTAGTTCCCAGGTGGCGTCGCCTGGGTGTGATTCATCCCACTGGACCTTAACAAGAGGAATCTCCTTATTCCTTAACACCTTAACTTCTCGTCCTGTAATGCAACTTCGTAGAGGTTCGAAAGTCAGATCTACTTCTACTTCTACTGAATCTGGAAGAATAGGCTAAAGAGAATCTAGAATGAACTTCCGTAGTTGAGATACGTGAAAAACATCATGCATTTCTAATAGAGAAGGTGGTAGGCTAATCTGTAGGCTACTTCTCCAATTCTCTCTATAATCTGGTATGGCCCTATGTATCTCGGACTTAGCTTCCACGACTTAAACGGTCCTTTCAATCTCAACCTCAGAGTCACCTTCAAAAATACATGATCACCTTCATCAAATTCCAATGGTCTTCTCCTGTGATCCGCATAGCTCTTATGGCGATCTTGTGCTTTCTTTATCTTATCACGGACCATCTTTATCTTTTCTGTTGTCTCTTGAATAATCTTCGGTCCTAAGATCCTTTCTTTGCCAACTTCTGTCCAACATAAAGGTGTTCTACATTTCCTTCCATACAAAGCTTCATAAGGCGCCATCCCAATACTTGCATGATAACTATTGTTATATGCGAATTCAATCAATGGTAAAAGCTCCTTCCAATTCCCTCCACTTTCAAGTACACAAGCTCTTAACATATCTTCCAGTGTCTATATTGTCCGTTCAGGATGACCATCTGTCTGAGGATGATTAGAGGTACTCAAACACAATCTCGATCCCATAGCTTGTTGGAATGCTCTCCAAAACCTTGAAGTAAACTTTGGGTCTCTATCGGACACAATGCTAGTAGGAACACCGTGCAACCTAACAATCTCTGAAATAAACAACCATGCAAGATGACTTGCTTTATAAGTAGTCTTCACGGCCAAGAAGTGCACGGACTTAGTCAACCGATCCACAATCACCCAAATTGAATCATAACCACCTTGGGTCCGAGGCAACCCTACCGCAAAATCCATTGAAATACTATCCCATTTCCAAACCGGAATCTCTAAAGGCCGCAATAAACCACCTGGCTTCTGATGTTCAATCTTTACCTGTTGGCATACAATGCATTCTGACACATACTCTGCGATATCCCTTTTCATCCCAGGCCACCAATAATCCTTCTTCAAGTCTTGATACATCTTCGATGAACCTGGACGTATAGTAAACACCCCTTTGTGAGCTTCCTCCAAAACTTTCCTTTTCAACTCGACATCATTCGAAACACAAATCCTTTGATTAAACAGAATGACTCTACCTGGTGACTGAGTGAAACCTGGTTGAGTGGACATCTCTTGCAATTTCTCATCCATCATTTGTCTTTGTCGGATCGCTTCCCTTAGGTTAGAAGTAACATTCAAATTTCCCATTATCACACCATCCCGCGTCCAACTAAATTGAAGATTGAGGTCTCTGAACTTTTCCAACATTGCGTACTCTAACATCATTAGCTCCGCTTTGTGTATCTCTTTCCGACTTAAGGCATCCGCAACCTTATTCGCCTTCCCTGGGTGATGCTTAAGCTTAAAATCAAAGTCCTTCAAATATTCCATCCATCTCCTCTGTCTCGTATTTAACATCTTCTGGTCAAATAGGTATTTCAAACTCTTGTGATCACTAAACATCTCAAAATGCACCCCATACAAGTAACGTCTCCAAACTTTCAATGCAAAGACAACAGCAGCCAGTTCAATATCATGAGTCGGTAGTTCTCTTCATGAGGCTTCAACTGACGAGAGGCATAGACTACAACTTGACCATTCTGCATTAATACCCCTCCTAATCCTTTCTTAGAGGCATCACAAAATACTTCATAGGACTTACTAGGATCAGGGATGATTAAAATAGGAGCAGTCGTTAGCTTCTCCTTCAAATTCATAAAACTCTTCTCACACTTCGAATCCCATTTGAAAGAAATTTCCTTTTGGGTAAGTCTAGTCATTGGTAACGCTATCTACGAAAATCCCTTTATAAACCTTCTATAGTAACCTGCCAAACCTAAGAAACTTCTGACTTCGGAAGCATTCTTCGGTCTTTCCCAATTAATAACTGCTTCAACTTTAGATGGATCCACCGATACTCCTCCTTGTGATATTACATGACCAAGAAACCTCACTTTGTTCATCCAAAATTCACACTTACTTAACTTGGCAAACAGTTGTTTCTCTTGCAGTACTGATAGAACAATCCTTAGGTGTTCTTCGTGCTCTTGAGGAGTACGAGAATAAATAAGAATGTCATTAGTAAAGATCACCATGAACTGGTCCAAGCAGGGTTGGAATATCCGATTCATACAGCCCATAAAAACAGTTGGGGCATTCCCTACACCAAACGACATTACAAGGAACTCATAATGGCCATATCGGGTTCTAAATGCGGTCTTTGGCACATCCGAACTCTTAACTCTTATTTGATGATAGCCCGGTCGTAAATCAATCTTCAAGAACACGCAGGCTCCTTTCAACTGATCTAACAAATCGTCTATCCTTGGCAGAGGATACTTGTTCTTGACGGTAACTTTATTCAACTGGCGATAGTCAATACACAACCGCATACCACCGTCCTTCTTCTTTACTAATAACACTGGAGCTCCCCATGGTGAGACACTAGGTCGATAAAATGCTTGGTCAACAACTTTTCCAATTTATTCTTCAATTCTCTCAAATCTAGTGGCGTCATGCGATACGGAGAGACGGAGATTGGAGTCGTCCCAGGTATCAGATCAATAGAGAATTCCACTTCCCTTTCAGGAGGAAGATAGGAGACATCCTTAGGAAAAACTTTCGGAAATTCACAAACAACAGGGATTTGTGTAACACTCAGATTATCGCTAGATTCCTTGGTAAGAACCAAGAGAACTGACTTTTCATTCTCAAATAAGAAATTAACCATGCCAACCGTACCTTCCAAGATTGTAGTTAGCACATCCTTTGGAGTATCTTCACTAGATGGAATGATAATCAACTTCTCTTCACAACCAATAAACACCGAGTTGGCGGAAAGCCAATCCATCCCCAAAACCACATCAACCTTCTTAAGTGGTAAACAAATAAGATCAATCTGAAAAATTCTACCATTCACCGAGAGCGAACAATTTTCACAAATCAATGGTGTCTCAACCACATCATCCATGGTGGTAGTAACCACCATAGGAGAAGACAAGGGAATTGCTTGCAAGCCAAGACGCTTCATGCACCGAATTGATACAAAAGAGTTTGTCGCCGCATAATCAAACAATACAAAATAAGGATGATTATTAATTAAACACGTACTAGAAATTAAGGCATTGTTGCTCTTAGCCTTCCTTGCATCCAAAGTATAAACTCAACTGGTGCTCCTCCCCTGCATCTGATTCCTATTCTGAGGACATTCCCTAGACATGTGACCTTCTCCCTGACACTTAAAACACCTAATTACACCAGCGACACATCTTCCGAAATGGAACTTCTTACATACTTGACATTGCGGAGGATGGTTAGGTCTTGCATGTTGCACCTGCCTTCTTTTGAAGGGTCGAGGTCTACGCTTAAACTAATGACTTGGTCCTCCCTGGTTCATCTGGCCAACTCCATACTGATCAACCTTTCCTTGAACCCTTCTCAAATTATCCTCAGCCACACTACATTGTCTTTGCACCCCTACACCGGATGGGAACACTCTTTCCATGTTAGGTGTCCCCCCATAAGCCTCCACGGGATTTATTCCACCATGAAACCCAAGAGGATTCATGCGAAAGAAGTCTCGGAAACTACCACCTATAGCTTCTTGTGGAACTCCTTGAGGATGTAAACCACCATTCCACTGCTGCACGAACTGGTTCGGTGGTTGCTGCATCGGTTGCACAAACTGAGGCCATTGGAAACCTTCACTACCGCTTGGCGGTTCAGAGTCCGAATTCTGGGTTCTGGGTCTACCACGACCTCTGCGTCTGTCAGCCATGATCCTGAATGTCATACAAATAGGATTAAGTTGATCAGGCTCAATACTATGAATATAACACCAAGGACAATGATGACAACCCACATATGAGGCAGAAAGGAATACTTATAATATTTCATGGCTAGGTCGAGGATACGACCTGCTCTGAAACCAATTGTAACACCCACATATAATATATGCCTAGAATACATATTATACATAGTGTAATACTGGTACTGAAATACATAAGTGTCTAGCATCATAGTGTACATATATAAATACATGCCCAAAATAACATAATGTGGCATAAATATACATAAGAGTGCCCAAAATAAAACTACTGATCTAGATCATTAGACAATGATCTCAAAAATATCTACACAGCGGAAGAAAAGCCACCAGTCCTTAGGTAAGTAAGACATCACTCTATCTTGCCCTTACCCTTATCCTTCTCAGAACCACCTGAAAAATAATCAACAACATGGGGTGAGATGATAATCTTAGTGGGTTCCCTATCTTATGGGTTCACTCGTCTCTACAAGGTTTTCTAATCAATATTCAACTCATATCCAACTCAAGTCAACAAGGGAACGAAGACTTGAGCGATGGGGAACTAACTCGTAATTGTATGGAAACATGCATCTGAGTTCTCATAACTCAACCACGATCATTATTCAGATCACTGCGCATCAATTCCCGAACGGACTTACGTCTAAGCCAGGCCCGGTTCATGCATGCTCGTATGATTCGACTTTCGTGGTGGATATCGGGTCCTGTATGAGGCTTAATCCCCAGTTCAAGCGACCGTCACCCGTATGGGACTCTAACCCACCTAGGGTATCTTTCACCGTATGGGACTCCAACCCACCTAGGTGTCCACCTTTCCCCCATGTCCGCCATGGTTGGGGATCAAACCCAATTGAGGCTCGAATCATTGGTCCCACATCCCAATGCTTACACGTCTAAGCATACCAATAGAGATGTGTACCATCACAGAAAACACACATTCTGAATACATGATCGGTTCTACAATCATCGGTTCCACGAACCATAACATAATTCATCAATCATAGGTGACTTCATTCACCACAATACACAAAAATAACATAGCATGTTCCATACAATACGTCTCATTCTCAATCATGGCAACAATTCGTACACGACCTCCACATAAGCGTCGTACGAATGAATACCGTATTCTCGCATTATCTAGATTATAAACCTCACTCATGACCTAATTTCAATCCTAGGTTAACTCACTAGATTCATCATGTAATTTTCACCATTAACATGTATTCAACATAAACATAACATCATAATTGATTAATGGATGGAAGAATGCATTTAGAAACACTTAAGAAATGGATTTTGAGGTTTTTAACTTGAGTCAATCAATTGGTTAGGGAAGCCCAATCGATTGGGTCCACTCACATTTCTGTTTTTCAAAATTTGCTGAGTGTCAATCGATTGATCCTGAGTATCAATCGATTGATCCTGCTGAAAATTTCCACTGTTCATAAACAACAAGTTTGTGCAATCGATTGACATGCAGTGTCAATCGATTGGTCCTGTAAAAATTCCATTTTTCTGCTAAACCAAAGGCTGTCAATCGATTGATAACAGGGGCCAATCGATTGGTTCACTCACATTTTCATTTTTCCACTTCACAAACACCATTTTCCTCTGTTACTTCATTTCTAACACACCGTCCATTTCTTCTTCCAATAAAACTCATCATATTACATGTTTATATGTACATGTATAACAAGGATTTCAACATCATGAACACAACCATAACAAATCATGCAATCACAACAATCATGAAGAGCATATCAAACACATGTTCATAAAAACAACAACATCAAGAGAAATATTCATCACATAACATGGATTATTCATGATTTATCTATGATTCTACAACCCTAATCTTCTAGAACCTAGGATTTCTAACTAGAACCCACCTCAAGAAATTGAAGAGGAGAAGTTGTGGAAGATGAGATGAGGATGAAGATAATGGTGTTGGTTCCAAGTTTCCTTCTTCTTCTTCTTCTCCTCTAGCCTTGCTTTCCTCTCTTCTCTTGAGCTTCCTCTTTCTTTCTATGCTTTCCTTTCTCTCTACTTATCCTTTCTGATACATAGAAAACAAATGGCATATGGTAAGTGGTATAAGGAACAAACATGTGGTGGTGAGTGGGTCAAAGGTCATATACAAGTGGCCATGCTTATTTGTGTGGTTAGAAAGTGGGTGGAGTGGTAGAAACAAATATCTCAAGTGGCACTAACTTGTAATATTTGTTCTACTTGAGCTGTTGACCCATTATTATTGTTACCAAAATGTCCCAATTAATAAAAGGTCAGCTCCCAATAATATTAATTAAGTCAACCTGGACTCACTATTTATCCCAATTGGCAACTTTTAGAGCACATAGGAACTCAGTTGACCTCAATTAATAGAAATTTAGGCATTTAAAGAAATATGGGGTATTACAATTGTACTTACCTTCACTAACGGGTCCTTGCTAACAAGAGGAAAAATGTCTTGACATATTATTTCAGAGCTTAATTTATGATGATCATGTACAAAGATTAGTGGTGGTGCAATTGTGAGGTAGATCCATAAAACTTATCTTTCATGAATCACTTCTTTTCCTGTAAGATGCTGCCAGCCGAAACATGCGAAGCTCATTACAACAAAGAATGACATACCTTCTAGCATTAGTGTTAGATAATAACCTGAGAGGATAAGGTATTTTACTTACATGTCTTAAAAGTTATTATAACGGTATAATATTAGATGAAAATTCTACCGAAGAAAAGAAAATAATTAAAATCAGATGTTATATTATGTTATTAATTGGTTCATTATTATTTTCCGAAGGTAATGGTTCTAGTGTACATGTTATGTATTTACCCTTATTAAGAAACATAGATAAAATAGGAACATATAGTTGGAATTTGACTTGTTTGTCCTATCTTTATAACTCTTTATGTAAAAATGCAAAGAAAGACACATCTACATTTTATAGATGCACCGTTTTGCTCCAAGCACGAGGTTGGTCTAGATTTATGTGCTTATCACCTGTCAACAACAACAACGTCACACTCCTTACGTAAAAAAAGTAAGTTAATAACATTATTTTAAATTATTTACTTTACCCATTATTAGTTCTAAATAATTTTATTTTTCGGTTTAGATGGTCGACTCGTGGGATGACTTACAAAATATGTCCTAGACACTACATCACGGTCTATCAAAATATCTTGGATCACCTAACACCATACAGTATATTACCACTAAAAGAATCATTTCATAATAAATTATTTTTAATATTACCCATTTACTAATCTAATTTTTTATTCCTCTATAATTTATTTGGAGACCATATCTAGGTCCGAAAGATCATCATGAAATCAACACAGACGATGCAACAATTTGGATTGCATGCACACCGATCATCAGGTTCACCACTGTGGAGATGCACCATAGTGATCGTATGAAACTGCAGTTCGACATGCATCAACAAATCTCAAATCCCCCGACCTCCCTCGAACAATTGCATCAATGTAAAGTTAATGAACAATGGACCTTTGAAGAGTCGAAAGACTTTGCTAAAGCTGAGTATAGTATATGGAGGCACCATCGTCAACAAGTCTTAACCGACGTTGGCATTCTGTAGCACCTCAAATTTGCACCTCCCATTTTGTACATACATTTTCATGACTAGGTCATTAACATTACATTATCCACTGCATAGCATTGCATTGTCCTTTGCCCAAGTGCAAGCCATCTGACAAGATTAGGTCAACTGGTTAGGAGGATCAGTCAAACAAGCAAGCAAGTGCATTTCTCAAGGAAGCAAAGCCCTAGGGTTGGTTCAACATGTTCACATGACCTAGGGGTCCTTTTGAAGTGGTTTGGTCAAAGATTGGGTGCTTAGAAGTCATCAGTCATTGTTCAATCCACCTGAAACCCTAGAAAGTCAATTGTGGTCAACTGTGCCTAAAATCAAGGATTTGAAGGTAGGAGATGGTTTGAAAGGCCTCATTCATGTCCATACAAGTCTCATTTGACATTTCAAAGATCAAGATTGAAGAATTTGAGGTCAGATGAAAAGTTTCCAAAAATAGTAAGTGACCTGTAATTGGAAATTGCCAAAAATAGAAAGGTTTTCTCCTCAAATTTACATCATCATACAAGCTTCAAATGAACTTTTTTCCAACATGAAAGTTGAAGATCGTGTTCTCCCATTTCCAAAAAGTCCAAGAACATCCATTTCTCATGTGTGGTTGGCAAAATATGATCAAATCATTGTCATTGGATTTTGAACTTCAAAGTTGGATAACTTTCACACCATTTGGCCAAATTGAGTGGGGTTTTTTGCTACATTCTCCTTTTGACATGCTCTATCCAAGTCATTCATTACATTTCATCAAATATCATCACAAAATTATTTGATTTTTCACTTGACCTTTTGGATGGAATTTTCAAATCTTAAAATAATGCATTGTTTACACTTGGCAACATTTCCATTGGATTACAAACAGAGTTTTAAGTGGATTTAGGCCCAATTTCGTGTACTGTAGCATGCACCCCATGCACATGAGGGTGAATTCCCAATTGGCCATAACACTTGCATTCATTAATTTTTTTGGCTTGGCTTAATGTTGATTAGTAAAGATCATTAACAGATGGTATATATGCATAATCAAAACAGAAAACACATTAACATTCCATTTTCTACTCAGATCTAAATCGAATTCCATTCTTGCTCTCAAACTTTTTCTCCACTTTTCTGCAAATTCCTTCATAAACCTTGCTTGATTTTTGTTGGTTCCATCATCCATAAGCATTTTTGAAGGTTTTGGAAGCAAGCATTCAAGGTTTTTGTGCCTCTTTTGGAACTGTTACATCAAGCTCCATCAATGGCAGCTGCTGATTTGAGCTATATCCAAGACCTTTGAGCCACGATCCGTCATCCTTTCATCAACTTAAGCATCAAAGAGTTGTTGTTTCAGCTTTACAAGTCCTGGAAACCTCCAATCCATTTCTGCTCTTCAAATCAGGTTGGAATTCGAATCTTGCAAATGTTGAAATGTTGATATGCTTATCATAGATCTTGCCATGCTGATTGTACTGCACTTTGAATCATGGATTTTCATTGAGTATTAAGAGAGATATGCTGAATTTAAGTTTGGTTGTTGAAACTTATTTTGGTCGATCCGGATTTATTAGCATGAATTAGGTTAAACCAATGTTGGATTGTTGTTGTGCTTGAGAAGACGAATCTATTGATGTATTGCTTGCTAATTTCTGTGAAAAAGTTCATCCTGATGATGAACACGATGAATGTCACGTGAAACCCTAACAATGTTGTTTCCAGATCGCGCTAGATCTTCAGCCTCGTTGCTTTGCATGTTTTCTGTGTTTATACGCCATGCCACCAACCACAACGTGACACCTCATTTAGTGAAACGCGGCGTTTCACTAAGTGGCGCCCCATTTTAAATTGAAACACGGTTCGATACTGGGCTCATGCACTTCTCCTTTTGGTTTTAGCATTTAATTTCATTTCACTTATCATGTTCATCTTGCCTTGTTTCACTTTTTTTTTTCTTCTCAATAGAAAATTCATAACTTCTTGTTGGTTTGTCCAATTGATGTGAGGTTTTTTCCATGATGATCCTTGCCATGTCTAGTATTGTTTGATGATTTTTATGGAAATTGTGCACGTGTGGATTTCTGTTTTGGCTAGGATTTATGTGAACATGTCATTTGTTGCACCTTGCTTTCCATTTTGGTCATGAAATGATGATGCTTAATTGGAAATTCTTGAAACTTTGCATGCTTAATCTAGAGACCGTGAGGAGAATTTTGGTATATAGTTTGTGATTTTTGCATTCCTGATTTGTGAGATATGACATGATCATTGGAGGTGTGACAATTTGTGTCACACCATTTCTTGCTTGACTTCATGATTTTTGTTACCATGCCATATGAACTCAAAATGACTTGAATTTTTGCATGTTGAATCTTCTGGATGTTAAGTTTGCTCATGAATGTTTGTGGATTTTTTGAGTGCATTTCCAATTTGATTGAGATTTTCTTCCCTGTTTGACCAATTGTGGACGTTTTATGAGTCATGATCTTATATGATTTGTGAAATTCTTGGTGTTTATTGGATGGACTTGAAATTTGGCATGTGTATTATAGACATCGTGAAGTTTGCCATGGCTTTGGTTTCATTCATTTATCATGTTTGGTTTCTGTTTTATGATTGCTTGAAGTTGATGCATGATTTGGTGCCTTGTATGAGCTTGTATGAACATGCCTTGCCTTATGGATTTTCTTTGACTTGCTTCCCTTGGTCCAAATGACTTAAAATTTGGTGTGTAGATCATGTTATGAATTCTGTTTGACCATGAATTGTTTGGTGATTTATTGAAATGTTTGTGAGTTGATTTGAATTGGATCTTTCTGTTTGGTCCTATGAGGTTCTAAATTGCATGCTTTGTACTCTTTGCCTCATGAAATGATGTTGATTGATGATATGAATGTGAGACCACTTGGATTTGCTTCTTATTTGATTGAAATTGATTTTGGATAAGTTTCATGTTCTGTTTTGGTTTATTGCTCCCATTTTGACCTTAGGCCAAGTCCTAGTGGTTTGTGCTCTCACATTTGAGCTTTGTTTCAGGTCAAAGAGCACAATTGCTTATGCTTGATGATGCTTACCCAATTGGAGTTGGTTTATAGCTTGTTTATGACTAACTTTGAGTTTGTTTTGTAGGCATTGAGACTTGTACCTAGGCCTTGTGGCTTGCACCTTTGTGCATTGATGCTTGTTATCTGTTTGTGTTGTGGACTTGTAATTTTCTGTTTGACTTGTGTTTGTCTGGTATACTGATTATGTTGGATTGATCTCAGGTACCTTAGTTGCTATAGTTCCCTTGTGAACTTGTGTTTGCTTTGCTTGCTAGCTTGAGCATTGAGGTATAATGATCTCTTCTCCATGTAGTATGGAAGACCTGGCCTGTTACTTGGCCAGGCACCTGTCTGAAGTCCTCCTTAAGAGGCAATGTTTGTGCTTGTTTATTTTTGTCCCCAAGCAGGAAAAGACCTTTGATAAGGCAATTGGCAGACACAAGAGATGTGCAATCCATCTCCTGCTATTCTGTTGAGTCGTCCCTTGGCTCACATCACATGTTGATGCCTTGTGGACATTAACCCCAAGATCTATGTTGAGTCAGTGTCATAAGTGTAGAAGGGTTCCCACTTTCTGGACTCACACTTCATTGTCTGAAGCTCTCCCGGGCCAGGGATAAGAGCTGTGAAGTCTCATCTTCACTCACCTTTCATCAGCTTCACCCTAACTCTCAATGTTAGGGTTAAGAGCTAACATCACCCTGATATAGTTGGCTTGCTCTTGCAGCCTAACCTTTGTTTGAGCCCCACTTGGTGTGTATATAGTGTGTGCTATCTGTGATTGTTTGCTTTGCTATTGCCTGTGCTTTAGGATAGCTTGCTCCCTGTGCAAGTTAGCTAGAAACCTTGACTTAGGGATGATTTTGCATGATAACATCTAGGCTCGAGTCGTAGTCTCCCTAGTTGTGTCTCCCTCTGTTATCTGGTTAGGCTAGTCATGTGTCCCTGCGTAGGGGAACTACGTCGCCCTGATCCTCATACCAGATGAGGTACGTAGGCAGGAGATTGAGTTGATCTCTCCGGGAAACCTTTCGTCTTTTTGTGTGTGTTCCTTTGTGTGTGTCAGGAGATGGATGTAAGCCCAGCGATTGGCATTCCGTATCCTCTTGTTGTGTGCTTGGAAGCTGATATAAGTCCAGCGATTGGCATTCGGGTTCCAGGGTGGGTGTGTTTGGTTCGAAAGCTGATATAAGTCCAGCGATTGGCATTCGGGTTCCATGTTTGCCCGTGTTTGTGTGGTTTTGTTTGGCGTGCGTGAGCCGAGCTACGGATGCTCTGATTCTTCTTCGTTCGAGAAGATACGTATGCATAGGATGCGACATCCTAGCGAGCATGTGTTTTTCCCAGTTCGAACTACTTCGACTCTGATGTCTATGCTTGATAGACTAAGTAGGCCCAAGATGCGATATCCTGCCGAGTCAGTCTCGTTTGTTTTCTTGTGTCTCTTTCAGCCAGTGTTTGTTTGTTTGAGCAGTGTTTTAGCAACCATTTTCCTTCCTATTGTGCGCGGATCCCGTCAAGTACGACGGATGCGTAGGGGTGCTAATACCTTCCCTTCGCATAACCGACTCCCGATCCCATTCTCTTTGGTCACGAGACCATGTTCTTTCCAGGTTTACTTCGAGCGTTTCCTTTCCCTCCTTTGGGATAAATAACGCACGATGGCGGCTCTGTTGTTCTGTTTTCCCGCCGGTTTTTCGCGTAATGCGACAACTGGCGACTCTGCTGGGGATTCTAAGAGAAGTTGACCTTCTGCTGGTCCATCTTCCCTATGCGAGTCTCTCCTAGCGCTCTCTAGGTTAGGGTTTTTGGTTGCTTTTGCTGTTTTATTTATTGCATTCATTATTTATTGTTTGCATTTATTGTTTGCATTTATGTTTGCATTTATGTTTGCATTCATTCATATTCATTGTTCATCTGGCTGGCTGGTTGTCTGTTTCTCTCTGTTGGGGTGGGAGTTACTTGAGGTAAAAGGCCCAATACCCAGGCCATGAGTGAAATCTAGGATACTTAGGAATAGAGTGAGTCATGGGAAGCGGGTGGTATTGCGCCACTTAGCGAAACATTGACATCACGAGCAGTTCAGACCCTGATGGGATATTATCGTTACATACTTCGGGTGTGTATATGATGGTATTCTGTGAAAGGTTATTTATGTTGCGTTTCTTTCGACCTTACCCTGGCCTAGATGACACCCGTGAGTGGGGAGGGGATGATCATTATTACAGGTACCGTTGGTGACTTGTGGTCCTGTTGGTGACTTTGGGTTCAGATGACAGTTTCTCAGTTGACTTTGGGTTTCAGATGAGTTGTGGTTCCGGGTTTAAACCGAAGCTTCGATCCTGTGTTCTGAGATGCAAAGCCAGCCAGTCTTGTCTGCATCATTTGCATCATAGCATGTTTATTTTCAAAAAATAAGCAAATAAAAAAAGAATTGAAAAAAAAAAATAAAAAAAGAAAAAAGAAAAAAAAAAGCTAATCTCTGCATGCATATCATTTCTCAGGTACATTCCAGAGTTTGTTCACTGATAGAGATGGCAACAGTCCCAGAGTCGAAGCGGAAGACTTGTTCCTACAGCTTTCACCGTGAGCCTTTGACGTCTCTGATTGAGTTGAGTAGCCTTATGACCAGTGGTAACCAGAAGGGGTTTGTTGACCAGTATGGAGATATTCTGACGCTGTTGAAGATGGTAGTCGATCCGGTGCCGTTGCAGACTCTTCTACAGTTCTACGACCCAGAGCTTCATTGTTTCACCTTTCAAGATTATCCGTTGGCGCCTACTCTTGAGGAGTATTCTATTCTGCTGAGTGTCCTGATCCGGTATCAGGTTCTTTTCTTGGATGTGCCTAAGGAAGTTGATTTCAGGGTCGTTGCTCGAGCTCTCCATTTGGGTATCAAAGAAGTCTGTGATAACTGGAAGCCCAGTGGGGATGTTGTAGGATTGCCTTTGAAGTTCTTGTTGAGGGTTGCAAGAGAGGAAGCAGAGAAGGGGAATTGGGAAGCTTTTCAGGCTCAGTTGGCCGTCATGATCTATGGGATTGTCTTGTTCCCGAGCATGCCCAATTTTGTTGACTACGTTGCAGTCTGTATCTTCATTGGAGGGAATCCAGTTCCTACTCTGTTAGCTGACACTTATTATGCTATTCACAGCAGGCATGGTAAGGGTGGAGCTATCAGATGCTGTCTACCTCTTTTGCTCAGATGGTTCACGTCTCTCCTGCCAGTCAGTGGACCTTTTGTGGATGCTCAGAGCACTCATAAGTGGACTCAGAGGGTTATGTCTCTTACCTCATATGATATCAGATGGCAATCTTACCGGATGGATGTGCGTGATGTCATTATGAGCTGCGAAGAGTTCCGGAATGTGCCACTTGTAGGGACTAAGGGTTGCATCAATTACAACCCGGTTCTTTCTCTTCGCCAGTTAGGGTTTGTGATGAAAGGAAGACCATTTGATGCTGAGATAGCTGAAAGTGTGTATTTTGAGAAGCAGAGTGACCCGGCTAGATTGGAGCAGATAGGAAGAGCTTGGAAGTCTATTGGTGTGAAGGATGGATATGTCTTAGGGAAGAAATTTGCCATTGCTATGCCTGATTACACTGATTGGGTTAAGAAGAGAGTGGAAACTTTGTTGCTACCCTATGATAGGATGGAGCCGTTGCAGGAGCAACCACCTTTGGTCCTTGCTGAGAGTGTGCCTGCCGAGCACTACAAGCAAGCCCTGATGGAGAATCGCCGGTTGAGAGAAAAGGAGCAAGATACCCAGATGGAGCTGTACAAGGCCAATGCTGATAGGTGGAAATTGGTTCATCAACTCAGAGGAGTGCAGGGAGAAGATGCTAGCAGATTGAGAAGCAAGAAGAGATCCTACGAGGAGGTGGAATCCATGTTAGATGCAGAACACCGGGAGTGCTTGAGGCTGCAGAGAGCTGAAGCCAGTTATCAGAAGAAGATCAGAGACTTGGAGAAGCAACTCAGAGACAAAGACATCCAGTTGAAGAAGGAAGTAGATTTGAGACAGGCATCAGAGAACCATCTTGGAGGAGAAGTTGTAGAGCTCAGAAGACAACTGAAGGAGAAGATCACCCCTCTACCAGAATGTTCAGAATGCGCCCTGTTGATAGACCAGTGCCAGTACCTGAAGACTCTCATTCCGGGAGACCGTTTGTCTTAGCTTGGATCTTTGATGTGTATGTTGAGAATCACCTCCAGGCTTGTTGGATGGGATTCATTGTTGTACTCCGTTTATTTGGATCTTTGTTGACTTCGTTGTATGATCCTATTGCTTTTATCTATAGATAAGGTTGTTGGTGTTTCATTTTGTTCTCGTTTATCTCGTATATGTTGTTCCCTTGTTGCTGCAGGTTGCCATCTTTTGAGGATGAATCAGGCTCTTTGAATGCCTGAGAAATGAACATATCATGTGCATCATACACATCATTAACATCATACTCATATCATTTTGCATAGTAGGTGTTCTTGTTCGTGACTTCTCACTTTGATTCCTGTGTCCAGGCAGGATAGCTGATCAAAGACCGCATCGCTACTCAACGAGACTGAATCATCAAAGGAACATGGATCAAGTGCAAGCTGAGTTAGCTGAGATGAGGGCTAACATGGCCCAGTTCATGCATATGATGCAAGGGGTTGCGCAAGGTCAAGAAGAAGTCCGAGCTCTAGTTCAGAGACAAGAAGCTGTAATTCCACTGGCCAACCAAGCTCTGCCAGAGGGAGGCCCGATCGATGAACCTGCTACTGCTGTTGTTCCCATCAACAACTATGTTGTAGGTGATGAGTTGAGAGGTATTCGAATCAACGGTCAACCTATTGCTCCAGATACCGCTAATGCCAGAGTAGTCCGTGCTCCGGCCCATAATCAGGCTCCGATTGTTGACAGACAAGAGGATATGTTCAGCTGCTCAGTGAAGACGAAGACGTTTTGGGAAGGGTTGATGAGAGGGATCGTAAAGCTGATGCCCTTGCTGAGAAGATCTGGGCTATGGAATGTCAGAATTCTCTCGGTTTTGATGTTACCATTATGGGGTTAGTGGAAGGCTTGAGAATCCCTTATAAATTCAAGGCGCCATCTTTTGATAAATACAACGGCACTTCTTGCCCTCGCACCCACGTGCAGGCCTATTATCGGAAAATCTCTGCCTACACGGATGATGAAAAGATGTGGATGTACTTTTTCCAAGATAGTCTATCTGGGGCTTCTTTGGACTGGTACATGGAATTGAAGAGAGATTCGATCCGATGCTGGAGGGATCTGGGAGAGGCCTTTTTGAGGCAATACAAGCATAACATGGACATGGCGCCTAGCCGGACTCAGCTGCAGAGTCTTTGTCAGAAATCCAATGAAAGCTTCAAGGAGTACGCCCAGAGGTGGCGTGAACTGGCTACGAGAGTTCAACCCCCTATGCTGGAGAGGGAGTTAACTGATATGTTTATTGGCACGCTACAAGGAGTATTCATGGACCGGATGGGGAGTTGCCCATTCGGTAGTTTCTCAGACGTGGTGATCTGTGGTGAGAGAACTGAAAGTTTGATCAAGGTTGGTAAGATCCAAGACAGGGGTTCATCATCTAAGAAACCTTTCTCTGGGGCACCTCGCCGAAGAGAGGGTGAAACCAATGCTGTACAACACCGAGGGAATGTGTACCGAGGAAGTGTGAACAGAAATCAGTATCGCCCGGTTGCTGCTGTAACCATTCCAACACCTCAACCTCGTCAACAACAACAACAAAGAGTTCAACAACCACAACAACAACAATAACAGCAACGTCCGTATCAGCCCAGACAAAGGATGCCTGATCGACGTTTTGATCCGCTACCCATGTCGTACGCCGAACTGCTTCCCGAACTACTCAGGTTAGGATTTGTTGAGTTGCGTACAATGGCTCCGCCAACAATATTGCCTCCTGGGTACGACGCCAGCGTTCGTTGTGACTTTCACTCCGGGGCACCAGGACATCATACTGAGAAATGTCGGGCTTTCCAGCACAAAGTCCAAGATTTGATCGATGCCAAGACGATCAACTTCGCTCAGATGCCTAACGTCGTGAACAATCCTATGCCTCAGCATGGTGGGCATAGAGTGAACAATATTGAAGGGGAAGAGGCTGAAGTTTTGGTTGTTAGTGTTGATGATGTTCAGACTTCTCTGCTGGTTGTAAAGGGTCGTTTGCTGAATGGGGGTGTCTACTCGGGCTGTGATGAGGGCTGTATTGGTTGTGCTGAAACTGATAATGGTTGTGACCAGTTGAGGACCGGTATCCAGGGTATGATGGATGAGGGTTGTCTGCAATTCAGTAGGGCTGTAAAAGATCGTGGGACAGTGTCAACTGTCACTATCTACTTTAAACCGTCTGAAGGACGGGGACAAAGGGTTGTTAGTACACCTGCAACAAGTGGTACCCCAGTTACCATTTCCGCTCCGGTAACCATCAGTGCTCCAACTACTATCGTGGCGTCTGGGAGAAGACCAGTTGAGAATAGTAGGGTTGTGCCATGGAAATATGATAATGCCTACCGCAGCAACAGAAGGGCTGATAATCAGACGAGGCCAGCAAATCAAGCGCCTGTGACGATCAGTGCACCAGTTAAAACTCCTGTGGTTGTGAGTCCCGTTGTGGACAACGTTGGTGGACCAGGAGGTTTTACTCGAAGTGGACGACTGTTTGCTCCTCAGCCGTTGAGAGATGCTAATGCTGAGGCTTCTGCCAAGTCAAAGGGAAAACAGGTTGTTGTTGACGAAGAACCGGCTCAGAAAGAGGTGTCTGAGGGTTCATTTGAAAAGGACGTGGAGGAGTTTATGAAGATCATAAAGAAGAGTGATTATAAGATCGTAGATCAACTTAATCAGACTCCGTCCAAGATTTCAATACTCTCTTTGCTGCTGTGCTCTGAGGCACATCGTAATGCCTTATTGAAGATGCTGAACATGGCTTACGTACCTCAGGAGATTTCCGTCAACCAACTGGAGGGTGTGATGGCCAATGTGAGCACTAGGCATGGTGTAGGATTCACTGACCTACACTTAACGCCTGAGGGTCGCAATCATAACAAAGCCTTGCATATCACTATGGAATGCAAGGGGGCAGTGTTGTCTCACGTATTGGTAGACACCGGGTCGTCGCTGAATGTGCTGCCTAAGCAGATTCTGAAGAAGATTGATGTTGAAGGGGTTGTGCTTACTCCTAGTGACCTGATCGTTCGTGCTTTCGACGGATCCAAGCGTTCTGTGTTTGGGGAAGTTACTTTGCCGGTGAAGATAGGTCCGGAGGTCTTCGACATTATCTTCTATGTTATGGACATCCAGCCCGCCTATAGTTGTTTGTTGGGGCGTCCGTGGATTCACGCAGCAGGGGCAGTCTCGTCGACTCTCCACCAAAAGCTCAAGTATGTCTGGAACGGTCAGATTGTGACCGTGTGTGGCGAAGAAGAGATTCTGGTGAGTCACCTATCCTCGTTCAAGTATGTCGAGGTGGATGGCGAGATCCATGAAACCTTATGCCAGGCATTTGAGAGTGTGGCTCTTGAGAAAGTGGCGTACGCTGATCAGAGGAAGCCAGATGCTTCGATTGCTTCGTACAAGCAGGCCAAAGAGGTTGTTAACTCCGGCAAAGCTGAAGGTTGGGGCAAGATGGTGGACTTGCCTGTCAAAGAAGACAAATTTGGCATTGGTTATGAGACTCTCCAAGCAGAGCAGAGTGTGCAGGCGGGTTCGAGTACCTTTACCAGCGCTGGACTGATGAATCATGGCGACGTCTTTGCAACTGGTAGTGAAGACTGTGACAGCGACTGTGATTTAGACAACTCGGTTCGCCCGTGTGCACCAGGGGAGTCTATCAACAACTGGACGGCTGAAGAAGTGGTCCAAGTTACTCTTCAGACAGAGTAATTTTCTTTTGTTTTTTCATTTTGCATGAAAACCCTACGCTCTGCCCAAGGCGTAGTGGTTCATTGTAGGGCCTCATCTTGTTTTAATGATTATCATTAATAAAGGACGTTTTGCAATCAAATTTTTGTGATCCCTGTCTTTCTATTTTTGTTTTCATTTTTTCAAAACAATAAAAATGGCAATGTTTTTGTTTTTTGTGACTTTCTTGAACTCTTTTTCTAAAACAAGGCATTAACATGCAGAAGTGATCCCACGGAATCCACTATGAACAATTCTGTTATGGCTCAGTATGATTTTGATATTCCCATCTACCAAGCTGAAGAGGAGAGTGAGGAAGGTTGTGAACTCCCCGCCGAATTGGTCAGATTGCTGAAGCAGGAGGAAAGGGTCATCCAACCTCATCAGGAGGAGTTGGAGATTGTTAATCTGGGTACTGAGGACGCCAGAAGAGAGATCAAGATTGGGGCTGCTTTAGAGGACTCTGTCAAGAGGAGGCTAATTGAGATGCTGAGAGAATATGTGGAGATATTCGCCTGGTCATACCAAGATATGCCTGGGTTGGATACAGACATTGTGGTGCATCGATTACCTCTAAGAGAAGAGTGTCCTTCGGTCAAGCAGAAGCTTCGCAGAACTAGTCCTGATATGGCTGTCAAGATCAAGGAAGAGGTTCAAAAGCAGTGGGATGCGGGTTTTCTGGCTGTTACAAGCTATCCCCCGTGGGTGGCCAACATCGTTCCTGTGCCGAAGAAGGATGGCAAAGTCAGAATGTGTGTCGATTACCGGGATTTGAACAGAGCGAGTCCGAAAGATGATTTCCCATTACCTCACATCGATGTATTGGTTGATAATACGGCTCAATCCTCAGTATTCTCTTTCATGGACGGTTTCTCGGGCTATAATCAGATTAAAATGGCGCCAGAGGACATGGAAAAGACGACATTCATTACGCCTTGGGGCACGTTCTGCTATAAGGTGATGCCGTTTGGGCTAAAGAATGCCGGTGCTACCTATCAGAGGGCTATGACGACTCTCTTTCATGACATGATGCACAAAGAGATTGAAGTGTACGTGGATGATATGATTGCGAAGTCGCAGACAGAAGAGGAGCACCTGGTTAATTTGCAGAAGCTGTTTGACCGGTTGAGAAAGTTCAAGCTGAGGCTGAATCCAAACAAGTGTACGTTTGGGGTGAGATCTGGGAAGCTGTTAGGCTTCATTGTCAGTGAGAAAGGGATTGAGGTTGATCCAGCAAAAGTCAAAGCTATTCAAGAGATGCCTGAACCGAAAACAGAAAAGCAAGTCCGTGGGTTTTTAGGGAGGTTGAACTACATTGCAAGGTTCATATCTCACCTAACTGCCACGTGTGAACCAATTTTCAAATTGCTAAGAAAGAATCAAGCAATCAGGTGGAATGATGATTGTCAGAAAGCTTTTGACAAGATAAAAGAGTATTTACAGAAACCTCCAATCCTGATCCCTCCAGTTCCAGGGAGACCTCTGATAATGTACCTGTCAGTGACCGAGAACTCGATGAGGTGTGTATTGGGACAGCATGACAAGTCTGGTCGAAAAGAGCATGCCATATACTACCTTAGCAAAAAGTTTACCGACTGTGAAATAAGATATTCACTGCTCGAGAAAACTTGCTGTGCTTTGGCGTGGGCTACTCGCCGACTGAGGCAGTATATGTTGAACCATACTACCTTATTGATTTCTAAGATGGATCCAGTGAAGTACATCTTTGAGAAACCGGATCTCACCGCGCGCGTTGCTCGATGGCAGATGATTCTAACAGAATATGATATTCAGTACACATCGCAGAAGGCCGTTAAAGATAGTATTCTGTCAGACTACCTTGCTGAGCAACCGCTTGAGGATTATCAGCCTATGATGTTTGAATTCCCTGATGAAGACATCATGTATCTTAAGATGAAAGATTGCGAAGAGCCTCTTGTCGAGGAAGGACCGGATCCGGATGACAAGTGGACACTGATGTTTGATGGGGCTGTGAATATGAATGGCAACGGTGTTGGGGAAGTATTGATTAATCCCAAAGGTGCACATATACCTTTCTCTGCTAGGCTGACTTTTGACGTCACTAACAATGAAGCTGAGTATGAGGCTTGTATCATGGGGATAGAAGAAGCCATTGATCTGAGGATCAAAACGCTTGACATTTTTGGAGATTCCGCTCTAGTGATCAACCAGGTCAACGGAGATTGGAATACGAATCAGCCACATTTGATTCCTTATAGAGATTACACCAGAAGAATATTGACGTTCTTCAAGAAGGTGAAGCTGTATCATGTCCCTCGGGATGAGAATCAGATGGCTGATGCTTTGGCTACTTTGTCTTCTATGATCAAAGTTCATTGGTGGAATCATGTGCCACATGTTGCGGTGAATCGACTCGAGAGGCCTGCGTATGTGTTTGCAGCCGAGTCTGTTGTGATTGATGAGAAACTGTGGTATTATGACATCAAGAACTTCCTCAAAAGCCAGGAGTATCCTGAAGGTGCGTCAAAGAATGATAAGAAAACCCTGAGAAGGCTAGCTCGAAGCTTTTATTTGAAACAGGATGATGTGCTGTATAAGAGGAATTTTGACATGGTCTTGCTCAGATGCGTGGATAGACACGAAGCAGACATGTTGATGCAAGAAGTGCACGAGGGTTCGTTTGGTACCCATGCCGGTGGTCATGCAATGTCGAAGAAATTGGTGAGAGCCGGTTATTACTGGATGACTATGGAATCCGATTGTTTCAAGTACGCTCGGAAGTGCCATAAGTGTCAAATTTATGCTGATAAGGTGCATGTACCACCAAGCCCTCTGAATGTCATGAACTCGCCTTGGCCGTTTGCCATGTGGGGCATTGATATGATTGGGAAGATTGAGTCTACTGCTTCGAATGGACATCGCTTCATCCTGGTTGCGATTGATTACTTCACCAAGTGGGTGGAAGCAGCTTCCTATGCTAATGTTACCAAACAAGTGGTTGCCCGGTTCATCAAGAAAGAAATCATCTGTCGTTATGGAGTTCCCGAGAGAATCATCACTGACAATGGTTCGAATCTCAATAACAAGATGATGAAAGAACTTTGCAAAGATTTCAAGATTGAACATCACAATTCTTCTCCTTACAGACCAAAGATGAATGGTGCTGTAGAGGCGGCAAATAAAAACATCAAGAAGATTGTGCAGAAGATGGTCGTGACGTACAAAGATTGGCATGAGATGTTGCCTTTCGCTTTGCATGGGTACCGTACCTCAGTACGTACGTCGACCGGGGCAACCCCGTACTCCCTTGTGTATGGTATGGAAGCAGTCCTACCAGTTGAAGTGGAGATACCTTCTCTGAGGGTTTTGTTGGATGTCAAGCTGGACGAAGCCGAGTGGATTCGGACAAGGTTTAATGAGTTAAGCCTTATCGAAGAGAGACGGTTAGCAGTTGTATGCCATGGGCAGTTGTATCAGAGAAGGATGAAGCGAGCCTTTGATCAGAAAGTGCATCCTCGGAGCTATTAAACTGGTGATCTAGTTTTGAAGAGGATCCTTCCTCCCGGTACAGATAACAGGGGCAAGTGGACTCCTAATTACGAAGGTCCATATGTTGTGAAGAAGGTCTTCTCCGGTGGAGCCTTGATGCTTACAACTATGGATGGTGAAGATTTTCCGTCCCCTGTTAACTCAGATGTAGTCAAAAAATACTTCGCATAAATTGACCCGCTGGACAAAAAGAACAAAAGAGTCCAGGCAAAAAAGGGCATCCCGGCGAACCAAAAAACAGAAAGAAAAGGTTTGGGCAAAAATTTGGGATAAAAATGAAAAGAATTTGTACACCCGGTAAGTCGAAAACCCGCAAGGGCGGCTTAGGCAAAAATGGGTATCCCGGTAGATTGAAAACCCGAAAGGGCGATCCAGGCAAAAGAGGGATTAGAGCGAAGACTACAGTCTGAGTTATCTGTACTTCATCGTCTGCCATCTCGAAAGATGTGATCGGTCCAGTCATTCTTCTCAGAAAGCAAGGAAGTTGGGAGAAAAAAACTGATGATCTGTGAGTTATAACAGAGTTGGGAAATAATGGATGCCGTGTTCACGTTGCCATTAGGATAGTTTATTTTCCTTCTGTGCGCAATTACCTCTTTCTAGGAATTGCTTCCCAATGTATTTGCCTTTTCAGGCACATTTTCAATCAATAAAAGTCGTTATTCAGATAAATAGCTCTTTTATTTTTATTTTTACTGTTTTGTTTGCAAAAACGTCCGAATTTTTGATAAGCATTGCATATAAGAACATGAAGGCTAAACAATAACGTGCAAAAAGATAAAACATTTGAAAATCATTTTGAATGTCGAGGACACTTGAGCGTATCTTGTCCATGTATCCCCTGGGGGCATTTTGTTGTGCTGTTTTGCAGATTGGCATCTGTGAGGACGTTTCCCCAGCAGAAATTTCCCTAAGCAAGTATGGAAGCTATCAGAGCTATGTTCCCCTGCGGAGACATCTGTGGATAGGCTATTCTATTCCCCAGCAGGTCTAAGGATTTCCCATACCCAGCGGAGGTGTTTAGTAGTTTATTCCCCAGCAGTTTGGTTGGAAGTATCATCATCCCCAGCATGGTTGTGAGCGCCTGTCCTCAGCAGGGTTGTGGATGTATATCTCCAGCATGGAGTCTGATATTACTCTCCCCACCAGAGTTTTGCTCTTCCTTAGCAGAGTGGTGTGTTATCCCCAACAGTGTCACTTTCCCTAGCACTCGAGCAGAGATTGGTGTTGATGATTTTCCTCAGCGAATCCCCGAGTGGGGCGGGTTCAATGAAATTTATATCCAGCAGTTATCCTATCTGTGGACTGGATGGGTCGTCCCCAGCGGAGTAGCATTTATTTCCCAAAGCAGAGTTTTTCCTACTTGTGGATTGGTTGGCTCTCCCCAGTGAAGTCACCAGGTTGTCCCTAGCGAGTTGCTTTGTTTACTCCCCAACGAGTTGCTTTGTTTACTCCTCAGCGCAGTCGCCTTGGTTCGTCCCCAGCGAGTTGTTTTGGTTGTTCCCCGAGCTGAGTCCCCGAGTGGATTGGGTCCTATGAAGGATGTCCCCAGCGGAGTTTACCTTTCCCCAGCAGCAGTGCTATTCTCCAGCATGAGTGAGAAGTCGGTGCTCTCCCCGCAGAGCATTCCTCAAGCAGGGTCTCCCCGCAGAGTTGGAGTATCTGATCAGTTTTGGCTCCCCAGCCGGAGTTTTTTCATCATTTTTGCATTTTGCATATAGTGATCATGGCATCCTCAAATGCGTAGCATTTCCATTCAATATGGAGCATTACGCCATAGAAAATTCAAACATATGCATTCATGTGTTAACCTAACCAGACCGTATCCCCGGCAGAGGCGGATCATTTGTTCAACATCGGTACAGCACGTTTGCTACAGTTGCTCCTGATGGTATTCAGGATTGATATTCCCCAGAGAGGTTTATTTCCTCACCCGTCCGAGAACGGAAAGCTTGTTTCTCCCAGGTAAGATTCCCAGCAAGTGGTTAGCCTTGCCTTGATGTTTTGAAGATGTCATTCTTGTGATACCGGTAAGTGTCATGTCAGCACCCGCGTGTGTTCTTTCTTTGGTGTCGGTAAATACCATCCTTTCGGTGTCGGTAAACATCAGGTCTCACCCCAGTCATCGGTAAATGTCTGGTCGCCTTTGTTTGATGTCGGTAAACATCATCTTTCGATGTCGGTAAACGTCGAGTTTGTTCCCCAGTCATCGGTAAATGTCTGATATATCCTCAGCTAGAGATCCCCAGTAGAGTCGTCGGTAAACGTCCTGTCTGGTTTCCAGTTGCAAGTATTTGTTTTTCCTTCCCCAGTGAAGTGTTCACTTCTCCGTTGGTGTTGATAAATGTCGAGCCTCTCCCTTTCGTCCGTTGACGTCTGGTCGAGTATTCCCCCCAGTCATCAGTAAATGTCTGGTCGTTTTTGGATGTCGGTAAACATCATCTTTCGATGTCGGTAAACATCGAGTCTCATCCCAGTCATCGGTAAATGTCTGGTCGTGTGTATCCCCAGGAGTCGTCGGTAAACGTCTTGTATGGTTTCCAATTGCAAAGATCTTTTTCCTCCCCGGGTGGAGACGCCATCGGTAAATGGCCCCGTTTGCTTCGATATCGGTAAATATCGAATGCCCAGTTTAGCCGCCATCGGTAAATGGCCCCGTTTGCTTCGATATCGGTAAATATCAGATCCCCAGTTGGAGCAGCCATCGGTAAATGGTCTTGCTGAAGTTGATATCGGTAAATATCAAGTTGCTTTGAAGCCACCATCGGTAAATGGTCTTGCTTCCTTTTATTATCAAGATGTTTCCCAGCAGCCATCGGTAAATGGTCTCGCTGAAGTTGATATCGGTAAATATCAAGTTTCCAGTATTTAGCCATTAGTAAATGGTTTTGCTTTCCTGAAGTTATCGTGCAGCCGTCATCGGTAAATGACTTGGCTTTTCTTGTATCATACCCCGCAGAGTGCAAATTTCTACGGTTCTTCGGTATTCAATCCCTGTTTACCCTGAAAGTCTGACAGCCATTGCTCTCATCCATTCGGGTTCCCAATTGATTGAATACGGGCAGCTGTAGCACCTCAAATTTGCACCTCCCATTTTGTACATACATTTTCATGACTAGGTCATTAACATTACATTGTCCACTGCATAGCATTGCATTGTCCTTTGCCCAAGTGCAAGCCATCAGACAAGATTAGGTCAACTGGTTAGGAGGATCAGTCAAACAAGCAAGCAAGTGCATTTCTCAAGGAAGAAAAGCCCTAGGGTTGGTTCAACATGTTCACATGACCTAGGGGTCCTTTTGAAGTGGTTTGGTCAAAGATTGGGTGCTCAGAAGTCATCAGTCATTGTTCAATCCACCTGAAACCCTAGAAAGTCAACTGTGGTCAACTGTGCCTGAAATCAAGGATTTGAAGGTAGGAGATGGTTTGAAAGGCCTCATTCATGTCCATACAAGTCTCATTTGACATTTCAAAGATCAAGATTGAAGAATTTGAGGTCAGATGAAAAGTTTCCAAAAATAGTAAGTGACTTGTAATTGGAAATTGCCAAAAATAGAAAGGTTTTCTCCTCAAATTTACATCATCATACAAGCTTCAAATGAAATTTTGTCCAACATGAAAGTTGAAGATCTTGTTCTCCCATTTCCAAAAAGTCCAAGAACATCCATTTCTCATTTGTGGTTGGCAAAATATGATCAAATCATTGTCATTGGATTTTGAACTTCAAAGTTGGATAACTTTCACACCATTTGGCCAAATTGAGTGGGGTTTTTTTGCTACATTCTCCTTTTGACATGCTCTATCCAAATCATTCATTACATTTCATCAAATCTCATCACAAAATTATTTGATTTTTCACTTGACCTTTTGGATGGAATTTTCAAATCTTAAAATAATGCATTCTTTACACTTGGCAACATTTCCATTGGATTACAAACAGAGTTTTAAGTGGATTTAGGCCCAATTTCGTGTACTATAGCATGCACCCCATGCACATGAGGGTGAATTCCCAATTGGCCATAACACTTGCATTCATTAATTTTTTTGGCTTGGCTTAATGTTGATTAGCAAAGATCATTAACAGATGGTATATATGCATAATCAAAACAGAAAACACATTAACATTCCATTTTCTACTCAGATCTAAATCGAATTCCATTCTTGCTCTCAAACTTTTTCTCCACTTTTCTGCAAATTCCTTCACAAACCTTGCTTGATTTTTGTTGGTTCCATCATCCACAAGCATTTTTGAAGGTTTTGGAAGCAAGCATTCAAGGTTTTCGTGCCTCTTTTGGAACTGTTACATCAAGCTCCATCAATGGCAGCTGCTGATTTGAGCTATATCCAAGACCTTTGAGCCACGATCCGTCATCCTTTCATCAACTTAAGCATCAAAGAGTTGCTGTTTCAGCTTTACAAGTCCTGGAAACCTCCAATCCATTTCTGCTCTTCAAATCAGGTTGGAATTCGAATCTTGCAAATGTTGAAATGTTGATATGCTTATCATAGATCTTGCCATGCTGATTGTACTGCACTTTGAATCGTGGATTTTCATTGAGTATTAAGAGAGATATGATGAATTTAAGTTTGGTTGTTGAAACTTATTTTGCTCGATCCGGATTTATTAGCATGAATTAGGTTAAACCAATGTTGGATTGTTGTTGTGCTTGAGAAGATGAATCTATTGATGTATTGCTTGTAATTTCTGTGAAAAAGTTCATCCTGATGATGAACACGATGAATGTCACGTGAAACCCTAATAATGTTGTTTCCAGATCGCGCTAGATCTTCAGCCTCGTTGCTTTGCATGTTTTCCGTGTTTATACGCCATGCCACCAACCACAACGTGACACCTCATTTAGTGAAACGCGGCGTTTCACTAAGTGGGGCCCCATTTTAAATTGAAACACGGTTCGATACTGGGCTCATGCACTTCTCCTTTTGGTTTTAGCATTTAATTTCATTTCACTTATCATGTTCATCTTGCCTTGTTTCACTTTTTTTATTTTTTCTTATCAATAGAAAATTCATACCTTCTTGTTGGTTTGTCCAATTGATGTGAGGTTTTTTCCATGATGATCCTTCCCATGTCTAGTATTTTTTGATGATTTTTATGGAAATTGTGCACGTGTGGATTTCTGTTTTGGCTAGGGTTTATGTGAACATGTCATTTGTTGCACCTTGCTTGCCATTTTGGTCATGAAATGATAATGCTTAATTGGAAATTCTTGAAACTTTGCATGCTTAATCTAGAGACCGTGAGGAGAATTTTGCTATATAGTTTGTGATTTTTGCATTCCTGGTTTGTGAGATATGACATGATCATTGGAGGTGTGACAATTTGTGTCACACCATTTCTTTCTTGACTTCATGATTTTTGTTACCATGCCATATGAACTCAAAATGACTTGCATTTTTGCATGTTGAATCTTCTGGATGTTAAGTTTGCCCATGAATTTTTGTGGAATTGTTTAGTGCATTTCCAATTTGATTGAGATTTTCTTCCCTGTTTGACCAATTGTGGACTTTTTATGAGTCATGATCTTATATGATTTGTGAAATTCTTGGTGTTTATTGGATGGACTTGAACTTTGGCATGTGTATTATAGACATCTTGAAGTTTGCCATGGCTTTGGTGTCATTCATTTATCATGTTTGGTTTCTGTTTTATGATTGCTTGAAGTTGATGCATGATTTGGTGCCTTGTATGAGCTTGTATGAACATGCCTTGCCTTATGGATTTTCTTTGACTTGCTTCCCTTGTTCCAAATGACTTAAACTTTGGTGTGTAGATCATGTTATAAATGCTGTTTGACCATGAATTTTTTGGTGATTTATTGAAATGTTTGTGAGTTGATTTGAATTGGATCTTTCTGTTTGGTCCTATGAGGTTCTAAATTGCATGCTTTGTACTCTTTGCCTCATGAAATGATGTTGATTGATGATATGAATGTGAGACCACTTGGATTTGCTTCTTATTTGATTGAAATTGATTTTGGATAAGTTTCATGTTCTGTTTTGGTTTATTGCTCCCATTTTGACCTTAGGCCAAGTCCTAGTGGTTTGTGCTCTCACATTTGAGCTTTGTTTCAGGTCAAAGAGCACAATTGCTTATGCTTGATGATGCTTACCCAATTGGAGTTGGTTTATAGCTTGTTTATGACTAACTTTGAGTTTGTTTTGTAGGCATTGAGACTTGTACCTAGGCCTTGTGGCTTGCACCTTTGTGCATTGATGCTTGTTATCTGTTTGTGTTGTGGACTTGTAATTTTCTGTTTGACTTGTGTTTGTCTGGTATACTGATTATGTTGGATTGATCTCAGGTACCTTAGTTGCTATAGTTCCCTTGTGAACTTGTGTTTGCTTTGCTTGCTAGCTTGAGCATTGAGGTATAATGATCTCTTCTCCATGTAGTCTGGAAGACCTGGCCTGTTACTTGGCCAGGCACCTGTCTGAAGTCCTCCTTAAGAGGCAATGTTTGTGCTTGTTTATTTTTGTCCCCAAGCAGGAAAAGACCTTTGATAAGGCAATTGGCAGACACAAGAGATGTGCAATCCATCTCCTGCTATTCTGTTGAGTCGTCCCTTGGCTCACATCACATGTTGGTGCCTTGTGGACATTAACCCCAAGATCTATGTTGAGTCAGTGTCATAAGTGTAGAAGGGTTCCCACTTTCTGGACCCACACTTCATTGTCTGAAGCTCTCCCAGGCCAGGGATAAGAGCTGTGAAGTCTCATCTTCACTCACCTTTCATCAGCTTCACCCTAACTCTCAATGTTAGGGTTAAGAGCTAACATCACCCTGATACAGTTGGCTTGCTCTTGCAGCCTAACCTTTGTTTGAGCCCCACTTGGTGTGTATATAGTGTGTGCTATCTGTGATTGTTTGCTTTGCTATTGCCTGTGCTTTAGGATAGCTTGCTCCCTGTGCAAGTTAGCTAGAAACCTTGACTTAGGGATGATTTTGCATGATAACATCTAGGCTCGAGTCGTAGTCTCCCTAGTTGTGTCTCCCTCTGTTATCTGGTTAGGCTAGTCCTGTGTCCCTGCGTAGGGGAACTACGTTGCCCTGATCCTCATACCAGATGAGGTACGTAGGCAGGAGATTGAGCTGATCTCTCCGGGCAACCTTTCGTCTTTTTGTGTGTGTTCCTTTGTGTGTGTCAGGAGATGGATGTAAGCCCAGCGATTGGCATTCCGTATCCTCTTGTTGTGTGCTTGGAAGCTGATATAAGTCCAGCGATTGGCATTCGGGTTCCAGGGTGGGTGTCTTTGGTTCGGAAGCTGATATAAGTCCAGCGATTGGCATTCGGGTTCCATGTTTGCCCGTGTTTGTGTGGTTTTGTTTGGCGTGCGTGAGCCGAGCTACGGATGCTCTGATTCTTCTTCGTCCGAGAAGATACGTATGCATAGGATGCGACATCCTAGCGAGCATGTGTTTTTCCCAGTTCGAACTACTTCGACTCTGATGTTTATGCTTGATAGACTAAGTAGGCCCAGGATGCGATATCCTGCCGAGTCAGTCTCGTTTGTTTTCTTGTGTCTCTTTCAGCCAGTGTTTGTTTGTTTGAGCAGTGTTTTAGCAACCATTTTCCTTCCTATTGTGCGTGGATCCCGTCAAGTACGACGGATGCGTAGGGGTGCTAATACCTTCCCTTCGCATAACCGACTCCCGATCCCATTCTCTTTGGTCCCGAGACCATGTTCTTTCCAGGTTTACTTCGAGCGTTTCCTTTCCCTCCTTTGGGATAAATAACGCACGGTGGCGGCTCTGTTGTTCTGTTTTCCCGCCGGTTTTTCGCGTAATGCGACACATGCCAACTGAATCTAAACCAACTAATAATTATATTAGTATAGATCAATTACAATTGGGTAAATCGAGATAGATCGATACAGGGTGTGAAACCGGTGGCATATATGACAAAATTGATCGTCGTCGTTAGTGTTATTTTATATATATATATATATATATATATATATATATATATATATATATATATATATATATATATATATATAATATATATATATATATATATATATATATATATATATATATATATATATATATATATATATATATATATATATATATATATTATTGTTTTAATTTAAAAAAGTTACACTAAGGTGCCAAATGAATTAAACATTAGACACAATCGTCAATTGGATTGGTTAGATCATGTGGAGTCGCCAATTCAATCGACAATATCTCTTGATTTTTAAATGCGTTATTAGATTATTTTTTTTAAAAACATGCTTATTTCAAATAAATAAAAACTCATTTTCCTCTGTTACTTCATTTCTAACACACCATCCATTTCTTCTTCCAATAAAACTCATCATATTACATGTTTATATGTACATGTATAACAAGGATTTCAACATCATGAACACAACCATAACAAATCATGCAATCACAACAATCATGAAGAGCATATCAAACACATGTTCATAAAAACAACAACATCAAGAGAAATATTCATCACATAGCATGGATTATTCATGATTTATCTATGATTCTACAACCCTAATCTTCTAGAACCTAGGGTTTCTAACTAGAACCCACCTCAAGAAATTGAAGAGGAGAAGTTGTGGAAGATGAGATGAGGATGAAGATGATGGTGTTGGTTCCAAGTTTCCTTCTTCTTCTTCTTCTTCTCCACTAGCTTTGCTTTCCTCTCTTCTCTTGAGCTTCCTCTTTCTTTCTATGCTTTCCTTTCTCTCTACTTATCCTTTTTGATACATAGAAAACAAATGGCATATGATAAGTGGTATAAGGAACAAACATGTGGTGGTGAGTGGGTCAAAGGTCATATACAAGTGGCCATGCGTATTTGTGTGGTTAGAAAGTGGGTGGAGTGGTAGAAACAAATATCTCAAGTGGCACTAACTTGTAATATTTGTTCTACTTGAGCTGTTGACCCATTATTATTGTTACCAAAATGTCCCAATTAATAAAAGGTCAGTTCCCAATAATATTAATTAAGTCAACCTGGACTCACTATTTGCTCTATTTATCCCAATTGGCAACTTTTAGAGCACATAGGAACTCAGTTGACCTCAATTAATAGAAATTTAGGCTTTTAAGGAAATACGGGGTATTACAATTGTACTTACCTTCACTAACGGGTCCTTGCTAACAAGAGGAAAAATGTCTTGACATATTATTTCAGAGCTTAATTTATGATGATCATGTACAAAGACTAGTGGTGGTGCAATTGTGAGGTAGATCCATAAAACTTATCTTTCATGAATCACTTCTTTTCCTGTAAGATGCTGTCAGCCGAAACATGCGAAGCTCATTACAACAAAGAATGACATACCTTCTAGCATTAGTGTTAGATAATAACCTGAGAGGATAAGGTATTTTACTTACATGTCTTAAAAGTTATTATAACGGTATAATATTAGATGAAAATTCTACCGAAGAAAAGAAAATAATTAAAATCAGATGTTATATTATGTTATTAATTGGTTCATTATTATTTTCCGAAGGTAATGGTTCTAGTGTACATGTTATGTATTTACCCTTATTAAGAAACATAGATAAAATAGGAACATATAGTTGGAATTTGACTTGTTTGTCCTATCTTTATAACTCTTTATGTAAAAATGCAAAGAAAGACACATCTACATTTTATAGATGCACCGTTTTGCTCCAAGCACGGGGTGGTCTAGACTTATGTGCTTATCACCTGTCAACAACAACAACGTCACACTCCTTACGTAAAAAAAGTAAGTTAATAACATTATTTTAAATTATTTACTTTACCCATTATTAGTTCTAAATAATTTTATTTTTCGGTTTAGATGGTCGGCTCGTGGGATGACTTACAAAATATGTCCTAGACACTACATCACGGTCTATCAAAATATCTTGGATCACCTAACACCATACAATATATTACCACTAAAAGAATCATTTCATAATAAATTATTTTTAATATTACCCATTTACTAATCTAATTTGTTATTCCTCTATAATTTATTTGGAGACCATATCTAGGTCCGAAAGATCATCATGAAATCAACACAGACGATGCAACAATTTGGATTGCATGTACACCGATCATCAGGTTCACCACTGTGGAGATGCACCATAGTGATCGTATGAAACTGCAGTTCGACATGCATCAACAAATCTCAAATCCCTCGACCTCCCTCGAACAATTGCATCAATGTAAAGTTAATGAACAATGGACCTTTGAAGAGTCGAAAGACTTTGCTAAAGCTGAGTATAGTATATGGAGGCACCATCGTCAACAAGTCTTAACCGACGTTGGCATGCCAACTAATCAAAACCAACTAATAATTATATTAGTATAGATCAATTACAATTGGGTAAATCGAGATAGATCGATACAGGGTGTGAAACCGGTGGCATATATGACAAAATTGATCGTCGTCGTTAGTGTTATTTTATATATATATATATATATATATATATATATATATATATATATATATATATATATATATATATATATATATATATATATATATTATTGTTTTAATTTAAAAAAGTTACAATAAGGTGTCAAATGAATTAAACATTAGACACAATCGTCAATTGGACTGGTTAGATCATGTGGAGTCGCCAATTCAATCGACAATATCCCTTGATTTTTAAATGCGTTATTAGATTATTTTTTTAAAAACATGCTTATTTCAAATAAATAAAAAATTAGAACATGTTATAGATAAGGTTAGATTTTTATTTTAGACCAAATTAATCCACTTTTGAAAATATAGCAGATTATAATTTCATTGGAAAGGTAGTACTAGTAGTAGTAATAAATTTCATTGATGACATGAAAGCATAGCAATAAAGGCAACCACTTTTACAAAGAGTTGATGATGGAGCTCCATCAAAGAGAGATAACAAAGAGATTGGAGGGGCCACATCTTCTTTTTCTTCTTCATTACAGTAGTATGTTGCAAAGAAGCACGGTACCATTTTGCCGCAATTTTTTTGGTACCTCATGTTTCACTAATAACAGATGAAATCGGATTCAACATATCTCTAATTTGATTTTAATATTTCAATTGTCAACTTTCTAAAGTTCTCGTTTTGACTCGCCATGCACACACCTTGGTTCCTACTGCATCACCCTAATATCACTGTAATATGAGTACTTCAACTTTATTTTGTGCACTTTTTGTAGTTTGTAAGACGCATCTTTTTTTTTTAGTGTTTGAGATTGTTGTGACACCAAAATCTATTTCGAAGATCAGTTGAAATTCACTATGAAGGTAACTTCATAACTAAGTCTGACATTAAAAATTGACATCGGCCTAAATGTTAAAAAAAATAGTATAGAGAAAAATAAAAAAAATATAATAAAAACACAACGATATAACAGGAAAATTTTAAAATTTAAGAAAAAACATAGTGTTGTTAAATGGCAATCAAATAACTGTTATTAGTTGATCCGGTTAAGGTAACTAGAAGGTGGTTAGTTAGTAGTTATTTGGGTCGGTTATTTGGATTACAAGTCACACAACATTTGTATATAAGTGATGTGTTGAGTTTCATTTAAACTAACTTCTCACACATGTCATATACATCTTCTCCCATATCTTGCATACTCTCTCTTTCTCTTCACTAAGTGCAGTTGCACTGAAAAATTGGTCTCCAGAGCTCCTGGTTTCGAATGACATTTTGCACCTTTAGGGCAATGATTCTTGGTTGGTTTATCAACGATGAATGGAAGTAATGACATTCTACATTCCCTTCTTGTTTTTTATGGCAAGAATTGAGATCATTTGAGCAAACAAATGAAGTCTTTGTTTGGCTTTCAAGAAACCCTTGAGGTAGTCACTAATGGTGTAGCGGGAGCTTGCAGTGAATGCAACTGAAGCTCAATGCACTTCTCACAAAGATGTCAAGAAAAAAGATTTCAAGGCATTTTATTGCATCCAATCTGCAGTTAATGGTGAAAATTTTGATTGAATCGCTCATGTTGAATCTGCAAAAGAAACATGGGATGTTCTTGTCAAGTATTATGAAGGATGTGAGAAGGTTAAAAGTGTGAAATTACAATTTTTACGCGGATAATATGAATTACTGCAGATGGGAGACACGGAGAAAGTTGCAGCATATGTGTCCAAGGTACAAAATCTTGTGCACTTGATGAAAGGGTGCACTAAAACCATGACAGATAGAACAGTCATTGAGAAGGTGATGAGAACTTGGACTTCTCATTTTTATCATGTTATCGTGGAAATTTAAGAGGCTAGTGATTTGTCCACTATGAAGTTGGAGGATCTCGTAGGTTCCTTAGAAGCACATGAGATGATAATTGTAGAAAGAAAAGGAGTTCAAGAAGTCATTCAGGCACTGCAAGCTCAGAACTGAAAATGGCTAGGTGGAAGTGGAAAATTCAAAGGGTGTTTTGACAAAAATAATACCAAGAAGGGTCCATGGTCTCACAAACAAAAACAATAAAATGATGATAAAAGAAATCTTCTAAAAGATGAGGTATTTCTCATCATAAAGAAAAGGTTCATAAGAAGACAATTCAATGTTTTAATTGTGAGAAATGCGGTCACATGGCCAAAGATTATTGGTACAACAAAGAAAAATGAGTTTCCAAAAGTAAAGATGGAAATGAGGAAAATATAGCACATGAAGATTCAGATGGTTCTTAAACTATGATGTTAATGGTTGCAGTTTCAGATGAAGTTTCAGATTCCAAGACCTGGTTCTTATACACAAGTTTCTCAAATTATATGACAGTACATGAGTTTCTCAAATTATATGACAGTACATGATTCTGGTTGGCTATCACAAAATGGGTGCTTATATATTGTTTAATCCAATCAGTGAGAAGATTATAATCAGTAGATACATTATTAGTGATGAAAATGAAGCATGAAATTGGACATCAAATAGCACATGTAGTAAACCTTTGTTAAACTCAGGGTTGGAGGAAGAGTAAGAAAAAGAAGAAGATGTTATACCAGTTGACTTGTATGAAGATGTACCTGTGGTCATTCAGAGGCCTCAAAAAACAAGGACACTACCAGAAAGATTAGAAGATTGTGAGATAATTGCTGACAATAAGGTTACAGAAGATGTATATCTTATTCATTTTTCCTTACTAGTTGATTTAGAACCTATCAACCATAATGAAACCTTGAAGAGTGGAGCATGGAATAATGCTATGGTTGAAAAGTTGACAACAATGTAAAGGAATCATACATGACAACTTGTCAAGTTACTAGCCAACACAAAAGAAATTGAGGTAAAATGGATCTATACTCTACAACATAACCTTGAAGGCTCAATAGCTAAGCATAGGGCCGACCCTGTACAAGTGCAGCATGTGCTGCAGCGTAGGGCCCCAAATATTAGAGGGGCCCAAAATTTAAAATTATGAATTTTTTTTCATAAATATTAATAAAAGTAAATAAAATATTATTAAAAAAACTCAATAATTGAAAGAAATGTTATGATAAAAATTTAATACATACAAAAATTAAGATTGATAAAACTCAAAATAATTATAATAAAATTTATTTTTAATTAATATATAATTATATTTTTGATATATTTTTTTAAATTATTATAATTGTATTTTTTTATAAAAAAGTGGACTCATTTTTGTAATTAGAACGGGACCTCCGATATGATTGGGCCGGCCCTGGCTAAGCATAAATCCATGTTAGTAGCAAGATGATTTATGCATAAAGCATGTATTGACTACTCAAAAGTGTATGCCTCAATTGCTAGATTGGAAAGAATTAGGTTGGTAGTATCCTTGGCCTGCAAGAAACGCTGGTTGACATACTATCTTGATGTGAAATCTGCATTTCTCAATAGACCATTAGATGAAGAGGTGTATGTCACACAACCTCTATATTTTGTGAAGGAAGGGAAAGAAAATATGGTGTATAGATTTCACAAAGCCCTATATGGCCTCAAACATGCATCAAGGGCATGTAACAAGAAAATTGACTAATACTTGATGGAATTGGGTTTTATCAAATATAGATCTAAATATGGTTTATACGTGCAGTCCAAAGGAGGTGAAATAACAATCATTTGTCTGTATGTTAATGATTTATTGGTCACATGAAACAATATCAAAGATCTGGACAAGTTCAAGCAGTTGATGATGAAGGAATTTGAAATGTCATATTTAGGAGATCTATCATATTTCTTAGGCATGTAGTTTTTAAGAATTTGAATATGTATGATTATGCATCAAAGGAAGTATGTTAAAGAAGTTATTAAGAGATTCAACATGCTTGAATCTAGTCCTACAACTTCACCTATTAAAGCAAACTTGAAACTTGAGAAGAACGGAGATGAGGGAAAAGTCAATGTAACCTTGCAACCCTATTTAAGCAGATAGTAGGCTTATTGAGATACATATCCAATAGCAGACATGCCATAGGCTTTGTAGTTGGATTGATAAGAAGATACATGGATGATCCAAAGGTATCACACATGAAAGTTGCAAGGAGAATTTTGAGGTACCTAAATGGAACCATCAGTTATCGTATCTTGTTTCCTAAAAAGTAAGGTGATGATGATGGAGTAATCACATGCTATTCATACACTCAGATTGGTGTGGATATAGCTCTGATAGAAGGAGTACAACATCCTATTTTTCATGGTTTTTGGAGCACATCTCATGATGCTTAATGAAGCAACCAGTTATGGCATTGTCTTCATGTGAAGCTGAATACATAGCAGGATCCTATTTAACATGCCAAGCAATCTGGATTGAATCAGTGTTGAAGGAATTAAAGGTTACAGTTATAAAACTATTTGTTCTTATTGGATAACATGCCAGATATCAACTTGACAAGAAATCTTACTCTTCATGGCATGAGCAAGCACATAGAAGCCATATTTCATTTCTTGAGGGAGAAGATGGCTCGAGGAAAGCTTAAAGTAAGGCATTGTTCAAGTGAATCTCAGTTAGATGACATCTTCATCAAATAATTGAAAGTTGACAGATTTATGACTCTTAAGCAAAAGTTAGGAGTGGTTCAATTAAACAGTTAGATTATTTTGATGCTTTGATATTTTCTATAATACTTAGAATGTATTATAGGGGGATATGTTGTTAGTTAATCCATTTAAGGCAGTTAGGAGGTGGTTAGTTAGTTAGTATTTATTTGGTTCGGTTACTTGAATTAAAAGTCACACAACATTTGTATATAAGTGATGTATTGAGTTTCATTTAAACCAACTTCTCCAATAATAATACAAACTCTTCTAACACATGTCTTAGTGACATCTTATCCCACATCTTGCATACTCTCTATTTCTATTCACTAAGTGAAGTTGCACTAACAATAATAACTTTATATATAAATTATTACAACACATAATTTACTCCTAACCATATAGATATCCAATACACCTACACCTCCTAAAACACATATTTAACCACATCACACATCACTCTAACACAAAAAGTATAAGAGAATTAAAAAAAATCAAATACAAACTTAAAATGCTTTTAACTAATGCATTTTATAATGAAAAACGTAAACTCTTTATATAATGTTGATTTGGTCTGTTAACTCATGAAGAAAGTTTGGATTTAGAGAAAACTTTCACTGCATGAATTGAAAGATGTGGTTTGGAGCTCCCGGGGTGGGGGTGGGGGTAGGGGGGCTAGAGGCCTGGTCCCGATGGATTTGGAATATAGTTCTAGACAGCTTTTGGAGTTTCATCAAAGAGGATTTACTTTATTGTGTCAACGAATTCTTCAACCATAGTCTTTTGCCCAAAGCTTTTGCTTCACCCTTTTTAAATTTGATTCCAAAGAAAGAGAATCCTCAAAACTTCAATGAATTTCGACCAATTAGCTTAATTGGCAGTGTTTACAGAATCATCACAAAGTTATTGGCTGGCAGATTAAAGAAGGTCATTGGTAAGCTCGTATCTCACAATCAAACTGTTTATCTTAAGAATATGAACATGTTAGATGGTGTTTTGCTTGTGAACGAATTGGTCGATTATGCAAGAAGGTACAATAAAGACATGTTCCTATTCAAAGTTGATTTGGAAAAAGCTTTAGAATCGTTTTCTTAGGAGTACTTGCTTTATCTTCTCAAGCGTATGAAGTTTGGTTCCAAATTAATGGATTAGTTAGATTAGTGCTTGCATCAATAATAATTATATTTTTGTATTGATCAATGGAAGCCCTTCAAGGGAGTTTAAGGATGAGAGGGGGTTGTGCCAAGGTGATCCATTGTTGTCGTTTCTTTTCATCATTATTGTATAAGGAATTGCAAATCTTCTGAGAAATGCTTGATGCTCATCCTGCTTCTCTCCATTCTTAGTTGAAGATAACTTGGGGTATGGTTTTTACAATATGTTGACTATACAATCATCACGGGCAATGTTTGTTGGTAAAAATATATGGACCATCAAGGTTGTACTTAGAGGGTTTAAATTGGTATTATGTTTGCGTGTTAATTTCCACAAAAGCAAGATCTTAGGTTTCAACGTTAATCCAAACTTTTTGTAGGCTGCATCTGGCTTTCTTTTGTGTGGTATAACTCATTTTCCTTTCTCTCTATTTGGTATCCCTATAGGTGTTAACCCTAGCAGGTGTTCTATTTGGGATCTTATTTTTATAAAGCTTCATAACAAGTTGCCTGCATGGAAATGTAAGAATGTCTATTTGGGTGGTAAAGTAACCCTCATAAACGATGTCTTAAACTCGTTACCTTTATTCTTCTTCTCATTGTATAAAGCACCAAAAGGGGTCATTCATGAGATAATCAGAATTCAATGTGTGTTTCTTTGGAGTTGAGTGGAAAACAAGAAAGAGATCAATTGGGTTTCTTGAGCCTCCATTTGTAAACCTAAGCAAGAGTGAGGTATTGGAATCAAAAATTACGACATGCTCAATTTGACATTACTTTGGAAATGGGGTTGGCGAATTCTTTTAGAATTGAATTCAATTTGGATCTCGTAGTTACAATTTAGGTACGAGGAAATTAAAGCTTTAGTGTTGGATCATTCTTGGAGTGTTAGATGCAAAAAAACACTCTTTATGGTGGTGAGACCTCAAAAAGTCTATCGGTTTCGTCGAGGAAGAATTTGGTTGGTTTGGAAGCAATATTTCTTGCAAATTGGGCAGGGGTCAGAGTTTGACTTTTGGCACAATATGTGGTGTGAAGATGTCCCTTTCAAACTCCTTTTCGAAGTAGTTCAAAACCCCCAGATATAAAATAAATGAAATAGGTTGCTAGTTACAAGGTAAGTGGGTTTGGAACATTGGTCATTTAGCTGGTTTCAATGTTGTTTTTGCAGGAAGTGATTATAGGGAACTTGATGATATTCTAAACAACATATGGAACATTGGTCATTTAGCTGGTTTCAATCTTTTACTTTATGTGTGTGAATTTATAATGTTATAATTCACTCCGTGTGATAGATGCACTTGTCGCTACTCCTAGTGCCACATTAGTTTCTATCTCCTACCTACTATACATAAAAACTTATTTCTCATTTTTATATTCTTCTTGTAGTCTTTTGATAAATTAATGAAATAAATATCCATAGCCATTGGTAGGTAGTACACTATTCATCTATATTCGTCTAAATAAAAGGGCACAATCCTAGTAAACCTAACCCAAATAATAGAGAAAAAAATCTTTTAGAAAAAGACCTTGTTTAAATCCACATAATAAAATTACATTATTTCTTCCATCCACTAATCTTTTAGAAAAATAAGTGTTTTTTTTTTTTTTACTTTTAAGTAACATACAAAACAACTAAGTATACAATAACACCTATTCAACCAAATTCTTGAATTAATTATGCATTTCATTTTCCCAATTTGGTTTTGAAACGCTTCTTCTCTTTAGTTTGAATTGAATTTTTCTTGCCATTCATGATCCTCAAACTTTGCCTTAACAAGTCAAATTCTCTCTCTTGTTTGTACCTTTCTTTCTCCACAGAAACTAGTTTAGCTTTTAATGCTTTCATGCTTTCTTCTTTCTCTTGCAACTCATTCCTCAGATTCTCCATTTGAATCTCATTTTCTTCTGTTTTCCAATACACACCATCTCCTATAGAAATAGAATAAGCTCAAGTAGATAAAGTGCTTAAGATAATAATGAATAGAAAATAATGATTTTTGCTTACCATCATAAGTTCTTTGAATGAGATCATCCAACTCATTCTTAATTGCAAGATAAAGTTGCTTCCATTTCTCAACAGCTTCATCTCTTCTCCCTCTCTCCTCCTTCATCTCTTGAATCAAAAGCTTAGTCCCCATTAACTCCCACTCTTTCTCACAATTCTTCTCAACCATTCCTTCTTCTTCCATCTCTCTTATCTTCTCTTCCTTCTCTTTCACCAACTCCCTCAACCTCTTCACTTCCTCTCTCATCCTCTTCATCTCCTGCTTCCAATCCGCTTCCTTCAAAGTAAACACCATTATCTCTTTCTCTCTCTCACACACCATCTCCTTTATTTCATCTCGGAGAATTCTCACTTTCTCCTTCAAATTCTTTACATGTTTTTCTGGACACTTTCTCTCTTTGGTATTGCTAACACAAACACTAGCACTTCCCCCCATCTTTGACTTAGCCTCTTGTGACAAGTGGAGAGATGTGAAAAGAAAATAATAATGCAAACTTGAGTTATGAAAAAGTTTGGCTCCCTGACATTGATAGAAAAAGAAGCTATTTTATGAAGTCAGATAAGGGTCATAGTTGTACTTATAGTTCAATAAATTCAATAATGTAAAGGTAGTAGACTAGTATAGTAAATACCATACCACACATTCACTTCACCTATATTCACAAAATGATATTCACCCTTCATAAAAACTACTATATTTATCCTAAATTATATTTAATTCTAATAAAATACTCCCTCCGTTTTTTATTATAAATTATTTTCCACTTTTTTATATTTACTAAAAAATATAATAATTATGATATGAAAAAATAAATTACGAATTTTTTTATAAAATTATCTTTCATTAATGATATTGGAAAGACAAATTAACATAATTGAAATAAGAGAAAATAATAAATATTTAAGGTACGCATTTCATTCACTAGGATAACTAATCTTTCTTTTTGCTAGATTAAATGCATCACTCTTTTAATAAATGTGAAAAATGAAATATTAATTTTCTTATAATAATAATAATAATAATAACGAGAGATTTATATCATTTTACACTATAATGATTTTTTTCTTTCGTTTTTGTCCTTAAATATTAATTATCTTTCTATTTTAAATTCTTTTAATTTATTTTTAGCCAACAATTAATTAATGAAACATACTTTTAAAGAAAAAAATAGTGTTATTTAAACACCTTATTCCATGATATACAAATACATTATTTATAATTGTTGATATGATAAAGAAAAGAGAATAAAATAATAAAAAACGACACTATATGAAAACATGTCAAAAAGGTATTGAACATCTTAGGTGTTGAAATGAAATTTCTCTTTATAAAATTATTCATAATTCTCTTTTTTATTTAAATTTAATAATATTTTTAAATTTGTATAAATATCAACGGGATATATAATTTAGGACGGAGAATACTATTCCATTCTGTTGAGCTGTTCTAGTTCTTAAAATAACAACTAAAATATATTGTATTTATTAAAATATTTATATTATTAATATTTAGTAGATGTGACTTTAGATTTAGTAAATAAAATATGTTAATAAAATTAAGATAGTTAATGATTTATTGATATTTTAAAAAGAGTAGTAATGAAAAAAATTAAAATGTTAAATTTTCAAATTAATTTTATTAAATATTTAAGTATATTAATCATCATTAAGAAAAAAATATTAAATTAAAAATGATATGTATGATATTGATTAAACAACACAATTAAAATAAGAATTTAATTGATATAAATCGACATTGTAAAGATTTTTTATATTGTCAGTAATCACAACCATTAATTTATTTAAAAGGTTTGACTTTTATTTTAAACATTTAAAAAATAATAAAGACGGATGATTGTGATGCATTGACAAGGTAAAACTTTTTACACTGACCGTGCATAACAATTAATCTCTTAAAACAAATAATTTATAGAGATTAATTGAAATACACTGACAATATAAAAGGGTTTTACACCGTCAGTTAATTATAGACGTTGGATATTAAAAGAAATTTAACATAATATAAGCGGGAATAGTGATGAATCGACGGTGTAAAATAAATTGTATAGTAAATAATCCCTAATTTATATCGAATTAAAGATTGAAAGTTATATTCATTTTATTTTACAAATACATTCACTATAAGACGTGAAAGGAGTGACATTTTTGGGTAGACATGAAGATAGGATAGGGCACCAAATGTTCTGGCTGGAAATACAAATGAGTATTTACATAATCACATGCAAATATTTCTTAGGAGCTTAGGGTAGAATTATTATTTTCAATTATTTGACAATTTCTATTCTAAAATTCTAATTGGTCCTACCATAACACTCCAGTTGAAAATAATGCATAATTGTACAAGAGCATCCATGTACAGTAACTTCCAATCGACACGTGGATATAGTACTATAACTATCATTCTCGTGAAGTTTTGTTAATTAGTGTTTAGTTAGAAAAATCATATATATTATCATTAAAAAATTATGCTTTAGATTAACGGTCGTTTTATTCATTAATTGTACGTACTAAATGACAATTTGTGCAATTAATTGACAAGGAAAGAGGAAAATGTATGTTTATTAAATTACAATTATACATCCTACTCCGGTCATTATTATAAAAAATAAAAAGTTTTTTAGATTTATTATATGAATGATGTATCTCATTATTATTATTATTATTATTATTATTATTATTATTATTATTATTATTATTATTATTATTATTATTATTATTATTATTATTATTATTATTATTATTATATATCATATCTAGAATATATCTAAAAAATATTGTTACTTATATATAATGATTAGAGAATGTATATTTCAATCAAATTTTTCTCAATTATATATATATATATATATATATATATATATATATATATATATATATATATATATATATATATATATATATATATATATATATATATATATATATATATATATATATATATATATATATATATAATCATTTTATATCGATTAAAAAATGGATATCATCACATCTAACCAATCGTTATGAGATAATAGGTGATTGTATGTATGATATTTTTCACCATGGTTGTGCGACCTTGATTATATGTTATGTAACACGCTACTTATTACAACAGTTACTTTAAACGACCGTTGTGATATTCTTAACGCATAACATTTAACAACAATTGTGATATATACACTAAGTTTATTATAAATTATGTGAAATGTTTATTTCGTCGATGCTCATTAAACATATAACTTTTCAATCTGATCTAGAACATTATAATATGACAAATTAAATTATATTAGAAGAACAAATTACACGTTGAATGTTAGACAAGAATTCTTCAACTCCTTATCTGTATTTTGCTCTTTAACGGTTATAACTTGATTTAATGCCCGTAGTTCTTCAATTTCTCATTCCTTCACCTCTAGTTCATTTTACAAAATATTATTTACTTTGCAAATAAAATTAGAGGTGGAGAAAGAGACGGTTGAAGAACTACAAATATTAAATAAAGTCCTAACGATTAAAGAACGAAATGCAGATAACAAACTGAAGAATTCTTGTCTATAATTGAACGTGTAACTTGTTTTTTAATATAATTTTATCTATCGTATTATAATTTTCTAATGCAATCTAAAAAGTTATATATTTTGTAAGGGGTTAAAAAAATACGCAAGCCACATAAGATATAATAAACTCATCTTTTAAACAAATATTGACAATAATATTCATCAACAACAAACCTTAAACAACATACAAACAACTCTTATTAAAAACAAACAAAAATCATCAACACATAGCATAAACTACATATAACATACAACTTTTATTAACAACAACAACATATCAACTCATAGAATATTTCAGAAACGTACATATCCCATAATGACATCCATAATGAGAGGAGGGTGAAGCTGAAGTGAGAGTTGCAAACTTGTGTTAATTTTGAATGAATGTAATTCTAGGTCTTTCACACAAGTTTGCAGCATTCATTTTAGCTTCATCCTCATTATTGAAACAAACATCCCTACCTACAAGTCAAAACAAGCAGAAACTTCAAATATTATAAAATAAGCTATTGAAACATAAACAATAATACATAAATAAATTTTGAAACCTAAACTATTGTGAAAACGAACTTGTAAGGTAGTCATTTGTTGATTTGATGCAACAAAGATAACCCTTCAAAGAAGATGAATTGGCTGCATAAGTTTGGGGTTTTCATATGAGAGTGACGAGTGACAGAGATGTTAGGATTTTAGTTTGAGAGAGACGAATGAAAGAGATGTTATGGTTTTGTTTTGAGAGAGACACATGTTATATACTGAAGTGAGAAATAATATGCTTATATATAAATATATAACACCTTTCACCACAGTTGATAATACAAATCATGATGAAATGGTTGCACCTTACACACTATTGATTATAAGAACAGTTGTGATATAGAAACCCATTATGTCACGATAAATGAAAAATTGTTGGTGTTGTGATTCAAACTCTTTCACTTTAAGTACATTTAACTACGGTTGTTAACTATGACCGTAGTGAAATGTCTTTTAGTAAGTACAAAAAATAGCCCAAAAAAGAGTTATTACAATGGCTAATAGGATGGCCGTTGTAACATGGTATATATATATATATATATATATATATATATATATATATATATATATATATATATATATATATATATATATATATATATATATAATATATATATATATATATATATATATATATATATATATATATATATATATATATATATATTATATATATATATATATATATTATATATATATATATATATATATATATATATATATATATATATATATATATATATATATATATTATTTTTATAACATTCAATTTTGGGTGTTATAAAATTATACATTTTATATTGAGAGATAGTAGAATATATGATAAGGATTCAAATTTTAACAGAGTTTTGGAAGGTCTTAAGCTGCAATTTTAGATTTTGGCGTTAGAAATTTAACTAGCAAGGATATCGCCCATACTAAAGCACAATATGTTTGATACGACTCAACCTATTTGATATATTTCGACGGTCGAAGTATCTGTGAAAAAAGAGACACTTATGAATTTTTTAACTGGGCCATATGAGGGGAGATGAACACTTAGGTCATGATGTTCTTGTGTATGATTGGGTAGGACATGTCGTGTGTGGACTTGACTTAGATTTCCTACGGATAAGATTGAAAGATTTTACCGTGCGATATACAACCCTCAAAGTTACTTCAAGTAAAATGGTCAAACATGAGAAGACGTGCTCCGATAATTAACATATTTCCATACCATTTATCTTTAACACTTTTGATTTTCTAACATCAGCATTTACAGAGTTTTCAAAGACTCATTCATAACAATGTTGTATTTCCTGAATCAATAAATACAATTTAAGAAAATAATTGATTTTGCTATAAAAAAAGGTAATGGCGTAATTAATTCTTCGTTTACACCCTCTTTTCACTATTATAAGAAAATTTGACTTTTTTGAATCATTTGACCATTAATGTATTTATTCCATATATAGACTAAATACATTAACATTCAAATGTACCAAAGTAGTAAAAGTTGTTTATAATAGTGATCAGAGGGTGTACCTTTTTATTTATGTATAATATTTATTATTATCAAAATCAAGATAATCATTCAAAGCTTATTGTTAAACTTTCTCGATGTCTACATAATTGGAGAATAAAGAATGATTTTTTTATGAAGAATGGAATAAAACTTTTCCCATAAGTTGTTGAAGGGTAATTCAGTATTTTAGTATTTTGCCTACATGACATTATTATTTTTGTATATATAGTACTGTAGCTGTCAACAATTATATCTATTGAGTATTGTAGTGTAGTGCGTGTGCAACCATTTTGTTGTAATCGTTTTAGCAAAGTAGTGGAAGTTTGTTATTATCTTTCTCTCTCTTATTCCATCTTCATCTTCTTTATCTTTTGCACCAACAATTGGTACCAGAGTCTGGTTCAGATCCACAGGGAAACACTAGTGAACGGTGAGGCATTGTATGATTGATTTTTGTTTCTTGAGTTCATGTTGAACTTTTGATTGGAATAGTAACAGAATCACATTTGTTGATTCTGTGGGATTGGGAAACACTAGTGTTCGTTGAGATCTGAGTGTATTACACAAGGTTGCAGATGAACAAAAATGGTAATCTGAGTACTAAGCTTCTAGTATTCAATGGCAAGAATTGAAATTGTTGGATGATTCAGATGCGTCTATTGTTTGGCGCTCAAAATGTTCTTGATCTCATTAACGACAATTATATTCCGGTTGCACTTCCAGAAAATGCAACGGATGCGCAGAGAAATGCTCAACGCGATATAAGGAAGAAGCATCATAAGGTGTTGTTCTACATCCATCAGTGTGTGAATGAGAATGTGTTTGAGAAAATTGTTGATTCGACGACGGCGAAGGCTGTGTAGAACATACTGGTATGGTGCTACGATGGTGATACATCAGTGAAGAAGGTAAAGTTTCATTTTCTACGTAAGCAGTATGAGAATCTTAGAATGAAGAATAACGAGAAGGTATCTGACTACATCTCCAGAGTGATTCTGATCATAAATAAGATGAAGTCACATGGAGAAACTCTCTCTGAAGAAAGTATCATTGAGAAGGTACTTAGATCTTTTACTCCTCAGTTTGATAACATTGTTGTAGAAATTGAACATTCTAAATATCTTAGTACCATGAGACTTTAAGAGCTTCAAAGCAGTCTAGAGGCACAAGAGTTGCGTCTGACTAAGAGAAACTCTGAAATGGAGGTAGAGCAACAGTCTCTGAAAGCAGCTTCTGGTAAGAAATATCAGAAGCAGTCTTTGTCAGAAGATTATAAGTTCTAAATTGTGCTATAAGTGATATATAAAACTTGGCATTTTTCATACTATTTTGCGGTTTCATTGTTGAATTTCCCATATTTGCCACCGAATGTCATATAAATTGCAATTGGCCTTGGTATCCTTGATTTGTGTGTTATTATGCAGGAAAGTGTTGCAAGAAACCATAGAAAAAGACAATATTCAAAGAATAATGAACAAAGCCAAGATGTGAAGTTTCATCATGCTCGTCGGGCGAGAGATGGCGAAGGAAAAGAGAGCTCGTCGGGCGAGCTATGGCGAGGCCAAAGAAATAAAATCCAGGGGAAAATCTTGTGTTGGTCGCCCGACGAGGCTTGGTGAACTTGAGTTTTCCAGGAAAGAATGGGTTCTCCAGGCGAGATTAGATATTTTTCCCAATGACAGTTTGGTGCACTCTGAGTGCCAACTGGGCCAAAAAGCAATATTCGTCGGGCGGGACAACAAATTACCAACTATATATAAATAGATCCAAATCAGACTTTTGGGTCTCCTCTCTTATTTTTTGGATATTTTTTTGTTTTCTCTCTTGGAATAGCAAAGAGAAGCCATTTTTGGAGAGAGTGGAGCTTAGAAAACAACAAGTGGAGGGTACTTCTTGGAGATCCAGAGTTGGATTCATTTCTATCATTAGGAAATCACGGTGGGTGCTTGTTCCTCTTTATTTTTCTCTTTGTATCTAGCTAGTATGTGTAGCTAAATCCCTCTATTGCTGGCATTGGATGTAAGTTTACTGTTATAGTATGTATTTTTATTAATCATGGTGTTGTATACAATCTATTCACAAATCTCTATCGATGTTACTCTTGTTTACGTGTTTATCTTATGATTTGAACTGTTACTGAGAAGTACTCTTCGAATATAGATCTAGGATAAACATTCTGTTAGATTCTGAACTCTAGACATAGATTTAGGTTTAACATTCACCATGAGTATCGATTCTTAAGGCTCTGTATTGTTTAATAGGTTGAGAGATCGTCGATTAAACGATACGATAAAAACATCATTGGAAGTTTAGATATGAACTCTTTTGTGAGCGATGTGTGATGATATTGACCAATGTTTATGATTGTGTACAACAGATTGGTAAATTACGTATTTGATCGGTAGATGAAATTCAATCCTGACAAGTTCTCACCTCTCTAAAACTTTACTTTTCTGTCATCCGTTTTATATTTTATCGCTTTAAACCAAAAACAATTTTGCAAACATAAGCTTAAAATCTTAGTAACTGTTGAATGAAATTGATATCACACTAATCCTTGTGGAGACGATAAATAAATACTTACCCACGATAGCACTCATACTACAACCAAACAAAATTGCGTTGTTGTCGAGGACTGGTGTTTAGATATTGAAGCATAAAAATAGTTTATATCTTTTTAAGCTTTATACATTTGTCTATATTATGTACATATTTGTTTCCCATCATGTTTGCTTAAGTGATTGGTTAGTGGTAACTGTGGGAGAAGGAACAGAATATAGCCAAGCTCAAAGAAGCAACAAGAGGGAGCATCTACTTGAAATACGTTGAGCTAACGACGTTAAAGAAGTGCTTGTTAGAAAGCAACCCAACTTAGTAAGTATTTAATAGTTTTGCATTAAATTGTTTAATATGTTTAATTTTTTTCAAGTAGATAATATAATAGTTTAGTTTAATTTTAATAGTTTTAGAAAATTTTGTATTTATTCTCAAAGTTTGTTTTTGAATGACTTGAAAAATCATTGAGTGATTATTCCAAGTTTGAATATTTTAACTTGCATTTGTATGGTAATGATATGAGCTGAAATTTCGATACATTGTCAAGGTACATGTTTAATACTTTCTAGAACATAGCATGAATATGAAACTTGTAATTTGTATAAATATCATGTCATTCATTCTTTTGCAATACATGTTCATATTTGAATCACTTTAGATCATAACCAAAGGTGAGGAAACCAATAATTCTTGTTTTAACTCATCTGACTTATGTTTAATCTTACATTTGTATTGAATTGTATGAAAGCATGAAAATGATAAAGACATTTTGTTTGATTTTGAGCATAATCACTTGACCAAAAAGTAGCCTACCTTATGAGTGAATGAGTATTTGTTAACCCCTTTGAGCCTTAGTATCAGGATCTATGTCAATTTTGAACTGTGTGATTTTTCCTTTGGACGCAAAGAGTAGTTCATCACTGATTTTAGATTGGACTCATAGATTTTTTTATTGAAGCCTCAATCATAAATTGTGGTTTGAGTTTTTACCCTTGCCTTAGAAAGTTTGGGAGCATTCACATTGCAATGTTGGTTGTATTCAAGTTGGGGAAAAAAAGTTGGTTGCTAAGAGGTTGAGAAATAAAAAAGAAAAAAAAATAAAAGAAAAAGAAAAAGCTTTGAAAAAGAAAAAAATTAGCAAAAAGATTTTGTGTTAATAAGTTGTGTGAAAAGGTGTAACATTTGAGCAATAAGAAAGAGGTAAATGAAGTTGTGAATACTTGAGAATTTGGGAAGTGATGTCTCTCATATGATTAGGAAATATTTTTGTTTCAATTATCTTTAGGTATGACTTTTCTTTGTTACCCAAGCCACATTACAACCCTTGAAGTCCTTGTGATTTGTGTTTTATGCTTTCAATGTGATTTTTTTTGGATGAATACATAATTTGATTAAGATGTTAGCAAGATTTTTGGGTGTGAGTTAAGTCCCTTATGTTTGTTTTGAAGGAGAATTGCGGTCCAAAACGCAGCGGAAATTAAAATTTTCTCCTTTAGAGATCCTTACGAATGGTCATGATCAGTGATAGAATATTTACCTCTTGTGACGACTGAAACCTTTGGTGCAGATCTCTTGTGACAATCAAAACCTTTGATGCAGATCCACGGAGCGATCACGAACGTTGAACGATGACAACGTCTCTACTCAGTCCACACGAACGGGTTCCTTCAATCTCAGTGCTAGCTGGTACGAATGAAGGCTTTGAGTGAGAGAGAGAGAGAGTGAAAACGAAAAGAATGCAACCGCAACCAATGCTTCTGCACAAGGGTTCTATTTATAGAACCACTTGTGTGGGCTTCAAGCTAAAAGGCCCACTTAAGTGTATTTTGGCCCATATCTTATAATATGCCCCAAATCACTTAAGCCCATGGTACCTTACCATATTTCGTATTCTACTCAAGTACACCGTACCTTACGATGTTCTATAATTCACTTAAGGGCACCGTACCTTACGGTATTCCTTAGTTGCTCTATCTCTCATCAATCCGTCCTTTGTGTGTGACCCTGTAGGTTTTCGTGACGTTGGCAATTATATTAAATCACGCATTTAACATAATAAAAAGTGAGCGGTATCTAGCAACACATCACTGCTACCCAAGACACGAAAATGTCAAGTGACCTGACAATTCCTTATGTGATAATACTTATGTGTATAATTACCCTTTTGCCCTTATGTCTATATTGAACACAAGGCATAGACCGTGTCATCCTTGTCCAGTTCAATATTGGGCCCATAGACATTTATCCTGTTATGCAGGATGGGCAAATTCCATCTAGGTCACTCATGTCCCTCAGCATGCTTCGTGGAGTACCCATCAACTGTCTTTATGGTTATCCAGTTACGGACAACGTTGGATCAGCAATAAAGCACTCGACTCCACATCTAGGGTCCATAGTGGTTTCAGGTCGAAGAGTGGTATACACCATTATCACCATGAGAATAACTTATGACACTTTGCATAACTTTCTATATAGTATTCTCATAGCGGGTCAATCCGGTATAAATATTACTCCTAATATTCATACCTATGTTTAAGACTTGATAACTCTTTATCCATGATCCATGAGATGTGATCATCAGTCTACAAACATAATAATCTTAATGCTTTAATGTTATCCCACTTCACACTAAAGCTCGACTACGGATACTTTAAGAATAGTGTCCTTATGTTTAATGTGTTCTCATGATTAAGTCACACTTAATACATTAAACGGACTATCTATTCCAGGGACTTTATTAATCAACCATAATAAAGAAAAACCTTTTGTTATTCGATACAAGTACCAAAAGCATTGGCCTCTAGGGCTTACACCAACATGTTTTTCATCCCTTGATAAATTTGTGTGTTAGGTGTGATTCATTCTTGAATATGTATTGCATTAAAATTTTGACATGTGTTTTGTGCTTAGAATTTGTTTCATAATTCATGGTTTCGTTGTAGTATAGTCGTAAACATCACTTTGCTTGTACTTTTTGAAAGTTTGAACCATACATTTGTTTTCATTTCTAAAACTTGTTGATCATGATTTCTTGGTAGTTGCTCTTGTTTCTTAAGGTTAGTAAAATTCTTGTTTAAGGACAAACAAATTTTAAAGTTGGGGAGAGTTTGATAAGTGCTAAATCGGATTATAATTGATATATAAAAACTTGGTATTTTTCGGACTATTTTGAGGTTTCGTTGTTAAATTCCCCATGTTTGCCACCGAATGTCATATAAATTGCATTTGGATTTGGTATCCTTGATTTCTGTGTTATTGTGCAGGAAAGTGTTGCAAGAAATCATAAAAAAAAAAATAATTCAAAGAACAAGGAACAAAGCCAAGATGGGAAGTTTCAACATGCTAGTTGGGTGAGAGCTGGTGAAAGAAAAGCGAGCTCGTCGGGCGAGCTATGGCGAGCTCCAGGAGAGGCCAAAGAAATGAACTCCAGGGGCAAATCTTGTGTTGGTTGCCCCGCAAGGCTTGATGAACTTGAGTTCGTCGGGTGAGAATGGGTTCACCGGGCGACATCATATATTTTTCCCAATGACAGTTTGATGCACTCTAAGTGCTAGCTAGGCCAAAAAGCAACTTTCGTCGGGCGAGGATAAGTTCGTCAGGCGATACAACAAATTTCCAACTTTTTATAAATAGATTCAAATCATATTTTTGGGCCTCCTATCTTGTTTGTTTGGATTTTTTTCATTTTCTTTCTTGGAATAGCCAAGAGAAGCCACTTTTGGAGAGAGTGAGGCTTAGAAAACAACAAGTGGAAGGTGCTTCTAAAAGATCCAGGGTTGGATTCGTTTCTATCATTGGGAAGTCGCGATGGATGCTTGTTCTTCTTCATTTTTCTCTTTGTATCTAGCTACTATGTGTATATAAATCACTCTCTTGTTGGGATTGGATGTAAGTTTATTATTATAGTATGTATTTTTATTAATCATGGCGTTGTATACAATCTATTCACGAATCTCTACCGATGTGATTCTTGTTTACATATTTATCTTATGATTTGAACTGTTACTGAGAAGTACTCTTCGAATATAGATCTAGGATAAACATTTTGTTAGATTCTAAATTCTAGACATAGATTTAGGTTTAACATTCACCGTGATTATCGATTCTTAATGCTTCGCATTGTTTAATAGGCTGAGAGATCTTCAATTAAACAATACGGTAGAAATCTTATTTGAAGTTTAGACATAAACTCTTTTGTGAGAGATACATGATGATATTGACGAGTGTTTATGATTATGTACAACTGATTGGTAAATTATGTATTTGATTGGTAGATGAAATTCAGTCCTGACAAGTTCTCACCTCTCTGAAACTTTATTTTTATGTCATCTATTTTATATTTTATCGCTTTAAACCAATTTTTTTTATAAACATAAGCTTAAAATCTTAGTAAATGTTGAACGATATTGATATCACATTAATCCTTGTGGAGACGATAAACAAATACTTTCCCATGATATCACTCGTACTACAATCAAACAGAATCCATGAAGATATCTGATGGTGTTCAGAAGTCAGCACCCAAGAAGAGATCTGATGGTGTTCAGAAGTTAGAAACCTCAATTTCTGAAAGGCAGAAGAGTGCTCATAAGGGGAAGGAGAAGTATGACAAGAGGAAAGTTCAATGCTACTACTATAAGAAGTTTGGCCATGTTGGTTCTAAGTGTTGGCAGCTGTCGCATCCGCGAAAAACAACCGGCGGGCTGAAACAAAAACAACACAGACAGAGCCGCCACTGCGCGTTATTTATCCCAAGATAGGGAAAGGAAACGCTCAGAGAAACCTGGAAAAAGCATGGTCTCGCGACCAAAGAGAAAGGGTAAGGGAGTCGGTTACGCAAGGGGAAGGTATTAGCACCCCTCACGTCCGTCGTACTCGACGGGATCCACGCTCTAAGAAAAGAAAAGGTTGCTAAAACACCACACACACACACGCACCGAAGACAACACAGGTGGGGTTAAGAGGAAGAGAGCTCGATAGGACGTCGCATCCTATGCCTACGTATCTCGTCTGGAACGAGAATCAGAGCTGCCGTAGTTCGGCTCACGCACGCCAAACAAACAAACACAAACACAGGCAAACATGGAGCCTGAAGGCCAATCACTGGACTTACATCAGCATCCGAACCAAAACGCACACAAGAAGGCAAACGTGGAGCCCGAAAGCCAATCACTGGACTTACATCGGCATCCGAACCAAACACACGCACACTGGAACCCGAATACCACTTGATGGACTTACATCAGCTTCCAAGCACACAACAACCAACAAGTTAATAGGGAGTCGGGGACTCGAGCCTATAACTGTTAAGCACACACACAAAAAGAAAGAAAAGCGCCCGGAGAAACCTCGCACGGTCTCCTGCCTACATACCTCGTCTGGAACGAGGATCAGGGCGATGTAGTTCCCCTGAAAGGGAAAGAAATTCTAGCCAGAAACCAAGGGGAGACACACTACCAGGGAGCTGTACTCGAGCCTAGTGTTATCATGCATCATTGCCCTATGTTCAGGTTTCTACCTACTTGCACAACAGCAAGCTAATCCTATCCAGGAAAGAAGCAAGCATACAAGCATACAAAACAAAACAAGCATCTCAAGCAAATATTCACAAAGCACACACTATATCCAGTCAAGTGAGGCTCAAACAATGGGTTTGACTGCCTAGGCAAGTCATCTGTACAAGGTAGTGTTCGCTCTTAACCTTGCCATTGAGGGGCTAAGGTGAAGCAGATGAACGGTGAGTGAAGGTTAGACTTCACAGCTCTTATCCCTGTCCAGGGAGAGCTTCAGACAAAGGAGCGTGGGTCCAGAATGGAGGGACCCTTCTACGCTCAAAGACTCTGACACAACTGTACAAAGTACAAGATCTTGGGTTAATGTCCCAATGCGTCAACACAATGGTGTGAGCAGAGGGACGACTCAACAGAATAGCGGGGGATAGATTGCATATCCCTATGATCCGCCAATTGCCTCATAGAGGTCTTCACCTGCTTGGCACAAAAGTAAACAATCACAGACATCGCCTCTTAAGGAGGACTTCAGACAGTTGCCTGGCTAAATAACAAGCCAGGTCTTCCAGACTACATGAAGTATAGAGAGTCTACCTCAACTGGTTTTTAAAAAAACCAAGCAGCAGCAAGCAAGTTCTTAAAGAACTGTAAGCAACTTAATGTACCTGAAATCAATCAAGTATCATCAGTACTCAGACAAACCAACAATAAACAGCAAAAGTCAATCTATACAGACAACACAAGTTAATGCACACAAGTGCAAGCCATGAGCTCAAGCTCAAGCATCAAACCTACAAAACAAAATCATGTTAGTGGACAACATCAAACAATCTCAATTTACAGCTTGAATCTTTCTCCTTAAGCCTTTTGCACTTTTAACCTGAAAATCTAAACCAAATGTGAGAAACTAGACCACTAGGCCAAGCCTAGGGTCCAAAGGAGGTAAAAAAATCAAAACAGCAAGTACAAACCAACCAAAATCACATTCAAACAAATTAAAAGCAAATGCAATTGGTCCCATGCTCATACCATTCACCATTATCATTTTATGCACAATTTAACATCAAACATGCAATTTGCAACTCCAAATGACCAAACAGAACTATCTCACTCAAAAGCATACCAAATAAATTCAATTAATTTCACAAAAATTCACACCTAAACAGGACACATTCAACGTATAGCATGTCAATTTTCAGCTCAATTGGACAAAAGAAAGTAGGTCAATGAAAATCAAGAAGTCCAGACACATTTATACAAGCCAATTCAAGGCATCAACACAAGCATCATCTTCAATAAATCATAAAACAGTGACAACATATTAGAAATGAATGGGATCAAAACCATGATGTCCTATAATGTGTCTAGAATCCACATGTCAAATTTCATCTTCATCCAATACACCATGAGGATTTCACAAATGAATTACCAACATGTGTCACACAATGTCACAAAATGAGCACACAGAGAAGAAAATTATCAATCAATTAGAAAATGACATCAAAAATTCCAGCAAAAATTCTCATGTAATCTTGACATATCAATGATCATCCATAGACTTTGGATCTGCTAGAGATTTGGTCCTCTACTTCTGCTTGGGGATATAGCTGGGGAAATGAGAAAAGTTGGTACAGAACACCCGTCGACTCGTCGAACCACGGTATCCGCCTCCCAATCTCGTATCAGCTTTCCACTTTTGAGAATTCCCAGACTCGTCTGGACCTTTTCTGCTCCATCATCTTGTATTCCCAATCGCTCCGCGCTCGACGGAATGCGAACTCCTATGGATTATACAGACTTTCAATTTTCCGACTTTGAAGAGTCTTCTTGATTAATTCCAAAGGTCGTCGTACGTCTCGACGTCTCTCATCGCTTCTCTATCCATTCATTCGTCCCGGATTGGACCCTGCGGGGAATTTCCACAGACTTTCCAATCTTCCGACTTTGAAGAGTCTTCTTGATATCATTCAAGGATCGTCGTACGTCTCAACGTCTCTTCGTCATCCCTTCATATTCTTTCGTCCCTGATTGGACTCCAGGGGGATTTGTTTTGTCAAAGCTTCCACATCACAACCTGCAAGTGAGTGAAAATACCTAACAGTTCCTGCAAAACAGATCGTTAGATAAAACCGTGCCCCAGGCGTGTCAAGATTTCAACACTTGGGTCACTTAACCTTCCGAATAAGATTTCAAGCTTTCAATCCTATAAACATGCATTGGAAGGGACCTGTATGTCTTAAAATGCAAGATTCTTTATCAAAATATCTGGATGTTTTTGCAATCAAAGCGGTAATGAAAACAAAAACAAAATTATTTGACTGAATATGCATTTTATTGATTGGAAAAGTGTGGCTCAAGAATGAGCAATACAAAGGAAGCAATTCCTGAAAAGAGGTAATCGCGCACAAAAGGAAAAATCTATCCTAATGGCAATGTGAAACCCGTGATCTCATCGAGTTCCAACTCGGTTACACCCCATATGTCCTCAGACTCTCCGTGCTTTCTGCCTTCTGAACAAGACAATTCCAACTGATCCCTACCGGGTATTATCCATGATGCCTTAACCAAAGCGCAAACGATCATGCTAGACGCAGTTGTTCGTTTCAATCCCTCTTTTGCCTGGACCGCCCTTTCGGGTTTTCAGTCCACCGGGATACCCTTTTTTGCCCAAGTCGCCTTTTCAGGTTCTCGACTTGCCGGGTGTATAATTTTTCATTCTTATCCCTAATTTTTGCCCGAACCTTTTCTTTTCTGTTTTTTGGTTCGCCGGGATGCCCATTTTTGCCTGGACTATTTTATTCTTTTCGTCCAGCGGGTCTCTTTATACGAAGTATTTTTTAACTGCGTCTGCATTCACAGGGGATGGAAAATCCTCGCCATCCATGGTCGTTAGCAACAAGGCTCCGCCAGAGAAGACCTTCTTGACCACGAATGGACCTTCATAATTCGGTGTCCATTTGCCCCTTCGATCGTTTTGAGGAGGAAGGATCCTTTTCAGCACCATATCACCCACGTGATATACTCGAGGTCGCACCTTCTTGTCAAAAGCACGCTTCATCCTTTGCTGGTATAACTGCCCATGACAGATGGCTGCCAGCCTCTTTTCTTCAATCAAGCTTAACTCTTCGTACCGGGTCCTTACCCATTCAGCCTCTTGCAATTTCACGTCCATCAGGACTCTCAAAGAGGGAATCTGAACTTCAACAGGTAATACAGCCTCCATTCCATATACCAATGAGAAAGGCGTTGCCCCAGTAGGCGCACCGAGGTTCGATACCCGGTATACAAGCTTCGTACTTGCCACATTGTCAGCGCATTCAAATGCTATCCGGGAAACGAAGGGAACATGGGATCCCTTTGGCGTAACCAAAGCACTAACTCGTCCACATTAACCCCATCAGACATCAAAACCCGTTCGGATTCGGGGTCCGGCCCCTCCTCCGGGATCGGTTACTCTCAATCTTTCGATTAGAGTACCTCGAGATGTCCTCATCAGGGAACTCAAACTTCATCGGTTGATGACCCCCAATGGGTTGCGGAGCGATGTAATCAGACAATACACCCCTTGATTGCTTTCTGAGAGTATCCCAAATCAGTCAACATTCTTTTGCTCTTTCGCAGCCCGTCCGGTTAATGCTGGCTTCTCAGATATGTACTTGATCAGATCCATATTGAAATCCATAAAGTGATATGAACCAGCACATACTGTCTCAGTCGGCGAGCAGCCTATGCCAAAGTACATCAAGTTTTCTCGAACAGTGAATGTACTGTTTCACAGTCGGTAAACTTTTTGCTTAGGTAAATTGCATGCTCTTTTCAACAAGACTAGTCATGCTGCCCCAATACACCTCACAGACCCCTCGAAGGCTGTCAAGTACAGATTAACAGTCTCTCTCCATAGGGAGGCATCCGAATCGGAGGTTCCTACAACTTTTCTTTTATTCTTTCAATGCCCCTTGGCAATCATTATTTCACCTGACCGTTTGATCTTTTCCTTTCCAACAGCTTGAGTATAGGTTCACACGTGGCTGTCAGATGAGATGTGAACCATGACATGTAGCTCAATCTACCTAATAGACCACGAACCTCTTTCTGTTTTCGGTTCAGGCACTTCTCTTATTTTTTTTTTCTTTCTTCTTTTTTTTATATTTTTTTTTAAGCAGGATCAACCTCGGATTCCTCTCTGACAATAAACCCCAACAGCTTACCGGATCGCACTCTAATAGTGCACTCACTTGAATTCAACCTCAGTTTGAATTGTCTCAACCGGTCAAACGACTTGCCCCGGTCTGCCAGATGCCCCTCTCCTGTTTTGGGACTTTGCTATCATGTCATAGCATAGCATTCATTTTCATGATGAATCACATCATGGAACAAAGTCACCCTGGCTCTCTGATACAGGCACTGGCGTTCTGCTTCTTTAGAGGACAATCTTCTCTCCATGGCAGCTTGTGCACAACGACATCGGTATCCGACCCTGGCATATCCTGACACGACCAGGTGAAGGTACTCACACGCTCCTTCAATAGGGCTACCATTCTGCTCTCGACTCGCCTCTGAAACGGCCCCAATTTTTTTCCTTCCTGACCTCGGCGGTGCTTGGAATAACAACCTCAACCCGCTCCTCGTGCGGCTGAATCACCTTTTCCTCTTGTTTTGACAACCTGGCTAATTCCAGCAGATCACAATCTTCTTCGCCTTCTTCTTCGGCATGATAGATCGGTTTGTCGAAGTCATATGAGGTGTAACCAAATTGTTATCAACGAGATCCGTAGAATTATTTTTGAATTCGGAACGAGACAAATCAAAAGAAGAGAAAAATGAAAATAAACATTGCCATTTTTATTTGTTTTTAAACTGCAAAAATAAATGAAAAACAGGGAACACCGCTTTTTATTGAAAACATCCATTTATTTATGATGCGAAATGCTGCAGAATGAAACATGAGGTGGCCCTTACAATGAACCATTACGTGTCGGGCAACACATATGGCTTTCATGCAGATAAAACTGAAAACAGAAATTATTACTCTTCAAGTAGAGCGACCGTGATGATCTGTTTTAGGCCTTCCAGCTTCCTGGTACGCACGACTTTATCCAACCATCAAATTCGCGGTCACTGTCAGTTTCTTCACCTACTGCACAGGCGTGATCCGAATCTTCAGTAATTGCGCTCACCATCGCCTGACCATGCGCCGGCATGGGATTAGCATTAACATTCGGTGATGGCGCAAAATTGATAGCCTTGGAGTCTACCAGATCCTGGACAACATTCTTGAATGCTCTGCAGCCCTCAATGTTATGCCCCGGTGTTCCAGAATGAAATTCGCACTGGGCGTTCTCATCATAGTTAGGAGGCCTCTGATCTGATCTCATCGGAACCATCGCCCTCGGCTGAACCAACCCAAGATCCATCAGCTTTTTGAACAGAACAGCATATGTCACGGGTGGCCTGTCAAAATGGCGATCAACCCCTTTTCCCCTCACCTGATACCCAACTCTCTGTTGAGGTGGCTGACGTTGCTGTCGTACTGACTGATTACCAGCAGGGATGGTTACAGCAGCAGTGTGCTGGTAGTAACGATCCCTACCGTGTTCTCTCTGGGCATACACAGCACTTGATTCACCCTCATTCTTGCGCTGACCGTTCCTGAATGGCTTCTTCGATCCTGATGACGAAGCATTGCCACTCTGGATTTTCCCGAGCTTCAGCCAACTCTCAATTCTCTCCCCAGCCACCACGATGTCAGCAAAGTTGGTGACGGGACAACCCACCATTCTTTCAGCAAATGCCCCCTGCAGGGTACCCATGAAGAGATCAGACATCTCTCTGTCCACCAGTGGAGGTTGCACTCTGGCAGCCAACTCCCTCCACCTTTGGGCATATTCTTTAAACCCCTCACTTGACTTCTGAGACATACCCTGCAGCTGGGTATGACTAGGAGCCATGTCAGCGTTAAACTGGTATTGTTTATAGAACGCATCCCCAAGATCTTGCCAGCTCTTGATATCAGCAGATTTCAGCTTGGTATACCATTCCAGGGATCCTCCGGACAGACTGTCCTGGAAGAAGTACATCCAGAGCTTCTGATCTGATGTATACGCAGAGATCTTGCGGACGAATGCTTGCAGGTGAGTCTCTGGGCAAGAACTCCCATTATATTTGTCAAATGCGGGCGCCTTGAACTTTTGTGGGATCACAATCCCCTCGACTAGCCCCATGTTTGACATATTTCCCACGTCGGGAGTGGCATAACTTTCAAGGGCTCTGATCTTCTCTGCCAGCAACTGAATTTCTTTGCTTTGTGGCTGGACACCATATTGACCGAATGGCTCATTGTGCATTGAAAACTGATCAGCCTCTCGATCCTCCTCTCTGTCGTCCTCAACCCCCAAGAAAGGCGGGAACAGACTATCCTTCAGATTATGCCCCAGACCGGGCCCACCACCAGTAGCAGCACCAAGTCCACCAGCATTATCATTTACCATACCCACAGTTGCTCTTTTTCCACCGTCTCTGGATCCACCCAGCCCCTGGTTGGAGAAACCATCCAGGTTAACCCCACTGTTTGCTGCTGAAGCCCGCTCGAGCTTCTCGACCTTATCTGCCAGAGCTTTCTGACCAACTGCAAAACCCTGCATGATGTTGATCAACTCAGTCATCTTGTCCTTCAGCTCGAGGATATCTGTGTTTGGGAGATCCATTAGTCTGGGAGTATTGCGTCTGGTGAAGTATCTGTGAGGACGGGTTGAGTGCAAGGGTACAGTTCTGCGAGCACGAGCAATGGTTCCTGAAACAGTTAAGCACGTTAGAACCCAACACCTACAAAACAGCAAACAGGTTAATATGCATGAATGCAACGTCTATTCATATGAGGAACATTCCGTCCTTTGATTCTGGTTTCATCGAGACAGATGATATTTCACCAATAACATTTTGACATCCAGATGTCTCTCAACCAGATTCTCAATCCATAATACTCCCCATATGGCTAGACGTAGGTTTGGTGCAGATGAATGCAAAATGAGAATGATGCAGATGAATGAATGCAATGCATAGTGCCATCCTCCAAGTCATCTGATCATCAACTATACAGAAGCCTCTGATCTTTGAACTGATCACAACCATCTGAAGGAAATTGTAACCACCAATCCAACTCAAGGGTCCCGAAATAAACGGGAGACACATCATCATCACCAAACAATCTCTGATCAGATACCCATAACCATCTGAATCGGCCCGGGGAATCCTGAAATAAACGGATCCCCACTAATAAATAACTCGGACAGCATTTCGGCGTCTCTGAAATAAACGGCCATAAATCCGACTTATAAATAGGACTCTGATCAACGGAACAAAAAGTCACCATCTGAGTCACCAACAGAACATGCATCTGAAAGAATCACCCTCCCCTCACAGGTAAATTCTAAACAGGTCATCCTAAGGCGGATAATAGTCTCGACAATCGGGCAGAGATACTCAATGGGTTTGCCCTTTCGGGTGTGCCATTGTAGCTCCCTTAAGATCGTATAAACCAAAGATCCGGGAAATGATCGGTCACCGGAGTCAATAGTTCAAAAGAGATAACCCAACCAAAGTGGAAAATCCCACTGGAAGAGCACTTCTCAGATGAACCTCGTCCGGCTTGTGGTATGTCACGTCGCAACAATGTGCCCAACCGGCATGTGAGCGACGTGAGACCACGCTAATCCTAGGTGTATACTCGGGCCTGGGTTTTAGCCCCACTCAGAACACCCACCCCAAACAGAGGAAACACCTGCACAGAGGACGGCAACATGATAGTATGATGCATGCAAATATTTATGCAAATATATACACTGGTTAGAATAATAAATGCAATAAATAAAGCAACACAAGCAACCTAAACTATCCTAGAGCGCTAGGAGACACTCGCTTAGGGAAGATGGACCAGCACAGGTCAACATCTATCACGTCCTCAGCAGAGTCGCCAGCTGTCGCATCCGCGAAAAACAACCGGCGGGCTGAAACAAAAACAACACAGACAGAGCCGCCACTGCGCGTTATTTATCCCAAGATAGGGAAAGGAAACGCTCAGAGAAACCTGGAAAAAGCATGGTCTCGCGACCAAAGAGAAAGGGTAAGGGAGTCGGTTACGCAAGGGGAAGGTATTAGCACCCCTCACGTCCGTCGTACTCGACGGGATCCACGCTCTAAGAAAAGAAAAGGTTGCTAAAACACCACACACACACACGCACCGAAGACAACACAGGTGGGGTTAAGAGGAAGAGAGCTCGATAGGACGTCGCATCCTATGCCTACGTATCTCGTCTGGAACGAGAATCAGAGCTGCCGTAGTTCGGCTCACGCACGCCAAACAAACAAACACAAACACAGGCAAACATGGAGCCTGAAGGCCAATCACTGGACTTACATCAGCATCCGAACCAAAACGCACACAAGAAGGCAAACGTGGAGCCCGAAAGCCAATCACTGGACTTACATCGGCATCCGAACCAAACACACGCACACTGGAACCCGAATACCACTTGATGGACTTACATCAGCTTCCAAGCACACAACAACCAACAAGTTAATAGGGAGTCGGGGACTCGAGCCTATAACTGTTAAGCACACACACAAAAAGAAAGAAAAGCGCCCGGAGAAACCTCGCACGGTCTCCTGCCTACATACCTCGTCTGGAACGAGGATCAGGGCGATGTAGTTCCCCTGAAAGGGAAAGAAATTCTAGCCAGAAACCAAGGGGAGACACACTACCAGGGAGCTGTACTCGAGCCTAGTGTTATCATGCATCATTGCCCTATGTTCAGGTTTCTACCTACTTGCACAACAGCAAGCTAATCCTATCTAGGAAAGAAGCAAGCATACAAGCATACAAAACAAAACAAGCATCTCAAGCAAATATTCACAAAGCACACACTATATCCAGTCAAGTGAGGCTCAAACAATGGGTTTGACTGCCTAGGCAAGTCATCTGTACAAGGTAGTGTTCGCTCTTAACCTTGCCATTGAGGGGCTAAGGTGAAGCAGATGAACGGTGAGTGAAGGTTAGACTTCACAGCTCTTATCCCTGTCCAGGGAGAGCTTCAGACAAAGGAGCGTGGGTCCAGAATGGAGGGACCCTTCTACGCTCAAAGACTCTGACACAACTGTACAAAGTACAAGATCTTGGGTTAATGTCCCAATGCGTCAACACAATGGTGTGAGCAGAGGGACGACTCAACAGAATAGCGGGGGATAGATTGCATATCCCTATGATCCACCAATTGCCTCATAGAGGTCTTCACCTGCTTGGAACAAAAGTAAACAATCACATACATCGCCTCTTAAGGAGGACTTCAGACAGTTGCCTGGCTAAATAACAAGCCAGGTCTTCCAGACTACATGAAGTATAGAGAGTCTACCTCAACTGGTTTTTAAAAAAACCAAGCAGCAACAAGCAAGTTCTTAAAGAACTGTAAGCAACTTAATGTACCTGAAATCAATCAAGTATCATCAGTACTCAGACAAACCAACAATAAACAGCAAAAGTCAATCTATACAGACAACACAAGTTAATGCACACAAGTGCAAGCCATGAGCTCAAGCTCAAGCATCAAACCTACAAAACAAAATCATGTTAGTGGACAACATCAAACAATCTCAATTTACAGCTTGAATCTTTCTCCTTAAGCCTTTTGCACTTTTAACCTGAAAATCTAAACCAAATGTGAGAAACTAGACCACTAGGCCAAGTCTAGGGTCCAAAGGAGGTAAAAAAATCAAAACAGCAAGTACAAACCAACCAAAATCACATTCAAACAAATTAAAAGCAAATGCAATTGGTCCCATGCTCATACCATTCACCATTATCATTTTATGCACAATTTAACATCAAACATGCAATTTGCAACTCCAAATGACCAAACAGAACTATCTCACTCAAAAGCATACCAAATAAATTCAATTAATTTCACAAAAATTCACACCTAAACAGGACACATTCAACGTATAGCATGTCAATTTTCAGCTCAATTGGACAAAAGAAAGTAGGTCAATGAAAATCAAGAAGTCCAGACACATTTATACAAGCCAATTCAAGGCATCAACACAAGCATCATCTTCAATAAATCATAAAACAGTGACAATATATTAGAAATGAATGGGATCAAAACCATGATGTCCTATAATGTGTCTAGAATCCACATGTCAAATTGCATCTTCATCCAATACACCATGAGGATTTCACAAATGAATTACCAACATGTGTCACACAATGTCACAAAATGAGCACACAGAGAAGAAAATTATCAATCAATTAGAAAATGACATCAAAAATTCCAGCAAAAATTCTCATGTAATCTTGACATATCAATGATCATCCACACAAAATTTCAGCTCAAATCAACATCCCTAAGCATTTTAAATAAAATCATGAAGTTGACCTAGCTTGGTGTGACACAAATTGTCACACCTCTAACCAAAAAATCATATCTCCATCACCAAGTATTCAAAAATCACAAACTCTACATGAAAATCACCATCAACATGTCCAGAATAAACACAAGAATTTTCATCCATTTATATAAAGGTATGAGCATTTCATGAAGGTTTTGGCAAAGCATACAAAAATGTGACACATTCCACAAACCCTAGGCCAATTAATTTTCTACACATGCAAAAAATCCACAAAAATCATGATAAAATTCTACACATCATCAGGAGAACAATGCATAAAATTTCACAAAATTTGGATGAAAAATGAGTGAGATATGAATTTTTGAAGATCATAAAACAAAATGAAATAATCAAAAGAAAAAGAAATGAAATAATAATTAATTAAATGCAGAAATGGCAAACTTGTAATATTAAACCACTAATCCAAAACGACGTAGTTTCGGTTAGATTGCATGGCGCGCTCTGATTGGCCAGAGCTGGCGCCAAACACCATTTCAAACCAAAGCCAGGCGAATGAAGATCAAAAACACTGTTCATCGTGTTCTTCAAAAATCTAGAAAATGCAGAAAATCATGATCCACGAACTTCCACCAAAATCAACAAATGGATAACCAAAAGAACCGCATGAACATGTAGATTCAAGATATGGAACTCATTTCTCCTAATTCCTAACATACCTCACGGATCGAGCATTTAAAGTCATGGCATCAAACATTCAAATCAACATTTCTCATTCATCAATTCACCAATTCAAAAACTAATCATATCACGATGATCTACAATGCACGAACTACAAAACGCATATGACAAATCAAGAAATGGTGAGATTCGATTTTGCACCTTAGGTTGAAGCAGTTGATGATTCTTGATGTTTCTTCGAGCCAAAACCAAAAACAGGTGAAGGAGAAGATTGAGGAAATTGAATGCCACGCTTAGCTTGATCCAAAACAGCTCCACGTGTGAGGAATCTCAATTTGCCATAGTTGAGCTCATGATGAACAGTCGAGGTTCTTGAAGATCTTGCAACAATTCACCGAAACAGTTGGAGAAGAAGATATGTGGAGCACGAATCAAGAAGAATCAAGCAATTTGGTTGAGAAACGATGGAGAAATCTTGAAAAATGTTGATGAAGATTCTTGAAGAATTGAGAGAAAATGGAGGGAAAGTTGGTTAGGTTCTTGTGAATTGTGATTCTCTTTTGCAATTCAGTTATGATTAGAACTTTATACCCCAGCTTAATCACTCTCTTAATCCAAATTAGCAAAAATGAAATTGATTAACATAATGTGAAACTTAAGTGCAAGTTCCAAAATGCCCTTGCCAAATATTGAACCATGACAGCTCATGACAGCTCAAACAACTTCTATTTGGCATTTGTGATGTGTTGCAAAAATCCTCATTCCAAAATTCCATGTATTTCTCAACTTGGACCATTTTGCCCTTGGATTTTAATTAGTGCACTTGAAAATTGACCTTTTGCATTGACCATTTTTGATGAATTTTGATTATGCACCATGAAAGTACATATTAAATGGAGTTTGCTCATAAAAAGATCATCCATTTTGGACACTCCATGTGAAAGTTATGCCACTTTGATTATAGGCATTTTTTGAAAATGAATGGACCATAACTTATCAACCATACATGGGAATTTCAAGTTCTTGGACTTTTTGGAAAGGTGAGACCAAGATCTACAACTTTCATGTTGAACAAATTTTCATTTGAAGCTTTTTTTGACACGTAATTTTGTGATGAAAAACTTTCCATTTTTGGAAACTTCCAATACAAGTCACTTTCTATTTTTGGCAATTTTTCTCCTGACTTTATTTTCTTCATTCTTGAGCTTTGACATGTCAAATGAAGCTTTTTTCAACATGAATGAAGTGTATCCAACTCTCTCCCACCTCCAAATCCATAAAATCAAGCACAGTTGACCACAGTTGACTTTTCAACTGATAGATGAATTTGGCAATGCACTGATCAATCTGAGCCCCAATCTTCTGATGAAATGGCCCAAGGATGAAACCCTAGCCTCAATAAGCTCAATAAAATCATGAAATGATCCCCATATCCATTGTAGACCCCATCTCCTTGCTATGCCCTGATTGGCCCAATGCAACTGATTAGGGTTGACCAGTGGCCAAAACCCTAATCTCAAGGAATGTGCTCCAACACTTGATGATGACAAACCATGATGATGATGATGAATCATTTCAATCAAGATAAAGACCAATCTCCTTGAGAACCACAAAACCCTAATTTGGACTTCCATCCTCAGATGATTAATGACCAGTCCAATGAAACCCTAGCTTGCACCATGACCTCTTCATCTCCTGATCAAGACTTAAGAGGATGGCTTGCACAATGTAACCACATGATATGCAATATGCAATGCCTAATGACCTAAAAAATGATATGCAATATGTTATGCTAGTCCCAAGAGAGGAGGGCAAATTTTGAGGTGTTACAGCAACAATTTTGGTAAAACAAAGAGTGTTCACAAGATGTTACATGTGATGTCTTAACATCTGATATAATGTACCTATTGGATATTTAAAATTGAATTATGCAGGATTGTTCCAGGATGTCAGACCCGATGTCATGACATCTGTATACAGAACATTCAATCTAAATGTTTTGTATTGTGTGATTGCGTTTTTAATGCAAATCTATGTACGATTGAAGATCTGATTTACACAAACATTCAATCACTAATTACAACCAAATTTAATTATTTTCCAAAGAGATCTAATCAGCTGTCATGAGAAGATTTAAAAGGAAAATAGTTTTAGGGTTTTATGATGTCCAAGCCCAACCAAATGCTTCTATAAAAAGGACATGGAAAACCTGATTTGATACACAAGAAATACAGAGCGAAATATTCAGAGAGAATAAGGGTTTAAGTCTTGTGTGGTCGTGTGAATTGTAAGTTGTTCAATTCATCCATAGATGATTGAATTGGTCTGATTTTTGAGTTGTAATTTGTCACTCAAAGCTTTTAGGCATGAGTGTGTGTCTACTTGATTGAAGCTGCTAAGTAAGATCAAGTGTGTGTCTTTGAAGAGTGTCTTCTTTTCATTGTAATTCTTGTTTATATCACTGGTGTGATTGAGGGGGAGTGAGATGGGATCTCATATCTAAGAGTTCTTAGGTAGAAGTCACACGGGTAGAAATTAGGTGAAAAAGACTGTAACTTGTGTTGTTTACTGAGAGTCTTTGAACTGATTCTATTTTAGTGGATTTCCTTCCTGGCTTGGTAGCCCCCAGACGTAGGTGAGTTGCACCGAACTGGGTTAACAATTGCTTGTGTCTCTTGCATTACTGTTCTTTAAATTTTATCCTGTTTGTATTATTTAGATATTAGTGTCGTGACATTACCTTCGACATCTCATATCTGATACCAGAATTTCAATTGGTATCAGAGCAGGTATCCTGCTCTGGTTCTGGGTGAGATCTAGGGACGATACTTTCTAGTACTATGGAGAGAGATGGAGGATCTGTTCACAGGCCACCAATTTTGGATGGATCTAACTATGACTATTGGAAACCTCGAATGGTAGCTTTCCTAAAATCTCTTGATAATAAGGCTTGGAAGGCTGTGTTAACAGGCTGGGAACATCCAGTAGTTACTAAGGAAGGAGAAGTCACAACTAATAAGAAGCCTGAAGAACAATGGTCCAAGGAGGAGGATGATCCAGCCCTTGGAAATTCTAAAGCATTGAATGATATATTCAATGGAGTAGACAAGAATATCTTCAGATTGGTAAACAATTGTGAGGTTGCTAAAGATGCTTGGGACATCCTCAAGACCACTCATGAAGGCACCTCTAGAGTGAAGATGTCTAGATTGCAGCTGCTCACTACCAAGTTTGAAAATTTAAGGATGAAAGAAGATAAAAATATTCATGAATTTCACATGAATATCCTTGAAATTGCTAATGCCTCGGGAGCTCTGGGAGAGAAGATGTCAGATGAAAAGTTAGTAAGGAAAATACTCAGGTCACTTCCTAAGAGATTTGCTATGAAGGTGACAACCATAGAAGAATCTCAAGACATCTCAAATATGAGAGTTGATGAGCTAATTGGATCCCTCCAAACATTTGAGATGGGAATGTGTGATGGATCTGAAAATAAAGCCAAGAGCATAACCTTCATGTCAAACACTGAAGGGGAAGATGAGAAAGGTGGTCAAGATATTGATGAAGATCTGGAAAATGATGTAGCAATGTTGGGAAGACAGTTCAACAAACTTGTGAAAAAGATGGATGTGAGATCTAGGGCCAATGTCAAGAACATCGCATCTGATATCAGTAAATCCAACAATAGTGGAAGAAGAACAAGGTCAGATGAAAAGCCCAAAGAAGGAAAAGGAGTTCAGTGCCATGAATGTGATGGGTATGGTCATATTAGAACTGAACGTGGGACCTACCTCAAGAAACAGAAGAGGAGTCTTGTTGCCACTTGGTCTGATGAAAGTGAAACAGAAGAGGCTGCAAATCTTGTGACTGCCTTGACCAGAAGATGGGGTTTTGATGAAGATTCAAGTGATGATGAAGTAAACTTTGAAGAGTTGGCCACTACCTACAGAGAGTTGTGTCACAGAAGTGCAGAAGTATGCAGACAAGTGGAAAGCCAGAAGAAAGTGATAGCTTAGCTGGAGAATGAGAAGGCAGAACATGTGGAAACCATCTCCAAGTTGAAGACTGAAGTTGTACTCTTGAATTCTAAACTGGATGAGATGACCAAGTATGTAAGAATGCTTAACAATGGATCTGACACCTTAGACAAGATTCTCCAGACTGGTCAAATAACAGAGACAAATCTGGCATTGGGTTCAATGAATCTAAGGCTGAGTGCAGTTACACTGGTGGCAAACCTAAATCCAAACATAAGTGCAGCCATATTGATAGCAAACCTGCGATGTCACATCATATGTCACAACATCATAAAGGAAGACAGCAGAAAGGGAAACGTCAAAAATGGAGATGTCATTACTGTGGGAAGTTTTGCCACATAAAACCCTTCTGCTATAAGTTGTATGGTTACCCTTAGCCTGCTCATTATCAACCTAGACCCAAACATCACAGACTTGTCAATAAAAAGAAATGGGTTCCTAGGACTAATGTTACAAGTTTGATAGCTCATACTTCCTTCATAGTTTCAGCCAAAGAAGATTGGTATTTTGACAGTGGATGCTCCAGACACATGACTGGAAACAAAAACCTGCTAACTGGCCTTCATCCTCATGCCACAAGTTATGTAACCTTTGGTGATGGAGCAAAGGGTGAAATCAAGGGGATTAGTAAGCTTGATTGCCCTAGAGTTCCTGACCTTGACAATGTCCTACTTGTTAAGGGATTAACTGCTAATCTAATAAACATCAGTCAACTGTGTGACCAAGGTCTAAATGTAAACTTCACTAGAATTGAATGTCTGATTACTAACACAGAAAATGAAGTGATCATGAAAGGAGTTAGGTCTAAAGGTAACTGCTACATACGAAGTTCTCAAGAAACTGGTTACTCTTCAATGTGGACTTTGGCCAAAGAAGAAGAAGTGAAGATATGGCATCAAAGATTGGGCCATCTGCATCTTAAAGGTATGAAGAGGATTATATCTGTTGAAGTTACTAGAGGAATTCCGAAGTTGAAGGTTGATGAAGGAAAAATCTGTGGAGAATGTCAGATTGGAAAACAGACAATGATGTCACACTAGAAGCTCAGACATGACACCACTACCAAAGTTTTGGAACTCCTCCATATGGATTTGATGGGACCCATGCAGTTGGAAAGCCTTGGTGGAAAGAAGTGTGCATATGTAGTGGTGGATGATTTCTCCAGATACACCTGGATCAATTTTATAAGAGAAAAATCTGATGTTTTTGAAGTCTTCAAGGATCTTTGTCTAAAACTTCAAAGAGAAAAGGAAAGTCCAGTTATCAAAATTAGAAATGATCATGGGAAGTAATTTGAGAATAACAAATTTTCTGAATTTTGTTCTTCAGAAGGAATTCATCATGAGTTCTCATCTCCCATTACTCCCCAGCAAAATGGTGTGGTGGAAAGAAAAAATAGAACTCTTCAAGAATCAGCCAGAGCTATGATTCATGCTAAGAAATTGCCCTACCATTTTTGGGCCGAAGCCATGAACACAGCCTGCTATGTTCACAACGGAGTGACATTGAAGAAAGGGACTCCTACAACCCTATATGAAGTATGGAAAGGAAGAAGACCTACAGTCAAATACTTCCATGTATTTGGTAGTAAATGCTATATCTTGACTGATCGTAAACAAAGAAGGAAGATGGATCCCAAAAGTGATGAGGGAATATTTCTGGGCTACTCAACAAACAGCAGAGCATACAGAGTCTTTAATTCCAGAACTAATGTAATGATGGAATCTATCAATGTTGTGGTTGATGACCAACAGACTGATGTCATAGACGATGTCGAGACATATCTGAATGATTCCCCAGCTAACTTCTCAGACAAAAATAAGGAGAGTGAACCTCCTCAAGCTGAACCTGAAGATGACAAAATCAACAAGGGACCCTCCATCAGAGTTCAGAAGGATCATCCCAAAGATCTCATTATAGGAGATCCAAATAAAGGGGTCACTACTAGATCAAGGAAAGTGGTCTCACATGGCTGCTTTGTGTCCAAGATTGAACCTAGGAATGTCAAGGAAGCCTTGACTGATGAGTTCTGGATCAATGCCATGCAGGAGGAGTTATGTCATTTCAAGAGGAATGAAGTATGGGAACTGGTTCCTAGACCTGAAGGAGTAAATGTCATAGGTACAAAGTGGGTGTATAAGAATAAATCTGATGAACAAGGGGTTGTTACTAAAAACAAAGCAAGATTAGTAGCACAAGGATATACTCAAATTGAAGGAGTGGACTTTGATGAAACATTTTCTCCTGTAGCTCGCCTTGAGTCCATTAGATTATTGCTTGGAGTGGCATGTATTCTGAAATTCAAACTATTCCAAATGGATGTAAAAAGTGCCTTCTTGAACGGCTACTTAAATGAGGAAGCATATGTTGAACAACCTAAAGGATTCCCAGATCCAAATCTTCCAAAGCATGTGTACAGATTGAAGAAATCCCTCTATGGGTTGAAGCAAGCTCCTAGGGCTTGGTATGAGAGACTCACAATGTTCCTCACTAACAATGGATACAGGAAAGGAGGTATTGACAAAACCCTATTTGTGAAGAATGAAGGAGGGAAGCTCATGGTGGCACAAATATATGTAGATGACATTGTGTTTGGTGGGATGTCAGATCAGATGGTTGAAGATTTTGTTAGACAAATGCAATATGAGTTTGAGATGAGCCTTGTTGGAGAGTTAGCCTACTTTCTTGGGCTACAAGTCAAGCAGATAGAAGATTCTATCTTTCTATCTCAAAGAAAATATGCCAAGAACATTGTTAAGAAGTTTGGCATGGAGAATGCAAGTCATAAAAGGACACCTGCTCCTACACATGTGAAAATCTCCAAAGATGAAAATGGTGTCAGTGTAGATCAAAGTCTATACAGAAGCATGATAGGCAGTCTGCTATATCTCACAGCAAGCAGACCTGACATTGCATTTGCTGTAGGTGTTTGTGCTAGATATCAAGCTGAACCAAAAGTCAGTCGCATAAACCAATTGAAGAGAATAATGAAATATGTCAATGGCACCAGTGACTATGGGATGTTATATACTCATGGATCTGGATCTATGCTGTCTGGTTACTGTGATGCTGACTGGGCTGGAAGTGCTGATGATAGGAAAAGCACATCAGGAGGATGTTTCTTCTTGGGGAACAATTTGATATCATGGTTTAGCAAGAAACAAAATTGTGTGTCCCTATCCACTGCTGAAGCTGAGTACATAGCAGCTGGGAGTAGTTGTTCTCAACTGGTTTGGATAAAACAAATGTTGACCGAATACAATGTCATACAAGATGTCATGACATTATACTGTGACAACCTGAGTGCTATAAATATTTCCAAAAATCCTATTCAGCACAGCAGGACAAAACACATTGATATTCGTCATCACTTTATTAGAGAACTTGTGGAAGAGAAAATCATAGCACTGGAGCATGTTACTACTGAAATGCAATTAGTTGACATATTTACAAAAGCTTTGGATGCTAATCAGTTTGAATGGTTAAGAGGGAAATTGGGGATTTGTATTCATGAGAATTTATAGCAATTAAAGTGGAGTGGAAAAGGTAATAAAAATATTGTCTGCCCACTTAAAAGAAAGTGCCTCGTTTATGGTAAATCATTACCTAGTATTGGAACTAGTATCTATGTCATTTCCACACGCTACCTCAACACAACCATTTCCATCTTCATCCAACTTCTCAGACAACCTCTGCTAGGGCAACAACATTTCTCTCAAAAGTTCAACAAAATGTCACAACATCCCTCATCCTCTGGATCAAAACCCACTCACAAAGCAAGGACTCCCTCCATGGAGTTTCTGGATGAAGATATTTTGGAGGTTATTCCTCTATCTGTAATCCCAGGCGACGCCCCTAGCCCTTCTTCCACGGATGGAAACAATCAAGGTAACAACTCTGAAAACCCTCCTCCTAAGGATGACATGCAATATACAGATCGTGTCATTAGGAACCTGGTAACTAGGATTCTAAACGAAAGACATGCAGTCAAGGGAGTTTCGACTCCTCTGTCTAGAAGAGACCCCTCACCTGAGGTGGAACCTCAAACTGAGAAAGATGATGATTCATCTAGATCAGAAAAAGACATTGCTGCTGAGGGACTGTGCTCTCTAAGAAAAACCATACCTAGCAAAGATCCTATAGTTGTTTCTCATTCTAAGAAGCCTGACACTACTGAGAGAGTAATTGATTTGGAGGAAGAGAGTTCATAAGAAGAAGATGACACCTTGGTTCATCACTTGAAACCAAGTGTTGCAAGGAAAATGAAGACCATGAAAGGCAAGACTGTGGCTGAGATGTTGACAGCCAGAACAGGTAAGAAGGTTGTTGGTGTAGGACCCTCTAAATCATGGAGTAAAGTAGAGGTCAAGAAGAGGAAGGTCAGAGAAAGCTCTGGTTCTGAAGATGATGTCGAAGATGATGTCCCAGACATCTCTCCTGCTAAAAGGCAGACTGTTAAAAAGTCTCCAGCTAAGGTTGCAGCTGTACATTTGGACAACATTTCCTTCCATCTGGAAGATGGGGCTGCCAAGTGGAAATTTGTTATACAAAGGAGAGTTGCCGTGGAGAGGGAACTAGGGAAAGAGGTTGTGGAAGTAAAGGAAGTTATGGAGTAAATCAAGTCTGCAGGTTTAATGAAAACAGTGGTTGCACTACCCCAATATTTTGAAGGTTTAGTGAAGGAGTTTGTTGTGAATATCCCAGAGGATATTTCTGACAAGAATAACAAAGAATTCTGCAAGGTCTTTGTGAGAGGAAGATGTGTAAGGTTCTCCCCTGCTGTTATCAATAAGTTCCTAGGAAGAGGAACTGAAGGAGGTGTTGAGTTAGAAGCCACATACAATGAAGTCTGTAGGACAGTCACTGTTGGCCAAGTCAAGGAATGGCCAAGCAAGAAGCATCTATCAGTTGGAAAATTAACTGTAAAGTATGCCATCTTGCATAAGATTGGTTCAGCCAAATGGGTGCCAACAAACCATATCTCAACTATCTCTAATGGTCTTGGAAGAATAATCTATGCTATGGGAACCAGGCTCAACTTTGATTTTGGAAGGTTCATGTTTGAACAAATTGTTAGACATGACTCCACTAATGCAGTAAAGCTACCTATTGCCTTTCCCTCTATCATTTGTGGAATTATTTTAAGCCAGCAACCTGGTATTCTAAACACAAGTGATATTCCCAGCAGAAGGAAGCCTCCATTGTCCATTCATTATAAGTTATTTGAAGGAAGTCATGTCAATGACATTGTCCTGACATCTGCAAGGAAGGAGCCAGCCTCACAAGGTGGTTTGATTGCTCAATTGAAAGACACTTGTAAGGAGCTGGAAACTGGGATTAGGGTTGCCAAGGCTAGGAAAGAGGCTTTAGAGGTTCTCATTAGTAGCTTGGAGCAAGAAGATATGGATAAGGTTGGTGAAGCCAAGGAGTCAGATGCCCATACCTCAAGTGAGAGGTCCAATTCTCAAGATCAATCTAGTGGCAGTTCTGAATCTGAAGGTGAAAAAGATGCTACTTCCTCAGACTAAGTTGTGATGGTCCCCTTGTTATGAAGACTGTGTGTTCTGTGTGATGTTCTAGATATTGTTTTGGATGTTTTGGAAGCTTGGATGTTTTGATGTTTTTCTGTTTAATGGTTGTATTTTTTTTGCAGTCTTTCTGATGCCATGATGTAATATTTGGGCTCTTTATGAGTTCCCTGGATTTCTGATTATCTCAGCTAATGCAGCTGTGTATAATTATGGTTTGTACCACCTGACATTTATGTTTAACATTTTATATGTTATAACATCCTGTGTGACATTCTCTACTGGACTGATTGACATTTATTTTGTCTAATTGGTCACTTTGGTCTATTTTGACTAAAAAGGGGGAGAAGTTATTATATGGAGAGCTGCAGTTAATGTGTGGAGATGTGGAGAGCTGCAGTTATTATGTGCCGATGTAGCTAGCTAGGCTAAACAGGTGACAGCTGATGTTGAACAGAATGGTATTTTATGATGTTCTGTTCTGTGATGATGTTGGAGGAGATGTTGAACAGAATAATGTTCTGTGTTGTTATAGATGTTGAAGGAGATGTCAGAATGTGATTCTGAATGTTACAGGTGCTGAAGGAGATGTCTGCATTGAACAGACTTAGGGGGAGAAGAAGTACCCATGTTTTTGTGTGTGTGTGTATTACTAGTTGCTATTATAGCTAGTAATTGTGTTTGCTTCTGCTGCTGCTTAAACTGTTGATGTGTTTTTTCTTGTGAACAAAATGGACTGATATATGTTTTAGCCAAAATTTGCCAAAGGGGGAGTTTGTTGGTTCTAAGTGTTGGCAGCAATTTTGGTAAAACAAAGAGTGTTCACAAGATGTTACATGTGATGTCTTAACATCTGATATAATGTACCTGTTGGATATTTAAAATTGAATTATGCAGGATTGTTCCAGGATGTCAGACCCGATGTCATGACATCTGTATACAGAACATTCAATCTAAATGTTTTGTATTGTGTGATTGCATTTTTAATGCAAATCTATGTACGATTGAAGATCTGATTTACACACACATTCAATCACTAATTACAACCAGATTTAATTATTTTCCAAAGAGATCTAATCAGCTGTCATGAGAAGATTTAAAAGGAAAATAGTTTTAGGGTTTTATGATGTCCAAGCCCAACCAAATGCTTCTATAAAAAGGACATGGAAAACCTGATTTGATACACAAGAAACACAAAGCGAAATATTCAGAGAGAATAAGGGTTCTTGTGTGGTCGTGTGAATTGTAAGCCATTCAATTCATCCATAGATGATTGAATTGGTCTGATTTTTGAGTTGTAATTTGTCACTCAAAGCTTTTAAGCATGAGTGTGTGTCTACTTGATTGAAGCTGCTAAGTAAGATCAAGTGTGTGTCTTTGAAGATTGTCTTTTTTTCATTGTAATTCTTGTTTATATCACTGGTGTGATTGAGGGGGAGTGAGATGGGATCTCATATCTAAGAGTTCTTAGGTAGAAGTCACACAGGTAGAGATTAGGTGCAAAAGATTGTAACTTGTGTTGTTTACTGAGAGTCTTTGAACTGATTCTATTTTAGTGGATTTCCTTCCTGGCTTGGTAGCCCCCAGACGTAGGTGAGTTGCACCGAACTGGGTTAACAATTGCTTGTGTCTCTTGCATTACTGTTCTTTAAATTTTATCCTGTTTGTATTATTTAGATATTAGTGTCGTGACATTACCTTCGACATCTCATATCTGATACCAGAATTTCAGGCCACTTCGCTACTAATTGTTGGTTAAAAAAGGAAAAGAAGTTGGAAGAAGCAAACCTAGCCGGAGGAGATTTTGATGATGAGTTTGTGCTTTTGATGGCTTTTGAATCTGATGATGCATATTTGGCAGACTGGTGGTATATGGACATTGGCTTCTCAAATCATCTTATTAGAACTAAGAAATGGTTGGTTGAGTTTGACTCTATAAAGAGGACAAAGATCATATGTGTTGTTGATAAATACCTCAATGCTGAAGGTATGGGAAATGTCAGAGTAGTTCTGAATAATGGTAAAGCAACATTGATTCTGAATGTGTGGTATGTTCCTATCATGAAAAGCAATATGATGAGTGTAGGTCAAATAATTGAGAAAAGATTTTTAGTTACCATGAAGGACAATATTTTGAAGTTGTATGACTGTAATCAGAAGTTGATTATGAAGTCAGAACATGGGAGGATTTGAACATTCAAAGTGAATGTTAAAACTGCAGACTCTGAATGCCTTAGTGAAACAAGTGTTGTAAAGGAAAGTGAGTTGTGGGACAAAAGATTTGGTCATCTAAACTTCAGAAGCTTAGGGCATATGAATTTAAAGAAGTTGGTACATGGAATTCCTACAATTAAGAAGCCAGGAAATTCATGCAATGTGTGCATGAGAGAGAAGAAACAAAAACTGTCATTTGCATCTGAAATGCCTCCAAGAGATCATGCTCTGGGTGTGGTGCATTCTGATGTCTGTGGATCATTTCTAGTATCTTCACTTGGAGGGAATAAATACTTTGTGTCATTTGTTGATGAGTTCACAAGAATGACATGGGTATCCCTTATAAAGTTCAAACACAAGGTGTTTGCTGAATTTAAGAAATTCAAAATAAAGGTTGAGAATCAAAGTGGTCAAACTCTGAAGATTCTTAGAACTAGTGGTAGAGGTGAGTATAACTCCATAGAGTTCAGAAAGTTCTGTGAGGAGAATGGAATTGAGCATGAGGTAACTGCTCCACTCACTCCTTAACATAATGGTCTTGTTGAAATAAGAAACCAAACTTTGCTTGATATGACAAGGAGGAGGAAGGAGAAAAAGATACCCCACCTTTTGTGGGGAGAAGTTGTTGACACCTCAGTGTATGTGCTCAACATGTGTCCAACCAAGAAGCTAAAGGAATTTGTTCCTTTAGAGAAGTGGACTGGAGATAAGAAAAGTGTGAGCCATTTAAAGGTGTTTGGCTATATTTGTTACAAACATATTCCAGATGTTAAGAGAAGGAAGTTGGATGACAGAAGAAGAGTTATGTTGTTTGTAGGGTACCATAGTATATGTGCCTATAAGATTTATTGTCTTGTCACTAACAAGGTTGAATTGAGTAGAGATGTCATTTTGAAAGAATCAGAAGCGTGGGATTACAGTAAATCTCAATCCAACTATGATGTATAGTTAACCTCTAAAGATACTTCAGGATCTGAAGGTTCTGAAGATGATTATGAATCAGAAAATGATTCTGAAGATGACTCTGAAGGCGAGTTTGACTCTGAAGGTGAATCTGATTCTGATCCAGATTCTGATGGTGATTCAGACTCTGGTGGAGATCCATACTCTAGGAGTATTCCAGAATCTGAAGGGGGTCATGCCTCTGAAGGTGGTACTTTTGCGATTCCAACATCTGATATTGTTCCAGCGCCCGAAGAAGATTCTATACAAGTTTAGAGGCCACAAAAAATCAGAAACATCCCAAGACGGTTTGTAGAGTTTTACATGCTGCAAGATACTAAAGTAGACTATGAAGGAGAATTCATTCAGTGTGCCATGTTAGTAGAATTTGAACCAGTCAGTTTTGAAGAAGCGCTCAAGAAGAAAGTGTGGTTGAAGACCATGAAAGAAGAACTTGAGGCTATAGAAAGAAACAAGACTTGGAAGTTGACTAATCTTCCAAAGGGCAAGAAAGCCATCAACATTAGATGGGGTTTCAAGGAGAAACTGAAGCCAACTGGATAAATTGGCAAACAAAAAGCAAGGTTAGTAGAAAGAGGATTTCTAAAGAAACCTGGGTTAGACTACTTTGAAGTGTTTTCTCCTGTAGCGAGACATGAGACAATCAGACTGGTCATTGCAATAGTTGCTAACAGGAATTGGCCTCTGATGCATCTAGATGTGAAATATGTATTTCGGAATGGTCCATTGCAAAAAGAGGTATACGTGTCACAACCTCCTAGATTTGTTAAAAAGAATCAGGAAGGGATGGTGTACAAGTTTCATAAAGCCTTGTATGGACTGAAACAAGCTCCTAGAGCTTGGAATCTGAAAATTGATTCATTTTTCAAGCTCCAAGGATTCAGAAAGTGTGAGATGAAGTATGGCATTTATGTTCAACATACTTCTGAAGGCAATATAATTCTGGTGTATCTCTATATTGATGACATATTGCTAATATGGAGTTGTGAACATGAGATAGCTAAGTTCAAGAAGGTGTTGATGAATGAGTTTGAGATAACTAATATAGGAAAAATGACATATTTCCTAGGGATGGAGTTTATGTACTCTGAGAAGGGTATCATTTTGCATCAGCTGAAGTATGAATTCGAGCTTCTGAAGAGTTTTGAGTTGTTGAATTGTAAGGTTGTTGTCACACTTGTAGAAGAAAATCACAAATTGGATTCTGATTCTGAAGGTGATGATGTAGATGCCACAACTTTCAAGCAGTTGGTTGGCTCTTTGAGGTATTTGTGTAATACCATACCTGACATTTTCTATGTAGTTGGATGGTTAGTAGGTTCATGAGTCAATCGAAGTGGTCTCATTACCAAGCTGTTGTCAGGATTCGGAGGTATATTAAGGGGTCTCTACCGTATGAAGTTTTGTTCCCTTATGGAGAGAAGACTAATACATAGCTGATATGTTACTCAGACTCTAATTGGTGTGGAGATAGAGTTGACAGAAGAAGTACTTCTGGATATTAGTTTAAGTATCTGAGAAGGCCTATTTCTTGGTGTTCCAATAAGCAACCAGTTATTGCTTTGTCAACCCGTGAAGTAGAATATATTGTAGGTGTTATGGTTGCATGTTAAGCTATTTGACTTCTGAATTTACTGCAGGATCTGAAGATCAAAAGGTAAACAAGCATCTAAAGCTGATGATTGATAACAAGTATGCAATCAATCTTGCCAAGAACCTGGTACTACATAGGAGAAGCAAGCATATTGAGATTAAGTATCATTTTCTGAGAAGTCGTGTTCATAATGGAGTGCTAGAAGTTATGCACCATAGCACCCAGAAGCAGCTGACAGATGTTCTGACGAAAACGATCAAGATTGATCAATATTTCCACTTAAGGGATGGAATTGATGTTATTAGTTTTAATTAGTTAAATCATGAATTAAGGGATGATATTGAAGGGTAATTCAGTATTTTGGTATTTTGCTTACATGACATTATTATTTGTGTATATATAGTACTATAGCTGTCAACAGTTGTATCCACTGAGTATTATAGTGCAATGTGTGTGCAACCATTTTGCTGTAACCGTTTTAACAAAGTAGTGGAAGTTTGTTATTCTCTTTCTCTCTCTTCATCCATCTTCATCTTCTTCATCTTATGTACCATTTCCATACCATTTATCTTCAACACTTTTTATTTTCTAACATCAGCACCGACTATAAATCTTTTACACATATTTCGAAGACTCGTTCATAATAATGTTGTATTTTCTGAATCAATAAATATAATTTAAAAAAAAAATTTTTGCTATAAAAAACGATAATGACATAATTTATTCTTCGTTTACATCCTATGGTCACTAGTATAAATAAATTTGACTTTTTTTGATACATTTAATCATTAATGTATTTAATGATATATAGACTAAATACGTTAACAGTAAAATATAAAAAAAAACTTATAATGGTGATCCAAGAGTGTACCTTTTTATTTCTATATAATATTTATTATTATCAAATTATTCAAAGCTTATTGGTAAACTTTCTCGATGACTATATAATTGGAGAATAAAGAATGATTTTTTTTACGAAGAATGGAATAAAACTTTTCCCATAAGTCACATGAGAAACACTTAAACCCCACATAATTAATTAATTAAACAACGAAAATATGCATTGGAACAACTGTCAAGTTTTGTCTCTATATGTAATGCATACCTTATATTATAATAAAAACCCCTATTAGTTCATACATAACAAAGGTATAGTCATGGGAAGCATATTAGATAGTGTGACAACTATATTCTCAAAACTATAGCATTAGCCATGCTAGGACTTTATAGTTTTACATGTTATTAATTATTTTTGATTCCATTGAAACAAAAAATTTCAATGCATGGTCTTTATTTATTTCCCTATAGACGACATATATTATCATGCTTGTACAAAAACATTAAATATGGTATGTGCTTGCCACCTTTGGATTCCCTATGGTTGAAAAGGACTCGATGCATTCTTTGTTATTATGGCCCTGCAATGCAGAATTATGTCTTTTCCTTCAAGGACCGGCTTCAATAAATTGTTGGTGTAATTACTTCTTCCTATTTTGGTGTGGCATTTAAGTGTTACAATTATTACTATCCTTCGTCTTTATTCTTATATAAAGTAAATATATTGGCTATTTATGACCAAATAAAAATGTAAAATTAGCTCTGGAAATGTAACTTCGAGTGGTGTTATAATATGAAAAAAAATTAGGTTGGTGTGGGAAAATATAAGTCATATACAAAAAATCATTGAAATCTAAGCTAACTAAATAACTTTAAGATTTTATAAAGATGAATAAGTATGTATTTAGTTTTACTGTGATAAAAAATTAAGATTTAAATAAATTAATTTTTACTAATATCACTTTGTAAGGTTAATTATACTCTGAACGCAATTATAAAAACTAATCTTTTGAGTTTGGGAGGATCATAATAAACCATAAAAAGAAAAAATTCTCAAAAAATTTAACACTGTGAATATTTCAGAAATAAAACATTACTTAAAAAAGTAATTACATCTAAAAATTATTGAAAAATTGTTTATATTACTAAATATACTTTAATGTTGAGAAGTATTTAATGTTTTCTCTATTAATTAATTTTGAAGTGTTTGCTAGATAATAATGTTAACTTTACTTAATTAATATGTTTGTTGATTAAGGGCTAATTGCACTTTTGTAGGATAATTAGTTAGGTTATTATTGGATATTTATTCACGTTGATGTAAGTTTTCAGAGGTCCCATGTAGGTTTTTCATGTTTTAATTATGAAAAAACAAATCAAGATCCTATTTTGTCATGGTTTAACCATAACAAATATTTTATGAGACTTTTTAAAACTATTTTTAACCATGATAATTTTTGCGTCCTGTGCGATAGTCTGCCTTGCACACTCTCAAAGACGGTCGTCCTACTCCTGTATTGTTGCAAGTTTTCATATAATAAAAATGATTTTATTTATTTTGTAAAATGTTGATATGATATCATATGACACATCAACTTTAATCCTCCCCTTTTTTCCTTCAACATGTGTTCATTCCTTTCTCTACGTCAAACTTCATTATCACCAACAAATTTCACTTCCCATTGGTTTCTCAAGATTTCGACAGATCAATTATCCTTCATCCTTATCTAGTTTAATCTCTCAATCCTCGTGTTACCTCCTCATTGGTCTCCTAAGATTTCACTCTTATTCTTTCAAATATATACATAGATTCATTCTTATTCTTATATCATTCTTTCATATTCTCTTTCTCTCTCTTCCCCTCTTTCCTCTTTCTACTCTTAAATTCTCTCATCCCACATTCGTCGATGTTCCTAGAAATTCACCCATATTCATCGCCATTCCCATAAACCTCAAGAACAAAAACCAAAATTCAAGAATACCTTCAAACACAACCTAGAAAACCCATCCAAATGAACCTAGAAATTAAAATACTCAAGAAACTCTTCTCGAGCCTTAATTCCCACCAACAAAATCAAGAACTTCACCCAAAATTATGAACACATTCACCCCTCTTAATAATTTCCTTCAACCAACATCCAATAATCCTAGAAAATGAAATCCAAAAATCCACCTCTTCAAGAATCTCACCTTCAACCTTAATCCAAAACATCAAAAATCAAGAACAATATCTCATTCACTACCTCATTTCTCCACACAAAATCATATTTCACGCCAACTTCATCATAATCCAAAACCTTACCTCATATCCTCTTCCATTTTCTACAATCGTCAAGTCAAACCAATTTGGACCAATCTCTCCTCAACAAATTTATTCTCTATCCAAAAACTCCAGATCCAAACATTTTCCCTTCTTCATCCTTCGAACCCTAACTCTAAATATACCCATAAACTTTGAACCCTAATCCTCATCCCTCTCATCAACTTCAAACCCTATCTTTTTTTCATCCTCATGTATGATTCCACCTACTTAGACTTCGGTACAAATTCCTCAAATTCATATTATCTCCATCCCAATGAAAACCCATCCACTGTCCTTGTTACGGCCCTTCTCGACCACAAAAATCACAACTCATAGTCTCGTGTAATGAAAGCTGCCCAATTTCCAAAAATAATATATGTTTCATTGATGAAACTTTTTCTCAACCTCTTATCATCACACCCTCTCTGGTCCTTAGCTCCACTGTAATAACATGGTCCTCTCCTAACTTCACCATTCCATATCTGACTACAACGTCTAATCCATCTCATGGATCGATATTGCTCATGAAGTTTAGAAAATGTTAGGAAATCATTTCTCTCAAGGTAACATTTTTTAAAATTTTGTCCTTCAAGACAATCTCACCCACCTTCATCAGGGTTCTTTAGATGCTTTACCCACCTCAAAAAGCTGACTTTTGTCTGGGAGAAAATTGATTTTCTCCGACCCACTTGAGATTTTGCATGTGTTATACCTTACACATGTGGAGTTGCATCTGGTCTTCGAAAGTACAAAACTCAAGATCGTATAATCAAATTCCTAAATGGTCTCAATGAACCATTCTCCATAGTTCAGTCTCAAATCCTTCTGCTCGACCCCTTTCCTTCTCTTGACAAGGTTTAATTAATGGTCATTGGCTTGGAATGATGTTCATATACTCTTTCTCTCTTTTATAATCCCACCATGGCTATGCATTTTTAACCCATTCCCACTATTGGGAGAGCTCGTGGTGCCAACTCTTATTGTGGTAGAGGTCGCTCTAATACTAGATGTGGATCTTCCTCTCAACGAGTTTGCACTCATTGTGGATGCACAAATCATGCTATGAAGACTTATCTCATGAAGCACGATTATCCACCAGGTTATAATTAAAAAAGCACAAAAGCTTATATCAATAACACCATTGATTCCACTCCTATTGACGTTTCTTCAAATTTTCCTCAAAACTCTTAGAACTCTCTAGTTGCTATCCAAGATCAATATAAATGATATCCTTCAACTTCTTCACCAACGAGTATCTTCTCCTTCTCCTGATGTGTCTGATACTTCCCTTATCCACATTAACTCTGGCTCCACCTCCGTGGATGGTAAGCCACATGTACGTTGGGTAACTAATACAAGTGATACTCATCACATTACTCCTACTTTAAACAATTTTTCATATTATTCTTATGTCACTCCTATAATCACGCAACTCCCTAATGGTTTTATTATTCTGACTAACATTGCAGGAACTGTTTATATTTCAGATTCTTTAACCCTAACTAATGTTGACTACATTCCAACACTTAATGTTAACTTGATTTTAGAAACTAAATTTATACATTCTTCATTCTTTTATCTCAGCTCACTAACACATAATATCTTATATTGTAGAAGAACTCCAATAAAGTGATTGGTTCAGCTGGTAGACATGGGGACCTATATGTTCTTCAAGCTCAGGTCATATATTTTTCCCCTTTGCCATTTCACTTGTTATTATGTTCAATTAGTTTCTTTTAGTCTTTGGAATGGATGATTAGGGCATCCCTCTAATTCAATTCATAAAACTTTATCTTCTATTTTCCTAACATCACTCATAGCATTAAAAAAGATTTTTCTTGTCACTTTTGTCACTTAGCTAAGCACAAACATTTACCATATTATGATAGTATTAACATTACTTCTAATGGCTTTACTCTTTTACATGTTGGCATTTGCGGACCCTACTCAATCCCTTTTGTCATTAATAAGAGATATTTTCTAATCGTTTTTTATGAATATACTTGATTTACTTGGGTTACTTTTATGACCCATAAGAGTGAAACTAGAAATCATTTACTTAATTTCATTTCATTTATAAACACCCAGTTTTCTTCCAAGTTAAAATGTATTCTCATAGACAGTGGAAAAAAAAATTAATAACTCCCAAGGAATCTTACATCATAGATCATGTGTGGAATGCCCTAAAAAATATCATTATTGGAAGGAAACGTCAACACATCCTCAATGTCTCAAGATCCCTGTTCTTTCAAGAAAACATTGTTGGTGTAAGTCCTAGAGGCCAATACTTTTGGTACTTACATCGAATTATTTATTAATAATAAAAGGTTTTTTCTTTATTATGTTTATTTAATAAAGTCACTAGAATAGCTAGCCCATTTAATGAATCAAGTGTGACTTAATCATGAGATCCCATTAAACATAAGGACATTATTCTTAAAGCATCTGTAGTCGAGCTTTGTTTTAAAGTGGGATAATATTAAAGCATTAAGACTATTATGTATATAGACTGATGATCACGTCTCATGGATCATGGATAAGGAGTTATCAAGTCTTAAACATAGGTATTAATATTAAGAGTAATATTTATACTGGATTGACCCACTATGAGAATACTATATAAAATGTTATGCAAAGTGTCATAAGTTATTCTCATGGTGATAGTGGTGTATACCACCCTTCGATCTAAAACCACTATGGACCCTAGATGTTGAGTCGAGTGCCTTATTGCTGATCAAACATTGTTCGTAACTGGATGACCATAAAGACAGTTGATGGGTAATCCACGAAGCATGATGAGGGACATGAGTGACCTAGATGGAATTTGCCCATCCTGCGTAACAGAATAAATGTCTAAGGGCCCAATATTGAACTGGACAAGGATTACAAGGTCTATGCCTTGTGTTCAATATAGACATAAGGATAAATGAGTAATTGTACACATAAGTATTAGCACAAAAGATTTGTCAGATCATATGACATTTTCGTGTCTCAGGTAGAACTGATGTGTTGCTAGATACCGCTCACTGTTTATTATGTTAAATACATGATTTAATATAATTACCAATGTCGCGAGAACCTACAGGGTCACACACAAAAGGACGGATTGATGAGAGATAAATTAAATAAGGAACACCGTAAGATACAATGCACTTAAGTGAATTGTAGAACATCGTAAGGTACGGTGCACTTAAGTAGAATACGAAATATGGTAAGATACCACATGCTTAAGTGATTTTGGTATATCATAAGATATGCGCCACATACACTTAAGTGGGCTTTTTAGCTTACAACCCGCACAAGTGGTTCTATAAATAGAACCCTTGTGTAGAAGCATTTGTGTACATGAAATTTCGTTTCTCTCTCTCTCTCTCTCTCACACACACACACACACACACACACACACACTCAAAGACTTCATTCGTAGCAGCTAGCACTGAGATTGAAGGAATCCGTTCGTGTGGATTGAGTAGAGGCGTTGTCACCATTCAACGTTCGTGATCACTCCTTAGATCTACATCAAAGGTTTCAATCACCACAAGAGGTAACGATTCTATCACTGATCATGCCCATTCGTAAGGATCACTAAAGGATAATTTTTTTTATTTTTGTTACGTTTTGGATCGCCATTCGTAAGGAACCACTGTCCGCTAACCGTGCAGCAAGACCCACGACTAACTTTGCGTAGTGTGATCGGTTGCTGAAATTTAATTTGGTTTATTTAATTAACAGAATTTAAATTAATAATAATAATATGTTTATTATTATTGTCTTGTGGTGATTGGTTATGGCCTTAGATTTCCTTTATTTTGTTTTGGGATTTTAAAATACGACCTGCATGTCGTGCCTCTCTTTTAATCTCTTAATGTAAATTCTTTTCTCATCTCACTCCCTCGTATGTAAAACGAGTTTCTTTTATGTAATGTAATGTTATGAATAAAGAGAAGAATACAATATCAAAGGAGGATAACCTTGAAGATCTTGCTTGGAGAAGCTTAAATTGTTATTAGGTTAGCTTAGGTTCTCTCATTGGCTTAGGAGAACAATTGCGCTAGGGGCCATAACTGTTTCATTTTGTATGTATGTTGATGCATGTGAATGCATGTTGATGCATGTGGGAGACGATTTATATGATAAATAAGCCGGTGAGATCAGAATAATTGCAAATTCCCTCAAATTAAATATTAAGTTTATGCTTTCCAAGTTTTAGCACTCATCAAGACTAGTATCGAACATTGTAGGTTTCGCCTACACGAGGTGCACATTCTATATTAGTAAGGTGCAATTGAATAATTGTAATATCCAATTGCTAAAACAATGGGTCAAACTTAACTGAACAAATTATAATACGATTATATATGTTTAGAAGCAAGAGTTGGAAATGATCCATGTGATGGATCGGAATAAGGAGTTATTCACCCAACTAAAATACTCAAGAGCTGTATTAGATACAATTGGAAGGAGTTCCTACCTAAATAACCTAGTTTTGTGTAATCCGCCTACGCGGACTTAAAACAAAGTGAAATGTGGATCTCGATCCACTAGAAAATCTTCCAACGGGATTTTCCGAATCAAATGGTGAGGGTCATTTATTTTGAGTAAAATAGTGGGCGCATATTTAATTAAAGGTCTAATTAAATATGTTATTGATGTAGGTGTTTAATTGGCTGCATTGTATGGTAAAACACAAATGTCTTGACTGATGTCATGACATGTATATGTAACTACATTGTAGTTATTGCAGGACTAGCTAACACAGGATTATTGAATGCTGTGACATTCATACCTGTCAACAGATACTAAGGAACAGAAGCTCTGTTAGAACTTAGTATTCACTTGCAGTCTGGTTATCAAGGAAGAACCAGACCTGGCATAAGGCCTACTGATTGAATGTCAAACTGGATGTTGTGACATTCATCATTGACAGCAGCTACTGAAGATTGGGCAGAGTGGTGTTCTGCTATACTTCAGCACTTTACTTAGTTTGTTATTCAAGAGAATAGCAGAACTAACTTAAGGCCAATTGTGTAAATGTTAAGTTGGACACTTTGACATTTACTAATGTAAGCTGGTACTGTAGTATGGTCATATTGATCATGTACAGGTCAGCAGATTTGTACAGTCTGTTTTCTGGGAAAACAGACTCAGCATATGGACCTTGATGTCAAGCTGAATGTCGTGACATTCATGCCTGACAGCATATGCTAAATTGTAGGTTGTTCAGTTTTCTGTTACAGCTTTCTCAGGCTATTCTTTAGGAAGTCAACAGCTTAGAGAAAATCCAGGAAATCAACAACCAAGCTACATTCAATGAACCTAACAAATAGCCTATTTGTTAGCAACCTAAATATTGAATTTGAGGGAACGTATGTGACCTAAAATTCAGGAAAATACAGGTGCAAAAGCCCAGGTGCTGCAATATAAAAAGGAAGGCATTCCTCCATTCAGTTTCAGGGATTTTGAGGCGTGAAGATTTAGTGTGTCCATCTTACTTCACTGCTGTATTTTTGTGAGTCTAGAATTAGACGTATCTTGTAAGCCAAGTCATTATCAAATAGATGATTGCTTTGGCATAGGGTGTTCATTGAGTTGTAAGTGTTGTGTCACTCAAAGCTTTTAAGCGTGAGTGCTGTGTATCTTGGTTTAAGCTGTGAAGCATAACCAAGAGTTGTTTTTGAAGTGTGACTTCAAAGTGTTTTTAATATCACTGAGGTGATTGAGGGGGAGTGAGTAGGAACTCTGATCTTAGATTAAGATTGAAATTGCATTGGGTAGGGATTAAGTGATAAGTTGTAAACGGGTGAGTTTAGCTTTGAATTGATACTACTAATAGTGGATTTCCTCCCTGGCTTGGTAGCCCCCAGATGTAGGTCATGTTGGACTGAACTGGGTGAACAATTACTTGTGTTATTTACTGCACTTATAATTAAGTTCTGCATAATCCCTGTCTGTGCAGAATTGGATGTCATAACAACCTGTGTGACATCCAAAGTCTGATAACTAGAATTTCAATTGGTATCAGAGCAGGCACCCTGCCTGTGAAGTTCTGGGTGAGATCTAGGGAAGTTACTTTCTAGTACCATGGACAAGGATTTAGGACACTCAAATAGACCACCCATGTTGGATGGCTCTAATTATGATGACTGGAAGCCTCGTATGATAGCCTTCTTAAGGTCTCTAGACAGCAAAGTCTGGAGAGCTGTCAACAAAGGATGGGAACATCCAATGAGGACAGGTGAAGATGGAGTCAGTGTGCAGATTCCTGAAGAAGATTGGGACAAGGAACAAGAGGCATTAGCTCTTGGAAATTCCAAAGCCTTGAATGCACTGTTCAATGGAATCACTAAGAACATCTTCAGGCTGGTGCACCATTGTGAACTAGCTAAGGAAGTTTGGGATACCCTCAAGGTAACTCATGAAGGTACTTCCAAGGTGAAGATGTCAAAACTTCAGATGTTGACAACCAAGTTTGAAAATCTGAGGATGAAAGAGGATGAGACTATTCATGACTTTCACATGAATATTCTTGAAATTGCAAACACCTCTGGTGGACTAGGTGAGAAAATGACTGAAGAGAAACTCGTAAGAAAGATTCTCAGGTCCTTGCCTAAGAGGTTTGCTATGAAGGTCACTGCCATAGAGGAGGCTCAGGACATCAGCAATATGAAGGTAGATGAGCTCATTGGTTCTCTCCAAACCTTTGAAATGGGCTTAGGTGAGTATGCTGAGAAGAAGAAAAGCATAGTCCTTATAGGAGAAGGATATACTGGAGGTGATGAAAGTATATCAGAAGCCTTAGCCATGCTTGGGAGACAGTTCAACAAGCTCATAAAGAAAGTTGATCAACAGGGTAAATCTAATGTTACGAACATCCCATCTGACATAAAGAAACGATCAACTCATAAAGAAAAGGCCAACCAAGGCAAGGGAATCCAGTGCCATGGATGTGAAGGATGTGGTCATAGTAAGGCTGACTGCCCTACCCTTCTCATGAGGCAAAGGAGAGGGTTATCTGTCACCTGGTCAGAAGAAGGCTCTGAGAGTGAATCTGAAGGAGAATCGGCCAAACAAGTCAATGCTCTGACTAGTGTTTGTGCCTCAGAGGATAACTCAAGTGGAGATGAACTCACATTGGATGAGCTTGCTGTTTCATATAAAGAATTATGTGTTAAAAGTGCAGAAGTTTGCATCCAAGGAGAAAAGCATAAGAAACTCATCAAAGAACTAGAAGCTGAGAAACTAGAGCAGCTGAAAGTCATAGAGGGTCTGAAGAGTGAGATTTCGTTGTTAATCTCTAAGCTAGACCAAATGACCAAATCCATCAAAATGTTGAATAAGGGATCTGACATCTTGGAAGAAATCCTGAAGACAGGACAGAAGTCTGGAAACACATCTGGTCTAGGCTTTGGGAAAAGATCCTCAACTGAACGCAAACGCCCAAAGGCTAAAGTTCAGAAGTCCAAAGGGATGTCTCATTCAAAGTCACAACATCGAGGAACCAGAATGAACAACCATCAGAAGAAGAAATTCAAGAGATGGAAATGTCATTACTGTGGTAGATTCGGTCACATAAAACCATTCTGCTACAGGCTGCATGGTTACCCAAACCAGACCCCTCAAGGTAGGCCCAAGAAAAAGGTGTCTACTCATAATGCTCCCATTAAGAAACCAACATGGGCGGCTAAGCAGACACCTCAGGTCAATCCTAAGCAGCTGGCATCTAAGATGCACTTCTCTCCTGAGAATCAACAGTGTGTTGCTAACCTTGCTCACACTTCTTCAAGAGGACATACCAAACAAGATTGGTACCTTGATAGTGGTTGCTCAAGGCATATGACTGGGATGAACTACCTAGTGGTGAATCTACATCCCTCTCACACCAAGTCTGTGACATTAGGTGATGGAACTAAAAGAGAAGTCATGGGTGTTGGGAAGCTGGACTGTCCAGAAGCTCCAAAATTGAGTGAGGTATTGTTAGTAAAAGGACTAACTGTGAACCTCATAAGCATAAGCCAGCTGTGTGACCAAGGATATAAGGTGGAATTTACCAAGGGAGGATGTGTGGTGTTGAATGGGGTCAATCAAGAAGTGATGAGAGGAGATAGATCCAAAGATAATTGCTATCTATGGAAATCTAAAGACTCTATCAACCCCCCCAAGTGTCCTTTGACCAAGGGAGATCAGGAAGGGAAGGTGGGACATGGAAAACTTGATGCACCTCAGGTAAAAGGAGTGAAGAAGAGCATTTCCAAGGGAACTATGAGAAGAGCCTCATATCTGTCCTTAGATAAAAGGACATACTATGGAAAGTGTCTGCTCAAAAGTAATGAGCCCTTGGATACCTTTGGCCATCATATAACTGATATGACAGCGAGGGATAGACAGAGGTGCATGTTATTGACGTCTGCAGAAACTCAGTACCTTGCCTATGGAGGCAGGTGGTCACCTCCAGCTTGGAGGAACCTGATGCAGACAGAGTACAATGTCACACAGAATGTCATGACATTGTACAGTGAGGACAAAAAGGGAAGGTGTGCATCTGAAAAGTTATAGCAACTAATGAAGTTAGTTAGCTACTGTTTAATAAGTCAAATTATTAGACATCTGGTGAGCGCTGAGTGGTCAAAATCTAATAGACCTTTCTCCTGCACAAAGCGTTTCACATTCAGTCGTTTCATTCTCCACTCGTGCAAACCCTCGTCCAAAGAAACGATTCATCTTCCCTCTCCAATTTTCAGCATGGCTCGTCAATCCGACACCTCCTCGTACACCACCATGTCTGATTCTCACAGCACCGAGTCTCACCACCCTACCCGGGAGGAACCAGTTGTGGACGCAGCAACTTCGTCCCATGCAAGAAGACCTAAGGAAACGGTCACTGGGTTTTCATCAGAAATCGCTCTTGATGAACACACAAGGGAAGGGTCAAGGTATGTACATAACTCCATTGCAACTATCGTCACTCAGATACTATCTGGCAATCGAGATGTTCCTGGGGTTTCTGTTCCCTTGAACACAATCATTCCTGACATTGCTGCATGTCAAGAGAAAGCTGTTGTGTTGAGCAAAAATGCCACTGACAATGTTGAGCAACCAAATGCTCATGAGGGATCAAAGGTTGAAAAACCCTCAGGCAAGGTGAGAAGTGAGAAGGCCAAGGTTACTCAAAATGTTGAGGACAAGTCTAGGGCTGAGACGATTAACGTGGAAGAACTCTCAGACAATGATCTTCTGGCTACAGTTGTTCCTAGGATAGCCAAGAGAGTCAGGACCAGAAGGGAGAAAAAGGCCGTGGAGTTGAAGTCCCCCTCTAAGGAAGTTGGTGCACCAAACCCTCACAAGCAACCAGAGTCAGAAAGCACACACAAGAGGAAAAGCTATGGACCTACAAAAGCTTGGAGCAAAGAGGTGCCTAAGAAGGTGAAAACCAAAGCTGTGGTGGCGGAATCTGAATCTGATGCCCCATGTGATGTCACAACATCCATGTCCAGGAAGAAGCCCACTTCCAGTAGGTTGGCAACCAGTGTCCCAGAAGTTCCCATTGACAATGTGTCCTTCCACTTTGCCTCCAGTGTTAACAGGTGGAAGTATGTGTACCACAAGAGGCTGGCATTGGAAAGAGAACTGGCACAGAATGCCATGGACTGTAAAGAGATTGTGGATCTCATCAAGGAGGCAGGGCTGATGAGAACAGTGTCACAACTTCCTAAGTGCTATGAGACCTTGGTGAAGGAGTTTATTGTAAATCTGTCAGAGGAGTGTGCCGATGGGACATCCAAGGAATTTCGAAAGGTCTATGTGCGCGGCAAATGTGTGACTTTTTCCCCCTCTGTAATAAATCAGTATCTGGGAAGAGCGGATGAAGAGCAACCTGAGCTTGAAGTGACTGACAATACAATCTGTCAAGTCATCACAGCAAAGCAAGTCCGAAAATGGCCTCTCAAAGGGAAGCTAGTAGCTAGTCAACTAAGTGTCAAGTATGCAATGCTGCACAAAGTTGGATCAGCCAACTGGGTACCCACTAACCACAAGTCAACTGTGTCTATGGCATTAGGGAAGTTCATCTATGCAGTGGGAACCAAAGCTAAGATGGACTATGGTGCCTACATATTTGATCAGACAATGAAGCATGCTGGGAGCTTCAGTGTAAAGGGTCCCATTGCCTTCCCCTCTCTAATATGTGGAGTTGTGCTGAATCAATTTCCACACATCCTGACAGAGAATGACTTTGTGAGGAGAAGGGAAAGTCCATTGGCTTTCAGCTACAAGCTGTTCCTGGGCAAGCATGTCCCGGACATAGTCGTGACATCGGGAGAGACTTCCAAAACTAGCCACCAACCAGACAAAGCTGATGTCATTGCAGTTCTCAAGGAGACCTGCAAAGAGCTGGGAGCTAGAAAGAATGCACTGGAACAGCTCATCTTGCAGCTGGAGTCTACTGCTGAGGACACGGATGGAGCTGAAGGGCAAATGGCTGAGGGGGAGGAAGAGGCCAGCTCTGAAAAGGAGGCTGATGAGGAGGCTGATGATGAGGCAGAGGATTAATCCCTTTGTTGCTGTTTTTCTGTTATGTGTGTAATTCATATTTCTTTTGTGGGTCTGTATATTAAAGTGTTGCTTTGGCAACATTTTTGACAAAAAGGGGGAGTGACAAGTGATACCCCAGGACAACAGAAGTTTACATTGTTAAACTTTAGTATTAAAACAGGTACCCTTTCATAACAGATTGAAGTTTTCCCTACTACAGCTGCTGTGTGTTGAAGTGTGTAGTTAACTTCTGTGTGCACACTGTTGTATGCCTCTGTGTGTTTGCTGATATGTGTGTGAAGTTTAGGTGCAACTTCGAATATATGTGTGCTGCTATGTGAAGTTTTATTTAACTTCCATGTGTGTGAGTGTGCTGCCACTCTGAGTGTATTAGCTAGTTTTATTCCGCTGCCATGAACTCTGTTATGGGGATCAAAGTGTTTTAGCCAAAAATTTGCCAAAGGGGGAGTTTGTAGGTGTTTAATTGGCTGCATTGTATGGTAAAACACAAATGTCTTGACTGATGTCATGACATGTATATGTAACTACATTGTAGTTATTGCAGGACTAGCTAACACAGGATTATTGAATGCTGTGACATTCATACCTGTCAACAGATACTAAGGAACAGAAGCTCTGTTAGAACTTAGTATTCACTTGCAGTCTGGTTATCAAGGAAGAACCAGACCTGGCATAAGGCCTACTGATTGAATGTCAAACTGGATGTTGTGACATTCATCATTGACAGCAGCTACTGAAGATTGGGCAGAGTGGTGTTCTGCTATACTTCAGCACTTTACTTAGTTTGTTATTCAAGAGAATAGCAGAACTAACTTAAGGCCAATTGTGTAAATGTTAAGTTGGACACTTTGACATTTACTAATGTAAGCTGGTACTGTAGTATGGTCATATTGATCATGTACAGGTCAGCAGATTTGTACAGTCTGTTTTCTGGGAAAACAGACTCAGCATATGGACCTTGATGTCAAGCTGAATGTCGTGACATTCATGCCTGACAGCATATGCTAAATTGTAGGTTGTTCAGTTTTCTGTTACAGCTTTCTCAGGCTATTCTTTAGGAAGTCAACAGCTTAGAGAAAATCCAGGAAATCAACAACCAAGCTACATTCAATGAACCTAACAAATAGCCTATTTGTTAGCAACCTAAATATTGAATTTGAGGGAACGTATGTGACCTAAAATTCAGGAAAATACAGGTGCAAAAGCCCAGGTGCTGCAATATAAAAAGGAAGGCATTCCTCCATTCAGTTTCAGGGATTTTGAGGCGTGAAGATTTAGTGTGTCCATCTTACTTCACTGCTGTATTTTTGTGAGTCTAGAATTAGACGTATCTTGTAAGCCAAGTCATTATCAAATAGATGATTGCTTTGGCATAGGGTGTTCATTGAGTTGTAAGTGTTGTGTCACTCAAAGCTTTTAAGCGTGAGTGCTGTGTATCTTGGTTTAAGCTGTGAAGCATAACCAAGAGTTGTTTTTGAAGTGTGACTTCAAAGTGTTTTTAATATCACTGAGGTGATTGAGGGGGAGTGAGTAGGAACTCTGATCTTAGATTAAGATTGAAATTGCATTGGGTAGGGATTAAGTGATAAGTTGTAAACGGGTGAGTTTAGCTTTGAATTGATACTACTAATAGTGGATTTCCTCCCTGGCTTGGTAGCCCCCAGATGTAGGTCATGTTGGACTGAACTGGGTGAACAATTACTTGTGTTATTTACTGCACTTATAATTAAGTTCTGCATAATCCCTGTCTGTGCAGAATTGGATGTCATAACAACCTGTGTGACATCCAAAGTCTGATAACTAGAATTTCAATTGATACTTATATTTTCATTATTTTTGTGTAGGTTACCATGATAACAAACACCTCTAACAATATTTTACGATCAATCCTTGATAAGGAAAAATTGTCTGGGACAAATTTTCTAGATTGGCACCGAAATTTGAGGATTGTCCTCAAACATGATAGAAAGTTGTATGTCTTGGAGAAACCTGTTCCTGAAGAGGAACCTCCTAGTTCTGCATCTAAGGCAGAAAGAGATGCTTATAAGAAGCATGTCGATGATTCCAATGAAATTGCTTGCCTCATGCTAGCTACCATGAACTCAGAGTTGCAAAAGCAACATGAGAACATGGCAGCATTCGATATGATCGAACACCTGAAGATGCTCTATCAAGAGCAGGCAAGGCATGAAAGGTTTGAAGTTTCAAAAGCTCTTTTTCAAGGCAAGTTAGATGAGGGAGCCCTTGTAGGTCCCCATGTGCTCAAGATGATTGGGTATGTGGAGAACCTTGAGAGGTTGGGTTTTCCCCTCGGAAAGGAACTTGCGATTGATTTGATTTTGCAATCGTTGCCAGATAGATTCAATCAATTTGTCCTTAACTTCAATATGAATGATATGGACAAATCTCTTCCTGAACTGCTAACCATGTTAAGAACTGCTAAGTAGAATCTGAAGTTAAAAGGGAAGTCCATTCTGATGATCGGAAATGGAAAGAGACAGAACAAAAGACCCACCAAGCAGGGTGATAAAGGGAAAGGAAAGGAAGTTGTCAAACCCAAACCCACTGCTTATGCTTTGAAGCCTAGTAGAGGCATATCAAAGGAAGGCACCTGCTTCCATTGCGGTAAGACCAGACACTAGAAGAGAAACTGCCCAAAGTACCTAGAAGATAAGAAGAATGGAGTAGAGACTTCAACTTTAGGAATTTTTGTTATTGAAATTAATTTATCTACTTCTGCATCATGGGTATTAGATACTGGATGCGGTTCTCACATTTGTACCAATGTGCAGGGGCGAAAAAGGAGTGGAGATTTGGCAAAAGGTGAAGTTGACCTACGAGTTGGCAATGGAGTAAAGGTTGCTGCTTTAGCCGTAGGAACTTATGTATTGACTTTACCTAGTGGTTTAATAATTCAGTTAGAGAACTGTTATTATGTACCTGCAATTAGCAGGAACATTATTTCCATTTCTTGTTTGGAAAAGTTTGGTTTTTCATTTATGATAAAGAACAATTGTTTCTCCATTTATTTGAATGATATATTCTATGCTACTGCACAAATGAATAACGGGCTATATGTCCTTGATCTTGAAATGCCTATTTATAACAGTAATACTAAAAGGATGAAACCTAATGAGTTAAATCCAACTTACCTTTGGAATTGTTGATTAGGCCACATAAATGAGAAACACATTTCCAAACTCCATAAAGATGGACTCTTGGACTCTTTTGATTATGAATCATATGAGACATGCAGATCTTGTGTAATTGGAAAGATGACAAAGTCTCCATTCACAGGAAAAGGTGAAAGAGCTAATGATCTTTTGGCCCTCATACATATTGATGGTTATGTGTATTTAATGAAACACAAATCAGAGTCCTTTGAAAAGTTCAAGGAATTCAAGAATGAAGTACAAAACCAAATAGGTAAGAATATTAAAACTCTTCGATCAGATCGAGGTGGTGAGTATTTAAGCCTAAAGTTTGATGACCATCTGAAAGAGTGTGGGATTTTATCCCAACTTAATCCTCCTGGAACACCCCAATGGAACGATGTATCTGAGAGAAGAAGTCGAACCTTGTTAGACATGGTCCGATCCATGATGAGTTACTCCAATCTTCCAAACTCCTTTTGGGGACATGCACTATTGACAACAACTTTTACACTTAACCATGTTCCATCCAAAAAGGTTGAGAAGACACCATATGAGATATGGACTGGTAAGAAACCACATATGTCTTACATGAAGATTTGGGGTTGCGAAGTTTATGTGAAACGACAAATTTCAACTAAGCTTGAGCCCAAATCTGACAAATGCTTATTTGTGGGGTATCCTAAAGAAACAAGAGAGTATTACTTTTACAATCCTTCTAAGGGCAAAGTGTTTGTCGCTCGAATTAGAGTTTTCATAGAAAAGGATTTTATTTCCAAAGGAATCAGTGGGAGGAAAGTAGAGCTTGAAGAAATTCAAGAATCACAAAGCATTGATACACCTATGAAGGAATTAGAGCAGGAAACATAAGTTGTTGTGGAAGAGAAACCTGCAAATACATGAGGCATTATGATTGAATTTCTCATTAGGTTTTGCATATGGGTTTAAGTATGCATGAATGTGTAACACAATATCTTGAATGTTTAACCATGTAATTTCTGTAATGGATGCCATAGGGTTTGGGGTTCTGGAAATCGCACTGTTATCAAAAGAGAACCCAGAACCCGCAGTCGTTCGCCAGCACTTCGCTGAGCGAACATGTAGCGAGGGTTCGCCAAGCCCTCGCTAGGCGAGGCAGTAGCGAATATGACAGTATTTGTTTTTTTCCAGTTGCATTCTAATCTGTTCTGTACTTGATTGACATGTTTTCTATTGCATCTACACGCTGTTTGCCTGACACCATTATTGCTGTGATTCTTTGTTTGGTGCAATTCTTGGTTGCACCCTAGCTTGGTATTCTAACCCGTTTGTTGAATTTTGTGAGGGTTCACATACTCCTGAAGAGACAGTTTGCTAGGTATTCCACTTTATTTGTGGGATACCCTTGTGAAGATTTATTTTAATTACTTGACTGATTACATTGCCTTCGAACATATGATATGGGCCCTCTCTTTGGTGCCTTACGATATTACGGCCATGTTCCGCGAATGTATGGATACCCTTAGCAAAGACCCTTCGATTAAATCATCATAGTCCCTCGAATGTTGCCTTCGAATACATGACTTTGTCCCTCGATGACCCTTCGTGGTAGCCTACGGTTAAATGATGATCGTCCCTTCGAATGCTAAGGTATCCTTACAAATGTTGCCTTCAATGACCGATCGACGATCCTACGATGTCCCTTTATATCCAAAGGATAAGACTACTTCTCAATAGTAAGGACATTTTTACCCTTCTAAGGATAGGAAATACCTATAAAGACCTTGGTTAGGTATAACTCTTAAATGCTTGCTCACAGCTTAAAATACTTTTCACACCTCTCACTTTTCGAAACATCTTTTAGAAAATCACCATTTGGTATACATTCGCACCATAATCATCGCCGAGTTATATCTTTCTAAACATCTTTCAAAATCAAACGAGATAAACACTTTGTATACATTCGTACAAGAATCATTATAAAGTTAAACTCTTCTTTCAAAATATGTTCTAAACACACCACATTTCTCAAACACTTTCTCGAACAAGGAAAACATAAGTGAGCTAAGCAATTAAGAGCCCATGGATAACCATGGATACAAAGGGTGCTAACACCTTCCCTTTGTATAATGTACCTCCCGAACCCAAAATCTAATCAAGAACTTTCCTGTTCTTTTCCGCCTTTCCTTATTGGATAAAAGAAAAGTCGTGGCAACTCTTGCTATCCGCGACATTGCTTTTCAAAGGAAAACACAAAAGTCAGTTCACCGTATAACAGAACTGGCGACTCTGCTGGGGACCTAAAAAGAGAGGTTACCTTAAAAAAAAAGGTCATTTATGTTTTCGAATTGTTCCTTTGCCTGATTTACTTTTAAGGGATTGTTTTGGTATTCTATGCTTGAGTGAAAGATCCTACACCCGGATCTAGTGTACCTTAGGTAAGTAGCAAGAGATCATCGCGACTGTCCGGCGTATACTAGAATGGTTAAAATGATGGCTACGGTTAATGTGACACTTTGGATGTCCTGATGTTCCTCATGTTTACTTGAGGAAAAATTTGGCGTCTGCGTGGTGTCATCAAAGCATTAACCAGACCTTTAGAACCCTAATTGACTCATCCTAGCCATTAGAAAGTAGTGAGATAACTGACTTCGGTTCCGACTGGGGTTGGTTGATACTCGATACTACACTCTTTGAGATTGGACTTTAGGGAAATTTTGGTCAACCGCTTGGTGTTACACTGAAGTGGACTTAAGGAAAGGTCGATGATTTGAGATCCTTCTAGAACCCGGTTACTATTCTAGGACAGGTGGAACCAACCAAACTTCAGTGGGGAGGGTACTTACCTATGGAACTCATGCAAGCCTTAAAACCTAGAAATGATTGCGGTGTGACTTGTTTGTGTTTGTTACTTACATAACATCATAACATCATAACATCATGACATTGTACTAACCATTTCAAGGACTTAGGGGTTTAACTTTGCTCTGTTAAACAGGCTATGGCTTCCAGGAAGACCATCCAGATCAATCTTGTAGCGATCTCTCCTCAACTCAAGGATTTAGTGTCAGAACTGCCCGATCATGCTCAGTTCATCAAGAAACATGGTTCTCTCCTCAATTTAGTTACCACCGGTTTCAAAGAAGATATGATGAGAGTTCTATTCCAGTTCTTCGATCCTAAACATCATTGCTTCACCTTCCCAGATTATCAGTTGGTACCCACATTAGAAGAATTCTCCAGGCTGCTTGGGATACATATCCTTGATCAAACACCTTTCAGTGGTTTAGAAAAGATTCCGAAGTCTGAAGAAGTTGCCGCGGCTTTACACATGACAAAGTCCGACATTGAAACTAATTGGGTAACAAGAAGTGGAGTTAAGGGTTTACTTGCCAAATTTCTGATAAATAAGGCCCGAGAATTCCTAAAGGTTATGAATGTCCATGCTTTCGAAGATGTTCTAGCCCTACTAATCTATGGTTTGGTGCTATTTCCTAACCCGGATCAATTCATAGACATAAATGCTGTTAGGATATTTCTCACTCATAACCCTGTGCCCACCTTGCTTGGAGACATTTTGCATTCCCTTCACACTCGTACTATGAAAAGGCAAGGGATTCTCATGTGCTGCGTACCTTTATTATCTAGGTGGTTTATGTCGCACCTTCCTCAATCAGTCTTAAAGAATGAGCAAAATTTGAAATGGTCTCAAAGGATAATGTCGCTATCCCATTCAGACATCCATTGGTGTCCCCAACCCAAAGAAAATGTTATCATCATTGACCGTTGTGGAGAATTCTCTAATGTACCACTCCTGGGGATAAGAGGAGGTATTACTTATAATCCTGCTTTAGCCCTACGTCAGTTTGGTTATGCTCGAAGAGATGGTCCACATGAAATAATTATCCAAGGCACTGTGTTTGACTATGACAACGATTCTCAAGTGTCGCATTACGCGAAAAACCGGCGGGAAAACGAAACAACAGAGCCGCCACCGTGCGTTATTTATCCCAAAAGAGGGAAAGGAAACGCTCAAAGTAAACCTGGAAAAGACATGGTCTCGCGACCAGAGATGGATGGGATCGGGAGTCGGTTATGCGAAGGGAAGGTATTAGCACCCCTACGCATCCGTCGTACTCGACGGGATCCATGCACAAAAGGAAGGATAAAGGTTGCTAAAAACGCCGTTCACAAACATCAAACACTGGCTGAAAGAGACACAAGAAAACAAGAGAAACTAACTCGGCAGGATATCGCATCCTGGGCCTACGTAGTCTGTCAGACACAGACATCAGAGTCGACGTAGTTCGGGACAGGGGGAAACGTGCTCGCTAGGATGTCGCATCCTATGCATTCGTATCTTCTCGGACTAAAGAAGAATCAGAGCACTCGTAGCTCGGCTAACGCACGCCAAACAAAACCACACAGGAAACCGACTGCCGATCGCTGGGCTTACGTCAGACTCCACACAAACCGGCAAACATGGAAACCGATGCCAATCGCTGGACTTACATCAGACTCCGAACCAACAAACACAGGAAACCAACTGCCAATCGCTGGACTTATGTCGGACTCCAAACAAAGAAACTGGAAACCGAATGCCAATCACTGGACTTACATCGGACTCCAACCAGAAAAGGAGAAACAACTCACACAAACAAAACAAAAGGGCGCCCGGAGAGATCAGCTCATCTCCTGCCTACGTACCTCATCTGGTATGAGGATCAGGGCGACGTAGTTCCCCTACGCAGGGAAAGAACTTCTAACCTAACCAGAGACTGGGAAATGACAAACTAGAAGGGAGACTAACTCGAGCCTAATAGTTATCATGTAAATTCACCATGGTCCTAGGTTGAAGTTTCTATCTAACTTGCACAGGGAGCAAGCTATCCTAAACAGCACAGGCAACACAAACATTCACACAAATAGCACACACTATATACAAACAAAGTGGGCTCACACAAGGTTAGACTGTGAAACACAAGCCAACTGGAATCGGGTGATGTTAGCTCTTAACCCTAACATTGAGAGTTAGGGTGAAGCAGATGAAATGGGAAGTGAAGATAAGACTTCACAGCTCTTATCCCTGGCCTGGGAGAGCTTCAGACAAATGAAAGCGTGGGAGTTCAGAAAGTTGGAACTCTTCTCCACATGACTGACTCAACATGGATCTTGGGTTAATATCCATAATGCATCAACACAAGGTGTGTGAGCAAAGGGATGACACACTGAATAGCAGGAGATGGATTGCACATCTCTTTTATCTGCCACTTGCCTCATAGAGGTCTTTTCCTGCTTGGCACAACCATAAACAAACACAAGCATTGCCTCTTAAGGAGGGCTTCAGACAAGTGCCTGCCCAAGTAACAGGACAGGTCTTCCAGACTACATGAAGTCAGTGGGTTATACCTCAAATGGTTAAGCAACCAGGCAACAGCAAAAGCAAGTTCAAAGAACTTAAGCAACTAATGTACCTGAAAACAATCTAACTCAATCAGTACACAACTCACAAAGTCAAATAGACAATCCAAAAGTCAACAGACATAGTCAAACAGACAATAAGTGCAAGCTACAATGTGCAAGGCACAAGCTCAACTCAAATGAGCTAAATCACCTACAAAACAGCTCAATGTTAATCAACATCAACCAAATAGGCAGCTCAAACCAATGACTCAATTCCTCAAGGCCATATGCTTCTTGTCCTGAAAACAAAGCTCAAACATAAGCACAAACCACTAGGACAAGGCCAAGGATTAAAGTGGAAGAAATAATCCAAAACAGAACATGAAAATTGACATGAATCAATATCAATCAATTAAGAACAATATACAAGTGGTCCCATGTCAATAGCATCAACCAATTTTATTTCACAAATCATATAAGGCAAGGCATGCAAATTCGAAACTCATTGAAGCAACAGAATAAACAAATCCACATCAATTCAAAAATGATTCAATAAATCTCAAGAAAAATCATGGCTAAACAGCACACATCACATGATCATCACACCAAAATTTAAGGTATTTGGAAAAATTTAAGCATAGCAATCAAATTCATCAAGTCAAGGTAAGCACAAACAAGCTCAAATAGGACATCAAATGCTACATCAACTTAGCACAAGCCTAAAACAAAATTGCCAAGTGATAAAGACCTCCAATCAAAGCCAAAGCAAACCTCAAAGTGTCTAGAAACAATGTGCAAAATTTCACAATCATAGGATACACAACCAGCATTTCACAAATCATTGAAGTTCATGACTATTCAAAAGTCCACAAATGGCAATCCAGAAAGAAAAATCTCAAACAAATCAGAAATGAATCCAAAAATTCCACAAAATTTCATCATCAATCTCAACATCCAGAAGAAGCATCATGCAATAAATCACATCATTTGGCATTTATTTGGCATGGCAAAGAAAATCAACAAATTGAGCAAGCAAAGGTGTGACACACATTGTCACACCTACATTAATCAGATCACATCTCAACAACCAGAAATGCTAAAAATGCAAACTCAACACCAAAAGGTCCCTCAATATGTCTAGTTTAAGCATGCAAAGTTTCAAGAGCATTGGATTAAAATTCATCATTTCACAAAGCAAATGGCAAGCAAGGTACAAGATAGCACATGCATACACAAACCCTAGGAAAAATTAAATTCCAACCGTGCACAATTTCTGGAAAAATAGTCATAAAAAACTAGAAATCATGAGGAACAACATGCAAAAATTCCCAGGTCATTTGGATCATTATTTATGGAGTTATGAATTTTGGAAGTGGATGAAAAAATAAAAAACATGAATGAAGCATGGCATGAATGAATGAAGAAGTGAAATAAAATGGAATGGCATTTTCGAAATGTGCATCAGCCAGAATCGAAGGGAGTATTATTTCAAAATGTGGCGCCTGGTGCTAAACGCACCGTTTCACTTAAGATTGGCTCTGGCCAATCAGAGCGCTGCATGAGCGCTGCATGCACCAATCAGAAGGCACAGTTCTCACAAACACATGCACGAATCTGGAAATGCGCTAGGAAGGATCAAACATGGTTCTGGAACATAAACCCTAACAACTTCATACGTGTTCTTGAGCTCAAGAACACATGTGCACAGAAATGCAAAACTAATACACCATTGCATTCATCTTGCAACATACATTACGGATCAAGGCTTGGTTAATGCTAATTCAAACTATATCAAAAGAATCGAGGCCAAGAACATTCATATGCTAAACTAAAAATCAACAGAACTAAGTCATTTCTTCATGGAATTTCATGGAACAAAGCTCAGATTAATCACCAATGAGAGATCTATAGCATGCATACATCAATTTCATGAATTAAAGTACTCGAGTTCTGACCTTGTTGGAGAAACAGAAGTGGAATTGGTTGATTCAAGTCCTGAAAAGCAGAAACAGATGATCTCCAATGATTAGATGAATGAATGGATGAAGAATTAGTGCTCAATCGTGCTTGATATTGCTTAAATCTTCAACTGCCATTAATGGATGCAACTTTCAACAGTCCTCAAATCTGCACGATTCTTGCTGGATCTAGCTTCAACAATGCTCCATTATGCTTGTGGATGATGAATCACTCGAGGAAATAGCAATGTGTACAAAGAAAATTGAAGAAAAAGTGAGAGAGAAAAATGTGCAAATTGGATCTAGATCTGAATTCTGGTGTTGTTAACCCTGTTTTCTGTTAGGCTTATGCTTATATATGATGCACTAATGATGTATGCTAATCACAATTAGGCAATGCAAATGAGATTAATGAAAACCAAGTGTAATGCCAATTTGTCAATTCACCTTATGCATGCATGCCAATGCTACAGTGCACAAAATCTGTCTTAATTCACTTGGAAATGTTGTTTTTAGCCAAATGCAAGTGATACAACATGAAAACAATGCATAATTTTTGAATTTGGAATTTCCCTCCAAAATTCAAATGAAAATGCAAATATTTTTGTGATCAAAAGGCATGGCTTATGATGCATGAATTGGATAGTACATATCAAGAGAGAAATGTTGCAAAAAGAACCACTTCAATTGGCCTTATGGTTTAAAAGTTATGCACTTGTGAAGTTCAAATTCACTTGGCAATGATTGATCCATATCTTTTCAACCATACATGAGAAATTCATGTTCTTGGACTTTTTGGAAAGGTGAGAGCAAGATCTTCAACTTTCATGTTGGACAAAATTTCATTTGAAGCTTGCTTGATGATTTAATCTTGAGGAGAAAACCTTTCCATTTTTGGCAATTTCAAATTACAGGTCACTTACTATTTTTGGAAACTTTTCATCTGACCTCAAATTCTTCAATGTTGATGTTTGAAATGTCAAATGAGACTTGTATGGACATGAATGAGGCCTCTCTAACCATCTCCCACCTTCAAATCCATGGTTGAATGCACAGTTGACTTTGGTTGACTTTCTAGGGTTTCAGATGAATTGATCAATGACTGATGAGCCTTGAGCATCCAACCTTTGGTCAAACCACTTCAAAATGATCCCTAGGTAATATGAACTTAATGAACCAACCCTAGGGCTTGGCTTCCATAGGAAATGCACTTGCTTGCTTGCACAACTGGATCTCCTGACCAGTCTTGACTGATGACTTGCACTAGGCAATGGACAATGCAATGCTATGTAGTGGACAATGCTAATGTTAATGACCTAAAATGAAAATGAATGTACAAAATGGGAGGTGCAAATTTGAGGTGCTACAGCTGCCCCTATTCAATCAATTGTGAACCCGAACGGATGAGAGCAACGACTGTCAGACTTTCAGGGTAAACAGGGATTGAATACCAAAGAACCGTAGAAATTTGCACTCTGTGGGGATCCAACAGTAACTTCAACTGGATCTGATATTTATTACTGGGGATTTTGATTTTATTCAAAGGTACAGCCACATCCAGACATCGAAAGACGATGAATGGGAACAGAAGTCACAACTAGACGTCAACGGACGACCAGGAAAAACTCGACGTTTATCGAAACCAACGGAGAGGTAGCCAATCATCAACAGATGAATGGGAAGAAAGCAATACATCTAGATGTCAACGGACAACTAGGAAAAACTCGACGTTTATCGAAACCAACGGAGAGGTAACAGACATCAATGGATGACTGGGGAAAATACAACTAGATGTCAGCGGACAACTAGGAAAAACTCGACGTTTATCGAAACCAACGGAGAGGTAACCAGACATCAACGGATGAACTGGGAAAGACTCGACCAGACGTCAACGGACGAACGGGAGAAGCTCGACGTTTATCGACACCAACGGAGAAGGAGAAGCTCGACGTTTATCGACACAACGGAGAAGGAGAAGCTCGACGTTTATCGACACCAACGGAGAGGTGACCAGACATCAACGGATGACCTGTGGGGATGGAATACATCTAGATGTCAACGGACAACTAGGAAAAACTCGACGTTTATCGAAACCAACGGAGAGGTAACTCTGAGGGGAAATATATCACTATACGTCAACGGACGAATAGGAAAAACTCAACGTTTATCGAGACCAACAGAGAGGTAGCTCACTGGGGATCAATGTCACGACAGAGAGCAGACAGGAAGGAACACCAAGGATACCAGGTTGTTAGCATGAAACAGGTGACCGACCAAAGCGTGAATTGGTTTGTGTTCCAAAACACTCATCATCCTGAAGAGGGCTAAAAAAGCAATCTTGTTAGAGGATGGACATTCGATTCCACAAGGAATACGAATCTTACTCAGTTGGGGAAACAAACAAAGGGTTCAGCCAAAGAGTGCATGAGATATATTATCTATAGCCGTCAAAACGTAGATAATATACTCGCATGGAAGATTATCCATAACCGGTTTGTAGGTTGTTAAATGGATAAATCGACCGACATCATCCTGAAGAGAGCGAAAGCAAACTTGTTAAAGGATGGACATTCGATTCCACAAGGAATACGAATCTTACTCGACTGGGAAGGACAAAACTTCGACCAAGGAGCGCATGAGACATATTATCTATAGCCGTCAAAACGTAGATAATACACTCGAATGGAAGATTATCCATAACCGGGTTGTAGGTTGTTAAATGAATAAATCGACCGACATCATCCTGAAGAGAGCGAAAGCAAACTTGTTAAAGGATGGCCATTCGATTCCACAAGGAATACGAATCTTACTCGACTGGGAAGAACAACACTTCGACCAAGGAGCGCATGAGACATATTAGCTATAGCCGTCAAAACGTAGATAATACACTCGCATGGAAGATTATCCATAACCAGGTTGTAGGTTGTTAAATGAATGAATCGACCGAAAACGAAAGGCATCGGGATACCAGGACTAGGTATGCAAAGATGACCAATCAAAAGGAGAAACCACAAACATTACCAGCAAACGGTGAATGAAAGAGGACCCACTGAGGATAAAATTGCTTACTCGGAGCAATTACCCACAAGGAAGGGGAAAACCCGCTGGGGATAAGGTTGCTTAATCCAAGCAAATATCCGAAAGGTGAAAGGAATATCAATACCGAAACTGGATAATGATAACGACAAAGAGGGGATTACATCTACCGGTTAGTAGGCAGAAAACCACAGAAAAGCAACCGTCATCAACTAGGATGAGCACAAGGGGTTAACTCCACAAAGGGGAGGACAGAGGATTCACATCTACCGGTTAGTAGGTAGAAGACCATAAAGATAGGACTTACAACTACCGGTTCGTAGGTAGAAGCCAACAAATTCCACTGAGGATAAGATGAATGAGTGCCGGTTAGTGAGCAACTAATCATTTATACCACAGGGAAGCACAAGAGACAGCCACAAGGAAACCAGTTTAGGATCGATCCAAAAAGGCAGACTGAATCAGGACTCATCCTAATGAGGAAAGAACTCAATAGGGAAAACCCATCCTGTTATGTGTGCAGGGAGGGAACGAAAACAACTGTCATCCACGAGGATATAACTCAGTGGGGAGCGCAGAAGGAAATGACAGACACTTTCTGCTTAAGGGGTCGACTCTATATGGAGAGATCAGACACACCCACATCTGCTAGGGGAGGATCTACCGAGGAGATCTGTATCATCAATTAGCAGGAGACAATCATCAACAGATACACGGCAACAGCTGCAACACGAGTACCTGAATGTTATGATTATGCATGTATGCATTATGCATGAGGAATGTATGATGAATGCTGACAAACAGACATGCTAGCACACATAGGTCCAGGAATCAAGCATCCGGTGCTACTCTTCCAGAGGGAAGGCCAAGATCACCAGAGAGACAAGAAAACCTGTTGGAGACTGGGACATCAGGGAACAACATCATCTTGCAGGGGAGGAATGCCACAATAGGCTTCCGGAGGGATCATCAATCACAACCGGAGATAAGAGTTCAATATACAGGCAGACACGCCATAACAACAACTCATGTTGGAGATCAGAAATACCAAGAAGCAACCAGATCTCTGATGAAGATAGATAGGCATTGATAAAGATCATCATGCCAACCACTCCGCGGAGGAATCTATCCGAGGGAATGCCGGATTACTTGGATGTCAATCCACCAAATACTGAATCTTCCAAAGACAAGCACCCATGTCGGGGAGAGGAGAAGACTGCTCTGCTGGAGAGACGAAAGTTGAAGTCTTCAATAAACACTCTGCTTGGGAACTGGCCCACAAAAATGTTCCAACAACACACTTGCTGGTGACGCCCCACGGTAGGGCTCAAACAACACTCTACTGGGGATACACCGCAATAGGGCTAACAGGGAATTGGAGGAAGAATGTTACACTGCCGGGGACATGAAGATGAACAACTTCAACCAACACTGCACTGAGCAACCTCGCTGAGGAGAAACCATAAGAGGTTCTACAGGAAAGAGATACAGTTATGCTCGAGATACGAACAAATGTCTTACCTGTTGGTAATCATACCACCCTTGGGAGAGCACTGCGGATCTCCTAAGTATCCTTCCATCATTGTGAATGTTCACTTTGTTTAAGGACAATTTGTGAAAAATTTGTTTATTTTGAAAACAATGATACTTTATCAATTAAAACATGCAAAACATTTGTTGAGTTAAAACAAATAAGAGTGCAAATAATTGGATAAAAGCTCAAATTGATGTGATGGAATGGTAGTCTGCAAATGGCAAGACTCCATAGATCTGTACAAGTTTGAAATCGGTGATATATATTGGAGAGGGCTACATTGAACATAATGACCTTTCCTCTACCATTCTGAATTTCGATGTATCCGGAGCTTCAGTCGATGACGAATCGGGAATTCCTGACGGATGACAGATATAGAGCATAGTCTTGTCAAGATGTAGTTACTTGCCAAATCCCTAATTTTTGCCTAGATTGCCCCAGTGTGAGGTGCTCAATCTAGCGGGATGCAAATACTTTTTTTTAATGTCTCTAACTTTTGCCTGGATCGCCCTTTCGGGTTTTCAATCCACCGAGACGCTCCTTTTTGCCTAAGCCGCCCTTTGGGGTGTTCGACTTAGCGAGCTATTTTGTTCTTTTTTCTTTGTTTTAGGCTGTCGCATCACGCGAAAAACCGGCGGGAAAAGAAAGAAACAACAGAGCCGCCACCGTGCGTTATTTATCCCAAAGGAGGGAAAGGAAACGCTCGAAGTAAACCTAGGAAAGAACATGGTCTCGCGACCAAAGAGGATGGGTTCGGGAGTCGGTTATGCGAAGGGAAGGTGTTAGGCACCCTACGCATCCGTAGTACTCTACGGGATCCACGCACAAAAGGAAGGAATATGGTTGCTAAAACACTGCTCAAATACTCACACACACACTGGCTGAAAGAGACAAAAGAAACTGACTGAGACTGACTCGGCAGGATGTCGCATCCTGGGCCTACTTAGTCTATCAGGCATAGACATCAGAGTCGAAGTAGTTCAGACTGGGGAAACGACACATGCTCGCTAGGATGTCGCATCCTATGCATACGTATCTCCTCGGACGAGAGAAGAATCAGAGCATTCGTAGCTCGGCTGACACACACACAAACACAAACAAAGCAAAGGCAAACGTGGAGCCTGAATGCCAATCACTGGACTTATATCAGCATCCGAACCTAAACACACGCAAAGAGGCAAACATGGAGCCTGAATGCCAATCACTGGACTTATATCAGCATCCGAACCTAAACACACGCAAAGAGGCAAACATGGAGCCTGAATGCCAATCACTGGACTTACATCAGCATCCGAACCAACAAACACGCACAGGAAACCAACTGCCAATCGCTGGACTTATGTCGGACTCCAACCAGAACACACACAAGGGTGGTTAAGACACAAAGGGTGAAAAAGAAAAAAGGGCGCCCGGAGAGATCAGCTCAATCTCCTGCCTACATACTTCGTCTGGTATGAAGATCAGGGCGATGTAGTTCCCCTACGCAGGGACAAGGGTCTAGCCTAACCAGATAACAGAGGGAGACACAACTCTAGGGAGACTACGACTCGAGCCTAGATGTTGTCATGCAAAAGTCAACCCTAAGTTAAGGTTTCTAGCTAAATGGCACACGGGCCAACCTATCCTAGACAAGGCTTGCACAGGAAGCAAGGATCTTGATTGCAACTAGGGCAAGAGAAGAGGGAGGTCTCGATCGCAACGAGGGCGAGAGAAGAGAAAGTCTCAATCGCAACGAGGGCGAGAGAAGAGAAAGGAGAGATCTCAATCACACAGGGGTGAGAGAAAAGAGTCAGATGTTAGTGGTTAGTCAAACTCGGCAAGACATCGCGTCTCGTGCCTACGTATCTCACCTGAACGTGAGAATCAGAGTTGCCGTAGTTCGGCCGGCAGGGGACAAAGGACCTCGATTGCAACTAGGGCAAGAGCAAGGGAAAGTCTCGATCGCAACGAGGGCGAGAGAAAGGAAAAGGCTCGATCGCAACGAGGGCGAGAGAAAGGAAAAGGCTCGATCGCAACGAGGGCGAGAGAAAGGATCGCAACGAGGGCGAGAGAAAGGATCGCAACGAGGGCGAAAGCAAGCAAGGATTAGTCTAAGCTAAACCTATCTTGCACAAGAGCAAGTCTAAGCTACACCTAAAGAGGCAAAGCAAACAGGCAATCACAATCACACTCTATATGCATACAAGAGGCTCACACAAGGGTTAGGCACTAGGGCCAACTGGAATAGGGTAAGTGTTGCTCTTAACCTTGCCATTGAGAGGCTAAGGTGAAGCAGATGAAAAGGAGATGAGGGGTGTGCCTCATTGCTTCTATCCCTAATCAGGGAGAGCATCAAATAATAGAAAGTGGGGGAGTTCAGAAAGATGGAACTCTTTCCCCATTATTGACTCGATAGATCTTGGGTTTTTATCTCGATGCTTCAACCATGTAATGGGAGCAAAGAGAGGACACACTGAATAGTGGGGGATAGGTTGCTTATCCCTACCTTCCACCAATTGCCTTACTTGAAGGACTTTTCCTGCTTGGGACAATTTTAAACAAACACAGACATTGCCTCTTAAGGAGGACTTCAGACAGTTTGCCCGGTCAAATAACAGACCGGGTCTCCAGACTACATGAAGAAGAAATGTTTATACCTCAAAGCAATTGCTAAAAAGCAAAGCAAGCAACTAAAGCAACTAAAGTGTACCTGAAAAAGTCAAACTTATTAGTAAACAAGTCAACAGTTCAAAGCAAAAGGAAATGAATAAACAGTCAACCACAGAAGGTCAACTGTGCAAAGCAAGACTCAAACACATGAGTCAAACCTACAAAACAAAGGTTAGTACATGATATGTAATCAAAACCAATCACATTTGTATGATCTCAATGGCAATGGTGCTTAACCTGAAACAGAAACTCAATAGTAAGCACAAAAGACCACTAGGACTAGCCTAGGGTCAAGGGTAAAAGAAAAAAGTCAAAGCAGCAAGTAAAAGTCAACCAGAACCAAAGTCAAACATTTGAGAAGCTATCACAATTGGGCCCACATTCAAATCATGCATTATGATCATTTCATGAACATTTGAAGTCAAAGTAAAGCAAAGGAAAGCACACAAAAGTCAACAGAATGACTTGCATCAAAAGTCAACTCAAACAAATTCAAAAATCATCAAATAAATCACACTCAATCCTAACATCTAACATGGTAGGCATGTAAAATTTCATGGCATTTGGATGAGAGGAAGGCAGTCAATTAAAATCATGAAGTCAACATAATTTCAAGCATGCACAATGAAAGTCAACAAGCATGGGTCAACTTCAAAAAATCATATTAAATTGAAAACAGATGAGAAATGAATGAGATTAACACCAATGCAAAACTCAAGGGGTCTAGTTATCACATATGAAATTTCATGATCATACAATATGGTATGAGAATTTCCCAAAGGATATGGCAATGTGTATCACAAAAAGTCAACATTTGACTAGGCAGGGAAGAAAATTCACAATCAAATGGAAAACAGCACAATCAATTCCAATAAAAATCACACATGAACTAGACATGTAAGGGAGGGCTCATGCAAAATTTGGGGTCATTTGGATGTGAGGAAGCATGTCAAACAAAATTGGGAAAATGCACATTCATGGTGAGACACCAAATGCAACCTCTAACTTCAGAAAATCATATCTCACACACCACAAATTAGAAATCCACAAACTTTATATCAAAATGAAGATGAATGTGTCTAGTTTCTCCACAAAAAATTTCAAGACCAAAGGATGCAACATGAGTATTTCACAAAAGGATTGGCAATATGTATCATTTTTGGTCACATTATACAAACCCTAAGGCCATTTAAAATTCAACTCATCCAAAAATTCTGAAAAAAATATGATTAAAAACTAGAGAAAGAAATAAAATCATGGCAGAAATCCCCACATTATTTGGACCATTATTGAATTTGTCATGAATTTTAAATGATGCCAAAATAAAATGGAATAAAATTGAGGCAAATGAAATAAAGATTTAATGAATTAAATTTGGGTTTAATAAAAATAAGTAAAAAAAAATAAATGAAGCTGGCAGATGGAATGCTGCCGTTCCAAATGTGGTGTTGGCAGCCAATGGAAAACACGCATGAGGCTTTAAAGCCACCAATTAAACCAAACCCTCCTACAGTACTGGTAGCTAGCACATGACCAATGGATTAAGAAGCCAAGAAAAACGGAAGAGGAAATTGGAATATGCGACAACACCAACGTTCCATTAATATGGGATTCCAAATCCCAAACCAACGGGGCCCACAGCCGCCAACATTTCCGCATGGCATACAGTACACGGACCAATGGCAAAATGATATGGTGATGCATAACAGTGCAATGGTCAGTAGAGCAGACATAATAAAAGATAACGGTACCTAGCAACTAGCACATGACCACTGTAGCAAATAGGACAAATTAAAAGAAACAGCCAATGGTTTGTTCACGTGGCACAGCATTTAGGACCAATTAGCAACAATGGACAAGATACCATGACCAATTAAAAAATACCCTTTGAAAATCAACATGCATAGCGAAAATACCACAGCAACAGCAGACAAAAACAACTAATTAAAATGTTCCTTTCTTTTTAAAAAACAACATGCACAGTGATATACCACAGCAACAGCAGACAAAAACAACTAATTAAAATGTTCCTTTCTTTTTAAAAAACAACATGCACAGTGATATACCACAGCAATAGCAGATAAGAACAACTAATTAAAATATTCCCTTCTAAAAACAACAAATATGCACAGCAATATGTACTAAAACCCTACAATTAAATGGCAATGCTACAGTAAACAGAAAAAAGAAAACCAGTATGCCAAGACACCCAGAATCAAACGCAGCAAGCACACACGGTTTTCATACTATTCATCACGAAATTTCCAGCAAGAAAATACTCATACAGCATGGCATTAATGTTCATACAACAAAAGCAATAGCAAACAAACAGTAAATCCAAACATGATTCATGAAGAAAATCTGGGCAGACATGTAGGATTCAAACAGGGTATTCATCATCAACAATCCATCATGAACGAAATTTCCAGAAAGTAAAATCGAGCATGGCAATAGCATCTACCAACAATGAGCATCACATATCCAGCACTCAAAACATTAAAACGAACTCACACAAGAGAAATCGAAGGAAACAAGTTTGAACATGAAAATGTAATTTCAGATTTCTCACACATCTCTTAATCATTTGACACGATTCAAGGTCCACCATACTCAGCAAGGCAAGCACTATACATGGCATAGCATCATTTCAAAAAATGCAAGATTCGAAATACTTACCAAATCTGCAGAACTGAGCTGATTTGTGATTGCTTGAACTCCAATGGTTGAAACAGGGGTCCTTTATGCTTCCAAATGATGATTGGTGAAGCAATCTTGGCTTGAAACCAAATAAATTAACTCTGCATAACTTCTGCCATTGATGATACCTTGACCAAACAGCCACGAAAATGATGGTTACAGATGGGGTTTGAAGGCTGAAAACAACTCACAATGGTGTTTGGATGGTGATGCAACAAGCTAGCTCGTGGTCTTTTAGAGTTTTGTGCAGAAATTGCCAATATGCCAAAAATGCAAGAGAGGAGAGAATGAATGTTTTTGATCTGCAAAGGCTGCTGACTAGGGTTAGAAAGTGCAGAAAATGACTTTATATTGGTCTGTTTATCCTTGCTAATCCAAAGCCTAAGCTTGCTTAATTCAAAATGGATCATTTGCACTTTTGCTAATTTTGGTCAAGTGGAAGTGGAGGTGTGGTTGTACACGAAAATGGGCTTTAAAAGCAGGCTGCAAATGTCCTTTAATCCATCTGTTTTAAGTTGGTTCAATGAAGCATTAAGTTTGTGTTGCTTAAAAGAACCAAAATGTCATATTTGCCAATTTTACACCAAAGGCAAATGGAGGTGGTATGACAAGAAGCAACTTGAATTTGGGCTTGGAACACCTTGCAAATGACATATAGAACAAGTCCCAATTGGCCAATTGTGTAAAAAATGTTTAAATCAAAAAGTCAAACTTGAGTCAAACTTGATTTTTAATGAAAAAGGTCAAAAAATGCCATTTTGATTGGCAAGGTTTTGGTACATGATGTTTAAATTTTTGGAAAGAGGAGGAAAAATGTGGTTTGTAGGAAAAAACCCCACCAAATTTGGCCTTATGGTTTGAGAGATATGCCCCTTTGAAGTTCACAAATTTTTGAAATTGAATTGATCATATCTTGACAACCATACATGGGATTTGAGAGTTCTTGGACTTTTTGAAAATGGGAGAACAAGATCTTCAACTTTCATGTTGGGCAAAAATTCATTTGGAGCTTGTATCATGATGTAAGTTTAAGATCAAGAAGTTTCCATTTTTGGCAGTGGAAATTACAGGTCCACTTTCTATTTCTGGAAAATTTTCTGTTTGACTTGATTTTCTTCCATGATGAGGTTGAACATGATAGATGAGGCTTATACAAGCATGAATGAGCTCCTTCAAACCATTTCCATCCATCAAAACCATAGAATCAACCACAGTTGACCAACTTTGACTTTTCTAGGGTTTTGGACCTGACTGTGCACTTCTGATGAATTCCAAACCCTAATTCCTTGAGACCTTGACTTCAAAAGATGTCCCAAGACATATGAACTCTTGATGATTGATCATGGTGCCCAAATTCCACAAGAATGGCCACCATCCACTGCTTTGACTGATTGTTGATTTTCTAGGGTTTTTGTCTGACTGTGCATTGACTGATGGCTTCTGAACATCCAACCCTTGATTTAAACACTTCAAATGGACCCTCTAGTCATATGAACTTGATGGACAAACCCTAGGGCTTTGATTCCTTGAGAAACACCCTTGCTTGTTTGGTTGACTGATCTCCTGATCAGTTTGACCTAATTCTTGCTTGCTTGCTCTTGAGGCAACTGGGGACAATGCAAATGCTATGCAATGGATCATGATATGCTATGACCTAATATGAGGTGATATGTACAATGATAGGTGCAAATTTGAGGTGCTACAGCTGCCCCTATTCAATCAGCTGGGAACCCGAACGGATGATAGCAATGGCTGTCAGACTTTCAGAGTAAACAGGGATTGAATACAAAAGAACCGTAGAAATTTGCACCGACTGGAATCCACCAATGGAAACGTCCACTGGGATTTGATTCTTATTACTGGGTATTTTGTTTGTTTTTTTTTTTTGTTTTCAAAGAGTACGGCCACATCCAGACATCACAACGACGATGAATGGGAAAAGAAAATCACAACTAGCTGCCGACGGACAACTAGGAAAAACTCAACGTTTATCGGAACCAACGGAGAGGTAACCAGACATTAATGAATGACTGGAAGGGATACAACCATACGTCAACGGACGACATGGGAAAAACTCAACGTTTACCAAGACCAACGGAGAGGTAAACAACTGGGGACGACCAGGAAAAACTCGACGTTTATCGAAACCAACGGAGAGGTAACCAGACATTAATGAATGACTGGAAGGGATACAACCATACGTCAACGGACGACATGGGAAAAACTCAACGTTTACCAAGACCAACGGAGAGGTAAACAACTGGGGACGACCAGGAAAAACTCGACGTTTACAGACATCGAAAGATGATGTTTACAGACACCAAAAAGATCAACCAGACATTTACAGATGAATGGGAATAAGAGAAATACAACCAGACGTCAACGGACGACTGGGAAAAACTCAACGTTTACCAAGACCAACGGAGAGGTAAACAACTGGGGATGACCAGGAAAAACTCGACGTTTACAGACATCGAAAGATGATGTTTACAGACACCAAAAAGATCAACCAGACATTTACAGATGAATGGGAATAAGAGAAATACAACCAGACGTCAACGGACGACTGGGAAAAACTCAACGTTTATCGAAACCAACGGAGAGGTAAGTCCACATGGGGAGGGTACAACTAGACGTCATAGGACGAATAGGAAAAACTCGACGTTTATCGACACCAACGGAGAGGAGAATCCACATGGGGAATGGTACAACTAGACATCATCGGATGAATAGGAAAAACTCGACGTTTATCGACACCAACGGAGAGGAGAAACCTTCACTAGGGAAGGGATAACGATGTTACGAACATCGAAAGATGATGTTTACAGACATCAAAGGAAAACCAGACACTTACGCATGACTGGAAATCACCGAAAGATGGTGTTTACCGACACCAAAGAAGACCAGACACTTACGCATGACTGGAAATCACCGAAAGATGGTGTTTACCGACACCAAAGAAGACCAGACACTTACGCATGACTGGAAATCACCGAAGGATGGTGTTTACCGACACCAAAGAAGACCAGACACTTACGCATGACTGGAAATCACCGAAAGATGGTGTTTACCGACACCAAAGAAGACCAGACACTTACGCATGACTGGAAATCACCGAAAGATGGTGTTTACCGACACCAAAGAAGCAAACACACGCGGGTGCTGACAGGGTATTGATATTCTCAAGATGACAGGGCTAGGCTGAACACTTGCAGGGGGTCTCACTGGGGAGAAACAAACTTTCGGTCACCAACAGGTGAGGAAATAAACCTCTGTGGGGACACCAAATGCTGACTGGAGCAACTGTAGCAAATGCGTTGTACAGGTTGAACAAAAATCCGTCTCTGCAGGGGGATACGGTCTGACGGGGTTTCGGACACATGAATGCATATGTTTGAATTTTTCTATAGCGTAATGCTCCATTTAGGAATGGAAATGCTACGCGATTTTTGAAGATGCAATGATCACTACATGCAAAATGCAAATGAACCCTGGCTAGGGAGCCAAAAAGATCAGACATTCCAACTCTGTGGGGACTCTCTGACTGAGGAAACTCTGCGGGGAACTCTGCTTGGGGGAATAGCAAAGCGACTTCACTGGGAAGAAGACCCAACCAATCCTCGGATAGGATAAACTCTGCTTGGAGAATATCTGTTATTCCGCTGGGGGTGACCCATGCCGACTACAGGTAGAATCAACTCAGCCGGGGATGCAAATATCAGTCTGCTATAGGAACTCGTCCAATCCACTGGTAGGATGAACTCTGCTGGAGCGAATAATTCTACTCTACTAGGGACGACCCAACCAATCCATATGTAGGAGAATTACTGCTGGAGATGTATTTCACTGAAACCCGCTCCACTCGGGGATCTATCTGAGGGAATGCCGGATTACGGGGATGTCGATCCTCTAAATACTGAATCTTCCAAGAAAAGCACCCATGCTGGGGGGAGGATGAAGACTGGCCTGCTGGAGAGGCGAAAGTTGAAGTCTTCAGTAAACACTCTGCTAGGGGAGCTGCCCCACAATAATGTCCGAAACAGCAAACTTGCTGGGGATGCCCCACGATAGGGCTCAAACAACACTCTACTGGGAATGCCCCACAATAGAGCTAACAGGGATTTGGAGGAAGAATCTGTACTGCCGGGAACATGAAGGTAAACAACTTCAAACAACACTGCATCGGGCAAACTTGCTGAGGAGAGACCATGCGAGGTTCTGCAGGAAAAAAGATACAGTCATGCTCGAGATACGAACAATTGTCTTACCTGTTGGTAATCATACCACCCTCGGGAGAGCACTGCGGATCTCCTAAGTATTCTTCCATCATTGTGAATGTTCACTTTGCTTAAGAACAGTTTTTTGAAAAATTTGTTTATTTTGAAAACAATGATACTTTATCAATTAAAACATGCAAAACATTTGTTGAGTTGAAACAAATAAGAGTGCAAATAATTGGATAAAAGCTCAAATCGATGTGATGGAATGGTAGTCTGCAAAGGGCGAGACTCCATAGATCTGTACAAGTTTGAAATCGGTGATGTATATTGGAGAGGGCTACATTGAACATAATGACCTTTCCTCTACCATTCTGAATTTTCGATGTATTCAAAGCTTCAGTCGACGATGAATCGAGAATCCCTGACGGATGACAGATATAGAGCACAGTCTTGTCAAGATGCAGTTACTTGCCAAATCCCTAATTTTTGCCTAGATTGCCCCAGTGTGAGGTGTTCAATCTAGCGGGATGCGAATTCTCTTTTTTTTTTCAATGTCTCTAACTTTTGCCTGGATCGCCCTTTCGGGTTTTCAATCCACCGAGACGCTCCTTTTTTGCCTAAGTCGCCCTTTGGGGTGTTCGACTTATCGAGCTTTTTGCTTTTTTGTTTTAGGCGAAGTATTTCTTGACTGCATCAGAGTTCCCAGAACGAGTGAACTTCCATCCATTGTTGTAAGTGTCAGAACACTGCCTGAAGAGGCTTTCTTGAAAACGTATGGACGTTCTTAGCTTGGAGTTCACTTGCCCCTGGAATTGGGCACGAAAGACAAGACTTTCTTGAGCACAAGGTTCCTCGGAACACACGAGGCTTGATCTTCTTGTTGAATGCTTTTTCACTCTCTGCTGATACGACTGACCATGACACATGGCAGTTGATCTTTTCCCTTCGATCGAATTCAGCATCAGTCAACTTGGGACTTTGAGGGTGCTATTTCTCTTTTGTTTTTTCTTTTGATTTTGCTTTTGATTTTGCTTTTGATTGATTTTTTTGATTTGGTTTTGCACCCTCCTCTTTCTTTTTTCTCTTTTTTTTTTCTTCTTTTTTTTGATAATGCCCCAGTTGGCTGTTCTGCTGATTCTCGAGATGCAGCTGAGTGTGATCTTCTTTTCTTGCTCAAGAAGTCGGGAAATCTCGTCAGGAATCCCTTCAACATCATCTTCTTCCGCTTCGAATACAGGGAATTCAAAATTGGGAGATGACGTCCGATCATTATGCTCAATGGGTTTGAGAAACAACCTGCATAAAGATTTAGAGATGAAAAGCTCTTTGAAAAATCAAACAAGACAATCGTTATGCAGATGAAAAGATTGCTTTTATTCTTGTTTTTTAAGGTTTTTTGTGATCACCAATTTCATGCAAAAGTGAAAAGGGAAAACAAATGGAAAAACAAATGTTTAACATGAGTTTATTTGAATGAAAATATCATTGCGCAAAATGTTGCCAACAATGTCATCACTTCTCCTTTTGGCATGGGAGAAGGGTTTTTAAACAAAGTGATTGTTACAAAGACTTATGAACAAACTGTAGGAAAGCCCACAGTGACCCAATTGTGATAGATCCCACCGGGGATGACAACTGTCAGTATTTCTTGCATTAGCAACTTCTGCTTTTCTGAACAACCCTTCTGAAGAAAAAGTCGGCGCCAGCCCAGGACTTGTTATCTTCAAGCTTGATTAACACGGGGACCTAAATCCTCCAAAATCAGAATACCTGACCTCACAAGGTCTTGAACCTTCATCTTCAGCTGAAAGCAGCTATCCACGTCATGACCAGGAGCACCCGAATGATACACACAATGCTGTTCAGGCCTATACCACCACCGAGGGTTGACGGGTATGGGCGGCGGGTCTCTGGGAGTAATCAAGTTCCGCTCTAACAGAGAGGGATACAGTTCGGCGTAGGACGTGGGGATTGGATCAAAAATGATCTTCTTCCTCTCGTTACTTGTACCAGCTTGATTACCATCGTGAGGCTGGGAAGCCTGCTGCTGAGGACGATGTTGTTGATGCTGATATTGCTGAGTTGGTCTTCTCTGTTGCTGTTGAGTTTGAGTTGCTGGGATAGTCACAGCAGTAGCCTGACGATACTGTCCTCTGTTTGCACTCCTCCGACGGTGCACAACATTTGTTTCACTTTCTCCCCTTTTGGGTGCCCCAGAGGATGGCTTCTTAGAACCGGAAGAACTTGAAGAGCCAGGATGGCGAACCGGAGCGCGGGTTGCTCTGATATTAACAGTCTCTGCAGCAAGAGGCTGTTCACTGATTCTGATCCCCTTCAATTCATCACCCACGGCACAATCATCAACGAGAATAGTGACCGCAACATTCTCATGAACGGGTACACCCACTGGTGGAGTACGGCGGACTGGTGGAATCACGACTTCCAGTCTCTGGGCTAAGGCACGCAGCTCCTCTTGCCCCTGAACAACTCCTTGCATCATGGTCATGAACTGGGCCATGTTCGCCCTCATCTCAGCCAACTCTGTCTGAACCTGATCCATACTTCTCTGTTGACTGAGCCTGGTTGAAAACCGGTGTGGCCTTTGATCAGCTGTCCTGTCTGACAAAGGAACCTGAGTGAGATGACGGCACAAGAACACCTGCTATGCAAATGATATGAGTATGATGTTAATGATGTGTACGATGCTCATGATATGCTCATTTCTCAGGCATTCAAAGAGCCTGACCCATCCTGACAAGATGGCAACCCGCAGCAAAAAGAGAACACAGATACAGGGAAAAAAAATGAAAGCAACAGAGAAAATCAGACATCCTTATATATGAATAAGGGTAAAAGAGTCATACAACTGAATATTCGAAAACAGAGTACAAAGAAAAAAGAATCCCATCCAACAAGCCTGGTGGTGATTCTCAACAAAAAGATCCAAAGAGACGGATTACACACAAATGAATCCCATCCAACAAGCCTGGAGGTGATTCAAAAAAGAAACAGAAATACAGTCTACGGAAGACGGTCTTCTGGAATGAGGGTCTTCAGGTAATGACACTGGTCTATCAACAGTGAACATTCTGAACAATCTGGTAGGGGAGTGATCTTTTCTTTCAACTGTCTTCTCAGCTCTAAGACTTCTCCTCCAAGATACTCTTCTGACTTCTGTCTCAACTCCATCTCCTTCTTCAACTGACTGTCTTTGTCTCTGAGTTGCTTCTCCAAGTCTCTGATCTTCTTCTGATAGTTGACTTCTGCTCTCTGCAATCTCAGACACTCCCTATGCTCTGTATCCAACATGGACTCTATCTCATCATATGATCTCTTTTTACCCCTCGCTCTACCAGCATCCTCTCCTTGCACTTCCCTGAGTTGATGGGCCAAGTGCAGCTTGTCAGCCTTAGCTTTGTATAGTTCCATCTGAGTGTCCTGCTCCTTCTCCCTCAGACGACGACTCTCCATCAGGGCTTGCTTATAGTGCTCAGCAGGCACACTATCAGCAAGTACCAAAGGTGGTTGCTCTTGCAACGGCTCCATCCTATCGTAGGGAAGCAGCAAAGTTTCCACTCTCCTCTTTACCCAATCGGTGTAATCGGGCATGGCTATGGCAAACTTTTTCCCTAAGACGGATCCATCCTTCACTCCAACATCTCTCCAGGCTTTCCCTATCTGCTCCAACTTAGCAGGGTCATCCTTCTTCTCAAAACAGAAACTCTCAGCTATCTCAGCTTCGAGCGGTCTTCTACACATGACAAACCCTAGCTGGCGAAGGGAGAGAACTGGGTTGTAGTTGATGCAACCCTTGGTCCCTACGAGTGGCACGCCCCGGAATTCGCCACAGCTTAAGATAACATCCTTCACATCCATCCGGTACGACTGCCACCTGATGTCGTAGGAAGTGAGCGACATGACCCTCTGAGTCCACTTCAGAGTGCCCTGGGTATCTACAAATGGTCCACTGGCTGGCAGAAAAGACATGAACCACTTGAATAGAAGAGGTAAGCAACACCTGATGGCTCCACCCTTACCATGCCTACTGTGGATGGCATAGTAAGTATCTGCTAAGAGGGTAGGGACTGGATTCCCTCTGATGAAAATGCTGATGGCAGCATAGTCAATGAAGTTCGGCATACTAGGAAATAGGATGATCCCATAGATCATGGCAGCTAGCTGTGCGTGAAAAACTTCCCAATTCCCCTTCTCTGCTTCATCTCTGGCTACCCTCAACAGAAATTTCAACGGCAGACCTACCACTTCCCCACAGGGCTTCCAATTCTCACCGACTTCCTCAATACTCAACTGGAGAGCTCTGGCAATCAATCTGAAGTCGACCTCCTTTGGAACGTCCAAGAAGGGAGTCTGATGCTGAATAGGGATACTCAACAGGATAGAATACTCCTCAAGGGTAGGTGCAAGCTGATAATCCTGGAAAGTGAAGCACCTGATCTCTGGATCATAGAACTGAAGAAGTGTCTGCAGAGGCACTGGATCTACTACTGTCTTCAGCACTGTCAGAATACCTCCATACCGCCCAACGAAACTCTTCAGGTGATCATTCTTCACAAGGCTACCCAACTCAACTAGCGGAGTCACCGGCTCGCGATGGAAACTGTAGGAACAGGTCTTCCGCTTCAACTCGGGAACTGTTGCCATCTCTATCAGTAGACAAGCTCGGGAATGTACCTGAGAAATGATATGCATGCAGAGATTAGTTTTTTTCCTTTTTTTTTTTTTTTTTTTTTTCTCAATATTTTTTCGATTTTTTTTCAATGCGTTTCTTTTGAAAAATAAATATGCTATGATGCACATGATGCAGACTGGACTGGCTGGTTGTGCGATCTCTGACTAGGTCGGAGCTTCAGTCAAAACTCGGAACTTAAATCCAACTTAAGGTCAAACTGATCACACTGTCTGAACATAAAGTCACCATCAGAACCAAAGTCACCAACGGTACCTGTAATGAATAACCCTTCCCCACTCACGGGTGTAGTCTAGGCCAGGGTAAAGCTGAGAGAAACGCAGCATAAATAACCTTTCGCAGAAATACTATCATATACACACCCGAAGTATGTAACGACAGTATCCTACCAGGGTCTGAACTGCTCGTGATATCAATGTTCCGCTAAGTGGCGCCATACCACCCGCTTCCCATGAATCACTCTATTCCTAATCATCCTAGATTTTCACTCATGGTCTGGGTATTGGACCTTTTACCTCGACTGACTCCCCCCCACACAGAGAAAACAGACAGCCAGCCAGCAATGAATAATGAATATGAAATGCAAACATCAATGCACACAATCAATGCAAACAATAAATGTACATATATACAATGAATGCAATAAAATACAACAAGCAGAAAGCAACCAAAACCCTAATCCTAGAGAGCGCTAGGAGAGACTCGCTCAGGGAAGATGGACCAGCATAGGTCAACTTCTCTGTATCCCCAGCAGAGTCGCCAGCTGTCGCATCACGCGAAAAACCGGCGGGAAAAGAAAGAAACAACAGAGCCGCCACCGTGCGTTATTTATCCCAAAGGAGGGAAAGGAAACGCTCGAAGTAAACCTAGGAAAGAACATGGTCTCGCGACCAAAGAGGATGGGTTCGGGAGTCGGTTATGCGAAGGGAAGGTGTTAGGCACCCTACGCATCCGTAGTACTCTACGGGATCCACGCACAAAAGGAAGGAATATGGTTGCTAAAACACTGCTCAAATACTCACACACACACTGGCTGAAAGAGACAAAAGAAACTGACTGAGACTGACTCGGCAGGATGTCGCATCCTGGGCCTACTTAGTCTATCAGGCATAGACATCAGAGTCGAAGTAGTTCGGACTGGGGAAACGACACATGCTCGCTAGGATGTCGCATCCTATGCATACGTATCTCCTCGGACGAGAGAAGAATCAGAGCATTCGTAGCTCGGCTGACACACACACAAACACAAACAAAGCAAAGGCAAACGTGGAGCCTGAATGCCAATCACTGGACTTATATCAGCATCCGAACCTAAACACACGCAAAGAGGCAAACATGGAGCCTGAATGCCAATCACTGGACTTATATCAGCATCCGAACCTAAACACACGCAAAGAGGCAAACATGGAGCCTGAATGCCAATCACTGGACTTACATCAGCATCCGAACCAACAAACACGCACAGGAAACCAACTGCCAATCGCTGGACTTATGTCGGACTCCAACCAGAACACACACAAGGGTGGTTAAGACACAAAGGGTGAAAAAGAAAAAAGGGCGCCCGGAGAGATCAGCTCAATCTCCTGCCTACATACTTCGTCTGGTATGAAGATCAGGGCGATGTAGTTCCCCTACGCAGGGACAAGGGTCTAGCCTAACCAGATAACAGAGGGAGACACAACTCTAGGGAGACTACGACTCGAGCCTAGATGTTGTCATGCAAAAGTCAACCCTAAGTTAAGGTTTCTAGCTAAATGGCACACGGGCCAACCTATCCTAGACAAGGCTTGCACAGGAAGCAAGGATCTCGATTGCAACTAGGGCAAGAGAAGAGGGAGGTCTCGATCGCAACGAGGGCGAGAGAAGAGAAAGTCTCAATCGCAACGAGGGCGAGAGAAGAGAAAGGAGAGATCTCAATCACACAGGGGTGAGAGAAAAGAGTCAGATGTTAGTGGTTAGTCAAACTCGGCAAGACATCGCGTCTCGTGCCTACGTATCTCACCTGAACGTGAGAATCAGAGTTGCCGTAGTTCGGCCGGCAGGGGACAAAGGACCTCGATTGCAACTAGGGCAAGAGCAAGGGAAAGTCTCGATCGCAACGAGGGCGAGAGAAAGGAAAAGGCTCGATCGCAACGAGGGCGAGAGAAAGGAAAAGGCTCGATCGCAACGAGGGCGAGAGAAAGGATCGCAACGAGGGCGAGAGAAAGGATCGCAACGAGGGCGAAAGCAAGCAAGGATTAGTCTAAGCTAAACCTATCTTGCACAAGAGCAAGTCTAAGCTACACCTAAAGAGGCAAAGCAAACAGGCAATCACAATCACACTCTATATGCATACAAGAGGCTCACACAAGGGTTAGGCACTAGGGCCAACTGGAATAGGGTAAGTGTTGCTCTTAACCTTGCCATTGAGAGGCTAAGGTGAAGCAGATGAAAAGGAGATGAGGGGTGTGCCTCATTGCTTCTATCCCTAATCAGGGAGAGCATCAAATAATAGAAAGTGGGGGAGTTCAGAAAGATGGAACTCTTTCCCCATTATTGACTCGATAGATCTTGGGTTTTTATCTCGATGCTTCAACCATGTAATGGGAGCAAATAGAGGACACACTGAATAGTGGGGGATAGGTTGCTTATCCCTACCTTCCACCAATTGCCTTACTTGAAGGACTTTTCCTGCTTGGGACAATTTTAAACAAACACAGACATTGCCTCTTAAGGAGGACTTCAGACAGTTTGCCCGGTCAAATAACAGACCGGGTCTCCAGACTACATGAAGAAGAAATGTTTATACCTCAAAGCAATTGCTAAAAAGCAAAGCAAGCAACTAAAGCAACTAAAGTGTACCTGAAAAAGTCAAACTTATTAGTAAACAAGTCAACAGTTCAAAGCAAAAGGAAATGAATAAACAGTCAACCACAGAAGGTCAACTGTGCAAAGCAAGACTCAAACACATGAGTCAAACCTACAAAACAAAGGTTAGTACATGATATGTAATCAAAACCAATCACATTTGTATGATCTCAATGGCAATGGTGCTTAACCTGAAACAGAAACTCAATAGTAAGCACAAAAGACCACTAGGACTAGCCTAGGGTCAAGGGTAAAAGAAAAAAGTCAAAGCAGCAAGTAAAAGTCAACCAGAACCAAAGTCAAACATTTGAGAAGCTATCACAATTGGGCCCACATTCAAATCATGCATTATGATCATTTCATGAACATTTGAAGTCAAAGTAAAGCAAAGGAAAGCACACAAAAGTCAACAGAATGACTTGCATCAAAAGTCAACTCAAACAAATTCAAAAATCATCAAATAAATCACACTCAATCCTAACATCTAACATGGTAGGCATGTAAAATTTCATGGCATTTGGATGAGAGGAAGGCAGTCAATTAAAATCATGAAGTCAACACAATTTCAAGCATGCACAATGAAAGTCAACAAGCATGGGTCAACTTCAAAAAATCATATTAAATTGAAAACAGATGAGAAATGAATGAGATTAACACCAATGCAAAACTCAAGGGGTCTAGTTATCACATATGAAATTTCATGATCATACAATATGGTATGAGAATTTCCCAAAGGATATGGCAATGTGTATCACAAAAAGTCAACATTTGACTAGGCAGGGAAGAAAATTCACAATCAAATGGAAAACAGCACAATCAATTCCAATAAAAATCACACATGAACTAGACATGTAAGGGAGGGCTCATGCAAAATTTGGGGTCATTTGGATGTGAGGAAGCATGTCAAACAAAATTGGGAAAATGCACATTCATGGTGAGACACCAAATGCAACCTCTAACTTCAGAAAATCATATCTCACACACCACAAATTAGAAATCCACAAACTTTATATCAAAATGAAGATGAATGTGTCTAGTTTCTCCACAAAAAATTTCAAGACCAAAGGATGCAACATGAGTATTTCACAAAAGGATTGGCAATATGTATCATTTTTGGTCACATTATACAAACCCTAAGGCCATTTAAAATTCAACTCATCCAAAAATTCTGAAAAAAATATGATTAAAAACTAGAGAAAGAAATAAAATCATGGCAGAAATCCCCACATTATTTGGACCATTATTGAATTTGTCATGAATTTTAAATGATGCCAAAATAAAATGGAATAAAATTGAGGCAAATGAAATAAAGATTTAATGAATTAAATTTGGGTTTAATAAAAATAAGTAAAAAAAAATAAATGAAGCTGGCAGATGGAATGCTGCCGTTCCAAATGTGGTGTTGGCAGCCAATGGAAAACACGCATGAGGCTTTAAAGCCACCAATTAAACCAAACCCTCCTACAGTACTGGTAGCTAGCACATGACCAATGGATTAAGAAGCCAAGAAAAACGGAAGAGGAAATTGGAATATGCGACAACACCAACGTTCCATTAATATGGGATTCCAAATCCCAAACCAACGGGGCCCACAGCCGCCAACATTTCCGCATGGCATACAGTACACGGACCAATGGCAAAATGATATGGTGATGCATAACAGTGCAATGGTCAGTAGAGCAGACATAATAAAAGATAACGGTACCTAGCAACTAGCACATGACCACTGTAGCAAATAGGACAAATTAAAAGAAACAGCCAATGGTTTGTTCACGTGGCACAGCATTTAGGACCAATTAGCAACAATGGACAAGATACCATGACCAATTAAAAAATACCCTTTGAAAATCAACATGCATAGTGAAAATACCACAGCAACAGCAGACAAAAACAACTAATTAAAATGTTCCTTTCTTTTTAAAAAACAACATGCACAGTGATATACCACAGCAACAGCAGACAAAAACAACTAATTAAAATGTTCCTTTCTTTTTAAAAAACAACATGCACAGTGATATACCACAGCAATAGCAGATAAGAACAACTAATTAAAATATTCCCTTCTAAAAACAACAAATATGCACAGCAATATGTACTAAAACCCTACAATTAAATGGCAATGCTACAGTAAACAGAAAAAAGAAAACCAGTATGCCAAGACACCCAGAATCAAACGCAACAAGCACACACGGTTTTCATACTATTCATCACGAAATTTCCAGCAAGAAAATACTCATACAGCATGGCATTAATGTTCATACAACAAAAGCAATAGCAAACAAACAGTAAATCCAAACATGATTCATGAAGAAAATCTGGGCAGACATGTAGGATTCAAACAGGGTATTCATCATCAACAATCCATCATGAACGAAATTTCCAGAAAGTAAAATCGAGCATGGCAATAGCATCTACCAACAATGAGCATCACATATCCAGCACTCAAAACATTAAAACGAACTCACACAAGAGAAATCGAAGGAAACAAGTTTGAACATGAAAATGTAATTTCAGATTTCTCACACATCTCTTAATCATTTGACACGATTCAAGGTCCACCATACTCAGCAAGGCAAGCACTATACATGGCATAGCATCATTTCAAAAAATGCAAGATTCGAAATACTTACCAAATCTGCAGAACTGAGCTGATTTGTGATTGCTTGAACTCCAATGGTTGAAACAGGGGTCCTTTATGCTTCCAAATGATGATTGGTGAAGCAATCTTGGCTTGAAACCAAATAAATTAACTCTGCATAACTTCTGCCATTGATGATACCTTGACCAAACAGCCACGAAAATGATGGTTACAGATGGGGTTTGAAGGCTGAAAACAACTCACAATGGTGTTTGGATGGTGATGCAACAAGCTAGCTCGTGGTCTTTTAGAGTTTTGTGCAGAAATTGCCAATATGCCAAAAATGCAAGAGAGGAGAGAATGAATGTTTTTGATCTGCAAAGGCTGCTGACTAGGGTTAGAAAGTGCAGAAAATGACTTTATATTGGTCTGTTTATCCTTGCTAATCCAAAGCCTAAGCTTGCTTAATTCAAAATGGATCATTTGCACTTTTGCTAATTTTGGTCAAGTGGAAGTGGAGGTGTGGTTGTACACGAAAATGGGCTTTAAAAGCAGGCTGCAAATGTCCTTTAATCCATCTGTTTTAAGTTGGTTCAATGAAGCATTAAGTTTGTGTTGCTTAAAAGAACCAAAATGTCATATTTGCCAATTTTACACCAAAGGCAAATGGAGGTGGTATGACAAGAAGCAACTTGAATTTGGGCTTGGAACACCTTGCAAATGACATATAGAACAAGTCCCAATTGGCCAATTGTGTAAAAAATGTTTAAATCAAAAAGTCAAACTTGAGTCAAACTTGATTTTTAATGAAAAAGGTCAAAAAATGCCATTTTGATTGGCAAGGTTTTGGTACATGATGTTTACATTTTTGGAAAGAGGAGGAAAAATGTGGTTTGTAGGAAAAAACCCCACCAAATTTGGCCTTATGGTTTGAGAGATATGCCCCTTTGAAGTTCACAAATTTTTGAAATTGAATTGATCATATCTTGACAACCATACATGGGATTTGAGAGTTCTTGGACTTTTTGAAAATGGGAGAACAAGATCTTCAACTTTCATGTTGGGCAAAAATTCATTTGGAGCTTGTATCATGATGTAAGTTTAAGATCAAGAAGTTTCCATTTTTGGCAGTGGAAATTACAGGTCCACTTTCTATTTCTGGAAAATTTTCTGTTTGACTTGATTTTCTTCCATGATGAGGTTGAACATGATAGATGAGGCTTATACAAGCATGAATGAGCTCCTTCAAACCATTTCCATCCATCAAAACCATAGAATCAACCACAGTTGACCAACTTTGACTTTTCTAGGGTTTTGGACCTGACTGTGCACTTCTGATGAATTCCAAACCCTAATTCCTTGAGACCTTGACTTCAAAAGATGTCCCAAGACATATGAACTCTTGATGATTGATCATGGTGCCCAAATTCCACAAGAATGGCCACCATCCACTGCTTTGACTGATTGTTGATTTTCTAGGGTTTTTGTCTGACTGTGCATTGACTGATGGCTTCTGAACATCCAACCCTTGATTTAAACACTTCAAATGGACCCTCTAGTCATATGAACTTGATGGACAAACCCTAGGGCTTTGATTCCTTGAGAAACACCCTTGCTTGTTTGGTTGACTGATCTCCTGATCAGTTTGACCTAATTCTTGCTTGCTTGCTCTTGAGGCAACTGGGGACAATGCAAATGCTATGCAATGGATCATGATATGCTATGACCTAATATGAGGTGATATGTACAATGATAGGTGCAAATTTGAGGTGCTACATAGGCGAAGTATTTCTTGACTGCATCTGAATTCACAGGACGAGTGAACTTCTCCATCCATTGTTGTAAGTGTCAAAGCACCACCTGAAAAGGCTCTCTTGACAACATATGGACATTCATAGCTTGGGGTTCACTTGCCCCTGGAATCGAGCGCGAAAGACAAGACTTTCTTGAGCACCAGGTCACCTTCTCGGAACACACGAGGCTTGACCTTCTTGTCGAATGCCTTCTTCACTCTCTGTTGATATAACTGACCATGACACATGGCAGTTAATCTCTTCTTTTCGATCAGATTCACTTGGTCGTAACGACTCTGAATCCATTCAGCATCAGTCAACTTGGGACTTTGAGGGTGCTATTTTTCTTTTGTTTCTTTCTTTCTTTTTCTTTCTTTTGATTTTTTTTTTATTTCTTTTGATTTTGCACCCTCCCCTTTTTTTTTTTTTTCTTTTTTCTTCTTTTTTGTAATGCACCAGTTGGCTGTTCTGTTGATTCTCGAGATGCAGCTGAGTGATCTTCTTTTCTTGCTCAAGAAGTCGGGAAATACCGTCAGGAATCCCTTCAACATCATCTTCTTCCGCTTCGAATACAGGGAATTCAAAATTGGGAGATGACGTCGGATCATTATGTTCAATGGGTTTAAGAATCAACCTGCATAATGATTTTGAGTATGAAAGCTTTTTGGAAATCAAACAAGACAATCGTTATGCAGATGAAAAGATTGCTCTTATTCTTGTTTTTAGGGTTTTTTGTGATCACCAATTTCATGCAAAAAGCGAAAAGGGAAAACAAATGGAAAAACAAATGTTTTTAACATGTTTTATTTGAATGAAAATATCATTGCACAAAATGTTGCCAACACTGTCATCACTTCTCCTTTTGGCATGGGAGAAGGGTTTTTAAACAAAGTGATTATTACTCTGATTTATGAACAACTGTAGGAACGCCCACAGTGACCCAATTGTGATAGATCCCACCAGGGATGACAAATGTTAGAATCCTTTGCACCAGCAGCTTCTGCTTTTGAACAACTCTTTTCGTTGAAGACCTCGGAAGAAAAGCCACCGCCAGCCCGGGGCTTGTTATCTTCAAGCTTGATTAACCCTGGGACCTAAGTCCTCGAAGCTCAGAATCCCTGATCTGATAAGGTCCTGCACCTTATTCTTCAGCTGAAAGCAGCTTTCCACATCATGACCAGGAGCACCCGAATGATACACACAATGCTGATCAGGCCTATACCACCACCGAGGGTTGACGGGTATGGCCGGCGGGTCTCTGGGAGTAATCAAGTTCCGCTCTATCAAAGAAGGATACAACTCTGCATATGACATAGGGATCAGATCAAAAATGATCTTCTTCCTTTCATTACTCGTACTGGCTTGATTACCATTGTGAGGCGGGTAAGCCTGCTGTTGAGGACGAGGTTGTTGATGCTGATATTGCTGAGCTGGCCTTCTCTGCTGTTGTTGAGTTGCTGGAATAGTCACAGCAGCAGCCTGACGATACTGTCCTCTGTTCACATTCCTCCGACGGTGCACAACATTTGTTTCACTCTCTCCCCTTTTGGGTGCCCCAGAGTATGTCTTTTTAGAACTCGAAGAACCTAAAGAGCCAGGATCTTGAATCTTTCCTGCTTTAATGAGACTCTCAGTCCTCTCCCCACAGACAACAACATCAGAAAAGCTACTGAACGGGCAACTCCCCATGCGGTCCATGAACACACCTTGCAAGGTCCCAATAAACATGTCAGTCAGCTCTCTCTCCAACATCAGAGGTTGTACTCTTGCGGCTAGCTCACGCCACCTCTGGGCGTACTCTTTGAAGCTCTCACCAGGCTTCTGACACAGGCTCTGCAGTTGAGTTCGGCTCGGAGCCATATCCATGTTGTGCTTATACTGCCTCAGAAAGGCTTCACCCAGATCTTTCCAGCTTCTGACTGATTCTTTCTTCAGATCCATGTACCAATCCAAAGACGCTCCAGACAAACTGTCTTGGAAAAAGTACATCCACATCTTCTCATCGTCAGTGTATGCGGAGATCTTTCTGTAGTAGGCCTGCACGTGGGTGCGAGGACAGGAAGTGCCGTTATATTTGTCAAAGGACGGCGCCTTGAATTTGTAGGGGATTCTCAACCCATCAACCAAACCCATATCAGTCACATCAAAACCCAGGGAATTCTGACATTCCATAGCTCTTATTTTCTCAACAAGGGCATCCACTTTCCGATCCCTCTCATCAACTCTCCCAACAACGTCTTCGTCTTCACTGAGCAGAGTGAACATATCCTCTTGTCTGTCAACAATCGGAGCCGGATTACGGGCCGGAGCACGGACTACTCTGGCATTAGCAGCATCTGGAGCAATAGGTTGACCGTTGATTCGAATACCCCTCAACTCATCACCTATAACATAGTTGTTGACGGGAGCAGCAGTAACATTCTCATGAACGGGTACACCCACTGGTGACGCTCGGTTGAACGGCGGAATCACGGCTTCCTGTCTCTGGGCTAAGGCACGCAGCTCCTCTTGCCCCTGAACAACACCCTGCATCATGTTCATGAATTGGGCCATGTTTGCCCTCATCTCGGCCAACTCAGCCTGAACTTAGTCCATGTTCCTCTGTTGATTGAGTCTGGTTGAGTAACGGTGTGGACGACGGTCAGCAATCCTGTCTCAGTCAGGAACCAAAGTGAGAAGTCTCTCCCAAGCATGTCTGTAATGCAAGGATAATATGTGCATGATATGCATGATATGGGTACTATTTCATCATGAATGATCCTGGAAAGGATATGCGTATGCGAGTTAACTTTTTCCTTTTTTTTTCATGCATTATTATTTTTTTGAAATAAACATGCTATGATGCAAATGATGCGAACATGACTGGTCGGACTGTGCATCTCAAGGCACAGGATCAAAGCTTCGACTTGAACTCGGAACCACAATTCATCTGAAACCCAAAGTCATTTGATAAACTGTCATCTGAAGAACCAAGAGTCACCAACAGGACCACAAGTCACCAACAAGTCACCGACAAGTCACCAACTGTACCTGTAATAATGATCATTCCCTCCCCACAACACAGCACAGCCAGATGAACAGATGAATATGAATGAATGCAAACATAAATGCAAACATCAATGCAAACAATAAATAAATGAATGCAATAAATAACAGCACACGGCAACCAAAACCCTAACCTAGAGAGCGCTAGGAGAGACTCGCTTAGGGAAGATGGACCAGCAAGAGGTCAACTTCTCTTAGTCCCCAGCAGAGTCGCCAGCTGTCGCATTACGCGAAAAACCGGCGGGAAAACGAAACAACAGAGCCGCCACCGTGCGTTATTTATCCCAAAAGAGGGAAAGGAAACGCTCGAAGTAAACCTGGAAAAGACATGGTCTCGCGACCAGAGATGGATGGGATCGGGAGTCGGTTATGCGAAGGGAAGGTATTAGCACCCCTACGCATCCGTCGTACTCGACGGGATCCACGCACAAAAGGAAGGATAAAGGTTGCTAAAAACGCCGTTCACAAACATCAAACACTGGCTGAAAGAGACACAAGAAAACAAGAGAAACTAACTCGGCAGGATATCGCATCCTGGGCCTACGTAGTCTGTCAGGCACAGACATCAGAGTCGACGTAGTTCGGGACAGGGGGAAACGTGCTCGCTAGGATGTCGCATCCTATGCATACGTATCTTCTCGGACTAAAGAAGAATCAGAGCACTCGTAGCTCGGCTAACGCACGCCAAACAAAACCACATAGGAAACCGACTGCCAATTGCTGGGCTTACGTCAAACTCCACACAAACCGGCAAACATGGAAACCGATGCCAATCGCTGGACTTACATCAGACTCCGAACCAACAAACACAGGAAACCAACTGCCAATCGCTGGACTTATGTCGGACTCCAAACAAAGAAACTGGAAACCGAATGCCAATCGTTGGACTTACATCTACCTCCAACCAGAAAAGGAGAAACAACTCACACAAACAAAACAAAAGGGCGCCCGAAGAGATCAGCTCATCTCCTGCCTACGTACCTCATCTGGTATGAGGATCAGGGCGACGTAGTTCCCCTACGCAGGGAAAGAACTTCTAACCTAACCAGAGACTGGGAAATGACAAACTAGAAGGGAGACTAACTCGAGCCTAATAGTTATCATGTAAATTCACCATGGTCCTAGGTTGAAGTTTCTATCTAACTTGCACAGGGAGCAAGCTATCCTAAACAGCACAGGCAACACAAACATTCACACAAATAGCACACACTATATACAAACAAAGTGGGCTCACACAAGGTTAGGCTGTGAAACACAAGCCAACTGGAATCGGGTGATGTTAGCTCTTAACCCTAACATTGAGAGTTAGGGTGAAGCAGATGAAATGGGGAGTGAAGATAAGACTTCACAGCTCTTATCCCTGGCCTGGGAGAGCTTTAGACAAATGAAAGCGTGGGAGTTCAGAAAGTTGGAACTCTTTTCCACATGACTGACTCAACATGGATCTTGGGTTAATATCCACAATGCATCAACACAAGGTGTGTGAGCAAAGGGATGACACACTGAATAGCAGGAGATGGATTGCACATCTCTTTTATCTGCCACTTGCCTCATAGTGGTCTTTTCCTTCTTGGCACAACCATAAACAAACACAAGCATTGCCTCTTAAGGAGGGCTTCAGACAAGTGCCTGCCCAAGTAACAGGACAGGTCTTCCAGACTACATGAAGTCAGTGGGTTATACCTCAAATGGTTAAGCAACCAGGCAACAGCAAAAGCAAGTTCAAAGAACTTAAGCAACTAATGTACCTGAAAACAATCTAACTCAATCAGTACACAACTCACAAAGTCAAACAGACAATCCAAAAGTCAACAGACATAGTCAAACAGACAATAAGTGCAAGCTACAATGTGCAAGGCACAAGCTCAACTCAAATGAGCTAAATCACCTAAAAAATAGCTCAATGTTAATCAACATCAACCAAATAGGCAACTCAAACCAATGACTCAATTCCTCAAGGCCATATGCTTCTTGTCCTGAAAACAAAGCTCAAACATAAGCACAAACCACTAGGACAAGGCCTAGGGTCAAAGTGGAAGAAATAATCCAAAACAGAACATGAAAATTGACATGAATCAAGCTCAATCAATTAAGAACAATATCCAAGTGGTCCCATGTCAATAGCATCAACCAATTTCATTTCACAAATCATATAAGGCAAGGCATGCAAATTGGAAACTCATTGAAGCAACAGAGTGAACAAATCCACATCAATTCAAAAATGATTCAATAAATCTCAAGAAAAATCATGGCTAAACAGCACACATCACATGATTATCACACCAAAATTCAAGGCATTTGGACAAATTTAAGCATAGAAATCAAATTCATCAAGTCAAGGTAAGCACAAACAAGCTCAAATAGGACATCAAATGCTACATCAAATTAGCACAAGCCTAAAACAAAATTGACAAATTATAAAGACCTCCAATCAAAGCCAAAGCAAACTTCAGAGTGTCTAGAAACAATGTGTAAAATTTCACAATCATAGGATACACAACCAGCATTTCACAAATCATTGAAGTTCATGACTATTCAAAAGTCCACAAATGGCAACCCAGAAAGAAAAATCGCAAACAAATCAGAAATGAATCCAAAAATTCCACAAAATTTCATGATCAATATCAACATCCAGAAGAAGCATCATGCAATAAATCACATCATTTGGCATTTATTTGGCATGGCAAAGAAAATCAACAAATTGAGCAAGCAAAGGTGTGACACACATTGTCACACCTACATTAATCAGATCACATCTCAACAATCAGAAATGCTAAAAATGCAAACTCAACACTAAAAGGTCCCTAAAGATGTCTAGTTTAAGCATACAAAGTTTCAAGAGCATTGGCTTAAAATTCATCATTTCATAAAGCAAATGGAAAGCAAGGTACAAGATAGCACATGCATACACAAACCCTAGGCAAAATTAAATTCCAACCATGCACAATTTCTGGAAAAATAGTCATAAAAAACTAGAAATCATGAGGAACAACATGCAAAAATTCCCAGGTCATTTGGATCATTATTTCTGGAGTTATGAATTTTGGAAGTGGATGAAAAAATAAAAAACATAAATGAAGCATGGCATGAATGAATGAAGAAGTGAAATAAAATGGAATGGCATTTTGGAAATGTGCATCAGCCAGAATCGAAGGGAGTATTATTTCAAAATGTGGCGCCTGGTGCTAAACGCACCGTTTCACTTAAGATTGGCTCTGGCCAATCAGAGCGCTGCATGAGCGCTGCATGCATCAATCAGAAGGCGCGGTTCTCACAAACACATGCACGAATCTGGAAATGCGCTAGGAAGGATCAAACATGGTTCTGGAACATAAACCCTAACAACTTCATACGTGTTCTTGAGCTCAAGAACACATGTGCACAGAAATGCAAAACCAATACACCATTGCATTCATCTTTCAACATACATCACGGATCAAGGCTTGGTTAATGCTAATTCAAACTATATCAAAAGAATCGAGGCCAAGAACATTCATATGCTAAACTTAAAATCAACAGAACTAAGTCATTTCTTCATGGAATTTCATGGCACAAAGCTCAGATTAATCACCAATGAGAGATCTATAGCATGCATACATCAATTTCATGAATTAAAGTACTCGAGTTCTGACCTTGTTGGAGAAACAGAAGTGGAATTGGTTGATTCAAGTCCTGAAAAGCAGAAACAGATGATCTCCAATGATTAGATGAATGAATGGATGAAGAATTAGTGCTCAATCGTGCTTGGTATTGCTTAAATCTTCAACTGCCATTAATGGATGCAACTTTCAACAGTCCTCAAATTTGCACGATTCTTGCTGGATCTAGCTTCAACAATGCTCCATTATGCTTGTGGATGATGAATCACTCGAGGAAATAGCAATGTGTACGAAGAAAATTGAAGAAAAAGTGAGAGAGAAAAATGTGCAAATTGGATCTAGATCTGAATTCTGGTGTTGTTAACCCTATTTTCTGTTAGGCTTATGCATATATATGATGCACTAATGATGTATGCTAATCAGAATTAGGCAATGCAAATGAGATTAATGAAAACCAAGTGTAATGCCAATTTGTCAATTCACCTTATGCATGCATGCCAATGCTACAGTGCACAAAATCTGTCTTAATTCACTTGGAAATGTTGTTTTTAGCCAAATGCAAGTGATACAACATGAAAACAATGCATAATTTTTGAATTTGGAATTTCCCTCCAAAATTCAAATGAAAATGCAAATATTTTTGTGATCAAAAGGCATGGCTTATGATGCATGAATTGGATAGTACATATCAAGAGAGAAATGTTGCAAAAAGAACCACTTCAATTGGCCTTATGGTTTAAAAGTTATGCACTTGTGAAGTTCAAATTCACTTGGCAATGATTGATCCATATCTTTTCAACCATACATGAGAAATTCATGTTCTTGGACTTTTTGGAAAGTTGAGAGCAAGATCTTCAACTTTCATGTTGGACAAAATTTCATTTGAAGCATGCTTGATTATTTAATCTTGAGGAGAAAACCTTTCCATTTTTGGCAATTTCAAATTACAGGTCACTTACTATTTTTGGAAACTTTTCATCTGACCTCAAATTCTTCAATGTTGATGTTTGAAATGTCAAATGAGACTTGTATGGACATGAATGAGGCCTCTCTAACCATCTCCCACCTTCAAATCCATGGTTGAATGCACAGTTGACTTTGGTTGACTTTCCAGGGTTTCAGATGAATTGATCAATGACTGATGAGCCTTGAGCATCCAACCTTTGGTCAAACCACTTCAAAATGATCCCTAGGTCATATGAACTCAATGAACCAACCCTAGGGCTTGGCTTCCATAGGAAATGCACTTGCTTGCTTGCACAACTGGATCTCCTGACCAGTCTTGATTGATGACTTGCACTAGGTAATGGACAATGCAATGCTATGCAGTGGACAATGCTAATGTTAATGACCTAAAATGAAAATGAATGTACAAAATGGGAGGTTCAAATTTGAGGTGCTACATCAAGGTCTCCGTCAAAGGTTTGTACGAGCTTGGGGCATGGTGAAAAGAAGTACTTTAGGACAGAAAAACTCTATTCCTATGGAACCTTATCTCAGATGGGTACGCGCCAGAGCTCGTGAGCTTATCATGCCATATCTTGCAATCGGACCTCTGATTGTTGAACCAAAAGTTGAAGGAGGTACCCCTCAGATCATTCCTTATCCAGATATGCCTACCAATGTTGAAGAATTGAAGAAATCCTGGATCCAGTTGAGAGAGGAAAGGGATACTTTTGAAACTCAGTTCGGTGCAGAAAGGAAGAAAGTATTAGAGCTCACTGTAGCACCTCAAATTTGCACCTACCCTTATGCATACATTTTCATATTAGGTCATAGCATATCATGGTCCATTGCATAGCATTTGCATTGTTCACAGTTGCTTCAAGTGCAAGACAGTCAAAGAATTAGGTCAAACTAATCTCCTGATCAGTCAACCAAGCAAGCGAAGGAATTTCTCATTGAATCAAGGCCTTGAGGTTTGTCCAACAAGTTCACATGGCTTGGAGGTCTATTTGAAGTGTTCAAGTCAAGGGTTAAGGGCTCAGAGGTCAGCAGTTCACACACAGACAGTCAAAAACCCTAAAAAGTCAACTGTCAGTCAAAGCGGTGGATGGTGGTCATTCTTGTGGAATTTGGGCACCATGGTCAATAATCAAGAGTTCATACAACTTGGGACATCATTTGAAGTCAAGTCCTCAAGGAATTAGGGTTTGGAATTCATCAGTCAAGGCATAACCAGTCAGAAACCCTAAAAGTCAACTGTTGGTCAACTGTCCATTTAATCAGTGACTGGATGATTGGATTTGGTGTGTGAGAGTTCATTCATGTCCAAATAGTCATCATACATCATGCCAAACACCATCATGGAAGAATTTGAAGCCAGATCATGAATTTCCCAAAATGGAAACTGGGCCTGTAACTGAAACCTGCCATAAATGGAAAGTTTTGATCCTCAAACTTACATCATGATACAAGCCTCAAATGAATTTTTTCCCAACATGAAAGTTGAAGATCTTGTTCTCCCATTTCCAAAAAGTCCTAGAACTCTCAATTCCCATGTGTGGTTGGCAAGTTATGATCGAATCGATTTCAGAAAATCTTGAACTTCAAAGGGCCATATCTCTCAAACCGTTTGGCCAATTTTGGTGGGGTTTTTTCCTACAAGTCACATTTGATCCCCTCTTTCCAAAAATATAAATTTCATGAGCCAAAACTTCACCAATCAAAATAGCATATTTTGACCTTTTTCATTTAAATGAAAGTTTGACCAAGAGTTGACTTTTTGATTTAAACATTTTTTCAACATTTGGCCAATTGGAAAAGCTCATAAATGTCATTTAGAAGGTGTTTGCAAAGTCAAAATATGCAGCACATGTGAATATTGCTTGGTTGCTTGAATTGTAAGAAAAGTACCATTTAACCATACTTGCACCATACTTGTCCATGCCTTGCCTTGTACCTCAAGAGGACACATATTATGCAGCATTCTTGATCATTTTTCTGTCATGTTGAGACCTCATTATGCAGCCAAACAACCAACAAGTACACATAGCCATGCTTGCTCACTTGAATTTTGGCAAAAGGACATGTCCAATTCATGAACCATACCTCTTGCAACCTTGCCTTGTACTACTCTCACATAGCAGAATTTTTGGGGGCCATCATTTTCTGTTTGGACACACATAGCAACAGACCAAACACTCTTGACAATTGGCTCAAAACACACCATGCTGTGTACTTAAAGGATGACCAACACCATACCTTGTACTTACAGCAGCAGACCTAGTGGCAATGGTGTGCAGCATTTTATCATGGTTTGGATACACATATAACAGCAGACCACACTCTCTCTCAAAGGATCACCCTGCTGTGCAAAGGACAACCAATACCATGCCATGTACTGCAGCAGAATTGAGGCCATTTTTTCTGTCATGACAGCAGTAGCACAAACACAAAAAAACCACTTGGCCAAGGCAAGAGAGGGGAGGGCATAGGGATTCAAAAAAAAGACTTTGCAACAAAAGCACAAAACTAACATTAGGCATCTGATTTTTCTTCTGTACAAAAACCATTAGCAGACCAAGAAAACCTCTCCCACTTGCAAGGCTCACCATGAACCAAACATAGCTTAACCTTGCTTGACTTCACATCAAAACACAACTGGACTCATATTTTTCCAACCACAAAAAAACCATTGGCATTTTGGCTCTTCTAAAGGAGGTCTGTTACCACCCTGCAGCAGAAGAAGAAACAAAGCCTTAGCATGAACTAAAATCATTCCCAAAACCTGCAGCAGCCTCTAACCATCATTCAAACTCTCTCAAACCTGACCTGTCATAAAGATCAATTGCAGACCAACCAAACCTCTCATTCTTGGCATTTTACATTTTTGTAAAACACCCTAGGATTGCCTTTCCTTCACCATCCTCAAACCATGAAAAATCAAGTAGCAGCACAGCATAAACTTTTCATCACTCATTACCAAAAACACTTTGATTTTTTTCTCTTCTAAGGTCTGTCACAATACTGCAGCAGGAGAGGGAAAACCTTGGCAATTTCTCAAAACAAGACCTCCACACCATACTTGTACCATATGAGATAGCAGCTTTGATGATGTTTGCTTTTTCTGCATATTGAGGGAACAGCAGCAAGGGCAGAAAGGGGCATCACAAACTACTTTGGCCAAGGCAAATAGATTGAGCATTCTCATTCAAAAGACACACATTGCTTACCATTTGCATTCTGGCTGTCAAAAAGAAAAAGGAGCACCAATCCTGCCACAAAACATCTCACAAACCACCATGCTTTTTCTGTCAATAAACATAACAGGCCACACTGCAGCAGAAGGTCATGTTTGAATCTTGCCTTCACCTTGCTTTTCTGTCCAAACTCTGCAGCAAACACCCTTTGCCATCTCTTCAAAAACCTGCCACAAGACAGGTCACAACACCTGGCCCTGCTAATCTGCATTCCACAGCCACATAACTGCATTCATTGAGAGAGGGCTATCAAAATTTCCAAAACAAACCCTAAGAAACTACAGCAGCCACAGACCAAAACATCCATTCTCCTCTCATCTTGCATTTTTGCACAAAGGGAGTTCTGAGCAAAACATCAAAAAACCCTTGAACCACCTTCATTATTTCTTCATCTGGACTCCATTTGGAAGTGATTTGCTGCATCAAACATCCTCTGCATAGCCATCTTCATGTCCTGTTTTCTCAAAGCTCAACAAATGGCAAATCGAGCTGTGAGATTTTCCAAGCATTCTTGAGCTTGTCTACACCAAGTATCCTTCATTGCCAAGCACAAGGAAGGACTGTTCGAGCACAACAACTTCAAAACACCACTGCATCACCATTGTGCTTCAAATTTGGTAATATTTCGAACTTCATCATTCATTAAGCCATGCCATGTTTCATGTAGGTCTTACTTAGTAGGATGATTTAAGCTTTGAATCACATTAAATGGATGACTATGCTGTGAGATATCTTGATTTTCATTTTGGTGAACAAATGCATTTTTCATCGATTTAGCTTGGTTATAATGATTTGGTGAAAAGTGGTGCCATGTTTGTGATACTGAATGTTTGATGATGCTATTGGTGCAATTAATTTTGGGATCTGAGCATTTTGATTTTTCTGCTTACATGAAGTTGATGATCCTGCTGTGATGCTTGAACCCTATTTCTGTCCAGAAATTCCTCATGCTTGAGTGGTCTTGCTGTTAGCTAGGGCTGCTTGTTGATAAATGCTCATGACCATGTTTTATTGTGGGTGTTGGTTCATGATTTGGTGATTGATGCTTGAATAATGAAGATGAATGCTGTTAGGTTTTAGAATCCTAAGTTCATTTCCAGAAATTTAAGGTTCTTGTGTTTTGTTTGTTTGAATGGTGATTGCCTGAGTATCATTTGTTTCACTGTATGCTATTTGGAGCTGGTGCTGTTTGAATGATGAACTTGATGCATATGCCCTGTTGTTAATTCCTGTCCAGAAGATCTTCATGATTATGCTTGTGTTTATTAGTTGCTGGATGATATTACCTAAACCAATACCATGCTGATTGTGTGCTGATTGAATTTTGTTTGGATGTTGGTGACAACGTGAGCTGCCATGCTAATTGAACCCTGTTGCTGCTACAGCCAAGCACATAAACCTTAGCCATTTCCAAGATTCCTGTTGGCTGCTGTTGTTTGTTATTTGCATGAACCATTACCACTTGCTTTGCTTTTGTTTGGTGGTCGAATTTTGTGATGTTAATGATGAACATAAGCTGCCATACTGATTATGCCCTGCTGTTTGAAGCCATGAACATTGTCAAAAAAATCTATGCGAATGATGAATGCTGTTGTTATGATGATGCTGTTTGAAAATGAATGCTGTTATGCTATCAACCATGCTGCAAATTGATGATGAATTGCCCTGCTATTAAACCTCAGGACCTTGCCTAGAAAATCCATGTGAATCATGTTTGAATGCTTTTTGATTGTTTGTTTATTTGTTGGAATTTCAATTGACAATGATTGATGAACATATGAATGCCATGCTGCTTGCTTGATGCTTGTTTTAATTGAGTTTATGATGATGAACATGGATGATGAATATGAAGATGCTGCATATACCCTGCTGTTGTGATTACTTGGAGGAACTAGTTTTGAATATTGTTGATGAACATGTGCTGCCATGCTGATTAAACCCTGCTGTTGTTTTCAAACTTATGCCATGCCTAGAAATCTCATGTTTGTCTTGGTTTTGTTGTATAACATGTTTGCATTGAAGAGCATTGCTACTGCCATGTTGTTTGCTTGAGGTTGTTATAATGATTACATGATAATGACGAAATACTGCTTGCTGTTTATATGCTGTCATGTGCTGTTGTTTGGTTTGATATGATGCAGATGAACACATACTGCAATGCATACCCTGCTGCTGTTTTGCTATTTTTTGAGCTGCCCAGAAATCCATTGGTTTGTGACTGTTATGTGTGGTTTGTGGCTACTTGATTTGTTGCATAATTGTTCTGTTATATGCTGCTGTTCATTGGATGTTGGTTTGACCGGTTGCTTGAAGCAAAACATGAATGCTATGCTGTTGTGTGTTTAATGTTGGATTTGCTTGGATGTTGATTGAATGCGTATGAATGCCAAGCCATGCTGCACATGTCCTGCTGTTGTGTTTAAACCCTAAACTCATGTTTAGAAATTCTTGATTGTGTTTGCTGTTGTTTATGATGAGCACATGTTGATGATGATGAATGCTGTTGATTGCTTGATGAGTGAACATTGCTGAATGCTATGCCGTTTTATGCTGGTCGAGTTTGTGCTGATGTTTGAATGAAATGCCTTTGTCATGCTGCACACAAACCCTAGGGTTTTTCCAACTCAGAAAATTTGAGCTATTGGCCGTGTCCACTGTTCCATTGGCTGAAAGCCAATGGGAACATTTCGTTTCCCTCATCAAAACGCTGTAGTTTTAATTAGTGACTTCACTATTTACACAATTGCCATCGGTTGACTTGGTTTGACCCCATTTGCTATGCTTTCATGTTCATATTTCATCCAAATGTTCATCAACTTCCACAATTCATTTTAAATTCATTTTAACTCCAAAAATTGTGAGATTTTTTGCATTAAACTCATGAATGTGTCTAGTATTTTATGGTGAATTTTATTTAATTTTTCATGTTCTGGATTTTAGATGATAAATGATTTTTCAACATGTATGCCAAAATGACACCCTTTGCCATTTCAATTGTGAAATACTCATATTGTATCCAATGAGCTTGAAATTTTTTGTGGTGAAACTAGACACATTGACCCTCATTTCCATATAAAGTTTGTGCATTTATCATTTGTGGATTGAGAGTTATGATTTTTTGAAGTCATGTGTTGCATTTGGTGTCATACCATGATCATGCATTTTCCCTAATTTTTGTTCACATGCTTCCTTACATCCAAATGACCCCAAATTTTGCATGAACTTACTCTTGTATGTCTAGTTGACTTGTGAATTTTCTTGGATTTATTTGAACAATTTTCCATTTGTTTGAGATTTTTCTTCCCTGACTAGTCAAATGTTGACTTTGTGTGACACATGTTCCCATTTCATTTGTGAAATTCTCATACTTTATTAGATGGACATGAAATTTGATATGTGATAACTAGATATCTCAAACTTGGCATTGGTGTTAATCTCATTCATTTCTCATCTGTTTTCAATTTGATATGATTTTTTGAAGTTGACCCATGCTTGTTGACCTTCTTTGTGCATGCTTGAATTTGGTTTGACTTCATGATTTTCATTGACTGCCTTCCTCTCATCCAAATGGGATGAAATTTGACATGCTTACCATGCTATGTGTTAGGTTTGATCATGATTTATTTGGTGATTTTTGGAAAATGTTTAGATTGCTTTTGATGCAAGTCTTGCTGTTGACTTCAATGAGCTCCTGTTTGCCATGTTTTGACCTAAATGGTTCATGAAATGATGATGATGATTGATATGAGTGTGAATCCAATTGGTTGTGTTTCCTAATTGTTTGAACATGATTTTTGATACTTGACCCTTGCTGTCTTGACTTTCTCATTCACTTTTGACCCTAGGCTTGCCCTAGTGGTCCTGTTACTCACCTTTGAGTTTGTGATTTCAGGTTGACCATCAAATGACCATTGAGACCATTTCTCTTGACTGAGCTTGATTAAATATCATTGTCTAACCTCTTTGTTTTGTAGGTGGCTTGGCTCACGTGCCTTAAGCCTTGTGCCTTGCACATCCATGTGCCTCTAATTGACTGCTGGTGTCTGTTTCTGTTTGTTTGTTTGAATTTGCATACTAACATCTACTTGACTGTTTCAGGTGCTTTAGTTGCTAGTTCCTTGTGAACTTTTTGCTTTGCTTTGCTTGTATAAGCAATTTGCATTGAGGTATGCTTCTATTCTTCATGTAGTCTGGAAGACCTGGCTTGTTACTTGGCCAGGCAACTGTCTGAAGTCCTCCTTAAGAGGCAATGTTTGTGGTTGTTTACTTTTGTCCTTGCATAGAGTCAAAGACCTCCTAAGTGAAGAGGCAATTGGTGGAAGGTAGGGATATGCAATCTATCCCCCACTATTCAGTGTGTCATCTGCTTTGCTCACACCACTGTGTTGATGCATTGCAGATACAAACCCAAGATCTTGTGCAATTGCACAGTTGAGTCAGTTTTAAATGTGTAGAAGGGTTCCCACTTTCTGAACCCACACATTCTTGTCTTGAGCTCTCCCAGGCCAGGGATAAGAGCTGTGAGGTCTCATCCTCACTTCACCTTTCATCTGCTTCACCTTAGCCCCTCAATGGCAAGGTTAAGAGCACATTCACCCAGTTCCAGAGGTTTGTTTGTTGAGGTTGATATGACCCCTTGACTAAAACCTAACCCTTGTTTGAGCCACTTGTTTGTGTATAGCGTGTGCCATCTGTGCTTGTAAGATAGTTGGACTTGCTTCCTGTGCAAGTTAGGATAGTTTGACTTGCTTCCTGTGCAAGTTAGGTTTTGCTTGGCTTGCTTCCTGTGCAAGTTAAGTGTGTGTGGCTTGCTTCCTGTGTGAGCCATACTTAGGATAGGTTGGCCCTTGTGCCATTTAGCTAGAAACCATAACTTAGGGTTGATTTTGCATGACAACATCTAGGCTCGAGTCGTAGTCTCCCTAGAATTGTGTCTCCCTCTGTTATCTGGTTAGGCTAGTCCTTTATCCCTGCGTAGGGGAACTACATCGCCCTGATCTTCATACCAGATGAAGTATGTAGGCAGGAGATTGAGCTGATCTCTCCGGGCGCCCTTTTTCTTTTTGTGTGTGTTGTCTGACCTTTGCTAGGCTCGAGTCCCTGACTCCTTAGCATTTGCTGTCTGTCTGTTTGTTTGTGTTTGACAGTTATAGGCTGAGTCCCCGACTCCCTATCAACCTGTTGTGTTTGTTGTGTGCTTGGAAGCTGATGTAAGTCCATCGAGTGGCATTTGGGTTCCAGTGTGCGTGTGTTTAGGTTCGGATGTCAATGTAAGTCCAGTGATTGGCATTTGGGCTCCACGTTTGCCTTCTTGTGTGAGTTCTGGTTCGGATGCTGATATAAGTCCAGTGATTGGCATTCAGGCTCCACGTTTGCCTGTGTCTTGTTTGTTTGTGTGCGTGTCAGCCGAGCTACGAATGCTCTGATTCTTCTCTCGTCCGAGAAGATACGTATGCATAGGATGCGACATCCTAGCGAGCATGTGTCGTTTCCCCAGTCCGAACTACTTCGACTCTGATGTCTATGCCTGATAGACTAAGTAGGCCCAGGATGCGACATCCTGCCGAGTTCAGTTTCAGTCAGTCTCTTTCCTTTCTTTCAGCCAGTGTGTGTGAATGTTTGAGCAGTGTTTAGCAACCAATATTCCTTCCTTTTGTGCGTGGATCCCGTAGAGTACTACGGATGCGTAGGGGTGCTAATACCTTCCCTTCGCATAACCGACTCCCGAACCCATCCTCTTTGGTCGCGAGACCATGTTCTTTCCCAGGTTTACTCTGAGCGTTTCCTTTCCCTCTTTTGGGATAAATAACGCACGGTGGCGGCTCTGTTGTTCTTTCTTTTCCCGCCGGTTTTTCGCGCGATGCGACACTCACCAGCCAGCTTAATGAGGAACGAAGACTCAATGCATATCTCCGCCCAAAAAGAAGCCGTCCCTGGGAGACTTGATCTTTCGTTGTATTTTATTATTTATTTTTTGTAACGAACATTGATTAAAGAAATTATTAATAAAAGTTCCCCTTTTTGGTGGTTTATGCAAAGTTAAATTCCAAAAGTCCTTGAAAACATTTCATACATTGCATAGCATAACATAACATCGCATAACAGGTATTCTAAAGGATCAATGTTCTCACGGTCCTCCTTCTAAACAGAAAGATGGCTCTCGAATAAACTGTCAAAGATCTCCAGGCTCAGAATGCTCAATTCCAGGAGATGATCTTGAACTTATCCAAGGGGAAGGAGGAGCTGAAGGCTCTCTTGCTCGAGAAGAAGAAAGACAAGAAAGCTGTGAGTTACATTAACCCGGGAAGAAGGCTTAAAGGACAGGCCGCAGGAGTCAAGAAGAGGAGACAGAAAATGATTCGGAAGAGGAAAATGTTGATCCCTTCAACCCTGAGGACGACGATGAAGATTATGAAAATGAACAGTACTCTCCAAAAGACGATAAGTATAAGTTGCTCGAAGAACGTATGCTAGCTATGGAGGGTCAGAAGGCGCCCGGTCTGGATTTCGAAGGCTTAGGTCTGGTCTCTGATGTGGTCATTCCCCACAAATTCAAGATCCCCGCTTTCACTAAGTATGATGGTGCGTCTTGTCCTCAGATGCATCTGAGAGCTTATGTGAGGAAAATTCAGCCGTATACCACTGATAGGAAGCTATGGATCCATTTCTTCCAAGAGAGTCTGTCTGGCACACAGTTAGAGTGGTATTATCAGCTCGAGAGCTCTAACATCCGTACCTGGACTGATTTAGCGACAACTTTCTACAAGCACTACCAGTATAATTCTGAATTGGCGCCTACTCGGCTCCAGTTGCAGAATATGACTATGGGATCTAAAGAAAGCTTCAAAGAATATGCTCAAAAATGGAGAGATTTGGCTGGCAGAGTCAAACCCCCTATGACTGATCGAGAATTAGTGGACATGTTCATGGGTACACTGACTGGCCCATTCTACAACCATCTATTGGGAAGTTCCTCATCGGGTTTCACTGAACTTATATTAACGGGTGAACATGTTGAAAGTGGCATTCGAAATGGAAAGATACAGGTGACTACCTCTGCAAGCACCAAAAAGTCCTATCAGGGGAAGAATGAATCAAATGCTGTGTACGGTCAAAGGGGTCATAACAAGAAAAATCGTGACCATGCTGTTGGAGCAGTTACGATTGCAGCACCGCCATCCCAAAACTTCCAACACAGACAAGACAAGCCAAGAAGACAGTTTACGAAAATCAATATGACTTTAGCACAAGCACTACAGGGTATGCTAAAAGCAAATTTAATTACCCTCAGAGATCCTCCTGCAAATCCCAACACTACTTCTCCTCGTTATAATCCCAATGCCAGGTGTACATATCACTCTGATAGCCCCGGGCATGATACAAACGATTGTTGGTTGTTGAAGAATAAGATTCAGGATATGATCGACGTTGGAGAAATTGAATTTGATCCTCCGGAGACTCCTAATGTCATCACTGCTCCTATGCCTAATCATGACAAGACTGTTAATGCTGCGGATGACAATTCTCACATTTCTAATATAGCTGACTTAGCATCTCCTCTCCTGATCATCAAGAATAATTTATTGCAAGCTAGTTTATTTCCAGGTTGTGCTGAAAATTGCGATCTCTGTATACCCCGACCCAATGGTTGCTTAAAGTTGAGGAATGGTATTCAACAGCTGATGGATGATCGTACAATTCTCTTTGGAAAGATTCCTAAGGTGGGAAACCCTATTGAAGAAATATCTGTGATTGCCAGATCCAAAGTTCCAGTGAAGATTATCGCTACTAGAGTGCCTGTGAAGATTACTGCTGAGCCTAAGGTAGCTCCCCTAATTATTACTGCACCTGGCCCAGTACCATGTTCCTCAAGCAAAGCCATTCCGTGGAATTATGGAGGTGATGTTTACATCCACGACATAAAGCAAGATGATAATTCTGCTAATCCTAATGACGTTGACATTGTTGGGACTAGTAAAATTACTCGAAGCGGAAGGATCTTTTCTCCAGAAATCTCACCTCCCGTCCCTGGAACTCGAGGAAAAGAACCAGTAATTAATCCTTCTCAGTCAAGGACACCAGTCGAAGTTACTACCGAAGATGTGGCCAAACAAGAAATGGAAGAAATGCTGAAAATCATCCGCAAGAGTGATTTTGATGTGGTAGAACAGTTGGGGCATACTCCGTCTAAAATTTCGATGTTATCCTTGTTGTTATCTTCTGAATCTCATGCCAATGCATTGATAAAATTCTTGAAGACCGCTCATGTACCTCAGGAGACATCTGTCGATCAGTTCGAAAATTATGTTGCTAACTTGGCTGTTGACAATGGCCTAGGCTTTTCCGATGCTGACCTGACACCATCAGGAAAGAATCACAATAAAGCTCTACATATCTCCATTGAGTGTAAGGGGATCACCTTGTCTCATGTGTTGATCGATAATGGCTCTTCTTTGAATGTGCTACCGAAAGCTGTGCTCGATAAACTTGACTGTAAAAGCATTGAACTGAAACCTAGTGATGTTGTGGTACGTGCTTACGATGGTGCGAAGAGTGTTATCCATGGTGAAGTGGTTCTCCCTATCAAGATAGGACCTCAAGTCTTCAACACTACCTTTCACGTAATGAACATTCGTCCTGCCTATTCCTGCTTGCTGGGGCGCCCTTGGATTCATGGGGCAAGTGCTGTAGCTTCGTCCCTCCATCAAAAGCTGAGGTATCCAATAGAGGGTAAGATTGTCACTGTGTGTGGAGAAGAAGAGTATATGGTCAGCAGTGTGCATACCTTCAGATACGTTGAGATGGATGGAGAATTCTTTGAGACTCCTTCTCAGTCATTTGAAGTAGTTCCTCCGACCAATCCTGTTCTTAAGCCAACTTCCCGTGTGCCCAAGGTTATTCGTGCTCCTCCTGCCATGACTTCTCTGAAAGACGCTCAAGCCGTGGTCGAAGATGGTGGTCGTACTGGCTGGGGTCAATTGATCGATGTACCTTACAAGTCTGATAGATTTGGCCTGGGATTTAGCTCTGAAAAGGTAGTCAAAGATCAGATTAATGCTGTAGAAGATGCTGATAGCGATCGCGACTTGGATAGCTGGATTTTCCCAACAATTGGTGACGGACTCAAAAATTGGAAGGCTGAAGACACTATCTCGATTTCCTTTAGTCAGGAGTAATTGTTATTGCCTATTTTAGTGTTGCAAATTTTTAATTTTTTACAATTGAACTTCTTAAAGCATTGTGTCTATGCCCGGGGCACAAATAGCTAATTTGTTAAGGGTTTTGTCATTTTCATAAGCATATCCACATTCAATAAATCAATGGACTTTTTTTGCATTCAAATATTGCGCTCTTTATCTTTCCTGTCATCTTTTAAACAAGCTATGCTTTCTTACACACACTCACGTAACAAATTGCAGATCCATATCCACTCTGGATCCTGTTGATAATAATTCTGCTACTGTTCATTATGACTTTGAAAATCCGATCTACCAAGCCGAGGATGGAAGTGAGGAAGATTGTGAAGTACCTGGAGAGCTTGCCAGACTGTTGCTGCAAGAGGAAAAGACTATACAGCCGCATGAGGAATCAATTGAAACTGTAAATCTGGGTACTGAAGTAGACAAGAAAGAAGTCAAAATAGGAGCAGGCTTGGGAAACAGTGTGAAAGAAAGATTGATTCAGATGTTACATGACTATATAGAGATTTTTGCTTGGTCTTATGAAGACATGCCAGGACTGGATACTGATATAGTAGTGCATCGTTTGCCAATGAAGGAAGATTGTCATCCTGTTAAGCAAAAGGTTCGTCGCATGTGTCCTGAAATGTCTGAGAAAATCAAAGCCGAGGTTATGAAACAATTTGATGCAGGTTTTCTGGCTGTTACTTCTTATCCTCAATGGGTTGCTAATGTGGTACCAGTGCCAAAGAAGGATGGTAAGGTGCAAATGTGTGTAGATTACAGAGATTTGAATAAAGCGAGTCCCAAAGATGACTTTCCACTTCCGCACATTGATGTTCTGGTAGATAACACCGCTCAACACAAGGTATTCTCATTCATGGATGGATTCTCAGGTTATAACCAGATTAAGATGGCGCCTGAAGACATGGAGAAAACTACGTTTGTGACGCAATGGGGCACTTTCTGTTACAAAGTGATGCCATTCGGTTTAAAGAATGCAGGGGCAACATACCAACGTGCTATGGTGGTTTTGTTCCATGATATGATCCATCATGAAATAGAGGTATATGTGGATGACATGATAGCCAAATCTCATACTGAAGAAGAACATCTCGATCATTTATACAAACTGTTTGAGAGGTTGAAGAAATACAAGTTGAGATTGAACCCGAACAAATGCACCTTTGGAGTAAGATCCGGTAAACTCTTGGGCTTTATTGTCAGTGGTAAAGGAATTGAGGTTGACCCGGCTAAGGTGAGAGCTATTCAAGAAATGCCAGTTCCCCGTACAGATAAGGAAGTCAGAGGTTTCTTGGGACGCTTGAATTACATTGCCCGATTTATGTCCCATTTGACTGCTACTTGCAAACCCATCTTCAAATTACTGAGGAAAAATCAAGAGATGATATGGAATGATGAATGTCAAGAAGCTTTTGACAAAATCAAGAAGTATCTCCAAGAACCTCCAATTCTGATGCCACCAGTTGAAGGAAGACCTCTAATCATGTATTTGACCGTGTTAGAAAATTCAATGGGGTGTGTGTTGGGGCAACATGACGAGTCTGGTCGAAAAGAGCATGCCATATACTACCTTAGCAAAAAGTTTACCGACTGTGAAACAAGATACTCATTGCTCGAGAAAACTTGCTGTGCTTTGGCTTGGGCTGCTCGCCGACTAAGACAGTATATGTTGAATCATACCACTTTATTGATTTCTAAGATGGATCCTATCAAATATATATTTGAGAAACCTGCCCTCTCCGGAAGAATAGCAAGATGGCAGATGATTTTAACAGAGTATGATATCCAATATACTACTCAGAAAGCCATCAAAGGAAGCGTGTTAGCTGATCATTTGGCTCATCAAGCAGTTGATGATTACAAATCTATGAATTTTGAGTTCCTAGATGAGGATGTCATGCTTGTTACTGATTATGAAGAACCTGGACCAGATGAAGGACCCGAACTGGGATCCCGATGGACTATGGTTTTTGACGGATCTTCTAATGCGTTGGGCAATGGTGTTGGTGTTGTAATTATTTCTCCCAGGGGTTGCCATACGCCTTTCACTGCTAGACTATATTTTGACTGTACCAACAATATGGATGAGTATGAAGCATGTATTTTGGGACTCAAGGCCGCTATAGACCTGAAAATCAAGTTTTTGAGTGTGTACGGAGACTCAGCCTTAGTAATCAGTCAGATCAAAGGAGAATGGGACACTAAACATCTGAATCTCATCCCTTATCGAGAGCGGGTGTTGACATTAATCCCATACTTTGAAGAGATTACATTCGAACATATTCCACGAGAAGAGAATCAGTTGGCAGACGCATTAGCTACCATGTCATCTATGTTCAGAGTCAGATGGGACAATGAAGCTCCCATGATGACCATTGCACGATTAGATGAACCAGCATATTGCTATGAATTGAATACTGATGAAGTAGAAGAGAAACCTTGGTTCCACGAAGTAAAAAGATATCTAGAAACTCAAGAATACCCTGAAGGGGCATCCATCAATGACAGAAAGTTTCTGAGGAAGTCTCCGCTAAATTCTTTTTGAGTAATGGAGTATTATACAAACGTAATCATGATTCGACTTTGCTTTGCTATGTGGATAAAAGGGAAGCAGAAAAGATTATGGAAGACATACACGACGGTACTTTTGGGACTCATTCTAGTGGACATACGATGGCCAAGAAGATTCTGAGATCAGGGTATTATTGGTCTACCATGGAAGCTGATTGCCACCATCACTCCAGAACTTTCCACAAGTGCCAGATCTATGCGGACAAAGTACATGTACCTCCTACTCCATTGAACGTGTTGACAACACCTTGGCCCTTTGCAATGTGGGGCATTGATATGATTGGAGAGATTAAACCTACTGCTTCTAATGGACATCGTTTCATTCTTGTTGCTATTAATTATTTTACGAAGTGGATAGAGGCAGCCTCATTTACTTCTGTCACCAAGAATGTGGTGGCACGGTTCATCAAGAATAGTCTCATTTGTCGGTATGGCATCCCTGAAAGAGTTATCACTGACAATGGTACTAATTTGAACAACAAGATGATTACTGAACTCTGCACGCAGTTCAAAATAAAACACCATAACTCTTCTCCGTACCGGCCAAAGATGAATGGCGCCGTAGAAGCTGCCAATAAGAATATTAAGAAGATCATACAAAAGATGACAGTAACATACAAAGACTGGCATGAGATGTTACCCTTTGCTCTTCATGGTTATCGCACTTCAGTACGCACTTCGACAGGGGCAACGCCTTTCTCTTTAGTCTACGGAATGGAAGCCATTTTACCAGTGGAAGTTCAGATTCCCTCTCTAAGAATTATGAAGGATGCAGGCTTAGATGAAGATGAATGGATTCAGACTCGACTCGATCAGATAAATTTGATTGATGAAAAGAGACTCGCGGCTGTTTGTCATGGACAGATATATCAGAAGCGCATGACCCAGGTGTTTAATAACAAAGTCAAGAGACAGGTATATCAAATTGGTGACTTGGTAATAAAGCGTATCATTCTACCACAAGGTGATTCTAGAGGCAAATGGACTCCCACATATGAAGGGCCGTTTGTAGTTAAGAAGGTATTCTCTGGTGGAGCCATGATGCTTGCTACAATGGATGGCGAAGACTTCCCACATCCCGTGAACGCAGACATAGTTAAAAAATACTACGCATAAAAGAGACCCGCTAGGTCGACGTATCTAGGCAAAAGTAAGGGCATCCCGGCGAACCAAAAGGGTTCGGGCAAAAACTAGGGATAAACATATAAAAATGTACACCCGGCAAGTCGAAAACCTGAAAAGGCGGCTTGGGCAAGAAAGGGTATCCCGGTGGACTGAAAACCTGAAAAGGCGGTCCAGGCAAAAATTAGGGATTAAAGCGTATGACTATGTCCCGTTCTAGGTCAGCTTCACCCAAGTCAAAGGGACTGAACAAGCCAATCACTTCTATCCGATAACAGGAGATGAGAGGCTTGAAGACATAATGACAGTAGTGAAATTAAAATCAATAGGACTTTTTCTTCATAGCTTTTTCTTTGTTTTCTTGACAATTTCCTCTTACTAGGATCTCTGTCTCCTTGTACTCAAATTGCCTGTTTATAGGCCCTCTTTCAAAATCGATACAATTTTATTTCCAAAGATGCTTTTGTTTTACTTTCTCTGTTTTGTTTGCATAAACGTCCATTGATTTAATTCGAATTAATATATGCGTTTGAACATGATTGATGTTTACCGAAAATACATGCATAAAATAGGAATAGCAATTACTAAAAGACTTTAGGGTCGAGGATAAAGTCTAACCATGCTTTCCGATGAATCCAGTTGCTAATCCTATTCCCCAGCAAAACCAGTTATTTCCCAGAAGAAATTGGCATTACTAGACAGACTGGTCATCTCTTTTATCCCCTAGCCAGGTCCTGGTGAATATTTCTACCATCAGACACGAAATCAAATACCCCCAGCTAAGAAAGGGTCATCAATATAAATATCTCCAACCAAAATATGGGGATTTATTTTCCCCTGGCAAAAATTCTCAGACGCATAATTCATTCATGCATCATTTCGCATCATATACATACATGCAATGTTCACATTTATTTTCACAAGCATAAAACATCTCATGCATCATGACATGGCATGAGGCTAACCTTTTTTCAGGTTAATTATCCTCCCGATACAGTCAAAATAAAGGTTCATTCAGACGGACACCCTCATCGGTTACATTTTAGATTCAGATGCATCTTTCAGATATAATCCATATGGATGTTCATTCTGATGAGCATTCTGACATCCTCCTAATGATGGCATCGTTAAGCCCATCCCAGACATTTATTGCAAATACAACATATACAAATATTATCAGATATAGCCTAACGTACGGTTCATTCTGATTCAGCCTAACGTATGGTTCCTTCAACTGTTCCAATACGGTCTAGCGTACGACCCATTTGGATGTTCATCCCCTCAGATACTACCTAGCGTACGGTACATTCTGAAGTGTAGTCTAGCGTACGACTACCTTTTATCATCAGATACAGCCAAACGGACGGCTCATTCTGCTACTCAGATACGATCTAGCGTACGATCCATTCTGACCTTTATTCCTCAGATACTACCTAGCGTACGGTACATTCTGAAGTGTAGTCTAGCGTACGACTACCTTTTATCATCAGATACAGCCAAACGGACGGCTTATTCTGCTACTCAGATACGATCTAGCGTACGATCTATTCTGATCTTTATTCCTCAGATACTACCTAGCGTACGGTACACTCTGAAGTGTAGTCTAGCGTACGACTACCTTTTATCATCAGATACAGCCAAACGGATGGCTCATTCTGCTACTCAGATACGATCTAGAGTACGATCCATTCTGACCTTTATTCCTCAGATACTACCTAGCGTACGGTACATTCTGAAGTGTAGTCTAGCGTACGACTACCTTTTATCATCAGATACAGCCAAACGGACAGCTCATTCTGCTACTCAGATACGATCTAGCGTATGATCCGGTCTGATCTTCCATCCCCAGTGAAGTCACCCGCCTAATGGATGGCTCATTCTGCTACTCAGATACGATCTAGCGTACGATCCATTCTGATCTTTACCTCTCCAGATGCAGCCTAACGGACGGTTCATTCTGCAATTCAGATACGATCTAGCGTATGATCCATTCTGATCCTTTATCCCCAGCAGTGTATGACCCATTTAGATCCTTATCTCGTCAGGATGTCTCATTATACGGTCTAGCGTAAGGCCCAGTATGACACCCATGTCTTCAGATATGGTCTAATGTACGACGCACTCTGAAGCCTCCATCCTCATACTTTCTGGATGGCATCTTTAAGCCCATCTCCATCAAGACTAACTTTTAATTAACAAGCGCAAATTTTTGGGGCATTCTAAGTGTTCAATAATCTTCCACCTCCAGATCACGAATGGCATACATACCATTCTAACTCTCTCGGTTTATGAATATTGAACAGGGGCAACTGTCATACCCCAAAATTTGCCCGTTAAGTGTTCAGGACATTTTTCAAGACATTCTAATCCATTTTCAAGACATTAATGTTAAAGGAACAAGGGACTAGCGCACAGGTTACCAAATCCAGAAGATGACCTAAACTGGCATGCTCGCTAGGCGAGCAAACCCTTCGCTAGGCGAATCCTTCGCTATCTCACTCGCCTAGCGAGCTCACGAAATACCAGAAAATTTTGGGCTTAGTTCTGAGCCCACCAAGACATAACTATTATAAATACCAGAACTTCACACAGAAAAGAGAGGGGACAGACGGTGGACAGAGAGGGAACAAGCAAACCCTAACAGAGGCAACCGGAAAAACCCTGGAGGCTAACGAAGAGAAATCAGAGTAACCCCCGGATACCCCGAAGGAAGCTCATCTGCATAAAGGTTACCTCCGCCCAACTCGATTGCAAACAGGTTTGCCACACCCCCACTAATTTTATGCTCCTAATTTGATATCTGCAAATATATGAGGCATTATGATTGAATTTCTCATTAGGTTTTGCATATGGGTTTAAGTATGCATGAATGTGTAACACAATATCTTGAATGTTTAACCATGTAATTTCTGTAATGGATGCCATAGGGTTTGGGGTTCTGGAAATCGCACTGTTATCAAAAGAGAAACCAGAACCCGCAGTCGTTCGCCAGCACTTCGCTGAGCGAACATGTAGCGAGGGTTCGCCAAGCCCTCGCTAGGCGAGGCAGTAGCGAATATGACAGTATTTGTTTTTTTCCAGTTGCATTCTAATCTGTTATGTACTTGATTGACATGTTTTCTATTGCATCTACACGCTGTTTGCCTGACACCATTATTGCTGTGATTCTTTGTTTGGTGCAATTCTTGGTTGCACCCTAGCTTGGTATTCTAACCCGTTTGTTGAATTTTGTGAGGGTTCACATACTCCTGAAGAGACAGTTTGCTAGGTATTCCACTTTATTTGTGGGATACCCTTGTGAAGATTCATTTTAATTACTTGACTGATTACATTGCCTTCGAACATATGATATGGGCCCTCTCTTTGGTGCCTTATGATATTACGGCCATGTTCCGCGAATGTATGGATACCCTTAGCAAAGACCCTTCGGTTAAATCATCATAGTCCCTCGAATGTTGCCTTCGAATACATGACTTTGTCCCTCGATGACCCTTCGTGGTAGCCTACGGTTAAATGATGATCGTCCCTTTGAATGCTAAGGTATCCTTACAAATGTTGCCTTCAATGACCGATCGACGACCCTACGATGTCCCTTTATATCCAAAGGATAAGACTACTTACTTCTCAATAGTAAGGACAGTTTTACCCTTCTAAGGATAGGAAATACCTATAAAGACCTTGGTTAGGTATAACTCTTAAATGCTTGCTCACAACTTAAAATACTTTTCACACCTCTCACTCTTCGAAACATCTTTTAGAAAATCACCATTTGGTATACATTCGCACCAGAATCATCGCCGAGTTATATCTTTCTAAACATCTTTCAAAATCAAACGAGATAAACACTTTGTATACATTCGTACAAGAATCATTATAAAGTTAAACTCTCCTTTCAAAATATGTTCTAAACACACCACATTTCTCAAACACTTTCTCGAACAAGGAAAACATAAGTGAGCTAAGCAATTAAGAGCCCATGGATAACCATGGATACAAAGGGTGCTAACACCTTCCCTTTGTATAATGTACCTCCCGAACCCAAAATCTAATCAAGGTTTTTCCTGTTCTTTTTCGCCTTTCCTTATTGGATAAAAGAAAAGTCGGTGGCGACTCTTGCTATCCGCGACATTGCTTTTCAAAGCAAAACACAAAAGTGTGTTCACCGTATAACACCTCTCCATTTCATTAAGCCTGAACCCACTAACGTTTCTCAATCTAGTAAACATGATTAATGACTTCAAGCCATGCAATCTGAACTACAAGCCCTAGAGCAAACAAACACCTGGACCATCATTGATCTCTCTCCTGATAAAACCCTCATTGGGTGTAAATATGTTTATAAAATCAAATATCTTGCTAATGGTTCAATTGACATGTATAAAGCTAGACTTATCACAAAAGGCTACACTCAACTTTAAGATGTTGATTACTTTCACGCCTTCTCCCTCGTTGCTAAATTAACAACTATAAGGACTCTTTTTGTCTTAGCTTCAATAAAAAATTTGCATCTAGAACAACTAGATGTCAATAATGTTTTCATTCATGGGGATCCCAATGAAGAAGTTTACATGACCATCCCTAAAGGTTATAATCTTCCTCATCCTTCTCTCCCCCCCCCCCCCCCCCAAAAAAAAGGTTTGTAAACTGTAAGACCCTAATTTTGACCCTAAGATCCCTCATGGCATCATGTTATTGCACAAGTGCATTGCCTCAAGGATCATAGCATGTTTGGCTCCTTAACCCTAGGGTTGGGACTTGTTTGAGTAATTTGAGATCACCAAGCATGCTTGTATTTTATGTTATTGCTTTTCATATTTGATAAATATGTCGCTAACTCTTTTATTTTAAAGCTCAAGTGATCATGTGCTCCACAATGCTCCTAGGAGGCTCCTAAGCCCAATGTAATGGCTAGATGAAGATGAGAAAAAGCATGAAAATGGTCCACAAAGTTCCTAATCATCATATATGTCTCCCAAGTATCTCAATTTTCCAATTTGATCAAGATAACCCAAAGGGCTTGAAGATTGTTTCCCAAGGAAACCCTAATTTCACTGTGCTTTGACTGTGCCTTGCCCATGAAGCAATCTCAACCTCTGATCAAATTTAATCAAGGGAAGTTCTTTAATTTATTATTTTATGCATATATGAGCCTATTTGAGGCCCCTCAACCATTTATTCATCAAGATTGGAAGTTTGACTTTGAAAAGTTGACCAGTCAAGTCATCTGACTAAGCTGAGGTTCAATAAGCTATAACTTTTGATTTGTTTGTCAAATTAATATGACCCCAAAAGAAAACGTGTTCCTAAGAAGCATATGAATAACTTTCATGTTCATAAAAAATCCATTTTAAGCGTGGAAGGTCATCATTCATTTCCAAACATTATAGGTCATTTTGGCTGAAACCCTAATTTTGGGTCCACTTGCCAAGGACATAACTTTCTCAATTTTTATGATTTTGAGGTGGGACCAAAGGAATTGGAAATCTTGAGATGTATACTTAAGATGTTATGTTGGACAAAATTTCATAATCCTAAATTAAATACATGTTTCATTGCAAAACATTATAGGTCATCTTTGACCTAATTCATTGAATTTGAAAAAATACCCAACTTCAAATGCCCATAACGTTTTCATGGGAAATCCAAATGATGCAAAATTTGAGTCTAAATTGACTATCTTGAAAATATATACAACTTTTATGTTGGAGATGTTTTCATTTGAAGCTTGTATCACGAGGATAGAGGGGTTTGATCAAGCTTACTTTTGGTTAAATTTTTCAAAGTGATTTGAACATGTTTTATACTTGAACTTTCCAAGCCAGTTTTGGTCAATTTTCACATGTCAAATGGTTTTTTGCCCAACATGACTTTTATTCCTTATTTCAAGAACTTTCCAACCATTACTCGCAATAGTCATTTGGATCTACTATTTGGGAGATTCGAATTTTTCTTCATTTATGTGCATTTTTGATATTTTATGTTAAAACTTGAGATGCAAGCCTTTTTCAATCCATGTGCATGACCACATGCTTTCCATATGATCTCAGCAAGTCCCTTCAGCCATTCATGGGATTCTCACACGTCCACAAAGGCCCATGCATTCAAAATTGCAATTCCCATGCACATGAGCAAAGTGTGATGATCAGATGCATTTACCTATAAATAAGGGCCTCCTCTCCTTCATTTGATAACCTTTTGGAGATCCCATATGCTGTTGAACTGAAACCACAAGCCTCACCAAAGGAATCACTCACCATTTTCAATATTTTCGAGCTTGAAATTCAACAACATTAGTTGAATTTCAAAGCTAGATTCCTTAGCCAATCATCTTCCCTATATTTAGAGGTCAAAAAGAAGCAAAAAGCTTGAAGGATTCGTGGCCAGAAGCTCACCATTTTGAAGGTATAAGCTCAAACTGTTTGGATATGAAACTCACGATTCAATGTAGTATTCTTGTGTTTTTTTGGTTCTCTGAAGTCCTCATACTTGAGGCAAGCTTTTGGTGCATTTAATTTGCCATTTCAAGATCAATCTGTGTGGACACCATGATTTTCTCCTTCATTTTCCTCCCAATATAGGAAGAATGAGAGGAATCTAATGGTACAGTGATGATCTACATAACATAAGCTTCATTTTCATGCCCTTGTTTTTCATTTTTGATGAGATTTATTTTCCTGCAATTCTGGCTGGATTCTGTTTGGCTGACCGCAGAAGATGGTGGTTTCCACCACCACCACCACGTGTGTTAACCACAACCCTTAGATCCCTCCCTCACGATCTAATCTCGTGCATCCATTCTGATTACTTCTTTTAATGCATTGTGTTGCGCTGTTGACTTGAATGCATCATGCACCCTCAGATCCAGGCCGTGTAACATGACACGTCAATTACTGAAATGGATCCGGTGGCTCAACTTTTTTCGCTTTATTTTATTTTCTCTTTATTTTCTTTTAATTCATTCTATTTTCAATAATTCATAAAAAATTCATATGAGGTCAGAAAAATATGAGACCAACTCTAAAATTTTTCTTGAAAAATCTAGTTTCATCTTATAATTTTTAATAATTTTTGTGACCTCATTTTATATTTTTCATGAATTATTTGGTTTTTAATGATTTTTATTCATTTTAAAATACTTTCTGACTTTAGAAAAATACAAAAATATTTTCATAGCATCTATGGATCATGATAAGTCAATGAAAAATAGTCTCAACAATTTCTTGTTTATTTTGAGATTATTTGAGATTTTAATTCATATTATGCTATTTTTGGTTGTTTTTAATTGACTTTAATTGCTTTCTTGCTTTAAAAATTTATGAGAAAATTAGTCAAAGTTTGTTTGACTATGTTGAACCTATGAAAATTTAATTGGACTTATTGAAGTTGTTTTGAATTGAATTTGAGGTTCAACTTGGTTTGCTTATTTTTTATTTGTATTTTCTTTTAATTCAAAAATTACCAAAAAAATATTATTGACTTCTTGACTTATTATATTCATTCCTTTTCTGTTTGGTGTTGATCAAGGTTGAATTGATTCAACTTTGATCAAATTCATTGAATCTTGTGATTTGAGAGTCCTTAAGGATCATCACCTAGAGAGATGAATGAATTTGATCAAGGATGAGTTATCCCTTGATCAATTGGGATTGGTTGTTGTCTTCTAACCCCCATCCCTTTCATCTTCATCCTTTTCTTTTCCCTCAATGGCCAATGAGTTAAAGTCTTGAGGTTGGTCTTGACAAATAAAAGTTTAATCTTCTTTGATCCAAACCAAATTCAACTTGATCCATGATCAAGTGAGTTATTTTGTGTCAAAGATAGGTTACTTTTTGGTCAAGCAAATAACCAAAAGTCAATACAAGGCCCTTCCCCTCTTGTTTGGCATGACAAGTTTATGGAGCTTAACTTACTAGTCATGACCTCTAACTTGTGTTCTTTGCCTATATTCTTATTGACCAGCCTCAAATAGGCGTGACTACTACATTAGTCAACTTACGATTGCTTAACATAACGCTACATTGTCTTATGACAAGCTAACATAACTCTACTAACTACTAAGTTTAATTTGAGCTTTTAAATTCTTGTCATTTACTTTTAATGTCCTTTATTTCTTGCTCATTGTTCATCTTGATTTTAATTTTGCTCACTTGAGCACATATTTTATGTTTATGTCATTTTTCTTTTGCTCATTTGAGCCCATTATTGTATATAAATATATTGCTATTTTGTGTTGTTTTGTGTTTGTTTTGATGTGAACCAGAATACAAAAGGAGAAAGGATTTAGAATTAGGATTCACCCATGCTTAAAGGAGTTCAAGAGCAACTAGGCCTCACGTCTTTAGAATGCAAAATATGTTGAAGAGCAACTAGGCCTCATGCCTTTAGAATGCTAAAATTCAAAGTTGACCTCAAAGGACTTCTCCTCAAACTTATTCTTTGTCCATTCCCTTTATTATGTTGTGAGCTTTTTAATGTGTGCTTTTGGTGTGATAGGAGTCTCATCTTAAGATTGGGAAAAGAGGACCATTGCCATGAGTAGCCAAGCTAAGAGCCAAGCCAAATGGAGATCCTAGGAGCTTGAATTCAAATTATTGATTGCTTACCTTGTATGCTAAATCCAAAGGAAATGAGCATCTTGAGCCATCTCTATGACTCCAAGAAAAGGAACTCCAAGGGTTATCTCTCCCCTCTTATCTTTGTATGCTTTAGGAATAGCCTTTCTCTCCTCTCCCCTCTAACCAAGCGAAAAATCATTTTAAAAAATTTGACATTATTTCAAATTAGAAACCTAGGCCTTAGGCCTTTGACTTTTCAAAAACCATTTTCATAAATACTCATTGTAAATAAACTTTAATCCAACTTTGACCTCATTTTGTAAATAAATTCAATTTGTAAATATAACCCATTTCAAGTTGTTTTGTGGTTCCAATGGCCATTTGTTAAACTCTTTTCAAAAGCATTAGCCATAGGTTTGAGTTATCATAGTGGTTGATGTAAATCTCACCTCATCCTTAGTGTTGGATTATAAGCCTTCCATGCTTATTATAGGGTTAACCCCTCACTAGCATATTGAAGCCTTTCTCCCTTTGATAACAAAAGACCTTAAGGCTTTTAATTAAAATCAATTCACCAATCTTTGAAATTTTTACCATGAACTACGAGGTTTTAATCCTCCTTTGTGATGGTACGTAGGCAATGGGTTCATCCATTCAAACAATAAAATTTGTAAATATAATCTATTTTCTTCTCATACCTCCAATCTTTTGCACAAATCCTTTCATAAATACCAACCCACAACACATACTTGCAAAAAGGGTTCCCTTAGAGTACTAAGGATGTTTTGGATGCGTAAAACCTTCCCATTTCATAACCAACCCCCTTACCTAGATCTCTGACATTTTTATTAGTTTTTGATTTGCAAAACTTCTTACTTGGCTTTTGTTCGCTTTTTAGCCTTTCCTTTGGATAAATAAAAGTGCGGTGGCGACTCAAATTGTATGTTGACTTTTGGTTTAGTCAATAAACCTAAAGGTAACGAAAACCCCGCTACAGAAAAGTGGCGACTCTGCTGGGGAAGCTAAGCCTCGTGGGTTTAGCCTACTTTTTGCTTGTATGAGTTGTATGTTTATGTTTATTTGTGGCATATTTTTGTGCAAATTTAGGATGAATGTATTGTTTGTAATGTATGAATTTCTTGATATATTAATTGCTTGTATGCTTGGTGGTTTCTTGTGAGATGAGTTATATACCCGAACTCGAGTGCACTTACGATAAGAGAATGACGTAGTCTTGTTGACTTGTGTGGAGTTAGTCCTTAGTAAGTTAACTTACAAGTCCATTCACTTGGTGAAGGTCTTATTGGGATCACTAATGTCACACGAGTAGTCGTGGTTAGATATTACTCTTTCCAATATGAACCCTAGAAACCAAGGACCTTAGATACCTAGCCCATCTTGGCCTATTTTAGGACGTAGTGCGAAGGTCGTTCAAGTGTAAGACTTGATGCGACTGTTACGCGATACTACACTCATAAGAGTCCCTCTCGAGAATATTTTTGGAAGACGAGTAGTCGTTTTATCCGATAATATCCAAAAGATGGGATGATGACTATGGGAACCTTTTAGAACATGATTGTTAGGTTTAATCATAGTACGCTCCTGTTGGGTGGTTCTTAACCGAGACTCCATGCTCGTGACTCACAACAAACCCGTGATTCACGGTCGATCCTTTCTGGCATGCCTCACTGTAGCACCTCAAATTTGCACCTATCATTGTACATACATTTTCATATTAGGTCATAGCATATCATGGTCCATTGCATAGCATTGCATTGCCCCATTTGCCTCAAGTGCAAGCCAATCAAGGAATTAGGTCAAACTGATCAGGAGATCAGTCAGTCAATCAAGCAAGGGTGATTCTCAAGGAGCCAAGGCCTTGGGGTTGGTCCAACAAATTCACATGACTTGGAGTTCCATTTGAAGTGTTCAAGTCAAGGGTTGAAGGCTTGGAGATCATCAGTTCATACACAGACAGTCAAAAGTCAAAGAAAGTCAACAGTCAGTCAAAGCAGTGGATGGTGGCCATTCTTGTGGAATTTGGGCACCATGATCAATGATCAAGAGTTCATACAACTTGGGACATCATTTGAAGTCAAGGTCTCAAGGAATTAGGGTTTGGAAATCATCAGTCAATGTTCAGTCAGCCAGAAACCCTAAAAGTCAACTGTTGGTCAACTGTTCATTTAATCAGTAATTTGATGATGGGATTGGGTTTGAGAGAGTTATTTCATGTCCAAATAGGCCTCATATATCATGTCAAACACCACCATGGAAGAATTTGAAGCCAGATCAAAAGTTTCCAAAAATAGAAACTGGACCTGTAACTGAAACTTGCCATAAATGGAAAGTCTTGATCCTCAAACTTACATCTTGATACAAGCCTCAAATGAATTTTTTCCCAACATGAAAGTTGAAGATCTTGTTCTCCCATTTCCAAAAAGTCCTAGAACTCTTAATTCCCATGTGTGGTTGGCAAGTTATGATCGAGTCGATTTCAGAAAATCTTGAACTTCAAAGGGCCATATCTCCCAAACCGTTTGGCCAATTTTGGTGGGGTTTTTTCCTACAAGTCACATTTGATCCCCTCTTTCCAAAAATATAAATTTCATGAGCCAAAACTTCACCAATCAAAATGGCATATTTTGACTTTTCTCATTTAAATGTAAGTTTGACCAAGAGTTGACTTTTTGATATAAACATTTTTTCAACATTTGGCCAATTGGAAAAGCTCAGAAATGTCATTTAGAATGTGTTTGCAAGCTCAAATTATGCAGTACATGAGGCCATTGCTTGGTTGCTTGAATTGTAAGAAAAGTACAAATTTCACCATACCACTCCATACTAACCATGCCATGCCTTGTACCACAACCTAGCAGCATTGTGCATCATTGTTTTTCTGTCATTTGAGACCTCATCTTGCAGCATACACCAACAGCAAAAAGAAGCCATGCCTCACTTGCTTAAAATTTGGAAAATGAGTACTTTGCAACCATCCACCCATGCTTCCACCCCTTACCTTGTACTGTCTAGCTTATGCAGGATTTCTCTGTCCTTTTGGACACAAATGCTGCAGCCAACATAGGGATAGAAAACCAACTCACTAAGAAAAAGAGCAGACTCTCTCTCAATTGGCAAGGATAGCAAAATTCCATCAAAAAGAGAAGAAACCTAGCAGCAAAGGGACTTCATTTTTCCTGTCAAAAAATGATGAACAAGTAGCAGCAAAAACCAAAAGCCCAACTGACCTCACTTGGCATTTTCAAACTGGCTGTCTAAACTTCCAACAAAACTTGGCTTTTGCTTAACACCATATCTCCCCTCACTTTCTATCATGGAGCAGCTAGCCAACAAACCAACATAACAAGACCTAACTCACTTTGCTGTTGCACTAAAAAAGGGGCTGCTCACATCCTAAAAAACTGGCCTTGCTAAAATCTGTTACAACTCAAAAAACACAACCCTTGGCTATTCCTCTCAAAAACCAACAGCACTTCATTTTTGATTGATGCTCTCAGGTTCTAAAAACACACCCCTTGGCCATTTTTTCCCAAGAAGACTGCCTTACCACGAACAGCACCAAAACAAAAAAATGAAAGGCCTCACTTTCTGTCATGAAGCTAACAGCCACAAGCCAACATGACCAACGGCATACACCCTTGTTTTGCATCTCAAATTTTCTGTCCAAGCACAAAGTGACCAACCTTGCCATGCTTCTAACAGCAGAGAAAACACCATCTCTTGTCATTTAAAAAAAACCAGAAGCAGCACTCCACAGCAGATGGGAGGGAGGTATTTCCTGTGATATTGAGGGGGTAGCAGCAAGGGCAGGATGACAAAAACCATGTTGGCCAAGGCAGAAGGAGGATGGTACACACTTTCAAAAAGCTGACTTTGCTTTTGCATTTTTTCTAAGAAAACTCTGTCCAAAACCTTAAGGTTGCCAAGCTTTGCCAACAGAACTAGCTGCATACGGCATTCTCAAACCTAACCTGGCTATTGGCTTTGCATTTCCAAAACCCTGCCACAACACCCAACAGGAAAAGACCAACAGAACTGATCTCTATCACTCCTCCTAAAAAAACCTGAGTCACTTTGCTTGGCATTCTCACAAGCTGTCTGGCCTTGCATTGTGTTTTCAACAGCTCCACCATCATTAATCTGTCATCCAACAACACATAACCTAACCAACTCACTCATTCAAACTCTCCCACTTGGCATGTACCTCCAGAAAAACTGCAAGATCCTGCTTACAACAGAAGCAACAGCAAACAGCATAGGAGAGCATGATTTCCTGCTACTAGCATAACCAACAAACTAAAACCAGTACAACAGAACTGGACTCATTCTCCAAAACCTCAGCCTTTGCATTTTACCAAAATCAGTCCAAACTCACAAAAAGGAACCAAACCTTGCTTTGATTGAAATAACATAACCTCATTTGCTGTCAAAGATGAGAACTCCTAACTAGCACTCATCAAGCACATTGGCATACAAAAATCATTCATGCTGAAAGTTCATTCTTAGCACTTTCAAAACCAGTCCAAAACACTCAAAGCAAACTTTGCCTGGCCTTTGTCTTCTCATCACACTAGCATCATCAAACCAACAAGAAATAGCATTGGTTCTCTCATTCACTCAAAAATCACACCTTGACACTTTTTCATTTTTCAGTCCACAAACTCCAAACACCTTGACCTTGTTTTGTTGGTTCATCATCAAGGCAACATCATGAGCACATTGCAATCACATTTTTCACACTTGGAAGCATTTGTTCTAGCACTGTTTTAGAAAAGGCCTCAGCCATGACAGTCCAAGATTGATGCCAAAAACAAGCCATCTCAAGCAAAGCTAACTTCATCAATCATCATCTGGGACCCTAAGGTGCAGCTGTTGCACTTCAACAACATCCAAAACCAACTGAATCACCACTGTTCCTCCAAATTGGTAAGTTTTCGAGCTCCATGATTTCTCAAATTGATACATGAGTTTAAGAGGTCTTTCAATGCTGAGTGCCATGATGTTCTTATTTTTGGAAATGGTTGTGTGTGCATGAAGATATTTGGAAAACAAGTTTGGTGTTAAAATGTGTTTTTGCTCGATTCTTGACTTGTGTGTGGTTTTAACGAAAATCAATGGTGGATTCATGTTGACCTTGCCATGCTGATCATTTCCATGTACTCAATTTTGGTTTTTGGGCAAGTTTGTGAAATCATGATTTGGGATGCCACTGTTCATAAAACCCTAGCTTTGAATTTCCCAGATTTCTCCCCATTTTCGTGCTGCCTGGCTTAAACTCCCTCATCGAATCAAAACATTTCCTTTAAAGCCCAAAACGACTGTGTTTGGTTAAGTGAATCAGGGAATTACAAAAATGCCATTTCCTCAATATTAATTCATTTAATTTCATCATTTTATTTCATTTAATCCCTCAATCTTCCAAAATTCATAACTTGCTCATTTTTGATCCAATTTGAATGGGATTTTTTGTGTTGTGTTCATCATGATCTCTACTTTTTTATCATTATTTTTCCAGAATTTTTGGATGAGTGGTTTTTAAATGGCCTTAGGGTTTGTGACATGTGACCAATTTTTGTACACTTTGCCAAATCAATTGTGAAATGATGAGAATGTATCCAATGGCTCCCAAATTTTTTGTGCTTAAACTAGACACATTCATGGTGATTTTGGTGTAGAGTTTGTGAATTTATCATTTGTGGTTTGTGAGATGTGATTTTTTGAATTAGGGTGTGACAATTTGTGTCACACCATTGATGACCAACTTCATGATTTTCATTACCATGCTTCTTGACCTCCAAATGGATTGAAATTTTGCATGAGCCTACTTTTGTATGTCTAGTTGACTTGTGAATTTTCTTGGATTTATTTGAACTATTTTCCATTTGTTTGAGATTTTCCTCCCCTGCCTAGTCAAATGTTGACTTTGTGTGACACATGTTCCCACTTCATTTGTGAAATTCTCATACTTTATTAGATGGACATGAAATTTTACATGAGATAACTAGACATCCTCATATTTGCCATGGTTTTGATCCCATTCATTTATCATACACCATTCTTGACTTATGATTTTTCTAAGTTGATGCATGTTTGGTTGACTTCTTTGAGCATGTTCAAAATTGCTTTGACTTCCTGATTTTCATTGACTGCCTTCCACTTGTCCAAATGGGATGAAATTTGACATGCTTACCATGCTATGTATTAGGAATGATCATGATTTATTTGGTGATTTTTGGAAAATGTTTAGATTGCTTTTGATGCAAGTCTTGCTGTTGACTTCTATGAGCTTCTGTTTGCCATGTTTTGACCTAAATGGTTCATGAAATGATGATGATGATTGATATGAGTGTGAATCCAATTGGTTGCGTTTCCTAATTGTTTGAACATGATTTTGGATGCTTAACCCTTGCTGTTTTAACTTTCTCATTTACTTTTGACCCTAGGCTTGCCCTAGTGGTTCTGTTACTCACCTTTGAGTTTGTGATTTCAGGTTGACCATCAAACGGCCATTGAGACCAATTCTTTTGACTAAGCTTGCTTGAATATTGTTGTCTAACCTCTTTGTTTTGTAGGTGGCTTGGCTCACATGCCCTAAGCCTTGTGCCTTGCACACCCTTGTGCCCCTAATTGACTGTTGGTGTCTGTTTCTGTTTGTTTTGTTTGAAGTTGCATACTAACATCTACTTGACTGTTTCAGGTGCTTTAGTTGCTTAGTTCCTTGTGAACTTTTGGCTTTGCTTTGCTTGTATAAGCAATTTGCATTGAGGTATGTCTCTTTTACTTCATGTAGTCTGGAAGACCTGGCCTGTTACTCGGCCAGGCAACTGTCTGAAGTCCTCCTTAAGAGGCAATGTTTGTGGATGTTTAAGTTTGTCCTTGCATAGAGTCAAAGTCCTCCTAAGTGAAGAGGCAATTGGTGGAAGGTAGGGATATGCAATCTATCCCCCACTATTCAGTGTGTCATCTGCTTTGCTCACACCACTGTGTTGATGCATTGCAGATACAAACCCAAGATCTTGTACAACTGTACAGTTGAGTCAGTCTTAAATGTGTAAGAAGGGTTCCCACTTTCTGAACCCACACATTCTTGTCAAATGCTCTCCCTGGCCAGGGATAGAAGCAATGAGGCACACCCCTCATCACCTTTCATCAGCTTCACCTTAGTCTCTCAATGGCAAGGTTAAGAGCAACACTCACCCCATTCCAGAGGTTTGTTTGTCGAGGTTGATATGACCCCTTGACTAAAACCTAACCCTTGTTTGAGCCACTTGTTTGTGTATAGTGTGTGCTATCTGTGCTTGTAGGATTGTTTGACTTGCTTCCTGTGCAAGTTAGGATTGTTTGACTTGCTTCCTGTGCAAGTTAGGATTGTTTGACTTGCTTCCTATGCAAGTTAGGATTGTTTGACTTGCTTCCTATGCAAGTTAGGTTTAGCTTAGACTTGCCCTTGTGCAAGATAGGTTGTGCTTGACTTGCCCTTGTGCAAAAGTCAAGTGTGTGTGTGGCTTGCTTCCTGTGTGAGCCATGTTTAGAGTTGTTTGGCCGAACTACGGCAACTCTGATTCTCATGTTCAGATGAGATACGTAGGCGCTAGACGCGATGTCTTGTCGAGTTTGACTAACCACTAACATCTATTTCTTTTCTCTCACCCCTGTTGTGATTGAGATATCCCCTTTCTCTTGCCCTAGTTGCAATCGAGACCCTGCTTTTTCTCGTGCCTGTCCAGGATAGGTTGGCCCTCGTGCCATTTATCTAGAAACCATAACTTAGGGTTGATTTTGCATGACAACATCTAGGCTCGAGTCGTAGTCTCCCTAGAGTTGTGTCTCCCTCTGTTATCTGGTTAGGCTAGTCCTTTATCCCTGCGTAGGGGAACTACATCGCCCTGATCTTCATACCAGATGAAGTATGTAGGCAGGAGATTGAGCTGATCTCTCCGGGCGCCCTTTTCCTTTTTTGTGGTGTTGTTTGACAGTTGCTAGGCTCGAGTGCCTGACTCCTTAGCAATCTGTCGTCTGTCTGTGCGTGTGCGCTTAGCAGTTATAGGCTGAGTCCCCGACTCCCTATCAACCTGTTGTGTTGTTGTGTGCTTGGAAGCCGATGTAAGTCCATCGAGTGGTATTTGGATTCCAGTGTGTGTGTGTTTAGGTTCGGATGTCAATGTAAGTCCAGTGATTGGCATTTGGGCTCCACGTTTGCCTCTTTGCGTGTGTTTTAGGTTCGGATGCTGACATAAGTCCAGTGATTGGCAGTCGGACTCCACGTTTGCCTGTGTTTTGTTTGTTTGTGTGCGTGTCAGCCGAGCTACGAATGCTCTGATTCTTCTCTCGTCCGAGAAGATACGTATGCATAGGATGCGATATCCTAGCGAGCATGTGTCGCTCCCCAGTCCGAACTACTTCGACTCTGATGTCTATGCCTGATAGACTAAGTAGGCCCAGGATGCGACATCCTGCCGAGTCAGTTTCAGTCAGTTTCTTTTGTCTCTTTCAGCCAGTGTGTGTGGGTTTGAGCAGTGTTTAGCAACCATATTCCTTCCTTTTGTGCGTGGATCCCGTAGAGTACTACGGATGCGTAGGGGTGCTAATACCTTCCCTTCGCATAACCGACTCCCGAACCCATTCTCTTTGGTCGCGAGACCATGTTCTTTTCCAGGTTTACTCTGAGCGTTTCCTTTCCCTCTTTTGGGATAAATAACGCACGGTGGCGGCTCTGTTGTTCTTTCTTTTCCCGCCGGTTTTTCGCGCGATGCGACAGCTGGCGACTCTGCTGGGGACATTAGAGAAGTTGACCTCTTGCTGGTCCATCTTCCCTAAGCGAGTCTCTCCTAGCGCTCTCTAGGTTAGGGCTTTGGTTGCTTTGCACTGTTTTATTGCATTCTTTGTATATATTTGCATTTACTGTTTGCATTTATTATGTGCATTGATGTTTGCATTTATTCATATTCATCTGCTGGTTGTCTGTTTCTCTCTGTTGGGGTGGGAGTTACTTGAGGTAAAAGGTCCAATACCCAGACCATGAGTGAAATCTAGGAAACCTAGGAATAGAGTGATTCATGGGAAGCGGGTGGTATGGCGCCACTTAGCGGAACATTGATATCACGAGCAGTTCAGACCCTGGTGGAATATTATCGGTGCATACATCGGGTGTGCACAGGATGATATTCTGCGAAAGGTTATTTATGCTGCGTTTCTCTCGACCTTACCCTGGCCTAGATGACACCCGTGAGTGGGGGGGATTGATCATTTTAACAGGTACAGTTGGTGACTCTCGGTACAGATGGTGACTGTGAATTATGGACATTTATTTCTGGGACGCCGGAGTTCTGTCCGTGGTTTATCAGCGGGTTCCGTTTATTTCGGATCCCCGGGTTGAATTTGAAAGTACCTGTTCAGAGGAGCTGGCTGTCATCCGTTCAATGGATGTTCCTGTGATGATAGTGATGTAATCTCCAGTTTCGTTTATTTCGGAACTCCCCAAGTCGGATTTATGGTGACTTGGTTCCCCAGATTGGTTTCAGATGCCAGTTGATCAGATTGACTTTGGGTTTCAGATGTTTGTGATCAGAGTTCAAGCCGAAGCTTTGACCCTGTGCCTTGAGACGCACAGCCTGACCAGTCATGTTGCATCATTTGCATCATAGCATGTTTATTTTCCAAAAAAATAGTAATGCATGAAAAAGAAAAGTTAACTTGCATATGCATATCCTTTATCAGGATCGTTTATAGTACCCATATCATGCATATCATGCATATCATGCACATAGCATCCTTGCATTACAGACATGTTTGGAGAGACTTCTCACTTCGGTTCTTGACTGAGAGAGGATTGCTGACCGCCGACCGCATCGTTACTCAACCAGACTTAATCAACAGAGGAGTATGGATCAGGTTCAAGCAGAATTGGCCGAGATGAGGGCAAACATGGCCCAGTTCATGACAACGATGCAAGGAGTTGTTCAGGGGCAAGAGGAGCTGCGTGCCTTAGCCCAGAGACTGGAAGCCACGATTCCACCAGTCCACCGTGCTTCACCAGTGGATGTACCCGTTCATGAGAATGCTGCTGCCACTATTCTCGTCAATGATTATGCCGTGGATGATGAATTGAGGGGGATCAGAATCAGTAAACGACCTCTTGCTGCAGAGACTGTTAATGTCAGAGCAACCCGCGCTCCGGTTCGCCATCCTGGCTCTTCAAAGTTCTTCCAGTTCTAAGAAGCTATACTCCGGGGCACCCAAAAGGGGAGAGATTGAAACAAATGCTGTGCACCGACGGAGGAGTGTGAACAGAGGACAGTATCGTCAGGCTGCTGCTGTGACTATTCCAGCAATTCAACAACAGCAGGGAAGACCAGCTCAGCAGCATCAGCGTCAACAACGTCATCCTCAGCAGCAGGTTTACCAACCTCAGAATGATAATCAGGCTGGTACAAGTAACGAGAGGAAGAAGATCATTTTTGATCCAATCCCCATGTCCTACGCCGAACTGTATCCCTCTCTGTTAGAGCGGAACTTGATTACGCCCAGAGACCCGCCGCCCATACCTGTCAACCCTCGGTGGTGGTATAGGCCTGAACAACATTGTGTGTATCATTCGGGTGCTCCTGGTCATGATGTGGATAGCTGCTTTCAGCTGAAGATGAAGGTTCAAGACCTTGTGAGGTCAGGTATTCTGATCTTGGAGGATTTAGGTCCCTGTGTTAATCAAGCATGAAGATAACAAGTCCTGGGCTGGCGCCGACTTTTTCTTCAGAAGGGTTGTTCAGAAAACAGAAGCTGCTGATGCCAGAGATATTGACAGTTGTCATTCCTGGTGGTGTCTGTCACAATTGGGTCACTGTGGGCGTTCCTACAGTTGTTCATAAGTCAGAGTAACAATCACTTTGTTTAAAAACCCTTCTCCCATGCCAAAAGGAGAAGTGATGACATTGTTGGCAACATTTTGTGCAATGATATTTTCATTCAAATAAATTCATGTTAAACATTTGTTTTTCCTTTTGTTTTCCCTTTTCGCTTTTTGCATGAAATTGGTGATCACAAAAAACCTTTAAAAAACAAGAATAAAAGCAATCTTTTCATCTGCATAACGATTGTCTTGTTTGTTTTTCAAAAAGCTTTTCATCTCTAAATCTTTATGCAGGTTGTTTCTCAAACCCATTGAACATAGTGATCGGACGTCATCTCCCAATTTTGAATTCCCTGTATTCGAAGCGGACGAAGATGATGTTGAAGGGATTCCTGACGAGATTTCCCGACCTCTTGAGCAAGAAAAGAAGATCACTCAGCTGCATCTCGAGAATCAGCAGAACAGCCAACTGGGGCATTATCAAAAAAAAAAAGAAAAAAAGAAAAAAGAAAAAAGAAAGAGGAGGGTGCAAAACCAAATCAAAAGAAAGAAAAAGAAAGAAACAAAGAAAATAGCACCCTCAAAGTCCCAAGTTGGCTGATGCTGAATTCGATCGAAAAGAAGAGATCAACTGCCATGTGTCATGGTCAGTCATATCAGCAGAGAGTGAAAAAGCGTTCGACAAGAAGATCAAGCCTCGTGTGTTCCGAGGAACCTTGTGCTCAAGAAAGTCTTGTCTTTTGTACCCGATTCCAGGGGCAAGTGAACCCCCGAGCTATGAACATGCATATGTTGTCAAAAGAGCCTCTTCAGGCAGTGTTCGACACTTACAACAATGGATGGAGAAGTTCACTCGTCCTGTGAATCCAGATGCAGTCAAGAAATACTTCGCCTAAAAAAAAAAAAAAATCAAAAGCTCGCTAAGTCGAACACCCCAAAGGGCGACTTAGGCAAAAAGGAGCGTCTCGGTGGATTGAAAACCCGAAAGGGCGATCCAGGCAAAAGTTAGAGACATTGAAAAAAAAAAGAGAATTTGCATCCCGCTAGATTGATCACCTCACACTGGGGCAATCTAGGCAAAAATTAGGGATTTGGCAAGTGACTGCATCTTGACAAGACTGTGCTCTATATCCGTCATCCGTCAGGGATTCTCGATTCGTCGTCGACTGAAGCTTTGAATACATCGAAATTCAGAATGGTAGAGGAAAGGTCATTATGTTCAATGTAGCCCTCTCCAATATATATCACCGATTTCAAACTTGTACAGATCTATGGAGTCTCGCCCTTTGCAGACTACCATTCCATCACATCAATTTGAGCTTTTATCCAATTATTTGCATTCTTATTTGTTTCAACTCAACAAATGTTTTGCATGTTTTTAATTGATAAAGTATCATTGTTTTCAAAGTAAACAAATTTTTCAAAAAAAATTGTTCTTAAACAAAGTGAACGTTCACAATGATGGAAGGATACTTAGGAGACCCACAGTGCTCTCCCGGGGGTGGTATGATTACCAACATGTAAGACAATTGTTCGTATCTCGAGCATGACTGTATCTTTGTCCTACAGAACCTCGTATGGTCTCTCCTCAATGAAGTTGCCCGACGCAGTGTTGTTTGGAGATGTTCATCTTCATGTCCCCAATAGTGCAACATTTCTCCCTCCAAGTCCCTATTAGCCCTATCGTGGGGCATCCCCAGTAGAGTGATGTTCGAGCCTTATCATGGGGCATACCTGGGGCACGTTCTTTTATCTAACGATCCCTGCAGAGCCGAATCAGGGGCAAGGGATAGTTGAACGGTGAAAAAGACGGTGAAGGATTACAACGACGATCCTGGAAAATTAATCAAGAAGACTCTTCAAAGTCTGATGATTGGAAAGTTTGCATGAATACCAGGAGTTCGATCCCCGTGGAGTATGGACGAGATTTGGAATACAAGATGATGGAGCAGAAAAGTCCAGAAGAGTCTGGGAGTTCTTAAAGGTGGAAAGGTCAACACTATGGGTGGATGATGGATACCAGTGCTCGACGAGTCGACCGACATCCGTCAAACAGGCTGTATCTCCCCAGAGGATTAAGAGTGTGATCTCCCTGGCAGATTCGAGATCGTTGTCTCCTCAGCAAGCCTGAAGGTTGTCACGTCCCCAGCCCAAGTCAGTATTGAAGCTATCAGAGTTATTTCCCCTGCAGAGATACCTGTGGACAGTACCTTCTTTCCCCAACAGATCTAAGGATTGCTTCTCCCCAGCAGGCCTGTGTTTGCAGATTTCCCCAGTTGAGAATCCCCGCTGAGCGCCTGACAGTTATTTTCCTCGGGAGCACCCCAGTGGAGTTTATCTGTAGACCGTTGGTGTGTCCTCCAACAATTGGTTTTGTGATGCTATCATCTCCAGTATGGCCGTGAGTGCTTATCCCAAGCAGGTTTGTGGGAATTCATCTCCAGTATGATATGACGTGCTATCATCCTCGACAGAGTTGTTACTCTCACTGCTACGGTTGTTGTTCTCTCCACTAGGATCGTTCTCCTCAGTAGAATGGTGTGGTTTTTCCTCAGCAAGTTCCCCGAGTGGAGCGGGTCTCATGAAATACATCTCCAGCAGTGATTCTCCTACATATGGATTGGTTGGGTCGTCCCTAATGGAGTAGCATTTATTTCTCCAGCAGAGTTCATCCTACCAGTGGATTGGACGGGTTGCTGTAGTAGACTGATATCGGCATCCCCAGCGGAGTTGTGACTGTTTTCCAAGTCTGAAGCTGTCTTCCCAGCAGAGGTTGTGTTGATGGTTTTTCCCCAGCAAGGTTTGTCTTTCCCCAGCAGGATGGAGGTTGACATGGTTATAGGATCCCCAGCACAGTTCCTGGAGTTCCCCGGTGTTGTCTCTGAAGGAGACGTGTGTTTATGCATTCAGCATTTAGATAAGCATAGCATATCGCATCATTAGTGCATAGCATTTCCATGATCATGGGGCATTGTGTAAAGCAAGAAAAAACTCATGCATCAACGTTGCAAGCATATCCATTAGCCCTAGGCCGTGGTGACCAGCCGAGGTTGGGTTGTTGGAAAGAGTTTAGCATCGCGCCATTGGATCGGCTTCAGGATTGGGTTCATCAGCATGGTTGAGAGGTTGGTGTTTTCCTAACAAGTGATTCCTCAGTCGAGCGGGTATCCCCAGCAGTGTTACTCCCCAATTGATTAGCGTCTTGCCAACTTGGGTCTTTTTCCTTAAGCAGATATGGGTGTGTCTGATCTCTCCATGTAGAGTCTACCCCTTAAGCAGAAAGTGTCAATCTTTTCCTGCCATTTCCCCACTGAGATACATCCTCGTGGATGACGGTTGCTTCCGTTCCCTCCCTAACGGGATGGGTTTTCCCTATTGAGTTCTCTCCTCATTAGGATGAGTCTTGATTCAGTCTGCTTTTTTGGATCGATCCTAAATTGGCTTCTTGTTGACTATCTCTTGTGCTGCCCTGGGGCATAAATGAATAGTCGCTCACTAACCGGCACTCATTCATTTCATCCTCAGCGGAATTTGTTGGCCTCTACCACCAAACCGGTAGTTGTAAGTCCTATCTTTGTGGTTTTCTACCTACTAGCTGGTAGTTGTAAAATCCCACTTTCATCCCCTTGTTGGAGTTAACCCTTTGTGCTCATCCTATCGATGACTGGCTACTTTTCCGTGGTTTTCTGCCTACAAACCGGTAGATGTAATCCCCTCCTTGCAGTTATCAGTATCCGGTTCGTGATATTGACATTCTTTCCCCTCTGGATACTTGCCTTGATCAAGCAGTATTGTCCCCAGTGGGTCTTCCCCTTCTTTTTGGATACTTGCTCCGAATAAGCAACTTTATCCTCTTTTGATTGGTCATCTTTTGCATACCTAGTCTGGTACCCCGATGCCTTTCTTTTCGGTCGATTATTCATTTAACAACCTACAACCCAGTTATGGATAATCTTCCATGCGAGTGTATTATCTACGTTTTGACGGCTATAGATAATATGTACTTTTGATTTTCCGGTATTCAGACCGAAGGAGTTTCCGACGATCAGGTCGATGTACTCATGGCACAAGGCCAATTTTCCGGTATTCAGACCGAAGGAGTTTCCGACGATCAGGTCGATGTACTCATGGCACTCAGGCCAATTTTCCGGTATTCAGACCGAAGGAGTTTCCGACGATCAGGTCGATGTACTCATGGCACAAGGCCAATTTTCCGGTATTCAGACCGAAGGAGTTTCCGACGATCAGGTCGATGTACTCATGGCACAAGGCCAATTTTCCGGTATTCAGATCGAAGGAGTTTCCGACGATCAGGTCGATGTACTCATGGCACAAGGCCAATTTTCCGGTATTCAGACCGAAGGAGTTTCCGACGATCAGGTCGATGTACTCATGGCACTCAGGCCAATTTTCCGGTATTCAGACCGAAGGAGTTTCCGACGATCAGGTCGATGTACTCATGGCACAAGGCCAATTTTCCGGTATTCAGACCGAAGGAGTTTCCGACGATCAGGTTGATGTACTCATGGCACAAGGCCAATTTTCCGGTATTCAGACCGAAGAAGTATCCTCCTCTCCGTTGGTGTCGATAAACGTCGAGTTTTTCCTATTCGTCCTATGACGTCTAGTTGTACCTGTCCCCACGTGGATTTACCTCTCCGTTGGTCTTGGTAAACGTCGAGTTTTTCCTATTCGTCCTATGACGTCTAGTTGTACCTATCCCCATGTGGATTTACTTATCCGTTGGTGTCGATAAACGTCGAGTTTTTCCCAATCATCCGTTGATGATTTGGTTGTGTTCACTCTTCCCAAGTGAAGCATTCTCCTCTCCGTTGGTGTCGATAAACGTCGAGTTTTTCCCGATCATCCGTTGATGATTTGGTTGTGTCCTCCTTCCCAAGTGAAGTATTCTCCTCTCCGTTGGTGTCGATAAACGTCGAGTTTTTCCCGATCATCCGTTGATGATTTGGTTGTGTCCTCCTTCCCAAGTGAAGTATTCCTCCTCTCCGTTGGTGTCGATAAACGTCGAGTTTTTCCTATGCGTCCGTTGGCGTATAGTTGATGTCTTTCCCCGCAGGGCCGTCCCCAGTTAATTTCTCCTCTCCGTTGGTGTCGATAAACGTCGAGTTTTTCCTATTCGTCCTATGACGTCTAGTTGTACCTATCCCCATGTGGATTTACCTCTCCGTTGGTCTTGATAAACGTTGAGTTTTTCCCATTTCGTCTGTTGACGTATGGTTGTATCTTTTCCAGTCATTCATTAATGTCTGGTCACCTCTCCGTTGGTCTTGGTAAACGTCGAGTTTTTCCTAGTTGTCCGTTGGCATCTAGTTGTGATTTCTATTCCCATTCGTCATCGTTGTGATGTCTGGATGTGGCCATACCCTTTGAAAACCAAAAAACAAAACAAATACCCCGTAATAAATATCAAATCCCAGTGGACGTTTCCATTGGTGGATCCCTGTTGTGCAAATTCTACGGTTCTTTGGTATTCAATCCCTGTTTACCCTGAAAGTCTGACAGCCGTTGCTCTCATCCATTCGGGTTCCCAGCTGATTGAATAGGGGCAGCTGTAGCACCTCAAATTTGCACCTATCATTGTACATACATTTTCATATTAGGTCATAGCATATCATGGTCCATTGCATAGCATTGCATTGCCCCATTTGCCTCAAGTGCAAGCCAATCAAGGAATTAGGTCAAACTGATCAGGAGATCAGTCAGTCAATCAAGCAAGGGTGATTCTCAAGGAGCCAAGGCCTTAGGGTTGGTCCAACAAATTCACATGACTTGGAGTTCCATTTGAAGTGTTCAAGTCAAGGGTTGAAGGCTTGGAGATCATCAGTTCATACACAGACAGTCAAAAGTCAAAGAAAGTCAACAGTCAGTCAAAGCAGTGGATGGTGGCCATTCTTGTGGAATTTGGGCACCATGATCAATGATCAAGAGTTCATACAACTTGGGACATCATTTGAAGTCAAGGTCTCAAGGAATTAGGGTTTGGAAATCATCAGTCAATGTTCAGTCAGCCAGAAACCCTAAAAGTCAACTGTTGGTCAACTGTTCATTTAATCAGTAATTTGATGATGGGATTGGGTTTGAGAGAGTTATTTCATGTCCAAATAGGCCTCATATATCATGTCAAACACCACCATGGAAGAATTTGAAGCCAGATCAAAAGTTTCCAAAAATAGAAACTGGACCTGTAACTGAAACTTGCCATAAATGGAAAGTCTTGATCCTCAAACTTACATCTTGATACAAGCCTCAAATGAATTTTTTCCCAACATGAAAGTTGAAGATCTTGTTCTCCCATTTCCAAAAAGTCCTAGAACTCTTAATTCCCATGTGTGGTTGGCAAGTTATGATCGAGTCGATTTCAGAAAATCTTGAACTTCAAAGGGCCATATCTCCCAAACCGTTTGGCCAATTTTGGTGGGGTTTTTTCCTACAAGTCACATTTGATCCCCTCTTTCCAAAAATATAAATTTCATGAGCCAAAACTTCACCAATCAAAATGGCATATTTTGACTTTTCTCATTTAAATGTAAGTTTGACCAAGAGTTGACTTTTTGATATAAACATTTTTTCAACATTTGGCCAATTGGAAAAGCTCAGAAATGTCATTTAGAATGTGTTTGCAAGCTCAAATTATGCAGTACATGAGGCCATTGCTTGGTTGCTTGAATTGTAAGAAAAGTACAAATTTCACCATACCACTCCATACTAACCATGCCATGCCTTGTACCACAACCTAGCAGCATTGTGCATCATTGTTTTTCTGTCATTTGAGACCTCATCTTGCAGCATACACCAACAGCAAAAAGAAGCCATGCCTCACTTGCTTAAAATTTGGAAAATGAGTACTTTGCAACCATCCACCCATGCTTCCACCCCTTACCTTGTACTGTCTAGCTTATGCAGGATTTCTCTGTCCTTTTGGACACAAATGCTGCAGCCAACATAGGGATAGAAAACCAACTCACTAAGAAAAAGAGCAGACTCTCTCTCAATTGGCAAGGATAGCAAAATTCCATCAAAAAGAGAAGAAACCTAGCAGCAAAGGGACTTCATTTTTCCTGTCAAAAAATGATGAACAAGTAGCAGCAAAAACCAAAAGCCCAACTGACCTCACTTGGCATTTTCAAACTGGCTGTCTAAACTTCCAACAAAACTTGGCTTTTGCTTAACACCATATCTCCCCTCACTTTCTATCATGGAGCAACTAGCCAACAAACCAACATAACAAGACCTAACTCACTTTGCTGTTGCACTAAAAAAGGGGCTGCTCACATCCTAAAAAACCGGCCTTGCTAAAATCTGTTACAACTCAAAAAACACAACCCTTGGCTATTCCTCTCAAAAACCAACAGCACTTCATTTTTGATTGATGCTCTCAGGTTCTAAAAACACACCCCTTGGCCATTTTTTCCCAAGAAGACTGCCTTACCACGAACAGCACCAAAACAAAAAAATGAAAGGCCTCACTTTCTGTCATGAAGCTAACAGCCACAAGCCAACATGACCAACGGCATACACCCTTGTTTTGCATCTCAAATTTTCTGTCCAAGCACAAAGTGACCAACCTTGCCATGCTTCTAACAGCAGAGAAAACACGATCTCTTGTCATTTAAAAAAAACCAGAAGCAGCACTCCACAGCAGATGGGAGGGAGGTATTTCCTGTGATATTGAGGGGGTAGCAGCAAGGGCAGGATGACAAAAACCATGTTGGCCAAGGCAGAAGGAGGATGGTACACACTTTCAAAAAGCTGACTTTGCTTTTGCATTTTTTCTAAGAAAACTCTGTCCAAAACCTTAAGGTTGCCAAGCTTTGCCAACAGAACTAGCTGCATACGGCATTCTCAAACCTAACCTGGCTATTGGCTTTGCATTTCCAAAACCCTGCCACAACACCCAACAGGAAAAGACCAACAGAACTGATCTCTATCACTCCTCCTAAAAAAACCTGAGTCACTTTGCTTGGCATTCTCACAAGCTGTCTGGCCTTGCATTGTGTTTTCAACAGCTCCACCATCATTAATCTGTCATCCAACAACACATAACCTAACCAACTCACTCATTCAAACTCTCCCACTTGGCATGTACCTCCAGAAAAACTGCAAGATCCTGCTTACAACAGAAGCAACAGCAAACAGCATAGGAGAGCATGATTTCCTGCTACTAGCATAACCAACAAACTAAAACCAGTACAACAGAACTGGACTCATTCTCCAAAACCTCAGCCTTTGCATTTTACCAAAATCAGTCCAAACTCACAAAAAGGAACCAAACCTTGCTTTGATTGAAATAACATAACCTCATTTGCTGTCAAAGATGAGAACTCCTAACTAGCACTCATCAAGCACATTGGCATACAAAAATCATTCATGCTGAAAGTTCATTCTTAGCACTTTCAAAACCAGTCCAAAACACTCAAAGCAAACTTTGCCTGGCCTTTGTCTTCTCATCACACTAGCATCATCAAACCAACAAGAAATAGCATTGGTTCTCTCATTCACTCAAAAATCACACCTTGACACTTTTTCATTTTTCAGTCCACAAAGTCCAAACACCTTGACCTTGTTTTGTTGGTTCATCATCAAGGCAACATCATGAGCACATTGCAATCACATTTTTCACACTTGGAAGCATTTGTTCTAGCACTGTTTTAGAAAAGGCCTCAGCCATGACAGTCCAAGATTGATGCCAAAAACAAGCCATCTCAAGCAAAGCTAACTTCATCAATCATCATCTGGGACCCTAAGGTGCAGCTGTTGCACTTCAACAACATCCAAAACCAACTGAATCACCACTGTTCCTCCAAATTGGTAAGTTTTCGAGCTCCATGATTTCTCAAATTGATACATGAGTTTAAGAGGTCTTTCAATGCTGAGTGCCATGATGTTCTTATTTTTGGAAATGGTTGTGTGTGCATGAAGATATTTGGAAAACAAGTTTGGTGTTAAAATGTGTTTTTGCTCGATTCTTGACTTGTGTGTGGTTTTAACGAAAATCAATGGTGGATTCATGTTGACCTTGCCATGCTGATCATTTCCATGTACTCAATTTTGGTTTTTGGGCAAGTTTGTGAAATCATGATTTGGGATGCCACTGTTCATAAAACCCTAGCTTTGAATTTCCCAGATTTCTCCCCATTTTCGTGCTGCCTGGCTTAAACTCCCTCATCCAATCAAAACATTTCCTTTAAAGCCCAAAACGACTGTGTTTGGTTAAGTGAATCAGGGAATTACAAAAATGCCATTTCCTCAATATTAATTCATTTAATTTCATCATTTTATTTCATTTAATCCCTCAATCTTCCAAAATTCATAACTTGCTCATTTTTGATCCAATTTGAATGGGATTTTTTGTGTTGTGTTCATCATGATCTCTACTTTTTTATCATTATTTTTCCAGAATTTTTGGATGAGTGGTTTTTAAATGGCCTTAGGGTTTGTGACATGTGACCAATTTTTGTACACTTTGCCAAATCAATTGTGAAATGATGAGAATGTATCCAATGGCTCCCAAATTTTTTGTGCTTAAACTAGACACATTCATGGTGATTTTGGTGTAGAGTTTGTGAATTTATCATTTGTGGTTTGTGAGATGTGATTTTTTGAATTAGGGTGTGACAATTTGTGTCACACCATTGATGACCAACTTCATGATTTTCATTACCATGCTTCTTGACCTCCAAATGGATTGAAATTTTGCATGAGCCTACTTTTGTATGTCTAGTTGACTTGTGAATTTTCTTGGATTTATTTGAACTATTTTCCATTTGTTTGAGATTTTCCTCCCCTGCCTAGTCAAATGTTGACTTTGTGTGACACATGTTCCCACTTCATTTGTGAAATTCTCATACTTTATTAGATGGACATGAAATTTTACATGAGATAACTAGACATCCTCATCTTTGCCATGGTTTTGATCCCATTCATTTATCATACACCATTCTTGACTTATGATTTTTCTAAGTTGATGCATGTTTGGTTGACTTCTTTGAGCATGTTCAAAATTGCTTTGACTTCCTGATTTTCATTGACTGCCTTCCACTTGTCCAAATGGGATGAAATTTGACATGCTTACCATGCTATGTATTAGGAATGATCATGATTTATTTGGTGATTTTTGGAAAATGTTTAGATTGCTTTTGATGCAAGTCTTGCTGTTGACTTCTATGAGCTTCTGTTTGCCATGTTTTGACCTAAATGGTTCATGAAATGATGATGATGATTGATATGAGTGTGAATCCAATTGGTTGCGTTTCCTAATTGTTTGAACATGATTTTGGATGCTTAACCCTTGCTGTTTTAACTTTCTCATTTACTTTTGACCCTAGGCTTGCCCTAGTGGTTCTGTTACTCACCTTTGAGTTTGTGATTTCAGGTTGACCATCAAACGGCCATTGAGACCAATTCTTTTGACTAAGCTTGCTTGAATATTGTTGTCTAACCTCTTTGTTTTGTAGGTGGCTTGGCTCACATGCCCTAAGCCTTGTGCCTTGCACACCCTTGTGCCCCTAATTGACTGTTGGTGTCTGTTTCTGTTTGTTTTGTTTGAAGTTGCATACTAACATCTACTTGACTGTTTCAGGTGCTTTAGTTGCTTAGTTCCTTGTGAACTTTTGGCTTTGCTTTGCTTGTATAAGCAATTTGCATTGAGGTATGTCTCTTTTACTTCATGTAGTCTGGAAGACCTGGCCTGTTACTCGGCCAGGCAACTGTCTGAAGTCCTCCTTAAGAGGCAATGTTTGTGGATGTTTAAGTTTGTCCTTGCATAGAGTCAAAGTCCTCCTAAGTGAAGAGGCAATTGGTGGAAGGTAGGGATATGCAATCTATCCCCCACTATTCAGTGTGTCATCTGCTTTGCTCACACCACTGTGTTGATGCATTGCAGATACAAACCCAAGATCTTGTACAACTGTACAGTTGAGTCAGTCTTAAATGTGTAAGAAGGGTTCCCACTTTCTGAACCCACACATTCTTGTCAAATGCTCTCCCTGGCCAGGGATAGAAGCAATGAGGCACACCCCTCATCACCTTTCATCAGCTTCACCTTAGTCTCTCAATGGCAAGGTTAAGAGCAACACTCACCCCATTCCAGAGGTTTGTTTGTCGAGGTTGATATGACCCCTTGACTAAAACCTAACCCTTGTTTGAGCCACTTGTTTGTGTATAGTGTGTGCTATCTGTGCTTGTAGGATTGTTTGACTTGCTTCCTGTGCAAGTTAGGATTGTTTGACTTGCTTCCTGTGCAAGTTAGGATTGTTTGACTTGCTTCCTATGCAAGTTAGGATTGTTTGACTTGCTTCCTATGCAAGTTAGGTTTAGCTTAGACTTGCCCTTGTGCAAGATAGGTTGTGCTTGACTTGCCCTTGTGCAAAAGTCAAGTGTGTGTGTGGCTTGCTTCCTGTGTGAGCCATGTTTAGAGTTGTTTGGCCGAACTACGGCAACTCTGATTCTCATGTTCAGATGAGATACGTAGGCGCTAGACGCGATGTCTTGTCGAGTTTGACTAACCACTAACATCTATTTCTTTTCTCTCACCCCTGTTGTGATTGAGATATCCCCTTTCTCTTGCCCTAGTTGCAATCGAGACCCTGCTTTTTCTCGTGCCTGTCCAGGATAGGTTGGCCCTCGTGCCATTTATCTAGAAACCATAACTTAGGGTTGATTTTGCATGACAACATCTAGGCTCGAGTCGTAGTCTCCCTAGAGTTGTGTCTCCCTCTGTTATCTGGTTAGGCTAGTCCTTTATCCCTGCGTAGGGGAACTACATCGCCCTGATCTTCATACCAGATGAAGTATGTAGGCAGGAGATTGAGCTGATCTCTCCGGGCGCCCTTTTCCTTTTTTGTGGTGTTGTTTGACAGTTGCTAGGCTCGAGTGCCTGACTCCTTAGCAATCTGTCGTCTGTCTGTGCGTGTGCGCTTAGCAGTTATAGGCTGAGTCCCCGACTCCCTATCAACCTGTTGTGTTGTTGTGTGCTTGGAAGCCGATGTAAGTCCATCGAGTGGTATTTGGATTCCAGTGTGTGTGTGTTTAGGTTCGGATGTCAATGTAAGTCCAGTGATTGGCATTTGGGCTCCACGTTTGCCTCTTTGCGTGTGTTTTAGGTTCGGATGCTGACATAAGTCCAGTGATTGGCAGTCGGACTCCACGTTTGCCTGTGTTTTGTTTGTTTGTGTGCGTGTCAGCCGAGCTACGAATGCTCTGATTCTTCTCTCGTCCGAGAAGATACGTATGCATAGGATGCGATATCCTAGCGAGCATGTGTCGCTCCCCAGTCCGAACTACTTCGACTCTGATGTCTATGCCTGATAGACTAAGTAGGCCCAGGATGCGACATCCTGCCGAGTCAGTTTCAGTCAGTTTCTTTTGTCTCTTTCAGCCAGTGTGTGTGGGTTTGAGCAGTGTTTAGCAACCATATTCCTTCCTTTTGTGCGTGGATCCCGTAGAGTACTACGGATGCGTAGGGGTGCTAATACCTTCCCTTCGCATAACCGACTCCCGAACCCATTCTCTTTGGTCGCGAGACCATGTTCTTTTCCAGGTTTACTCTGAGCGTTTCCTTTCCCTCTTTTGGGATAAATAACGCACGGTGGCGGCTCTGTTGTTCTTTCTTTTCCCGCCGGTTTTTCGCGCGATGCGACACTCACAAAAAGTGTATGAAGCAAACTTCATAATTGGAAGGCCTCTAACTAAGTTCAGCTTGTTTAGATTTCAGATTCTTCTCATGCTAACATGGCCTAATCGTCCATGCCAAGTCCATTTCTCTTTGTTCATAGACATGAGGCATTTAACATTTTGATTTTCTAAATATGAAAGTCTAATTTTGTAAATGTTTTTTCCCCTCTTGCCATTGAATAGTAAAAAGCCATGCTTTTGACTAACAACCTTGCATGACTTTTGATTAAAGATAATATCATAACCACTGTAACTTAATTGATTTATGGATAAAAGGTTATGCATTAATCCTTTAACTAATAAAAAATTATTAATAGAAGGAAGAGAGCCATTACCAATAGTTCCAGAGCCAACCATTTTACCCTTTTAATTTACTTCAAAACCAATAGTGCCTCCAAGCTTAAGTTCTAGATCTTGAAACATATGCATTATTCCCGTCATATGACATGAGCAACCAGGGTCCAGGTACCAAGATTGGTGTTTCAACTTGGTTTCTAAGAATGTGTGCAACATATATTATTTGTATTTAGGTACCCATATCTTTTTGGGTCCTTTTTTGTTAGTTCTTCCAGAGGTTTTCTAAACCCAGGGCTTCTGTGTAGAATAATCATCATGTGTGTGCCCATAAGAGAAATGAGAGTACATAGCTTTTTATTTCATTTCCTTTTATTTTGAATTAGGTTTGACCCTAGAATTTTTAGGTGGCACATAACCAATACCTCTCTTTCCATTTTGCTTACTCCATAGATCATAGAAGCCATTTTGCTTCTATCTATGTTTAGGGCAAGAAATTTTTGAAAAGACATGTCATATTTCTTAATGACAGATTCAGAGTCCATAGTCGCTTCTGAAATAATCTCTTTTTCAAGTTCTTTACTCTTGCTTTTAAGGGCAGAGCTATCTTTTTCAAGATTTCAAATCTTTTCTTTTAGAATGGAGATTTCTTTCTTTAGCTCACTATGGGCTTTAGAGTCAGCTACATGAATTCAATTCAAATCCTTATACATTTTATGAAGACTCTGATAATTTTCAAGAATCTCAAATAGACATGAATCTATTTTAGAACGGGTTAAGTTAGACAATACCTCGTCAGAGACTGATTCATATTCAGATTCATAGTCAGATGCTTATGTGCTTTGCATCAGCACCATGTTTGCTTGCTCTTCTTCAGAATCACCTTCTGAAGAATCAGATTCATCCTATGTAGCCATCAAAACATTATTCTTATCTTTGAAGAAATTTTTCTCAGGCTTTCATTTCTTTATCTTTGGACATTCATTCTTTTAGTGGCATGACTCCTTGCACTCAAAGTATATGACATCTTTGTCAGCACCAAACTTCTTTTGTCCAGATGTTGACTCAAAACGTCCACTTGTTCTCGAGTTTACTCTAGGATAATTTTGTCTCTTTTTCTAGAGTTGATTGACTCTTCTAGAAATAAGAGAAGTCTCATCTTCTTCATCATAATCTTCTTCATATTCTTCTTCTTCTTCAGCTTGAAATGCCTTTGCCTTTTTCGTCTTGTGTTTGGATTTAAGAGCCACAAATTTTCCTTTTCTTTGAGGCTCATTCTCTTCCAACTATATCTCATGACTTCTTAAAGAACTAACAAGTTCTTCCAGAGTTGTATTGTTCAGATCTTTGGACACCTTAAGAGCAGACACCGTAGGCCTCCATTTCTTTGGTAAGCTTCAGATGATATTCTTCACATGATTTGTGGTAGTGTAACCTTTTTTTAAAACCTTTAATCCAACTACAAGAATTTGACACCTTGAGAACATGTCCTCAACAGTTTCATCATCCTCCATTTTGAAGGCTTCATACTTTTGAATCAAGGCCAAAACCTTGGTTTCTTTTACTTGATTGTTTCCTTCATGAGTCATTCTAAGAGAATCAAATCTAGAATTTGCAGAGTTTCTATTTGTTATCTTTTCATACTAAGTGTATGAGATAACATTCAACAGGATGGTTCTAGACCTGTGATGATTTTTGTTATTTTTCTTTTGTTGGTAATTCATCTTGCTTCTTTCTATATTAACACCATTTGTATCCAAAGGATGTTGATCAGTCACCATTTGTGTTATAGTTATTATTATTTTAACAGGTGAAAGCAGGCGGGTTATTTACATTTTTCATATAGTTTAAGTGGTTTTTACACCTTCTTTTACCATTAATGTCATTTAATCTTTTCACTGTTTTTCATCAATTTTTTTTTCATTTTCCGCATTTTATGCTTGGGTTATGTGTTTTTACTATTTTCAGGATCAAATAAATATTCAAGAAGGATTTTGGCTAAAAACTGTGAAGAATCGCGAAGAATCGGAAAATATGGCCCAAGGAACAATGGGCTACTACGGCCACCCGTAGTGCATGCTACGAGCCATAGCAGAGGAGCAATTAAAACCCTTGTTTCAAAGGAAAAGGAACAGAAACAGTGGTCTGCTGCGACCATTCGTAACACCTGCTACGGTCATAGCAGGCAGACATGTGATTTTCAGAAACTTTCCTTTTTTAGGCCAGGTTTGGAAATTATTGTTGATTGGGTTATTTTCAGACCTGATCTTGTTGTCCAGAAAAATCTAATTGACCAATGGAATTTGCAAAAGGGGTATTTATCTATTTAAGCGAAATTGCTATCACATTTGAGTGGACTTCTCCTCGGATGGCAAAAATACAAAGAGAAATATTGGAGAACACCTAAGCTTAGGTGAAAGGAATATTTTCATGAAAGAAAGCGATTGAAGATTCAATTTCATCTTAGTACCCGTAATTTCTAAACTTTGTATTTTATTTTCATTGAATATTATGAGTAGCTAAACCCCCCAATGCTAGGGGGTGCCCCTGATTTGGATCTATAATGACTATGAATATCTATTTGCAATAACAATGTGTTTTTCATAATTAAATTATTCTCTTGATGTTTGTAATGCTTCCTCTTTCGGAAAAACTGAGATTGGTGTATGATTTACAACTAGGCTAGACCGTCGTTGGTAATGCTTTCATGAGAATATGCTATGGTAGATATCTCATAGGACTAGGGTTACCCTATAGTAACCAAATAATTCTTGATATAATAATGCTTAATTTCATCAGTAATCATCTATGGACATAGTAATTTAGGATGAATGATTAAAAGTTTTCTCACTAAGGATTTAGGAGTAAACAACTTTAAGAACTGGTGTTGATTACATAAAATATGTTGTTGCAATGATGATTCATAGTTATTATAATAAAGAATCATACACTCTCCCTAGCATGATGCTCATATCTTTCAAAACCATTTAAATCATCTATTTATTTTATTCGCAGTTATTTTTATATGAATTTGCACAACAAATCCCAACTTTATTTTTTGTTTGATTGAACGACAATTAGAACTCATTATTGATACATAATCCTTGAGATCGACATTCGGGGAACTTTCATCATTATTACTACAGAGGAAAAATAGTACACTTGTTATTTTTGCAATCAGATGTGTATAGCCATCTATGACCATATTCCACAAGTCTGCATCATAACCAAGGTTTAGCAGAGTGTTGATCTTTTTCATTGTTAATAGCTTCCATATTATGTTTCAAAAACTGGATCTTTTACTGACACGGTTAAGTGTTTGATATAAAATAATCAATACCGACACCGGAGCTATGATGCCAATTGAAGGTTCAAGAAACACACTAAAGGGGGGTTTTAATTGGTTTTCAAGATTAAAACTTTTTTGACACCCGAGAACACAAACAACAAATACTCAACGAAGATAAAAGGCACAATTTTTTTATTCTGGTTCATTGTTAACTAAGTTACATCCAACCCACCCTCTAGAGTGATTTCACCTTCTTAAGAAGAACTTAATCCATTAATTAAAGACTTTATTACAAACTCAAAGACAACATGTCCAAGACTTCTTGATAATCTTGACTATAACCTAGTCTCTCAAGGTATTTAACCAAAGGTGAAGAATACAAGATTGTGTTTATAAAGTTTCTTCTAAAATAAGCAGATACACAAATTAAAAAAGAGATTACACTTAAGAAATATATTCAAGAAAAGTGTTCTAAGTGTATGAACATGATATAGCTCTTAGCGTGAAACATTTTTCTTTTTCTTTCTCACGTATATGAGTATTGTTCAATGTTGTTATGTGTGGTGTCATTTCCAAACTTCCAAGACCTCCTTATATAGATGAATAATGGACCCATTTGAGGGTGGAATTTGAATATCCTCAATATCACAGATGTATGAAGGTTACTTGATTTTACAACAGTAAAGTGGAGCTTGCATTAGATAGTGGGTGAGAGGATGTGAGAAGATGGAACTACGTTGGTGCAATAATACAATCCCTTTTCTTGCTTTTCAGGCAGTGGAAAAGATATTTGATTTTGTAATGATTGTACTCTTGCTACATATTTTTATTTTAGTCATCAAGTTCTAGTCGGGGGCTTCATATTTAAGTTGATGAAGCTTGAATAAAGTTCAGAGCATGCCTTTAGAATCTGATGAAAATGAGAGTTCTGAGTATATAGAGTTTAGAGTCCTGAACTTCAGAGGCTTGAATCATCACAGTCTTTATCAAAGTCATTCTAGATAGTTTCTTGCAGAAGCACTGACTTGTTAATCTAGATGCTTGACTTTCATTTAAAGACGCCTTTGTTTCTTCCTTTGGTTCAGAGTGTGTCTACAGTTTCAAGTCTGGTTCACCTATATTTGACTTCTTTAGAGTCATAATTGATTTTCTTAATCTACGCACTTAACAAAATAATTAAAGTACAAAACTGTTCTATATACATATTAAGATTTGTTATCATCAAAACTCAAGGAAAGTTGCATAATCAAACTTGTTCAAATAAGTTAGAATTAAACTTTTCATTCAAAGTACTAATTTTGAATTGTGGAAAACAATAATGAATGATCTGTTTATCCTTACTCACTATGTAAATGACAAAGTAGTAGATAAACCTAATTTATTTTGGACTAAAGAAGACAATAACAGTTTGAATTTGGTTTCAAAGCTAAAAACTTTTTGGTTATATCCATAAATTAATATCAATTTCTTTATGTTTTTAAATGTAACTCTGCCTTTGAAATGTCGTACACTCTTGAAATAATTTATGGAGTCTCTCCAAATATCAAACAAGAAAGAATGAACATATGAGGCAAAGAAGTTGAAATATCAGATGAATGTGAATGCTATTTTCACATATGGTGTTCAACCATTAGATATCTTGGAAGCCAGGTTAGAAACTTTTTCTCTAATAAATATCTAAGAGTTAATAATTGAAATCATAAATCTGATCCAATCCTTAAATTGAGAGATAAAAATATGTATAACTTTCAAGAAAAATCCAAAAGTAGGAAATCATCAAAAAACTAAACAAGTTGGTTAAACTATTAAAAAACAAAGTAATCCAAGAAGAATATTTCATAAGTTCATCAAAGAGCTCTTTTGTAGAAGAAGAATAAAATTCAAGTTTAACAATTTTGTTCGAAAGAACAATCTCAGTGGACAAACGATTTGTCGTGGTTGGAAAAATTATAGAGTCGCTATCATCCTTTATTTGTTACTAATGAACAAGAAAATAATAATAAAACCTAATGTTAAGGGTGAGATACTAAGCTTCGAGAGTCGGTTATGCAAGGGGAAGGTATTAGACACCCCTCACCTCCATTTTACTCAATGGGATCTTCCTCTAATTTTAGGGTTAATGTGTGTTTCTAAGAAAAGTTTGCCTATGTTACTTATTCTTACTTAATTTATTTATTTACAATGGAAATGTCATTATTTAGAGAAAATGTTTAAAAAAAGGGACAATGAAAATGTTTATGGTTACTGTATTCACTAGAGTGTTACAACTCTATGCCTACGTACCTTCAAGTTTGTTGAAGAATCAGAGTACCATAGTTCATCTAGAAAATGCTTGTTTATTTTGGTTGTTTTTAGATTGTTGAAAAGTTCTCAACGCATAAGGGATGGAGAAATGCTTGAAAAAAATACCTCAATGCACAAGGGTGGAGGTTTTATAGATTGACTGTATGGCATTGATTTTGATTCATTTGTTAATTGCAAAAATATACTATCTTTAATTTAATTAAAAATTGGATTAGATGTTATATATATATATATATATATATATATATATATATATATATATATATATATATATATATATATATATATATATATATATATATATATATATATATATATATATATATATATATATATATATATATATATATATATATATATATATATATATATATATATATATATATATATATATATATATATATATATATATATATATATATATATATGATGATTAATTAACATAAGACATATCAACATTATCTTAACTAAACCCTAATTAACCCCAGTAATGCCTAAGTGTTAACCCTAAAGTTAATCATGAAATTAATCTAACAAGATCCTAATTATAAAACAAATGATTTTTGTATTTTTTATTTTTTGACTAAAAATGAAATAAACCCTTAATTAGTAAAAATTAATTATCAATTATTGGTTAATTTTTTATTATAAAAATAGTTTATTGATATTATTTATTAAATAAAAGTAAATAAAACAAAAAAAGGGGTAGGGGTGTGTTTTATGTTGAAATAGCAATTGGCTATTGAGAGCGGGTGTAGACGGCATGGGGGGTATTGATCGCGATTTAGTAAGTCTATGGGAATCGTGACTGCAAGTGCACAGTCCTATCGCGTAGTTTTAAAGATTATCGAACCCACAAGGATTAATAATCGAATGTATCGTTATCTAATGTTACCATGTAAATCTAAGGCTGATGATCATTCTAAGATTGGAGGGATGAAGAGAAATAACTATAACATAAATAAAATATTAATAAAGATGGTTATACCGTTTGGATAAATGACCGGGTGAGGGTGACCTAACTTAGAAGGAACAACATTTTTCATACATTTCGTAATCTTTTCTTCTTTTAAGCCTGAGATCATACACTTATTTGCATCGACTTCTTGCGTAGTGTGTGATTAGGATGATGCCGATTGCTAGATAAACTACTTAAAGAATAGTAAAGGATAGAATTTAAGGCTATGGCATAACAAGTACTCAAATCGATCTTATACTTGCGAGATTTAAGATGTTAAAACGATACCGATCTTATAAAGTTTTTCCAAATCTCTACAATTCAACCTCGGTTTTATTTATAGATTAGAATTTTCAAAAGATGTAATGTATCTCTAAGTCTAGATTTTTTCAAAAAAAGTTGCATGACTTAAGCAAATAGGAGAATTAGTAAATAACGGAAACCACACATAAAGACTCGACAACACATTGATATTTAACTTGACTGACACTTAAGAAAAATAAAATAACAAAAGGAAATAACAATAATTTAAATCTACCTAGAAAGCAATAAATAAAAGTGGTAAAGCTTCCTCCCCCATACTTAAACCGTGCATTGTCCCCAATGCAACGACATAAGGTATGAAAGAAAGGTAGAACCTGGGTAGTCTAATACTGGCGGCTTCTGCCACATGTACGTGCACGCCCACCGTTTCCTGGCTGGTGAGGTGGCATATAGTCTTGTAGATCTTCCACACGCATTGTCAATGTTTCCATTTCATCGATCAAGCCAGACATGTTCTGTTCGGTTCTGAAAGCGTAGTCGTGCTAATCATGCTGCATTTGGCGAAGGATTTGCATCATTTCAGTTTGCTGAGCTTCCATGTTTTGGATTTGTAGGTCGCGTTGAGCGTCTAATTCGCTACGCCTCAGCAGTTCAACATAGATCTCATCAAGAGTGGCTGGTTCCACATTTCTTCTTCTGGGTCTTTGGTTGGAGGATGTACCTGCAACATTTTCAGGTGACATGTGTGTGGTGTGTGGGTCAGTAGCGGGAGCAGCTTCCTCCAGAATGTAATCCTCATCGGTGTCCCCGCCAGCAACTACATTCTCAGGAATGTGCGAGGGGACTTGGTTAGACACCGGATCATTAATATAACAATAATTTTTCGGGTTACGCACATCTGTGCGAGATGGATTTGGGAGAATGATATCTTGTAAGACATTATTTGCAATTATTAAATTAAACTTATCGTCTCCCCTTCGTTTTACCAATTTCATGCTCCTTGCCATGTCTATGTCAACAACATGATGCGGGAGCGGGGTTAGCCTAGAGAATTTTTCTTTGAGTCCTAGGACTCTGGCTATGGAGGTTATTAAACCTCCAAAAATAATCGGTCCTCTCTTCGCATTGACAATGACGTACATGTGAGATAACATAAAAGGGACGGTATTCACCTTTTGTGGCAAAAATGTGGCAAACAAATAAAAGAGTTCTTTTTCGTTCACCTTGTTAGAATTTGCTCGGCCAAAAATGGTGGATGCCAATATTTGGCGGAAATATCGAATAGCCGTGTTGTGAATTAAAATGGCTCTATTTCCCTCAAAATTATGGGCTACTATACCGGTTATTACCCTCCAAAATGGTTGAAATGTGTGTTGCCAACCCTCAGTATCTGGGACCTCACTTACTATGCCATCCCCATGGGGAAATTGTAGCAGGTCCGCAAGTTGGGAAAATGTAAAGGCATATTCAATGTTGAACAAACGAAACTGGACAGTCCCACTAGAACAGTTTGTGTTGGGTGTGGGACTAAAAATTAACAAACTTAGAAATTCCAGTGTTAATTGAGCATAGACAGGGTCCTTAAGAGATAGGAAACAATTTAAATTTAAAGTGTCTAGCATATAGTTAACACTATCTAAAATTCCTAAGGCAAATAAACAGGGTTCATCGGCATACCTTGTTGATTCAATCTTTCTTGCGCTTAGAGTCGTGTACGTCTCTTCATGTAACTCACCTGGCTCGCCGTTTCTGAACACTATTTCATATTCCCTCATCTGTGCCATGATGAATTTTTACACTTCTTGTGTAATGTAGTAAGAATATAGAAAGAGAGAGGAGAATTATGCTTATGAGAGGTGTGGTTTGGTGAGGTTATGTTGGTGGCTTATATAGAAATGATGGTGGTTGGAAATTTTTTGATGAAATAAATTTCATTTACGGTCTTCAATGCCTTGGTCAAAGAATTTGAAAATGGTTGAAAAGGATTTAAGACATTGTCAAGCATGCAAGGGACAAAGAAATTAAGGGATTTGATGTGACAAATAGTACACATCAGCGTGCATGTGAAAGGCAATGTAGTGGCTAGCGCCACTTTTTTATGCTCGTGGCGAGCACCACAACCCTCACATGGGCGCCACAGCCTGTGTCTGGCAGGCGCCACATGTAGTGTGGTTTGCTCCCATGTGTGGATCTCTTTATTGCTTTGACCACCATTTTCATTTGAATTTTAAAATACCGACATAAAATAATGGTTTAATAATTAGTTAGAAGAAAACCAATATAATATATAGGTAGGAATGAGAAACAAGATATAGTAAAGTGACATTAAAACGAAAAATTGAAAAATAAAAGAATGGGGTAGACGGGAAAAGATGATATAATTTGTCTAATGGAATAAAAAGAAATGAATTAATTAAATAAATTCCTAATGTGTAAAAACAACAATAAAATTCCAAACAAGAAAATAAAATAAATGTCAGTGAATCGGTATAATTCAAATAAATTAGCCATTACGGCGGCGGCTGGTAGGAGGAGAAAACGAGTAGAAGTGCTGGTAAATGTGATCCAAGTTCTCTGTCATTACATCCATAATGCCGTGGAATTCCACACGCAAGGTGCTTAGCTCGCTTCTCAGATTTGCGACATCTGTCTGAACAACTTCGATGGCAGCAACATGATCGGTGAGAGGTGCAACAGGTATAACTGGGGCGTATGATTCAGCATCAGAGAGATAATTGTCATAGTGGTCGTAGATTTGGGGTGTCTCTGGAGGATAAGGTGGTGCATCTGGTGGTCCATCCAAATCATAGAGCCAATTGTTCCTATCTTGTACACTCATCCTATGGTTTGGCAGGGTAAACAAGTGTACTACTTGGCTATTAATTAGGAATTCAAACACATCCGAACCTAGGTTCCTAATGCTAGCGGTGTTGGCAAAAAATCAGATGTTCATAGGTCGTATAACCCTGACGAGTGGGTATTTCAGTCCCATGGCATTTGCTATTATGGTCACTAAGCCTCCCACTGAGATTAGTCCATGGTCTTCCTGTTCTATACGGTGCAAATTAGCTATCATGAATGTAGCGGCGATAATAGGTCAGCCCTGTGATGCACAATACATTATAAAGAGTTTGTCTTTGGACATGACGGTTCTGTTCTGTTCCTTTCCAAATAAGGTGTGAGCTAGGATCTTATGAAATTAATGAATGGAAGGGTTATGGATGTTCTCTAAGGTCCGGCTCGAGATGATCGTTTCCTGTGATGCTACCCCAAAAGTTATCTAATTCAAGGTCTACAAGCCTATCTTCCTAGGTAATGGTAAAGGTATAAGGACCATTAGGGCATCCTAGGAGTTCAGCTATTTCTCTATAGGTGTAGCGGTAGTCATTATTGAACAACCTAAAGGTGATGAGGCCTTTGTTAAATCCCATACCATGGTTTGGCAGGTAAACTAGGGAGCTTAGGAATTCTAAAGTCAACCTACTGTAGGAACTAAATTTTCTTTTGATGGAAAAGGTGTCCCAACCTAGTTGGTTAATTAGGAACATAACACTGCCTCTTATACCTAATTTGGTCATGGTGTGTCCATCTGGGTATAAGGTTAGTGCCATTTCTCTCTGTGCTAGAGCCTTAAAACGTCTCCTTTGAGCTCTGCCTCTGAAGACTATATCCACGTAATCTACTTGTTGCATTGTGATGGTCAGTAGCTAGATAAAATCAAGTAGATAACAACATTAAGTTAGTAATGGTAAATAATAAAGAAAGATAATGATTGAATTTATGAGAAGTAAGAAAGAAAGAAAGAATGAAAAATAAGCAATAGTAATAATCAGAAATTTAGATAATTAAATTAAATAGTTAAAGATAGAGTGTGGGTTGTCTCCCACCAAGCGCTTTGTTTATTGTTATAAGCTCGACATAAATAGAATAGATGTTATTCTTGTGAATGAGCGGGAAGCTCTGCAAGCTTAAGATTTTTGATGAACTCATTATTGTCAATGTTGTGGTAATGTTTCAAACGATGTCCATTTACTGTAAATGGTTCGCTCGTTTTTCCCTTTATCTCTATCGCTCCATTTGGAAAGACATTGGTAATTTCGAAGGGACCGGACCACCTAGAACGAAGTTTTCCAGGAAAGAGTCTGAGGCGAGAGTTAAACTGATGTACTTTGTCTCCTTCCTTAAACTCTTTCCTTGATATACGATTGTCATGCCATTTCTTGGTTCTTTCTTTATAGATTCAGGCATTCTCATACGCATCTAGTCTAAGTTCTTCTAGTTCATGGATATCTAATATTCTTTTTTCGCCTGCAGCAGTATAATTGAGATTAAGGGTCTTAATTGCCCAATATGCTTTATGTTCTAAATCTACCGGTAGATGACATGATATTCCATAAACTACCTTAAAAGGTGTGGTTCCTATTGGGGTCTTATAAGCTATCCTATATGCCCACAGGGCTTCGTGTAATTTTGAAGACCAATCTTTCCTAGAGGTGGCAATCGTCTTTTCTAAGATTTGTTTAATTTCTCGGTTCGGGACTTCTACTTGCCTACTTGTTTGTGGGTGATAGGGTGTTGCTACGTGGTGCCGGAATCCATATTTCAGTAATAGCTTTTCAAAATCCTTGAAATGAAATGGGAGCCACCATCACTGATGATAAGTCTCGGCACACCGAGTCTAGGGAAGATTATACGCTTAAAGATTCTAATTACCACTCGTGTGTCATTCGTTGGAGAGGCTATGGCCTCAATTCATTTTGATACGTAATCGACCGCAACAAGGATATACTTGTTACCAAAAGAAGATGGGAATGGTCCCATAAAATTGATTCCCCAAACATCGAAGACTTCTACTTCCAAAATGCCTTTAAGTGGCATTTCATCGTGTCTAGATATGTTTCCAGTGCGTTGACACCGGTTGCAATTTATGATCGCGATGTGGACATCTTTCCATAGAGTGGGCCAAAAGAGGCCGACTTGCAAGATCATAGCGCAAGTCTTCGAGGTGCTTGCATGTCCTCCATAGGGAGCATAATGACAGTGGGAGATTACGTTTTCTACCTCATCCCAATAGTAATGTTTAAGATCGTGGAAGAATTTTTTCCTTTGTTGGTAAGTCAAGTCTGGTGGAAGCACCCTAGCTGTTAAGTAGTTGACGAAGTCAGCGTACCATGGCATTATGGTTTTAGTGTAAGTTGTTTCCACTGCCTCGTTTGTTTTGGTATCCTTATGGGTTAATGCATATTTAGCTTTATTTCTTTCCAGTTGGTCTATCAGTCTTTCGTACGGGAAATCATCATTTATAGGCACTCGTTCAGGTTCAATACCTTCCATTCTTGACAAGTGATCGGCCACGACGTTTTCAGTGCCCCTCTTATCCTTGATTTCTAGGTCAAACTCTTGTAATAGTAAGATCCATCTTAGGAGTCTTGGTTTGGCATCCTTTTTGTTTAACAGGTACCTAATTGTAGCATGGTTGGTATAGATAATTATCTTTGCTCCTACTAGGTAGGAACGAAATTTATCCAGAGCGAACACTACGGCTAATAGTTCCTTTTTTGTGGTGGCGTAGTTCATCTGTGCAGGGTCTAGGGTTCTACTTGCATAGTATATTACATGAAGTTTCTTATCTCTTCTTTGTCCTAAGACTGCGCCTCTAGCATAGTCATTAGCGCACATATGATTTCAAAGGGTAATCTTCAATTGGGCGGTTGCATGATAGGTGCGGTAATAAGAGTTGCTTTCAGTTGTTCAAATGCCACTAGCCATTTGTCATCAAAGATGAATTCAGTGTCTTTCATCAATAAGCCAGTCAGAGTTTTGGTGATTTTCGAGAAATCTTTAATGAATCGTCGATAGAAACTGGCGTGTCCTAAGAAGATTCGTATTTCTCTTACGGTTTTCGGAGGTTGAAGGTTTTCTATAACTTCTATTTTGGCCTTGTCTACTTCAATCCCCTTATCGGATACTATGTGTTTGAGTACGATCCCTTGTCGGACCATGAAATGGCATTTTTCCCAGTTTAGCACGAGGTTCACTTTTACGCATCTTTTAAGTACCATTTCAAGATTCGACAAATAACCTTCAAAGCTCTTTCCGCATACAGATAAATCGTCCATGAAGACTTCCCTGATGTCATCTAAAAAATCAGCAAAAATTGACATCATGCATCTTTGGAATGTTGCGGGAGAGTTACACAGTCCGAATGGCATTCGTTGGTAAGCGAATGTACCATATGGACATCTGAAGGTTGTTTTCTCTTGGTCGTCAGGATAAATAGGAATTTGAAAAAATCCCGAATAATCGTCTAAGTAGAAGAAGTGAAAATGCTTAGCCAATCGTTCAAGCATTTGATTGATAAACGGTAAAGGAAAATGATCCTTCCGAGTGGCTTTGTTTAATTTTCTATAATCATTGCACATTCTACTTCCAGTAACCACTCTTTGTGCTATAGGTTCGCCTTTTTCATTATTGACAACTGTGATGCCTCCCTTCTTCAGTACGATATGTATTGGGCTGACCCATTGACTATCGTATATCGGGTAGATAATACCTGCTTCTAACAGCTTTTCCACTTCTTTCTTTACTACATCACTCAGAATGGGATTTATCCTTCTTTGATGTTTTCTAGAGGTCTTACTGTCTTCCTCTAGCATTATGTGATGCATGCATATGGAAGGGCTTATTCCTTTTAGATCTGAGATATTGTAGCCTAAATCAGTTAGGTATTTTCTCAAAGTGTGTAGGAGCTTTTCGGTCTCTATCTGCCCTAAGTCTGCATTGACTATTACAGGTCGCTCGAGTTCAGTGTCTAGGAATTCGTACCTTAGATTTTTGGGTAACATCTTAAGTTCTAGGGCTGGTTTCTTTGGGCAAGGCATATGGTCGGGCGTTAGTGCTAGGCATTCGCTTAGGTTGTCATCTTGGTATTCCTTACTCCAATTTTCATCTTCAAAAGTAGGAGGCCTTAGAATTTTCAGTATTTCGGAGTATGATGTTTGTGCATTCTCCATTTCTCTTATACATTTGTTGATGACATCTAGTAGACAACATGTATCGTCTATAGCTGGTGCGTTTAGGAATTGCATCAAAATGAATTCGACTTTTTCCTCACCAACTTCGAAGGTTAGCTTGCCTTTCTTCACATCTATAATAGCTCCGGCTGTAGCTAGGAATGGTCTTCCTAATATGATAGGGATGTTGGAATCCTCTTTTATATCCATGATTATAAAATCAGTAGGAATATAGAATTGTCCTATGCGTACCGGAACATTTTCTAGCATACCTACGGGAAATTTAACAGAACGATCTGCAAGTTGTACGGACATCCTCGTAGGTCTTAGTTCTCCCATTTTTAGCCTTTCGCGTATGTACAAGGGCATTAAACTAATATTGGCTCCTAAGTCGCATAGTGCTTTGTCTATGACAAACTTTCCGATTACACTGGGTATGGAGAAACTACCTGGGTCTTTCAGCTTATGAGGAATATTGTTTTGTATTATGTCGCTACACTCAGCAGTAAGTGTAACAGTTTCGTTATCCTCTATCTTCTTCTTGTTAGATAAGATTTCTTTGAGAAACTTAGCATATGAGGTCATTTGAGTGATGGCTTCTGTAAAGGGTATTGTGATATTCAATTGTTTTAGAAGCTCTACGAATTTTTTAAATTGCCCTACACTTTTAGATTTAACAAGTCTTTGAGGATAATGGATAGGGGTTTATACGGTGGTGGAGGCACATAAGGTTCTTCTTTCTCTATGGCCTCTTCATTTTTATATTCCTCTTGATCGTCTTCCTTCTCAGTTTCCTTACCAGGGTCTTGGTGCATTGATAGGTTTTGAATTCTAGGGTCGGTCGGTTCGTCTAGTTCTGTCCCACTTCGTAGTATAATAGCACTTGCATGACCTTTCGGGTTTGGTTGCGGCTGTCCAGGAAATGTGCCTGCAGGAGCAGCGGTAGGTTCTTGTTGTTGAGCCATTTACGAGATTTGTGTTTCCAACATTTTGTTATGGGTGGCTAACGCGTCTACCTTGTTTGCTAACTGCTTGATTTGCTCACTAGTGTGTATGTTTTGATTTAGGAAATCCTTATTTGTTTGGGCTTGGGTAGCTATGAAGTTTTCCATCACTATTTCTAGGTTTGACTTCCTAGGAGCATTTTGAGTATTTGTGGCAGCTTTATGATATCCTGGTGGTATAGCAGGTGCTTGGTTAGGTGCATATAATGCATTATTGTTTTTGTACGAAAAGTTAGGATGGTACTTCCAACCTGGGCTATAGGTGTTTAAGTAAGGGTTTCCTTGAGCATAGTTCACTTGGTCTGTGGAGGTTCCTGTCAAGAGTTGACATTCTGGGGCCGCATGCCCTGGAACTCCACATATCTCGCAGTTTGGTGCCACGGAAGCCACGGTGGTTGCGTGTGTTATGGTCAAGTTGTCTATCTTTTGAGTAAGAGCATCTACCTTGGCATTAACATGGTCAAGGCTGCTTAATTCGTACATGTCGCCTTTCGTTGGAGGTTTCTTTACGAAGGTTCTTTCGCTTCCCCACTGGTAATGATTCTGGGCCATACTTTCGATAAGTTAATAGGCCTCATTGTAGGGTTTATCCATCAGTGCGCCACCTGCGACGACGTCTATTGTCAATCTTGTGTTGTACAAGAGACCGTTGTAAAAGGTATGGATGATCAACCATTCTTCTAGACCATGATGTGGACAAAGCCTCATCATGTCTTTGTATCTCTCCCACACTTCAAAAAGTGATTCATTATCTTTTTGTTTAAACCCGTTTATTTGGGCTCTTAGCATAGCCGTCTTACTAGGTGGAAAATATCGTGCTAAGAAAACTTTCTTCAACTCGTTCCACATAGTGACAGAGTTGGATGGTAGAGACTGGAGCCAAGCACTAGCTCTATCTCTTAATGAGAATAGGAAAAGATGTAGTCTTATAGCTTCGGGGCTGACACCATTTGCTTTTACTGTGTCTGCGTATTGCAAAAACACTGACAAATGTAGGTCCGGGTCCTCCGTGGGACTACCTGAAAATTGGTTTTGCTGTATGGCTGACAACAACGAAGGTTTTAGCTCGAAATTATTGGCCTCGATGGCAGGGGCAGCGATGTTGTTATGTGGTTCATCCTGCGAAGGGATTGCATAGTACTTAAGAGGACGGTTTTGCAGTCCTTCGGCCATCTCTGGTTGAATAACTGGTTCAGGAATAAGGATATTAAGATCGGGAAGATTTAACTTGATATGATATTCTCGTATTAAATCTCGTATCTGGCGTTCTAATCTAAGAAAACGCTCAGGTTCATCGAACGGTAGCTTTAACTTCTCGCCTTGAGAGCGAGTACTTGACATACACTCGACAAATGTAGAAAGGGAAATAGAATTGTTTGCCTTAGTCTATATTGGGTAACACTGGAGTTACGATATCGACTAAATTAGTCCCCGAAAACGGTGCCAAAAACATGACCTGACTTAGTAAGTCTATGGGAATCGTGACTGCAAGTGCACAGTCCTATCGCGTAGTTTTAAAGATTATCGAACCCACAAGGACTAATAACCGAATGTATCGTTAACTAATGTTACTATGTAAATCTAAGGTTGATGATCATTCTAAGATTGGAGGGATGAAGAGAAATAACTATAACGTAAATAGAATATTAATAAAGATATATGATAAAGGGATATCGGTATGTAACACATCAATCTTCGGGGATTCGATAGATATTTGGTGTAATCTTATTGGTCAAAATATTCTTCAATAAAAATTATTTATAGAAAGGACTTAGTCTCACACTCTCGTTTTTATTGACTCTGACCATACTCCTAAACCAGAATGCTTGGCTCTCGCGGTCTCATTTTGAATTTAAAAGTAATTTTTGAATATGAATAAAGCCTAATTAATCCTAAAGTGATCTCGCTGTGTTTAGGATTAATGCCTAGTTTCATATGTCTAGTTAAAATCTCAAACTCTCGTTCTTGTTGACCGTAACCTTAGTTTGTTTTGTACTCTCGTACGAAAAATAGTTTGATTAAAATAAGAAACTAAAAATCGAAAAAATAAGTTTTATAAAAACTAACACCAATTATTTACGAATCCCGTCGTTTCAACGGTCTTTACATACCGATACCTAAGGGTTTAGCCGGACATGGACCCGGTAACAGACATGGTATTTGGAAAATCAAACATACAATAAGGCATAAATAAATAAAATAGAAATCAAAATAAAACCTGGATTACGGATTGAGAACTGGAATTGAATCTTGATTTTTCAATTAAAATAATGTCGGCAAGCTTTGGCAATGAGTAACTGTTACAATTGAATTCAAATGCGTAAAATAAATTGCAATAGTCCCAGATGTGGAGAAACTATCATTTTTACAAAGTAAGAAAAACTGCCTAGGAAACTAAAAGAAAATAAAATTTGACTAAAATTAAGTGTACGATCGAAAGCAGGAAGAGAGAGAGAGAGAGAGAGAGAGAGAGAGAGAGAGAGAGAGAGAGAGAGAGAGGGATGTGTGGAGAAACTACCCTCCTTATATATTTTCCACTTCCCTAAATTATAGCCAAAGGTGAGTGGATTTGTGGCTAAAATCATGGAGAAAAAGTAGGGAAGATTTGGTTGTGGCGGTTGCCAAAACCCTAGTCTTGGACTTTGTGGCGAGCGCCACATTTTTAGGGTTGAGAGCCACAATCTTCATGCTTTGTTGCGGGTGCCACCACCCTCTTTAGATCATGTGGCGGGCACCACGCGTCCAAGTGATGGGCGCCACAAGCCCATTTGGTGTGGTGGCCCATTCTTTCTATTTTTCTCCATTTTCTTCTCTTGTAAAGCTTTTATTCAATAAATACCTGGTATAAACATAAAGTACTATGCAATAATAAGTGTTAATCAAGTAAAAAGCAATGCATATGAATCCAAAAATACGATATGTTTTCGCACTATCACGTATGCCCATTTTCGGTGAGCCTGTGTTGGAGGGAAGTCCACGGAGGGAGAAAGTCAACAGTTGGCTCTCTCTGGATCCTCTGATCATGATCTGATGAATCATGTGGCATGCAATCAAGGCCATTGATGTTGGTTACTGGTAAAAGTATGAATAATGGAGGATTAAGATGCAAGGTCAAACCAGGAACACGGTACACATGAGCGCATGATGGTCCAAGTGATTCAGCGAAATGATTGGGTGAGGACCATCCACATAAGCTTGACGTGGATTTATTGGGGAGAGGTATAAATAGAAAACTTCTTCTGAGTTTTTCATTTCTTCCCTTCTCTTGTCTCTCCTTACTTTATGCTCTATCCTTCTCTATATCTCTCTCAATCTCTCTTTCTCTCTGGCCATCCTCCGACCTAGAAACCAACCTCCAAGCCACTGTAACCCCTAGGTTTCTGGTTGAGCTTCAACCAAAACATGTAAACCTTTAATCAGTGTTCATCCAAATTATGAACACCAACCCACACATCGTTCGCCACCGTCCCAAATCTCGTCTAACCCAGATCTCCAATTGAACTTCAATTGGGATCTTAAAAAATTCAAACCCTCAACCCAGAATCTTCCCAAATCATGAACCCTACCTAGAACTTAACAAAATATGAACCCTAACCCTAATCCAAAAATGATGAACCCTAACCCTAACCTAAACCCAGAAACACCCTAATCCTACCCAGATCGAAACTAGAAACACGATTATCCTATCCTAAACCCAAATTAAACACAAACAACACACCAAATCCATGAATAAAATTTAAACAAAGATCAACAAAAAACAAGCACACAATAATTCAACACAATCAAAGGAGAAAAGGGATGCTTGCAACCAACCTACAGAGAGGTGAATTTCTCTGTCACAAAAGGTAAAATTCTTCGACTCTTTCCTTTCCCTTTTCTTTTTTATTTCTGTCTGGATCTCTTTGACTTTTTCTTCTCTTTCTCTATTGTGCTAGGTGCTCGGGTTTGTGAAGGAGGTTGAGCTCGAGTGTGTTAGGGGTTCAATGTGAAACCCTAACCGCTTCAAATTGGAGCTTTTAGGTGGAGGTTTTGGATTTGTAGAAGCTAGTAGTTTTTAGGGCTTTATCTTTTCTCTCCTCCCTTCTTCCAAATTATAGTTTGGTTATTTATAGGTTAGGTCTTAGTGATTAATCTGATTGATTATTTTAGGAAGTTTTGCATTTGATTGTATTTGTAATTTGATTTGGTTGGGTTTTAGGGTTTCGAGATCTGATGTATTTGGTCTGAATTGCTTTGTAAAATATGCAATGTAATGTATTTGTGAATGAAAAAGGAAGGTTTTGATTAATTGATTTGCAATCTCTTTGATCCATTCTCGTTTTCCACTGTGCGTGAATTAGGGTTTCTAGGATTGAATTGGGGATTGGGGATTAATTCGGGTCATGGACTTGACCCGGTGAGGTGGTGGACTTGGGTCTGCCTCACCCAATTGGAACATGGATTTGGGTCATGTGTTTACCCAGTTGGACTTGGGCTTTGGTCAGCCCTTTGACGAGCCCATTAACATAAAAACGGATTAAAAGTAATGAGATAAACTAATTACCTCATTAAAACTAATTAATCTAATCTTAACCTAATAATAATATTAATCGATATTTAGTGATATAATTAATAAATATTAACCTAATTAATATTAAAACTTAAACTAAATTCTTGCTAATTATGAGTTAATCATAATTCTTAATTAAACCTCATTTTTACTAATTTAATTGTAAATTAGAAAAAATATAATAAACCATAATCAATTCTACAAACAAAAAGGTTATAGATTAATCAGGATGGATCAGGAAAAAAAAGTCAAAATGGCCCTCCTTTGACTTTTTAGATCATTGGGGCTGACCAGATGACTTATACCGGCTCCGCATGTGTTGGTGATCTAGGTTAGGGGATAAATGGTCAAAATTTGGGGTACGGTTGTTGGCTCTATTTAATCAACTTAAATTGGGAGGGTGTTGACTGCTAGTCCTTATCCTATTGGGAAAAGGTGATTAAATATAGAAAGGGTCCCTAATTTTGACTTTATAGTTAGTAAATCCCGGGATTGAGCACAAATTGAACAATCCTTGATGCTATGTTGGTATCCAAACCAACTTATGATGGAATCCTGGTGAGATTTGTTGACTAATTTCAGCTCGTTCGGGTGAAACTGGTATACCATTTCTATGATCATCTGATCATTGCTTGGTAGAACCCTAGTAGAACCCCTTTTGATTAGTTTCAACCCCTCCAGGTGAAATTTGTATATGATTCCTATGATCATTCGATCATGTTATGGAAATCGGACAAGACTCTTACAATCCTATGATTGTTGCTTGATAAAACTATGGTAGAATCCCTTTGATTAGTTTCAACCCATCTAGGTGAAACTTGCAAATGATTCCTATGATCATCCAATGATGTTATGGAAATCGGGCAGGACTCTGCCGATCCTCTGGTCGCTGCAATCCATATGATCAACCAATCATTTTGGAATCTTGGTAGGACTCTGACGATCCTCTGGTCGTTTTTTGATAGAACCCTGTGTATTTGATGGAGCTTACCCCATGCGCGGATGTTAGCTAGGGATATAAGAGATGAACATATGCTTATTGGTTGATAGAGATCATTTGAGATGACCAATTTACTTAATATGTTAAACTTGTTGGGGCGATCCTTTATTTAAAAAGGCTCTGTAGAGGCTCACTTATTGGGGAATGCCAATAAGTATTCTTAACTTGAGGAATTATATTGGTATAGCTGGGGATTTGGACTTCTAGGAGCGGTCACAAATCCTATATTATGTTATGCATGTTCATGTGGATGTATGTTTTGAATTAATGTATGTGCTTATACGTGATGCTTTATTTGGGCTATCGCCTCTTTTATGATCTGTATGATGAATATGTGAAATTGTGGGAATTGTGAGTACCGAGGTTTCTGTAACATTCCGACTCTCCAACCCCTTGAGACTTTGATATGTCATGGATTAGGTCATGATGCTCTTGATGCTTAATAATGATTTAAAAGAAACTTCTATGCTGGTTAGATCGTGACTGCTGATTCCGGGACTCCGCATTTTGAAATGTAATGTTAGAAAGCTTATGATCCTTTTGACATTTCAAAATCAAAGTAAAAGATGTTTTCAAAAAGATTTTCATTATGCGTGATGTTTTAATGTATTATTCATAAATAATTGATATTTTGTAATCAAGCGGAAAAACTGAAAACAAAGGAATAAAGCTCGAAAAAACAATGTCGTTTTATTGAGAAATTTGACCCGTAAAGGGGAGATAGTACATGAAGTGGTAATTCCCATAAGGATGATTATCGAAAAGATGGAAGATGTAAAAAGTGGAAATGAAAAAATATTACTTTATGTTCCTATTGAATTCAACACATGTTATTATCCCTATGTCTTCGAGGTCACGACACTTTGCTTCTGACGACGATGATTGAATTGATTGATCTCATCTTAATTCCTGTTGTAGTATGGCTCAAGTATTATAGTCATATGCCTTTTGGATATCCCTAACTTTTTCTTGGACTTCTCTTTCGAGTCTTAGTCCATCTGGATGATATATACCATTTTTTTAACCTAACTAGTAAGTGTGAGAGTTGTGCCTCGATAAAAAAGGAATTGAAAGATCTGAATGATACCCTACGTAAATTTACTAAGGGAATGAAAACCAAGATTTTATTCTATCAATTCAAATTCCTTCCTTGAATAAAACAATATTAGGTTTTAAATCAGGTAGATGCCATAGTAAATGCTAAATAGGAAGCAACTGAATCATCCTATTTATAAATTCTCTTTTTGTGATAGGTTTGGCCACCTAGAGGTATTGTATTATGATAAAATAAGAAGGTTTAATGGTAATAAACTTGGACCTCTTAGAGATACCAACACACTATGACTTAAAAATATTTGGGTAGCAAAGGTGAAAATGTGATCTATTTTGCATGGATGCTTTGAAGCTTTAATGAAGCCTCAATGAATATTGAATGAAATTGTGAAAATAAAGATGTATACCTTTGAGTATGCATAAAATTCATGTCTGATGATGTTTGATGATTATGATTCTTGTGATCCAAGTATGTTTGTTGATGATGTATTTAAACGGACGTTATCGAAGCATTTTTATTGAGGATGCTTCTAAACATTCATAATGATTTGTGATGACCATTTAACCTTTTAGTAGGTTGAGATGATAAGTATGTAATGGATTCATCAGTCTCATGATTTATCCCAACTCTCGTATCAACTGATTCATAGATAAGGATTCAAGACATTGTTTTGTCGTTCCCTTGAAAGGGGGAGTTGTTCTCAAGTCTACTTGGGATTTAAGGTGATACACTTTTTAGAGGTTGAAAAATCAGAACACTCTAATTAACCCTCTAAATAAATGGTTTATTACTTTCCAAATCATTCAAAATTAATTTTACTAATTAATTATTTGAATTTTAAGCATTATTTGAGAAATGGGTGCAATCTAATGAAAAAAGGGTGTCAAAAGTAGTATGCCTAAGGTAAATCTCAACCCAAGGCCTAAAAGACCAAGAAGCCTAAAATCAAGGCAAATAATTGATTATCATAACCCATTAGAGGCTCCATGCGTTTCAAATTTCAAGGGAGATGATATTGTATCTTCGTCTCCAAGTAAATAAAATCATATAATTAATGAAGAATGCATGAAATATTCAAAATAAATAACAAATAATCGAATGGGTCCCTTAAATGATCAATTATCAAGCATGTTTTGGAAATTTCTTCATCTGAATTTTTATGGGGAAAATCTTCATGGATTTTGGGGGATTTTTTTGCACCGTCAAACATTTAGACACAACGCTATAGATAGGTACTCCTATTGTCTTATTTTGCATTGTTTCTCCTTCTCCTTCTCCTTTTCTTTTATGTGAGTCTTAGCTTGTAGTTACCACCTTCATCCTACTATGGCTCCATGAAAGATTGTTTCTAGTATAAATCCACCTTCTATCGAATCTCCTTTGAAAGTATCCTCTTCAAAGAATGTAAAAGATTTATCAAATCATAAGGTAATTCAACCAACCTGCATGGAACCAATGTTTCTAAGAGAATACCAAACCTTTGAGAATCCTAGCAGAGGATTAATCAGATAATTCTTTACTAATATTCCTAATTGAATGTTTCTAAGGTTTGCTATATAATTCTATTCAATTCTCCAAATTAAAGGCTTGACTATGAACACTCAAGTAAAAGGGGTTGAAATCATCATTGACACAAGATCATTTCAAAATTTGTTTGAGCTGCCCTATGGTGGTATATCTTATGACTATGATAGACCTTCAAAGTTCGAAAGGTTTATCCTAAATAGTGTTGTAGTAGGTTTTATGGAAGATCCAATTGGGGAAAATAAACTTCCTTTTAGAACAAAATTCTTGAAGGCTAAGTGTCAAGTCTCGCACTATATGCTTACTTGAATTCTTCTTCCTAGACAAAGAAACATTGAAGATCTTGTAAGATAATATATGATACCCTTGTGGTTGTTAACCAAACACCATATAACAAATTAGGTAGAAGGAATGTTCAACTACATGTCATATTGAAAACATAATCACTCAGGTGTATAACCCTATGGAAGTTTGACCATAAATATTCTAGCTAGAGCAAGAGTCGATCTTGGAGAAGAAAATATTGATAGCGAATCTTCAAGTCAATTGAGTAGCTATTTAATTTTGAGGATGACAACATCTGATATAAAATGATATCCATTGAAGTCTTTATCTAGTGAATATATCTCAAATGGTCAAATATGCTTAAGATTATGGTCAAACGACATTTAAGTGAAGACTTATGTTTCAAGGTTCGTCAATGGTTTAGCCTCTCAATAAAGGGAAATTACAATATAATATACAACAAAGAATGAAAATTTAGCTTAAGTAAATCCTTATGAATGAGCATGACCAGTGATAGAAACGACTACCTCTTGTAACAATTAAAACCTTTGATGCAAAATTAGATGAACGATAATAAAAATTAACAAAGAACAACGCATCTACTCAGTCCAGACAAATAAAGTGCCTTTAATCTCGGTGCTAGTTGATATGAATGAGAACAGAGAGAGAGAGAGAGAGAGAGAGAGAGAGAGAGAGAGAGAGAGAGAGAGAGAGTGTGGTGTGTGTGTGTGTGTGTGTGTGTGTGTGTGTGAGAGAGAGAGAGAGAGAGAGAGAGAGAGAGAGAGAGAGAGAGAGAGAGAGCGAGAGAGAGAGAGAGAGAGAGAGAGAGAGAGAGAGAGAGAGAATACAATTAGGTTTCAAAACTCAATTTTATCAAGCATGTTAGCTCATGCATAAGGGTTCTATTTATAAAATGAATTTTTTGGGTTGCAGACTTGAAAAAGCCTACCTAAGTGCATCATACCTTACAGTGTATTGTATTTCCTTTAAGTGCACGATACCTTACAGTATTTCATATTCTACTTAAATGAATTGTACCTTAAGGTGTTCTATAATTCACTTAATCTCGTTGTAACTTACTGTGTTCCATAATCATCTCAAGTACATTGTACCTTAAGGTGTTCCATACTTCACTCTCTCATCAATCAGTCCTTATGTGTGTGACCATGTAGGTTGTTGTGACGTTAGAAATTATATTTAATCACATAGTTAACATGATAAATAGTGAGCAGTATCTAATAATACATTATTGTTACCCAAGTCACAAAAATGTCATGTGATACAAGAGAGATGTCATTTTTACCCTTTTTCCCTCATGTCTATATTGAACACAAAGCATATACAGTGTCACCCTTGTCCATCTCAATTTGGACCCTTATACATATATCCTATTATACAGGATGGGAAAATTCCATCTAGGTCACTCATGTCCCTCAACCATCTTTATGGTCATCCTATTACAAACAAAGTTTGATTGTAAATAAAGTACTCGACTCCACATCTAGGTTCCATAGTGGTTTCAAATTGAAGGGTGGTATATACCATTATCACGTTGAGAATAACTTATGACACTTGTATAACATTCTATGTAGTATTCTCATGGTGGGTAAACCCAGTATAAATATTACTCCTAACATTCATATATGAAGACTTGATAACTCTTTATCCATGATCCATGAGATGTGATCATTAACCTAACCACATAATAGTCTCAATGCTTTAATGTTATCCCACTTCATAATAAAGCTTGACTATGGATACTTTAATAACAATGTTCCTATGTTATTGAGATCTCATGATTAAGTCACACTTAATGTTTCATTACACGAACTAGCTATTAAAGAGACTTTATTATTTTGGAATAACAAACATACCAAAGAATTGCCTTTTATTATTAATAAATAATTTGATATCAGTACCAAAACTATTTGCCTATAGGCCTTAGCCACCTGTTGAGCACTCATATTCACCGTCTTAAGTCTTCTTTCAACTTCAACAACAACTTGATCTTTGATTTTTATACTCTAAGTATCTAGTTTCAAATTGATCACTCCTTTTGGCTTGCTTGTACGCCTATCATACAACTCTAAGTGTTCATTATCAACATTGGCTTCTATTATCTTCTTGAGACTAATCGCTATTGTAAAGTTGGATGAACCACCAGCAGATGTATTAATCTCTTATTTAGTCTTAAACATGAGCCCATTAACAAATATCTGCATCTGTTCAGTTTGATCTACATTGTGAGTAGGACAAGCAACATGTAATCTCTTGAATCTCTTATATGAATCACCTAGTGATTCACCCTCTTTTTGTTTAAAGTTAAGGATTTCGTATCTTTTTCTGAGAAAAATTGAAGCAGGAAAGTACTCATTCAGAAACGTTATTTCCATCTCTTCCCAAGTAGTGATACTTCTAGTGAGAAGTGAGTAAAACTATTCTTCGACATCTTCAGCTATGGTAAACTAAAGTATTCTCAACTTTTTTCTTTCTTCAGCGTGCCCCTCTATCTTCAAATTCGTACTCATAGTCAAAAACCTTTGTAGATGTTTATTTGCATCTTCGTTAATTTTTTCTGTGAAAGGTCTTTTCTCGAGTTGACGAATAGTAGTTGGGTGCAATTGAAAATTAGGAACATTCACCGCTTGGTTAACTATGGATAAACAACCGCTTGGGGCATTTTCTCTTCCATAATGCCCAATAAGTCTTTCTTCTTGATTTTCAGCCATAACTGATGTTTCTACTTCTTTGTCTGATTCTGTATCTGAATGGTCAGAGTTGACTTCCTCTTGAACTTCCAGCCGTGTTTGCCTGACTTATCTGAGTCGAGCGTGTAATGTTCTTTCTGGTTCTATGTCAAAAGTAAAATCAGTTGAGGGTTCTCCTAGCATACAAATATTAGTTGTACCAAAATTAAAATAATAAAAAATTGAAATAAAATTTTAGTTGTAGAGCAACAAAATTTTAACTAAAATAAAACTTAAACTCTATAATCTTTGGCAGCCCCTGAAAATGGCGCCAAAAACTTGATTGGTAAATTAGCAAGTGTACTAAACTACCAATATAGTAATAATGGGAAATCCCAAGTATCGATCTCAAGAACTAATTCACGATACAAAGTTCATGTTTTAATTTATTTAAACAAAAGACTTGGGGATTTTGAATTGGTGTTTTTGGTAAAGAAAATTAAATTAAAAAATAACAGTAAACAAAGAAGTTGAATAAATGAAAGCAATAAGAGTAGACATACTAGGGAAAGTGTATGATATAATTCATTAACAAATTTTGTTGACCTTGCAATAACTTACTTTTAAAATATTGATTATCGTTTCTTAAGGGTGTTTACTCCTAAGTCCTTAGTGTGCAAACCTTTAAACATTCAAATGAACTCATATGTCCATAGTGAATTACATATGAATTTAAGCATTGATTTATCAAGAATAATCCGGTTTCCATAGGGTATCCCTAGTCCTATGTGATATCTACTACAAAATACTTTCAATTAAGCGTTCGTAAATCAAACTCAGTTTTTTCTGAAAGAGAAAGCATTACACACAAATTAAAAGTAAAACAAATATAATAGAAATTGTTGTTATCACAAGGTTCAAACAGAAATCATCAACAAATCCACATCAGGGACACCCCCTATCATTGGGGGGTTTAGCTACTCATAATAAAAAAGAAAAACATCATAACAAGTGTAGACATTATAGATAATGAGATGAAAATAGGTCTTCAATCACTTAGGGTTCATGAAAATCTTGATCCACTATGAAAATCTGAGTTCTCCAACCTTCAAAACGTGTTTCTGCAGTAAAAAATCGTCCAACCTTTGGAAATTTGTGTTACATCCTTCAACACGTGTTTCTGTAGTAAAAAATCGTCCAACCTTTGGAAATTTGTGCTCTCTGGCTAAATAGGTCAATTTGGGCTTTATTTAGATCTGGGTCATGCCATACGCGTATTGCCTTCTCTCATACATGTATGGCCATTTTTTATTCTTCATCATACACATATGGCCCAGGGTATAACATATAGCCTGCCAAGACCCATACATGTAAGGGATTCGCTTGGTCCTAGTGGCGTGAGCTGGGGGGCCTATACGTGTACAGACTACCACATATGCGTATGGGCAGTGAGCTTATTCCCCCCTTTTGTTTTTATGCGTATGGAGTAGGGTGAGGTTAAGTGTCCATACACGTATGAGCTACCTCATACATGTATGGGCAGTAGGTGTGCATTTTTCTCCTTTTTCCTTCTGCTCATGCATTTTGGCCTGGATTTTGCTTTGATCAATTTTTCTAACACAAATAATGACTAATCAATATGTAAAGAAATTATTTTGAAATCCTACATCATAAATATGAAATAACCATAAATTCCAAAGTTTATAATAGTTGTTATTAAGAAATTATAACGGGAAAAGTGATGTGTTGAATCAAGAACATATAGCCCTCTGTGCAGACTAGCTATACCAACCATTTCCTTGTAATGGTTCTACATAATTTTACATAAGGTGGCATCAAAATGTAGGTGATTGTCATTGTTATTGGTCTATTTTGTAAAAGAGATTAAAGTTACATGGAAACTAAGAATATAGAAGATATTTTGTAAGGTCAAAGATGGGGAGATAACAATGCTTCTAGACATTGAGACATAAATTTTTGACCATCAAGAAAATAGAAAGAGATAAAGATTATATTTCTATGGCTTATAAAATATAAAAAATGGAATGAAATATGGTATGTAGTGTTGGGTGAGAATATGGAAGTAGAAAAACGGTCGGGGGTGGGGGTGAATAGACCCTTCTTAAAAATTCAATCGCTTTTTCAAAAACAAAATATCAGAGATTTTCAAAAGTGTGCGTGGAAGGTTTGAAGAAAAAAAATATGAAAATTATACTTTTCGAAACTTGATAACGTTAACACTAAATCAATTCATAAACACCAAATATGGTTTTATGATGATACACATAGGTATTCAATTGATTTAGTTGTATATTCCATGAGATATGTTTATAAAACTATTCAATATCAATAAATTCTAACTTTAATTGTTTATAAGAAAATCGCTACCAATTGAATACACGATAAATTATAATAAAACCTAATGTTACGTGATAAATCGCTACCAATTGAATACATGATAAACTATACTAGAATTGAAATGCCCAAGCATGGAAATCCTATGAAAATTAAATGCAAGATTAAGGGAGAGAGATGACATCGAGACTTATAGTGCTTAGGCGTCCTCCCTCGCTTTTCCTACGTTCACTCTTCAATAGTTTCACATTGGAACCTACATTGCTCCTTTTTATTTTGACAAATATTGCAAGAGTTCATACAATCACCAATCCACAATAATTTTGAGAAAAATAAAATCTCATATCTAGATCTTGACTTGTATACAACATAATTCTAAACTCTTCTTCATAATCTTTACTCGACTAATGCTTCTTAAATCTTCCAATATCACCAATCTTCTCCAAGCCTTTGAGTTTAGAAATCACCCCTTGATTATACAGATTCATTGACCGATGAATTGTATGAAGATTTGAGAAGAACTCCACCTTGTCTATAGCCTTCCACACAGTTACTACCTAGGCAATATGGAGAGAAGAACTTCCTTCTTTTCACTAGAATTTGTCAGCACCATTGGCAACAACCTCAATCTTGCAAGCTACCTGAAAATATTTAACCAATTTTCCAGAACGGTTAGTTTTAAGACGACGTCTCCTTCAATCATTTACACATCTCTCATTATGAAGATCTAAAATCAAACTAAAGTTGAAGATGAAAGAAATTTGTTGCAAGAGTTTTTGAGCTTTCAAAAGTGAGAGTGTGTTGGTTTCACAGAAAATCACAATGTTGATTATGAGATTCACGCAATTGTTGTTGGAAATGATATGACAAAATGAAATTATATGTGCTTGAGATTAAGCATAAAAATTGATGGAAAAATTTAGTTAGATTTAAGTCAAGTTCATTTCATGATTTGAGTCAAGTGAGCAAGTAATGTGAAACAAGATCTCACAATGAAAAAAACCCATTTTCTTGTGATTTGACTGTGATTTGAGTCACACATATTGGTCCTTCTGGGAAATGTTGCATTATGAAAAACAACATAGAGTTTGTTCAAGCTGGTTCTGGTGTAGAAGGGACATATGTTGGACACGATGTTCCAACATGTGGGTTGCAACATCTAGTCTTTGGCAACAGATACATGGTATTATAGTTTGATTTAATTTTTCTATAACCAAGATTCTATCAACCATAAAATATCTACAAGTTATTGAGAGGATTTAAATTGGATAGACTGGTGCAACATGTGGAACACAGTGTTCCAGTATGTGCAGTGCAATATATGGCCTTGTCAGCAGGCCATAATGGATGTTGTTTTGTGTGATTTTTCAGATTGGTTTTCAATTAGATTTGATGCATATTTATTAGCAATGTATGGTTGATTTGTTTGACAACTGGTGTTAAATCACATTTAAATGGAGATTTGAATATGAATTTGAAAATAAATCAAATCTTTATAAGAGTTTTATGGAGCAATCAATGCCGACAAGATTCTTTATTATTCTAGATGAATTTAAATCAGAGATCCATGAAGAAAAATCTCATAATACATTACTATATAAGGAGACTCTATTCTCATGTTTTACTTAAGATTTTTGATCACAAGATTAAGTTCTTTGTGTCTAGGATTTCTGAGTCTTTTCTTATATTCCACGCTAATGCCCTCATAAGGATTAGTGTTGAATCTATTGTTTTACACCACTCCATGTTTTGGTCACTTGGCATAGTTATTGGTTTGTCTTAGTTGAGTTATAAATTCAATAATCAATAGATTTTTTATTAAGATTGCTCATTATGGGTTAGTGATTGAAGAAAGTGAGTGGGTTCTTGTAGTGGTAAATTCATGATCATCAAGCTATGGATAAGCAAGACATCATTAAAACCAGAGTCGCCACCGTGCTTTTATTGTTTCCAAGGGAAAAGCGAAAAGTACGACCAAAACCCAAGAGTAAGAAGTTTTCAAATCAAAACTAATAAAATGTCAGAGATTACAGGTAAGGGGGTTGGTTACTGATAACGCGAAAATACATCAGATATTTGCCTTGATTTACACTCAAAGATCATACCATTTTAATTAATATTCCGATTATTCCGCAAGTATTCGAGTTGTTTTTGCAGGTATTTAAATCTCCAAGCATTAATGAGCAAAATGAAGAAAAGGAATAAAAAGAAGAAGAAACAGATGAGAAAGCACAAGAAAAAGCAGAAAACCAGAATGCAGAAATTATTGATGTGACGACCATCACAAGCTTCATGACGACCGTCACGACCCAGCCTGTGACGACCGTCACAGGCCCATGACGAGCGTCACGCGGCCAGAATTTACGCTTTGAAACAGTCAGTCAGAGGCACCCAAACGTGCCTAAATTCTCTCCAACAGCAAGACTCCCCCGTGGATTCCTCATTCAACCAGTATTCCTTAAATTTCTCAACCGCCAAGACCTACCAAGGCAATATATAAAGGACCAAAGTTGGAAAAATTGGGGACGCCGACATCTACACTTAAGCTCTGCAATTATTTTTTACAGCTTTCTAGCTTTTTAGTTATTTTTCTTTTCAACAACTTTGTTTTTGTTGCCTTAGTTCATTTTCCATTCTTTTTAGAATTTCCTTTTCTCCTTTTCCTTTCCGTTTTCCAGTTAGCAATAGTAGTAGTTTCCTACACTGGGGAACTACTACACTTTATTTGATTTTGTAAGCAATTTGTATTGAAGAAGCAGAATCCTACCGACGTGTGAAGGACTGCTCAAGTACTCCAAGATTCGCCATACTCTATTACTTCAATTGCCAGGTTTTTATTAAATTATTATTATTATTGCCCAGTTATTATTATAATTATGTTTGCCGTTTTGTTAATCTGTTTATGCTCTGTGTTTGCTTTATTTAACATGTCCGGCTAAATTACCGCTATCGGTATGTAGCAATTTAATTAGATGGGATTTAATAATAATCGGTGAAAACTCTTTTTCTCAAACAATCTTTTAAGCTGAAGTTTTTAATTTAAATTTAATTAACTTTATCACAAAAGCGTGAGAAGCTATTTAATATGATTTTGCCACGAGAGTGGGAAATTAACTAAGGTGAGAAGCAACAATCGCGAGAGCGTGAGGCTCGAGCTGGATAGTAAAAATTAGGCATTGAGTTTAAAAACAGCGAGAGCACTTTAAAAATAATTAGAACTTATTCATTTTCAAAAAGTAATTTTAACTTCAAATGGGACAGCGAGAGCGTACATTCTGACTTAAAGCTATAGGCCGAATCAACAATCACAAGAGTGTGAGATAAAGCTTTTTAAATAAATATTTTCTACTGAAAGATATTTGGCATTTAAACTATTCACCGGTGACTTATCGAATCCTTGACAATTAATGTGTTGCATACTGATTCCTTCCATCAATTCTTTCTTAAAACTAAATTTCCCTTAGATTTAATATTCTGCACCCGAACTTCTACTAATCATTCCCTTAGCTAAACATAGTGACGTTAGTAACACTAGTTTGACCATAGGTCCCTGTGGGATCGATATCTTTAAAAACTAAAGCGACTGGACTATGCACTTGCAGTCAAGTACCCGATAAACTATATTTTATATATAGTCACGACAAGCATCAGTTACACAGAGGGAAGGTGTTAGCACCCAAAGTGTCCTAGGTACTCATAGGGAGCCCTTTTTTGTACAAAATGATATTTGCAAACAAATAGAATGGGAGGATGAGAAAAGAATTCATTGATTATATTTTGTGTTTGACAAGACCTTCAGACTTGTGTCTACGTACCAACATAAAAATGAGGGATCAAAACCTCGTAGTTCGTGATATAAATTTCAAAGTGGGTGCATTGCTTTTAATCAAAAATTAAGTTTGAAAGGCACAAGAGCCTAGAAAATGGTTTGAATGGGTTAGTTCTTTTTGGCTTTTGAAAATTTTAAGTCAAGTATAGTTAAGTTTATTTACATGTTTGATTAAGAAAAGAAGTTGAAAAATTCATTGGTATAAGGCCAAAGTTTCTAGTTTGCAAAGGGTCTAAGTTTAGAAAATAACAAGTTCAAACAAAGATTTTTTTTAAAAGGAGGGAGAGATTTTGAAATTAAAGAGATGGGGAGGAGATGAAGAGACTAATCCTAAGCACAAATTTAAAAGTTAAGAGTTGAAAAGATTTGACCGATGGGTAGCAATCCAATAGGCAAGAATTCCATATAGAAACCCCAAATTCCCTTGGATATTAGAACCAAGCAACAAACAATGCATACAATATTAACTTGAAGAGAAAGGCATCAAATAAAGATAGCGCCATCCAAGCTCTAGCCACTCCATGATCCCCTTCAAATTTGTCATGTAACAGATGAATTCCACAAGTCACAGGTTCAAAATAACAGTTTCGCAATGATCATGTTGCAGATGAACTTAGAGGAATCTTCAATGATGTATCAGATGAAGTTCAAATTGCAAGCACTTGGTTACATGATAGTTGGCATTGACGAAGTCCTTTTTGCATAGGGATGTTGCCTAGATTCTAAGTCCAATTGGCCAAGATCAAATCAATAGTCCACATAATAGTTTTTTAGGGTTTTGTTTCTTATAATGTACATTGATGGTCAAAGACCACACAAACAAACAAAATCCACACAAACAAGATATATCCCACAATATGGTCCAAGTGGACAAAGTAAAAAGACATTAATATAAACAATTAGAATGGTATGAATAATGGAAAATGAATAGAGCTTAAAAATTAAAGTGCATTAAAATAAAAGACTTAAAATTAAATGTTAGTTGTTAATGAGTTAGAAGTTAGAATTGTTTTGCTTTTGCTTCTTTTTTTTAAGTCATTCTTTGGAGAACACTCAACCCACTTATCACAAGCATGGATCCTTGAGCCAAGACATCTTCCAAAGGAAGGAAAAAAGGCCAAGTTTCCACACAATACCATGAAAGAGGGGAGACTTACAATCTCACTAACTAGAATGCTATTCCTTTTGTGTCAAAAATTTAGCGCTATGTTAAGCAATCGTAATTGAACTTATGTAGAAGTCACAACTATTTGAGGTCGGGCAATAGAATTTTGGTGTTAATGCATGTTAGAGACATAGTATAATGGACTATGCTCATGAAACATACCACACACAAAAAGAATATGCAAGAGAGGTGGCCTAATCTCATCCATACTCATGTTAATTTTTCAATCAACTAGCTTTAAGACTCTGAGATGTCATAGGTCAAATGAAATGTATGCATAAAGAAGGGGAATTAGATGAAGAGGGAGGGGAATGGATCATAACTCAAATTGGTCAAAGGATGACTTTTACCAAGTTAATATCATTCATTCATTTTGGGAGATGGAATGTACATTCCATCAATCCCCTAAATTCAATGATACTAACCTAGCAAAGTCAAATCATCCTTGACCAAGGCCCAACAACACAAGTCAAACTTACACAAACCATCGCAAGAGGTCAACACAATTATTTGGCATTTATTCAATTTAACAATACTAAAATAATGCATTTTAACTAAATATGGTTTATCAAATTCCTAAAACCTCATCAAAACACCAAATAAATGGCCATGAGATTTATCATAGGTCAAATAAGGTCAAAAGACCTTGGAGAAAAAAATTCAGAATTTTTAGAGACTTAAAAGTATTTTTAAAAAATTAAAAATATTCACAAAATCAATTAAATCATGAAAAATATTAATAATGATCCAAAAAAATAATTTTAATTCAAAATATGAAAGATGAATTTATTTAAATTTTTTTGGTGAAACTCTCATATTTTTGGGATCAATATTAAAATTAATATGAATTAATGAAAATCAAATGAATTAAAACAAAAATCAAAAAATCAAAAAAACGTGAGCCACTTGATCTACCTCATTAAATGAGGTGGCAAATCAAGTTGATGGAAACACGCGTTCCATGGTGGAACTTAGTCAGCGCGCCACACACATGGTAATCAAAACCAACGCCTAAGATTAAAACATTTCAAATCGATCCTGTGGTCTGGAGACGTGCCAACACATCGCCGGAGCCAGAGCTCCGGTCTTCTTCTCCGGTGGACCTCACCGGACTGGTCCACCCTCAACCATCACCAAAAAAAAAAAAAAGAGGACATGATCTGAAAGAAAAAATGGAGTAGAGCATGAATCTGACCCCAATTTCAACTAACTCCAAATATATAAAAAGATATGAGAAGTTGAATTTTGAGGTGTGACAACTGAGTTGCTTCGATTTGACCTAAAAGCAACTCAATCTTCTTGCCTACATTGGTAGGACTTCAGACAACCAAAGAACCATGAGAATTAAGTGAGAATCAAAGAGATGAAGTGTTCTGAAATTTACCTTCAATGCTGTGCAGAAGTGGATCTTGCTTGGTTTAACCTTGATTTGATCACACTTGAGAAGCTTGCAGGAGAGGTTTGGCAATGGTACAAAGCTTTGGATCCTGGAGTTTTTGAATCTCCAAACAGTGAGATTCAAACTCAATTTTAAAGTTGAAAATTCTCAGGTTTTCCTTTGAATGGTGAGGGTTTCAATTGGGGGCAAAGTTGACGCGTAATGTGTGTTTGAATTGAGCTCCAAGGGCCTCTATTTATAGCAATTGGGACTAATATTTACACACTTGAAAAATTGCTAAATTTGGACATTTCATGCACAAGCTTGCATGGGCGTGTACAGGCCCATGAAGCAATCCAATTTGATCCATGTACAATCATTCTGAAGTTCAAATGAGGCTTGGATGTCAAGGCAATGTGAAATGTGATTTTTCGCATTTGATTTCTTCCAATCATGCAGACCTTTTAAAGCCATGCACATCCCTAGCAAACTTTATCCAAAAAGAATGAACTTGGGTTCTTTGGAAAGCTTATATCAAGGGGAAAAACTTTGATGTTGCACACTTTTTCATTTGGAACTTGTATCATGGTGAATTTTGAGGTGGATGTTTGGAAATTTCAACATGTTGAAATTTTTTCTAAGTGTCAAGCCATATATCTCAATATTCCACCTTGCTTAACTTTTTATGTGAGCTTCAAATGAGAAAAGTGTCTTTATAAATGTTGTACCTCTTTCAAATACCTTCACAATGGTCACTAATTTCATGCAATTTGGATTTAGAATGATAGAGTTATGCATTTTTGAAGTTGAGGAAAATCATTTGTTCAAAGGTATAGGTCAAAAATGACCTATAATGTATCCTTATATCACATGCTCATAAAAGTTTAATTAGCTGTCACTCCAAACATCAAAGTTGAAATAGACATCTGTAATTTTATTGTTCAACTTGTAAATTTTTCATCTCATAAAAATTGAGCAAGTTATGGCCTTGGGAAGTTGACTTTCAAATTAGGGTTTAGACAAAATGATCTATAACGTTTCAACATAGAAAATGATTTTCCATGCAAAACTAGCTCTAGGTATCAACATGAAAGTTGTTTGGAATGTCATTTAGAGTAACTTTTATCTTGGAATAATTTTCATATGGTGAAAATTGTAGGAGATAGGGTCTAGGGAGACCCAGTTTTGATCAGATGAATTCATCTGGCCAACCACCACCAACCAACTTGCTAACCTTCAATTATCTTGGATTTCTAGGCTCATGGTAGATCATATATGCATAAGATGATGAATTTTGAAGTGACCCTTAAGAAATTTGATCAATTGGTGAGATAGCTTGTTGGAGAAATTACTCAAGATACCCAGTCAAACTAGGGTTTCCAAGGAGAATCACCTCTAAACTCTTGAAGAAAACTTGATCAATATAACATGTAGATATCATTGGGACTCATATATGATGCTTATAAACATTTGTGGATAAATCCTTGGTTGTGATTTTAGTCATGAGGGTCTCAAACCCTTGATATGGACTTGATAGATCAATAAGGATCATGCCCTTCCTACAAAAAGTTAGGCAGAGGAAAAGACATTTTTTGGTATTTTGGTTAATAAAATGATAATATACAAGTATGATACAATCACATGGTACTTGGTGATCTCTTCCAAAACAAACCCAATGAGAGAGGGGTAAGGAGGATGCCAAGGTATGATCCCAATGCTAATGCATATGATAAAATTGCATGAGGGATCTTAGGATCCAAATTGGGGTCTTACAGCTGCCCCTATTTATGGACATTATAACTGAGGAGGTGAAGGTTAAAGTCTTCGTGTCGACTAAGTAGAATGGGCTTAAATAATAACATATAGAAACAAATTTTTGTCCCTAAGAGACCTCATGATACATATGATATGAATGCTAAAATAAACTCTTTGTGGGGGGAATATTGCCACAAAGGGAAAGAAATCAAAGAGACCGAACATCCGTAGGAGCATAATGCATTCCATAAGGAAAAATCATTGGGGAGGCAGAGACTCTGAGGGAGAAAGAGGTTATGTGTAGGCCAGGCTACGACTTGAAAACTGCTGGGGGACTAAAGGAATTCCATAAAATGGAAAGAATCAGCCGGGGAAATAAAACATCTGCGAGGGATTACAAGTAGATCAGGATCAACTGAAATTTTTGAATCAATGCAGGGAAAAACGGTTTCACTAAGGAAAAGCGCACTCAACTCAACTGGGGAAGAAATAAACTTCAACACAGGAGGAGCATAAATTTATTATCCACTACCTGCTACTGGGTAAGGAGATAATAAAAGTCTGACAGAGAGGACACCCGTCATCGGTTAGGATGAACATATTAAGGATGAATCGCTGGGAACCACTAGGAGGGAATATTCATTACCGGTTACTGGTTAAGAATAACCTTGCTGGGGAAAACTGCAGAAATAGGATTTACAACTACCAGTTACTAGGCAGAAGACCGAAGATGAGAATACCTGTCACCGGTTAAGGTGAACATATCAAGGATAGACTCGAAGGAAAGAAAATCCGTCATCGGTTAAGATGAACATATCAAGGATAGTCTTGCCTGGGAATTGTTAAGGAGGATACCCGTCATCGGTTAAGATGAACATATCAAGGATAAACCAACTGAACAAAAAGTAGGAATTACCTCTATCGAATACTGGATAGAAGACCATCAAAGAGAAAATCTGTCACCGGTTAGGATGAACATATCAAAAATAGACTATGTTGAGGGGAAGAGCAGGATTTACAACTACCGGTTACTGGGTTGAAGACCGCAAAGAGGAGGAAACCCGTCATCGGTTAGGATGAACATATCAAGGATTAACCCTCTAGGGAACAAAATAGGGATTACAACTACCTTTTTATTGGGTAGAATACCAAGGATGAGAAGACTCGTCATCGGTTAGGATGAACATATCAAGGATAAACCCAAGTAAGGGAAGAAAATATCTGTCATCGGTTAGGATGAACATATCAAGGATAGTCTTCCTGGGGAAACGTGAAAACGAATCCGCTGGGGAAAAAAGTTGCTCTTGCCGGGTATCGGGCAAAAGTGAAAAACATGAGAAGAATATTACCAGTTACTGGATAATAGGCTCTCAGGGGACCAAAAGCATCTATCTAGGTAAGATCTAGAAAGAAAAGGTCAATCAAGACTCAACCCAATGAGAATATAGCTCAAGGGGAGTAATTCCATCCAAGTAATCAACTAGGGAGGAAACTAAAATAATGATCATCGACGAGGAAATAACTCAGTGGGGAAGGGAGAAAGGTTAAAATCTTTCTGCTAAAGGGGCTGACACTTATATCATTGAGAGGACAGACACCGAACTTGTATGGGGATGAAGTACCACCATAACAAAGAATAAAAATCTCAGACAATGAATCAACAAATATGATTATACAAAAATATGTAATCATGAAATTATATGAGTGTATATGTATATGTATATGTATATGTATATGTATATGTATATTTAAATGTATATGTATGATGATTATGCTGACAAAACGATCGCAAAGGATACAAAGGTGTCGCAAAAATTTGAATCATCGGTACAATCCTCGGTCAATCCACAACAAAGGGATACAATTGCCGGAGAACAGGGAAATCAACATCCCAAAGGCTCAACATTATCTGGGGAAGGAGCAGAACTGTTGAGGAAAGGAAATATTATCGAATATGCAAGGAATTTTAGGTCAACACCATATCAAATGGGAGACAACCATATAGAGGATAAACACAAGTAGCTACTCAGAAACCAAGAGGAAACTCTGACTGGGAGTGAGTCGGATGGCTACTGGCGTAGAAACCAACGAGAACTACCGGGGAAATCGATCTTACTCTGCTGAAGATCAAAACAGAAAATCAACCCTGCTGAGGAATACACAAACTCTATCGGGGAATGAATCAACCAACTCAGTTGGGAAAAGTTCAGAAGCTCCGCTGGGGATCAAACACTCCGCAGGGGGACTGGATCAACAAACTCGGCTAAGGATACCCGAAGGGTTATCTGCTTGGGGAACCCATAAAGCTCCACACTTAAGACTTGTTGTTTTTCGAAATGCTGTTGATATTGCTTTAAAACTGCCTTTGAAAATTCTTGCTTTTATATGTCTAAGAAAAATGATTTTGATAAAAAAAATTAATTTCAAAAATGATCATAATAAAATTTAAAACTATTGGCTGAAATAAATAAGAGTAGAAACATTTGGATAAAGGCTCAACTTTATTTAATAAAATGGTAGTCTGTAAATGACAAGACTCCATAGATCTTTACATAGTTGAAAATGGTAATTTACGTGGAAAAGGGTTACATTGAATACAATTGACCGTTAATCCTTCTACCATCACTTGATGTCCGCTGTGCTTTTGACCGCTATTGGGGACGATGAATTGATGTTAACCCTTGTGCTCAATAAAGTTTCTCCAAACTGGAAGATCAGCAGAATGCAGTTACTTGCCATAATCCCTAATTTTTACATAAATTTCCCCAAGGCGGGGTACTCAATTTATCGGGATAAATTTTTCTATTTTATGTCTCTAATTTTTGCCTGGATCTCCCTTTCAAGTTTTCAATCCACCAAGACGCTCCTTTTTTTTCCTAAGCCTCCCTTTCGGGTTTTCAACTTAACGAGTTGTTCTTTTCTTTTTTAGGCGAAGTATTTCTTGAATGCATATGCGTTCACAGGATGAGTGAACTCTTCACCATCCATAGTTGTAAGAATCAAAGCACCGCCTGAAAAGACTCTCTTAACAACATATGGGCCTTCGTAATTAGGAGTCCATTTTCCCCTAGAATCTGGTTTGAAAGATAAAATCTTCTTGAGCACAAGGTGACCTTCTCTGAATACACGAGGTCTGACCTTCTTATCAAAAGCTTTCTTCATCCTCTATTGATATAACTGACCGTGACACATGGCCGTCAATCTCTTCTCTTCGATTAAATTCAACTGATCATACATGGTTTGACACCATTCAGCCTCAGTCAACTTGGCTTCCATGAGCACACGCAACGAAGGAATCTCAACATCTACGGGGAGCACTGCTTCCATACTGTATACAAGAGAGAAAGGGGTTACCCTTGTTGAAGTACGGATGGATGTATGATACCCGTGCAAAGAAAATGGGAGCATCTCATGCCAATCTTTATATGTCACAACCATCTTCTGAATAATCTTGATGTTTTTGTTCGCAGCTTCAACAACCCCATTCATCTTGGGTCTGTAGGGAGAAGAATTATGGTGTGAAATCTTGAAGTCTTTGCAAAGAGCTTCCACCATATTATTGTTCAAGTTCGATCCCTAATTAGTAATGATCTTACTTAGCACACCATAATGACTTATAATTTGATTCTTGATAAACCTCACAATAACTTGCTTGGTTACATTCGCATATGATGCCGCTTCAACCCATTTTATGAAGTAGTCAATAGCCACCAAAATGAAACAATGTCCATTCGAAGCTTTGGGCTCAATCATCCCAATCATATCAATTCCCCACATGGAGAAGGGTCATGAGGAGGAAATGACGTTCAATAGTGTCGGAGGAACATGAATCTTATCTGCATATATTTAACACTTGTGGCATTTCATCACAAACTTGAAATAGTCAGATTCCATTGTCAGCCAATAGTAACCTGCTCGCAACATCTTCTTCGCCATTGTGTGTCCATTGGAATGAGTACTAAAGGAACCTTCATGGACTTCTTTCATCAATAGGTTTGCTTCGTGTCTATCCACGCATCTGAGCAAAACCATATCGAAATTTATCTTGTACAATACATCACCATTTAGGTAGAAATTGCCGACTAATCTTCTCAAAGTCTTCTTATCTTTCAAAGATGCCCCAAACGGGTAAATCTTACTTTGGAGGAAACACTTGATGTCGTAATACCACGACTTCTCGTCTTTGACTCCTTCAACAGCAAACACATGAGCTGGTCTATCAAGACGCATCACAGTCAAATTGGGAACCTCATTCCAACGTTGCAAGAGCATCTGCCATCCGGTTTTTATCTCGAGGGATATGATGAAATTCAACCTTGGTAAAGAAAGTTGAAATCCTCCATGCATAATCTCTATACGGTATTAAACCGGGTTGATTTGTCTCCCATTCACCTTTGATCTAATTTACAACCAAAGCGGAATCTCCAAAGACATCTAAGTGCTTGATTCTGAGATCAATGGCCTCTTCAAGCCCCATAATGCGGGCTTCATATTCTGCCATATTATTTGTACATTTGAAAGTCAATCTAGCTGTAAACGAAAAATGCGTGCCTTGAGGAGTAATAATCACTGCCCCAATACCATTACCATATTGATTAACAACTCCATCAAATACCATTCCCCAACAGGAACCAGGTTCTGGTCCTTCTTCAAGCAATGGTTCATCACAATCTTTCATTTTCAAGTACAAGATCTCTTCATCAGGAAAATCATACTGCACTGACTGATAATCTTCAATTGGTTGGTGAGCCAAATGGTCAACCAAGATACTACCTTTGATCACTTTCTGAGATCGATATTCAATATCATACTCTGATAACAACATCTGCCAACGGGCAATCCTCCCAATTAAAGCAGGCTTCTCAAATATATACTTGATTGGATCCATTTTGGATATCAACCAAGTGGTATGATTAAACATATACTGACGCAGACGCTTAGCAGCCCAAGCCAATGCGCAACAAGTCTTCTCTAGAATAGAATACTGAGTCTCACAGTCGGTGAACTTCTTACCGAGGTAGTAAATTATAAATTCTTTCTTTCCAGTCTCATCTTGCTGACCTAGAACACAACCCATACTATCTTCGAGGACAGTCAAATACATGATTAATGGTCTTCCTTCCACAGCCGGAGACAAAATCGGAAGCTCAAGCAGATATTCCTTGATACTGTCAAAAGCTTTCTGGCAGACTTCGGTCCAATCACAAGACTGATCTTTCCGAAGAAGCTTGAATATAGGCGTACATGTGGCAGTCATGTGAGAAATGAATCTGGAAATATAATTCAAGCGGCAGAGAAAACCTCTGACTTGCTTCTCAGTTTTGGGCGCAGGCATCTCTTGTATTGCTTTGACCTTGGCAGGATTAACCTCAATACCCTTCTCACTGATAATAAAGCCCAACAACTTACCAGAACGAACACCAAAATTACACTTATTGGGACTCAAGCGGAGTTTATACTTCCTCAAACGCTGGAATAACTTCAACAAATGTTCAACATGTTCCTCTTCATCAATAGATTTAGCAATCATGTCATCGACATAAACTTCAATCTCCTTATGCATCATATCTTGAAAAAGAGTAGCCATTGCTCTTTGGTAAGTTGCACCAGCATTCTTCAAACCGAAAGGCATCACTCAATAATAGAATATTCCCTAAGGTGTAATGAATATGGTCTTCTCCATATCTTCGGGTGCCATCTTGATTTGATTTTATCTGGAAAATCCATCCATAAGCGAAAAGACTTTGAATTTAGCAGTATTGTCTACCAACATATCAATGTGTGGCAGAGGGAAATCATCTTAAGGACTGACTTTATTCAAATCTCTGTAGTCAAGACACATGCAGACTTTTCCATATTTCTTCGGCACATGCACAATATTAGCCACCTATTACGGATACTCAGCGGTCATAAGGAAACCGACATCAATCTACTTCTACACTTCTTCTTTGATCTTCACTTCCATACCAGGATGCATTCTTCTCAACTTCTGTTTGACTGGCGGGCATTCTGGCTTCAATGGAAATTTATGCTCCACAATCTCAGAATCCAAACCAGGCATGTCATGATAGTGTAAGACCCTAATTTTGACCCTAAGATCCCTCATGGCATCATAACATTGCATTTGCATAGCCTCAAGGATCATAAGCATCTTGGTTCCCTTTGCCTTTGGATGAGACCTCTTGTGAGTGGTTTGAGATCACCAAGCATGCTTGAATTGTATTATTGCTTTTCTCATCTTATTCACTAACCAAAAGCACAAAAATATGCCACTAACATCTTTTGTTTGTAGCTTGAGCAGTCACATGGTCTAAAAGCTTCTAGGAGACCCTATGTGCATTGATATGGCCAAGAGAAGATGAAAGAAAGCATGGATATGGTTCTCAAAGCTCTCATCCATCAAATATGCCTCCCAAGTATCTCAATTCATCATTTTGATCAAAGCAAATCAAAGGGCTTGAGGCTTGTTTCCCAAGGAAACCCTAATTCATCTGTTCATCAACTGTGCCTTGCTCTTGAAGCAACCTCAACCCATGGTAAAAAAAATCAAGGGAAGTTCTCTAATTCATCATTTCTTGCATATTTGAACTTATTTGAGTAACCTCAATCATCAATTCATCAAGATATGAGTTTTGGACTTGAGAAGTTGATCAGTCAATTCATTTGACTATTTTGAAATACACTGAGACCTAACTTTTTATGTGTTTGTCAAATGGAGATGACCCCAAGATAAAAAATGTTATTGAGTACAATATGAGCAACTTTCATATTCATCAAAAATTGATTTGAAGCTTGGAAGGTCATCATCCATTCTAAGACATTATAGGTCATTTTGACTGAAACCCTAATTTTGGGTCAACTTCCCAAGAACATAACTCATTCATTTTTCATGTTTTGGAGGTGGGATCAACTGAATTGGATAGCTTATTGTATCTACTTCAAATGTTATGTTGAGCAAAATTGCAAAATCGTAAAAGAAATACATGTGATAATGCAAAACATTATAGGTCACTTTGGACCAAATGCATTGAAATGTGAAAAAGTCCAACTTCAAGTGCCCATAACTTCTTCATAAAAAATCCAAATGATTCAAAATTTAAGTCCAAATTGATTTCTGTGAAAAGACCTACAACTTTCATTTTAAAGCTTTTGTCATTGGAGCTTGCATCATTGAAACAGAAGGGCTTGAACATTGGCCAATTTTGGAAATTTCACATATGCATATTTTGCACCCTACACTTCAAGCTCAATTTTCATTAATTTCCAAGGTGCAATTGGAGTTTTGATCAACATAGCATTTGTTCCTTATGCAACAAGCTTTCCAACCATTACTCATAAGGTTACATTTCAAGTTTGGACATGGTATTTTCGAAGGCTTGAACATTATGGCACATTTTGGAAAATCATTTAAATTTGCATTGCATGATCCATTAATACACAATCTGCACGTCCAATTTGTACATGATGATGATCAGCTGCCAAAACCAAGTGGAATTGGGCCCTCCATGCGCCTGTACAGGCCCATGCATGGAGGCCCTTTCCATTCATGCAAATTTGAAATCATGCATTCAGCATTGCCTTGCCTATAAATACATTGCATATGAGCTTCATTTCAGCAACCTGAAGGCGCCCTAAATGTTGTGCAATTGAATCCTCACACCCACACCAAAGGTACTCTCTCTTTTATCTTTCAATTTTCAGATCTAGAATTCAGTTTCCTCGACTGTTTTCTTAGATCTAAAGTTCCTTAACCTTCTTCTCCTTCATCCATAGAGTGAACTGCAAGCTTTAGCACCAAGGAATTATGAATCCAAGCTCTGCAAATCAGAGGTTTACTTCTGATTTTAATTTCTTCGAATCAGCTCATATATTGCTTGTTTCTTGCTGTTGTTCTGTGATCTGAAGTCCTCTGCATAGAGGCAACATTCTTGAACATGTAATTTTCAAAATCCAACAAGTTTCAGTTGAACTCCATGAAATTCAACCTCTGATTTCTCTCTCAATAGGAATCTAGAGGGAATTTGGTTGGTACAGGAGTGATGTACATCACTCCACCTTTCGTTTGGTACCTGGATTGCACATTTTGGTTCACATTTATTTCTCTGTAAATTTGGACCTTCGCCGGAGCTAGCCGGAGAAGACGGTGGCGCTGGCCACCGTCCGTTTGCCAGTTTTGATCCAGGCCGTTGATGATGATTCCCAGATTGAATCAGGGCTCTTGGATCTTATGACTTTTTTTTAATGTTTATGTTGCTCAGTTGACCTAGGTCCATGATACGCGCGCATGCCACAACCCTCTAATGCGCCAACTCAATTAATGAGCTTGGATCCAACGCGTGTGGATTTTCCTGATTTTTGTTTCTGATTTTTAATTTCCATTTTATTTCTTTTATTCTATTTCATTTCAAAAATTCATATCTCTCTCATTATTGGTCCAAAAAATGTGAGACCAATTGCATTATTTCTCTTTTAATTTCTACTTTCTAAAAATGATTTTTAATATTTTTTATTTTATCATTTGATATTTTTCATGATTTTTCTCTTTTCTGGTTATTTTTAATTCATTTTAAATAGTTTTTGATATCCAAAAAATACAAAAATATTTTCTCAACCTCTTTGAATGATGATAGATCTATGAAAAATATTCTCATCAATTTATTAATTGATTTGAGATTTATTTGAGATTTTAGTTCAATTAGGTTATTTTTATGCATTTTTAATTGATTTAAAATAGTTTCTGACTTTTAAAAATGTTGAAATTTTTTGTCAAACTTTGTTTGACCTTGTTGAACTTGGGATAATTCACTTGGACTTTTCAAAGTTGATTTGAAGTGAATTTGATGTTTGACCTTTCTTTATTATTTTTATTCAAGTTTATTTTTGAATATTAAAAATGCCAAAAATATTTTATTTGTTTCTTGACTTTTAATCTTCATTTTGCTTCTGTTTTCTATTATTTGACCTTGATCTTCTCTATCTTTGGTCATAGCTTGTTGATTATCTCCTTCCATTTCATTTAATGCATTTTAATTCTTCATCTCTTTCTTCTTCTTCTTCTTTTTTCTTTTTTGATCAATAAGTTAAAGATTGGTGGTTAGAATTGATTAGGGAGGTTTAATCTTCCTTGATTCAAATCTAATTCATCTTGATCATGGATCAAGTGAATGGCTTTGCATTAAGGATAGATTGCTTCCTAAATCATGCAAAGGACCTAAATCAATACAAGATCATTTCTCATCTTCTTTTTGGCATGGCAAGTTGTTGGAGTTTGGTTCACTAATCAAGACCTCTAACTTGTGTTGTTGCCTACATTATTATTGACCGGCCTCAGATAGTTGTGACTTCTACATAAGTCAAATTACGATTGCTTAACATAGCGCTAAATTTGCCTTATGGCACACTAACTACTAACATTAACCATTAACCATTAACATTTAATTCTTGCTCTTTATATTTATGCAATTTACTATTCTTGTACATATTATTCATTTGTTTTTCCCCCTTTGCTCATTTGAGCACATGTTTATGTTAATGCAATTTGCCTTTTGGTCACTTGAGCACATAATTGTGTATACATTATTGTGCTTGTGTTTTGTTTTGATTGTTGTGGACCAAATGCAAAGAAATGGACAAATGGACTTAGTTTCTAGGACTTTCCCTATGCAAATTGGAGTAAAAAGACCTTAATGTTGAAGATGGATTAGAAGGACCAAACCTCTAAACTCACTCTTGTCCATTCTTGATTTGCGTCATAAAACTTTTTGATGTGTGTGCTTTTGTGCTAGGGAATCCTATGTGAGCTCAAATTGAAGAACCATTGCCATGTTCATCCAAAATGAAAGATACAAGAGACATTGGGGATCTTCTAAGGAGCTTGTTTGACTATGTTGATTGCTTGAGCTTATTACTTATTTTGCTTGCATATTCCAAAGGATGGGAGCTACTTGGATCATCAATATGATCTCAAGAGAGGAACTCCATTTGTGGTCTTGTTTCTTATCCCTTACTTTTGTATGATTAGGACTTTAACCATTCTTCTTCTTCCCTCCACTCTAACCCAAGCCAAAACTTTTGTGCAAACATTTAACACTTGTTTTCAAATATTAGAAACCTAAGCCTTATGCTTTTGATTTTCAAACATTCTTTTCATAACACTCATTTTGAATTGAATCTTTAAATCAACTTTTATAAAGACAAAGAGTCAGACAACATACGATCGCAAGTTTCGATGATGACAAAAGACCATCATGCACGTCTACAAACAAATGAAACACATTATCCACCATATCCTTTTCTACGTTTGTCTAAACCTATTATAATGATCAAAAACATATGTGGACAAAGTGTAATCATGACGAAATGCATGAAAATCACAAAACACAGTTTTATGCAGATTTGAAGGCCTTGAGTCGACCATAGGGGTCAGCTCAAAGCTCACGGGTCAGCGCAAAGCTCAGCAGAACTGAGATTGGTCAGCGCATGCTCCTTTGCGTCGACCATAAGGGTCGGCATATAACTCACGGGTCAGCGCAAAAACTCCTTGCGTCGACCAGAAGTCAGCGCATGGCTTAATGAAGTAATCCTGGGTCAGTGCATAGAACCATGGGTCGACCATAGGGGTCGGCGCATCACTCACGGCTCAGCGCACGCCGACCTATGGTCGACCGCTCGTGCGTAAACTCAGTTTTCTGAGTTATTTCCAATGTTTGAAATTCTGTTATTTTTAATTGGTTTTGTCTGTTACTATATATAGAAGTTAAAACACTTTTATTAACCAACATTTGCTAATTGAGTTCAAGTGTTCAAGGAAACAAGAAAGTGTGAAAAAGGTGTCCAAGACTCATCATCTTCATCTTCAACATTTCACAACTCATCATCTGCAAACAATTACTTTTGATGTGGTTCGTGATCGAGCAAAGGTGATAAGGTTCGAAGCTGTGATCGAAGAATCCAGTTCGGGTTGAATCTTGTGGCAGGTTCTTTCTTGAATAAAACCGTTAGGGTTTTGTCCTCCAATACGGGTTTATGTTTGGGGGTTTTTGGACGAATCGTTCTTCAATATTCAGCCGAGCGAAGGTGATTGAGAAGAGGAAAGTCTTCATCAGTCTAGTAGCGGATTCGGTGGCATTGAAGTGAAGGATTCGGGTTCGACTCGTTGTGTTTGAGATCAGCCGGGCCGAGGGTTTGAAGAACGGAAGATTCTTCAACAAAGGGGCTGGAATCGGAGGTCTAGCATCAACGATCGAAGGTCTTGATTCATCTTGAATCAAGGAGCAAGGATAGGAAGCATCGTTCAACACATTGGAAGTTCTGTTGTTTACATGCTTTGCAATCCTTGTATAAACGATTAAATTTCACAGGTGATATCTAATTAATCATCTCAATTCTAGTTTTAGAATTGAGGGCAGACGTACCCCGAAGCGAGGACGGCGGGGGAACTGCCTCATCAAATCTCTGTCTTCTTTAATTTTCTGCATAATCTGTTTTTCAGCTTAAAAAATTAAGTGATTTTAGTTTAAGCAATTTTACCAAACGTTGATATAAGTTGAGTAAGAGATTGAAACTGTTGTTTGAATACAAAGTACAATAGTGTATTGTACTAGATAAATTTAAATTACTTACTCAACTCAAATATCTCTTGGAGTGTATGCACACCAAGTGTTTGTGAATTTGCATAAGCCAAAGTTGTCTTAAGTTTACATCCCGTTTAATTTGGTATTTTGGATCATTGGAACTAGGCTTGCTAGTTAGTGAAATATATCAATTGAGTGTGCCCACGTGTAGTAATTAGTATTTCATTTTATCTCTACTCCATTAGCTTAACGCATATCCGGTTTTCCAATAACGGTTCGTTTTAGACTAAAATTTTCCTCGGCTGCTTCCGCACTTAAAACAATTTTTAAAACCAATTTTCTTTTAAATTGGTAGCGCCGACTCAAGTTTTTAATTGGGATCTATTCAACCCCCCCTTCTAGATCCGTGCCATAGTCTAACAAGTGGTATCAGGAGCTCCGGTTCACTCCGTGCTTCAAAATACAACGTTGATAGAAAATGGCTAACGAACCTAAAGGGGCTTACAATAGAGCTCCCGTTTTCAATGGTGAAAATTATAGTTATTGGAAAGACTGTATGCGGGTGCCCATAAATTCCATAGATAGAAAAATATGGAATGTTATTCTCAATGGTCCAATTCAAATAACCATGACCAATGAGAACAACGAAGTTGTGCCTAAGCCCGAAGCACAATGGACCGATGATGATGAAAAGAAATACAATTATGATTGGAAAGCCAAAAATATTCTAATCTCCTCATTAGGCGTAGATGAATACTATCGTGTATCCCATTGTCCTACTGCTAAGGCTATGTGGGATTCACTACAAATTGCCCATGAGGGGACAAATGATGTTAAATTGGGTAGAATCAATACACTAACACAAGAGTTTGATCTCTTTTTCATGGAGCAAGGGGAAACCATTGCCAACATGCAAAAGAGATTCACTCATCTCATCAATCGATTACATTCACTTGGTAGGCCTGTTTCCAATGATATTGCTACTAATAAGATCTTAAGATGTCTTAACAGGGAATGGCAGCCGAAAGTGACCGCCATAAAAGAGACAAATGATCTTACCACATTGGACTTGACAACATTGTTCGGTAAACTACAAGAGCACGAACAAGTTCTCTTAAGCCTGGAACAACACGAAAAGAAAGACAAGAAAGACAAAGCAAAGGTGAGTGAAAAGAATTCAATAGCTCTAAAGACTTCCTCCTCAAAGTCTCAAGCAAAAGAGCAAAGTGATTATTCATCAAGTGACGAAGAAGAAGAGGACAAGAGTGAAGATATGGGGCTGTTCGTCAAACGCTACAGCCGTTACGTGAGAAAGAACGGCATCCAACATTCCGAGAAGAACTTAGTAAACTTCCGGAAGCAATCTAGGTTCTCCAAAAATGACGACTCAAAAGGAAAAACAACTAGAGGGTCGTGCTATAAGTGTGGAAAGCCGGGTCACTACAAACCGGACTGTCCGATGAACAAAAAGACAAAAGAAAAAGACTCATACAAATCACACAAGAAACCATCAAAGCCAAGGAGAGCATACATTGCTTGGGAAAGCGATAGCGACTCCTCTGATGATGAAAGCTCTAGTGATGAAGATGAAAATGCAAATCTATGTCTTTCTGCTCATCAAAAGAACAAAAAGAAACAGGTACGACATGCTAAATATGAAAAATCCTCTAGTATGTCTCATAATGAATTGCAAACTGCTTTTGATACTTTACACTATGAAGCAAAAGAAGCCTTTAAAAGGCTTGCCTCAAATAAGAAATTTTTTTCTCATTTGGAACATAAAATTCAAGAATCCGAACGGAAACTTGAGGCTCTTAAAGCTTCTATAGTGGAAAGCACAAAAACAAGTTATGAGGACCTTAAAAGTAGAATGATGAACTTTGGGTGTGATACTTGTTACATTTGGCAAGGTGAAGTAAGAAACCTAAAAGCCAAACTTGACAAGGCTCTTGAGCCCAAGATTACTTTTGCTATCAACAAATCTAATTTTCGAGAAAGTATGGTTAATCCATATCAAAAATATAAATATGTTATAAAAGATGAAGATAGCAAAAGCAATCCAAATATAACTTTCTCTTGTCTCTATTGTTGCAAGAAAGGCCATTCCATTGCTAAATGTAGATTTAGGAGGTTTTTAGTTCCTAAAGGCATTTATCAATGGATGCCCAAATGCAACCATTTCGTTCCTCACCACTCAGGACCCAATAAGCAATTGGGTACCTTCTCTTGTTAATTATCTTGTCACAGGTACAATGCCTCGAGACTACCGAGAGAAGATGGTTTCTCGACAGTGGATGCTCAAGGCACATGTCAGGTGATATATCTCTCTTCATTGACTTTGTGGCTAAGAAGAAGGGATATGTAACTTATGGTGATAACAACCGTGGAGCAATACTTGGTAAAGGTAGTGTAGGTAATCCCTCCTCTACTACTATTTCTGATGTGTTACTTGTCGAAGGTCTTAAACACAATCTACTTAGCATCAGTCAATTATGTGACAAAGGATACAATGTATCGTTTTCAAAAGATTGTTGCAAAATTGTACATAATGATGATAAGAAGAGTATGTTTAATGGTCTTCGTGTGAACAATGTCTATATGCTTGACTTAAATGAAGTATCGTTAACAAGTGACAAATGCCTCGTAACAATGAGTGAAGATTCATGGTTATGGCATAGGCGTTTAGCACATGTTAACTTTGACTTACTCAACAAAGTAGTCTCAAAAGATCTAGTCCTAGGTCTCCCCAAAATTAAGTTCACCAAGGATCACCTTTGTGATGCTTGTCAAAAGGGGAAGCAAACGAGGATCTCATTTAAATCCAAAAATATCGTTTCAACAACGAGACCTCTCGAGCTTTTCCATATGGATTTATTTGGGCCATCTAGGATTAAAAGTCTAGGAGGAAACTATTACGGTTTCGTAATAGTGGACGACTTTTCTCGATTTTGTTGGACTATTTTCTTAGTAAGTAAGAGTGACACATTCGCCGCCTTTGAACGATTTGCCAAGCTTTCCCAAAATAAACTAAATACAAACATTGTTGCAATTAGAAGCGATCATGGAGGTGAATTTGAAAATCACTTATTTGAAGAATATTGCGGTAACCATGGTATTGATCATAACTTCTCCGCTCCACGTACTCCTCAACAAAATGGGGTTGTGGAGCGTAAAAATCGAATTTTGGAAGAATTGGGAAGAACAATGATCAATGAAAGTGGCTTACCGAAATATTTTTGGGTTGACGCCATTAGTACGGCTTGTTAAGTTTTGAATAGGGTGCTCATTCGCCCCATTCTAAACAAAACACCGTATGAACTTTTAAAAGGGCGAAAGCCAAATGTTTCTCACTTACATGTCTTTGGTTGCAAATGTTTTGTATTGAACAATGGAAAGGAAAACTTAGGGAAATTCGATTCCAAGGCCGACGAAGGTATCTTCCTCGGATACTCTCAATCTAGCAAAGCATATAGAATATACATGAAGCGATTACTTACTGTAGAAGAGTCTGTACATGTCACTTTTGATGAATCCAATCCGAGAAATGTCGGAAAGGGTAGTGTTTTACATGGTGCAGGTACATCTACTGAAGACATACTCAAAGGTGGCGAGCCGGGGATTGATCAACCCGACATAGTCAAAATTGAGGAGGACAAAGATGTACACCATGAGGAAACCGAGGTAGTTCATCCGCCTTCAAACGATGATCTTCCTCAAGCTTGGAAGTCTTCCAAAGACCATCCAATAGACAACATTCTCGGGGACATATCAAAGGGCGTAACAACTCGATCTAAGCTAAGTAACTTCTGTTATCACTTCGCTTTCGTTTCGCAGATGGAACCTAAAAACCCTAAAGAAGCCCTACTCGATGAACACTGGTTTTTATCAATGCAGGAGGAACTTAATCAGTTCACCAGAAATGAGGTTTGGGACCTTCTCCCTCCTCCGCGAGATCATCGAGTAATCGGCACCCGATGGGTGTTTAGGAACAAGCTGGACGAAAATGGGGTAATAACCCGTAATAAGGCGCGTTTAGTCGCGCAAGGGTATAACCAAGAGGAAGGCATCGACTATGAGGAAACTTATGCGCCGGTTGCCCGACTCGAGGCTATACGCCTCCTCCTTGCTTTCGCTTGTGCGAAAGACTTTAAGTTATTCCAAATGGATGTCAAGAGTGCATTCCTTAACGGTCACATAAATGAAGAGGTTTATGTCGCACAACCTCCGGGTTTCGAATCCCATGAGTATCCTGATCATGTCTATAAACTAAAAAGAGCTTTGTATGGCCTCAAACAAGCTTCTAGAGCTTGGTATGAGAGACTAAGCAAATTCTTACTCGATCAAAAATACTCAAGAGGAAAGGTTGACACAACCCTCTTCATTAAACGTCAAGGAAAGCACTTGATATTAGTGCAAATTTATGTAGATGATATCATATTTGGATCTACTAACATGAGTCTTGTGAGAGAGTTTTCTGACCTTATGCAGGGTGAATTCGAGATGAGTATGATGGGGGAGCTCACATACTTTCTCGGTCTGCAAATCAAACAGCTCAAAGAAGGAACTTTCGTGAGCCAGACAAAGTACTGTTTGGACCTTATCAAGAGATTTGACATGGCAAAAGCAAAGGCCATAGACACCCCCATGCCTACGTGTACAAACTTGAACAAAGATGAAGACGGTAAGGAAGTAGATGTAAAACGGTAAAGAGGTATGATTGGTTCACTCATCTATCTTACTGCTTCTCGTCCCGATATTATGTTTAGCGTATGCATGTGCGCAAGATATCAATCATGTCCCAAGGAATCCCATTTAAAAGCCGTCAAACGAATACTTCGATACCTATCCAGTACTCCGAAGTATGGACTATGGTATTCCAAAGGTAATGATTGTTCATTGGTAGGTTTTTCCGATTCCGACTTTGCCGGTTGCAAATCGGATAGGAAGAGCACCAGTGGCACTTGTCACTTATTTTCAAACTCTTTGGTCAGTTGGCATAGCAAGAAACAGGTTTCTGTTGCTTTGTCAACCGCCGAAGCGGAATACGTTGCCGCCGGTGGTTGCTGTGCCCAAATCCTATGGATTAAGCAACAACTATTGGATTTTAACCTCAAACTTGAACGTATTCCCATTTTTTGTGACAATACAAGTGCCATTAACCTAACCAAGAATCCTGTGCTACATTCTCGCACCAAACATATCGAAATACGACACCACTTTCTTCGTGATCATGTAGAGAAAGGTGACATTGTGTTTGAACATGTCAATACTGAAAATCAACTAGCGGACATTTTCACAAAGCCGCTAGCCACTGAACCTTTCTTTCATATCCGCCGAGAACTTGGCATTCTCGATATTTCGGAACGGGGAATATAATCTGTTGTTTTACCTTATTCCATATAAGACTTTAATCTTGTACCTCTAACCAATCTATGTTGTTGTAAGCACAAGTCTACCGTTCACTAAGTCACTCCGACATTGAGGTGATACTGTTCCTCTCCTTCTCTCTCTGCAAAATCTCATGACTACAATAGTTATATCTCATAATGATGTTGTTTATATATATATATATATATATATATATATATATATATATATATATGATCTCTCTCTTTGGGTGTTTATTGCTGTATGGTGTGTTAATTATGCATCAAACCTGTCATCGCATGTGGAAAATAGTGAAAAATTGGAATTTGGACTGTATGAGTCGACCGCAGCAGGGCTATGGTTGACGCAAGCAAATTAATTTCTGCATTTTCTCAAAAACCAAACAGTATGCGTCGACGCATACAGAGCTATGGTCGACGCATCGCTCGAAAATTTCGTTTTTCTGCAGAAAAATTTAAATCGTTTTTCATGCATTCCCATCCAAAAATCATCATTAATTGTGCATTTACATTCCATCAACTTTCAAACTACCCACTACTTTGTAACTTGCATCTACCTAGTGGCTATTGTTCTTTGATCTTCCATCTTCCCAAAACCCTAACCTTTCCACTATAAATTGTGAGAAACCTTTATCTAGCAGAATCACTCTCAAAACCCTTCTTAAACCTTCTCTCTATACCCAAACACTCCGCTTCAAACTTGCTCAAATGGCTACCACATCACGCAGACCCTCCAGCAAGAGATCCCGAGAATCATCCGCAGCATCTCTACCCATATCTGCTGTATCACTCGTTCCACCCGCTCGCGTCGAAGTCTTCAACAGAGACATAAGCAAAAGAGGCGTTGTGCAACAACATGCGTTCTACAAACTTACCGCTGAACACATGCACCTTCCTGAAGTCCTGGCTCTGCTGCAGCATCAGGGCTTTATCAACTTCTTGGAATGTAATACCAAATACAGTGAAGACCTTGTTCGCGTGTTCTATGCCGGCCTTCATGACAACTTTCGCGGGCACAAGTTCCACTCTAGAATTGGTCCGACAAAGGTACCGCTTAAATCAAATATCTGGTACCAATATTTTGATATGTCTGTTGATGATGATGGAAACCCTCTACCTGAGGTCACTGACTCTCACCACGTAGCTGGCTATGAGTTTAAGAATGCATTGAATAACATGCTGAGACGACCCTATACTGATCAGTTTGTGAACAGTGACGCGTTCCCACGAACTGTCACTGCCGGCAAGCTGAAAGCCGGAGAAAGGATCCTTCAATGGGTTGTCTCACGAATCCTGCGCCCAAAGAAGGGAGGCCTCTCCAGACTCGAACCGGCCGAGGTTCATCTGATTTACATTCTGAAAAATAAGATAAAAATCAACTGGCCATACTACATTGCCAGCAGAATGTTTGGGCTACATGACTCCGGACGAGGAACGGCGCTTGCCTACGGATCCTTCATTCAAGAGGTCCTGACTGCAGCTAACGTTCATCATCCGTCTTTCAAGTACACTTCCATCTCATCTAACAAAGAGTTCAGTACAAAAACCATGTCTATGATGGGATATCTTTGGTGCAATGAGCGGAGGATGTATAAGTTTATTCGGAGAGCAAATATTCCTGCAGATGATGATAGTGATGAAAGCGAAGACCAAGAAGATGAAGAAGAAAATGAAGAAGAAGAAGTCAGGCACGATGTGGATCACAATGGTGGAGATGATGATCCTCCACCCGTTGACACTCAAGACTACTCGGACTCCGCTTGGGCTCAGCAGTCGCATTCAAATGACGAAGATGCTCCACGCTGGGGTGGCTGGGGTGAATGGCAACACAAGGGCTGGTCAACTCAGCGTCAATTTTACCAGCCATATTACCAAGATGAGGAAGAATCTCCTCCGTCCCCTCCACAACAAGCAGACTCTTCAGAACTATTGGATATGATGCATAATATGCAAATAGCTCAACAGTCCTTCATGCAAGCTCAAGATGAGCGCTATGCTCATATCAACGAGCAAATTCAAGCCCAAAATGAGCGTCTCGACGCCTTCTCTACAAGCATGAATGACCGGTTTGCAACCTTTTCGGCTTCATTTGATTTTCAGGAAAAGTCAATCGACGAAAGTCTCAAGCATCTGAACGGTGTCACCGAATACCTTTCATCTCTGGCTGACCCTTACAAAAACCCGGGAATTTGTTATCATCCAGGACACCGCCACTAGGACATAGACATTCACATGCATTATGTAGTTTGATTGTTATTTTGAATGTATTTCTATGTTTTCCTTGTTTTTCTTTATAAATGACTATTGCTCAGAAATGACATTGGTGTGTTATTATTATCTGTTTATGTTATTTCCTGTGAAATTTCCTTGATATCTTGAAAAATCACTCTGTCTCTCTTTTTGATGTTGTCAAAGGGGGAGAAAGGTGCACAAAGCAGGCAGACAAAAATGCCCACAACTAACAGTAGCCTTCTGCAGATAGCCTTAGATTACAAAAGAAAGGGGGAGTGTGGAAAATGTGTCAATATCGCATGCTGTTCGTCATGCTGAATTATACAGGTTGTCATCATCAAAAAGGGGGAGTATGTAAAGACAAAGAGTCAGACAACATACGATCGCAAGTTTCGATGATGACAAAAGACCATCATGCACGTCTACAAACAAATGAAACACATTATCCACCATATCCTTTTCTACGTTTGTCTAAACCTATTATAATGATCAAAAACATATGTGGACAAAGTGTAATCATGACGAAATGCATGAAAATCACAAAACACAATTTTATGCAGATTTGAAGGCCTTGAGTCGACCATAGGGGTCAGCTCAAAGCTCACGGGTCAGCGCAAAGCTCAGCAGAACTGAGATTGGTCAGCGCATGCTCCTTTGCGTCGACCATAAGGGTCGGCATATAACTCACGGGTCAGCGCAAAAACTCCTTGCGTCGACCAGAAGTCAGCGCATGGCTTAATGAAGTAATCCTGGGTCAGCGCATAGAACCATGGGTCGACCATAGGGGTCGGCGCATCACTCACGGCTCAGCGCACGCCGACCTATGGTCGACCGCTCGTGCGTAAACTCAGTTTTCTGAGTTATTTCCAATGTTTGAAATTCTGTTATTTTTAATTGGTTTTGTCTGTTACTATATATAGAAGTTAAAACACTTTTACTAACCAACATTTGCTAATTGAGTTCAAGTGTTCAAGGAAACAAGAAAGTGTGAAAAAGGTGTCCAAGACTCATCATCTTCATCTTCAACATTTCACAACTCATCATCTGCAAACAATTACTTTTGATGTGGTTCGTGATCGAGCAAAGGTGATAAGGTTCGAAGCTGTGATCGAAGAATCCAGTTCGGGTTGAATCTTGTGGCAGGTTCTTTCTTGAATAAAACCGTTAGGGTTTTGTCCTCCAATACGGGTTTGTGTTTGGGGGTTTTTGGACGAATCGTTCTTCAATATTCAGCCGAGCGAAGGTGATTGAGAAGAGGAAAGTCTTCATCAGTCTAGTAGCGGATTCGGTGGCATTGAAGTGAAGGATTCGGGTTCGACTCGTTGTGTTTGAGATCAGCCGGGCCGAGGGTTTGAAGAACGGAAGATTCTTCAACAAAGGGGCTGGAATCGGAGGTCTAGCATCAACGATCGAAGGTCTTGATTCATCTTGAATCAAGGAGCAAGGATAGGAAGCATCGTTCAACACATTGGAAGTTCTGTTGTTTACATGCTTTGCAATCCTTGTATAAACGATTAAATTTCACAGGTGATATCTAATTAATCATCTCAATTCTAGTTTTAGAATTGAGGGCAGACGTACCCCGAAGCGAGGACGGTGGGGGAACTGCCTCATCAAATCTCTGTCTTCTTTAATTTTCTACATAATCTGTTTTTCAGCTTAAAAAATTAAGTGATTTTAGTTTAAGCAATTTTACCAAACGTTGATATAAGTTGAGTAAGAGATTGAAACTGTTGTTTGAATACAAAGTACAATAGTGTATTGTACTAGATAAATTTAAATTACTTACTCAACTCAAATATCTCTTGGAGTGTATGCACACCAAGTGTTTGTGAATTTGCATAAGCCAAAGTTGTCTTAAGTTTACATCCCGTTTAATTTGGTATTTTGGATCATTGGAACTAGGCTTGCTAGTTAGTGAAATATATCAATTGAGTGTGCAAACGTGTAGTAATTAGTATTTCATTTTATCTCTACTCCATTAGCTTAACGCATATCCGGTTTTCCAATAACGGTTCGTTTTAGACTAAAATTTTCCTCGGCTGCTTCCGCACTTAAAACAATTTTTAAAACCAATTTTCTTTTAAATTGGTAGCGCCGACTCAAGTTTTTAATTGGGATCTATTCAACCCCCCCTTCTAGATCCGTGCCATAGTCTAACAACTTTGACCATATTTTGTAAATACTTTTCATTGGTAAATATAACTCATTCAAATGCTTTTGTGGTTTCAATGGCCACTTTCTTAATCAAAACTTTTCATAACCTTTAGCTATTAGGTTTGAGTTGTCCCTGAGGTAGATGTAATACTCACCTATATCCTTAGTGATGGACAATGAGTCTTCCATGCTTATTATAGGGTTAACCCCTCACTAGCATGTTGAAGCTATCCTCACATGGTGGATTTGTGGTTTTAGATTGAGTTTTGTCCCTTGGATAACAAAAGACTATAAGGCTTTTGGACCAATAAATTCCCCAACTCATTTTGAGATTTTTACCCCGAACTACGAGGTTTTGATCCTAATCTTTTTTAAGATGGTACGTAGGCAATGGGTTTATCCATCCAAACACAAAATGTAAATAACTTGTATATTCTTTTCTCATCTCTTCAATCATGTTTGCACAAACAAATTTTCACAAAATACCGACCTTACAACAAATGTGAAAAGGGCTCCCTAGGAGTACCTAGGATGTTTTGGGTGCTTAAAACCTTCCCATTGCATAACCAACCCCCTTACCCCGATCTCTGACATTTTTACTAGTTTTTGATTCGATAAAACTTTTAGGTTTTTCTTCGCTTTCTAACCATTCCTTTGGATAAATAGAAGTGCAGTGGCGACTCGACTTGTATGGCTTACCTTAGATTTAATCAATATCTCTAATGGTAACGAATACTCCGCTACAGAAAAATGGCGACTCTGCTGGGGAAAAAGATTTGCCTAGTGGGTTTTGCCTACTTTTCATATTTGTTGTATTGTTGTATATTTTGTTTTGTGACATTTTTTTGTGCAATTTGGGATTACTGTATTGTATGTAATAATTGAATTGCTTGAATATTAATTCCTTGTATGCTTGGTGATCTTTGTGAGATGAGTTCTATACCCGAACTCGAGTGCACTTAGGATAGGAGAATGGCATAGTCTTGTTGACTTGTGTGGAGTTATTCCTTAGCAAGTTGACTTGCAAGCCCATTCACTTGGTGGAGGTCATGTTGGGATCAATAATGTCACACAAGTAGTTGTGGTTAGACATTACTCTTTCCAATATATACCTTAGAAGCCAAGGACCTTAGTTTACCAAGCCCATCTTGGCCTATTCTTAGGATGTAATGCGAAAGTCATTCAAGTGTAAGATTTGATACGATTGTTACGCGATACTACACTCATAAGAGTCTCTCTTGAGAATATTTTTGGAATACGAGTAGTCGTTTCTCCGATAATATCCGAAAGATGGGATGATGACTATGGGAACCTCTTATAGAACATGCTTGGCAGGTTTAAACCCTAGTACACTCCCTTTGGGTGGGTCTTAACCGAGACTCCATGCTCGTGACTTGCAACAAACCCTTGATTCATGGTTGATCCGTTCTTGTGTATCCTTAATATCAATGGAACTTGGGTGTTGATAAGGTGTACACCATAATCCACCAAAATGGATGATTGATATTAAGGATGACATGATCCATCCCATGACCGTTGTTTGGTGTGCTTTGCTTGATCCTTGAGTGTGATTGTTGCATTCATGCATTCATGCACCCATTTGCATCCATATCATCAATGATGAGAAAATTTTCAAGGAACTTAAGAGGTCTATTTGCAAAATTTTCAGACATGGAAAGACAAAGAAGTACAGTTTTAGACAACCCGACTTGAAAGAGCTAAGGAATTTGACATCCTATGTATTAGATCCCTTGGGTTTCAAGGCTCGTTTTGGGAAGCTTCTATCTATTCTGACTACTCAAGTGGGCGAAGGATTGATGATTGTATTGGTGCAGTTCTATGGTCCCTTGTACCGTTGCTTCACATTTCCGGATTTTCAGCTTTTGGCCACGCTTGAGGAGTATGCCTACCTTGTGGGTATACCTATTCTAGACCAGCTGCCGTTCAGTGGCTTAGAGAGTGTTCCTACTTCTCAAGAGATAGCTGATATGTTGCATATAGATGAATCTCTAGTTGGTGCTCATATGACTACCAAAGGTGGAATTCAAGGTCTCCCTTCTGAGTTCCTCATTGATCAAGCTACTATGTATGGAAAGGCCATGAGTGAGGACACCTTTGAGGCCATATTTGTACTTCTCATCTATGGGCTAGTGTTATTCCCCAACATCGACAAGTTTGTGGATGTGAACGCTATTAGGATTTTCTCTACTCTTAATCCCGTTCCGACTCTGTTGGGTGACACTTACTTTTCTTTACATATGAGGAATGCAAAGGGTGGTGGTACCATTGTGTGTTGTTTGCCTCTGTTGTACAAGTGGTCTATTTCGCACTTGCCACAGACGGTCGCCTTCAAGGAGAACAAAGGATGTCTACGGTGGTCCACGAGACTCATGTCTCTCACCAATGATGATATCTCTTGGTACAACCGTGTATATGATGGTGTGCAGATTATTGACTCTTGTGGTGAATTCTCCAATGTGCCTCTTCTTGGTACATGTGGTGGGATTAACTACAACCCTATTTTGGCACGTCGTCAGCTTGGGTTCCCCCTAAAGGATAAACCTAATAACATTCTATTAGAGGGTGTGTTCTTTCAGGAGGGTAAAGATCCCCAAGGCTTGAAGGGCAGGATGGTTCGCGCTTGGCGCAAGATCCATAGGAAAGGAAGGAAGGAGTTAGGTCCAAAGAATTGTATCGCATTGGAGCCTTATACTTCTTGGGTAAGGAGGAGAGCTTCCAAGTACCTCATTCCTTATGAGTATCCAAGACCTACACCTCTGGTTGTGGCTGGGCCTTCAACCCTCCCTGACCAAGGAGTAGAGGAGTCGAGAGACGAAGACCGTTCGCGTGCTTGGATCCGTGAACGAGAGGAGTTGCTTCAGCAGATCAAGGAGAAGGATGCTTTGATAGAGTTCCTCGAGCACCAGGTTATAGATGATCCTGATGATGCATGGACTTCTCTACTTCCTCAGTCTTCCAAGTTTTGGAAGAGGAAGTACGATCAACTCGCCAAAGAGAAGGCAAACATGGAGGCAGCCTACGAGACGGAGGTGAAGAGGCTTCGTGCATCTTATCTTCCAGTCTCCAGAGCTTTAGATGATTGTTTCTAGGGTTCCATAGGATGTTCATTTTCCTTATCTCTTGTATTGTATTTGGTTACCAAGACTATACTTCTTTGGTGTAAAAATATTTCCAAATGTTATTGATGTGATATTTCCATATGTGATAAATGTTTAACATTTCCAATATTTTGCAAATAGGACTCTAAAGTTCCTCTGATATAAAAATTAAATCATATGCATTGCATGCATCATGTGCATAAGCAGGTTTTGCTCCAGGCTTCTTGTTCTATGGTCTAACTCTGTGTTCTTCATTTATTTTGAAGACAAGCTGACTCACCGATACTACACCCGAGCCAACGCATCAAGACTAATGGATCATTTGGAACAAGAGAACCGTGAGCTTAAGGAGGAAGTAGCCAGATTGACTTCCCTGATGGAGTCATTCATGGATGCCAAGTGTCGCAACCTGAAAAATACAGTGCGCGAAAAAACAACCGGCGAAAGAAAAAGACAGAAGAGTCGCCACCGTGCGTTATTTATCCCAAAGGAGGGAAAGGAAACGCTCGAAGTAAACCTGAAAAAGGAAAGGACAAGACGGGGTCTCGCAACCAAATCTTGGGTTCGGGAGTCGGTTATGCGAAGGGAAGGTATTAGCACCCCTACGCATCCATAGTACTCTACGGGATCCACTTTTGTGGTTTTTGTCTAAAGGGTATGGGTTTACCTAATGTGTTTATTTACTAAAAAGGTTAAGAGAAATGACTCGCGCGGATGTCGCATCCACTGCATACGTATCTCATCTGAATATGAGAATCAGAGTCTTCGTAGCTCGGCTGACCTATGGTTTGGGGGGATGTGTGCTCGCTAAGACATCGCGTCTTATGCCTACGTATCTCATCTGGAATGAGAATCAGAGCAAGCTGTAGTTCGGCTAACTACGGGGTTGTGGATTGGGTTTTGGACGAACGACGTCACTACGCAATCTACCGGATGCTCGACCTTTGGAGACTTACTCGCGTGTAGTAGAAGGAGTAAACGTGTTGCTTTGGGTTTTAGGGTTTGGGATGCTCGAGGGCAAACAGGCAGTCCTTGACGAAGGAACCGTGCTACATGTGGGGATATGAATACAAAACACAAAACATGTATCTCAAAGTAAAATGCCACCAAGGGGCTCAAACATTGCCTCCTATCGAGGTCTTCCAGCTAAGAAAGCGATAAAGTACGAGAAAAGGAAAAAATTACCACACGGATAAAGATCCGAAGTTACAGCAATTAAAGGAATGGGAAACCTAGGGATCCTTCCAAGCTAAACACCATCAAAGAAAGTGAGTCAGTACAGGTAATCGGAATGAAACCTCCAGGAGGTATCCCACAAATAAAGTGGAAAACCATGCAAGTTATCCCTGATGAGAGAGATTGATTAAGATTGAATGGTACGGCCGGATCTGCAAAGTAATACTAGGGTTTGTGTGAGGCGGAGTGAACTTCTCAATTGAGTTCCCTTCAGGGTTTGGAGGCTGCTCTGAGTTCTCTGTCAGGTTTCTCTCCAGGTTTTGTCCAGGGTTTTGTTTCAAGGAAACCCCAGAGTATTTTGCTTCTCTTCCTTTTTCTCTCCAGTGAATCTCCCAGTGTAACTCCTAGTGTGTTTTCCTCTACTGAAACTTTAGTATTTATAGACTGATTTTCGTGGGTAGTGGGCTCAAATGAGGGAGACCCAAGTCCAAAAAAATTTGTTATATTTTATTTATTTATTTAATTAATTATATTTATTTTTAACTTTTTTTTTTCATTTTTTTTTCGTTTTTTTTTTCTTCGTTTTTTTTTTCGTTTTTTCTCGTTTTTTTTTTCAGGAAAAATGAAGGGTAAATTTTGGGGTATTACAGCTGCCCCTATTCAATCAACTGGAGACCCGGAAAGAAGATGGCAGCTGCTTTCGTACTTTCGAGGTATCAAGGGATTGAATACGATAAAAGCCCAAAAATTTGCACTGAAGTGAAGTGAAGTAACAATGTCTGTCAGAATCGGCAAAGTGGTGGTCTTGAAAGAAGAATCCGTCTGGTACGGTGAGAGTCAGTCTGAATACCGAAAAAGAATGTTAACTTGGATACCAAAATAAATGGTAACACAGAAATAACCTTGGCCTGAATGCCACAAGTTGCATCGACCTGAACGTCGGAAACTTCTTCGATCTGAACATCAGAAAACTGGCCTGAATGCCACAAGTTGCATCGACCTGAACGTCGGAAACTTCTTCGATCTGAACATCGGAAAATTGACCTGAATGCCACAAGTTGCATCGACCTAAACGTCAGAAACTTCTTCGATCTGAACATCGGAACACTGGCCTGAATGCCACTTCGGTCTGGATACCGGAAAACTGGCTTGAACGCCACTTCGATCTGAATACCAGAAACTGGCCTGAACGCCACTTCGATCTGAATATCGGAAATTGGCCTGAACGCCACTTCGATCTGAATATCGGAAATTGACATGAACGCCACTTCGGTCTGGATACCGGAAAACTTCATGCCTGTCAACATTGACAGAAATAGGGAATGATAATCAAGGCGACGCATGGGCCAATGACACTTGCTGGGGATAACCAAGGTGGGTCTTGAACAATCTTCAGTCTGAGTACTGGAAACAACTTCTAGCTTATCACTTGGGATACCGAGAATGTTTTATGCTTACATGCGTATGTTTGAATCTTTCAATGGCGTAATGCTCCATGAAAATGGAAATGCTACGCGATTTTGGGAGGATGCAATGCAATATGATTCTACATGCAGGGATGCAAAATGCTGGGTAGAATGCCAAGCTGAGGCAATGGGATTTGTTGGGGAAATGATCACCATCTTCTGGACCCTGGCAAGGCTGTTGGAGATGCACAGCGCAAAGAATTCTGTGGGGAAATGACCCGCCACACGGTGTTCTAGCAATGACGAAATGCCGAGATTCTGACACTGAAAACCTGATGTTGGGGAAAGCGATAGTGGTTCTGGCAACCATGATCTGCGAGAGATGACTCAACAGGGGAAGCAAACACTGATACGGTACCGAGGTTCTGCTTCAAGGAAAGAAACCATGGATCTGGCATTGGGATTATCGATCTGGCCTCGAACTCTAAGGAGCAGCCACTTCTGCTGGGAAGATACAGTCTGGCACTATCAACTCCGCTGGGGATATATAGTCTGGCACTGTCAACTCTACTGGGGAGTGTATGTCCTGAAACAAACGCTTGGGGAAGTACAATGGTGAGAACCTGCTGGGGATTGAAGAATCCAACACTCTGATCAGCTCTGCAGGGATAAGACACCGGATTCGTCTGTTGGTGACTTCACTGGGGAAGATATTCACGATCATCTGCAGGGGATTTTAAGGAAATGCCCCGAGGGTATCTGTTCTGAATAGACGATCCAAAACACTTAAAATTTACAGCAATTTTAAATGTTTATTAAGCATGTACCTGTAAAGCCCTTATGTGTCATGATGCAATGTTTATCAAAAATTCGGACGTCATTTTTGCAAACAAAACAGTAAAATGAAAATGAAAACAGAGATATACTGAATAACATGATTTTATTGATTGAATGGCCTCTGAATAGGCATTTACATCAGGAAGCAATCCCTGGAAAGAGGTAATCGCACAAAAGATAAAAACAGAAATTAATCTAATGGCAATGTGAAATGGATTTCTATTGGGTTCCAATTCTGCTATGACTTGCTCGTCTTCAAGATCCTCCAGATGATCAGCCTTATGAAAAGGTGATTGGACTGTTTCCTACCTTTCGAAAATTTCCAGTCATCGACATGAGATGAGATTCAGAACTAACTCAGAACGCAGTCATTCGCTTAATCCCTAACTTTTGCCTGGATCGCCCTTTTCGGGTTTTCAATCCACCGGGATACCCATTTTTGCCTAAGTTGCCTTTTCAGGTTTTCAACTTACCGGGTGTACGATCTTTTCATTTTAATCCCTAATTTTTGCCCGAACCTTTTCATTTTCTTGGTTCGTCGGGATGCCCATTTTTGCCTGGACTATTCTTTTTACTGTCCAGCGGGTCTATTTTATGCGAAGTATTTTTTAACTGCGTCTGAGTTCATAGGGGAAGTGAAGTTTTCACCATCCATAGTTGCAAGCATTAAGGCCCCACCATCAAAAACCTTGGTGACAATATACGGTCCATCATAGTTAGGAGTCCACTTGCCCCTGTGATCTGTCTGAGGAGGAAGCATCCTTTTCAACACTAAATCTCCGACTTGGAAACAACGAGGACACACTTTCTGATCAAAGGCTCTCTTCATCCGACTCTGATACAACTGCCCATGACAAATGGCTGCCATTCGCTTCTCTTCGATAAGACTCAACTCATTGAACCTTGTCCGAATCCATTCGACTTCGTCTAACTTGACATCCAACAAGACTATTAGAGAAGGAATCTCCACTTCAACAGGTAGGACTGCTTCCATACCATACACCAGGGAGTAAGGGGTTGCCCCGGTCGATGTACGTACTGAAATGCGGTACCCATGCCAGGCGAAAGGTAGCATCTCATGCCAATCTCTGTACGTGACGACCATCTTCTGCACAATCTTCTTTATGTTCTTATTTGCTGCCTCAACAGCGCCGTTCATCTTAGGGCGGTAAGGGGAAGAATTGTGATGCTGAATGTTGAAGTTTTGACAGAACTCCTTCATCATTTTGTTGTTGAGATTAGAACCATTATCAGTAATGATTCTTTCGGGAATCCCATAGCGACAAATGATTTCTTTCTTGATGAAACGGGCAACCACATGTCTGGTGACATTCGCGAACGACGCTGCTTCGACCCACTTGGTGAAATAGTCGATAGCAACAAGGATGAAGCGATGCCCATTGGAAGCAGTCGGCTCAATCTTTCCAATCATGTCAATGCCCCACATAGCAAACGGCCACGGCGAAGTCATCACATTCAGAGGATTTGGCGGCACATGCACCTTATCAGCATAAATCTGGCATTTATGACACTTCCGAGCATATTTGAAGCAATCTGACTCCATGGTCATCCAATAATAACCCTCTCTTAACAATTTCTTAGCCATTGCATGTCCGCCGGCATGAGTACAGAAGGAACCTTCATGAACTTCCTGCATTAACATGTCCGCCTCGTGTCTGTCCACGCATCTGAGCAAAACCATATCGAAGTTCCTCTTATACAGCACATCGTCTTTGTTCAAGAAGAAACTGCCTGCCAATCTTCTCAAAGTCTTTCTATCATTGTTGGATGCCCCTGCAGGGTACTCTTGATTCTTCAGAAAGCACTTGATATCGTGATGCCAAGGCTTGTCATCGACTACCAGTTCAGCAGCAAACACATACGCGGCCCTGTCAAGGCGCATCACATCGATCCTGGGAGCATGGTTCCAGCGAATTACCTTGATCATGGAGGATAGAGTAGCAAGTGCGTCTGCCATCTGGTTCTCATCACGAGGTATATGATACAATTTTACTGTTGTGAAGAAAGTCAACAGTCTTCTCGTGTAGTCTCTGTAGGGGACCAGAGTGGGCTGGAGAGTATTCCAATCACCATTCACTTGATTGATCACCAGAGTTGAATCTCCGAAGATGTCCAAAGTCTTGATTCTCAAATCAATGGCTTGCTCAATACCCAAGATACAGGCCTCGTACTCAGCTTCATTATTTGTGCACTCAAAAGTCAAACGAGTGGTGAAAGGTATGTGGGCACCTTTCGGAGTTGTAATGACAGCACCAATTCCACTTCCTCTAGCATTGACAGCCCCATCAAACAACAAAGTCCACTTTTCGTTTGGATCAGGTCCCTCCTCAACAACTGGCTCTTCACAGTCTTTCATCTTGAGGAACATGATGTCTTCATCAGGGAATTCAAACTTCATCGGCTCATAATCATCAATCGGCTGCTCGGCAAGGTAGTCTGACAGAATACTACCTTTGATGGCCTTCTGTGACGTGTACTGAATATCATACTCTGTTAAAATCATTTGCCAACGAGCGACCCTTCCGGTGAGAGCTGGCTTCTCGAATATGTATTTCACTGGATCCATCTTAGAAATCAACAAGGTAGTATGGTTCAACATATACTGCCTCAGTCGGCGAGCAACCCAGGCCAAAGCACAACAAGTTTTCTCAAGCTGCGAATATTTGACTTCACAGTCGGTAAACTTTTTGCTAAGGTAGTATATGGCATGCTCTTTTCGACCAGACTCGTCATGCTGTCCCAATACACACCCCATCGAGTTCTCAGTCACTGATAGGTACATTATCAGAGGTCTCCCAGGAACTGGAGGTATAAGGATCGGAGGTTTCTGTAGATACTCTTTTATCTTCTCGAAAGCCCTTTGACAATCTTCATTCCACCTGATAGCCTGATCTTTCTTCAGCAATTTGAAAATTGGCTCACACGTGGTTGTTAGGTGAGAGATGAACCTTGCAATGTAGTTCAACCTCCCTAAGAAACTACAGACTTGCTTCTCTGTTCTTGGCTCTGGCATTTCCTGTATCGCTTTTACTTTGTCGGGATCCACCTCAATCCCTTTTCCGCTAACGATAAAACCCAACAATTTTCCCGATCTCACCCCGAAAGTGCACTTGTTCGGGTTAAGTCTCAGTTTGAATTTCCTCAAACGCTCAAACAGTTTCTGCAAACTCACCAAATGTTCTTCTTCTGTCTGAGATTTGGCAATCATATCATCCACATAAACCTCGATTTCATGATGAATCATATCATGGAACAGAGTTACCATAGCTCGTTGATATGTTGCTCCGGCATTTTTCAGACCAAACGACATCACCTTGTAGCAGAAGGTGCCCCATGGGGTTATGAAAGTTGTCTTTTCCATGTCTTCTGGTGCCATCTTGATTTGGTTATAGCCAGAAAAACCATCCATGAAGGAGAATACCGAGAACTGAGCTGTATTATCCACCAAAACGTCGATGTGAGGTAATGGGAAATCATCTTTAGGGCTAGCTCTGTTCAGATCCCGGTAGTCGACACACATCCGTACCTTTCCATCCTTCTTAGGTACTGGGACGATGTTTGCAACCCATGGCAGATAATTGGTGACTGCTAGAAACCCTGCATCCAACTGCTTTTGCACTTCTTCCTTTATCTTGACGGCCATCTCTGGTCTTGTTCTTCTGAGCTTCTGCTTGACCGGAGGACAACCTTCTTTGAGAGGCAAGCGGTGTACCACGATGTTTGTGTCCAGCCCGGGCATGTCCTGATAAGACCAGGCGAAGATGTCAACGTATTCTTGCAGCAATTCAATCAACCCCTTCTTCACATTGTCTTCTAAAGCAGCCCCTATCTTGATTTCTCTCTTGGCGTCCTCGGTGCCGAGATTAATCACTTCAGCAGACTCTTGATGCGGTTGAATGACCCTTTCCTCCTATTTTAATAACCTGGTAAGTTCTTCAGGGAGTTCACAGTCTTCATCACCCTCTTCTTCAGCTTGAAAGATTGGATTTTCAAAGTCGAAACGAGCCGTAGCAGAAACGTTATCAATAGGATCCGGTGATGTGCATCTGCATGAGTGATGGTATGTGCTTATGAGTGTGAAGGAAAAAAGTGGAAACTAAACAAAACATTGCCATTTTTTTATTTTGAAAAACTGCAAAAATAGAAAGACAGGGAACGAAATATTTGAATGCAAAAAGACGTCCTTTATTTATGATAAAAAATGCAAGTGTCACATAGATGGGCCCTACAATGAGTCATTACGCCCTGGGCGGAACGTAAGACTTGGATATGCATGAATAAACAAAGAAAATTACTCTTCAAGAAGCGTAACTTGGATTATCTCTTCAGAAGACCAATTGTTGATGACTTCACCCGGGATCCTCGGACGCACCCAGTTGTCAATGTCACAATCACTATCCCCACCCTCTTCATTGATTGCTGATACCTGGCCATACTGAAAGATGCCAGCACTGGAGAAAGTAATCGGCCCTTGACGAGTCTGAGGCGTTGAAGTACACACGTCCGAAACATCGGAATCAAGTTCAATTACATCATGGATTACAGAATTAGTAGGAACAACATCTGCGAATTCATCAGTAGCATCTTCAAACACTTCTTCCTCAACCCCTTCCACAAACTCTTGGACAGACAAATCTTCAACCTGGAGGATACCTTTGTCGAGCAAGGCCTGGATACCCTGCTGTAGCTTCAAACAACCTCCACTCTGAGTGGCACAATCCAAACAACCCTTCCCACAACCGGGGAAAACATCGGCCTTCAGCAAGCATCCTTTGATATCCAACAATGGAGTCTTCAACTTCAACACATCCTTAATGGACTTGGCTTTTCCCTCTATCATGTTAACGTTCGCACCACCATGCTGGGGCATGGGATTGTTAACGACATTCGGAGCCGGTGCAAGGTCGATGGCCTTTGAATCTATGAGGTCTTGAACTACGTGCTTAAAAGCTTTGCAGTTCTCAATATTGTGGCCAGGTGCCCCAGAGTGGAAGCTACACCTAGCGTTGGCGTCGTAACCCACCGGAAGTCTACCAATAGGAGGAGCCAGAGTGCACAGTTGCACAAGTTATAGTTGTTGAAGACTAGAAAGCAACTGAGCGTACGACATTGGAAGGGTGTCGAAACGTCGGTCCATCATCCTTTGCCTCTGTTGATAAGCGGGTATGTTACCCGGTTGCTGCTGCTGTTGATATTGAGCTGGTTGACGTTGTGGTTGTTGTTGTTGTAGTGGTGCTGCAGCTGGAATGGTCACAGCCGCAACATACGGTTGCTGATGATAATTCTGAAAGTTATTCCTCCGGTTATCCCTGTTCTGATAAGAAGATATGGCATTTGCATCCCCTTCTCTCCTCTTCTGTCCCTGAATGAACGGCTTCTTCACCCCTGATGAGGATCCACCTCCACTCTGGCTCTTATAGGTCTTTAGGTAATTCTCCACCTTTTCTCCAGTAGAGACCACATCAGCAAAGTTGGAAGCATTGCACCCCACCAGACGCTCCAGATAAGGTCCAGGCAGCGTATTCATGAACATGTTAGCCATTTCCTTTTCCAGCATAGGAGGCTGAACACGGGAAGCTGTATCCCTCCAGCGTTGAGCGTATTCCCTGAAGCACTCATTGCTTTTAAGAGACAGATTCTGAAGTTGAGTTCTGTCCGGAGCCATGTCTGCATTATACTGATACTGCTTCACGAAAGCCTTTGCCAAATCCCTCCAGCAACGGATGTGGGCTCTGTCCAGCCTCATATACCATTCCAAGGATCCTCCAGCTAGGCTATCCTGGAAGAAGTACATAAGTAGCTTCTCGTCATCAGAGTATGCAACCATTTTACGGAAATAGGCTTGCACGTGAGTTTTGGGGCAAGAGCTGCCATGGTATTTGTCAAATATCGGGACCTTGAATTTCGGTGGCACTCTCACACCTGGGACCAGCCCCAAGTCAGCAACATCTACTCCTAGAAGATTCTGTGCTTCCACTGCTTTCGACCTCTCTTCCAATCTTCTAAACATGGGGTCCATGCCAAAGTCTTCCTGAAGCAAGGGGAACTGATCATCCTGACCATCCTGAATGGGTTGTTGATCTAGGTTGACATGCGGGATCGGGATAGGCCCCGGTCCATTGGGACCATTAGCCTCTCCAGCTGGAGGATCAGCTAACGTCTCCGGTTGAGTAATAGGGGGATCCCTCTGCACCAACAATCTAAGCTCCTGCTGTCCTTGAGCCACCCCTTGAACCAAATCCATGAATTGATTCATGCGAATCTTCATCTCAGCGAGCTCTGCTTGTAGGCTCTCCATCGCTCTCTGTTGATTTCTTCGGGTACCGTATCGGTGAATGCCTGAGTCAGCTATCCTTCTAGTGGGACACCAAACAATATGAGAACACTGCAGCGGTACCTGTTATGCAAGATATGACAATGAGTATGTAAATGCAATGCCATGTTTATCAAATCCAAAAGGTATTCTACCCTCTTGATTCCAGTCTCACATCAGGCGAATAGTGCAAGAAGACTGAGTCATGGATAAACTTCTGAGATCAAGATGCAACAAAGGGAAACCAACATACAAATGAGTTCCAGGAAAGGGGCCTTAGCCAAAAGTACATCAAAAGAGGATCCCCACAACAAGCCTGTGGATTATCACTACACAGCAACAAAACAAAAAGTAAAGGGAGGAACATAAACCAGGGATCAGCCTCCTGTATACAACCCATAAGGACTGCTCCTCACTTCATCCAGTAATGCCACCGTGTCGGGATGATCTGGAGATTCTGTCAAATGCCGGATAAGCAGATTCCTCTTGTGAATGATCCCATCCAGTTCGTTGATGTGCTCTCTGTAGTAATTCCCATCATCTTCTCCGAATACCTCTTCAAGTCTGGATTTCTTCAAACCTGCCAACACCTTGAGTTCTTCAATCTGTCCTCGAGCCTCATGGAGTTGATCTGTGATGTAGCCATTAGTAGAACGGGCGCACAGAAGCTCATTATTTTTCCCCTTCAGTAAAGTCGTCAATTTCTCTATCTGACCAGTCAGTTCGGCTACTGTCTCTTCCTCCTTTGCCTTCCGAGAAGTTGAAAATGCATCCCATTGCTCCTGCCACCCAGCTAATTTACCATGAGCATCTACTAACTGCTGCTTGACTCGCCTCAACTCAGAATTGGATGATCTCAAGGCTTCGTCTGTCTTCCAAAAGAAGTCCGCCTCCACAGCAAATCTTCTCTCTGCTTCCTTTTGCACTCTGACGACTTCCCCCTTCTGATATTCTGCCTCCTGGAATTGATGCATATAGTCTTGCAACTTCTCACTTAACTCTGAGTTCTTGGTTTGAAGTCCCTCCATGGCACTCTTCAACTTGTCGTACTCCTCTCGGCTCACCATTGTTGACTGCTCAGGAGTAGGTGGATACAAAGGTTCTTCAATAGGGAACGGCAGACCAAACTCTTCGACTCTTCCTTGAAGCCACTCTTCATACCGAGGGTAATTTCTACAATCTCCTTTTCCAAGGACGGTTCTTCCTCTCTTGATCACCTTGAGCCAGGCCTCAGCTGCCTTACGAGATACCGTCAAATTAGGCGAAGAATGGAAAAACAGAGATTCTTCCACATCCTTTTCCAAAGGCGGAGTTCATAAAGCATATCCAAACTGTCTAACTGCTAGAGAAGGATTATAGTTGATTCCTCCTCTTCTTCCTACCAACGGAACATTTGGGAAGATCCCACAACTATGAATAATATCTGCCCGAAGCAAGCTCCGGTCGGACCACCAAGGAATATCTTCAGCTCTCAACCCCATCAATCTCTTCGACCAACTCAACGAGTCCTTGACATTAACGAACACTCCTGATTTGGGTAGGTGAGAACTGAACCACCTATAAAACAAAGGCACACAACAATTCAACAATCCCCCTTTTCTATTCTTATTTCTGTGGTGCACTGAATGAAAGAAATCTCCTAGCAAGGTCGGTACTGGATTTCTCAACACGAAGAGGCGTATTGCGTCCATGTCCACAAATTTGGCGACATTAGGGAACAAGACAATCCCATACACACAAAGAGCCAACACAACATTGAAACCCCTCTGGTTACCGTCTTCCAGCTTCTTCTTTGCTTCTCCCAGTAAGAAACTCAGATGAAAACCACTAACTTCTCCCTTCTGACACATATTAGCCTTCCAGACTGATTCCTCCAAATATGTGGCTGAAGCAACCATGCTGAGATCGGGCAGAAACTCAGAACTGTAGAACAATAACTGTGACCTGATAGGAACTCTGAGAAAACTGGCAATCTCCTCCAGAGTAGGGACCAAGATATAATCCGGGAATGTGAAACACCTCAATGGAGGGTCATAGAACTGTAGCAGTGTGAATAGGGCGTCATGTTGATCTTTGGAAAGAACCGTGATGAAACTTAGAATCAGACCGTAATCCTCTCGGAATCCTTCTAGAGAACCAGGATCCATTAACTGCATCAACTGTTGGATGGGCTCCAGACAGACCACTTGAAACTTGTAGGCGACAAGTCTCTTTCTGCCAATATCCATCTTAAGAGAACCAGAAAAACTCCGACTGGAATCAAGAAGAAGATGTAAACCCCCTTGAAATGGATAAACATGTGTTAAATGATATGAATGCAAATGATGTGATGATGTGAATGCAATGCAGTGGCATGTCAATCAGGATTGCTGTATCTGCTTGAACATCTGTCGGGTTACACTGTCTGAAGAGAAAACCACTGAGGAATATAATACAAGATCAAAGCTCTGCTCCAGAAAACCGGGTTGGTTGGAGGTTAAGGTTTCCTGAATTTAGCCCGCCCCTCACTGGTAGGTTCTAAGAACAGAAGTTCGTCAACTTCAGCCCTTCAGTCGCGAATAATACGTTTACCACTGAAGGTTTGGCATTATTACGGGATAAAAGACCTCCACTGACTCCCCTCAACAGGACATCCTAAAGCAAGTTCCCAGTCTCGGGGTCCTCGGATTGATCAGCGAGAATGCGCCCACCAGAGCTAACATAATCACGTCTCGGAGGAGAGGCCTCGACTGAGTTCTCGGGAAATGGTCACCAGAGTCGACGATTTCTAAAGGAACATCATGTCGTTACGGAACATCCGTAGGACATAATATATCCAAAAGAAACCTCGTCTGGGTGTGGTTCTTCACGAACGACTTAACGTAGCAACATGCCACGCAAGCCTCATGATCATCCACTCTAAAACCTGTGTGTACACTTAAGCCTGGGTAATGGGCTTATCTCTTGTAGAACATCCCATCCCAACAAACAAACAACAGCTCCAACAGATACAGCAGATGAATGCAAGCAAGTAAGTAAATAAATGTACAAAAGCATGAACACCCAATAAACAAGAAATCACAAAAGCTAGGAGGGACTCGCTTAGGGAAGATGGACCAGCAAGAGGTCAACTTCTTAGTGTCGTTCTCTCCCCAACAGAGTCGCCAGCTATCGCAACCTGAAAAATATAGTGCGCAAAAAAACAACCGGCGAAAGAAAAAGACAGAAGAGTCGCCACCATGCGTTATTTATCCCAAAGGAGGGAAAGGAAACGCTCGAAGTAAACCTGAAAAAGGAAAGGACAAGACGGGGTCTCGCAACCAAATCTTGGGTTCGGGAGTCGGTTATGCGAAAGGAAGGTATTAGCACCCCTACGCATCCATAGTACTCTACGGGATCCACTTTTGTGGTTTTTGTCTAAAGGGTATGGGTTTACCTAATGTGTTTATTTACTAAAAAGGTTAAGAGAAATGACTCGCGCGGATGTCGCATCCACTGCATACGTATCTCATCTGAATATGAGAATCAGAGTCTTCGTAGCTCGGCTGACCTATGGGTTGGGGGGATGTGTGCTCGCTAAGACATCGCGTCTTATGCCTACGTATCTCATCTGGAATGAGAATCAGAGCAAGCCGTAGTTCGGCTAACTACGGGGTTGTGGATTGGGTTTTGGACGAACGACGTCACTACGCAATCTACCGGATGCTCGACCTTTGGAGACTTACTCGCCTGTAGTAGAAGGAGTAAACGTGTTGCTTTGGGTTTTAGGGTTTGGGATGCTCGAGGGCAAACAGGCAGTCCTTGACGAAGGAACCGCGCTACATGTGGGGATATGAATACAAAACACAAAACATGTATCTCAAAGTAAAATGCCACCAAGGGGCTCAAACATTGCCTCCTATCGAGGTCTTCCAGCTAAGAAAGCGATAAAGTACGAGAAAAGGAAAAAATTACCACACGGATAAAGATCCGAAGTTACAGCAATTAAAGGAATGGGAAACCCAGGGATCCTTCCAAGCTAAACACCATCAAAGAAAGTGAGTCAGTACAGGTAATCGGAATGAAACCTCCAGGGGGTATCCCACAAATAAAGTGGAAAACCACGCAAGTTATCCCTGATGAGAGAGATTGATTAAGATTGAATGGTACGGCCGGATCTGCAAAGTAATACTAGGGTTTGTGTGAGGCAGAGTGAACTTCTCAGTTGAGTTCCCTTCAGGGTTTGGAGGCTGCTCTGAGTTCTCTGTCAGGTTTCTCTCCAGGTTTTATCCAGGGTTTTTTTTCAAGGAAACCCCAGAGTATTTTGCTTCTCTTCCTTTTTCTCTCCAGTGAATCTCCTAGTGTAACCCCAAGTGTGTTTTCCTCTACTGAAACTTCAGTATTTATAGACTGATTTTCGTGGGTAGTGGGCTCAAATGAGGGAGACCCAAGTCCAAAAAAATTTGTTATATTTTATTTATTTATTTATTTAATTTTATTTATTTATTTATTTTTAACTTTTTTTTTCCAGGAAAAATGAAGGGTAAATTTTGGGGTATTACACCCAGGGGCAGTCATCTCCGACACCTTCAACTCCTCCCCAGAAGACAGTCATCTCCGAGATTGTCTCTTCAACTGTGCCTGCGGCCAACACCCACTTTGCACCAACAGCCATGTCATCCGGGTTTCCGAGGGGGATGCCTCCCAATTTCATGTCTGAGGGTCCTACACCCACTTTTGCTTCTCTATCGGTATCTAGCCCAGTCCTTGCTGTTCCTCCTCCTGTCGTGCATACTATGCCCAGAGTAGACGACACCATCTACCATTCTGAGCCGTCTGAGGGCCCAGATGTCTATGAAAAGATGGACTCTATAAACGATCAATTTCTTGAGCTCCGCAAGGAATTGAAAACTCTTCGAGGAAAAGACCTTTTCGACAAGTCTGCTGCTGAACTCTGCTTGGTCCCTAATGTGAAAATCCCTGTAAAGTTCAAGGTTCCCGACTTTGAAAAGTACAAGGGAAATACTTGCCCTCTCAGCCACCTGGTCATGTATGCCAGTAAAATGTCGACTCAGACCGACAATGACCAACTACTCATTCACTACTTCCAGGACAGTTTGTCTGGTGCTGCCCTAAGATGGTACATGGGCTTGGACAGTGCGAACATCCGATCCTTCAACGACCTTGGCAAGGTCTTCGTCAAGAAATACAAGTACAACGTGGATATGGCTCCCGATAGGGATCAATTGAGAGCCATGTCCCAGAAGGTCAAGGAAACCTTCAAAGAATACGCCTAGAGGTGGCGAGAGGTAGCAGCACAGATTGTGCCCCCGCTGGAATAGAAAGAGATGACCAAGATCTTTCTGAAGACCTTGAGTTCTTTTTATTATGAGCGGATGATTGCCAGTGCTCCTTCTAACTTCACCGAGATGGTCAATATGGGGATGCGTCTGGAAGAGGGAGTCAGGGAAGGGCGCCTGACAAGAGAAGAAGGCTCTTCTGCCAAACGGTATGGGACATTTGGAAAGAAGAAAGATGGTGAGGCACATGCTGTGACCTCCCATGTCAAACCAAGAAGACCCTCAGTGAGGAGGAAGACAATGCGTCCTGCTGGTAACCAGCACCAGGTGGCTCACATAGCACCTGTTTTCAGAGACAATCAACAATATCAGCATCACAACAATAATATGCAACAACCACATGCGCAGTATCAACAACAACAACACCGTCCTCAACAGCAGGCCTACCAGCCTCGAAACAGTAATCAAGCCAGTATAAGTTATAAGAGGAAGAGGGTCACCTTCGATCCTATTCCTATGACATATGCAGAATTATATCCCTCTTTGATAGAGAGGAAATTAATTACTCCATGAGACCCATCGGCTATACCTACCAACCCTCAGTGGTGGTATAAGCCCGAATTACACTGTGTTTATCATTCCGGTGCTCCCGGACATGACGTGGAAAATTGCTACCCACTGAAGACCAAGGTTCAAGACCTTATGAGATGTGGTATTCTGTGTTTCGAGGACGTAGGTCCTAATGTAAAGAAGAACCCATTTCCCGAGCATGGGAAATCTATCAACATGGTCCAGGGTTGCCCTGGTAAATACAAAGTCAAATATGTCAGCCATATTCGACAATCTCTGTCGAGATGCATAGACTGCTGTGTGAGTACAGTCATTACAAGCACGACCACGACAGATGCCGAGTTTGTTCTGTCAATCAAAGAGGATGTCGCCAAGTGCGCAAAGATGTTTAAGAAATGCCGGATGAAGGAGTCATTGAGATACTTCAAAACAGAAATGTAGATGAAGATGCTGATGAAGTTAATGTAATTTCTCCAGTATTTCGGATCCCTGAGCCTGTTATCATCAAGTATGATGGTAGCAAGCAAAAGGCTTCTCCTGCTTTGACCATTAAACCAGCTGGCCCTGTGCCATATTCTTCTGAGAAGGCGGTTCCCTATCGCTACAATGCTGTAGCATTGGAAGATGGGAAAGAGGTGCCCCTACCCTCTTCATCTTTTGTTAATATTTCCGACGTCAACGGTTTAACCCGTAGTGGTCGTATCTTCTCGACTCCGCCAAAACCTTAAGCTGATGTTCAAAGAACTGATACTGCTGATTATGCTGAATGCCCGGTTGGGATTGCTGTGAATGCTCTGAATCCGGCACTTGTTGCCAAACCTACCTCTACGTTGAGAACTCCTGTCTCTGTTGGCCAAAATGGAAATACAAAAGAAGACTGTGATGAGATGCTGAGGCTCATCAAGAGAAGTGAGTACAACGTGGTAGATCAGCTTCTACAGACGCCATCCAAGATCTTTGTACTATCCTTACTGATGAATTCAGAACCACACCGAGAAGCTCTGCAGAAGGTGTTGGATGTGGCGTATGTGGATCATGACGTCACAATAGAACAATTTGATAGTATTATTGCAAACATCACCGCTTATAACAATTTAAGTTTCTGTGATGCTGATCTCCCCGAGGAGGGAAGAGACCACAACTTGGCATTACACATATCCATGAGCTGCAAAGATGATGCCATGTCCAATGTGCTGGTGGACACTGGGTCATCATTGAATGTGTTGCCAAAGTCCACTCTTGCAAAATTGTCATATCAGGGGCCTCCCATGAGGCAGAGTGGAGTGGTGGTGAAAGCTTTCGATGGGTCCCGTAAAACTGTGATTGGAGAGGTTGAACTCCCAGTCAAAATTGGACCAAGTGATTTCCTGATCACCTTTCAGGTCATGGACATTCACCCATCGTATAGTTGTCTCTTGGGCAAACCATGGATTCACGAGGCAGGCGCCGTGACATCCACCCTACACCAGAAATTGAATTTTGTAAAAAATAAGAAGCTAGTGGTGGTAGGGGGAGAAAAGGCTCTCCTGGTTAGCCATTTGTCTTCCTTCTCTTATATAGATGCTGAGGATGAAGTTGGAACGCCATTCCAAGCTTTATCTATTGCTGAGCCTATTAAGAAGGGAGCTTCTTCATTTGCGTCCTATAAAGATTCTAAGTTGGCCATTGAGCATGGTGCAATTGCTGGATTGGGGCAAATGATTAAGCTGGAAGACAACAAATCCCGGGCTGGCATAGGGTATTCTTCTGGTGTCTTCAACAAGCAAGGGTTGTTCAAGAGTGGTAGATTCATCCACACTAGTCAAGATGAAGAGGCTGCTGCCATTTTGGAAGAGGAGGCAGAGGATTCTGGCAACTTCGTCATCCCTGGAGGGGTCTGCAATAATTGGGTCGCTGTTGATATTCCGACAGTTAACCATAAGTCAAAGTAATGTTCATTGTGTTTAAAAACCCTTCTCCCATGCCAAAAGGAGAAGTGATGACCTTGTTGGCGCATAAATACAATGATATTTTCATTCAATAAATTCATGTTAAATGTTTGTTTTTCCAATTATTTTCCCTTTTCGCTTTTGCATGAAATTGGTGATCATATAAAACCTTTAAAATAGAATAAAATCAATCTTTTCATCTGCATAATGATTTTCCTTGTTTGAATTCTAAAATCTCTTTATATCCATGAAATTCTGGTATAGTCAGAGTACAGATGTTCTACACGAAGTCATGACATCTGATCCAACACTGTTACTAAAAACAGCAAGACAGTTATAACAATTACACTCTAGTACTCAGGTGCACTCAGCCACAGATGTCAAGACATCTGCTAATATACCACCATGGGAAGAAGAACATCCAATTTTGTCCATCTAGTGCAAACACACAGTAGGGATCAAACATACCCCTTATGATTATTGGTCCTGCCCAGTTCTAAGCATGATGTCTCAACATTGTTTTGAACATCATCTGTCACAACATTACAGATGGATAAACTGTAACAGACTAACCAGTCTATCAGTAACAGCAGTCAATAATGAATGTCATAACATTCTATTTTGCAATCAGACTGCAGGCTATGTGTCAAGTCTGTTATTCCCTTCATGAAAAAACTAGAAACAGACTGGATTATAACAGACAAAATATAGTGTGCAGAAGGTAAAAACACCAGTAATTGTTAACCCAGTTTGGTACAACATTACCTACTCTGGGGGCATACCAAGCCAGGAAGAAGATCCGTTATTAGCAGTATTAATTCAGAGTTAAACTCCCCCGTTTACAACTCCTCACTTAATCCCTACCCAATGCAATCTATACCTAGGCACTCCTAGATAGAAACCTCCAGTTTCCATTCCTATCATTACAAGTACCATGTAATGTTTAAACAACTTGAACTTGCTTCACAGCTTCGTTCAAGAACATAACCACTCTTGCCTACAGGCTTTGAGTTACAAATAATCTCATGCTTTCAAGCACTGAGAAACACTTGGTAACCTTCCCACAGGTTGGGAGGATTACCTCATACACACACCTCTAATTTTTACATTGTTTGAGGCTTCCAAAACCTAGGTTACAATCTCGTATTTATAACCTAACCACCCAACTGGATTTGGGCCTTCAAAAATCGCAGCAAATCTTCTTCTTTGCTGTTACAGAGCTGGCAGAAATCTTCTGCTCCAATCAAGGTCTTCAATCAATCTTTTATTTCCTAAAAGATCTCTCTATTTGGAAACTGTATATTTACCAAATATCTTCACCAAATCTTCTGATTGAATCTTCAAGATCTTCACATAGGAGATAGGATATTCACCAGATTTCCTAATTAATCACAAACCAAACCAGAATTAACTGATTCAGTTTGATACACATGTGAGATGTCACAGTCCCGATGTCGTGACATCTTACATGACATGTTGGTCCAGATGTTGAATTTCTTCAACCCAACATATTAAAACAACAGAGGTGAGTACATTATTTGTTTTACAAAATTAATGCCAATCTTAAGGTACTAACAATCTCCCCCTTTGGCAAATTTTAGCTAAAACAAATAACCCAATATGGGTCTGCACTTCCTCTTTGTCCTTGACAACCCCAATGCCACCACCACTGTTGGTGTACATGAGGAAGAAGATGTACAAGGATCAGCTCCACCACAACCCTTCCCCTCAACAGTAGAGCTTCCTGAAGAATATGTAATGCTGAGTACATAGCCAATGTAACTCAGATTACAAGACACAACTGTCTTCTTAACTCAGATCACAAGACACAACTGATGAACCGAGTTAGTGATTTTTGTGTCTGAATCCATCTTCTCCTTGCTACCAGATATTGCTTGCTTCTGGTGCATCCTCAGGACAATATTTCTCTCCCCCCTTTTAGCTAAACATTTATATATAACACCTTCACAAAACCAAATCCAGGAGCAGTATGCCCAGATTTTAACAAACCCCATGGTTTAGAGGGAAAGGAATGTCGCTCTTGTGAGAAGAGGAGTGTTGAAACATCCTTTAAATAGGCCAGACCATGCTTAGGAATTAACGGTAGGAGTAAATGCTTGGTCAAGATTCATAAATATTTGCTGAGAAACAGTCAGAGAATCACCACCAATATCCCAGACAATCTTTGAATACCTTTTACAGCTCTTGACTGTTTCCAGAAACAGCAGTTCCAAGACTATTCCATAAATGCTGTCAGACACGTTACAAGATATGTCTTAACATTTGATACTGGTTTTGTCTGCATTCTCCATATACTCTCCCTGTCACCATTCCCTAAGACCACTTTCTCACCTCTAGTGGTAGCTTGACACCTAGCACCACACATCCATATTTCCTTAAATAACTTCCAGCAGGAACATAGGATATCTTATGTTAAGACATCACATATGACATCTTGTGAACACTCTGTCCTTTTTGTTCACAAGGCAAACTATCAGCAGTTAAACAACTCAACAGTAGTTTAATCAGCAGCAGAAGCAAAACAATTACTAGCTATGGCTACTAGTAATACACACATGCACATGGGTACTTCTCCTCCCCCTAAAACTGTGCAACAATCAACAGAATTACTAGTTATGGATGCAACTAGTAAGACACACAAATGCACAATGCACCAGGGTACTTCTTCTCCCCCTAAATCTGTGCATTCACCAAAAATCTGTGCATTCACCAAAAACAGCTACTGTAACTCCAGCACCTGTACCAGTCAGAATGTCACACTGACATCTGCTTCAACATCAGCACCTGTGCACCTCTTCCATTTTTCCTTATGACTGAAGATTCAGAAGGAAATAACAATATTGTCCAAGGCAATGTCATGACATCAGGTCAGACATTCTTCTGCTCACTCAGCCTTGACACACGCCCCATCATCTCACTAACTAACAAGGTTCCATACCTTGTTTTCTGAGAACACATAGACCACAAGCTTGATGATTACTTGCAGTGCAAGGACAGAACTCCCTCTATCATGAACAACCAACTCTCCTCTTGAAACTTGGAGATGAACATATCCAACACCCCAAGGTTGGACCTTCACAAACTTCCTGATTCAAAGAGAACCCAGACAACTTGATGAATGGAAAACATAAGACGCATCTTCATGTCTTCAAGAGCACGCTCCCTGTTCAACCATCTTGGCTGAACACATCCACACTATGTGACAATCTCTCTTCTAACCAGAACAGAAAACAACATAACACCATCTGATATTCTTCAGATATTACTGAATCACAAGCTTGATCCACAAGAAACCAGACACAACCCTAGCTCTCTCTCTAAATTTCGCTCAGTCTTGGTTGTGCTTTCAAACAGGTTTTCTAAGTCCCCTTTTATAGAGGCATTGGACATCTTGAAAACCCTCAATATATTTTCCAATCAAATCTTTATAACAGCTGTAAAGATCATCCTGGAAAATAAACAAATCTGGTTGATATCCATGATAGATTGCGCCAGCTAGCCATATCTTCAATCAACCAATGATTGCCACCAATTGTGCAATCACAAAACACCAGACATTCATACTGAATGTTCTGTGTACAGGATGTCATGACATCGGGTCTGACATCTGGAAAAATCCTGCATAATCCAGTTTCCTTTTATAGCAGGTACAGCCATATCAGTTACCATGACAATGAGAATGTCAACTGACACAATCCTGCAGCATATGTCTTCCATATAAGCTCTAGTAGGTACAACCAATATCAGAAGCCTTGTCTTTGTATGTGGCATTCTGAAATAATCCTGCTTGCATATCTTCTTTAACTCTAGCAACAAGCTCCAAGAGATGACTAGAAAACACCTCCTTTTGTCTTTAACTTACTACTTTTCTGCTCAAAAGTAACTTGTCTCAGACTATCTTCAAGAATAATCAGTTGCCATATGTAGATTATCTTGAATCTTCGAACTCACTTCAGAGATAGACCAATTGCCACTGGTTGATTACCTCCTTCATGAATCCTCATATGAAAAAGTCAAATGCCATTCTTTTGACCTCTCCACGTTTATCAGACTTCTCCCAAAGATATTCTAACCTTACAAGTGAGACTATACCTTCAAGCTTCTTGAAGTATCCAATCTACAACCCAGTAGACCCTTCTATCTCAAGTTGATGTGCCACTTCACCAACTAAGATTCTGATGTTGAACCAAATGTCATAACCTTGTGTTTTGACATCTAGCTGTTGAATTCAGCTCCTTCTTCTGCCACTTGAAAGAACTTCCTCCCTTCACAGAACAAGAGTTCAATGTTCTCATAGACTTGATTGTGGAACCAAGTTTGAGTAAACATCTTCCATCCTGCAGGTTTGCAGTTAAGTCATCCAAGCTCACACCTTGATGAATCCCTGCTTCTTCTCCAAAGACCTCAGACACTCTGATGTATGAGTCTTCAGAAGGACCAGTTAGGAATTGTCCCTTCAGCTATACCAAGGATTCCACTTCCTCAAGCAAAGCTGTTTCCATGATGTCAAGAATGCTGCCACTTATTCTTAACTCCACAGTGTGCATTAGCCAATGCACTTCCTTACCTAGATCAGAAGTAAACTGATCCAAGTAACCACCATCAGGACTATGATGTTTTCTTCTTCTTGTACACGTCAAGGCTGAACATGTTTCTTGCCAGGAAACCTTTTCAGAGATCATATGCTTTTGCTGCCACCAAAGTGATAGATCATAAACCAATGTACTATTCTTCCTGTGAATCTGCACAGGATCTTGAAGATGAGATGTTCCAACATCTTTTAAAAACATCATTTATCTTGAGCTCCAAGGATAATCAATTAAATACTTGTAGTTGGCACAAGTAGACATTGATCTTAAATCCTTTCCCAATATTCCTTTCAGATACCTCCACCATAAGGATACTTTGAAAGTACTCTTCTAGTGTCAACATCTTCTTCTTGCAAGCACCTCAACAGATTTGAAAGTCTTCCCTGATTAAATTCACCCTTAGGAATGAGAGAGATGAATTCTTCCTTGCAAATGTGTCACACAACTACCAGAACCCATGTGACATAGGTCAACAGCCAACCAGACCCTAGGCTGACCAATACGTGAGGAGGTTAACCAAAACTCCCCCTCAAATTAACAAATATGGAAACTTCACACCAATATCCATGCATTGTTCCCAACTGTCTCACCATGACATACATCACCCTTATTGGTGGCAACTAACTCTCTGAGTTAAACCTCTACATACTCCAATCACACCAATCAGACTCCAGCTGACCATAAGTACTGGTGAAAGACAACAACACTCGTCAAGAGTAGGTATGCATTGCAAGAGCATACTACCTCAACCAATCTCTGAATCTTCATATTCTCACTCCTTGACAGAACTGCCACTTCTGAGCGTGGTGTTTGAATTACAAGATTCATGGTCCTAATCCTCCTAAATGATATAGCAATCAGGTTGCCCCATTATTGACTTCTAACATCCAGGGGACATGTCTTCCAACACAACATAGTACTTCCAGGAGCAACTATCCAAGACAGACAGCATGAGGTTGCACAATGTCACATTTCAACCAGCTCCACTTCTAGATATCAAACTTCTAAAAGTGAACTTCTTGAGCATACTCATAGTTGACCATACCCTTGTCAACTTAGCTCCCACAGATGTCTCCTCTTCCAGGTCAGGAGTAGGTTCCAAACACAAGTATCCCTTTGTTTGACACCCAAAAACATATGCTCTTCAACCAGTAGCTGCATACTTGTTGAACAACATGTTCTAACATCGCCTAGAACATTAGTTCCACCTCCTTGGAACAAATCCTCCTTGAAAGTCTTCAAGGTCTTCATATACACTACCCAAGAGAGTAAAAGAATCAGTGATCAGGTGATTCTTACCATCCTGAAGTGAGAACGTCATCATGAATGGACTTGAGGAGACTCAAGTATCTTTGACATCTTCAGTAGATTATGATGAAATCTTGAACACAGCCGCCTTTCATCCACATGAGGGGAAACTTCATCAGAGTTTGAATTTTTCCAGGTATTATGCAGCGGAAATCATAATACAACTCAACCTATGACCACACACTTCACCAGATCAACCTCCAAGAATATACCAAGTTTGAATATGTTTCAATACTAGCACAGCTGTTCCACACAAAGGCCAATTGCCAACCTCCAGAGACAGGTACACATAGTTCCTGTCATGAATAGTCCAACCACCTACTTCAAGGGACCATTCAGGGGAATCACAGAACCTTCAACAGGTTCCAACAACAGTGATGACATAACTCCTTGCAAGATACCAGAAAGTATCACCCATGGATCTCATCCAGAAACAGAACAGGATGCCTGCTCTGATACCAATTGAAATTCTGGTATAGTCAGAGTAAAGATGTTCTATACGAAGTCATGACATCTGATCCAACACTGTTACTAAAAACAGCAAGACAGTTATAACAATTACACTCCAGTACTCAGGTGCACTCAGCCACAGATGTCAAGACATCTCCTAATATACCACCATGGGAAGAAGAACATCCAATTTTGTCCATCTAGTGAAAACACTCAGTAGGGATCAAACATAGCCCTTATGATTATTGGTCCTGCCCAGTTCTAAGCATGATGTCTCAACATTGTTTTGAACATCATCTGTCACAACATTACAGATGGATAAACTGTAACAGACTAACCAGTCTATCACTAACAGCAGTTAATAATGAATGTCATAACATTCTGTTTTGCAATCAGACTGCAGGCTATGTGTCAAGTCTGTTATTCCCTTCATGAACAGACTAGAAACAGACTGGATTATAACAAACAAAATATAGTGTGCAGAAGGTAAAAACACCAGTAATTGTTAACCCAGTTCGGTACAACATTACCTACTCTGGGGGCATACCAAGCCAGGAAAAAGATCCATTATTAGCAGTATTAATTCAGAGTTAAACTCCCCCGTTTACAACTCCTCACTTAATCCCTACCCAATGCAATCTATACCTAGGCACTCCTAGATAGAAACCTCCAGTTTCCATTCCTATCATTACAAGTACCATGTAATGTTTAAACAACTTGAACTTGCTTCACAACTTCGTTCAAGAACATAACCACTCTTGCCTACAGGCTTTGAGTTACAAATAATCTCATGCTTTCAAGCACTGAGAAACACTTGGTAACCTTCCCACAGGTTGGGAGGTTTACCTCATACACACACCTCTAATTTTTACATTGTTTGAGGCTTCCAAAACCTAGGTTACAATCTCCTATTTATAACCTAACCACCCAACTGGATTTGGGCCTTCAAAAATCGCAGCAAATCTTCTTCTTTGCTGTTACAGAGCTGGCAGAAATCTTCTGCTCCAATCAAGGTCTTCAATCAATCTTTTATTTCCTAAAAGATCTCTCTATTTGGAAACTGTATATTTACCAAATATCTTCACCAAATCTTCTGATTGAATCTTCAAGATCTTCACATAGAAGATAGGATATTCACCAGATCTCCTAATTAATCACAAACCAAACCAGAATTAACTGATTCAGTTTGATACACATGTGAGATGTCACAGTCCCGATGTCGTGACATCTTACATGACATGTTGGTCCAGATATTGAATTTCTTCAACCCAACATATTAAAACAACAGAGGTGAGTACATTATTTGTTTTACAAAATTAATGCCAATCTTAAGGTACTAACAATCCAAAATTATTATGCAGGTTGATCAAACCCATTGAACATAATGATCCAACACCATCTCCCAACTTTGAGTTCCCTGTATTTGAAGCTGAAGAAGATGATGTTGAAGAGTTTCCTGACGAGATTACCCGTCTACTTGAGCATGAAGAGAAGATCATTCAGCCGCATCTTGAGAATCTGGAAACAGTCAACTTGGGGTCTGAAGATTGTGTTAGAGAAGTAAAGATTAGGGCACTCCTAGAAGAATCTGTTAGGAAGGGGTTGATTGAGTTGCTACGAGAATATGTCGACGTCTTTGCCTGGTCGTATGAAGACATGCCTGGTCTAGATACATATATCGTGCAACATTTCATGCCTTTGAAGCCTGAGTGCGTGCCTGTAAAGCAGAAGCTCAGAAGAACTCATCCTAATATGGTAGTGAAGATCAAAGAAGAAGTTCAGAAGCAAATTGATGCGGGGTTTCTGGTGACTTCTACATATCCTCAATGGGTGGCCAATATTGTGCCTGTGCCTAAGAAAGATAGAAAAGTCCGAATGTGTGTGGACTATAGAGACTTGAATAAAGCTAGTCCGAAAGATGATTTCCCTCTACCACATATTGATATGTTGGTAGATAATACAACTCAATTCAATGTCTTCTCGTTTATGGACGGATTTTCCGGATATAATCAAATTAAGATGGCACCCGAGGATATGGAGAAGACAACATTCATCACACCTTAGGGAACATTCTGTTATTGAGTGATGCCCTTCGGTTTGAAGAATGCCGGAGCCACGTACCACTACCTTATTTCATGATATGATGCACAAGGAGATCGAGGTATATGTTGATGATATGATCGCAAAGTCAAGAACGAAAGTTGAACATGTAGAGCACTTGTTGAAGCTTTTTCAGCGTTTGAGGAAGTATAAGCTTCGTCTAAATCCTAACAAGTGTACATTTGGAGTCTGTTCCGGCAAGTTATTGGGTTTTATTGTCAGCGAAAGAGGTATTGAGGTTTATCCTGCAAAGGTCAAAGCAATACAAGAGATGTCTGCGCCCAAAACTGAGAAGCAAGTCCGAGGTTTTCTTGGCCGCTTGAATTATATTTCCAGATTCATATCCCACATGACTGCCACATGTGCGCCAATATTCAAGCTCCTCCGGAAAGATCAATTTCATGAGTGGACCAAGGATTGCCAAAAGGTCTTTGACAGTATTAAAGAGTATTTGTCTGAGCCTCCGATTCTGTCTTTGCCGGTGGAAGGGAGACCGTTGATTATGTATCTGACGGTTCTTGAAGACTCAATGGGTTGTGTCCTTGGTCAGCAAGACGAATCGGGGAAGAAAGAATATGCTATCTACTACCTGAGTAAGAAGTTCACTGATGGTGAGTCTCGATACTCGATGCTTGAGAAAACATGTTGCACTTTGGCTTGGGCTGCTAAGCGCTTACGCCAGTATATGTTGAATCATACGACTTGGTTAATATCCAAAATGGATCCAATCAAGTATATCTTTGAGAAGCCTGCTTTAACAGGGAGGATTGCCCATTGGCAGATGTTGTTGTCTGAGTATGAAATTAAGTATCGAGCTCAGAAGGTGATAAAAGGTAGTATCTTGGCTGACCACTTGGCACATCAACCAATTGAGGATTATCAGTCAGTTCAGTATGACTTCCCAGATGAGGAGATTCTGTATTTGAAAATGAAAGATTGTGATGAGCCTACGCTCGATGAAGGGCCAGAGCCTGGTTCCCGATGGAGCATGGTGTTTGATGGCACTGTAAATCAATATGGAAATGGTATTGGGGCAGTGATTATTACTCCTCAGGGCACACATTTTCCTTTTACAGCAAGGCTAACTTTCAAATGCACGAATAATATGGCGGAATACGAGGCCTGTATTATGGGATTGGAAGAATGTATTGATCTTAGGATCAAACATCTTGATGTTTATGGTGATTCGGCCCTCGTTGTTAATCAGATTAAGGGTGAATGGGAGATGAATCATCCTGGCCTCATCCCATATAGAGACTATGCGAGGAGGATTTTGACATTCTTTACTAAGGTTGACTTCCACCATATTCCTCGAGATGAGAATCGGATGGCAGATGCGCTTGCTGCGCTTGCTTTGATGATCGTGGTTAGACTTTGGAATGAAGTTCCCAATATCACTGTGATGCGCTTGGACAGACCAACTCATGTATTTGCAATAGAAGAGGTGCAAGATGATAAGCCTTGGTATTATGATATCAAGTATTTTCTTCAGAGTCAGATTTACCCGCTTGGGGCATCTGTGAAAGATAGAAAGACTTTGAGAAGATTATCAAGCAGTTTCTACCTCAATGGCGATGTGCTTTATAAGAGGAATTTTGACATGGCTCTGCTCAGATGCGTGGATAGACACGAAGCAGACCTGTTAATGACTGAGGTCCATGAGGGTTCATTTGGTACTCATTCCAACGGACATGCTATGGCTAGAAAGATGTTGAGAGCAGGCTACTATTGGCTGACAATGAAGTTTGACTGCTGCAAATATGTGAAGAAATGCCATAAGTGTCAGATTTATGCGGATAAGATTCATATTCCCCCGACACTTCTGAATGTGATTTCATCACAATGGCCTTTCTCCATGTGGGGAATTGACATGATTGGCATGATAAAACCAAAAGCGTCTAATGGTCACAGATTTATTCTCGTAGCAATTGATTACTTCACCAAATGGGTCGAAGCGGCATCGTATGCAAATGTGACCAGGCATGTGGTTGTGAAGTTTATCAAGAATCAACTCATATGTCGTTATGGTGTGCCAGATAAGTTCATTACTGACAATGAATCTAACTTGAACAACAAGATGATGAAAGAGCTGTGTAGCGAGTTCAAGATTGCGCACCATAATTCTTCTCCTTATAGACCCAAGATGAATGGGGCTGTTGAAGCTGCTAATAAGAATATCAAGAAGATTATCCAGAAGATGGTTGTTACGTACAAAGACTTGCATGAGATGCTGCCATTTTCTTTGCATGGTTATCGTACATTTGTCCGCACTTCAACAGGGGCAACCCCTTTCTCTCTTCTTTATGGCATGGAGGCTGTGTTCCCAGTAGAGGTGGAGATCCCATCAATGAGAGTCTTGATGGAAGCCAAGTTGACTGATGCTGAATGGGTTCAGAGTCGTTATGACCAACTGAATTTGATTGAAGAGAAGAGATTAACTGCCATGTGCCATGGTCAGTTATATCAGCAAAGGATGAAGAAATCCTTTGATAAGAAGGTCAAGCCTCGTATGTTCCGAGAAGGTGACCTTGTGCTCAAGAAAGTTTTGTCTTTCGCGCCCGATTCAAAGGGCAAGTGGACTCCAAACTATGAAGGTCCATATGTTGTTAAGAAAGCCTTTTCAGGCGGCGCCTTGATACTTACAACTATGGATGGGGAGGATTTCACTCGTCCTGTGAATTCAGATGCAGTCAAGAAATACTTCACTTAAAAATAAAAACAGAATAGCTCGCTAAGTTGAAAACCCGAAAGGGCGGCTTAGGCAAAAATGAGTGTCTCGGTGGATAGAAAACCCGAAAGGGTGATCCAGGCAAAAGTTAGAGACATGAAAAAAAATGAATATATATCCCGCTAGATTGAGTACCTCACCCTGGGGCAATCTAGGAAAAAATTAGGGATTTGGCAAGTAACTGCATCCTGACAAGACTTTGTTCTACAAACTGTTAGCTGTCAGAGATTCTTGTTCAGTCATCATCAACTGAAGCTTCAAATACATCGGATTCAGAGTTGGTGGAGAAATGGTCATTATGTTCAATGTAGCCCTTTTCCAATATATATCACCAATTTCAAATTTGTAAAGATCCATGCAGTCTTGCCATTTGCAGACTACCATTCCATCAAATAAATTTGAGCCTTTATCCAATTATTTGCACTCTTATTTGTTCCTATTCAACAAATGTTTTGCATGTTTTAATTGAGAAATATCATTGTTTTAAATAAATAAATTTTTCATAATTTGTTTTTAAACAAAGTGAACATTCACAATGATAAAAGAATACTTGGGATGTCTTTAGTGCTCTCCCAAGGATGGTATGATTCCCAACAGGGTAAGACATTTGTTCATATTCCTGGCATGACGGTATCCTTTTCCTTCAGAACATTTGTAGTTTTTCCTCCCGAGCAGAGTGGTTGATGAAGAAGTTTATCTGCCTTCAGCGGAGTTATGATCCTTCCTCCTCAGCAAATGTGATTTCGGCATAGTAATGACTCTGGAGACTTCTGATTGGTGGTTGTTCCCCATAGAGTTCCATAATCCCCTCTGATAATTTCCCCAGTAGAGTTGCTTCCGCGGTATAGTTTATCGGTATGATGATCTTGTCCCCGGCTGGAATGACTGATGCTCTTTCCCCCGCAAAGATCTGTATTTCCTGGTATCTCTGGTCCCCATCAGATGGGATGTTCCACAGTAGACCTGGCTTTCTCTCTCGAGTTGTAGTACCGGATGTTTGTCCATCGATCTTTGGACCTGTTTGTGTTTGATATGTCTGTTTGTCGGCATTCATCATACATAAACCACACATATATGCATATAATTTTAACATTCAGATATTCATGTTGCATTCTTTGCCGTATATGTTTGTTTGTTATCTCCTGCTAGTTGGTAATATATTTCCCAAGCAGATGTTTGTCATCGCGCCTCTCTAGTTTGATCCTAGATCGGCTTCTTGAGTTTTCCCTGCGCTTCCCCTGAGGTTTAAATGAATGATTGCTCAGTAACCAGTAATTATTCATCTTTTCCCCCAGCTGAGTCTATGGTTTTCTACCTTTATACCGGTATTTGTAAACCCTATTTTATCCCTTTGCAGAGTTAACCTTTTTGTTCATCCTAACCGATGACGGTTACTCTTCCGTGGTTTTCTACCCAGCATTGGTAGAAGTAATCCTCTCTTTGACGGTTATCTTTATTCAATATTCGATATTTATATTCCCTCTTTTGAGTATATCTCCCAGTAACCGGTGATATATCTCCCGGATCATTGCCTTTGTCAATGTATCCCCAGCGAGTCATCTTTCATTTGCCGATTGTCGTTAATGATTGCTTCTCCCTTTGTTTTGGTCATCATTTTTATACCTAGTATTTGGTATCCCGATGCCCTTTTCTTTCGGTCGATTTATCCTTCATTAACCCAGTAACTGGTTGTGGATAATCTTCCATGCGAGTATATTATCTACGTACTGACGGTAATAGATAATATATCTCATGCGCTCTTTGGTCGAAGTCTTTTGTTCTTCCCCAGTCGAGTAAGATTCGTATCCCCTGTTTGCGGAGTCGAATGCCCATCCTGAAATCGAGTTTGCCTTTTAGCCCTCTTTTGGATGATGAGTGTCTTGGAAATATTCCCCAATTTACGCCTTGGTTGGTCACCTATTATATACCTAGTAACCGGTATCCCTGGTGTTCCTTCCCTTCTGCTCCCTATTATGACTTTTGTCCCCTGTGGAGTCAGATTTCCTGAGTCGAGATATACCTTTTTAGGTTCTCCTTAGATGACTTTGGATGTTTGATATCTCTCACCCTTATACCGGTCTTAGATATTCATTCTCCCTGAGCGTGTCGTTCTCTCACCCTTATACCGGTGTTTCGATCATATGTCTCCTTGAGCTTATTACCCAGTAATCGGTAATACCTCATCCTGTTGTTTCCTCAGAGGAGTCTTGTTTGGACATTCCTCAGTGGAGTCCCTTAGCGGATTTTCCCCATCTGAGTCCGGATTTTCATCCGAAGTATCCTTTGTGGATAGTTCCGCTGTATTGGCATATTCCCCAATACAAGCATCTTTGAGTCAGCTAGAGTCCTTCCATTGATTTATTTCCATGGAATCCCTCTCGTGTCTCTCAGCAAATCTCAAGCCGTGACCTGCTCACACATTTTATTCCCTTCCTTATCCCCATTAGAGTCCCAGAGTCTCTGTCCCATGGAGTGAATCACTCATATGGATTGTCAGTTTCTCCAGATTTCTTTTCTTCTCTGTGGACACATATCCCCACATAGTATTACCTTTTGCATACATAAATTTGCATCATGAGGTCTCTTAGGGACCAAAATTCGTCTCTTTGTTATTATTTAAGCCCATTCTACCTCGTCGAGACGAAGATTTTAACCTTCACTTATCCAGCTAGAATGACCTTAAATAAGGGCATCTGTAAGACCCTAATTTTGACCCTAAGATCCCTCATGGCATCATAACATTGCATTTGCATAACCTCAAGGATCATAAGCATCTTGGTTCCCTTTGCCTTTGGGTGGGACCTCTTGTGAGTGGTTTGAGATCACCAAGCATGCTTGAATTGTATTATTGCTTTTCTCATCTTATTCACTAACCAAAAGCACAAAAATATGTCACTAACATCTTTTGTTTGTAGCTTGAGCAGTCACAAGGTCTAAAAGCTTCTAGGAGACCCTATGTGCATTGATATGGCCAAGAGAAGATGAAAGCAAGCATGGCTATGGTTCTCAAAGCTCTCATCCATCAAATATGCCTCCCAAGTATCCCAATTCATCATTTTGATCAAAGCAAATCAAAGAGCTTGAGGCTTGTTTCCCAAGGAAACCCTAATTCATCTGTTCATCAACTGTGCCTTGCTTTTGAAGCAACCTCAACGCATGGTCAAAAACAATCAAGGTAAGTTCTCTAATTCATAATTTCATGCATATTTGAACTTATTTGAGTGTCCTCAATCATCAATTCATCAAGATATGAGTTTTGGACTTGAGAAGTTGATCAGTCAATTCATCTCACTATTTTGAAATACACTGAGACCTAACTTTTTATGTGTTTGGCAAATGGAGATGACCCTAAGAGAAACAATGTTCTTAAGGACAATATGAACAACTTCCATGTTCATCCAAAATTTATTTTAAGCTTGGAAGGCCATCATCCATTCCAAGACATTATAGGTCATTTTGACTGAAACCCTAATTTCGGGTCAACTTCCCAAGAACATAACTCATTAATTTTTCATGATTTGGAGGTGGTATTAAATGCATTGGAAATATTATTGTGTCTACTTAAAATGTTATGTTGAGAAAAATCACAAAATCTTAAAAGAAATACATGTGATAATGCAAAACATTATAGGTCACTTTGGACCAAATGCATTGAAATGTGAAAAAGTCCAACTTCAAGTGCCCATAACTTCTTCATCAAAAATCCAAATGATGCAAAATTTAAGTCCAAATTTATTTCCTTGAAAATATCTAAAACTTTCATGTTGAAGATTTTGTCATTTGGAGCTTGCATCATTGAAACAGAAGGGCTTGAACATTAGCCAATTTTGGAAATTTCACATATGCATATTTTGCACCCTACACTTCAAGCTCAATTTTCATTAATTTCCAAGGCCCAATTGGAGTTTTGATCAACATAGCATTTGTTCCTTATGCAACAAGCTTTCCAACCATTACTCATAAGGTTACATTTCAAGTTTGGACATGGTATTTTCGAAGGCTTGAACATTATGCCACATTTTGGAAAATCATTTAAATTTGCATTGCATGATCCATTAATACACAATCTGCACGTCCAATTTGTACATGATGATGATCAACTTCCAAAACCAAGTGGAATTGGGCCCTCCATGCGCCTGTACAGGCCCATGCATGGAGGCCCTTTCCATTCATGCAAATTTGAAATCATGCATTCAGCATTGCCTTGCCTATAAATACATTGCATATGAGCTTCATTTCAGCAACCTGAAGGCGCCCTAAATGCTGTGCAATTGAATCCTCACACCCACACCAAAGGAACTTTCTCTTTTATCTTTCAATTTTTAGATCTAGAATTCAGTTTCCTCGACTGTTTTCTTAGATCTAAAGTTCCTTAACCTTCTTCTCCTTCATCAATAGAGTGAACTGTAAGCTTTAGTACCAAGGAATTGTGAATCCAAGCTCTGCAAATCAGAGGTTTACTTCTGATTTTAATTTCTTCGAATCAGCTCATATATTGCTTGTTTCTTGTTGTTGTTGTGTGATCTGAAGTCCTTTGCATAGAGGCAACATTCTTGAGCATTTAATTTTCAAAATCCAACATTCTTGAGCATTCTTGAGCATATTCTTGTTGTTGTTGTCTGATATTTTTCATGAATTTTCTATTTTCTGGTTATTTTTAATTCATTTTAAATAGTTTTTGATATCCAAAAAATACAAAAATATTTTCTCACCCTCTTTGAATGATGATAGATCTATGAAAAATATTCTCATCAATTTATTAATTGATTTGAGATTTATTTGAGATTTTAGTTCAATTAGGTTATTTTTATGCATTTTTAATTGATTTAAAATAGTTTCTGACTTTTAAAAATGCTGAAATTTTTTGTTAAACTTTGTTTGACCTTGTTGAACTTTGGATAATTCACTTGGACTTTTCAAAGTTGATTTGAAGTGAATTTGATGTTTGACCTTTCTTTATTATTTTTATTCAAGTTTATTTTTGAATATTAAAAATGCCAAAAATATTTTATTTATTTCTTGACTTCTAATCTTCATTTTTCTTATGTTTTCTATTATTTGACCTTGATCTTCTCTATCTTTGATCATAGCTTGTTGATTATCTCCTTCCATTTCATTTAATGCATTTTAATTCTTCATCTCTTTCTTCTTTTTCTTCTTTTTTCTTTTTTGATCAATGAGTTAAAGATTGGTGGTTAGCATTGATTAGGGAGGTTTAATCTTCCTTGATTCAAATCTAATTCATCTTGATCATGGATCAAGTGAATGGCTTTACATTAAGGATAAATTGCTTCCTAAATCATGCAAAGGACCTAAATCAATACAAGATCATTTCTCATCTTCTTTTTGGCATGGCAAGTTGTTGGAGTTTGGTTCACTAATCAAGACCTCTAACTTGTGTTGTTGCCTACATTATTATTGACCGGCCTCAGATAGTTGTGACTTCTACATAAGTCCAATTACGATTGCTTAACATAGTGCTAAATTTGCCTTATGACACACTAACTACTAACATTAACCATTAACCATTAACATTTAATTCTTGCTCTTTATATTTATGCAATTTACTATTCTTGTACATATTATTCATTTGCTTTTCCCCCTTTGCTCATTTGAGCACATGTTTATGTTAATGCAATTTGCCTTTTGCTCACTTGAGCACATAATTGTGTATACATTATTGTGCTTGTGTTTTGTTTTGATTATTGTGGACCAAATGCAAAGAAATGGACAAATGGACTTAGTTTCTAGGACTTTCCCTATGCAAATTGGAGTAAATGGACCTTAATGTTGAAGATGGATTAGAAGGACCAAACCTCTAAACTCACTCTTGTCCATTCTTGATTTGCTTCATAAAACTTTTTGATGTGTGTGCTTTTGTGCTAGGGAATCCTATGTGAGCTCAAATTGAAGAACCATTGCCATGTTCATCCAAAATGAAAGATACAAGAGACATTGGGGATCTTCTAAGGAGCTTGTTTGACTATGTTGATTGCTTGAGCTTATTACTTATTTTGCTTGCATATTCCAAAGGATGGGAGCTACTTGGATCATCAATATGATCTCAAGAGAGGAACTCCATTTGTGGTCTTGTTTCTTATCCCTTATCATTTGTATGATTAGGACTTTAGCCATTCTTCTTCTTCCCTCCACTCTAACCCAAGCCAAAACTTTTGTGCAAACATTTAACACTTGTTTTCAAACATTAGAAACCTAAGCCTTATGCTTTTGATTTTCAAACTTTCTTTTCATAACACTCATTTTGAATTGAATCTTTAAATCAACTTTGACCATATTTTGTAAATACTTTTCATTGGTAAATATAACTCATTCAAATGCTTTTGTGGTTTCAATGGCCACTTTCTTAATCAAAACTTTTCATAACCTTTAGCTATTAGGTTTGAGTTATCCTTGAGATAGATGTAATACTCACCAATATCCTTAGTGATGGACAATGAGTCTTCCATGCTTATTATAGGGTTAACCCCTCACTAGCATGTTGAAGCTATCCTCACATGGTGGATTTGTGGTTTTAGATTGAGTTTTCTCCCTTGGATAACAAAAGACCTTAAGGCTTTTGGACCAATCAATTCACCAACTCATTTTGAGATTTTTACCCCGAACTACGAGGTTTTGATCCTAATCTTTTTTAAGATGGTACGTAGGCAATGGGTTTATCCATCCAAACAAAAAATGTAAATAACTTGTATATTCTTTTCTCATCTCTTCAATCATGTTTGCACAAACAAATTTTCACAAAATACCGACCTTACAACAAATGTGAAAAGGGCTCCCTAGGAGTACGTGGGATGTTTTGGGTGCTTAAAACCTTCCCATTGCATAACCAACCCCCTTACCCCGATCTCTGACATTTTTACTAGTTTTTGATTCGATAAAACTTTTAGGTTTTTTTTCGCTTTCTAACCATTCCTTTGGATAAATGGAAGTGCGTTGGCGACTCGACTTGTATGGTTTACCTTAGATTTAATCAATATCTCTAATGGTAACGAATACCCCGCTACAGATATGACCAAGCAAACACATCTGAATACTCTCGAAGAAGATCAATCAACCCCTTCTTAACATATGGACACAGTCGAGACCCAATCTTGACTTCCTTCACATCATCCTCGGAACCCAAGTTGACTAACACAATATGCTCTTCGAATGGATGAATGGTCTTTTCATCATGCTCAAGAAGACGAGATAATTCATCACTCACTTCTTCATCACTTTCCTCCTTGGCCTCAAACACAGGGAATTCAAAATTTGGAGAAGGAGAATGATCATTGTATTCAATGGGGTTAGAAACCAACCTGCATAATGATTTGATATTTTTATTTTAGAGAAATGAATTTGTGACCAAATATTATGCAGATGGACAATTATATTATTTATTTATGTTTTTTGTGATTACCATTTTCAGAATAAAGCAAAAAGTAAAAACAAAACATCATAGATGTGGATGAATAATATTAATTTTATTGATGATCAATTTCAAAATGCCCAAATAATGTTCAATTCTCCCTTAGGCATAGGAGAAGGATTTTTTTTAAAACATATAAAAACAATTACTTAGATTGATACAAAATAACAGGAATATCAACAGCAGTCCAATTGTTGCAAGCCTTTCCATGCGTCACAAAATTGGTGCAGTCTTCCTCTTCGTCATCCTCTAGCACAATAGCTAAGTGTTGTTCATTTCCATGAATGAACCCTCCTCTATGGAATCTAAGTTGCATATCCTCAGACCTTGCAGTTGATGAACCTCGCTGAAAGCCCATACCAGTCCTACCTTTGTTATCGGAGACCTCTACTATACGCCCCCACTGATCAACATTGCCTTCTTCAACAATCTTCCTTGCATCCTTCAATGAGGATATAGGTGCCCTAACTCTCTTTTCAGCAGCAATAGATAAGGCTTGGAACGGAGTTCCAACCTCATCCTCAACTTCAACGTAGGAGAAAGATGACAGGTGGCTAACCAACAACGCCTTTCCCCCGCCAACGATAACAAGCTTCCCATTCTTCATAAACTTGAGCTTCTGATGCAATGTGGAGGTAACAACTCCCGCCTCATGGATCCATGGCCTTCCCAACAGACAATTGTAGGCCGGGTGTATATCCATTACTTGAAAAGTAATATAAAAATCACTCGAACCTATCTTTACTAGAAGGTCCACTTCACCAATAACTATTTTACGTGAACCGTCAAAAGCTTTCACGATTACACCGCTATACCTCATGGGCACTCCTTGATATGATAGCTTTGAAAGAGTTGACTTTGGCAGTACGTTCAACGAAGACCCAGTGTCAACTAATACATTGGACAAAGCATCATCTTTGCAATTCATAGAGATATGCAAAGCCAAGTTATGATTCCTACCCTCCATAGGGAGTTCTTCATCACAAAACTGAGATTATTGCAGGAAGTGATGTTATCCACAATCTGATCGAATTTATCCTTCGTAACATCATGTTCCATAAACGCTTGCTCCAGAACTCTTTGCAGTTCTTCCCTGTGCGATTCTGAATTCATAAGCAGAGACAATACTAAAATATTTAAGGGGGTTTGGAGCAGCTGCTCCACCATATTAAACTCATTCTTCTTGATCAGATGAAGTACCTCATCATCATCACTAGCCTTCAAATTGCTAGATTCACCAGACTGACCTTTTGAAGCACTAACCAGATCTACAGTAGGCACTTCCACTTTCTTACTGACAATTGATTCTTCTTTATCTTTTGGGAACACCGACCCAAACACACAACCACTTCGGGTCACCTTGGTAACATCAGAAATGCTCACTACAGAGCTGGTCGTAGGAAACGGGACCTCTTGGCCATCCTTCATCATTGTTGCATTGTATTGATACAGAACAACTTTATCGGATGAATACGGGACTGGACCCGCTAACCGTATGACCAATGGCGATACCGATCTATTGCTGATGTTGTTACTGTTACTGTTATCATATTGAATCACCACTCTCTCGGTATTCTTGAAAACAGGCACTATGGCATTCACATCGTCATCTACATGACGAGATTGAAAAATTTGAATCATGCATTCATCCATCAACCGCTGGATGTCCCTTTTCACAACCTCGCAACCTCTCGGGTCGACACTGCAGATAGCACAACCATCATGGTCGTGCTTACAATCACTCACCACATAAATGTCCTTATGCATCGACACCAAAGACCTTCTGATGAAACGGACATCAAACACCTTGAACTCCCCAGGACAACCATCTACCATGTTAACAAAAGAATTCCCATGAGCGGGTAGTGGATTTCCTTTCACGTTTGGCGCACGGCCCTTAAAGGACATTATTCCACTCTTTATCAGCTTCTGAACCTCATACTTGAGCGGATAACAGTTCTCAATGTAATGTCCGGGTGCTCCTTGGTGAAAAGCACAACGGAGTTCAGGCTTGTACCACCATGGAAGTGGTTCTGGAATTTATGGAGGGTTTCTTGGTTGGAGTAGGTTCTTGAGAAAAAAAGATGGGTATAGTTCAACGTACGTCATAGGAATCGGGTTAAAAGAGACCTTTTTCCTCTCGAAAGTTTGTTGATGGTGATTGTTGGTATTGTTGTTGTTGTAGGTGTTCGTTTGTTGTTGTGGTTGTTGCTGTTGACGTTGTTGCTGTTGAATTGGTACTGATTGATTATTCGAAAATACTGGAATTACTGAAGATACTTGATGATGGTGTTGACAGGATGGTAGATTCTTTCTGATATGAGGCCTCCTCTGCCTCCCATTAGAAATTTCATTAGCTTCGCTGTCTTTCTTCTTCCCAAAGCTACTGCAATATCTCTTACTCGATAATGCTTCCTCCTTTGACAAACGTCCTTCTCGGACACCTTCCTCAAGCCTCATCCCCATATTTACCATTTCGGTAAAGTCACTGGGGGCACTAGAAATCATACGTTCATAATAAAATGAACTCAGGGTCTTCAAAAAGATTTTTGTCATTTCTATCTCCTCTAAAGGAGGAGTGATCTGAGCAGCCAATTCTCTCCACCTCTGCGCATACTCTTTGAGTGTCTCTTTATCCTTCTAAGACATAGACCTCAACTGGTCTCTATCAGGCTCCATATCCATGTTTTACTTATATTGTTTGACAAAGGCTTCACCCTAGTCATTGAAAGTACGAATGTTTGCACTGTCCAACCCCATATACCAACGGAGCACAGCACTGGTCAAACTGTCTTGGAAGTAGTGGATCAACAATTGATCGTTATCAATTTGGGTAGACATCTTGCGGGCATACATCACTAGATGGCTGAGCGGACATGTGTTCCCTTTGTATTTTTCAAAATCAGGCACTTTGAACTTCACTAGAATCTTCATATTCGGCACCAGACATAACTCGACAGTACTCTTCCCAAATAAGTCCTTACCTCTCAACGTCTTCAATTCCTTGCGCAGCTCAAGAAACTGATCCTTCATTTCGTCCATTTTCTCGTAAACATCCAGACCCTCAGACGGCTCAGAATGATAAATGGTGTCCTCTACATGAGGTAAGGTGTGCACAACGGGAGGTGGCACATGCTTGATCGAGCTAGATGCCGACATAGAAGCAAAAGTAGGCGCAAAGCCTTCAGGTATGAAGTTCGGCGGCATTCCCCACGGGAATCCGGCAGGCATAGCAGGCGCAAAGTGGGTAGTAGTAGCAGGCATGGTAGAGGTATCCACCTCTGAAATAACAGTCCTCTGAGGATGAGGAGTTGTGGGCGTTGGAGAAGATTGACTATGAGTATCCAACACTGACTCCATCATGGCAGTCAGTCGAGCGATCTCGTCCTTCAACTCTCTGTTCTCTTACTCAAGATGTTCCATGATTCTCAGATGATTGGCGCGAGTGTTGTACCGATGAGTCAGCTTGGCTGAAGCATATAAGAAACACCAATGAGACATCTGGCGAAATAGAAACCTGTTTATGCAAATGATGCATGAAATGCAATGCTTGTTTGTTTATTTTTATTTTCAAGGAACTTACTATATCATTTACAAATATATATATATATATATATATATATATATATATATATATATATATATATAGATATACTTAACAAGAATTGCAACAATTTGATATAAAAATCTCTTTTCATTTATATAATTGGAAGGATTACACTGAGTACAACTTCAAAAACCAAAAAAATAAAAATACAAGAGAAAAGGAGACTAGTCATCCTAAGGATCCCTTACAACATCAGAAGATCTGGCTGAAGGCGCGTACTTCCTTCGAATGCATCGAATCTCGGTCTCGAAAGAAGCCTTCATCTGAGTCTTCTTGAGGACAAGCTGATCAACAATCTTCTTCCAAGCAATGGAAGGCTGAGGCATGCTATAAGATGAAACCTGTGACTCTCTCTGTCTCTTTGTTACTCGGTCTTCAAGTAGCTCAATAAGTGCATCTTTGTCCTTAGACTCCAACTGCAACTCTTCATACTTCTTGCTCAAAGCTCGGAAACGCTCTTCCCACATATCCTTCTCTTGCTTCATCTTGGAGAGTGCGTCTTCTAACTCCTCTACATCTTGGTTAGGGAGAGTTAATGGCTCAACCAAAACCATAGACATAGGTCTCTCATAAGGATAAGGCATCTTCAACTCTAAAGCTCTCTTCTTCACCCAAAGAGTGTATGCTTCCAAAGCTACACAATTGCACGGACCAAGCTCGGATCTTCCCTTCCTATGCACATTATGCCAAGCATGCACAATCTTCTGCTTCAAATGTTGGGGATCTTTACCCTCTTGATAGAAAAAACCTTTTAACAAAGTGTTATTAGGTTTGTCTCTCAAGGGGAACCCAAGTTGACGACGAGCCAAAACAGGATTGTAGTTAATTCCTCCTTGTGTACCAATGAGAGGCACATTAGAGAATTCACCACAACAATCAATAATCTCCAAACTGCTCAAAGACGAATCATACCAAACTATATCATCATTAGTGAGAGACATAAGTCTCTGAGACCACCGTAGACATTGTTTGTTCTCCACAAAAGCAGGTGTCTGAGGCAAGTGCGAAATAAACCACTTGTACAGAAGGGGAATGCAATAGACAATAGTTCCACCACCCTTAGAATTCCTTAGATGCAAAGAGAAGTACATATCACCCAACAAAGTAGGCACATGATTCCCAATCAAGAAGATTCTAATGGCGTTAACATCAACAAAACTGTCAACGCTAGGGAACAAAGCTAATCCATAGATGAGAAACACAAAGATAGCTTCAAAAGTGTCCATGCTACCGGCTTGAGTAAAAGCAGTAGCTTCCTTGATGAGGAAATCAGATGGCAACCCAAATAAACCTCCTTTATCACCCAATGAGCCTCTATCTCAGACTTTTTCAAGTGAAGAGCTTCAGCAATAAGATGAGATCTGGGAATCTCTTCTAATCCACTAAAAGGTACCTTGCTATAAACAGGTATTCCCAAGAGATGGGCATACTCCTCCAACATAGGAACAAGTTGATAATCGGGAAAAGTGAAGCAACAGTAGAGAGGATCATAGAACTGCACTAATACACTCAAGAGTCCTTCAACCACATCAGCAGCCAAGATAGAGAATAACTTCCCTTGACGTTGTTTGAAGTCCAAGGGATCTAATACAAAAGATGCTAGCTTCCTTAACTCTTTCAAGTCGGGACATCTGAAACTATACTTCTTAGTGTTCCTTCTTCCACAATTCATGGTATGAGAATATTTGCAAATAATACCTCAGTTCCTTGAAATTTTCGTGTGACGAATGTTATGATGCGCATGAATGCATGGATGCAACAATCACAAATAAGGGATCACACACAAGGCAAACAAACAAAGGTCAAGGGATGAATCAAGTCATTGTCAAGATCAATCATCCATTTTGGTGGATTATGGTTTTCACCTTATCAACACCCAACTTCCATTGATATTGACAAGACTTGATTGGATCAACCAAGAATCAAGGGTTTGTTGTAAGTCACGAGCATGGAGTCTGGGTAAGAACCATCCCAAAGGAGTGAACTAAGGATAAAAACCTGTAGATCATGTTCTAAAAAGTTCCAAGAGTCTTAATTCCATCTATCAGATATTACAGGTTAAGATGACTGACTCATCGACCTATAATACTCTCAAGAGAAACTCGTCTGAGTGTAGTATCGTGTAACAACTATTATCGAGTCTACACTTGAACAATCTCCGCACTACGTCCTAAATAGGCCAAGAGGGGGTAAATGTTCTACGGTCCTCAACTTCTCGGGCCCAATTTAGAGATAGTAATGTCTAACCACAAATACGTGTGTGATATTTCCAAATCCAAAAGAGTCTCCACTGAGCAGATGGATCTCAAGCCAACTTGTTAAGGACTACTCCACACAAGTCGAACATGACTATACCATCCTCCTATATTAATTGCACTCAAGTTCGGGTTAGAACTTATCTCACCACTCAGAGATCACCAAGCACAACAAGCATATTATATCATACAAACAAATATTCATACATCAAACATACAATTATATACATACAAAAAAGTAGGCTAAACCCACTGGAGACTACTCCCCAGCAAAGTCACCACTTAATTTCTGTAGCGGTAAATTCATGATCATCAAGCTATGGATAAGCAAGACATCAATAAAACCAGAGTCGCCACCGCGCTTTTATTGTTTCCAAGGGAAAAGGGAAAAGTACGAACGAAACCCAAGAGTAAGAAGTTTTCAAATCAAAACTAATAAAATGTCAGAGATTACAGGTAAGGGGGTTGGTTACACAGAGGGAAGGTGTTAGCACCCAAAGTGTCCTAATTACTCCTAGGGAGCCCTTTTTTGTGTGCATATGTATTTTGTACAAAATGATGTTTGCAAACAAATAGAATGAGGTATGAGAAAAGAATTCATTGATTATATTTTTGTGTTCGACAAGACCTTCGAACATGTGCCTACGTACCAACATAAAAATGAGGGATCAAAACCTCGTAGTTCATGATACAAATTTCAAAATGGGGGCATTGCTTTTAATCAAAAATTAAGTTTGAAAGACACAAGAGCCTAGAAAATGGTTTGAATGGGTTAGTTCTTTTTGGCTTTTGAAAATTTTAAGCCAAGTATAGTTAAGTTTATTTACATGTTTGATTAAGAAAAGAAGTTGAAAAATGCATTGGCACAACGCCAAAGTTTCTAGTTTGCAAAGGGTCTAAGTTTAGAAAATAACAAGTTCAAACAAAGAAATTTTTCTAAAAGGAGGGAGAGATTTTGAAATTAAAGAGACGGGGAGGAGATGAAGAGACTAATCCTAAGCACAAATTTAAAAGTTAAGAGTTGAAAAGATCTGACTGATGGGTAGGAATCGAATAGGCAAGAATGCCATATAGAAACCCCATATTCCCTTGGATATTAGAACCAAGCAACAAACAATACATACAATATTAACTTGAAGAGCAAGGCATCAAATAAAGATAGCCCCATCCAAGCTCTAGCCACTCCATGATCCCCTTCAAATTTGCTCATGTAATAGATGAATTCCACAAGTCACAGGTTTAGAATAACAGCTTCACAATGATCATGTTGCAGATGAACTCAGAGGAATCTTCAACGATGTATCAGATGAAGTTCAAATTGCAAGCACTTGGTTACATGATAGTTGGCATTGGCGAAGTCCTTTTTGCATAGGGATGTTTCTTAGATTCTAAGTCCAATTGCCCAAGCTCAAACCAACAGTCCACACAATAGTTTTTTAGGGTTTTTGTTTCTTATTATGTACATTGATGGTCAAAGACCACACAAACAAACAAAATATACACAAACAAGATATATCCCACAATATGGTCCAAGTGGACAAAGTAAAAAGGCATTAATATAAACAATTAGAATGATATGAATAATGGCAAATGAATAGAGCTTAAAAATTAAGGTGCATTAAAATAGAAGACTTGAAATTAAATGTTATTTGTTAATGAGTTAGAAGTTAGAATTGTTTTGCTTTTGCTTTTTTGTTTTGTTTTAAGTCATTCTTTGGAGAACACTCAACCCACTTATCACAAGCATGGATCCTTGAGCCAAGACATCTTTCAAAGGAAGGAAAAAAGAACAAGTTTCCATACAATACCATGAAAGAGGGGAGACTTACAATCTCACTAACTAGAATGTTATGCCTTTTGTGTCAAAAATTTAGCGCTATGTTAAGCAATCGTAATTGGACTTATGTAGAAGTCACAACTATTTGAGGTCGGGCAATAGAATTTTGGTGTTAATGCATGTTAGAGACATAATATAATGGAATATGCTCATGAAACATACCACACACAAAAAGAATATGCAAGAGAGGTGGCCTAATCTCATCCATACTCATGTTGATTTTCCAATCAACTATCTTTAGGACTTTGAGATATCATAGGCCAAATGAAATGGATGCATAAAGAAGGGGAATTAGATGAAGAGGGAGGGGAATGGATCATAACTCAAATTGGTCAAAGGATGACTTTTACCAAGTTAATATCATTCATTCATTTTGGGAGATGGAATGTACATTCCATCAATCCCTTAAATCCAATGATACTAACCTAGCAAAGTCAAATCAACCTTAACCAAGGCCCAACAACACAAGTCAAACTTACACAAACCGTCACAAGAGGTCAACACAATTATTTGGCATTTATTCAATTAAAAAATACTAAAATAATGCATTTTAATTAAATATGGTTTATCAAATTCCTAAAACCTCATCAAAACACCAAATAAATGGCCATGAGATTTATCATAGGTCAAACAAGGTCAAAGGACCTTGGAGAAAAAATTTAAGAATTTTTAGAGACTTAAAAGTATTTTTAAACAATTAAAAATATTCACAAAATCAATTAAATCATGAAAAATATTAATAATGATCCAATAAATAATTTTAATTCAAAATATGAAAGAGGAATTTATTTAAATTTTTTTGGTGAAACTCATATTTTTTGATTCAATATTAAAAATAATATAAATTAATGAAAATCAAATGAGTTAAAACAAAAATAAAAAAATCAAAAAAAAGTGAGCCACTTGATCTCCCTCATTAATTGAGGTGGCAGATCAAGTGGATGGAAATGCGCGTTCCATGGTGGAAATTAGTCAGCTCGCCACACGCATGGTAATCAAAAGCAATGCCTAAGATTAAAACATTTCAAATGGATCATTTGGTCTGGAGACGTGCCAACACACCACCGGAGCCAAAGCTCCGGTCTTCTTCTCCGGTGGACCTCATCGAACTGGTCCACCTTCAACCATCACTAAAATAAACAAAAGAGGACATGATCTGAAAGAAAAAATGGCGTAGAGCACGAATTTGACCTCAATTTCAACTAACTCCAAATATATAAAAAGATATGAGGAGTTGAATTTTGAGGTGTGACAACTGAGTTTCTTCGATTTGACCTCAAAGCAACTCAATCTTCTTGCCTACATTGGTAGGACTTCAGACAACCAAAGATCCAAGAGAATTGATGAGAATTGAGTAAGAATCGAAGAGATAAAGTTTTCTGAAATTTACCTTCAATGCTGTGCAGAAGAAGATCTTGCTTGCTTCAACCTTGATCTGATCAAGCTTGAGAAGCTTGCAGGAGAGGTTTTGCAATGGTACAAAGCTTTGGATCCTGGGGTTTTTGAATCTCCAAACAATGAGATTCAAACTCAATTTTCAAGTTAAAAATTCTTAGGTTTTCCTTTGAATGGTGAGGGTTTCAATTGAGGGGCAAAGCTGGTGCGCAAGGTGTGTTTGAATTGAGCTCTAAGGGTCTGTATTTATACCAATTGGGACTGATATTTGCACACTTGAAAAATTGCTAAATTTCTACATTTCATGCACAAGCTTGCATGAGTGTGTACAGGCCTATGAAGCAATCCAATTTGATCCGTGTACAATCATTCTGAAGTTCAAATGAGGCTTGGATGTCAAGGCAATGTGAAATGTGATTTTTGGCATTTGATTTCTTCCAATCATGTAGACCTGTTAAAGCCATGCGCAACCCTAGCAAACTTTATCCAAAATGCATGAACTTGGGTTCTTTGGAAAGAATAGATAAAGGGGAACAACTTTAATGTTGGACACTTTTTCATTTGGAACTTGGATCATGGTGAATTTTGAGGTGGAAGTTTGGAAATTTCAACATGTTGAAATTTTTTCTAAGTGTCAAGCCATATATCTCAATATTCCACCTTGCTTAACTTTTTATGTGAGCTTCAAATGAGAAAATTGTCTTCATAAAAGTTGTAACTCTTTCAAATACCTTAAAAATGGTCACCAATTTCATGCATTTGTATTTATAATGATAGAGTTATGCATTTTTGAAGTTGAGGAAAATCACTTGTTCAAAGGTATAGGTTAAAAATGACCTATAATGTATCCTTATATCACATGCTCATAAAAGTTTAACTAGCTCTCACTACAAACATAAAAGTTGAATTAGACATCTTGAATTTTATTGTTCAAATTGTAAATCTTTCATCTCATAAAAATTGAGCAAGTTATGGCCTTGGGAAGTTGACTTTCAAATTAGGGTTTAGACAAAATGACCTATAATGTTTCAACATAGAAAATGCTTTTCCAAGAAAAACTAGCTCTAGGTCTCAACATGAAAGTTGTTTGGAATGTCATTATGAGTAATGTTTCTCTTTGAATAATTTTCATATGGTGCAAATTGTAGGAGATAGGGTCTAGGGAGACCCAGTTTTGATGAGATGAATTCATCTGGCCAACCACCACCAACCAACTTGGTAACCTTCAATTCTCTTGTCTTTCTAGGCTCATGGTATATCAGATATGCATAAGATGATGAATTTTTAAGTGACCCTTGAGAAATTTGATCAATTAGTGAGATAGCTTGTTGGAGAAGTTACTCAAGATACCCAGTCAAACTAAGGTTTCCAAGGCAAATCACCTCCAAACTCTTGAAGAAAACTTGATCAATATAACATGTAGAGATCATTGGGACTCATATATGATGCTTATAACCATTTTTGGATCAATCCTTGGTTGTGCTTTTAGTCATGAGGGTCTCAAACCCCTGATATGGACTTGATAGATCAATGAGGATCATGCCCTTCCTACAAAAAGTTAGGCAGATGAAAAAACATTTTTTTGGTATTTTGGTTAATAAAATGATAATATACAAGTATGATACAATCACATGGTGCTTGGTGATCTCTCCCAAACAAACCCAATGAGATAGGGGCAAGGAGGATGCCAAGGTATGATCCCAATGCTAATGCATATGATGAAATTGCATGAGGGATCTTAGGGTCAAAATTGGGGTCTTACAGTTCTCATATTTAGCGGAAACCTAAATAGAAAGTCACTAGGATTAGGGAGAGGCCTAAAACTTCATAGAGTTTGAAGGTTCTTATAATACAAATTGTTCCAATTCGAAGTAGTGAATTTTCTTTCTTGGGTAGAGTTCCCCTCAGATGTAGGTGTGGTTTCACCGAACTAGGTTACGAATCTCTTATTTTATTTTATAGCTCTCTTCATTATTTATTATTGTTGTATAATTATTGTCAATCTATTCTTAAACTGATTTCAAAAGTTGGTCAAGTTATCTGAACATCTGGTCCAACATTTGTCCCCTGAGGAATAAAAATCCAATTGGTATCAGGGCAGGCACCCTGTTCTGTTTGGATGAGCTCCGTGGAAGATATTTTATGTTCAAATGGACATCACTAAGGATGGAGGACATGTCAATAGACCACATGTTTTGAATGGCACAAATAATATCTATTGGAAAGCCAAGATGGTGGATTTTCTCAAATCCATAAAAAACAAAACTTGGAAGGTTGTGGTTAAAGGATGGAAACATCATGTGATAACGTATGAAGATGGCTCAACAAGTTTAAAGCTTGAAGTTGATTGGTCCAAAGATGAAGATGATGAAGCTCTTGGAAATGATAAATCCTTGAATTCTATATTCAATGGTGCGGACAAGAACATGTTTAGACTAATTAACACTTGTACTGTAGCCAAATAAACTTGGGAGATTCTCAAGACTCCTCATGAAGGAACATCCAAGGTATTATGTCAAGGCTGTGACTCCTCACAACCAAGTTTGAGAATCTGAGAATGTTGGAAGATGAATCCATATTTGAGTTCAACATCATGTTGCATGACATAGCCAACAACTCTCTTTCATTGGGAGAAAAGACGTCAGAAGAAAAGCTAGTTAGAAAGATTCTCAGATCCTTGCCTCAGAAATTTGACATGAAGGTAACAACTATTGAAGAAGCCCAAGACTTAAGCACATTGAAGGTTGATGAAATTATTGGATCTCCTTAAACCATTGAAGTTGCTATAAATGGAAGATCATAAAAGAAGAATAAAGGTGTGACGTTTGTATCCAAAACTCAAGAAAAGGAAGATAAAAGTGAAAAGGATACTAACGAAAGCCTATCAGATGCTCTAGCTTACATTGGGAGAAAGTTCAATAATGCCCTGGAGAACCTGGACAGGAAGTGGAGAACAAATGTCTCAGATAAGGTGTCTGACATCACCAAGAACAAAGATGATAAAAAAAACCCAACCAAGGTCAAGGAGTCAAATGCTTTGAATGTGAAAGGTTTTGTCACATTAAAACTGAATGTCCTACCTTTCTAAGAAAACATAAAAGGGGTTTTCTATTGCTTGGTATGATGACGGAAGTGAAGAAGAAACGGCTAGTCAAGTTATTGTTTTCACTGAAAAATATGACACCTATAATGAAGATATCTCAGAGGAAGAACTAGTTGAAACCTACAGACTTCTGCTTACTCAATTGAAGGAATGTTGCTTAAGATAAGAGAAATGGAAAAGCATCATAAATGTTATACTTTTGAAGAAAGGGAAGCTTGGCATAACCATTACTATTCTCAAAGAAGAGACCACGATTTTAAAGTCCAAACTCAATGGAACTTATTATATGTTGAACACATGTTCATATATGTTGGAAGATGTGTTAAAAAGCAATAAGGTTGTAAAAGTGAAAGTAAAAAATCCCCTTTAGAAAGTTTGTTTCCTCTGAAAAGAAGACTGAGTTCCCAATGAAGGACCACATGTACCAGCATCATGTTCAACATGTGTTTCCTCACAACAAAGGCAACAAGAAATCATCTAGGATGTGTCACCACTGTGGAAGATATGGTCATATAAAAACCTTTTGTTATAAATTGTATGGATATCCGCAATCATACATTCAGCCTAGATAAAACAAAAGGAAAAGGAAGAAAACTCAAGCTAAGAAAGTGTGGAAGTCTAAGGAAATTGTCAAATGTCTCTTAGCAAATGATTTTCTTATAGTCTCTTCAAGATAGGATTGGTATTTTGATAGTGGATACTCTCAACACATGACTGATGAAATAGTCTATATGGAGGGGTTAAAAACATCCTCTAGTAGTTATTTGACTCTCGGTGATGGATCTAGAAGAAAAGCTAAAGGCATAGGCAAACTAGTTTGTCTTGGTCTCCCTGGCCTTAATAATGTATTTCTATTAGAAGGATTAACTAAAAACTTGATCAACATAATTCAACTATGTGATCAAGGTCTTATTGTGAGCTTTAACAATGTTGAATGTATTGTCTCTGTAGCTGGGTATTCGTTACCTTTAGATTTATTAACCAAATCAAAAGTAAGCATACAATTCGAGTCGCCACCGCACTTCTATTTATCCAAAGGAAAGGTTAGAAAGGGAACAAAAACCAAGTAAGAAGTTTTATCAAATAAAAAACTAATAAAAATGTCAGAGATCTGGGTAAGGGGGTTGGTTATGAAATGGGAAGGTTTTAAGCACCCAAAACATCCTTAGTACTCTAAGGGAGCCCTTTTTGCAAAGATGTATTGTAGGTTGGTATTTATGAAAATATTTGTGCAAACATGATTGGGGAGATGAGAAAAGAATATACATATTTACAATTTTCTTGTTTAAATGGATGAACCCATTGCCTACGTACCATCACAAAGGTAGGACCAAAACCTCGTAGTTCGGGGTAAAAATCTCAAAAGATTGGTGAGTTGATTTGATCAAAATCCTTAAGGTCTTTTGTTATCAAAGGGAGAAAACTCAACCTAAACCAACAATCTACCATGTGAGGAGAGCTTCAACATACTAGTGAGGGATCTACCCTATAATAAGTATGGAAAACTTATAGTCCAATCACTAAGGATAAGGTGAGGTTTACATCAACCACTTTGATAACTCAAACCTATGGCTAATGTTTATGAAAGTAAGTTTTAACAAAGGTGGCCATTGAAACCATAAAAACAACTTGAAGTGAGTTGTATTTACAAGTTAGGAGTATTCACAAAATTAGGTCAAAGTTGACTTAAGATTCATTCAAAATAAGTATTAATGAAAAGAGTTTGAAAAAATCAAAGGCATAAGACCTAGGTTTCTAGTTTTGAAAACAATGTCAAAGTTTGCACAAAATGAGTTTGACTTGGGTTAGAGTGAGGAGAAGAAGAGAAGGGCTAATCCTAAACATGCAAAGATAAGAGAAGAGATAAAACCCTTGGAGTTCCTTTTCTTGAGATCATAAAGATGATTCAATATGCTCCTTTCCTTTGGACTTAGCAAGCAAGAAGCAATCAAAACTAATATTATATTCAAGCTCCTAGGATCTCCACTTGGCTTGTCTCTCTTAACTTGGATACTCATGACAATGGTCCTTCTTACTATATCAAGTTTGGAATCCCTATCACACAAGAGCAAACATCAAAAAGTTCACAACACATTAAGAGAAATGGACAAAGAATGAGTTTAGATTAGGGGTCCTTTGAAGTCAACTTTAAGATTTATCATTCTAAAGACATGAGGCCTAGTTGCTCTTGAACTCCTTTAAGCATAGGTAAGGTCTTAATTCTAAGTCCTTTCTCCATTTTGCATTGGATTCACACAAACAAAGACAAAACAAACACAAAGCAAAAATGTATTTATATACAATAATAAGCTCAAATGAGCAAAAGGAAAATGACATAAACATAAAATAATGTGCTCAAGTGAGCAAAGTAAAAAGCAATATGAATTAATGAGCAAGAAAGTAAATTGCATTAAAGTAAATTGGAAGAAATTAAATGCTTGAATTAAAGTTAGTAGTTAATAGTTAATGTTAGTGTGTCATAAGACAATTTAGCGCTATGTTAAGCAATCGTAAGTGGACTAATATAGTAGTCATACCTATCAAGGGCCAGTCAATAAAACTATAGGCAAATAAACACAAGTTAGAGATCATGACTAGTAAGCCAAGCTCCTACAACTTGCCATGCCAAAAGAAAAGAAGGAAAGCCTTGTATGGATTTTAGGTTTTTTGCTTGACCAAGAAGCAACCTATCTTGGACACAAAGCAACTCATTTGATCTTTGATCAAGTTGAGTTTGATTTGGATCAAAGAAGGTTAAGCCTCCCATATGTCAAGACTAACCACAAATCATTAACTCATTGGCCAAAATAAAAAGAAGAAGATGAAGATGAAAATGAAATGGATAAAAGGAGAAATCAAATGACATAATCAAAACACAATGATCAAATATGAATCAAATCAACATCAACCAAGGTAAAACAGAAGAGGAATGAAGATTAGAAGTCAACAAACTGAAACATATTTTTTTGGTATTTTGGAATTAAAATAAAACATAAAATAAAATGAACAAAATATGGTCAAACCTCAAATTCAATTCAAATCAACTTCAACAAGTCAAATTGAATCATCATAGGTCTAACATGGTCAAACAAGGTTTGACAATTTTTCTCAACATTTTTTGAAAACAGAAACTATTTTAAAATCAATTAAAAAACAATAAAGTATAACACAAATGGATTAAAATCTCAAATAAATCTCAAATCAATTAAGAAATTGATGAGAATATTTTGCATAGACTTATCACGATCCATATGTGTTAAGAAAATATTTTTGGAATTTTTGAATATCAAAAAGTAATTAAAATGAATTAAAAACTATTAAAAACAAAATAATTCAAAAAAAAAATTAAATGGAATCACAAAAATAATTAAAAATCAGATTATGAAACTAGATTTTTCAAGAATTTTTTTGTCATTGGTCTCATATTTTTGTGACTCCAAATAAAATAGTTATGAATTTTAAAAATAAAGGGAATTAAAAGAAAATAAAACAGAAAATAGAAAATATGAAAAAACAAGGAGCACTGGATCCACTTCAATAATTGGCGTGGACACATCCAATGGCTCGGAGGCGCACTCCCACCATGGTCTCCAGTCAAACGCGTGACACAATGGATTAAAATAAGTCAAATAAACAAAAGGCTAGGATTAGGACGTTGGAAGGAGATCCAAGGGATCAGACTCATCCACGTGGGGATGGTGGTGGAAACCACCATCTTCTCCGGTGGACCAACCAACTCTGGCCACCAGTTGCAGGTGTTTGAACCTTAACCAAAATGCACGAGCTAGGTACCAAAATGAAGCTGGGGTGATGTACATCACCCCTATAACCTTGGATTGTCCTCAAGATCTCTATCAAGTGAGAAATCTGAGCTTGAACATCCAGGTATGCAAACTGAAAAGCTTTCAAAACATGAAATCAAGACCACCATTGACCTGCCTCTTGCACGAGGACTTCAGAAAACGGTTTGAACACAAGCAATTCACATCATGGAGGAAGATATAGATCAAAACAGTTAGAGGATAAACCTTTGAAGTGCAACTTTGATCAACACGATTCCTCCAAGCTTTTTCCTCCAATTTGATCTTGAGATGTGATATGAATGCAAGGCTAAGGAATAAGACTTGAAGATCAACTAATTTTGTTGAAATTCAAGCTTGAATTTGAGAAATAAAAATTGGTATTCCTTTGAGTATGGTTCAGTTTTGATTTCAGCAGAGCTTCAGATTTCCTTAAGGTTGATTTTTGAATGTGCAAGGCATTGTATTTATAGCTGAGATGGATGCAAGCAAGTGAAGAACTCGTGTGCATGAAGCTTTGGGTCCTCCATGCATGGGCGTGTACAGGCGCATGTGAGGCCCAAACTCAAGTGTAATTGCAAGCTGAGCTTATTTGAAGTTGAAATGGACGTGTAATTTAAACTACAATGGCTTGTGCATGAAGATTCCAAGTGAATTGCATAATTGATCATAAATGTTCACCTCTTCGAAAGTCACACATAGAAAATCCAAACATAGGAATGTCAGTAATGGTTGGAAAGGTCTTGACATAAGGAACAAAAACTATGTTGGGTGAAAATCCATTTGGAGTTTTGAAATTTATGAAAACTGGCCTTGAAGTTTGAGGTAAAAACATGTATAAGTTCCCTTTGAAATTTTTTGCCAAAAGTGACCAACTTCAAGACCTTCTGTTTCAATGCTTCAAGCCTCAAATAGAAAAACCTCCAACATAAAAGTTGTATATCTTTTCAAGATGATCAATTTGGACTTAAATTTTGCATCATTTGGATTTTTGATGAGAAAGCTATGGGCACTTGAAGTTGGACATTTTTCAAATTCAATGATTTTGGTCCAAAGTGACCTATAATGTTTTGTATTATCACATGTGTTTATTTTAGGATTATGAAATTTTGTCCAACATAACATTTGAATTAGACATATTAATCTTTCCAATGCAATTTTTATCACCTCAAAATCATAAAAATTGAAGAAGTTAGGTCTTTGGGAAGTTGACCCAAAATTAAGGTTTCAGTCAAAATGACCTATAATGTTTTGAAATGAATGATGACCTTCCAAGTTTCAAATATATTTTAGATGAACATGAAAGTTGTTCATATGGTTCTTAATAACATTTTGGATATTGGGTTCATCTTCATTTGACAAACACATCAAAAGTTAGGTCTCAGTGGATCTCAGATTGGTCAGATGACTTAACTGGTCAACTTCTCAAGGCCAAACTTCAAATCTTGATGAATGAATGATTGAGGATACTCACATATGCTCATATATGCATAAAATAATGAATTAAAGAACTTAACTTGATTTAATTTGATCAAAGGTTGAGGTTGCTTCATGAGCAAGGCACGGTCAATGCACGGCTGAATTAGGGTTTCCTTGGGAAACAATCCTCAAGCCCTTTGGTTTATCTTGATCAAATTCGCAAATTGAGATAATTGGGAGACATATATGATGATTAGGAACTTTTTGAACCCTTGTCATGCTTGCTTTGACCTTCATCTAGCCACTTCATTGAGCTTAGGAGCCTCCTAGGAGCAAGGGAAATATTTTTGTGCTTCAAAACAAAAAAGGTTAGTGACATATTTTTGTGCATTTGGTTAGTAAACAAATAAGAAAAGCAATAATATACAATTCAAGCATACTTGGTGGTCTCAAACCAACTCACACAAGTCCCAACCCAAGGGTTAAGGAGCCACACATGCTATGATCCTTGAGGCAATGCAATGAGCAATGATATGATGCATGAGGGATCTTAGGTTCAAAATTAGGGTCTTACAGATGCCCCTATTTAAGTTCATTCTAGCCGGAGATAGAAAGGTTAAAATCTTCGTCTCGACGAGGTAGAATGGGCTTAAATAATAGCAAAGAGACAAATTTAGGTCCCTAAGAGACCTCATGATGCAAATGTATGCATGCAAAAGTTAATACTTTGTGTGGAAATATGGCCACAAAGGAAAAAGAAATCAGAGAAAGACTGAAAGTCCATAGGAGTAGAATGCTCACTAGGGAGACAGAGACTCTGGGGAGAAATAAGGGTAAAAATGCGTGACCAGGTCACGACTTGAAAACTTGCTGGGAGACACGAAGGGATTCCATGAAAATAAATCGATGGAAAGACTCGAGCTGACGCAAAGATGCATGTATTGGGGAATATGCCAATACAACAAAAATTATCCACAAAGGATACTTCGGACAAAATTCCGGACTCAGGTGGGGAAATCCATGAAGGATCCAACTGAGGAAGAAACAACGAGATATTACCGGATACTGGGTAATAAACTCAAAGAGAGACATGTGATCCAAAACACCGATAACTGGGTGAAGGAACAACACACTCAGGAAGAAAGAATATCTAAGACCGGTATAAGGGTGAGAGATATCAATCATCCGAAACATCCGAGGAGAATCTAAAAGGCGTATCTCAACTCAGGAAAATCTGACTCCATAGGGGACAAAAAGTCATAATAGGGAGCAGAAGGAAGGAACACCAGGGATACCGGTTACTGGGCATATAATAGGTGACCAACCAGGCGTGAATTGGGAACATATCCAAGACACTCATCATCCAAAAGGAGGGCTGAAAAGCAAACTCAATTTACAGGATGGGCATTCGATTCCATAAGGAAATACGAATCTTACTCAGCTGGGGAAGAAAAAGACTTTGACTGAAGAGCGCATGAGACATATTATCTATTACCGTCAGAACATAGATAACATACTCGCATGGAAGATTATCCACAACCGGTTACTGGGTTAATAAAGGATAAATCGACCGAAAAGAAAGGACATCGGGATACCGGTCACTGGGTATAAAATGATGACCAATCAAAAGGAGAAACAATCATTACCAAACAAAAGGGTAAATGAAAGATGACTCACGGGGGATAAATTGCTTGACAACAACATTTATCCAAGAGATATATCACCGGTTACTGGGTGAAATACTAAAAAATGAAGGAATATCTATACCGAATATTGGATAAAGATAACCAACAAAGAGGGGATTACACCTACTGGTTACTGGGTAGAAAACCACAGAAATAGGACTTACAACTACCGGTTACTGGGTAGAAGGCCACATAAATATCCTCTGGGGGAAAGACGGACAATTACTGGTTACTGAGCAATTGAACACTAAACCACGGATACCGTAGGGGAATAACAAGAAAGGAGTCAATCTAGGAACAAACTAGAGAGACACAATGAAACAAGACTCAACCCAATGAGGACATAGCTCAGGGGAGTAATTCGATCCCAATACATAATTAGGGAGGAAACTGAAACAATAATCATCCACGAGAACATAACTCAGTGGGGAATAAGGAAAGAAAGATAGACACCTTTTGCCTATGGGGCTGATTCAATATGGAGAGATCAGACACAAACATCTGCTTAGGGAAGAACATTTCACCAATAGCAAGAGATAACAAGCAATGATATATGCCAAAGAATGCAACATGAATATCTGAATGCTAAAATTATGCATGTATATGTGTGGTTTATGTGTGATTAATGCTGACAAACAGATATATCTAACACAAACAGGTCCAAGAATCAATGGACAGACATCCGGTATAACATCTCAAGAGAGAAAAGCCAGGCCCACAGGAGAAATCAAATCTGGTGGGGAGCATCAAATACCAGGAAACACCAATCGCCACTGGGGACAAAGACCACTGTTGGGGACAGGCAAAGTCTCAGCTATCAACTGCTGGGGATCTTCCAACAATCCTCGGGAATATGCAGAGATATCAATAAGATCTATCATAGAAAAACGCTATTGGGGATCTTATCAGGGGAAGATGAAATTCTGTGGGGAAAAACCACCAAACAGACACACATCAAGCAAGCATTCTCTTCTAACTACTGAAGAGACATCTCTGCTACCGGGAGAAGGAACAAACTGCTCCGCTGAGGAAAGGAAATAACACATCTTCCTCAAAATCCCTCAATACTGGAAAATGTCTTCCATTCAGAGGGGATACCAATGTCAAACTAGGATTAGGTAAAGTCAGCTGGGGAACATACAGGGTCACCGCCAGGGGTTTGCTGTTGAACAGACACAAGACCCAACGTAGAGGAAACTCTATCGGGGAGCTCAACACGGATAAGACCCATCGTAAAAGAAACTCTACTAGAGAACCTATCAAGGAATGATATGAAACTCTGTGGGGAACAACCACCAAACAGAAGTTCCAACAATCAAAACACTTCCTTCTATCTGTTGGAGAGACATCTCTGCTAAGGGGAGAGAGAATCAATGCTCCGCTGGGGAAGGACACAACATCTTCACCATAAGCTCAACTCAGAGGACTCTTTCCAATATGGAAAGGGAACAAATTAATAGGCTCTGATCAGGCAACTCCACTGAGGATAGACTGTAGGCGATCCAACTAGGGACAGTCTACTATGAGCAACCCTGTTGGGGATAAATTGTAAGCCAACCTATAAGGGATAACTACAGGTATGTCCGGAGGAACTGTTTTGGCTAAAGGGATCGGGAAAGAATCCTACATCAGCACGTGCTATGCTAGGGATGAAAGACGGGAACAATCCCTTCACCAACTACTCTAAGAAACTACTGCTGAGGAGATATCTGAAGGATAGCTCTGCAGGGAACACATGCTCACTCCTGCTGGGGATTTCTACTCATGCTGGGAACTTCCGCTCACTAGGGAAAGACAAGCTTCCTCATGAATAGATAACACACCAACTTTTATCAATCTATAAGGGATTTTAGATCAGTCCACACAAGGGATGACAACTATATAATTGATAATACACAAATGCTAGTTTCGGACTCTCTGGGGAGTTGAGGATGTACCACTCTTCTTTGCGCTCGCTGAGGAGACAACCTGAAAGATGATGAAGCCGATACAAACATGCCAGAATATGAACAAATGTCTTACCCTTTTGGAGATCGTACTATCCTTGGGAGAGCATTGAAGACATTCCATTTACCCTTTATTTGTTTAAAACGATGATATTTATCAATTAAAACATGCAAACATTAGTTAAGCAGAAACAAATAAGAGTGCAAAGAATTGGATAAACGCTCAAATTTATTTGATAGAATGGTAGTTCGCAAATGGCGAGACTCCATGGATCTTTACAAATTTGAAATTGGTGATATATATTGGAAAAAGGGCTACATTGAACATAATGACCATTTCTCCACCAACTCTGAATCCAATGTATTCGAAGCTTCAGTTGACGATGACTGAGCGAGAATCTTTGACAAATGACAGCTTGTGGGACAAAGTCTTGTCGGGATGCAGTTACTTGCCAAATACCTAAGTTTTGCCTGGATTGCCCCAGGGTGAGGTACTCAATCTAGCGGGATAGATATATTCATAATTTTTTTCATGTCTCTAATTTTTGCCTAGATCGCTCTTTCGGGTTTTCAATCCACCAAGACGCTCATTTTTGCCTAAGTTGCCCTTTCGGGTTTTCAACTTAGCGAGTTATTCTGTTTTTATTTTAGGTGAAGTATTTCTTGACTGAATCTGAATTCACAAGTCAAGTGAAATCCTCCCCATCCATAGTTGTAAGTATCAAAGCACTGCTTGAAAATGCTCTCTTAACAACATATGGACCTTCATAGTTTGGAGTCCACTTGCCCCTAGAATCGGGCACGAAAGACAAGACTTTCTTGAGCATGAGGTCACCTTCTCGGAAAACACGAGGTTTGACCTTCTTATCAAAGGCTTTCTTCATCCTTTGCTGATATAACTGACCATGGCACATGGCAGTTAATCTCTTCTCTTCAATCAAGTTCAGTTGGTCATAACGACTCTGAACCCATTCAGCCTCAGTCAACTTGGCTTCCATCAAGACTCTCATTGATGGAATCTCAACCTCCACGGGGAGTACAACCTCCATGCCATATACAAGAGAGAAAGGGGTTGCCCCTGTTGAAGTGCGGACAGATGTACGATAGCCATGCAAGGCAAATGGCAGCATCTCGTGCCAATCTTTGTATGTAACAACCATCTTCTGGATAATCTTCTTGATGTTCTTGTTAGCAGCTTCGACAACCCCATTCATCTTGGTTCTATAAGGAGAAGAATTATGGTGCGCAATCTTGAACTCGCTACACAGCTCTTCCATCATCTTGTTGTTCAAGTTAGATCCATTATCAGTAATAATCTTGTCTGGCACACCATAAATAGCATATGAGTTGATTCTTGATAAACTTCACAACCACCTGCCTGGTTACATTCGCATACGACGCCGCTTCAACCCATTTGGTGAAGTAATCAATTGCTATGAGAATAAAACGGTGACCGTTTGACGCCTTTGGCTCTATTATGCCAATCATGTCAATTCCCCACATGGAGAACGGCCATGGTGAGGAAACAACATTCAGAAGTGTCGGGGGAATATGAATCTTATCCGCATAAATCTGACACTTATGGCATTTCTTCACATATTTGCAGTAGTCAGACTCCATTGTCAGCCAATAGTAGCATGCTCTCAACATCTTCTTTGCCATGGCATGTCCATTGGAATGAGTACCAAATGAATCCTCATGGACTTCAGTCATCAACAGGTTTGCTTCGTGTCTATCCACGCATCTGAGCAAAACCATGTCAAAATTTCTTTTATAAAGCACATCACCATTGTGGTAGAAATTGCCAGATAATCTCCTCAAAGTCTTCTTATCTTTAACAGATGCCCCAGGCGGGTAAGTCTGACTCTGGAGAAAGCATTTGATATCATAATACCATGGCTTATCATCTTTCACTCCTTCAACTGCAAACACATGAGCTGGTATATCCAAGCGCATCACAGTAATGTTGGGGACTTCATTCCAGTATTTCACCTCAATCATTGAAGCAAGTGTAGCAAGAGTGTCTGCCATTCGATTCTCATCTCAAGGAATATGATGGAAATCAACCTCAGTAAAGAAAGTTGAAATCCTCCTCGCATAATCTCTGTATGGGATGAGGCCAGGCTGATTCGTCTCCCATTCACCCTTAATTTGATTAACAACAAGGGCCGAATCACCATAAACATCAAGATGTTTGATCCTAAGATCAATACACTCTTCCAAACACATAATGCAGGCCTCATACTCCGCCATATTATTCGTGCATTTGAAAGTTAGCCTTGCTGTAAAAGGAAAATGTGTGCCCTAAGGAGTAATAATCACTTCCCCAATACCATTTCCATATTGATTTACAGCGCCATCGAATACCATGCCCCATCGGGAACCAGGCTCTGGACCTTCATCGAGCGTAGGCTCATCGCAATATTTCATCTTCAAATACAGAATCTCCTCATCTGGGAAATCGTACTGAACAGACTGATAATCCTCAATTGGTTGATGTGCCAAGTGGTCAGCCAAGATACTACCTTTAATAGCTTTTTGAGCTCGATACTCAATATCATACTCAGACAACAGCATCTGCCAACGGGAAATCCTCCCAGTTAAAGAAGGCTTCTCAAAGATATACTTGATTGGATCCATTTTGGATATCAATCAAGTTGTATGATTCAACATATACTGGCGTAAGCGCTTAGCGGCCCAAGCCAAAGCACAACATGTTTTCTCAAGCTTTGAGTACCGAGACTCACAATCAGTGAACTTCTTACTCAATTAGTATATGGCATATTCTTTCTTCCCTGATTCATCTTGCTGACCCAATACGCAATCCATAGAGTCATCAAGCACAGTCAAGTACATAATCAATGGTCTCCCTTCAACAGGCAGGGACAGAATCGGAGGCTCAGACATATACTCTTTAATACTATCAAAGGCCTTCTAGCAATCCTCGGTCCAATCATTTCGCTGATCTTTCTGGAGGAGCTTTAATATAGGCGCACATGGGGCGGTCATGTGGGATATAAATCTGGAAATATAATTCAAGCGACCAAGAAAATCTCGGACTTGCTTCTCAGTTTTGGGCGCATGCATCTCTTGTATTGCTTTGACCTTGGCAGGATCAACTTCAAAACCTCTTTCACTGACAATAAAGCCCAATAACTTGCCGGAACGGACTCCAAATGTACACTTGTTCGGATTCAGGCGGAGTTTGTACTTTCTCAAACGCTGAAAAAGCTTCAACAAGTGCTTTACATGTTCAACTTCCATTCTCGACTTCGCAATCATATCATCAACATACACTTTGATCTCCTTGTGCATCATATCATGAAACAAGGTAGTCATAACGCGTTGATACATGGCTCCGGCGTTCTTCAAACCGAAGGGCATCGCTCGATAACAGAATGTTCCCCAAGGTGTGATGAATGTTGTCTTCTCTATATCCTCGGGTGCCATTTTAATCTGGTTATAACCGGAAAATCCGTCCATAAATGAGAAGACATTGAATTTAGATGTATTATCTACCAACATATCAATGTGTGGTAGAGGAAAATCATCTTTCGGACTAGCTTTATTCAAGTCTCGATAGTCCACACACATTCAGACTTTTCCATCTTTCTTAGGCACGAGTACAATATTGGCCACCCATTGAGGATATGTAGAAGTCACCAGAAACCCCGCATGAATTTGCTTCTGAACTTCTTCTTTAATCTTTACTACCATATCAGGATGACTTCTTCTGAGCTTCTACTTCACACGCACACACTCAGGCTTCAAAGGCAGGAACTGTTGCACAATATTAGTATCTAGACCAGGCATGTCTTCATATGACCATGCAAAGACGTCGACATATTCTCGTAGCAACTCAATCAACCCCTTCTTCACATACTCTTCCAGGAGTGCCCCAATCTTCACTTCACGAACGCAGTCTTCAGACCCCAAGTTGACTATTTCTAGATTTTCAAGATGTGGCTGAATGATCTTCTCCTCGTGCTCAAGCAGACGGGTAATCTCATCAGGAATCTCTTCAACATCATCTTCTTTTGCCTCAAATACAGGGAACTCAAAGTTGGGAGATGGTGTTGGATCATTATGTTCAATGGTTTTGATCAACCTGCATAATGATTTTGAGTATAAAAAGAGATTTCAGAATTCAAACAAGGCAAATCATTATGCAGATGAAAAGATTGATTTTATTCTCTTTTTTAGGGTTTTATGGTGATCACCGATTTCATGCAAAAAGGAAAAAGGAAAAATAATTTGGGAAAATAAACATTTAACATGTAATTTTTGAGTGAATATCATTGTGTTAATTAAATGTGCCAACAATGTCATCACTTCTCCTTTTGGCATGGGAGAAAGGTTTTTAAACAAAATGAACATATTACGTGGACTTGTGGATAACTGTTGGAACATCAACAGCGACCCAATTATTGCATATTCCACCAGGTATGACGAAGTTGCCAAGATCTTCCTCTTCATCATCTTCCACTATGGCAGCAGCCTCTTGGTCTTCAACAGTGTGGATGAAACCTCCACTCTGGAACAACCCATGCTCATTGGAAATGCCTGAAGAGTACCCTATGCCAGCTCAGGATTTGTTATCTTCCAACTTGATCATTTGTCCTAAACCAGTAGTTGCGCCATGCTCAATGGCCAACTTCGCATCATTGTAGGAAGAAAATGAAGAAGGTCCTTTCCATGAAGGCTCAACAATAGACAAGGCTTGGAACGGAGTCCCAACCTCGTTCTCAACGTCTATATAGGAAAAGGAAGATAAATGGCTAACCAAGAGAGCCTTCTCTCCCCCTATCACCACCAACTTCTTGTTTTTAATGAATTTCAACTTTTGGTGTAGGGTGGATGTCATGTCGCCTGCCACATGAATCCATGGTGTTGATTCTAAGGGTTGGCAGCAATTTTGGTAAAACAAAGAGTGTTCACAAGATGTCATGTGTGATGTCTTAACATGAGATATCCTATGTGCCTGCTGGAGTTAAAGAACATGTGCAAGCAGGATTGTTTCAGAATGCCACATACAATGACAAGGCTTCTGATATTGGTTGTACCTGCTGGAGCTTATATGGAAGACATGTTCATGCAGGATTGTTTCAGATGACATACACAATGTCATGGTATATGATATGGCTGTACCTGCTATAAAAGGAAATTGGATTATGCAGGATTTTTTCCAGGATGTCAGACCCGATGTCATGACATCCTGTACACAAAACATTCAGTATGAATGTCTGGTGTTTTATGATTGCACAATTAATGGCAATCATTGGATGATTGAAGATATGGCTAGCTGGCGCATTCAATCATGGATTACAACCAGATTTGCTTATTTTCCAAGGAGATCTCTACAACTGTTATAAAAAGATTTGATTGGAAAATATATTTAGGGTTTTCATGATGTCCAATGCTTCTATAAAAAGGGACTTAGAAAACCTGTTTGTACACACAACCAAGACTGAGCGAAATAGAGAGAGAGAGTTAGGGTTTGTGTCTGTTTAGTCGTAAGACTTGTAGGTCATTCAAGTCATCCATTGATGATTGAATTGGACTGATTTGTGGTTGTAATTTGTCACTCTAAAGCTGTTAAAAAAGAGTGTGTGTCCACTTGATCAAAGTTGTGAAGCAAGATCAAGTGTGTGTTTTCTTGATCAAAGCTGTGAAGCAAGATCAAGAGTGTGTCTTCTTGATTGAAACTGTGAAGTAAAATCAAGAGTTTGTAATTGAAAAGTATTTTCTTTTCACAAGGGATTGTTGTTTAAGATCACTGGTGTGTGATTGTAAGGGAAGTGAGTGGGTTCTCATATCTAAGAGTGCTTAGGTAGAAGTTGCACGGGTAGAGATTAGGTGAGAAAGACTGTAACTTGTTGAAGTGTACGGATAGTCTTTGAACTAATTCTATTTTAGTGAATTTCCTTCCTAGCTTGGTAGCTCCCGGACGTAGGTGAGTTGCACCGAACTGGGTTAACAATTGCTTGTGTTATTCGCTTTACCATTCTTTTTATTCTATCCATTATGTGTTAGCAGATATCAGTGTCGTAACATTACCTTCGACATCTTATATCTGATACCAGAATTTCACATGGTCTGCCGAGCAAACAGCTATATGATTGGTGGATGTCCATGACCTGGAAGGTGATTTGGAAATCACTAGGTCCAATCTTGATCGGGAGTTCTACTTCGCCGATCACAGTTTTCCTCGATCCATCAAAAGCTTTCATAACCACTCCACTCTGCCTCATGGGAGGCCTCTGGTAAGAAAGTTTAGCCATAGTGGATTTTGGCAACACATTAAGCGATAATCCTGTGTCTACCAACACATTAGACAGGGCATCATCCTTGCAGTTCATTGAAATGTGTAAAGCCAAATTGTGGTCTTTTCCCTCCTTAGGAAGATCAGCATCACAGAAGCTCAAATTGTTACAAGTAGTTATGTTTGCAACAATGCTATCAAACTGCTCAATAGTGACATCGTGATCCACGTATGCCACGTCCAACACCCTCTGCAAAGCTTCGCGATGTGGCTCAGAATTCATCAGCAAAGATAGGACAGATATCTTTGATGGAGTTTGTAGCAGGTGATCAACAACATTGTACTCGCTCCTCTTGATGAGCCTCAGCATCTCATCACAGTCCTCTTTCAAAATGCCATGCTGGCCAACTAGGACAGGAGCTTTAACGGATTTATCAATAACAGGGTCAGCGCCCTTCACAACAAGTGTCGGATTCAAAGAAGAAGTCCCCACAGGACCGACAGGATTAACAACAACAGTTCTTCTCACGTCATCTTGGGGTTTCGGCGGCGCCGAGAAAACACGACCACTACGGGTCACACCACTGACATCAGAAATGCTCACCACGGAAGTTGAGGGCAACGACACCTCTTTTCCATCTTCTAGCATTACTGCGTTGTATCTGTAAGGCACTACTTTATCTGAAGAATACGGGACAGGGCCCGCTGGCTTTATCACAAGGGTGGGAGATACCTTCTTCTTGCTGCCATCATATTTGACAACAACAGGCTCTGGTATTCTGAACACAGGAGAAATTACATCAACTTCGTCCTCATTGCGATTCTAAAGTATTTCTATCATTCCCTGATCCAGCATCTCGTGGATGTCCTTCCTTACTTGTCGGCATCCTCTTTCTTTGATAGTGAATACCTGGCACCTGTCATGGTCATGCCCATAATGACTGTATCCACATAACAGTCTATGCATCTCGACCAAAGATTGCCTGATATCATTGACATACAGGACTTTATATTTGCCGGGGCAACCCTGGACCATATTCACAGCAGCTTTCCCATGCTCGGGCAATGGGTTCTTCATATTAGGACCTACGTCCTCAAAAAACAAAATCCCACTTCTAACAAGGTCTTGCACCTTGGTCTTCAGGGGATAGAAATTCTCCACATCATGTCCGGGAGCACCGGAATGATATACACAATGTAATTCAGGCTTGTACCACCATTGAGGGTTGGTAGGTACAGCGGGTGGATCTCGTGGAGTAATCAGTTTTCTATCAATCAAAGACAGATAGAGTTCAGCATAGGTCATTGGAATTGGATCAAAAGTGACCCTCTTCCTATCGTAGTTGGTGCTGGTGTTATTGTTGTTTCGAGGCTGGTAGGCCTGCTGTTGTGGACGATATTGTTGTTGATATTGTTGATGTTGTTGTTGTTGATGATGTTGAGCTTCTCTAAAGGCAGATGCTATATGAGCCACCTGGTGTTGGTTGACGGCAGGGCGAGCAATCTTCCTCTTCACAGAGGGTCTTCTCTTGATATGGGAATGTCGCAACCCGAAAAATACGGAGGTGCGAAAAAACAACCGGCGAGAAAGAAAATGACAGAAGAGTCGCCACCGTGCGTTATTTATCCCAAAGGAGGGAAAGGAAACGCTCGAAGTAAACCTGGAGAAAAGGAAAGGAAAAGACAAGGTCTCGCAACCAAATCTTGGGTTCGGGAGTCGATTATGCGAAGGGAAGGTATTAGCACCCCTACGCATCCGTAGTACTCTACGGGATCCACTCTTGTTGTTCTTGTCTAAAGGGTGTGTGTTTATCTAATGTACTATTTACTAAAAGAAAGGGTCAAAGAAAATGACTCGCACGGATGTCGCATCCATTGCATACGTATCTCATCTGAATATGAGAATCAGAGTCTTCGTAGCTCGGCTACCTATGGGTTTAAGGATAAGTGTGCTCGCTAAGACATCGCGTCTTATGCCTACGTATCTCATCGGGAATGAGAATCAGAGCAAAACGTAGTTCAACCTAACTACGGGAACAAGGGTCTCGATTGCAACTAGGGCAAGAGAAAAGGAAAGTCTCGATCGCAACGAGGGCGAGAGAAAGGAAAGGTCTCGATCGCAACGAGGGCGAGAGGAAAGATCACAACGAGGGCGAAAGCAAACAAGGATTAGTTGTTAGTTGTTAGTCAAACTCGGCAAGACATCGCATCTTGTGCCTACGTATCTCATCTGAACATGAGAATCAGAGTTGCCGTAGTTCGGCTACACGCACGCCGAAACAAAACAAGACACCTACACACAAAAAGGTGGCAAACATGGAGCCCGACTGCCAATCACTGGACTTACATCAGCATCCGAACCAAAACACACACGAAAAGAAAAAAGAAATGTGCCCGGAGTGGTCTCGCACGACCACCTGCCTACATACCTCGTCTGGAACAAGGATCAGGGCGATGTAGTTCCCCTACATAGGGGTTGCCATCTGAACATGGACTTAGAGAAGGAGGACACCAGTCGTGTCAAAAGAGAGTGGGCAATGTGTTCACACCCTAGCAGTAGGTGTCGCAGCTCGTTGAATCGAGTCTTAGGCAGTTACCTCTTTGCAATAGAACGGACTACATGCCACAAGATCGGAGACACTCGGAAAGGTCTAAAAGAAATGGGGAAGCTCTGCCCTAAAGTTGTCATGCAATGTGTACTTAAGTGTTAGGATTTACAAATGGGAATATCTACCTAATGTTAGCATGCAAAGGAAATGGGGATTCTAACTATGTTATCATACAAAAGGATATGGGAATCCTACCTATGTTATCATACAAAGGGTTCTATCTAATGGGTGCTACCTAATCGGAACAAGAATCGACGAATGGAGCAAGGAGAAGTGTTAGGGATAAAGGTAGATGGCGATGCATGAAGCAATCGACTTACAAGGTTGATGGCGATGCATAAAGCAATCGACTTACAAAAGGGTGGATGAATACGTGCTGGTTCTGTTAGGTTTTGAAAAATGATCACTCGACGTTGGATCGAGGTTTTGGTCTTGTTTTGAAATGGTTATCGGGTGTTCATTTTATTTCTTGTATTAACAGATGAATAAAGAATGAAAGAATATTATACATTTCATGGGAGAGGGATACATTTGTTATGAATGGGGGTTGTCATGGCAATCAAACCATATAAATATATGCCTCATACATCATACAAGTAGGCAACAGTCAAACAATAAGATATTTAAACAAGTACATGATCAAATCAAATAATCAAAGAAATGAAATGAATGAGCATTAAACAACGTATGAGTGTAAGTGTAAGGGAACCGGCTCATTGTAAGAAAGCCCAAGAGTAAGCTATGTGAGGTCGACGGCGATGCTTAAAAAGCAATCGACTTACAAGGGTGTAAAAATGGGCTCGATGTTAAATCGAGAAAAGTATGATTTTTATAGTTTAAAAAAATGTTTTTTGAACTAAACTAAAATACAACAACTATGCATTATTAACAAATGAAATCATGAGTATAATTATAATACAACAAAAAAACATGGAAAAAAGAATGCTAAAGAAAAGGAAATGTTACATATGGGTATCGAACCCACTACATAAGGGGAAATGGGACTCCTTCCCATCCACCCGGCCACAGGTGGTTAGCTATTATCTTAACAGCGACTAGAACATATAGGCAAGAACAACAAACAATAATAATAAAAACTAACTAAAAGAAATGAAATAGGCCATTGGAACTAATGGGTAACTAAAACCCACGAGCTTGAATTCCAGACTTGGATAAGTGGAGGCTTATTCTGGAATAACCCCCACATGAACATGGAATGGAATCCCAAGGGTCATCCTAGTTGCATGGTTATTGGGTGACGGAAAAAAGAAATAATGACACTTAATTGCTACAGCGCAATGAAGGGACAACAGGGATAATGAAAAGCCATTAGCAGTAGCTAGTTTCCGAGACGCGATCCCTTTTACCAACAAAAGAATATTTTAAATTGTTTCAAACATCAATAAAACAAAAGGGGACATTAACGTTGTTTATCAGTAAACAAACAAAGCAATGGAGAAGCACAAAAACAAAATCCAAACATAACCAATATGAAGGATACTATGAAACGCAAACCCAAAAGAAAAAGCAAGAAGATCAAACCCAAAGCGAAACCGATATTTACCTGATCACAAAGGGATCGACGGCGATTGAAATAGCGGTGTTGGATCCTCTTTCAGAATGCTCTTTCTTCCGGCGACTCAACTCCGGTGCCCGTTGGATCGTCCGCTTGGGTGTCAGTAAGGTTCTTTTGTGGAGTTTGGCCCGCCTCTCCTTTTTCTTAGGGTTTCGTTTCCAAGTCTTTTCTCTGCCTCTCCAATGACTCCTAGGGTTTTTCGGCTGATTTTGTTGTTTTTCAGAACCTCTCCCTGTGAACAGTGGACGCGCCTCCCTTTATACCCACCTTTTAGGGTTTTGGATTTTGCTATGGAGATCAAAAGGGTATCCCTTCGGAAGTCCTTTAAGGTGCTCACAGTTGTCTACCTCATCTGGTGTTTGGTCTGGAAAAGGTAACATGAGCTCCATACTTTCTTTTTCACTTTTGTCTAAATTCCAAATTGGGAACTTCTCTTGAAATTTTACTGTTGCCATTTTGCTTTTACTGCAGTGAATTCAGAGTATTGGTCTGAACTTGGTTTTGGGTGGCTTAATGTTCAAATGGTTCCTGTTTCAGCGAAGTAGGTGCTTTGAGTTCCACTACCAAGTTGATGCGCATGAGCCTGTGGATTTGTCAGCTCGATCCCCTGCTGACACACGAAGCTTTCCACTTCCAGCTTGACCAAGCATTCCATAACCCTCACCAAGACCGTCCCCTAAAGAGCCCTCTTCAGGAATTCCAAATTGCATCCTATTGGTTAACTTCCTCATGTCTGTTATTGCATACTTCTCCTTTTCTTTTTCATACTTTTCATTATAACAGCTTTACATAAATTTCTCTGTCAGTGGTGTCAACGAGGACCTTCAAAAAAAAGAATACCCACAGGAAGCATGTACTCTCTTCCTTGTATCCAGAAACCAAGCCTTGCACTCCCATTACGAAGGTAATGTAACTTTACCGTTAATGAGGTTTGATCAGCTCTTACACACCTTATTACAACTGCTTTATCAGTATATCCTTCCCGCTTTTCACTGAATGAACTTCGTACCGTACTCATTGGATAATTTCGTTTTGACATAATTATAGGTCGAATATCTCTCTCAAGACCATTCACGATGAAGTAACCGCCCATTTCTGATGCCTCTTCCTTCAATGACACAAGTTTCCGGGGAGAAGCACCTCTCAAGTTGCATCGCTTAAACTTTAGCATTATGGGAAACTACCCAAAACTAAAACTGTCTTGAACAATAGCAACATCGCCCTCATATTGAAGACAGACATTTACTGAAAATCCCCCTGAATATGTGAGTTTTGCCTGTCTGCGCTCAAATGGATACAATGTCTGCCGTGTTGAATTTGCTAATCCTTCCTTCTGAGGCGGATGAAGGGCCAGTTTTTCCAACGAAATTATAAGCTTTTTTTTGTTGTTGAAGGATGAGTAACCACAAAGGATTTGAGGTTGATGCTTTCAAATTAACTTTGGCGTGAGGTCTGCTGTTAATTCCTGTTGTTGCTCTAAAGGTAAGTTTCGCAACATGGTTGGATTTCAGGTTGTATTGGCCTTCTTCTATTTAATGTTGAGTTTTCTCCTGTGTAAGGACTGATGCACCTTTGGATAACATGTACTAAAAACTCTTAGTCGCATGAATTGGTTTCCGTTTGTTATGCAGGTTGCATCTGATCTCGCTTAAGAGCTTGTTGGAGTTGGACGACCTGTTGTTGAGATTGCATCTGAAGCTTATGTCTCAAAAGCTGTTGGTTGTACAGATACTGTCTTTTTGGATTTCAACGAGTTTTGGCAAATACCGGTTCTTGGAGCAGGCCCTTCCAATCTGGTCATGAACTGACTGATGTTGTATGGGCTGCAGAATGTTGTGATTTTGCACATCTAGGCATTGGTTTCCAGCAGGTACAATTTGCAACATGGTTGAGGTTTGCCTTCTGACTTGATGTGGTGCAGCAGGGTTCCTGGCATGGTTCAATGGAGTGTTTTGCGCTAGTATTGGCATCTGGTGCAAGTTAGAAACTAACAAACCATAAAATTATGTTGGCTCAGTTAGGTTAGACTTGAAGTGCATTTAAATATTAACTCAATTAGGTTGGTCTGTCATTCATAGTGGGATTTTGGTACTGCGGTAGGTTAACTTGTTTTGCACTGTTATGATTGTTTGAAAGAACCAAATGCTGCCATGTATTTTTTGTTATGTGATATGAAGAAATGATTGCAATGAGTTCGCATTGGCCTTTATCAATGGTTTAAATCCCTGTGTACAAACTTACAAGGCTAGCCAGCATGGAAGACCTACTTAGGATGCCATAAATGTCATGGTTTGCTGCTAATTCCTGTTGTCTTCTCAAAAGTAGTAATCTTATGCACAAAACCAAAGGCTGAAAATACCAAATGCAAGACGTCAATGCTGACAAGTCGTGCATCTTCACCCTCAATTGTTACCAACAAAACATTTCCAGCAACATCTGCAGCAATTTTGTTATGCACTATTTCTTGCCTATTTGAATATTGCAGATAAACAGTTTTCCCTCACACTTGTGCGGGCTCCGAAGATGAGGCATAGTATGATATCATTGCAATGGCTTGATTCAAATTTGTAAATTCAATAAAAGCTTGATTTCGATTTGACCCAACATTGCATTTCGTGTTCATAACCTTTCCAAATGGCTTCCCAAGTTCAATCAGTTCCTCTTCGGTGCATTCCCATGGCAAGTTTCTCAAATGAAGCACCTTCGATGGTGGCTGGGTGTACCGGAACTGTTGCTGACCAGAGACCGATGCCATTTTGATCAATAACCCTAAGCCAAAACCTGCTGAATTGCAGCCCCTTCAACATGGAAAATTGGGAGGACGTTTTTTGGTCAAAGTTGACCAAAAAGTCAACTGTTGACCAAAGTCAACAATAGGTCCAAACTTCATATTTTGGGTATTTTCTTTGTAAATGTACAAGGTATTGATGATCATGGTGAAATTTAGGGTTTAATGGATTTGGGTTGACTTTGGTCAAAGCTGACCAAAAAGTCAACTGTTGACTAAAGTCAACAATTGGTCAAAAATGTCAAATTTTTTTGTATTTTTCTTGTATGGAATCAAATGTAATGAAATAAAACTGAAATGGATTAATAAAATGGTTTGAAGTTGGTTTCACAATTGGTTTAATCATAACTTGAATGTTTGACTTTTGAAAAATAACTTGACTGATAATGCACATGAACAAGGCCATGAAATGAGACCATAAGGTCGGGGTTTTGACATAGTATCCGTGAACCAATAACATGACTAGCAAGTGGCTTGAAACATAAGAAGCTTGGTTGCTCAGATGACCCAGACCATAGATATATGAAGGTGAGAAAAACAAGAAAGGGGGGGGGGGGTTGAATTGTTTGGAAAAATAAGCGCTTTTCAAAATGAAAATCACACAAGGATTTTATACTGGTTCGCTTATAACACAAAGCTACTCCAGTCCACCCGGCCAAGGTGATTTCGCCTTCAACAAGGACTTAATCCACTAATCTTGAAAGATTACAAACAACGCCTAAGAGAAAAAATCTCTTAGTCCTCTCAAGTTTACAGACTACACTAAGTCACTTGAGGAAATCAACAAACAATAAATGAAAGATTTATGTAATCTAGAGTGCTTCTAAGAAAGCAAATATTACAGTATTAAGAACAAGAGTTTTTCACGTTCTAAGCAAAAGCTTCGTGAAGATCTTAGAGAGAAAGAATGTTTTTCTTGACTTGGTGTTTCAGTATAATTTTGGCTTGTTGGCTTGCTGATTTCTTAGTTTCTTCAAGGTTGATTGCAGCCTATTTATATACTCGTTGAAGTAGTAGTTGAAACTGGTGGATATTGAGATGAAGTTACGCCATCACATAATTAGCTAATGCAGGATGACTTTTTCTTCTTGAAATGACTACTTACCACAAGTAGTATTTTCTTTATTGAGATTGGAGATTAACGTCTCTTTCTCAATTAGGAAATCCATTTGCAAATCTTTTCTTGACTTAAACGTTACTCTTTCATGATTAGCAATTCCATGCTCAGAGTATTTGTGTATCTGGAGAATCTTGGAATCTTGCTTCTGATGTTTAATCTCTTGTGAGTTCTGATGGATTCTTCAGATAGTGCCAAGAGCTTCTGAGGTTAGACAAAACTTTGTTCAGAGTCAAAACTTCTAGAGCTTACTACTTGTCCAGATGCTTCTGATACTTTGATGTTTTGCTCAGAGTTAGAACTTCTTGACATTGTTTCCACTTCAGATGCTTCTGATCATTTGATATTTTGTATCTGATCTTGTTTTGTATCTGATGACATCATCAGATTTCTTCCTTCTTTCTTTAGAATCCTGCACACTTAGAAACTTTTCGTTAGGGTGCCATTTTTGGTTTCATCCTTTGTTATCATCAAAATCAAGGAATCTGTTGTAGAACAATTTTTGTTCTTACAATATATATCCACAATCACAACACCATGACCTTGGATCAAAAACCACAATTCTCATACACAACCAAAGTAAAGCTAGGCCAAGCATGCCAAACAAACATCAAAGATTTAGGAGCAAAATCGGGGTATGACAGGGAAGACACAACATATGCCTCTCCCTCCTTCTTCGCAAAGCCCCCATATCGCTTTGCAGAAGAGCCTTCATCCCTAGTCAGACGTCCTTCACGGATTCCTTCCTCTAGCCTCATTCCTATATTCACCATTTCGATGAAGTCTGAGGGAGCACTAGCAATCATCCTCTCATAATAGAAAGAACTCAAAGTCTTCAAGAAGATTTTGGTCATTTCTTTCTCTTCGAGGGGTGGCACAATCTGAGAAGCCAACTCACGCCATCTCTGGGCGTACTCTTTGAAAGTCTCCTTTTCTTTCTGGGACATCGCCCTCAGCTGATCCCTATCGGGAGCCATATCCACGTTGTATTTGTATTGCTTGACGAAAGCCTCGCCAAGATCGTTGAAGGAGCGGATTTTCGCACTATCCAGACCCATGTACCATCTGAGTGCAGCACCAGATAAGTTATCCTGGAAATAATGGATAAGGAGTTGATCATTGTCAGTTTGCGTTGACATCTTACGAGCGTACATCACAAGATGGCTGAGAGGGCAAGTGTTTCCCTTGTATTTCTCAAAGTCAGGTACTTTGAATTTAACAAGGATCTTGACGTTGGGCACAAGGCATAACTCAGCAACAGTTTTACCAAAGAAGTCTTTACCCCTCAGAGTCTTCAGTTCCTTGCGCAGCTCAAGAAATTGGTCGTTCATTGCGTCCATCTTCTCATAAACATCTGGGCCCTCAGATGGCTCAGAATGATAGATGGTTTCTTTGACTCTTGGTAAAGTGTGCACAACGGGAGGTGGCACAGAAAGGACCGGGCTAGATGCCGGCAGAGAAGCGAGAGTTGGAGCAAAACCCTCGGGCACAAAGTTGGTGGGCATCCCCCAGGGGAAACCGGCTGGCATAGTAGGCGCAAAGTGAGCTGTTGCGGAAGGCACAATTGAGGAAGCTACCTCTGATATAACCGTCCTCGCGGGAGGAGTTGCAGGAGTTGGAGATGATTGGTTCTAGGCAGCCAGCACTGACTCCATCATGGCAGTCATCCTAGCTACCTCCTCTTTCAGTTCCCGGTTCTCTTGCTCTAGATGCTCCATCAGTCTCGGAAGATTCGCTCTGGTGTTATACCGATGCGTCAGCTTGTCTTCAAAATAAATGAAGAGCAAAGAGTTAGACCACTGTCGCAACCGAAAAAGAGGGAATGCGAAACGAAAACAACCGGCGAAAAAGGAAATGACAGAAGAGTCGCCACCGTGTGTTATTTATCCTAAAGGAGGGAAAGGATACGCTCGAAGTAAACCTGGAGAAAGGAAATGAAAAGACAAGGTCTCACAACCAAATCTTGGGTTCGGGAGTCGATTATGCGAAGGGAAGGTATTAGCACCCCTACGCATTCGTAGTACTCTACGGGAGCCACTCTTATTGTTCTTGTCTAAAGGGTGTGGGTTTATCTAATGTACTATTTACTAAAAGAGGGGTCAAAAGAAAATGACTCGCACGGATGTCGCATCTACTACATACGTATCTCATCTGAATATGAGAATCAGAGTCTTCGTAGCTCGGCTACCTATGGGTTAAAGAGGAGTGTGCTCGCTAAGACATCGCGTCTTATGCCTACGTATCTCATCTGGAATGAGAATCAGAGCAAGTCGTAGTTCGGCTAACCTATTTTTGTTTTTTGTTTTTTAGGTGAACGACGTTACTACACAATCTACCGGATGCTGGACCTTTGGAGACTTACTCGCCTGTAGTAGAAGGAGTTAACATGTTCTTAGGAGAAGAAAAAATCAATGAGTTTATTTGTGTTTTAGGATGCTCATGCAAAAAGGAAGTCCTAGACGAAGGAACCGTGCTGCCTTAATTGACATGCAAACGAGAGACTATACGAAGCCTAGCAATCCTATGGGGAGACAATCACACCATACAAAACAAACATGCATAAAGTAAACACGCCAACAAGGGGTTCAAACATACATGGGTAGGGCTTTAGTCAAGAGGGGTCATATCAACCTCGACAAACAAGCCATGGAAGGGTAATCAAATGGGCTCTTAACCACTGACATTGAACGTCAGGGTGAGCAGATCAAAAGGGTAATGAGGATAAGACCTCATAGCTCTTAACCCTGGACAGGGTGAGCTCATGACAAAAAAATGGGGATTCAGAAAGGTGGAACCCTCTCCACTGACTGACCGGACAAAAGATCTTGGGCTTTTCTTCTGAAGCATCGACACGTAGTGCGAGCATAAAGAACGACACATTGAATAACGGGGGATTGACTACTAATCCCTTTTATCCGTCAATTTCCTCTTCATGGAGGTCTTTAGGTACAAAAGTAAACACACAAAAAACATCGCCTCCTATCAAGGTCTTCCAGCTAAGAAAGCGGTAAAATGCGGGAAAGATAAAGGGATCAAGAGGTCTACCACACGGATAAAGATCCGAAATAATAACAACTAAAGAAGCAAGAAACCCGGTGATCTCTCAAGCTAGCACCATCAAAGAAAGCAAGTCAGCAAAGTAATCGGAATAAATCTCCAAATGGTATCCCCACAAATAAAGTGGAATGCCAAGCAAGCTATCCCTCCAAGAGTCATGTGAGCTCTCACAAACAAGTTAGAATAAAAAGATGGGGTGCAACCAAGAGTTGCACAAAAGAAACATAACAACAACAGTGTCAGGTAAACAGTGCACGGATGCAATAGAAAACATGTCACAACAAAACACAAAACAGGCTAGAAAGCAAATAGAAAAAAAGAAAAAGGCAGCTACTGTCATCATCACTACTGCTTCGCTTAGCAAGATGCCAGCGAGCTCGCTTAGCGAGGTGCTAGAGAATGCCTGCGGGTTCTGGGTTCTTCCTTGACAATAATACGATTTCAGAAACCCCAAACCCTATAGTATCCATCTCAGAAACGAAGTGATTAAACATTCAAGGCATTGTTCTACACATTCATACACATCTAAACCCACATGCAAAACCTAACTATACCCACTCTCCCGGATTCAACCATAATACCTCATGCTTCAGAAATTTCAGATTGAAAGCGTAAAGTAATGGGAATAAGGCAAACCTGATTGGAGAGATCGAATGAAATTGAATTGCACGGTTGGGTTTGCAGAACAATCTCAAGGTTTATATGATATGGAATGGGTTCTTTGCAGATGAGTTCCCTTCAGTCTCTGGAGGCTGCTCTGAATTAGTTCTCCCTCTCTTTTTTCTTCTCTAGGGTTTTTCCATTGAATTTTTAGAATTTATAACCTGATTTTCGTTGCTTGGTGGGCTCAAATGAGAGAGGTCCAAGTCCATGATTTTTCTGTTATATTCTTAAAACGCGTGCGCTTCGCCTAGCGAAGAATTTGCTCGCCTAGCGAGCATGACAGCTCAGGAACAGACTTTTTCTCCTTCAAGATTAGCGTTTTGAATGATGAATAGACCCCATTTTAACATGTTGGAAGTAACTCAAGTCATTCCCTTGTGTTGACTGATCACCCAGATAGAACCCACAAAGTGTCTTGGATGATATTCAAGCTTCTAGGATCTAATTCTGATTGACATGATGAAATGCAATATGAAATGTAAAATGACCTAAAAATGAATGCATGAATGAGGGGTAAAACATAATTCCATGCTTCCAGGAAAAATGAAGGGTAAATTTTGGGGTATTACAGCTGCCCCTATTCAATCAACTGGAAACCCGAAGAGAAGATAGCAGCGGCTTTCTCACTTTTGAGGTATCGAGGGATTGAATACAATAAAAGCCTGAAAATTTACACTGAAGTGAAGTGAAGTAACAATGCCTGTCAGAATCGGCAAGGAGATGGTCTTGAAAGAAGAATCCGTCTGGTACGGTGAGAGTCGGTCTGAATACCGAAAAAGGATGTTAACCTGGATACCAAAATAAATGGTAACACAAAAATAACCATGGCCTGAATGCCGCTCATCAGTCTGAATACTGGAAATGAGTTTGATCTGAGCATCGGAAGATACTTGATTATCGAACATCGGTCTGAACACCAAGAAACTGGCATGAATGCCACTTCGGTCTGAATACCGAAAACTTGGCCTGAATGCCACAAGTTGTGTCGACCTGAATGTCGGAAACTTCTTCGATCTGAACATCGGAAAATTGACCTGAATGCCACTTCGGTCTGAATACCGGAAACCTGGCCTGAATGCCACAAGTTGCGTCGACATGAACGTCGGAAACTTCTTCGATCTGAACATCGAAAGATTGGCCTGAATGCCACAAGTTGCATCGACCTGAACGTCGGAAACTTCTTCGATTTGAACATCAGAAAACTGGCCTGAATGCCACTTCGGTCTGGATATCGGGAAATTTTCGTGCCTGTCAGCATCGGCTGAAATAAGAAAAATGATAATTAAGGCGGCGTGTGGGCCAACGACCCCTGCTGGGAATAATAAGTCATGAACAACCTTCAGTCTGAGTACTGGAAACAACTTCTGGCTTATCACTTGGGATACTGAGAATGCCTTATGCTTTACATGCGTATGTTTGAATTTTTCAATGGCGTAATGCTCCATGAAAATGGAAATGCTACGCAATTTGGGAGGATGCAATGCAATATGATTCTACATGTAGGGATGTGAAATGCTTGATTCGAGAGAATGCCAAGTCGAGGCAAGGAATTCTGCTGGGGAAATGATCACAATCTTCTGGACCCTGGCAATGCTGTTGGAGATACACAACACAATGAACTTTGTGGGGAAATGACCCATCACACGGTGTTCTGGCAAATAACAAAATACCGAGGCTCTGACTAGGGAGAGAATGGAACTGAAAACTTGCTGTTGAGGAAAGCGACAGTGGTTCTGGCAACCATAATCTGCGAGAGGGACGACTCAGCAGGGGAAGCAAACACCGACACGGTACCGAGACTCTGCTTCAAGGAAAGAGACCATGGACTTAGCGTCGAGATCATCGATCTGACACCGAACTCTGAGGAGCAGCTGCTTCTGCTGGGAAGATACAGTCTGGCACTGTCAACTCTGCTGGGGATATACAGTTTGGCACTGTTAACTCTACTGGGGAGTGTATAGTCTGAAACAAATGCTTGGGGAGGTACAACAGTGAGAGTCTGCTGAGTGATTGAAGAATCCAACGCTCGGACCAGCTCTGCAGGGATAAGATACCAAATTCCAACTGTTGAGGAAAAACACCCGCGATCATTTGATGGGGATCTTAAGGAAATGCCCCGAGTGTACCTGTTCTGAATAGAAGATCCAAAGCACTTAAAATTTACAACAATTTTAAATGTTTATTAAGCATGTACCTGTAAAGCTCTTATGTTTCATGATGCAATGTTTATAAAAAATTCGGACGTCATTTTTGCACACAAAACAGTAAAAAGAATAAAAACGGGGATATACTGAATAACATGATTTTATTGATTAAATGGCCTCTGAATAGGCATTTACATCAGGAAGCAATCCCTGGAAAGAGGTAATTGCACAAAAGATAAAAACAGAAATTAATCTAATGGCAATGTGAAATGGATTTCTATCGGGTTCCAATCCTGCTATGACTCGCTCGTCTTCAAGATCCTCCAGATGATCGACTTTCTAAAAAGAGTGATTGGAATGTTTCCTACCTTTCGAAAGTTTCCAGTTATCGACATGGGATGAGATTCAGAACTACTCAGAACGCAGTCATTCTCTTAATCCCTAACTTTTGCCTGGATCGCCCTTTCGGGTTTTCAATCCACCGGGATACCCATTTTTGCCTAAGTTTCCTTTTCAGGTTTTCAACTTACCGGGTGTACAATCTTTTCATTTTTAATCCCTAATTTTTTCCCGAAGCTTTTCATTTTCTTGGTTCGTCGGGATGCCCATTTTTTGGCTGGACTATTCTTTTTATTGTCCAGCGGGTCTATTTTATGCGAAGTATATTTTAACTGCGTCTGAGTTCACAGGGGAAGTGAAGTTTTCACCATCCTGTAGCACCTCAAATTTGCACCTACATTTTGTACATACATTTTCATCATTAGTTCATTAACATAATATAGTCCACTGCATAACATTGCATTGTCCATTTGCCCAAGTGCAAGTTCAGCTGACAAGTTAGGTCAAACTGGTCAGGAGATCAGTCAATCAAGCAAGCAAGGGCAATTTTCATTGAGCCAAGGCCCTAGGGTTGGTCCAACATGTTCACATGACCTAGGGGTCCTTTTGAAGTGTTTTGTTCAAGGTTTGATTGCTCAGAAGTCATCAGTCATGGCTCAGTTCACCAGAAACCCTAAAAAGTCAACTGTTGGTCAACTGTGCATTTAATCAGTGATTGGATGGTGGGAATTGGTTTGAGAAGGCTCATTCATGTCCATATAAGCCTCATATAACATGTCAAACATCATCATGGAAGAATTTGAAGCCAGACAAGAAATTTCCAAAAATAGAAACTTGACCTGTAATTGAAACTTGCCAAAAATGGAAACTTCTTGATCCTAAACTTACATCATGATACAAGCTTCAAATGAATTTTTGCCCAACATGAAAGTTGAAGATCTTGTTCTCCCATTTCCAAAAAGTCTAAGAACACTCAATTCCCATGTATGGTTGGCAAGTTATGATCAATTCATTTTCAAAAATTCTTGAACTTCAAAAGGCCATATCTCTCAAACCATTTGGCCAAATTGGGTGGGGTTTTTTGCAACAAGTCACATTTGATCCCCTCTTTCCAAATATGTAACCATCATTCACCAAAACATCATAGATCAAAATGGCATTTTTGAACTTACATGAATTAATTTCAAGTGAGGGTGAAATTTGACTTTTTGAAATAACCATTTTTAATCATTTTGGCCATTTGGAATAGTTCAGAAATTGCATTTGAAACATGTTTTTAAGCCCAATTCGAGCTGCAGCCATCATACACCTCACCACTTAAGTGAAATTGGCAAAATTAGCAAAAGAGGTCATTTTACAAATTTGGATTACCACCTTGCTAAACACACTTAACCAATCATAAACATAAGTATAATAGCTCATTTTCTGCTCATTTGAAACCCTAGCAGCCACAATTCCAAGACAGAAAAATCCATTTCTTTCAAACACACCATTTTTGATTTTTGAAAATTCTGCTCAAACTTTCAAAGGGCACGATTATTGCTTGCTTGTTTCATCATCTTGCAACCATTTGGAAGCACTGTTGAGCACTCTAACTCAACTGTAAAGCCATTCCACGACTGTTCCATTGAAGAACACACACATGGCAGATTTCGTCTTGGACCATTTCAAGCTTTGCTGAACTAAACTTCTTCCACCATTCATCATTTGGAGCATGGGTCCTCACCTGTTTCGAGCATAAACATCCAAACAACCACTGTAGCTCAACTGTTCTTCATTCTTGGTAAGATTTCGAACCTCTCATTTTTCCAAACCATGCTAAGCATTATGTAGAGCTCACTTGGCTGGTCATTTTAAACTTTGAACCATTGAAAATGATTGAGTATTTTAAGAGAAATCTGGCTTTTAAGTTTCATGTCCAAACTTGTTTTTGCTCGATGCTTCTTGTTTAGCTTGGTTTAGTGAAAATGGTTGTTAGTTTCATGATGTGTGTGGTTTACTGGTTCTAATGATGTGTTTGATTCAATTTTCTGGGCGAATTTTTCATTTCGATGTTGATGATGATGACACTGTACACAAACCCTAGTTCATTTTTCCAGATTTTCTTTTCAAACGTGTTGGCTGCTGTTGTCATTTTGTTTGCATGCGAATTACCACTGTTCCATTGCCATGCCAAATCATCACGTGCCACGTCTCTTTTCCATACGCACCGTTTCATTTAGTTGTCCCAGTAATTTCAAAATTGCCACCGGTCGTGCCCTTTGACCCATTAATCCATGTTGTTTTATTTTTTTATTTCATTTTGATGCATCATCTTGCAAAATTCATAAGTCCTTCATTTTAAATCCAAAATCCATGGGAATTTTTGCATTGTGTTCATCTGGACCTCTACTTATTTGTCATAATTTTTCCTGATTTTTTTTTGATAAGTGGATTTTATTTGGTATTAGGGTTTGTGACATGTGACAATATTTTGTACCTTTTACCAAATCATTTCTGAAATAGTGATGCTTTATCCTTTGCCCTTGAAATTTTTTATGCTCAAACTAGACACATCCATGGTGATTTTGGTATAGAGTTCATGAATTTATCATCTCTGGTCATTGAGTTATGATTTTTTGAAGTAGGGTGTGACAATTTGTGTCACACCATTGATGTGCAACTTGATGATTTTCAATACCATGCCTCTGGACCTCAAATTGGATTGAATTTTTGCATGAATGTACTTGAGTATGTTTAGTTTACATGTGATTTTTCTTGGAATTATTTGTGGCATTTCCTAATTGTTTGAGATTTTTGTCCCCTGTTTGGTCTTATGTTGACTTTTTGTGACACATGTTCCCATTTCATTTGTGAAATTCTCATACTTTATTAGATGGACATGAAATTTTATATGTGATTAGTAGACATCTTAATCTTTGCCATGGTTTTGATCCCATTAATTTCTCATATGTTGACTTTTTATGATTTTTTCAAGTTGATGCATGTTTGGTTGACTTTTTTGAGTATGCTTGAACTTGCCTTGCCTTTCTGATTTTCATTGACCAACTTCCTTTGATCCAAATGAGATGAAATTTGATATGCATATCATGTTATTGATTATGTTTGAGCATGAATTATTTGATGATTTTTGGAATTGTTTATGATTGGTTTTGAGTTGAGTCTTGCTGTTGACTTCTATGAGCTTCCATATGCCATGCTTTGACTTCTTTTGCTTATAAAATGATGATGATGAATGATATGATTGTGAAACCAATTGAGTTTGTTTCTTGATTGTTTGAAAATGATTTTGGACACTTGCCACTTGCTGTTTTGACTTTCTTATCTCTTTTTGACCCTAGGCTTGTCCTAGTGGTCTTGTTGCTCATGTTTAAGCTTGTTGTTTCAGGTTAAGCAACAAATGCTTCAAAGAGATTAATACCAGTTGCTTGAGTTTGATGTTTTATCATGGACTAACTTGTGTGTTTTGTAGGTTGTTTTGCCCACTTGCTTTGAGCTTGTGCTTTCCATGACTGATTGACTGTATTATCTGTTTGGTTTATGTTGTTTGTTCTAACTTTGTGTCTGATATACTAACTGTGCTTGACTGATTTCAGGTACTTTAGTTGCTTTTAGTTCCTTGTGATCTTTGCTTTGCTTTTCTTGATAAGCAATTTGCATTGAGGTATAATTCCTTACTCCATGTAGTCTGGAAGACCTGGCCTGTTACTTGGCCAGGCAACTGTCTGAAGTCCTCCTTAAGAGGCAATGCTTGTGTGTGTTTACATTTGTCCCAAGCAGGAAAAGTCCTTTAAATAAGGCAATTGGTGGATATAAGAGATATGTAGTCTATCTCCCACTATTCTGTGAGTCTTCTTCTTGCTCCCATGACATGGTTGTAGCATTGAGATCCTAACCCAAGATCTATCGAGTCAATAATCTGTGGAGAGAGTTCCTACTTTCTGAACTCCCACACCTTCTGATATTCAAATGTTCTCCCTGACCAGGGATAAGAGCAATGAGGCACACCCCTCATATCCTTTCATCTGCTTCACCTTGGCTCTCAATGTCAAGGTTAAGAGCACCATTAACCCAGTTACAGAGGTTTGTTTATTGAGGTTGATATGACCCCTCGACTAAAACCTAACCTTGATTGAGCCCATTGTTTGCATATAGTGTGTGCTACTTGTGCTTGTGTGTTTGTTTGACTTGCTTCCTGTGCAAGTTAGGGTTAGTTTAGACTTGCTTCCTGTGCAAGTTAGGTTTTGCTTGGCTTGCTTCCTGTGCAAGTTAAGTGTGTGTGTGGCTTGCTTCCTGTGCAAGTCATGATTAGGATAGGCTGGCTCCCTGTGCCAGTTAGCTAGAAACCTTAACTTAGGGATGATTTGCATGATAACATCTAGGCTCGAGTCGTAGTCTCCCTAGTTGTGTCTCCCTCTGTTATCTGGTTAGGCTAGTCTTTCTCCCCTCTGTAGGGGAACTACATCGCCCTGATCCTCGTTCCAGACGAGGTATGTAGGCAGGAGACCGTGCGAGGTCTCTCCGGGCACCTTTTTTTCTTTTTGTGTGTGTTGTTTGACGATTGCTAGGCTCGAGTTCCCGACTCCTTAGCAATTTGTTGTCTGTTTGTTCTTGTTGTGTGCTTGGAAGCCGGTACAAGTCCATCGAGTGGCATCTGGGTTCCAGTGTGCGTGTGTTGGTTTGGATGCTGATGTAAGTCCAGTGATTGGCATTCGGGCTCCACGTTTGCCTTTGCCTGTTTTTGTGTGCGTGTCAGCCGAGCTACAAATGCTCTGATTCTCCTTCGTCCAAGGAGATACGTATGCATAGGACGCGATATCCTAGCGAGCATGTGTCGCTTCCCCAGTCCGAACTACTTCGACTCTGATGTCTATGCCTGATAGACTAAGTAGGCCCAGGATGCGGTATCCTGCCGAGTCAGTTTCAGTCTGGTTTGTTTTCTTGTGTCTCTTTCAGCCAGTGTGTGTGTGTGTGGTGTTTGTTTTAGCAACCTTTTCTTTCTTAGAGCGTGGATCCCGTCGAGTACGACGGACGTGAGGGGTGCTAATACCTTCCCCTTGCGTAACCGACTCCCGATCCCATTCTCTTTGGTCGCGAGACCACGTCTTTTCCAGGTTTACTCTGAGCGTTTCCTTTCCCTCTTTTGGGATAAATAACGCACGGTGGCGGCTCTGTTGTCCTGTTTTCCCGCCGGTTTTTCGCGTAACGCGACAGCTGGCGACTCTGCTGGGAACTTCATAGATGTTGACCTGTGCTGGTCCATCTTCCCTAAGCGAGTCTCTCCTAGCGTTTTAGGATAGTTTAGGTTGCTTGTGTTGCTTTATTTATTGCATTTATTATTCTGACTGTGTATATATTTGCATAAATATTTGCATGCATCATACTACCATGTTGCCGTCCTCTGTGCAGGTGGTTCCTCTGTTTTGGGGTGGGTGTTCTGAGTGGGGCTAAAACCCAGGCCCGAGTATACACCTAGGATTAGTGTGGTCTCATGTTGCCTCCTTCATGTTAGGTCAATATGTGCCTGGCAACGTGATGTACCACAAGCCGGACGAGGTTCATTTGATAGTGCTCTCCTCTGTGGGGTACTCCACTTTGTTTGAGTTACTTCATTTGAGTTGTTGACTCTGGTGACCGATCATTTCCCGGATCTTTGGTTTAGACGATCTCAGGAGAGCTACAATGGCACACCCGAAAGGGCAAACCCATTGAGTATCTCTGCCCGATTGTCGAGACTATTATCCGCCTTAGGATGACCTGATTAGAATTTACCTGTGAGGGGAGGGTGATTCTTTCAGATGCATGTTCAGATGGTGACTTTGATGGTGACTATCGATTCAACAGTTGATCAGAGTCATATTTATAAGTCGGATTTATGGACCTTTGTTTCTGAGACGCCGAAGTGATGTCCGTGTTATTTATCAGTGGAGATCCGTTTATTTCAGGATTCCCCGGGCCGATTCAGAGGATTGTCTGGTGATGATGGTGATGTATCATTCAGTTTCGTTTATTTCGGAACCCTTGAGTTGGATTTATGGTTAATCCGTACCTCAGATGGTTGTGATTAGTTCAGAGATCAGGCTTCAGTGCAACAAATGTTCAACTGACTTGGGAGGATGGCACAGTGCATTGCATTCATTCATCAGCATCATTAACATTTGCATTTACCTGCATCTAACACATGTTTATCCATATGCAGGGACATTTTTGATTGAGATCCTGGTTGAGAGATTTCTTTGCTCAGACATGAGGACCGGTTTGAAGCATGATGTTGCCTACAGTTTCTTCGACCCAGAGATAGGTGTGTTGAGAGATATGATAGCCTTGATTACACCCGACCATGTGGGGATGTTCAGAGAGTCATACGGTAGTATTCTGAAGATGGTTTTCAGGCTCACCGACAGCGACAGGAGCACCATTCATACACTTCTCCAGTTCTATGACCCGGGTCTGAGATGTTTTGTGTTTCCGGATTATTTGTAGGGACCTCTGATGGAGGACTATGCTAGCATCCTGGGTATGCAGATCCGTGATCAGATTCCTTTCCATGCTACTAGGGTGGAGCCTGACATCCTTGGGATTTCCCGTGCTCTTTATTTGAGTCCGGAAATGATCAAGGAGGGTTTGAAGGAAAAGGGGAGGTTACCAGGTTTTCACTTGAGTTTCTTGGAAGCTAAAGCCAAGGAGTATGCTGCAGTGGGTAACTGGAAGACGGTTTGTGCTTTGATTGCTGTAAGCATTTATGGGATCATTCTGTTTCCTAATCAGAAGAACTTTGTGGACCATAATGCTATCAGATTATTTATACAGAGGAACCCTATTCCTACTTTGATCGGAGATGTCTATTACTCGGTTCATAATAGGAACGAGAAGAGGCGTGGTGGCTTGATCCGGTGTTGTGCTCAGATGCTATTCAGATGGTTTATGGGGTATTTGCCTTCCCGAGGTGCTTTTGCTCATCTCGATCCGACTGTCAAGTGGTCATTCAGACTGATGGGTTTGCGGGCTGCTGATATAGCATGGACTCATAACGGTATGGCAGGACGGGATTTCATATGCAGTTGTGGGAGTCTCCCTAATGTGCCTCTTATCGGAGTTCAGGGTTGCATCAATTACAACCCAGTGCTTCTTAGGAGACAGATGGGGTTTGCTGTAGAGGGTCCTCCTCTCGGGCGAGAGATCCAGGAGTCCTTTTACTTCCCGATTGATGGCAATCAGGCCAAGCTGAGGCAAGTATTGGATGAGTGGCGTGATATCCAGAGAAAGGGCAAAGTTCCGTATGGCAAGGTCAACTGCCAGTATTTTCCTCTATTTAATGATTGGTTGCGGAAGAGGATAGAGTTCACATTTTTACCATTTCCGGGAGGTGATCCTTGGTGTCCTATGATTGAGGGTCCGACTTCTTCTGTCAGTATGGAAGAGTTCCTTGAGATGAAGAGGGCCAGAGATCAGTTGCTTGCAGAGAAAGCAGAATTGGAGATGAGTGTTGCTCGGATTCAGATGGCTAACCAGGAGATCAAAGTGAAGATGGAAGATCAAGACAAGCGACATGCCTTGGAAGCAAAGCGCTTTGAGAAGGATACGGCCTACTATGGGAAGGTCAGTCAGGCTTTGGCATCTTCAATAAAGGAGCACGACATCACCAAAGATAGATTGGCTAGAGCTTCAAAGGTCATTGAGGATCAGAAGAGGAGACAATCTTGGTGAGGGATCAGAGGGATGACAGAGTCAGAGTTCTCATTGCTGAGTGGGAGGCCAAGCTGAAGGTTAAGGAAACAGAGAATGTGAAGATCATCGCTGAGAGGGATCATTATATGGCAGAGAGAGATCATTACTTCAGGCAGGCGAAGATTCACCAGAAGGAGGTGGGAAGATTACAACAGGAGAACACCGAGCTCAGGTTCGCCGCAGAGTTCGTGAGGATGGAAGCTGAGATAGGGCCATCTGTGGGACCCTCATCAGGCTAGCCTTTCAGTTGTGTTGGATTACCGTCAGGCTTGTTGACGGAATTCATTTGCTTGTATTTCTTTCCGGATTCTGGAGATTTGTATCTGATTTGATGTATGACTAGGGCACTTATTGTGCATTTTGTTATGTGATGGTTATTTTCATTCAGTGATTGATCTTCAAGCTTGATTTGCTTTACCGTATGCACTCACAAGTGCACACATGGTTGGGGGTGTTTTGCTAAATCATATATCTCTGGTTTGTATGACGAAATCAACTGCTGACTGTCAGAATATTACTGCCGGATTATTATTTGTCTCGATGAAGCCAGGATCGAGAGACAAAGTGTTCCTCATGTGGATAAACACTGCATTCATGCATAATCATAATAACTTGTGTTTTATTTTGCAGGTATCTGTTGCTAACGTGCTTGATTGTTTTAGGAATCATTGCTCGTGCTCGCAGAGTTGTACCTTTGCACTCAACCCGACCTCACAGATACTTCACGAGGCGCAACACTCCTCGACTGATGGATCTTCCAAATACTGACATCCTCGAGCTGAAGGACAAGATGACTGAGCTGATCAACATCATGCAAGGCTTTGCAGTTGGTCAGAAGGCTCTAGCGGATAAAGTCGAGAAGCTCGAGCGGGCTTCAGCAGCAAACAGTGGTGTAAACTTGGATGGTGTCTCCAACCAGGGGCTGGGTGGTTCTAGAGATGGTGGAAAGAGAGCAACGGTGGGTATGGTGAATAACATCGCTGAGGGTTTCGGTGCTGCTGGTGGTCAACCGGGACAGAATTTGAAGGATAGTCTGTTTCCTCCATTCTTCGGGGTTGAGGATGACAGAGAGGAAGACAGGGAAGCAGACCAGTTCTCGATGCATAATGAACCTTTTGGTCAGTACAGTGCTCCGCCGCAGAACAAAGAGATTCAGCTGCTGGCTGAAAAGATCAGAGCTCTGGAGAGCTATGCCACTCCTGGGGTGGTAAACATGTCAAACATGGGGCTAGTGGAGGGGATTGTGATCCCGCAAAAGTTTAAAGCGCCCGCGTTTGATCGCTATAATGGGAGTTCCTGCCCCGAGACTCATCTGCAGGCTTTTGTCCGCAAGATCTCAGCTTACACCATGGACCAAAAGTTGTGGATGTACTTCTTCCAGGACAGTCTGTCCGGAGGCTCACTAGAGTGGTACACCAAGCTCAAGTCCTCAGATATCAAGAATTGGCAAGATTTGGGGGACGCATTCTTTAAGCAGTATCAGTTCAATGCTGATATGGCCCCGAGTCATACTCAACTGCAGGGTATGTCTCAAAAGAATAACGAAGGGTTTAAAGAATACGCTCAGAGGTGGAGGGAGTTGGCTGCCAGAGTGCAACCTCCACTAGTTGACAGAGAGATGTCTGATCTCTTTATGGGGACTTTGCAGGGGGCGTATGCTGAGAGGATGGTTGGTTGTCCGGTGACCAACTTTTCAGATATAGTTGTGGCTGGGGAGAGAATTGAGAGCTGGTTGAAGCTCGGGAAGATTCAGGGTGTAGCTTCGTCGTCTGGGTCAAAGAAGCCCTTTGGGAATGGACAGAGGAAGAAGGAGGGTGATACCAGTGCAGTATACACACAAAGAGGACCCAGTAGGGATCGTTACTTCCAGCATACTGCTGCGGTAACCATTCCTGCTGAGCATCAGCCTGCACAGCAACAACAACAACAACAACCTCAACAGCAAAGACAACCATTTCAGCAGAGGCCTCAGAGGGCTGGTTATCAGGTGTGGGGGAGAGCAGTTGATAGGCAGTTTGACAGGCCGCCTGTGACTTATTCTTTTCTGTTTAAAAAGTTGATGGACTTGGGGCTGGTACAGCTAAGGACTCTGGCACCTTTGAGACCTGATCAAAGGCCAGCCAACTATGATGAAAATGCAAAGTGTGAATTCCATTCGGGTGCTCCTGGACATAATATAGAGAACTGTAAAGCTTTTAAGCACACAGTTCAAGACCTGGTGGATTCGAAAGCTATCAACTTTGCACCATCTCCCAACGTGAATGCTAATCCCATGCCCGCGCATGGTCAAAGGGGGGTGAATGCTATCTCTGAGGAGGGCAGAGTTGGGTTGTCAAGTGTTAATCAGTTGAAGGCTCCTCTGGCTGAGGTCAAGAGGCAGTTGTTAAAGAATGGGGTTTATCCAGGCTGTGATGAGCAATGTGTTGAGTGCGTTGGTGCCCCTGATGGGTGTGAACTCTTAAGGAAGACTGTCCAGAGTTTGATGGATGATGGGAGTATTTTGATTGAGAAGGTTGATATGGGAAAAGAAGAGGTCTCCACCATAACAATTTATTTTGAACCGGTAGATTTGTCTACCCTGGCGGAGGCGGCTCCAGTTACCATCACGGTACCTGGACCCATTTCGTGTGACAAAGAGGATGCCGTACCATGGCATTATGGTGGAGAGGTATACTGCAATGGTGAGAGGGTAGAGGATCAGACTGCGGATGAAACCACCGTTTCGAAGGTGGATAATGCCGGTCCTAGCGGTTTCACTCGCAGTGGCAGACTGTTTGCTCCGGATGCCTTAAGGAGAGAAGAAGGAGAAAAAGAGAAAAAAGAAAAGGCCGAGGCTTTAGCCAGGGCAAAAGGGAAAGCAGTGGTGAGTGATAGTACTCCAGTGGTGACACCGGCGCCGCTTGGGTCGGAAGAAAAACTTGATGATGATGCAGAGGAATTCTTGAGAATCATCAAGAAGTCTGAGTACAAATTGGTTGACCATCTGCAGCAGACTCCTTCCAAAATATCCATTTTGTCCTTGCTGTTAAGCTCTGAGGGTCACAGGGAGGCTTTGTTGAAGATTTTGAGGAAAGCCTATGTTCCTCAAGAGATTACCATTAACCAGTTGGAGACGGTCGTGTCTAACATGCATGCCAGCCATGGGTTGGGTTTTACAGACATGGACTTGATTGTGGATGGGAGAAATCACAATCGGGCGTTACACATAGCGATGGAATGTAAAGGAGCCGTGCTTTCGCATGTGCTGGTTGATACCGGCTCCTCTTTGAATGTGTTGCCGAAGAAGGCTCTGGCAAAGTTGAATTGTGATGGGCTGATTCTGACTCCGACTGATTTAATAGTGCGGGCATTCGATGGGTCGAAGCGGGCCGTGTTTGGAGAGGTTGAGCTTCTTGTGAAGATAGGCCCAGAGGTGTTCAAGTCGACTTTTTACGTCATGGATATCCAGCCGGCATATAGTTGCCTGTTGGGTCGACCATGGATCCATGCTGCTGGCGCAGTGACCTCGACTTTACACCAAAAGTTGAAATACATCTGGGAGGGACAGGTCGTCACTGTCTGCGGAGAGGAGGATATCTTTGTCAGCCACCTGTCCTCATTCAAATATGTGGAGATGGATGGCGAAATCTGGGAGACGCCAAGTCAAGCTTTCGAAACCGTTAAGGTGGAGAATGCTCTATTTGCCAAAGAGGAGGAGAAACCGTCCATTGCTTCGTACAAACAGGCCGCCGAGGTGGTAAAGAATGGAGAGGCTCCTGGTTGGGGCAGGATGATGGATATCTCCGCAAAGAAAGATCGCTTCGGAGTGGGTTACCAGTCGGGCCGAGGCTCAGGACAAGGCAGAGGACGCCGTACGTCAGTAACATTCACAAGCGCCGGAATGCTGGATCCGGATCACATCTGCATGATGAGTGAGGAAGCTGATAGCGACTGCGACATTGACCGGTGGATAAAGCCGTGCGCACCAGGGATGGGAATCAAAAACTAGAAGGCTGAAAAGATCATCCGGGTCACTCTGCTGGAAGAGTAATATTTTTCTTGTTTTGATTTTATGTGCATGAAAGCCATACGCGTTGCCCGACACGTAATGGTCCATTGTAAGGGCCACCTCATGTTTAAATTTGCAAGTTCGCATCATTAATAAAAGGATGTTTTTCAATTAAAAGCGGTGTTCCCTGTTTTTCATTTATTTTTGCAGTTTAAAAATAAAAATAAAATAAAAATGGAAATGTTTTCATTTTTCTTTTTCAATTTGTCACACACCGGTTCTAAAGCAATGCATGAATCAACATTCATGCAGATGTGATTCTTCTCCGGATCTCATTGATAACAATCCTGTTACACCCTCGTATGACTTCGACAATCCAATCTATCATGCTGAAGAAGAAGGCGAAGAAGATTGTGAACTGCCGGGGGAATTAGCCAGGTTGTTGAAACAAGAGGAGAAGGTGATTCAGCCGCATGAAGAGCAGATTGAGGTTGTGAACTTGGGTACCGACGAGGTCAAAAAAGAAGTGAAAATCGGGGCTGCTTTGGAGGAAAGTGTCAAGAGCAGAATGGTAGCACTGTTGAAAGAGTATGTCGACATCTTTGCCTGGTCTTATCAAGATATGCCAGGGTTGGATACCGATATTGTTGTGCACAAGCTACCGTTGAGAGCAGATTGTCCTCCAGTGAAGCAGAAATTGCGCAGAACTCGACCTGACATGGCGATGAAAATCAAAGAAGAAGTGCAGAAGCAGTGGGATGCTGGTTTCCTTGCTGTCACTAATTATCCGCCGTGGGTTGCAAATATCGTGCCAGTTCCGAAGAAGGATGGGAAGGTGAGAATGTGTGTGGACTACCGAGATCTGAACAGAGCTAGTCCGAAAGATGATTTTCCGCTACCTCACATCGATGTGTTGGTAGATAATACAGCTCAATTCTCGGTGTTTTCCTTCATGGATGGCTTTTCTGGCTATAATCAAATTAAAATGTCGCCAGATGATATGGAGAAAACAACGTTCATCACACCGTGGGGTACCTTTTGTTACAAGGTGATGCCATTCGGTCTCAAGAACGCCGGTGCTACTTATCAGAGGGCCATGGTGACTTTGTTTCATGATATGATTCATCATGAAATCGAATGCTATGTTGATGACATGATAGCAAAGTCCCAGACAGAAGAGGGGCATTTGGTAGATTTGGCCAAGTTGTTCGACCGGCTGAGACAGTTTAGACTGAGGTTGAATCCGAACAAGTGCACGTTCGGAGTGCGGTCCGGTAAATTGCTGGGGTTTATTGTAAGTGAGAAAGGAATCGAGGTTGATCCTGCAAAAGTAAAAGCAATAAGAGAAATGCCTGAACCGAGAACGGAGAAGGAGGTTCGTGGTTTCTTAGGTAGATTGAACTACATTTCACGGTTCATATCTCATCTAACAGCCACGTGCGAACCGATATTCAAGTTGTTGAAAAAAGATCAAACGGTCAGGTGGAATGATGATTGCCAAGCGGCATTTGAAAAAATAAAAGAATATTTGCAGGAGCCTCCGATTCTGATGCCTCCTGTGGAGGGAAGACCGTTAATTCTGTACTTGACGGTCCTCGAGGGGTCTATGGGGTGTGTATTGGGGCAGCATGACGAGTCTGGTCGAAAAGAGCATGCCATATACTACCTTAGCAAAAAGTTTACCGACTGTGAAACAAGATATTCACTGCTCGAGAAAACTTGCTGTGCTTTGGTCCGGGCTGCTCGCCGACTAAGGCAGTACATGTTGGTTCATACCACTTTATTGATTTCCAAGATGGATCCAATCAAGTACATTTTCGAAAAGCCAGCATTGACCGGACGGGTTGCGAGATGGCAAATGATTTTGACTGAATATGACATACAGTATACCTCTCAGAAGGCTATCAAGGGGAGTGTATTGTCTGATTACCTCGCTCAGCAACCCATTGATGATTATCAACCGATGAAGTTTGAATTCCCTAATGAGGACATCATGTTTCTCAAATCGAAAGATTGCGAGGAACCAATCCCGGAGGAGGGGCCTGACCCTGAATCCGAATGGATTTTGATGTTTGATGGGGCCGTTAACGTGAATGGAAGCGGTGTTGGTGCTGTTTTGGTTACGCTGAAAGGATCCCACATTCCTTTTGCTGCCCGGCTAACATTTGAGTGCACCAACAACGTGGCTGAATATGAAGCTTGTATATTGGGAATTGAGGAGGCGATTGATTTGAGGATCAAGAACCTTGTCATATATGGAGATTCAGCTCTGGTGATAAATCAGGTTAACGGGAAGTGGTATACGCATCAATCTCATTTAGTGCCGTACCGAGACTTTACGAGGAGATTATTGACGTTTTTCACCAAGGTGAACATGCATCATGTGCCTAGAGAGGAGAATCCTTTGGCAGATGCTTTGGCTACTCTAGCCGCCTTGATTAAGGTGCAGTGGTGGAATCAGTTCCCCAGTGTTGAGGTTGGACGTTTGGATAGGCCGGCTTATGTGTTTGTTGTTGATACAACGCCTGATGATGAGAAGCCGTGGTATTACGATATCAAGCGCTATCTGGAGACTCAAGAGTATCCCGAGGGAGCATCTAAAAAGGACCGAAAGACTCTGTGGAGGTTGGCCATGGTGTTCTACCTGAATAAGGATGGGGTTTTGTATAAGAGGAACTTTGATTGGGTCTTGCTAAGATGTGTTGATGATAAAGAAGCAAGCCAATTGATGAAAGAGGTTCATGAAGGATCGTTCGGTACCCATGCCAGTGGGAATGCAATGGTAAGGAAGCTGCTGAGGGCAGGTTATTATTGGATGACAATGGAGGCCCAATGTTTTAATTTCGTGCGGAAGTGTCATAAATGCCAGATTTATGCTGATAAGGTGCACGTGCCTCCAAATCCTTTGAGCTTAATGTCGTCTCCATGGCCGTTTGCTATGTGGGGCATTGATATGATCGGAAAGATTGAGCCTACAGCTTCGAATGGGCATCGATTCATATTAGTGGCCATTGATTACTTCACCAAGTGGGTTGAAGCAGCCTCTTATACGAACGTGACGAAGCAGGTTGTGGCCAGGTTTCTCAAGAGAGACATCATTTGCAGATATGGGGTTCCCGAGAGAATCATTACTGATAATGGTTCTAATTTGAACAATAAGATGATGGCAGAACTGTGCCGGGAATTCAAGATCGAGCATCATAATTCTTCTCCTTATCGTCCGAAGATGAATGGGGCGGTTGAGGCAGCCAACAAGAATATCAAGAAGATTGTGCAGAAAATGGTGGTAACCTATAAAGACTGGCATGAGATGTTGCCGTTTGCATTGCACGAGTATCGAACGTCGGTGCGTACATCTACTGGGGCAACGCCTTTCTCATTGGTGTATGGGATGGAGGTTGTATTACCTATTGAGGTTCAGATTCCCTCTTTGAGAGTCCTGATGGACGTGAAATTGCAAGAGGCTGAATGGGTAAGAACCCGATACGAGGAGTTGAGCCTAATTGAGGAAAAGAGGCTGGCGGCCATCTGTCATGGGCAGTTATACCAGCAAAGGATGAAGCGTGCTTTTGACAAAAAGGTGCGACCTCGGGTATATCACGTAGGTGATATGGTGCTGAAAAGGATCCTTCCTCCTCAAAACGATCGAAGGGGCAAATGGACACCGAATTATGAAGGTCCATTCGTGGTCAAGAAGGTCTTCTCTGGCGGAGCCTTGTTGCTAACGACCATGGATGGCGAGGATTTTCCATCCCCTGTGAATGCGGACGCAGTTAAAAAATACTTCGTGTAAAGAGACCCGCTGGACGAAAAGAATAAAACAGTTCAGGCAAAAATGGGCATCTCGGCGAACCAAAAACAGAAAGAAAGGTTCGGGCAAAAATTAGGGATAAAATGAAAAATTGTACACCCGGCAAGTCGAAAACCTGGAAAGGCGGCTTGGGCAAAAAAGGGTATCCCGGTGGACTGAAAACCCGAAAGGGCGGTCCAGGCAAAAGAGGGATTGAAACGAACAACTGCGTCCAGCATGATCGTTTGCGTTTTGGTTAAGGCATCATGGATAATACCCGGTGGGGATCAATCAGAAACGTCTTGTTCAGAAGGCAGAAAGCATGGAGAGTCTGAGGATATATGGGGTGTAACTGAGTTGGAACTCGATGAGATCACGGGTTTCACATTGCCATTAGGATAGATTTTTCCTTTTGTGCGCAATTACCTCTTTTCAGGAATTGCTTCCTTTGTATTGCTCATTTGAGCCACACTTTTTTCAATCAATAAAATGCATATTCAGTCAAATAATTTTGTTTTTGTTTTTCATTACCGCTTTGATTGCAAAAACATCCAATTATTTTTGATAAAGAATCTTGCATTTTGAGACATACAGGTCCCTTCCAATGCATGTTTATAAGATTGAGAGCTTGAAATCTTATTCGGAAGGTTGAGGGACCCAAGTGTTGAAATCTTGACACGCCTGGGGCACGGTTTTATCTGACGATCTCCTTTTGCAGGTGCTGTTAGATATTTTCGCTCACTTGCAGGTTGTGATGTGGAAGCTTTTGACAAGACAAATCCCCGTGGAGTCCGGTCAGGGACAAATGAATATGAAGGGATGACGAAGAGACGTTGAGGCGTGCGACGATCCTTGAATGATAATCAAGAAGACTCTTCAAAGTCGGAAGACTGGAAAGTCTGTGGAAATTCCCCGCAGAGTCCAATCAGGGACAGGCGAGTTGGAGGAACGGTGAAGAGACGGCGAAGGACGTCCGAGGGCCTTTGAAATTAATCAAGAAGACTCTTCAAAGTCGGAAAATTGAAATTTCTGTATAAGTCCCAGGAGTTCGATCTTCGTCGAGTGCGGAGCGATTGGGAATACAAGATGATGGAGCAGAAAAGGTCCAGACGAGTCTGGGATTTCTCAAAAGTGGAAAGCTGATACGAGATTAGGAGGCGGATACTATGGTTCGACAAGTCGACGGATGTTCTGTACCAACTTTTCTCATTTCCCCAGCGTAGTCTCCAAACAGAGTCGTGAGAACTAACTCCCCAGCGGATCCAAGGTCTGTGGGTCCCCTAGTCGAGTCAGGATGGTTATCCCAGGCAGGTTTAAAACGATGTTTCCTCAGCAGCAGGCCCGAAGGTTGCTATCCCCGAGTGGAGCGGGTTGCAATGAAATATATCTCCAGCGGTGCTCATCCTACCAGTGGATTGGACGAGTTTCCGTAGCAGACTGATATCTGCATCCCCAGCTGAGTTGATTCTACCTGTGGATTGCATGGGTTGTCCCCAGCGGAGTAGCATTCGTTTCCCCTAGCAGGGTCGGGATGGTTATCCCCAGCAGGTTTTAGATCGATGCTTCCCCAGTTGCCAGGCCTGGAGGTTGCTGTTTCCTAGCGGAGTATCTGTGAGCATTTCCCCAGTGAAGTCGTCAGGTATCTGTGAGGGTTCTCCAAGCCGAGTCGGGATTGATATCCCCCGCAAGTCAAAGGTCGAGGTATCCCCACTGAGTGTTGGTGGTTCCTATCCCCCAGCAATTCCCCAAGCGGATTGGGTGCAAAGGAGGCTTTCCCCAACAAGGGTTACCTTTTCCCAACAGCAGCGTCATTCCCCAGTAGGGTGGAATCGGAGTATTGACGAGTTCCTCAGCAGAGTGTCTCGAGCTCCCCAGGAGAGTCCCTTGAGGGGGACATTTTTTATGCATTCATCATGAAGAATAAGCATAGCATATTGCATAATAAATCGCGTAGCATTATGGAGCATTACGCAGAAAAGTCAATCATGCATCATATTGCACGCATAAGCTAGGCTGAAGCCGTGGTTACCGTTTGAGAGGTGGTTTTATCAGAAGTGAAGGTGTTGCTCCGCGGAGTTTAGTATCTTGATTTTGAATCAGAGGTGTACCTCAGTAGTGCGATACTGGAGGAGTTTTCTGTCGTGCGAGACAGCGATTGGAAGATGTTACTCTGAGGAGTCTAGCATCATGACGTCAGATCAGCAATGTTCCCCAGTAGTGCGATATTGGAGGAAATTTTTCTGTCAAGCGGAGAAGGAAATGGAATCAAAGGACGTTACGCGATCAGCGCGATTACGGGGTTTAACTGGAGAAAAGGAAATGTTGAGACATTTTTTTGGAGATCGAGGTTCAACTGGAGAAAAGGAGATGTTGCGGCATTTTCTGGGGTTCAAAGGGAGATTGGAGTTGAAGATTATATCCGGGATGAGGTCCTCAGGATTATCTTCTGTTCATGTGTCACCTTAGACTTTGGCTGAGGCCAATGGAGGTCGTTATAGGTGTCTTCCAGGGAAGAGACGCACATGTTACCTTCTTTTTGTGAAGGTATACCCTCTGATATGTCGCCCTCAGAGTGGTGTTGGTGTTATTTCCGACGTTGCCAGCGGAATTATCACGAGAAATTGGAGAGCGGGGTTCAAACGGAGAAAAGGAAATGTTGAGGCATTTTCTGGGAACGGGGTCCAAATGGAGAAAGGGAAATGTTGAGGCATTTTCTGGAGAGCGGGGTTCAAATGGAGAAAGGGAGATGTTGCGGCATTTTCTGGAGAATGGGGTTCACAATGGCGATCGCGAGTTATCGTCAGGCGACTGGGGTTCCAATTGGAGAATGGGGTTCATTATTTTGGCAAAACAAGATGTTAGGGTTCAACCGCAGCGATCGGGGATCATTTGCGCAAAAGAAAAATCTCGGGGTTCAAGAAAAGCATGAAAAGGAGAGATAATAATCCCCAGCGGACGTGTGGTGTTCAGGCCATGGTTATCCCTGCGTTACCGTTTATTTTGGTATCCAGGTCGACGTTACTATTTCGGTGATCAGGCCGACTTTTTCCGTTCCAGACGGATTCTTGTTTCAAGAATGTTCCTTTGCCGATTATGACAGGCGTTGTTAATTATTTTCCCAGCAGAGTGCAAATTTCTACGGTTCTTTGGTATTCAATCCCTGTGTACCCTGAAAGTCTGACAGCCGTTGCTCTCATCCATTCGGGTTCCCAGCTGATTGAATAGGGGCAGCTGTAGCACCTCAAATTTGCACCTACATTTTGTACATACATTTTCATCATTAGTTCATTAACATAATATAGTCCACTACATAACATTGCATTGTCCATTTGCCCAAGTGCAAGTTCAGCTGACAAGTTAGGTCAAACTGGTCAGGAGATCAGTCAATCAAGCAAGCAAGGGCAATTTTCATTGAGCCAAGGCCCTAGGGTTGGTCCAACATGTTCACATGACCTAGGGGTCCTTTTGAAGTGTTTTTTTCAAGGTTTGATTGCTCAGAAGTCATCAGTCATGGCTCAGTTCACCAGAAACCCTAAAAAGTCAATTGTTGGTCAACTGTGCATTTAATCAGTGATTGGATGGTGGGAATTGGTTTGAGAAGGCTCATTCATGTCCATATAAGCCTCATATAACATGTCAAACATCATCATGGAAGAATTTGAAGCCAGACAAGAAATTTCCAAAAATAGAAACTTGACCTGTAATTGAAACTTGCCAAAAATGGAAACTTCTTGATCCTAAACTTACATCATGATACAAGCTTCAAATGAATTTTTGCCCAACATGAAAGTTGAAGATCTTGTTCTCCCATTTCCAAAAAGTCCAAGAACACTCAATTCCCATGTATGGTTGGCAAGTTATGATCAATTCATTTTCAAAAATTCTTGAACTTCAAAAGGCCATATCTCTCAAACCATTTGGCCAAATTGGGTGGGGTTTTTTGCAACAAGTCACATTTGATCCCCTCTTTCCAAATATGTAACCATCATTCACCAAAACATCATAGATCAAAATGGCATTTTTGAACTTACATGAATTAATTTCAAGTGAGGGTGAAATTTGACTTTTTGAAATAACCATTTTTAATCATTTTGGCCATTTGGAATAGTTCAGAAATTGCATTTGAAACATGTTTTTAAGCCCAATTCGAGCTGCAGCCATCATACACCTCACCACTTAAGTGAAATTGGCAAAATTAGCAAAATAGGTCATTTTACAAATTTGGATTACCACCTTGCTAAACACACTTAACCAATCATAAACAGAAGTATAATAGCTCATTTTCTGCTCATTTGAAACCCTAGCAGCCACAATTCCAAGACAGAAAAATCCATTTCTTTCAAACACACCATTTTTGATTTTTGAAAATTCTGCTCAAACTTTCAAAGGGCACGATTATTGCTTGCTTGTTTCATCATCTTGCAACCATTTGGAAGCACTGTTGAGCACTCTAACTCAACTGTAAAGCCATTCCACGACTGTTCCATTGAAGAACACACACATGGCAGATTTCGTCTTGGACCATTTCAAGCTTTGCTGAACTAAACTTCTTCCACCATTCATCATTTGGAGCATGGGTCCTCACCTGTTTCGAGCATAAACATCCAAACAACCACTGTAGCTCAACTATTCTTCATTCTTGGTAAGATTTCGAACCTCTCATTTTTCCAAACCATGCTAAGCATTATGTAGAGCTCACTTGGCTGGTCATTTTAAACTTTGAACCATTGAAAATGATTGAGTATTTTAAGAGAAATCTGGCTTTTAAGTTTCATGTCCAAACTTGTTTTTGCTCGATGCTTCTTGTTTAGCTTGGTTTAGTGAAAATGGTTGTTAGTTTCATGATGTGTGTGGTTTACTGGTTCTAATGATGTGTTTGATTCAATTTTCTGGGCGAATTTTTCATTTCGATGTTGATGATGATGACACTGTACACAAACCCTAGTTCATTTTTCCAGATTTTCTTTTCAAACGTGTTGGCTGCTGTTGTCGTTTTGTTTGCATGCGAATTACCACTGTTCCATTGTCATGCCAAATCATCACGTGCCACGTCTCTTTTCCATACGCACCGTTTCATTTAGTTGTCCCAGTAATTTCAAAATTGCCACCGGTCGTGCCCTTTGACCCATTAATCCATGTTGTTTTATTTTTTTATTTCATTTTGATGCATCATCTTGAAAAATTCATAAGTCCTTCATTTTAAATCCAAAATCCATGGGAATTTTTGCATTGTGTTCATCTGGACCTCTACTTATTTGTCATAATTTTTCCTGATTTTTTTTTGATAAGTGGATTTTATTTGGTATTAGGGTTTGTGACATGTGACAATATTTTGTACCTTTTACCAAATCATTTGTGAAATAGTGATGCTTTATCCTTTTCCCTTGAAATTTTTTATGCTCAAACTAGACACATCCATGGTGATTTTGGTATAGAGTTCATGAATTTATCATCTCTGGTCATTGAGTTATGATTTTTTGAAGTAGGGTGTGACAATTTGTGTCACACCATTGATGTGCAACTTGATGATTTTCAATACCATGCCTCTGGACCTCAAATTGGATTGAATTTTTGCATGAATGTACTTGAGTATGTTTAGTTTACATGTGATTTTTCTTGGAATTATTTGTGGCATTTCCTAATTGTTTGAGATTTTTGTCCCCTGTTTGGTCTTATGTTGACTTTTTGTGACACATGTTCCCATTTCATTTGTGAAATTCTCATACTTTATTAGATGGACATGAAATTTTATATGTGATTAGTAGACATCTTAATCTTTGCCATGGTTTTGATCCCATTAATTTCTCATATGCTATCACTGATTTATGATTTTTTCAAGTTGATGCATGTTTGGTTGACTTCTTTGAGTATGCTTGAACTTGCCTTGCCTTTCTGATTTTCATTGACCAACTTCCTTTGATCCAAATGAGATGAAACTTGATATGCATATCATGTTATGGATTATGTTTGAGCATGAATTATTTGATGATTTTTGGAATTGTTTATGATTGGTTTTGAGTTGAGTCTTGCTGTTGACTTCTATGAGCTTCCATATGCCATGTTTTGACTTCTTTTGCTTATAAAATGATGATGATGAATGATATGATTGTGAAACCAATTGAGTTTGTTTCTTGATTGTTTGAACATGATTTTGGACACTTGCCACTTGCTGTTTTGACTTTCTTATCTCTTTTTGACCCTAGGCTTGTCCTAGTGGTCTTGTTGCTCATGTTTAAGCTTGTTGTTTCAGGTTAAGCAACAAATGCTTCAAAGAGATTAATACCAGTTGCTTGAGTTTGATGTTTTATCATGGACTAACTTGTGTGTTTTGTAGGTTGTTTAGCCCACTTGCTTTGAGCTTGTGCTTTCCATGACTGATTGACTGTATTATCTGTTTGGTTTATGTTGTTTGTTCTAACTTTGTGTCTGATATACTAACTGTGCTTGACTGATTTCAGGTACTTTAGTTGCTTTTAGTTCCTTGTGAACTTTGCTTTGCTTTGCTTGATAAGCAATTTGCATTGAGGTATAATTCCTTACTCCATGTAGTCTGGAAGACCTGGCCTGTTACTTGGCCAGGCAACTGTCTGAAGTCCTCCTTAAGAGGCAATGCTTGTGTGTGTTTACATTTGTCCCAAGCAGGAAAAGTCCTTTAAATAAGGCAATTGGTGGATATAAGAGATATGTAGTCTATCTCCCACTATTCTGTGAGTCTTCTTCTTGCTCCCATGACATGGTTGTAGCATTGAGATCCTAACCCAAGATCTATCGAGTCAATAATCTGTGGAGAGAGTTCCTACTTTCTGAACTCCCACACCTTCTGATATTCAAATGTTCTCCCTGACCAGGGATAAGAGCAATGAGGCACACCCCTCATATCCTTTCATCTGCTTCACCTTGGCTCTCAATGTCAAGTTTAAGAGCACCATTAACCCAGTTACAGAGGTTTGTTTGTTGAGGTTGATATGACCCCTCGACTAAAACCTAACCTTGATTGAGCCCATTGTTTGCATATAGTGTGTGCTACTTGTGCTTGTGTGTTTGTTTGACTTGCTTCCTGTGCAAGTTAGGGTTAGTTTAGACTTGCTTCCTGTGCAAGTTAGGTTTTGCTTGGCTTGCTTCCTGTGCAAGTTAAGTGTGTGTGTGGCTTGCTTCCTGTGCAAGTCATGATTAGGATAGGCTGGCTCCCTGTGCCAGTTAGCTAGAAGCCTTAACTTAGGGATGATTTGCATGATAACATCTAGGCTCGAGTCGTAGTCTCCCTAGTTGTGTCTCCCTCTGTTATCTGGTTAGGCTAGTCTTTCTCCCCTCTGTAGGGGAACTACATCGCCCTGATCCTCGTTCCAGACGAGGTATGTAGGCAGGAGACCGTGCGAGGTCTCTCCGGGCACCTTTTTTTCTTTTTGTGTGTGTTGTTTGACGATTGCTAGGCTCGAGTTCCCGACTCCTTAGCAATTTGTTGTCTGTTTGTTCTTGTTGTGTGCTTGGAAGCCGGTATAAGTCCATCGAGTGGCATCTGGGTTCCAGTGTGCGTGTGTTGGTTTGGATGCTGATGTAAGTCCAGTGATTGGCATTCGGGCTCCACGTTTGCCTTTGCCTGTTTTTGTGTGCGTGTCAGCCGAGCTACGAATGCTCTGATTCTCCTTCGTCCAAGGAGATACGTATGCATAGGACGCGATATCCTAGCGAGCATGTGTCGCTTCCCCAGTCCGAACTACTTCGACTCTGATGTCTATGCCTGATAGACTAAGTAGGCCCAGGATGCGGTATCCTGCCGAGTCAGTTTCAGTCTGGTTTGTTTTCTTGTGTCTCTTTCAGCCAGTGTGTGTGTGTGTGTGGTGTTTGTTTTAGCAACCTTTTCTTTCTTAGAGCGTGGATCCCGTCGAGTACGACGGACGTGAGGGGTGCTAATACCTTCCCCTTGCGTAACCGACTCCCGATCCCATTCTCTTTGGTTGCGAGACCACGTCTTTTCCAGGTTTACTCTGAGCGTTTCCTTTCCCTCTTTTGGGATAAATAACGCACGGTGGCGGCTCTGTTGTCCTATTTTCCCGCCGGTTTTTCGCGTAACGCGACACATCCATAGTTGCAAGCATTAAGGCTCCACCATTAAAACCTTGGTGACAATATACGGTCCATCATAGTTAGGACTCCACTTGCCCCTGTGATCTGTTTGAGGAGGAAGGATCCTTTTCAACACTAAATCTCCAACTTGGAAACATCGAGGACGCACTCTCCGATCAAAGGCCCTCTTCATCCGACTCTGATACAACTGCCCATGACAAATAGCTGCCATTCGCTTCTCTTCGATAAGACTCAACTCATTGAACCTTGTCTGAATCCATTCAGCTTCGTCTAACTTGACATCCAATAGGACTCTTAGAGAAGGAATCTCCACTTCAACAGGTAGGACTGCTTCCATACCATACACAAGGGAGTAAGGGGTTGCCCCGGTCGATGTACGTACTGAAGTACGGTACCCATGCAAGGCGAAGGGTAGCATCTCATGCCAATCTCTGTACGTGACGACCATCTTCTGCACAATCTTCTTTATGTTCTTATTTGCTGCCTCAACAGCGTCGTTCATCTTAGGGCGATAAGGGGAAGAATTGTGATGCTGAATGTTGAAGTTCTGGCACAACTCCTTCATCATTTTGTTATTGAGATTAGAACCATTATCAGTGATAATTCTCTCAGGAACCCCATAACGACATATAATTTCTTTCTTAATGAATCGAGCAACCACTTGTCTGGTAACATTGGCATAGGAAGCTGTTTTTACCCACTTGGTAAAGTAATCAATCGCGACTAGGATGAAGCGATGTCCATTAGAAGCATTAGGTTCAATCTTTCCAATCATATCGATGCCCCACATAGCAAAATGCCACATCGAAGACATCACATTCAAAGGATTTGGCGGCACATGTACCTTATCAACATAAATCTGGCATTTATGACACTTCCGAGCATATTTGAAACAATCAGATTCCATGGTCATCTAGTAATAACCTGCTCTCAACAATTTCTTAGCCATTGCATGTCCGCCGGCATGAGTACTGAAGGAGCCTTCATGAACTTCTTGCATTAACATGTCTGCTTCGTGTCTATCCACGCATCTGAGCAAAACCATGTCGAAGTTCCTCTTATACAGAACATCATCTTTGTTCAAGAAGAAACTGCCTGCCAATCTTCTCAAAGTCTTTCTATCATTGTTGGATGCCCCTGCAGGGTACTCTTGATTCTTCAGAAAGCACTTGATGTCGTGGTACCAGTGCTTGTCATCAACTACCAGTTCAGCAGCAAACACATATGCGGCCCTATCAAGGCGCATAACATCGATCCTGGGAGCATAGTTCCACCGAGTTACTTTGATCATGGAGGATAGAGTGACAAGAGCATCTGCCATCTGGTTCTCATCATGAGGTATATGATACATCCTTACTGTTGTGAAGAAAGTCAACAATCTTCTCGTGTAATCTCTCTAGGGGGCCAGATTAGGCTGGAGAGTATTCCAATCACCATTCACTTGATTGATTACTAGAGCTGAATCTCCGAAGATGTCCAGAGTCTTTATTCTCAAATCAATGGCTTGCTCAATACCCAAGATACAGGCTTCATACTCAGCTTCATTATTGGTGCACTCAAAAGTCAGACGAGCGGTGAAAGGCATGTGGGCACCTTTCGGAGTAGTAATGACAACACCAATTCCACTTCCTCTGGCGTTGACAACCCCATCAAACAACAAAGTCCACTTTTCGTCTGGATCAGGTCCCTCCTCAACAACTGGCTCTTCGCAGTCTTTCATCTTGAGGATTATGATGTCTTCATCTGGAAAATCAAACTTCATCGGCTCATAATCATCAATCGGCTGCTGAGCAAGATAGTCTGACAGAATACTCCCTTTGATGGCTTTCTGGGATGTATACTGGATGTCGTACTCTGTCAGTACCATTTGTCATCGAGCAACCCTTCCGGTGAGAGTTGGCTTCTCAAATATATACTTGACTGGATCCATTTTGGAGATCAGTAAGGTTGTGTGAGTCAGCATGTATTGTCTCAATCGCTTAGCAGCCCATGCAAGTGCACAACATGTCTTTTCAAGCATTGAGTATCTCGACTCGCAATCTGTGAATTTTTTACTCAGGTAGTAGATGGCATGCTCTTTCCTACCTGTCTCGTCGTGTTGACCGAGAACACAACCCATGGAATTATCAAGTACTGTCAAATACATAATCAGCGGTCTCCCTGGAACTGGAGGCATAAGGATTGGAGGATTCTGCAAATACTCTTTTATTTTTTCGAAAGCCCTTTGACAATCATTGTTCCACCTGATAGCCTGATCTTTTCTCAGCAACTTGAAAATTGGCTCACACGTGGCTGTTAGGTGAGAGATGAACCTTGCAATGTAGTTCAACCTCCCTAAGAAACCACGGACTTGTTTTTCTGTTCTTGGCTCAGGCATTTCTTGTATCGCTTTCACTTTGGCCAGATCCACCTCAATCCCTTTTTCACTAACAATAAAACCCAGCAATTTTCCAGATCTCACCCCGAAAGTACACTTGTTCGGATTAAGCCTCAGCTTGAATTTTCTCAAACGCTCAAACAGTTTCCTGCAGATTCACCAAATGTTCTTCTTTTGTCTGAAATTTGGCAATCATATCATCCACATAAACCTCGATTTCATGATGAATCTTATCATGGAAAATAGTCACCATCGCTCGTTGATATGTTGCCCCAGCATTTTTCAGACAAAACGGCATCACCTTGTAGCAGAAGGTGCCCCATGGGGTTATGAATGTTGTCTTCTCCATGTCTTCTGGTGCCATCTTAATTTGATTATAGCCAGAAAAGCCATCCATGAAGGAGAATACCGAGAATTAAGCCGTGTTATCCACCAAAACATCGATGTGAGGTAATCGGAAATCATCTTTAGGGCTAGCTCTGTTCAGATCCCGGTAGTCGACACACATCCGTACCTTTCCATCCTTCTTAGGTACTGGAACAATGTTTGCAACTCATGACGGATAATTGGTGACTTCTAGAAACCCTGCATCCAACTGTTTTTTGCACTTCTTCTTTTATCTTGACAGTCATCTCTGGTCTTGTTCTTCTGAGCTTCTGCTTGACCGGAGGACAATCCTCTTTGAGAGGCAAACGGTGTACCACAATGTCTGTGTCAAGCCCGGGCATGTCCTGATAAGACCAGGCGAAGATATCAACATACTCTTGCAGCAATTCAATCAACCCCTTCTTTACATCGTCTTCCAAAGAAGCCCCTATCTTGATTTCTTTCTTGATGTCCTCGGTGCCAAGATTAATCACTTCAGTAGACTCTTGATGTGGTTGAATGACCCTTTCCTCTTGCTTTAACAGCCTGGTAAGTTCTTCAGGGAGTTCACAATCTTCATCACCCTCTTCTTCAGTTTGAAAGATCGGATTTTCAAAGTCGAAGCGAGCCATAGCAGAACCGTTATCAATAGGATCCGGTGATGTGCATCTGCATGAGTGATGGTATGTGCTTATGAGTGTGAACAAGGAATGAAATCTAAACAAAAACATTGCCAAAATGTATTTTTTTATTTTATTTAAAAAACTGCAAAAATAGAAAGACAGTGAACAAAATATTTGAATGCAAAAAGACGTCCTTTATTTATGATAAAAAATGCAGGTATCCACATAGATGAGCCCTAGAATGAGTCATTACGCCCTGGGCAGAACGTAAGACTTAGACATGCATGAATAAACAAGAAAAATTACTCCTCCAGAAAAGTGACTTGGACAATCTCCTCAGAAGACCAATTGTTGATGACTTCACCCGGGATCCTCAGACGCACCCAGTTATCGATGTCGCAATCACTGTCCCCATCTTCATCGTTGACCGCAGAGACCTGGCCATATTGGATGACGCCAGCGCTGGAGAAAGTAATCGGCCCCTGACGAGTCTGAAGTGTTAAAGTTGTAGAAGTCAGAGTTGGCTGATACCCAATCCCGAACTTGTCTTCTTTCATTGGTAACTCCAACAGACGTCCCCAACCGGGGGCAACGCCCGAATCTACCAAGGCATGTGCCTGCTTAAAGGACGAGATAGAGGCACCCGCTTTGACTTCTTCCACCGGAGCTACGTCCTTGATCTGAACTGCCTCAAAGGCCTGACATAGGGTCTCATGAAATTCACCTTCTACCTCTACATACTTGAATGTAGACAGGTTACTGACCAGAATGTCCTCCTCACCACAGACGGTGATAAGCCTTCCATTGACTGGGAATTTAATCTTCTGGTGTAAAGTTGAAGAGACTGCCCCAGCATTGTGGATCTAAGGACGACCCAGCAGGCAGCTATAGGAAGGACTGATATCCATCACATAGAAGACGGTGTTGAAGGTTTGTGATCCAATCTGAATTGGAAATTCTTCCTCTTCGAACACCGACCTCTTAGAACCATCAAAGGCTCTCACAATAAGATCTGAAGGCTTCAAGACCAAACCCTCTACTTCTAACCTTGACAGGGCTCTCTTGGGTAGCACATTGAGAGAGGAACCTGTATCCACCAGAACATGAGATAACACGGTGTCTTTGCATTCCATCGAGATGTGCAAAGCCTTGTTATGGTTGCGTCCAGCTGGTGTTAAGTCAGAATCAGTAAAACCTAACTCGTTGCCCGCATGAACATTTGCAACGATTCCTTCCAATTGGTTCACTGAGATCTCCTGAGGCACATATGCAACATTTAGGACTTTCAGCAGTGCCTCCTTGTGCGCCTCCGAACACAATAGGAGTGAGAGAATGGATATCTTGGAAGGAGTCTGAATCAACTGATCGACTACCTTGTAGTCACTTTTCTTTATAATTCTTAAAAGCTCGTCCACATCCTTCGCAAAAGTGGGCTCAGAACCAACCTGGGGTGTAGAGGCACCCTCTTTCACGACTTGCTTGCCTTTGGCTTTCGCCGCAGCATCAGCACTATCAGTTTGGGTAAAGGGTGGTGAGAACAGTCTACCACTCCTGGTGAATCACCCGATTCCACCAACATTGTCCACTGCGGGACCTTCAACTTCAAGTTCAGGCTTCCGACCCTCTTCTACCTTCAGTGGCCTTTCCACCCCATGATCGTGCGTGTACACACTCCCCCCGTAATCCCAAGGAATGGCCCTTTCGCTGGTGAAAGGTAAAGGACTAGGGGTTGTGATAGTCATAGTGGACGATCGCGCCGGTGGCACCGGTTGCGCTTCTGGTACATTGATCTGATTAGTTGGGTAGAAAATGGTGATGGTAGCAACATCATAGTCATACTCTGAAATCTCATTCATTGAAACATAAACATCCGAAACATCGGAATCAAGTTCAATTACATCAGAATCAGCCATATCGCTTGGGATATTAGCAACAACATTGGAAAAATTAAATACATCATCATGGATTACAGAATCAGTAGGAACAACATCTGCGAATTCATCAGTAGCATCTTCAAACACTTCTTCCTCAACCCCTTCCACAGACTCTTGGACAGACAAATCTTCAACCTGGAGGGTACTTTTGTCGAGCAAGGCCTGGATACCCTGCTGCAGCTTCAAACAACCTCCACTCTGAGTAGCACAATCCACACAACCCTTCCCACAACCAGGGAAAACATCGGCCTTCAACAAGTAGCCCTTGATATCCAACAACGGAGTCTTCAGCTTCAACACATCATTGACGGATCTGGCTTCCCCTTCCATCATATTAACATTCGCATTACCATGCTGTGGCATGGGATTGTTGACGACATTAGGAGCCGGTGCAAGGTCGATGGCCTTTGAATCTATGAGGTCCTGAACTACATGCTTAAAAGCTTTGCAGTTCTCAATATTATGGCCAGGTGCCCCAGAGTGGAAGCTACACCTAGCGTTGGCGTCGTAACCCACCGGAAGCCTACCAGCAGGAGGAGCTAGAGTGCGTAACTGCACAAGTTGCAGTTGTTGAAGACTAGAAAGCAACTGAGTGTACGACATTGGAATAGTGTTGAAACTCCAATCCATCATCCTTTGCCTCTGTTGATATGCGGGTCTGTTACCCGGTTGTTGTTGTTGGTACTGAGTTTGCTGACGTTGTGGTTGTTGTTGTTGTAGTGGTGTTGCAGCTGGAATGGTCACAGCCGCAACATACGGTTGTGGATGATAGTTCTGAAAGTTATTCCTCCGGTTACCCCTGTTCTGATAAGAAGATATGGCATTTGCATCCCTTTCTCTCCTCTTCTGTCCCTGAATGAACGGCTTCTTCACCCCTGATGAAGATCCACCTCCACTCTGGATCTTGCATGTCTTCAAATAGTTCTCCACCCTCTCGCCGGTAGAGACTACATCAGCAAAGTTGGAGGCATTGCAACCCACCAGGCGCTCCAAGTAAGGTCCGGGCAGAGTGTTCATGAACATGTTAGCCATTTCCTTCTCCAACATAGGAGGTTGAACACGGGAAGCTGTCTCCCTCCAGCGTTGAGCGTATTCCCTGAAGCACTCATTTCTTTTAAGAGACAGATTCTGAAGTTGAGTTCTGTCCGGAGCCATGTCTGCATTATACTGATATTGCTTCACGAACGCCTCAGCCAAATCCCTCCAGCAACGGATGTGAGCTCTGCCCAGCCTCATATACCATTCCAGGGATGCCCCAGCTAGGCTATCCTGGAAAAAGTACATAAGCAACTTTTCATCGTCAGAGTATGCAACCATTTTACGGAAATAGGCTTGCACATGGGTCTTTGGGCAAGAGTTGCCACTGTATTTGTCAAATATCGGGACCTTGAATTTCGGTGGCACCCTCACACCTGGGACCAATCCCAAGTCAGCAACATCTACTCCGATAGCATTCTGTCCTTCCACATCCTTCAGCCTCTCCTCTAATCTTCTAAACATGGGGTCCATGCCATGGCCCATGCCAAAGTCTTCCTGCATCTGGGTGAACTGATCGTCCTGATCATCATGGATGGGCTGTTGACCGGAGTTGACATGTGGGATCGGGGTAGGCCCTGGTCCACTGGGTCCATTAACCTCTCCAGCTGGAGGATTAGTTAATGTCTCTGGTTGAGTAGTGGTGGGATTCCTCTGCATCATCTTCCTGAGCTCTTGCTGTCCCTGAGCAACCCCTTGAACCACATCCATGAATTGGGTCATGCGGATCCTCATCTCGGCGAGCTCTGCTTGTAAGCTTTCCATTACTCTCTGCTGGTTTCTGCGGGTACCGTACCGGTGAATGCCTGAATCAGCTATCCAGCTAGTGGAACACCAAATAATATGAGAACACCGCAGCGGTACCTGTTATGCAAGATATGCAAATGAATATGTAAATGCAATGACATGTTTATCAATTCCAACGGGTATTCTACCCCCTTGATTCCAGTCTCACATTTGATAAACAGTGTAAGAAGAAAACCCCGACTAGAATCAAGAAGAAGATATGAACCCATGGAAATGGATAAACATGTGTTAAATGATATCAATGCAAAATGATGTGATGCAATGCAGTGACATGGAAATCAGGATTGCTGTATCCGCTTGAACAACTGTTGGGTTGCACTGTCTGAAGAGAAACCCACTGAAGAATATAGACAAGATCAAAACTCTGCTCCAGAAAACCGGGTTGGTTGGAGGTTAAGGTTTCCTGAATTTAGCCCGCCCCTCATTGGTAGGTTTTAAGAATAGAAGTTTGTCAGTTTCTAGCCCTTAAGTCGAGAATAATACGTTTACCACTGAAGGTTTGACACTATTACAGGATAAAAGACCTCCACTGACTCCCCTCAACAGGACATCCTAAAGCAAGTTCCCAGTCCCGGGGGTCCTCGGATTGATCAACGAGAATGCGCCCACCAGAGCTAACATAAACGCGTCTCGGAGGAGAGGCCTCGACTGAGTTCTCGGGAAATGGTCACCAGAGTTGACGATTTCTAAAGGAACATCATGTCATTATGGAACACCCATAGGACATAATATATCCAAAAGAAACCTCGTTTGGAATGTGGGTCTCATGAACGACTTAACGTAGCAACATGCCACGCAAGCCTCATGACCATCCACTCTAAAACCTGTGTGTACGCTCAAGCCTGGGTAGTGGGCTTATCACTCATAGAACATCCCAACCCAACAAACAAACAACCCAACAGCAAAGCCAACAGATACAAGCAATGATATGTACACAAAAATGCAATAAGGTAAAGCAGGTAAATAAATAACTGTACAAAAGAAATAAACACCCAACCAACAAGAAACCTACAAAAGCTAGGAGGGACTCGCTTAGGGAAACCGGTGTCCCCAGCAGAGTCGCCAGCTGTCGCAACCTAAAAAGAGGGAATGCGAAACGAAAATAACCGGCGAAAAAGGAAATGACAGGAGAGTCGCCACCGTGCGTTATTTATCCCAAAGGAGGGAAAGGAAACGCTCGAAGTATACCTGGAGAAAGGAAAGGAAGAGACAAGGTCTCGCAACCAAATCTTGGGTTCGGGAGTCGATTATGCGAAGGGAAGGTATTAGCACCCCTACGCATAGGTAGTACTCTACGGGATCCACTCTTGTTGTTCTTGTCTAAAGGGTGTGGGTTTATCTAATGTACTATTTACTAAAAGAGGGGTCAAAAGAAAATGACTCGCACGGATGTCGCATCCACTGCATACGTATCTCATCTGAATATGAGAATCAGAGTCTTCGTAGCTATACTACCTATGGGTTAAAGAGGAGTGTGCTCGCTAAGACATCACGTCTTATGCCTACGTATCTCATCTAGAATGAGAATCAGAGCAAGCCGTAGTTCGGCTAACCTATTTTTGTTTTGTGTTTTTTAGGTGAAGGACGTTACTACACAATCTACCGGATGCTCGACCTTTGGAGACTTACTCGCCTGTAGTAGAAGGAGTTAACATGTTCTTAGGAGAAGAAAAAATCAATGAGTTTGTTTGTGTTTTAGGATGCTCATGCAAAAAGGAAGTCCTAGACGAAGGAACCGTGCTACCTTAATTGACATGCAAACGAGAGACTATACGAAGCCTAGCAATCCTATGGGGAGACGATCACACCATATAAAACAAACATGCATAAAGTAAACACGCCAACAAGGGGTTCAAACATACATGGGTAGGGCTTTAGTCAAGAGGGGTCATATCAACCTCGACAAACAAGCCATGGAAGGGTAATCAAATGGGCTCTTAACCACTAACACTGAACGTCAGGGTGAGCAGATCAAAAGGGTAATGAGGATAAGACCTCATAGCTCTTAACCCTGGACAGGGTGAGCTCATGACAAAAAAGTGGGGATTCAGAAAGGTGGAACCTTCTCCACTGACTGACCGGACAAAAGATCTTGGGCTTTTGTTCTGAAGCATCGACACGTAGTGCGAGCATAAAGAACGACACACTGAATAACGGGGGATTGACTACTAATCCCTTTTATCCGTCAATTGCCTCTTCATGGAGGTCTTTAGGTACAAAAGTAAACACACACAAAACATCGCCTCCTATCAAGGTCTTCCAGCTAAGAAAGCGGTAAAATACGGGAAAGATAAAGGGATCAAGAGGTCTATCACACGGATAAAGATCCGAAATAATAACAACTAAAGAAGCAAGAAACCCGGTGATCTCTCAAGCTAGCACCATCAAAGAAAGCAAGTCAGCAAAGTAATCGGAATAAATCTCCAAATGGTATCCCCATAAATAAAGTGGAATGCCAAGCAAGCTATCTCTCCAAGAGCCATGTGAGCTCTCACAAACAAGTTAGAATAAAAAGATGGGGTGCAATCAAGAGTTGCACAAAAGAAACATAACAACAATAGTGTCAGGTAAATAGTGCACGGATGCAATAGAAAACATGTCACAACAAAACACAAAACAGGTTAGAAAGCAAATAGAAAAAAAGAAAAAGGCAGCTACTGTCATCATCGCTACTGCTTCGCTTAGCGAGATGCCAGCGAAGCTTCGCTACAGGCTCACTTAGCGAGGTGCTAGCGAATGCCTGCGGGTTCTGGGTTCTTCCTTGACAACAATACGATTTCAGAAACCCCAAACCCTATAGTATCCATCTCAGAAACGAAGTGATTAAACATTCAAGGCATTGTTCTACACATTCATACACATTTAAACCCACATGCAAAACCTAACTATACCCACTCTCCCGGATTCAACCATAATACCTCATGCTTCAGAAATTTCAGATTGAAAGCGTAAAGTAATGGGAATAAGGCAAACCTGATTGGAGAGATCGAATGAAATTGAATTGCACGGTTGGGTTTGCAGAACAATCTCAGTGTTTATATGATATAGAATGGGTTCTTTGCAGATGAGTTCCCTTCAGTCTCTGGAGGCTGCTCTGAATTAGTTCTCCCTCTCTTTTTTCTTCTCTAGGGTTTTTCCACTGAATTTTTAGAATTTATAACCTGATTTTCGTTGCTTGGTGGGCTCAAATGAGAGAGGTCCAAGTCCATGATTTTTCTGTTATATTCTTAAAACGCGTGCGCTTCGCCTAGCGAAGAATTTGCTCGCCTAGCGAGCATGACAGTTTAGATTCGCTAGGCGAACCGAGCTGCTCGCCTAGCGAGCATGACAGCTCAGGAACAAACTTTTGCTCCTTCAAGATTAGCGTTTTGAATGATGAATAGACCCCATTTGAACATGTTGGAAGTAATTCAAGTCATTCCCTTGTGTTGACTGATCACCCAGATAGAACCCATAAAGTGTCTTGGATGATATTCAAGCTTCTTGGATCTAATTCTGATTGACATGATGAAATGCAATATGAAATGTAAAATGACCTAAAAATGAATGCATGAATTAGGAGTAAAAGATAATTCCATGCTTCCAGGAAAAATTAAGGGTAAATTTTGGGGTATTACAACCACTGATCAGAGCTGAACAAAACCTGCTTATGCATATGATGCGTGCAATGTTTATGCATATGATTTATTTTTTAATCAAAGGAACTTTATAGAGATTTATTTGCAAATATTTGAAAATATTAATCTTTTAAGACATATATGGAATACTTATAGCAATAATATTTGGAAACATTTTACACCAAAGAAGGAGTACAGTTTTGGTAACCAAATACAATACAAGAGAAAAGGAGAGTAAACATCCTATGGAGCCCTGTAAACAATCGTCCAAAGATCTCGAGACCGGAAGATACGCTGCACGAAGCCTCTTCACCTCTCTCTCATAAGCTGCTTCCATATCTGCCTTCTCCTTGGAGAGTCTATCATACTTCCTCTTCCAAAACCTGGATGACTGAGGATGAAGAGAAGTAACTACATCATCAGGCTCATCAATAACCTGATGCTCTAGAAATTCTATCACATCATCCTTATATCTAAGTTGCTGAAGTAGTTCCTCTCGCTCACGAACCCAAGCACGCGAACGGTCTTCATCTCTCAACTCCTCTACTCCTTGGTTAGGGAGGGTTGAAGGCCTAACCATAATCATAGGGGTAGGTCTCGGATAGTCATATGGCATTAGGTACTTAAGCGTTCTCCTCCTCACCCAAGAGGTGTAGGGTTCCAAAGCAATACAATTCTTCAAACCAAGCTCTTTCCTTCCCTTCCTATGAATCTTGCGCCAAGCGCAGACCATTCTACCGTTCAAGTTCTGGGGATCTTTACCCTCTTGAAAAAATACACCTTCCAACAGAATGTTGTTAGGTTTATCCTTTAAGGGGAACCCAAGCTGACGGCTAGCCAAAACAGGGTTATAGTTAATTCCACCACATGTACCAAGAAGAGGCACATTGGAGAATTCACCACAAGAATCAATAATCTGGACACCATCATACACGGTTATACCAAAAGATATCATCATTAGTGAGAGACATAAGTCTCGTGGACCACCGTAGACATCCCTTGTTCTCCTTGAAGGCGAGTGTCTGAGGCAAGTGCGAAATAAACCACTTGTACAACAGAGGCAGACAGCACACAATGGTACCACCACCCTTTGCATTCCTCATATGCAAAGAGAAATAAGTGTCACCCAACAGAGTCGGAACGGGATTAAGAGTAGAGAAAATCCTAATAGCGTTCACATCCACAAAATTATCGATGTTGGGGAATAACACTAGCCCATAGATGAGAAGTACAAATGTGGCTTCAAAGGCGTCCTCACTCATGGCCTTCCCAAACGAAGTAGCTTGAGCAACGAGGAAATCAGATGGGAGACCTTAAATTCCACCTTTGGTAGTCATATAAGCAACAATCTCAGATACATCTATATGAAGCATGTCAGCAATCTCTTGGGAAGAAGGAACCCTCTCCAAGCCACTAAACAGCAACTGATCTAGGATAGGTATACCCACAAGATAGGCATACCCCTAAAGTGTAGGCAAAAGCTGAAAATCCGGAAAAGTGAAGCAACGGTACAAGGGATCATAGAACTGCACCAACACACTCATCAGACCTTCGTCCACCTGAGTAGAAAGAATAGACAAAAGCTTTCCATGGCGAGCTTTGAACTCCAAGGTATCTAATACATAGGGTGTCAAACTCCTTAACTCTTTCAAGTCGGGTTGTCTGAAACTGTACTTCTTCGTATTCCTTCTTTGCTTATCCATGTCTGAAAATTTGCAAATAGACCTTTAAGTTCCTTGAAAATTTTCTCATTGTTGATGATATGGATGCAAATGAATCCATGAATGCATGGATGCAACAATCACACTCGAGGATCAAGCAAGTCACGCCACACAAGGGTCACGGGATGGATCAAGTCATCCTCAATATCAATCATCCATTTTGGTGGATTATGGTTTATACCTTATCAACTCCCAAGTTCCATTGATATTGAGGATATACAAGAACGGATCAACCGTGAATCAAGGGTTTGTTGCAAGTCACGAGCATGGAGTCTCGGTTAAGAACCACCCAAAGGGAGTGTACTATGGTTAAACCTGACAGTCATGTTCTAAAAAGGTCCCCATAGTCATCATCCCATCTTTCGGATATTATCGGATAAAACGACTACTCGTATTCCAAAAATATTCTCAAGAGAGACTCTTATGAGTGTAGTATCGCGTAACAATCGTATTAAATCTTACACTTGAACGACCTTCGCACTACGTCTTAAAATAGGCCAAGATGGGCTAGGTAATCTAAGGTCCTTGGCTTCTAAGGTTTATATTGGAAAGAGTAATGCCTAACCACGACTACTCGTGTGACATTATTGATCCCAACAAGACCTCCACCAAGTGAATGGGCTTGCAAGTCAACTTGCTAACGAATAACTCCACACAAGTCAACAAGACTATGCCATTCTCCTATCCTAAGTGCACTCGAGTTCGGGTATAGAACTCATCTCATAAGAGACCACCAAGCACACAAGCAATTAATATATCAAGCAATTCATACATTAAAAACAATACAGTCATCCCAAATTTGCACAAAAATATGTCACAAATAAATATAAACATACAATACAATAAAGGCAAAAAGTAGGCTAAACCCACTAGGAAGCAATGATAGAGATATCCCCAGCAGAGTCGCCACTTTTCTGTAGCGGGGTATTCGTTACCTTTAGATTTATTGACTAAATCAAAAGTAAGCATACAATTCGAGTCGCCACCGCACTTCTATTTATCCAAAGGAAAGGTTAGAAAGCGAACAAAAGCCAAGTAAGAAGTTTTATCAAATCAAAAACTAATAAAAATGTCAGAGATCTGGGTAAGGGGGTTGGTTATGAAATGGGAAGGTTTTAAGCACCCAAAACATCCTTAGTACTCTAAGGGAGCCCTTTTTTGCAAAGATGTATTTTAGGTTGGTATTTGTGAAAAGATTTGTGCAAACATGATTGGGGAGATGAGAAAAGAATATACATATTTACAATTTTGTTGTTTGAATGGATGAACCCATTGCCTACGTACCATCACAAAGGTAGGATCAAAACCTCGTAGTTCGGGGTAAAAAACTCAAAAGATTGGTGAGTTGATTTGATCAAAAGCCTTAAGGTCTTTTGTTATCAAAGGGAGAAAACTCAACCTAAACCGACAATCCACCATGTGAGGAGAGCTTCAACATACTAGTGAGGGATCCACCTTATAATAAGTATGGAAAACTTATAGTCCAATCACTAAGGATAAGGTGAGGTTTACATCAACCACTATGATAACTCAAACCTATGGCTAATGTTTATGAAAAGAAGTTTTAACAAAGGTGGCCATTGAAACCATAAAAACAACTTGAAGTGAGTTGTATTTACAAGTTAGGAGTATTCACAAAATGAGGTCAAAGTTTACTTAAGATTCATTCAAAATAAGTATTAATGAAAAGAGTTTGAAAAAATCAAAGGCATAAGGCCTAGGTTTCTAGTTTTGAAAACAATGTCAAAGTTTGCACAAAATGAGTTTGGCTTGGGTTAGAGTGAGGAGAAGAAGAGAAGGGCTAATCCTAAACATGCAAAGATAAGAGAAGAGATAAAACCATTGGAGTTCCTTTTCTTGAGATCATAAAGATGATTCAATATGCTCCTTTCCTTTGGACTTAGCAAGCAAGAAGCAATCAAAACAAATATTATATTCAAGCTCCTAGGATCTCCACTTGGCTTGTCTCTCTTAACTTGGATACTCATGACAATGGTCCTTCTTACTATATCAAGTTTGGAATCCCTATCACACAAGAGCAAACATCAAAAAGTTCACAACACATTAAGAGAAATGGACAAAGAATGAGTTTAGATTAGGGGTCCTTCGAAGTCAACTTTAAGATTTATCATTCTAGAGACATGAGGCCTAGTTGCTCTTCAACAAGTTTTAGCATTCTAAAGGCATGAGGCCTAGTTGCTCTTGAACTCCTTTAAGCATAGGTAAGGTCTTAATTCTAAGTCCTTTCTCCATTTTGCATTGGATTCACACAAACAAAGACAAAACAAACACAAAGCAACAATGTATTTATATACAATAATGAGCTCAAATGAGCAAAAGGAAAATGACATAAACATAAAATAATATGCTCAAGTGAGCAAAGTAAAAAGCAATATAAATTAATGAGCAAGAAAGTAAATTGCATTAAAGTAAATTGCAAGAAATTAAATGCTTGAATTAAAGTTAGTAGTTAATAGTTAATGTTAGTGTGTCATAAGACAATTTAGCGCTATGTTAAGCAATCGTAAGTGGACTAATATAGTAGTCATACCTATCTGGGGCCAGTCAATAAAACTATAGGCAAATAAATACAAGTTAGAGATCATGACTAGTAAGCCAAGCTCCTACAACTTGCCATGCCAAAAGAAAAGAAGGAAAGCCTTGTATGGATTTTAGGTTTTTTGCTTGACCAAGAAGCAACCTATCTTGGACACAGAGCAACTCACTTGATCTTTGATCAAGTTGAGTTTGATTTGGATCAAAGAAGGTTAAGCCTCTCATATGTCAAGACTAACCACAAATCATTAACTCATTGTCCAAAATAAAAAGAAGAAGATGAAGATGAAAATGAAATGGATAAAAGGAGAAATCAAATGACATAATCAAACACAATGATCAAATGGGAATCAAATCAACATTAACCAAGGTAAAATAGAAGAGAAATGAAGATTAGAAGTCAACAAAGTCAAACATATTTTTTTGGTATTTTGGAATTAAAATAAAACATAAAATAAAATGAACAAAATATGGTCAAACCTCAAATTCAATTCAAATCAACTTCAACAAGTCCAATTGAATCATCATAGGTCTAACATGGTCAAACAAGGTTTGACAAATTTTCTCAATATTTTTTGAAAACAGAAACTATTTTAAAATCAATTAAAAAACAATAAAGTATAACACAAATGGATCTCAAATAAAACTCAAATCAATTAAGAAATTGATGAGAATATTTTTCATAGACTTATCATGATCCATATGTGTTAAGAAAATATTTTTGGAATTTTTGAATATCAAAAAGTAATCAAAATGAATTAAAAACTATTAAAAACAAAATAATTCACAAAAGATATTAAATGGAATCACAAAAATAATTAAAAATCAGATTATGAAACTAGATTTTTCAAGAAATTTTTTGCCATTGGTCTCATACTTTTGTGACTCCAAATAAAATAGTTATGAATTTTAAAAAATAAATGGAATTAAAAGAAAATAAAACAGAAAATAGAAAATATGAAAAAACAAGGAGCGCTGGATCCACTTCATTAATTGATGTGGACACATCCAATGGCTCAGAGGCGCACTCCCACCATGGTCTCCAGTCAAACGCGTGACACAATGGATTAAAATAAGTCAAATAAACAAAAGGCTAGGATTAGGACGTTGGAAGGAGATCCAAGGGATCAGACTCATCCACGTGGGGATGGTGGTGGAAACCACCATCTTCTCCGGTGTACCAACCAACTCCGGCCACCAATTGCAGGTTTTTGAACCTTAACCAAAATGCACGAGCCAGGTACCAAAATGAAGCTGAGGTGATGTACATCATCCCTGTAACCTTGGATTGTCCTCAAGATCTCTATCAAGTGAGAAATCTGAGCTTGAACATCCAGGTATGCAAACTGGAAAGCTTCAAAACATGAAATCAAGACCACCATTGGCCTGCCTCTTGCACGGGGAGTTCAGAAAACGGTTTGAACACAAGCAATTCACATCATGGAGCAAGATATAGATCAAAACAGTTAGAGGATAAACCATTGAAGTGCAACTTTGATCAGCACGATTCCTCCAAGCTTTTGCCTCCAATTTGATCTTGAGATGTGATATGAATGCAAGGCTAAGGAATAAGACTTGAAGATCAACTGATTTTGTTGAAATTCAAGCTTGAATTTAAGAAATAAAAATTGGTATTCCTTTGAGTATGGTTCGGTTTTGATTTCAGCAAAGCTTCAAATTGCCTTAAGGTTGATTTTTGAATGTGCAAGGCATTGTATTTATAGTTGAGATGGATGCAAGCAAGTGAAGAACTCGTGTGCATGAAGCTTTGGGTCCTCCATGCATGGGCCTGTACATGCGCATGTGAGGCCCAAACTCAAGTGTAATTGTAAGCTGAGCTCATTTAAAGTTGAAATGGACGTGTAATTTGAACTCCAATGGCTTGTGCATGAAGATTCCAAGTGAATTGCATAATTGATCATAAATGTTCACCTCTTCGAAAGTCACACATAGAAAATCCAAACATAGGCATGTGAGTAATGGTTGGAAAGGTCTTGACATAAGGAACAAAATCTATGTTGGGAAAAAATCCATTTGGAGTTTGGAAATTTATGAAAACTGGCTTTGAAGTTTGAGGTACAAAACATGTATAAGTTCCCTTTGAATTTTTTTGCCAAAAGTGACCAACTTCAAGCCCTTCTGTTTCAATGCTGCAAGCCTCAAATGGAAAAACCTCCAACATAAAAGTTGTAGATATTTTCAAGATGATCAATATGGACTTAAATTTTTAATCATTTGGATTTTTTATGAGAACGTTATGGGCACTTGAAGTTGGACATTTTTCAAATTCAATGGTTTTGGTCCAAAGTGACGTATAATGTTTTGTATTATCACATATGTTTCTTTTAGGATGATGAAATTTGGTACAACATAACATTTGAATTATACATCTTAAGATTTATTATGCAATTGGTCTCACCTAAAAATCATAAAAATTGAAGAAGTTAGGTCTTTGGGAAGTTGACCCAAAATTAAGGTTTCAGTCAAAATGACCTATAATGTTTTTAAATGAATGATGACCTTCCAAGTTTCAAATAGATTTTTGATGAACATGAAAGTTGTTCATATGGTTCTTAAGAACATTTTTTTTCTTAGGGTCATCTTCATTTTACACACACATGAAAAGTTAGGTCTCAATGGATCTCAGATTGGTTAAATGACTTGACTCGTCAACTTCTCAAGGCCAAACTTCAAATCTTGATGAATGAGTGATTGAGGATACTCACATAGGCTCATATATGCATAAAATAATGAATGAAAGAACTTCCCTTGATTTAATTTGATCAAAGGTTGAGGTTGCTTCATGAGCAAGGCACAGTCAATGCACAGTTGAATTAGGGTTTCCTTGGGAAACAATCCTCAAGCCCTTTGGTTTATCTTGATCAAATTGGAAAATTGAGATACTTGGGAGACATATATGATGATTAGGAACTTTGTGAACCATTGTCATGCTTGCTTTCACCTTCATCTAGCCACTTCATTGAGCTTAGGAGCCTCCTAGGAGCAAGGGCACATGTGATCACTTGAGCTTAAAAAAAAAGGTTAGTGACATATTGTTGTGCTTTTGGTTAGTAAACAAATAAGAAAAGCAATAATATACAATTCAAGCATACTTGGTGGTCTCAAACCAACTCACACAAGTCCCAACCCAAGGGTTAAGGAGCCACACATGCTATGATCCTTGAGGCAATGCAATGAGCAATGATATGATGCCATGAGGGATCTTAGGGTAAAAATTAGGGCCTTACAGTCTCCAACAAATATCAAAAAAGAATTAATGAAGGGCTCAAAATCCATAAGAAACTACTACATGTGGGTACCTCAGGTACCACCATGTGTGATATCTAAGGTTAATGAGAAGAACATTATACATGAAGAAGCCATATGGGGTACATTTAAACTAAAGATTAAAAAAAACAAAGTATGTGAATAAAAATACAACATGTTCTATAAGATGCTCCAACATCTTGCCATCCTAGAGCCACTTCAAGTGGAAAGCTCATGTGTTACACGTAATACTCCAGGTATAAAGAATGATCAAGAATAACGGGTTCATGAATCTGTGTTGGATAGAAGGTTTGACAAGATGCTGGAACACCAAGTTCAACATATGAAAAGTCTCAATCTTGGACAACAAGAAAAGATTCTAAGATACATTTTTTTCTAAAGCCTCGGTTGCTGAATAGGTTGTAACGTTACAGGGTTATGTTAATAAATGCATGTCTGAAGTTAGTTGCTTGTTAACTCAAGAGAAGCATGAATATTTTATCTCTTATGAGGTAATTAAAACACATATAATAAGAGAAAACTTTTCAAATTCATCCTCAATTCTCACGCTAAAATTTTGTCTCCCTCTTTGCTATTCAAACTCCCAAGTTAGTAGAGAAAAACTGGAGATGAGTCAAAGAAAAAATTAATCAAATGTCTCTGGACCCAAATCAAATATTCATGGGGTAAAGGTGGTTGACGTAAAAAAAGGGGATAAATCTTCTCCAAAGAAAACTAGGGTCTCTACTTCTAGTAGCAATTAGTCTGATCCAAATGGTGCACTCAATGTTGTTCCCTTACGAATGATAGTTCATGTTGAAATTTTAGAAGAAAAAAAGATAAGTGTTGTTTACAAAAGGAAGAAATCACAAGTAAGTTCTTCTGCTCAAGAAACTCCTAAACTCACTCTATGTGAAAACGTTTTGGTTGCAATGAACAAGAAGGTTGGAGCCCACTCTGTCAAGAATATTATTGGGAATGTGAAAACTTCTAGGGAACCTTTGGTAAAACATCATGCCGAACCAAATGTTGAAGAATTTGCTCCAACTTCTGGTAAATATCAGGCAGAAACCACTGAACTAACAATGAACATTTCTAGGAATGATTTATTAATAGAAATTAAGGAAGTGGTGAGTGAGGTACCTCAAATCAAAGAGGCTTACTTGTATATTAAAATGATTAAAGAAAAAAAATGAGGATGATGACAATCCCCTTGTAAACCTTTTTCACAAGATTGTTGAAGAAAAAGCTGCTCCAGAACCAAGTTTTACTTTTTTAGAGAGCCTAGATAAGTCTCTTACTAATAAAGCTAAAGGAAAAGAGCATAAGGTTGATTCTCCACATCCTACTATGAAGAAAAAAAGCTCATAGGGCAAGTCCTCTGAAAAATAAGAAAGATAGTCTTTCAAAAAATTGCATTGGTAAAGAAGGATACTCCTCATAAGCCACTCGTGAGTAAAAGGAGAAAAGTTGAAACGAAAATAAAATAATTGCGCTGAAAACTACTGAAAAGAAGTCTCAAAAGAGGAAAATTGGGTCACCGAGTGACTCAGAGACATATGGTGAAGATAATATCATGGACATATTAAATACCTCTATAAGGAAGATTGGTGGAAAGAAGGTGCCTTTAAATGTTCATGATGTTCTTCAGGATAATGTCTCATTCCATTATGTAGAAAATGTTCAGAAGTGGAATTTGTGTGTCAAAGAAGAATTGATGTTGAGAGAGAGCTTGGTGTTGAAGCTCTAAAGTGCAGCGGATTTGCTAAAGGTAATTGGACCTTGTTATACAAAACTGGTCAAAGATTTCATTGTGTATATCTCTGTTGATATTGAAAATGAAGAAAGTCAATAGTATATGAGAGTGTTTGTTATAGGAATATGTCTTAATTTCTCTCCAAAGGTTATCAATGCATATTTGGGCAGAAGTAAGTCTGCACCTTCTGATGATACTCCCTCTTTGGATCATATTTCCATGGAGATTACTAGTGGGCAAGTAAAGGAATGGCCCAAGAAAAATGGTATCCCTATAGGAAGATTGATTGTTAAATATTATATGCTCTATAGAATTGGTACTACAAACTGGGCACAAACAAATCACAAATATATTTTTACCTCAACATTGGCCAAGCTAATTTTCCGAATAGGAACAAAGGCCAAGATAAACTTTGGTGAATTTGTTTTTGAACATGCAATAAAGCATGTTGAATTATTTGCTGTAAAACTACCAATAGATTTTCCTTGTTTAATCTCTGGGATCATCTTAAAACAGCACCATGATATTGTGAATCAAGGAGATATTAAGAGTAAAATGGTTGTGCCTTTTAGTTTTGACAAGAAACTGTTTATGGAGACACATGTCCGAGACATTGTGATTCCTAAGCACAAAAGTTAAGCTGCTGGTGGGAGTTCATTCCTCTCCTATTGCAAAAGCCATCAGGTTTAATGTGCTTCTTGTATTAAAGGAAATGCCAAAGGCTCTACAAGGAAGAAGGAAGTAGATGATTTGATCAACTTAATGAAAAAGGGAATAATGTTGCAACTGAAGAAGCTATTGAAGATGAAGGTGAAGAAGAAGAAAGTACTGAAGAAAATGGAGTTGATATTGATGAGGTTGAGCAGTCTTCTAATAAGACTGAGGATGTAATAAAGGTTGATAATGAAGAAAAATAATAGTTTGAAAGTGATGGTGATTTTGGCATAGAATTTGGGATTGAAGAGAAGCAAGACTACTCTCAAGAGTAAGCTGTCTATTATTGTCAACCAGGATGTGCCAAACGTCTGGTCTGACATTTGGGATCTAATGTAGATGGCTGATGATTAAACTACATCACTTTTTTTATTTTGTTGTTTGGCCCTTACATGGGTATTTTTATTGTAATGGTGATGTAACCTTAAACTTTGAACCAAGTGTCACCTAATTTTGAACGTCAAAGATTGATGCTCTAGTATCGTGATTCAACGTATATTTTTTCTCATGATCTATTGTGTATGTGTTAACATATTAACCACTAGGTCGACTGACCAATATTTTTGAGGAAGACCTTTGCCAAATTATGGGAAAAGGGGGAGATTGGTATCATAATGGTACTGTGTTGTGCTTAGTACAGTTTGCTGACTGATACTAACTAATTTTCTATATGCACACATGTTGAAGCACCTGGCCTGGCATCTATCCCTTAACATCATGATTGTGTGTGCTAAATTCTCTATGTGTTATTAGTAGCTTCTAATATTTGACTACTGATTACTAACTATGTGTACATGCATGACTAACTCATCTTGAATGATTTCGTGTTGTTTATGTATGGAGCATGGTTTGTGTGTAACAGACTCATGATATTATGCTTTGTTCTGTGTTGCTTCTACTGCTATTGTTGGATGCTCTAATGTGTTGGAACAAGATTTGTTCATGCCCTTAAAAGTTTTTTATGCTAAGAAAGTATTGAAAGAAAAATAGGGTTTACTAATGGTTATTCTAGTGTGCAGGATAAAAAGAAATTAACCTTGATATAAATCAAGTTAATCACTAAGAAGAACCATTATAGAGAAGTAAAATTGGTATGTAAATAAAGGATCAGAACCATACTTGTAGGATCTAAAGTCAAATTACATCAAGGTTTAAAAGACTATTAAAAGACTCAATTCCATGAAAAAGTGATTCAGATTCAAATTAATCAGAATTTGTAAGTTGTTTATCAACATCTGAAGGCTTCAGACTCTGGTCTTGATCCAACCTCTGATGACAGCTTAGCTTCTAAAAGTATGAAGAGCATCTGATTCGTACATTATACAAAAGTAGTATGGTCTTATCAAATCCCCCGAATTTTGGATAAAGTCTACTAGGGTTTCGTGTTGCAAGGCTCAAGAAATAAATATGTGATATCTTCTGTATGCTCTACCTGTTGGTAGATATCTAGTACCTTGAAAGGTACTGAGAGCGTTGCTATTATCCATGGGATAAAGCTTCATCCCAGATGTTAATCTCCAATGGCTCTCTTGGAACAATTCTTCAAGAATCCTGCTCATTGTAAGACCCCAATTTTGACCCTAAGATCCCTTGTGCAATTTCATCATATGCATTAGCATTGGGATCATACCTTAGCATCCTCCTTACCCCTCTTGCATTGGGTTTGTTTTGGGAGAGATCACCAAGCACCATGTGATTGTATCATACTTGTATATTATCATTTTACTAACCAAAATACCAAAAATATGTCTTTGCATTTGCCTAACTCTTTTGTAGGTAGGGCATGATCTCCATTGATCTATCAAGTTCATACTTAGGGTTTAAGACCCTCATGACAAAGAGCACAACCATGAATTGATTGAAGAATGTTTATGCGCATCATATATGAGTTTCATTGATTACTACATGTTATATTGATCAAATTTGTTTCAAGAGTTTGAGGGTGATTTGCCTTGGAAACCCTAGTTTGACTGGGTATCTTGAGTAACTTCTCCAACAAGCTATCTTACCAATTGATCAAATTTCTCAAGGGACACTTCAAAATTCATCATATTATCCATTTATGATCTACCATGATCCAAGAAAGTCCAAAGAATTGAAGGTTAGCAAGTTGGTTGATGGTGGTTGGCCAGATGAATTCATCTAATCAAAACTGGGTCTCCCTAGACCCTATATCCTACAATTTTCACCATATGAAAATTATTCCAAGAGCATAGTTACTATAAATGACATTAAAAACAACTTTCATGTTGAGACCAAGATCTAGTTGTGCTTGGAAAATCATTTTCTATGTTGAAACATTATAGGTCATTTTGTCTAAACCCTAATTTGAAAGTCAACTTCCCAAGGCCATAACTTGCTCAACTTTTATGAGATGAAAGATTTCCAAGTTGCACAATCAAATTAAATATGTCTACTTCAACTTTAATGTTTGGAGTGAGAGCTAATTCAACTTTTATAAGCATGTGATATGAGGTTAAATTATAGGTCATTTTTTGACCTATACCATTGAACAAGTGATTTTTCCAAACTTCAAAAATGCATAACTCTATCATTTAAAATCCAAATTACATGAAATTGGTGACTATTTTGAAGGTCTTTGAAAGATCTGCAACTTTGATGAATACACGTTTCTCATTTGAAGCTCACATAAAAAGTTAAGCAAGGTGGAATATTGAGATATATGGCTTGACACTTAGAAAATTTTTCAACATGTTCAAATTTCCAAACTTCCACCTCAAAATTCTCCATTTTACAAGCTCCAAACGAAAAAGTGTTGAACAACAAACTTGTTCCCCTTGATCCAAGCTTTTAAAGAACCAAGTTCATGCATTATGGACAAAGATTTCTAGGTCTGTGCATGGCTTTAATAGGGCTGCATAATTGGAAAGAATCAAACTTTAAAACTTCAGTTCACTTTGCCTTGCCAATCAAGCTTCCATTCAGACTTCATTTGGAATGATTTTGGACATTTTTGCATTGCATCATGGGCCTGCACATGCCCATGCACTCGTGCCATCAACATTGCTAAAATTGGACAAAATTTGAAGTGTGCAAATATCATTCATTCATGCTATAAATACATGACCTATGTGCTCATTTGAATCACACCTTGCGCGCCAGCTTTACCCCCCATGGAAACTCTCACATTCCAAAGGAAAACCCGATAAAATTCAATCTGAAATTTGAGTTTGAATCTCAATTGTTGGAGATTCAAGAACTCCAAGATCCAAAGCCTTGCAACCTCTCTAATCATTTCCTGCTAGCTTCTCAAGTGTGATCAGATCGTGTTTGGAGCAAGCAACATCAAGAACTGCATAGCGTTGAAGGTAATTTTCAGAAAACTTCATCTTTTCGATTCTCTCTTAACTCTACTCAATTCTCTTGGATCTTTGGTTGTCTGAAGTCCTACCAATGTAGGCAAGAAGATTGAGTTGCTTAGAGGTCAAATCAAAGCAACTCAGTTGACACACCTCAAATCTCAACTCCTCATATCTTTCTATACATGTGGAGTTAGTTAAAATTGAGGTCAGATTCGTGCTCTACGCCATTTTTTCTTTCAGATCATGTCATCCTTTTTCATTTATGTCATGGTGATGACTGAACCAGTCCGGTGAGCCTCCCCTGAGAAGGTGACCGGAGGTCCAGCGCCGGTGGTGTGCTGGACAAGTTCTGAGCCACATGATCATTCCAAAATGTTTTAATCTCACGCGTCCATTGTGAATACCAGGCGTGTGGATGAGTTGACTAGCATGCATCATGAAACGCGCGTTCTAGGCCACTTGATTTGCCACCTCAATTAATGAGGGAGATCAAGTGGCTCACGTTTTTTTGCCATTTTCTAATTTTTGTTTTAATCCTTTTATTATCATTAATTCATATTAATTTTAATATTGATCCAAAAAATATGAGAGTTTCACCAAAAAATTTCAAATAACTTCCTCTTTCATATTCTGAATTAAAATTATTTTTTGGATCATTATTAATATTTTTCATGATTTAATTGATTTTGTGATTATTTTTAATTGTTTAAAAATACTTTTAAGTCTTTAAAAATTCTGAAATTTTTTCTACAATGTCCTTTGACCTTGTATGACCTATGATAAATCTCATGGCCATTTCTTTGGTGTTTTGATGAGGTTTTAGTAATTTGACAAACCATATTTAATTTAAATGCATTATTTTAGTATTTTTAATTTGAATAAATGTCAAATAATTGTGTTGACTAATTGTGATTACTTGTTTGAGTTTGACTCTTGTTGTTGGGCCTTGGTCAAGGTTGATTTGACTTTGTCAAGTTAATATCATTGGATTTATGGGATTAATGGAATGTACATTCCATCTCCGAAAATGAATGGATGATATTAATTTGGTAAAAGTCCTCCTTTGACCAATTTGAGTTTTGATCCATTCCCCTCTCTCTTCATCCCATTCCTCTTCTTTATGCATTCATCTCATTTGGTCTATGATATCTCAAAGTCCTAAAGCTAGTTGGTTGAAAAATCAACATAAGTATGGATGAGATTAGGCCACCTCTTTTGCATATTCTTTTTGTGTGTGGTATGTTTCATGAGTATAGTCCATTATACTATGTCTCTAACATGCATTAACACCAAAATTCTATTGCCCGTCCTCAAATAGTTGTGACTTCTACATAAGTCCAATTACGATTGCTTAACATAGCGATAAATTTGTGACACAAAAGGCATAGCATTCTAGTTAGTGAGATTGTAAGTCTCCCCTCTTTCATGGTATTGTGTGGAAACTTTACCTTTTTTCCTTTCTTTGGAAGATGTCTTGGCTCAAGGATCCATGCTTGTGATAAGTAGGTTGAGTGTTCTCCAAAGAATGACTTAAAAAATGAAAAGCAAAAGCAAAACAATACTAACTTCTAACTCATTAACAACTAACTTTTAATTTCAAACCATTTACTTTAATATCATTTAATTTTAACTTTATTCATTTGCCATTGTTCATACCATTCTAATTGTTTATGTTAGTGCAATTTTCACTTTGTCCACTTGGACCATATTTTGTGAAATATCTTGTTTGTGTATACTTTGCTAATTTGTGTGGTCTTTGACCATTAATGTACATAATAACAACAAAAACCCTAAAAAACCATTGTGTGGACTGTTGGCTTGATCTTGGACAATTGGACTTAGAACTTAGGCAACATTCCTATGTTAAAGGACTTGGCCAATGTCAACTTATTGAGAAACCAAGTGCTTGCAATTTGAAACTTCATCTGATACATCATTCAAGATCCCTCTGAGTTCATCTGCAACTTGATCATTGTGAAGCTGTTATTTTGAACCTATCTATTTCATGGGCTAATCTGAAGAAGATCATGGAGTGGCTAAAGCTTGGATGTGGCTATCTTTATTTGATGCCTTTGCTCTTCAAGATTGATATAATTGTGCGTTTGTGTGTTGCTTGATTCTAAATGTCCAAGGGAATTCTGGGTTTCTATTGACATTCTTGTCTATTGGATTGCTACCCATTGGTCAGATCTTTTAAACTCTTAACTTTTAAATTTTATGCATAGGATTAGTCTCTTCATCTTCTCCCCATTTCTTTAATTTCAAAATATCTCCCTCCCTTTTCAAAATCTTCTTTGATTGAACTTATTTTGCTCTAAACTTTGACCACTTTGCAAAAAGATAGAAACTTTGGCCTTATGCCATTGTATTTTCAAACTTCTTTTCTTAAATCAAATTTGTAAATAAACGTAACTATACTTGACTTAAACTTTCAGAAAATCCAAAAAGAACTAACTCATTCAAACCATTTTCAGGCCTTTTGTGCCTTTCAAGCTTAATTTTATTAAAAGCAATGCATCCACTTTGAAATTTGTATCACAAACTAAGAGGTTTTGATCCCTCATTTTTATGTTGGTACGTAGGCACAAGTCCGAAGGTCTTGTCAAACACAAAAATATAATTAATGAATTATTTTCTCATCCCCCCATTTTATTTGTTTGTAAACATCATTTTGTACCAAATACATATCCATACAAAAAGGGCTCCGTAGGAGTACCTAGGACACTTTGGGTGCTAACACCTTCCCTCTATGTAACCTACCCCCTTACGTGTAATCTCTAACATTTTATTAGTTTTGATTTGAAAACTTCTTACTTTTGGGTTTTGTTCGTACTTTTTCCCTTTTCCCTTGGAAACAATAAAAGCGCGGTGGCGACTCTTGTTATTTGATGTCTTGCTTATCCATAGCGTGATGATCATGAATTTACCGCTACAGAAATTAAGTGGCGACTATGCTGGGGAGTAGTCTTCAGTGGGTTTAGCCTACTTTTTGTGTGTATATATTTGTATATATGTGATGTTTGTATACATGCATGTGTGATATAATCTGCTTGTTGTGCTTGGTGATCTCTGAGTGGTGAGATAAGTTCTAACTCGAACTTGAGTGCAATTAAGATAGGAGGATGGTATAGTCATGTTCGACTTGTGTGGAGTAGTCCTTAACAAGTTGGATTGAGATGCATCTGCTCAGTGGAGACCGTTTTGGATTTGGAAATGTCACACAAGTATTTGTGGTTAGGCATTACTATCTCTAATTTGGGTCCGAGAAGCTGAGGATCGTAGAACATTTACCCTTTTTTGGCCTATTTAGGACGTAGTGCGGAAACTGTTCAAGTGTACACTTGATAACAGTTGTTACACGATACTACACTCAGACGACTTTCTCTAGAGAATATTATGGGTCGATGAGTCAGTCATCTTAACCTGTAATATCGGATAGATGGAATTAAGACTCTGGGAACTTTTTAGAACATGATCTACAGGTTTTTATCCTTAATTCACTCCTTTGGGATGGTTCTTACCCAGACTTCATGCTCGTTACTTACAACAAACCCTTGATTCTTGGTTGATCCAATCAAGTCTTGTCAATATCAATGGAACTTGGATGTTGATAAGGTGTAAACCATAATCCACCAAAATGGATGATTGATCTTGACAATGATTTGATTCATACCTTGACCTTTGTTTGCCTTGTGTGTGATCCCTTATTTGTGATTGTTGCATTCATGCATTCATGCATTCATGCACATCATAACATTCATCACACAAAAATTTCAAGGAACTGAGGTATGATTTGCAAATATTTTCAGACCATGGATTGTGGACGAAGGAACACTAAGAAGTACAGTTTCAGATGTCCCGACTTGAAAGAGTTAAGGAAGCTAGCATCTTTTATATTAGATCCCTTGGACTTGAAACAACACCATGGGAAGCTTCTGTCTATCTTGTCTGCTGATGTAGTTGAAGGAATATTGAGTGTGTTGGTGCAGTTCTATGATCCTCTCTACCGTTGCTTCACTTTCTTAGATTTTCAGCTTGTGCCTACCTTGGAGGAGTATTCTCATCTTTTGGGGATACCTATTTCTAGTAAAGTGCCTTTTAATGGATTGCAGGAGATTCCCCGATCTAGTCTTATTGTTGAAGCTCTTCACTTGAAGAAGTCTGAGATAGAGGCTCATTGGGTGAAGAAAGGAGGATTGTTTGGGTTGCCATCTGATTTCCTCATCAAGGAAACTACTGCTTTTGCTCAAGCCGGTAGTGTGGATGCTTTTGAAGCTATATTTGTATTATTCATCTATGGATTAGCTTTGTTCCCTAACATTGATGGTTTTGTTGATGTTAACGCCATTAGACTTTTCTTGATTGGGAATCCTGTGCCTACTTTGTTAGGTGATATGTATTTCTCTTTGCATCTAAGGAATTCTAAGGGTGGTGGAACTATTGTCTGTTGTATTCCTCTTCTGTACAAGTGGTTTATTTCACACTTGCCTCAGACACCTGCTTTTATGGAGAACAAACAAGGTCTACGACGGTCTCAGAGACTTATGTCTCTCACTAATAATGATATAGTTTGGTATGATCCGTCTTAAAGCAGTTTGGACATTATTGATAGTTGTAGTGAATTCTCTAATGTGCCTCTCATTGGTACACAAGGAGGAATTAATTACAACCTTGCTTTGGCTCGTCGTTAACTTGGGTTCCCCTTGAGAGACAAACCTAATAACACTTTGTTAGAAGGTCTTTTCTATCAAGAGGGTAAAGATCCCCAACATTTGAAGCAGAAGATTGTGCATGCTTGGCATAATATGCATAGGAAAGGAAGATCTGAGCTTGGTCCGTGCAATTGTGTAGCTTTGGAGGCTTACCCTCTTTGGGTGAAGAAGAGAGCTTTGGAGTTAAAGATGCCTTATCCTTGTGAAAGACCTATGTCTATGGTTGTGGTTGAGCCATTAACTCTCCCTAACCAAGATGTAGAGGAGTTAGAATACGCGCTCACCAAGATGAAGCAAGAGAAGGATATGTGGGAAGAGCGTTTTCATGCTTTGAGCAAGAAGCATGAGGAGTTGCAGTTGGAGTCTAAGGACAAAGAGGCACTTATTGAGCTACTTGAAGACCGAGTGACGAAGAGACCGAGAGAGCCAGAGGCTTCATCTTCTATCATGCCTCAACCTTCCATTGCTTGGAAGAAGATTGTTGACTAGCTTGTCCTCGAGAAGACTCAGATGAAAGCTTCTTTTGAGACCGAGATTCGTCGCATTCGAAGGAAGTACACGCCTTCAGCCAGATCTTCTGATGTTGTTAGGGATCCTTAGGATGACTAGTCTCCTTTCCTCTTGTATTTTTTCATTTGGTTTCTGAAATTATACTCAGTGTAATCCTTCCAATTATATAAATAAAAAGAGATTTTTGGTCACATAAAAATTATTTCAATTGTTGATATATATGTTTGCAAATGATATAGTAAGTTCCTTGAAAATAAAAATAAATAATCAAGCATTGCATTTCATGCATCATTTGCATTATCAGGTTTCTCTTTCGCCAGATGTCTCACTGGTGTTTCTTCTGTGCTTTAGCCAAGCTGACTCATTGGTACGACACCCACGCCAATCATCTGAGAATTACGGAGCATCTAGAGCAAGAGAAAAGGGAGCTGAAGGATGATATCACCCTCCTGACTGCCATGATGGAGTCAGTTCTTGCTACTCAGAGTCAATCTTCTCCAACGCCCGTAACTCCTCCTCCGAGGACAGTTATTTTCGAGGTGGATACCTCTACCATGTCTGCTGCCACCGCTCATTTTGCGCCCACTATGCCTACCGGATTCCCGTGGGGAATGCCGGCGAACTTTATGCCTGAAGGCTTTGCTCTTACTTTTGCTTCCATGCCGGCATCTAGCCCGGTCATGTCTGTGCCACCTCCCTTTGTGCACACCTTACCTCGTGTAGAGGACACCATTTATCACTCCGAGCCGTCTGAGGGTCCGGATGTCTATGAGAAAATGGATGAAATGAAGGATCAGTTTCTTGAGCTGCGCAAGGAATTGAAGACGCTAAGGGGTAAGGATTTGTTTGGAAAGAATGCTGTTGAGTTGTGTTTAGTGCCCAACGTCAAGATCCCGGTGAAGTTCAAAGTGCCTGACTTTGAAAAGTATAAAGGGAATACTTGTCCACTCAGTCACCTAGTGATGTATGCTCGCAAGATGTCTACTCAGACCAACAATGATCAACTGTTGATTCATTATTTCCAAGATAGTTTGACCAGTGTTGCGCTCCGTTGGTATATGCGGTTGGATAGTGCCATCATTCATACTTTCAATGACCTGGGAGAGGCTTTTGTCAAGCAGTATAAGTACAACGTGGATATGGCGCCTGATAGAGACCAGCTTCGGTCAATGTCTCAGAAATACAAGGAGACATTTAAAGAGTATGCGCAGAGATAGAGGGAATTGGCTGTCCAGATCACTTCTCCTTTGGAGGAAAAAGAGATGAAAAAGATCTTTCTGAAAACTCTGAGTTCATTTTATTATGAACGAATGATTACTAGTGCCCGCAGTGACTTTACCGAAAGGGTAAACATGGGGATGAGGCTTGAGGAAGGAGTCCGAGAGGGACGTTTGTCGAAAGATGAAGCATCTTCGAGTAAGAGGTATGGTAGCAATTTTAGGAAGAAAAAGGACAATGAAGCGAATGCAATAAGAAGTGGGAGGCAGAGGAGGCCTCAAATCAGAAGGAATCAACCATTCCGTCAACATCATCATCAAGTATCTTCAGTTATCCCTATATTTTCTAATCAACAATCAACACCAGTTCAACAACCACAACATCAACAACAACAACCACAACAACGAAAAAACACCTACAACAACAACAATACTAACAACAATCATGATCAACAAAACTTCGAGAGGAAGAAGGTCTCTTTGGACCCAATTCATATGTCTTATGCGGAATTGTATCCGTCTTTGGTTCTCAAGAACCTAATCCAACCGAGAAACCCGCCGTAGATTCCAGAACCACTCCCATGGTGGTACAAGTCCGAGCTCCGTTGCGCTTTTCATAAAGGAGCACCCGGACACAAAATCGATAACTGTTATCCGCTCAAGTATAAGGTTCAAAAGCTGATGAAGAATGGAATGATGTCCTTCGAGGATCGTGTGCCGAATGTGAAAGAAAATCCGCTACCCGCCCATAGGAAATCTTTTGTGAATATGGTGGATGGTTGTCCTGGTGAGTTTAAAGTTTTTGATGTGCATTTTATCCGGAGACCTTTGGTGCAGATGCATAAGGATGTTTGTTTGGTGAGTGATTGTGAGCATGACCATGATGGTTATGCTATTTGCAGCATTAACCCGAGGGGTTGCGAAGTTGTGAAAAGGGACATCCAGCGACTGATGGATGAAGGAATTATTCAAATTGTTCAATCCCGTCATGTAGATGACAATGTAAATGTCATAGTTCCCATTTTCAATCAGCCCGAGAGATTGGTAATTTGGCACGATAGCAGCAACAGTAACAATGTCAGCAATAGATCAGTATCGCCATTGGTTATACGGTTAGCGGGCCCAGTCTCGTATTCATCTGATAAAGTTGTGTTGTATCAGTATAATGCTACAGTGATAGAAGGTGGTCAAGAGGTCCTGTTACCTATGACTAGCTCTGTGGTGAGCATTGCTGATGTTACCAAGGTGACCCGCAGTGGTCGTGTGTTTGGGTTGGTGTTCCCAAAGAATAAGGAAGAAACAATTGTGAGTAAGAAGGTAGAAGTGCCTGTTGTAGATCCAGTTGGTGTTTCAAAGGGTAAGTCTGGTGAATCCAGTGACTTGAAGGCTAACAATGATGATGAGGTACTTCGGTTAATCAAGAGGAGTGAGTTTAATATGGTGGAGCAGCTACTCCAAACCCCATCAAAGATCTCAGTGTTGTCTCTGCTCATGAATTATGAAGCGCACAGAGAAGCACTGTAGAGAGTTCTAGAATAAGCATTTGTAGAACATGATGTTACGGTGGATCAATTCAATCATATCATGGCTAACATCACTTCGTGCAATAATCTTAGCTTATGTGACGAAGAACTCCCTGAGGAGGGCAAAAATCATAATCTGGCTTTGCACATTTTTATGAATTGCAAAGAGGATGCGTTGTCAAATGTGCTTGTTGACACCGGGTCGTCGCTAAATGTGTTGCCGAAGTCAGCTCTGTCAAATCTATCATATCAAGGAGAGCCTATGAGGTATAGCGGTGTAATCGTCAAAGCTTTTAACGGTTCGCACAAAACGGTTATTGGTGAAGTGGACCTTCCAGTAAAGATAGGTCCGAGTGATTTTCAAATTACTTTTCAAGTAATAGATATCCATCCGGCCTACAGTTGCTTGTTAGGAAGGCCATGGATCCATGAGGCAGGAGCTGTTACTTCCACTTTGCATTAGAAACTCAAATTTGTGAAGAATGGAAAGCTTGTGATTGTTGGAGGAGAGAAGGCGATGTTGGTTAGCCATCTGTCATTTTTCTCTTATGTTGAAGCTGAGGATGAGGTTGGAACTCCGTTCCAAGCCTTATCTATTGCTGTTGAAAGAGATTTGGGGCACCTATGTCCTCATTGAAAGATGCTAAGAAGATTGTGGAAGAAGGCAAGTCTGATCAGTGGGGGCGCATGGTAAAGGTCTCTGATAACAAAGGCAGAACTAGTTTGGGGTTCCAGAAAGGTTCATCAAACGCAAGGTCTGAAGATATGAAACTTAGCTTCCGTAGTTGAGGGTTTATTCATGGTAATGAATAACACTTAGTTTTTGTGCTAGAGGATGACGAAGAGGAAGACTGCACCAATTTTGTGACGCATGGAAAGGCTTGCAACAATTGGACTGCTGTTGATATTCCTGTTATTTTGCATCAATCTAAGTAATTGCTTTTATATGTTTTTAAAATCCTTCTCCTATGCCTAAGGGAGAAGTGAACATTGTTTGGGCATTTTCAAATTGATCATTAATAAAATTAATTCTATTCATCCACATCTATGATGTCTTGTTTTTACTTTTTGTTTTATTCTGAAAATGGTAATCACAAAAAATATAAATAAACAATATAATTGTCCATCTGCATAATATTTGGTCACAAATTCACTTCTCTAAAATCAAAATATCAAATCATTATGCAGGTTGGTTTCTAACCTCATTGAATACAATGATCCTTCTCCTTCACCAAATTTTGAATTCCTTGTGTTTGTGACCGAGGAGGAAAGTGATGTAGAAGTGAGTGATGAATTATCTCGTCTTCTTGAGCAAGATGAAAAGACCATTCAGCCGTTCGAAGAGCAGATTGAGTTAGTCAACTTGGGTTCCGAGGATGATGTGAAAGAAGTCAAGATTGGGTCTCGACTGTGTCTAGATGTCAAGAAGAGGTTGATTGATCTTCTTCGAGAATATTCAGATGTGTTTGCTTGGTCCTATCAAGACATGTCTGGGTTGGATTCTGAGATTGTGGAGCATAGATTACCGTTGAAGCCAGAATGCCCGTCAGTCAAGCAGGAGTTGTGAAGAACGCAACCTGATATGGCTGTGAAGATCAAAGAGGAAGTGCAGAAGCAGATTGACGCCAGTTTCCTTGTGACCGCTGAGTATCCGCAATGGGTGGCCAATATTGTGCCTGTGCCGAAGAAAGATAGAAAAGTCCGCATGCGTGTTGACTATAGAGATTTGAATAAAGCCAGTCTGAAAGATGATTTCCCTATGCCACACATTGATATGTTGGTAGACAATACTGCTAAGTTCAAAGTCTTTTCGTTTATGGATGGATTTTTCGGATATAATCAGATCAAGATGGCACCCGAAGATATGGAAAAGACCATGTTCATTACACCTTGGGGAACATTCTGTTCTAGAGTGATGCCTTTCGGTTTAAAGAATGTCGGTGCAACTTACCAAAGAGCAATGACTACTCTTTTTTATGATATGATGCATAAAGAGATTGAAGTTTATGTCGATGACATGATTTCTAAGTCAATTAATGAAGAGGAACATGTTGAGCATTTGTTGAAGTTATTCCAGTGTTTGAGGAAATATAAACTCCGCTTGAATCCCAATAAGTGTACTTTTAGTGTTCGTTCTGGTAAGTTGTTGGGCTTTATTGTCAACGAGAAGGGTATTGAAGTTGATCCTGCCAAGGTCAAAACAATACACGAGATGTCTGCGCCCAAAACTAAGAAGCAAGTCAGAGGTTTTCTCGGCCGCTTGAATTATATCTCCAGATTCATTTCCCACATGACTGCCACATGTGCGCCTATATTTAAGCTTCTTTGGAAAGATCAGTCTTGTGATTGGACTAAAGACTGCCATAAAGCTTTTGACAGTATCAAGGAATATCTGCTTGAACCTCCGATTTTGTCTCCGTCTGTTGAAGGAAGATCATTGATCATGTATTTGACTGTGCTTGATGAGAGTATGAGTTGTTTTCTTGGTCAACAAGATGAGACTAGAAAGAAAGAATTTTCAATTTACTACCTCAGTAAGAAGTTCACCGACTGTGAGACTCGATATTCTATGCTTGAGAGAACTTGTTGCGCATTGGCTTGGGCTGCTAAGCGTTTGCATCAGTATATGTTAAATTATACCACTTGGTTGATATCCTAAATGGATCAGATCAAGTATATATTTGAGAAGCCTGCTTTAACTAGGAGGATTGCCTGTTGGCAGATGTTGTTATCAGAGTATGATATCGAATACCAATCTCAAAAAGCGATTAAAGGTAGTATGTTGGCTGACCATTTGGCTCACCAACCGATTGAAGATTACCAGTCAGTATAGTATGACTTTCCTGATGAAGATATTTTATACTTGAAAATGAAAGATTGTGATGAACCATTGCTTGAAGAAGGGCCAGAACCTGGTTCCCATTGGGGCATGATATTTGATGGAGCTGTTAATCAGTATGGTAATGGCATTGGGGAAATGATCATTACTCCTCAAGGCACGCATTTACCATTTACAACTAGATTGACTTTCAAGTATACAAACAACATGTCAGAATATGAAGCTTGCATTATGGGGCTTGAAGAGGCCACGAATCTCAGAATCAAGTATTTAGATGTCTTTGGAGATTCAGCTTTGGTTGTGAATCAGATCAAAGGTGAATGGGAGACAAATCAACCCGGTTTAATACCATATAGAGATTATGCGAGGAGGATTTCAACTTTTTTACAAAGGTTGAGTTTCATCATATCCCTCGAGATGAAAATCGGATGGCAGATGCTCTTGCAACATTGGCGTCAATGGTTATGGTAAAGTATTGGAATGAAGTTCCCAATTTGTCTGTGATGCGTCTTGATAGGCCAGCTTATGTGTTTGCTATTGAAGAGATCAAAGACGAGAAGTCGTGGTATTACGATATCAAATGTTTCCTCCAAAGTCAAATTTACCCGCCTGGGGCATCTTTGAAGGATAAGAAGACTTTGAGAAGATTAGCCGGTAATTTCTACTTGAATGGTGATATATTGTACAAGATAAACTTCGACATGGTTTTGCTCAGATGCATGCATAGACACGAAGCAAACCTGTTGATAATTGAAGTGCATGAAGGTTCCTTTGGTACTCATTCCAATAGACATGCAATATCGAAGAAGATGTTGCGAGCAGGTTACTATTGGCTGACAATGGAATCTGACTGTTGCAAGTTTGTGAAGAAGTGCCATAAGTGTCAAATTTATGCTGATAAGATTCATGTTCCTCCAACACTTTTGAATGTTATCTCTTCCCCATGGCCCTTCTCCATGTGGGGAATTGATATGATTGGGATGATTGAGCGCAAAGCTTCGAATGGACATCGTTTCATTTTAGTGGCAATTGACTACTTCACCAAATGGGTTGAAGCGACATCGTATGAAAATGTAATCAAGCAAGTTGTTGTAAGGTTTATCAAGAATCAGATCATATGTCGTTATGGTGTGCCAAGCAAGATCATTACTGACAATGGATCGAACTTGAATAACAATATGGTGGAAGCTCTTTGCAAAGATTTTAAGATTGCACATTATAATTCTTCTCCCTACATACCTAAGATGAATGGGGTTGTTGAAGCTACAAACAAGAATATTAAGAAGATTATTCAGAAGATGGTTGTCACGTATAAAGATTGGCATGAGATGCTCCCATTTGCTTTGCATGGGTATCGTACATCCATCCTCACTTCAACAGGGGCAACCCCTTTTTCTCTTGTATATGGTATGGAAGTAGTGCTCCCCGTAGAGGTTGGGATTCCTTCATTGTGTGTGCTCATGGAAGCCAAGTTGACTGAGGCTGAATGGTGTCAGACTAGGTTTGACCAGTTGAATTTGATTGAAGAGAAGCGATTGACTGCCATGTGTCATGGTCAGTTATATCAACAGAGAATGAAGAAATCTTTTGATAAGAAGATCAAACCTCGTGTATTCAAGGAAGGTGACCTTGTGCTCAAGAAGATCTTGTCATTCAAACCAGATTCTAGGGGAAAATGGACTCCTAATTATGAAGGCCCATATGTTGTTAAGAGAGCCTTTTCAGGCGGTGCCTTGATTCTTACAACTATGGATGGTGAAGAGTTCACTCGTCCCGTGAACGCAGATGCATTCAAGAAATACTTCGCCTAAAAAAAGAAAAGAACAACTCACTAAGTTGAAAACCCGAAAGGGCGGCTTAGGCAAAAAAGAGTGTCTCGGTGGATTGAAAACCCGAAAGGGCGATCCAGGAAAAATTAGAGACATAAAAACAGAAAGAATTTCCTGATAAGTTGAGTACCCCACCTTGGGGCAACTTATGCAAAAATTAGGGATTATGGCAAGTAACTGCAGTCTACTAATCGCCCAATTTTTGGAAAGACTTTGTTGAGCACAAGGGTTGACGTCGATTCATCATCCTAGTAGCGGTCAAGAGCACAGTGGACATCAAGAGTTGGTAGAAGGATTAAGGATCATTTGTATTCAATGTAACCCTTTTCCATGTAAATTACCATTTTCAACTTTGTAAAAATCTATGGAGTCTTATCATTTACAAACTACCATCGCATTAAATAAAGTTAAGCTTTTGTCCAATTGTTTCTACTCTTATTTACTTCAGCCAATAGTTTAAATTTTTATTATGATCATTTTGGAAGTTTAAATTTTTTAATCAAAATCATTTTCTTAAAACAAATAAAAGCAAGAATTTTTCAAAGCAATTAAAAGGAAGTATCAACAACACTTCAAAGAGCAGCAAGTCCTTAAGTGCGAAACATCAGAGGTTTCCCAAGCAGTTAACCCTTCGGGTATCCCTAGTTGTTTGTGTTGATCTGGTTCCCCTGCGGAGTGTTTGTTCCCTAGAGGAGTTCCGATTCTTTTCCCCAGCTAAGTTGGTTGATTCAGTACCTTACGACATGTTATTCCCCCTGCAGTATTTATGTATTCCCCAACAGAGTTCACGTTTCTTCAGCAGGGTTGATCTTCAGCAGAGTAAGATGTTTTCCCCAGTAGATCGCGTTGGTGTCCCCACCAGTCGCCATCTGACTCGCTCCCAGTTAGAGTTTCCTCCTGGTTTCTGAGCAGTTGTTTTGTGTTTTATATGGTTGTCTCCCATTTGATATGGTGTTGACCTAAAATTCCTTGCAGACTCGATAATCTCGCCTCTCCTCATCAGATCTTCTCCCTCGGCTAGATTCGAGCCTTTGGTTTGTTAATTTATCTGTTCTCCAGCAGTTGTCTCCCTCTTTTTGTGGATTGACCGAGGTTTGGACCGATGATTCAAATTCTTTGCGACACCTTTGTATCCTTCGTGATCGTTTTCTCAGCATAATCATCATATACATATATATATATATATATATATATATATATATATATATATATATATATATATATATATATATATATATATACACATATATATATATATATATATATATACACATATATATATATATACATATATACACATATATATACATATACATTCATATAATTTCATAATTTGCATATTGGCACCATCATATTTGATTGATTTGTCGATTTGAGATTCTCATTCTCTGTATGGTGGTACTTTATCCCCATACAAAATTCGGTGTCTGTCCTCCCTAAATTGTAGAGTGTCAGCCCCTTAGGCAGAAAGACTTTAACCTTTCTCCTCTTCCCCACTGAGTTGTTTCCTCGTGGATGGTTATTACTTCAGTTTCCTTTCCAGTTGTTTATCTGGATGGAATCACTCCCCTTGAGTTATGTCCTCAATGGGTTGAGTCTTGATTGACTGTTTCTTTCTAGCTCTTATCTAGATAGATTATTTGAGTCTCCTAGGAGCTTATTACCCAGTAACGGGTAATATTCTTCTTAGCTTGCAGTTTGTTACTTCTTGCCCAATAGCCGGCAAAAGTACCCCTGTTTTCCCAGCAACGGAATTCCCAGTGGATTTATTTATTTCTGATTCCCCAGAAAGTATATCCTTGATATGTTCATCCTAACCGGTGACAGATATCTTTCTCTCCCCTGCCTGAGTTTATCCTTGATATTTTCATCCCAACCGATGATGGATATTCTCACCTTTGGTATTCTACCTAGTAAAAAGGTAGTTGTAATCCCTATTTTGTTCCCCAGAGAGTTAATCCTTGATATGTTCATCCTAACCGATGACGGGTTTCCTTCTCTTTGCGGTCTTCTACCTAGTAACCGATAGTTGTAAATCCTGCTTTTGTCCCCTTCGCAGAGTTAATCCTTGATATGTTCATCTTAACCGGAGACGGATTTTCTCTTTGATGGTATTCTATCCAGTAACTGATAGATGTAATTCCTATTTTCTCCCCTCTCGGAGTCTATCCTTGATATGTTCATTTTGACCGGTGACGGATTTTCTCTTTGATGGTCTTCTATCCAGCATTCGATAGATGTAATTCCTACTTTTTGTTCAGTTGGTTTATCCTTGATATGTTCATCATAACCGATGACGGGTATCCTCTTTGACAATCCCGGACAAGTTTATCCTTGATATGTTCATCCTAACTGATGACGGATCTTCTTCCCTGTCGAGTTTATCCTTGATATGTTCATCCTAACCGATGACAGATACTCTCATCCTTGGTCTTCTGCCCAGTAACTGGTAGTTGTAAATCCTTTTTTCTGCAGTTTCCCCCAGCAAGGTTATTCTTACCTAGTAACCGGTGATGAATATTCCCTTCTATTGGTGCCCAGCGAGTCATCATTGATATGTTCATCCTAACCGATGACGGATGTTCTCTTTGTCAGATCTTTATTATCTCCTCACCCAGTAACAGGTAGTAGATAATAGATTTCTTCTCCTCCTGTGTTGAAGTTTAGTTCTTCTCCAGTTGAGTTGAGTGCGTTTTTCCTTAGTGAAATCGTTTTTCCTGCATGATTCAAGTACTTCAGTTTTATCCTGACTTACTCGTATCCCCTGCAGATGTTGTTGTTTCCTCGGCTGAGTCTTTCCATTTTGTATGGAATTCCTTGAGTCCCTCAGCAGTTTTAAGTCGTAACCTTGCCTACGCATAACTCCTTTATTCCATAGAGTCTTTGTCTCCCCAGTGAGTTTTCCTCTTGGAATACATTATACTCCTGCGAACTTTCGGTCTCTCTGATTTCTTTTCCTCTATGGCAATAATTCCCCACAGAGCATTAACTTTTGCATTCATATCATATGCATCATGAGGTCTCTTAGGAACCAAAATTTGTTTCTATATGTTGTTATTTAAGCCCATTCTACTGAGTCGACATGAAGATTTTAACCTTCGCCTCCTCAGTTAGAATGTCCTTAAATAGGGGCAGCTGTAAGACCCAAATTTTGACCCTAAGATCCCTCACGAAATTTCATCATATGCATTAGCATTGGGATCATACCTTGGCATCCTCCTTACCCCTCTTGCATTGGGTTTGTTTTGGGAGAGATCACCAAGCACCATGTGATTGTATCATACTTGTATATTATCATTTTACTAATCAAAATACCAAAAATATGTCTTTGCATTTGCCTAACTCTTTTGTAGGTAGGGCATGATCTCCATTGATCTATCAAGTTCATACCTAGGGTTTAAGACCCTCATGACAAAGAGAACAATCATGAATTGATCCAAAAATGTTTATGAGCATCATATATGAGTTCCATTTATTACTACATGTTATATTGATCAAATTTTCTTCAAGAGTTTGAGGGTGATTTGTCTTGGAAACCCTAGTTTGACTAGGTATCTTGAGTAACTTCTCCAACAAGCTATCTTACCAATTGATCAAATTTATCAAGTGACACTTCAAAACTCATCATCTTATTCATATATGATCTACTATGAGCCAATAAAGTCCAAATAATTCAAGGTTAGCAAGTTGGTTGATGGTGGTTGGCCAGATGAATTCATCTGATCAAAACTGGGTCTCCCTAGACCCTATCTCCTACACTTTTCACCATATGAAAATGATTCCAAGATCAAAGTTACTCTAAATGACATTCAAAAAACCTTTCATGTTGATACATAGATCTAGTTTTTCTTGGAAAATCATTTTCTATGTTGAAACATTATAGGTCATTTTGTCTAAACCCTAATTTGAAAGTCAACTTCCCAAGGCCATAACTTGCTCAATTTTTATGATATGAAATATTTACAGGTTGCACAATCAAATTTAAGATGTCTACTATAACTTTGATGTTTGGAGTGAGATCTAATTCAACTTTTATGAGCATGTGATATGAGGTTACATTATAGGTCATTTTTTACCTATACCATTGAATAAGTGATTTTTCCAAATTCAAAAATGCAGAATTCTATCATTCCAAATCCAAATGACATGAAATTGGTGACCATTTTTAAGGTCTTTGAAAAAGATACAACTTTGATGAAGACACTTTTCTCATTTGAAGCTCACATAAAAAGTTAATCAAGGTGGAATATTGAGATATATGGCTTGACACTTAGAAAAATTTTCAACATGTTGAAATTTCCAAACTTCAACCTCAAAATTCTCCATGTTCCAAGCTCCAAATGAAAAAGTGTTGATCATCAAACTTGTTCCCCTTGATCCAAGCTTTCCAAAAAACCCAACTTTGTGCATTTTGGACAAAGATTGCTAGGTCTGCGATGGATTTAACAGGACTACATATTTGGAAAGAATCAAACTTCAAAACTTCAATTCACTTTGCCTTGCCAATCAAGCTTCCATTCAAACTTCATTTGGAATGATTTTGGAACTTTTTGCATTGCATCATTGGCCTGCACATGGCCATGCACTCGTGCCATCAACATTGCTAAAATTGGACAAAATTGGAAGTGTGCAAATATCATTCATTCATGCTATAAATACATGACCTCTGTGCTCATTTGAATCACACCTTGCGCGCCAGCTTTGGCCCCCATTGAAACCCTCACATTCCAAAGGAAAACCCGATAAATTTCAATCTGAAATTTGACTTTGAATCTCAACTGTTGGAGATTCAAGAACTCTAGGATCCAAAGCCTTGCAACCTCTCTAATCACTTCCTACTAGCTTCTCAAGTGTGATCAGATCGTGTTTGGAGCAAGCAACATCAAGAACTGCATAGCATTGAAGGTAATTTTCAGAAAACTTCATCTCTTCGATTCTCTCTTAATTTTACTCAATTCTCTTGGATATTTGGTTGTCTGAAGTCCTACCAATGTAGGCAAGAAGATTGAGTTGCTTAGAGGGCAAATCGAAGCAACTCAGTTGACACACCTCAAATCTCAACTCCTCATATCTTTCTATATATATGGAGTTAGTTAAAATTGAGGTCAGATTCGTGCTCTACGCTATTTTTTCTTTCAGATCATGTCCTCCTTTTTCATTTATGTTATGGTGATGACTGAACCAGTCCGGTTAGCCTTGCCTGAGAAGGTGACCGGAGGTCCAACCCCGGTGGTGTGCTGGACACGTTCTGAGCCACATGATCATTCCAAAACATTTTAATCTCACGCGTCCATTGTGAATACCAGGCGTGTGGATGAGTTGACTAGCATGCATCATGGAACGCGCATTCTAGGCCACTTGATCTGCCACCTCAATTAATGAGGGAGATCAGGTGGCTCACGTTTTTTGCCATTTTTTTATTTTTGTTTTAATCCTTTTATTTTCATTAGATCATATTAATTTTAATATTGATCCAAAAAATATGAGAGTTTTACTAAAAAATTTCAAATAATTTCCTCTTTCATATTCTGAATTAAAATTATTTTTTGGATCATTATTAATATTTTTCATGATTTAATTGATTTTGTGATTATCTTTTATTTGTTTAAAAATACTTTTAAGTCTTTAAAAATTCTGAAATTTTTTCTCCAAGGTCCTTTAACCTTGTTTAACTTATGATAAATCTCATGGCCATTTCTTTGGTGTTTTGATGAGGTTTTAGGAATTTGACAAACCATATTTAATTTTAATGTATTATTTTAGTATTTTTAATTTGAATAAATGACAAATAATTGTGTTGACCAATTGTGATGACTTGTTTCAGTTTGACTCTTGTTTTTGGGTCTTGGTCAAGGTTGACTTGACCTTGTCAAGTTAATATCATTGGATTTAGGGGATTAATGGAATGTACATTCCATCTGCCAAAATGAATGGATGATATTAATTTGGTAAAAGTCCTCCTTTGACGAATTTGAGTTTTGATCCATTCCCCTCCCTCTTCATCTCATTCCCCTTCTTTATGTATTCATCTCATTTGGCCTATGATATCTCAAAGTCCTAAGGCTAGTTGACTGAAAAATCAACATAAGTATGGATGAGATTAGGCCACCTCTTTTGCATATTCTTTTTGTGTGTGGTATGTTTCATGAGCATAGTCCATTATACTATGTCTCTAACATGCATTAACACCAAAATTCTATTGCCCGACCTCAAATAGTTATGACTTCTACATAAGTCCAATTATGATTGCTTAACATAGCGCTAAATTTGTGACACAAAAGGCATAGCATTCTAGTTAGTGAGATTGTAAGTCTCCCCTCTTTCATGGTATTGTATGGAGACTTGGCCTTTTTCCTTCCTTTGGAATATGTCTTGGCTCAAGAATCCATGCTTGTGATAAGTGGGTTGAGTGTTCTCCAAAGAATGACTTAAAAAATGAAAAGCAAAAGCAAAACAATACTAACTTCTAACTCATTAACAACTAGTTTTTAACTTCAAGCCATTTACTTTAATGTCATTTAATTTTTGCTTTATTCATTTGTCATTGTTCATACCATTCTAATTGTTTATGTTAATGTAATTTTCACTTTGTCCACTTGGACCATATTGCGTGATATATCTTGTTTGTGTATACTTTGCTTGTTTGTGTGGTCTTTGACCAATAATGTACATAATAACAACAAAACCCTTAAAAAACCTTTGTGTGGACTGTTGGCTTGATCTTGGACAATTGGACTTAGAACTTAGGCAATATTCCTATGCTAAAGGACTTGGCAATGCCAACTTATTGAGAAACCAAGTGCTTGCAATTTGAAACTTCATCTGATACATCATTCAAGATCCCTCTGAGTTCATCTGCAACTTGATCATTGTGAAGCTGTTATTTTGAACATGTCTGTTTCATGGGCTAATCTGAAGAAGATCATGGAGTGGCTAAAGCTTGGATGCGGCTATCTTTATTTGATGCCTTTGCTCTTCAAGATTGATATAATTGTGCATTTGTGTGTTGCTTGATTCTAAATGTCCAAGGGAATTCTGGGTTTCTATTGACATTCTTGTCTATTGGATTGCTATCCATTGGTCAGATCTTTTCAACTCTTAACTTTTAAATTTTGTGCATAGGATTAGTCTTTTCATCTTCTCCCCATTTCTTTAATTTCAAAATATCTCCCTCCCTTTTCAAAATCTTCTTTGATTAAACTTATTTTGTTCTAAACTTTGACCACTTTGCAAAAAGATAGAAACTTTGGCCTTATGCCATTGTATTTTCAAACTTCTTTTCTTAAATCAAATTTGTAAATACACGTAACTATACTTGACTTAAACTTTCAGAAAATCCAAAAAGAACTAACTCATTCAAACCATTTTCAGGCCTTTTGTGCCTTTCAAGCTTAATTTTATTAAAAGCAATGCATCCACTTTGAAATTTGTATCACGAACTATGAGGTTTTAATCCCTCATTTTTATGTTGGTACGTAGGTACAAGTCCGAAGGTCTTGTCAAACACAGAAATATAATTAATGAATTCTTTTCTCATCCCCCCATTTTATTTGTTTGTAAACATCATTTTGTACCAAATACATATGCACACAAAAAGGGCTCCCTAGGACACTTTGGGTGCTAACACCTTCCCTCTGTGTAACCAACCCCCTTACCTATAATCTCTGATATTTTATTAGTTTTGATTTGAAAACTTCTTACTTTTGGGTTTTGTTCGTACTTTTTTCCTTTTCCCTTGGAAACAATAAAAGTGCGGTGGCGACTCTTGTTATTTGATGTCTTGCTTATCCATAGCTTGACGATCATGAATTTACCGCTACACTCATTATGTTCAAACTCTCCAATGACTATTTTTCTAGTCTTATAAAAGGAAGTTCAAGGATATGTAGAAGATGCTGAAAAATGATTGATCAAGTTGATCATCATAGGTTCATTGACTTTAGTTGTAAACTCTGAATATGTTGAAGATTTAAATTATGTGAAAGTCTTTGAGTAAGTTGTCAATAGAACCATACAACATAAAGCATCTAATTCAAGCAAGAACACTTATGTATATTTGTTAGCTTGTACAATAGACTCTTAAGATTTCTTACCATTGTTAATCTTAAAAATCCTAAAGACATTAGGATCTGTGTTATAACTATGCACCACTGATAAGACCATAAAGTGCATTTATAATTATTATTCTAAACTATTGATTAGAATATGTAAGAAGTCTATTGTTGGGTGTTTGAGCAAATAAGCATCTTTTTGTTAGATTGAGAAAAGAAGCCTCTTGTTGGGTGATTGAACAAAGAAGTCTCTTTTTAGATATATTGAGTAATGAAGTCTCAGGCTTCCGGGAAGGGCAGGGAGTCTCTTTTTGGATAGATTGAGCAGGAAGTTTTGAACGAGTAGTTCAAGCAAGGAAGTCTCTTTCCTGAAGGCTTCAGCATAAGTCTTTTTCCATGGGATTGAGTAGGAAGTCTTGAACGGGTAGTCCAGGAAAGGAAGTTTCTTGCTTGAGGGCTTGAGCAGAACTCTCTTTTTAGGTTGATTGAGAAAATTGTAATCTGAGTGATTATAATGAAAATATCTTGTGTTGCAAGGGGACTGGACTACTCTCGGGTTGAGAGGAACTATGATATATTGTGTGTCTCTTTCTTTACTTTTGCATTTATATTTCATTGTGTAACAAACTCTGAAGTCATACTCTGATCGGATTCAGACTCTTACTTGGATCAGAATCTGAGCTTGAAATATCATGTTCTTAACAGGTTTAAGAAAAAGAAGTAAATTTCCCCATACACAATTCACCCCCCCCCCCTTGTGTATAGCCTTCTCACCTTCATTGGTATTAGATATCAGTTGTTCTTATTTAACTTAACAGTGAAACAGAAAAGATCCAGTGAGAAAGAGCTACTCAAGTAGTGATTCAACTTTCTTTGAAGTTTCTTCCTATAGTTACAAAAAGAAAACTACATAAGGTAAAGAAAGTTGAGCTAAAGAGGATCAAGAAACTTGTTTCTACTCTAAGTCACTTGTTTTGTGAGTATGAAAGGATTTTTAATCTTTAAGACTATCTCGTGGGACAAGTGTACTTGTTGAAAAAAATCAAGAAACCTTTTTTTCTTTTTTTCTTTAAGTCATTTTCTTTGTGAGTATGAAAGGATTTCTTAACCCTTAAGACTAACTCGTGGGGTAAATATGCTTGTTACAGGAATCAATGTTTAATCTTGATCTGCTTGTTTAAAAGGAAGACTGGTTAGATTTCCATATCCTCAAAAGAAAAAAAAACAGAAGAAAATTATGTTTGAGAAGATTCTAATGGGGATTCTGATGATGAGGAAATGGCCTTCCTTTTCAAGAGATTTCAACATTTTACCAAAATTAACAAGGGACTCTCTAGTAGAAGCTCTAACTTAAATGGTTTTTGTTCCAATAATAAATAAGATGATCATAAGATCCGCTAGAATTGCAACAAGCCAGGTCACTTCTTAAATGATTTTCCTAATCTACAAAAGTATAGATCATTTAAGGGAAGCCTTCTGAAGGAAAGTTTCATAGCAAGTTCAAGAAAGGTTTCATGGAAACATGGGATGAACTTGATGATGAAAAATATTCAAACATAGAAGCTGAAAAAGCCAACCTTGCACTGATGGCTCTTACGCTTTCTGATCCAAAGTCAGAGTCAAGTTCTGGCTCTGAATCTGATGAAGAAGACAATGTATATTCCAACCTATCTTGGCATGATCATATTCATGATTTCGTGAGACTTTGTCAAGATTAGGGAAGGCACATGAAGGCTAATAAGAAACAGCTTGAGTTTCTTAAAGAAGAATTAGAATCTTCTTGAGAAACAGTTGAGACATTTGAAAGAAATGTAGCTGCTCCCTGAGCAGAAAATGGCTCTCCAAGATTTCTTAACAATAGATCTTAACAGAACATTGCTTGCATCCATGATCTATGGAGTAAGCAATAGAAAAAGAGATAGTTTGGGCTTCCATGAAATGTGTGGTTCTCGTAACCTTGACATGGAAGAATCTCTCATAACCATCTTCTTCAAGTCATGATTAAGACTTATTAGTGTTTGGTACCGAACGGATCATAGTTATGAACCCATTAGAAATAATAGAGAAGTCAAAGGTTCTGATAAAACCATAAACCTCAAAGTCAAAAGTTCTGCAGAAGTCAGAACCTGATATCTCAAAGTTAGTGGTTTTGATGAAACCAGACACTACGATCCAAAAGTAAAAAAAAGTCAAGGGAGTTCAGTACCTAAGACTTCTGGATCCAAGCTTCTAAAATGTTCAGAAGCTAATGTCAAAGCTTATCCATGATAAAATTTCTATAAGAAGAAAGTTTGAAATAAGGCTAGACATTACTCTAAGGCAATGGCACATTTTAAGAAAAGGCCTAGAGTAACAAACACAAAAGAACCCATAAGATTATGGGTACCAAAATATGAAATTGTGTTTGCTGATATGCTTAAGTTAGTGCACCTATCCTAATGTATGGACAATAGATGACTACATCCTACAACAAGAGGAAAGTATATGTTCTAATCCTAAATCTTAAAGAGGAAGGATAGTTAAAGTCTGGAGAAAGGCGTAATAAGAGTACTATGGTGACTAGTACTACTCCAAGACTATGTTGAACGAGGACCTGGTTCAACAACAAGAGTGTTTAAGACTAATTATCATCAATGTTGTTGGAACCAAAAGTTGTTCAGAAGCAACACCAAGATATGTCTAAACTCCTCCTTTTTATTTAGATAGCTTTTATGAAAGAAATATTATTTACTTTAGTCTATATGTCTATCTCCTTAATACATAACTATCCTAGATAATATGTATGCATAAGAATTTTTAGAACAAGTGGAAAGTATTATTTTGTATCCTTCTTCATATTCTTTGTTCGGAACTAAGTATTATGGGCTCAAAAGTTTTAATCAAAAAAGTGATGTTATACAAGTAAATTATTATCTAAGAAAGGATTTCTGATCTTATTTTAAAAGCTTGATTTTGAATATGGAGTATCAAAGACTAATGTTAATCAGAAGTAGCTTCATCAAAGTCTTGAATAAACTCTGGTGACATGTGGTCTCTGAAAAGCATCAGGCTCTAAGACTCAGAAAAAGAATAAGGATTACTTGTAACTTTTTATAAAACTCCACGTGTTTGAAAATTGCTATGCTTAGTTGTGAAGGTATTTGGGCATAATATGTATAGTAGTAATGTTTTACCCCTTGGATTCTCTATGGACTCTCTCTCTTATCATGTCTTACTTTTTCTTTGTACTTGTTTATCTTACTTGTTGGTTTTCCAAAATATTTTCTATGTTTTGTCTTTTCAAAATCTAGTTGTCTTAAATATTTTTCTCTCTGGTTGTTACCTTTTCATTCCCTATTTAAATTGATCCTCCTCAGTCTAAATTTATCATTCTGGTTTTACAACATGTCCCTCAAACCTAGTTTTAGCTGAAAAATTTCGACCAAAGAAGGAAAAGTGTGGTCGATTAGGAAGTTCGTCGGAGGGTTAGGTAAACATGGAAATTTGGCAACCCAGGGTTGACGCATAAAGGGCCAAAATGAAGTCACCTCGACCACACGAAGAGACGTCTTCGAAAAGAGACACGACGATGTCACAGACGGCCAATGTCGGTTCCAGCATGGCGTCGGCGATTTCGAAAGCGTTTGTGGGTCCAATACTGACGCCATGTCAACCACAAACAGAGACACCAACAACAATGAGAACTTCTGGGAAATACATGCCTAGCCTTACAGTCCCCATGCATAGGACGTTGGGAATGTCGGTTGAGTTTATGGCAAATATGCACAATCTCGATTCGACTTTTGGCGAAACATCATCATCGCCATTCCCATGTTACCAGGGGTTAGGACCTTTGGCAACCCCATTCGATTGACCCCCAGGTTTTGGACTGGCGTCCCAGTCGGTCCCAACCTTTATGTCGAGTTCTATTGCCGCCATGAGACAACAAATGGACGAGAGTAACCATGAAATGATACATATGCTAACTCAGCAAATGGGCCTCATCCTGAGGCCGTTGATCCAAGATTAGATGCAGAGTTACCAGCAATTGGCAAATCAAATGAAAAGGATATGAGACTTTTTGGGGGCTCTAAGGGCGTCGATTCGCCAGAATCTAACGCCTCCTCGTCGACCAGAAAGTCCAGTATGACAAGAGGAAATGACGGACGATATGTTCGAACAAGAATATCAGGAGTTCGAATAGATCCCAATGGTGGAATGAAGGCCTCCCGTAGTTATGGTCAACAGAAACCAGGATCTCGACCATGTGGTCAGACCGAGTCGACACGAGGCAGTCGTTAGGGAGAAAAGCCTAGAGGCTATCGTCAAATGAATCATATTACGAAATGGAATAAGCCCAGGCCTACAACGGTCGACTTACTCTTCACCCTTGCTAGACATTGTCTTATAGACAGAACTTCCTAGGGGATGGAAAGTTCCGAAATTTACCAAGTTTGCTGGGGATACTGAGGAGTCCACCGTCGAACACGTTACCAGGTATTAGACTGAGGTTGGCGACATAGCGAATAATGAGGATTTAAAGTTAAAATACTTCCCAAGTTCTCTTACAAAACCAATGATGATATCTATGGTGATGACTTCATTGTAAACTGCGGCATTGTATCAGTATTGCCGATTGAATACGACATGGTATCTGAAGTCTCTAAAACGGAGGAAGACTTTGTGACATATGAAACGGTTGGAGGGAAACCACTGTGTTACTACATCATGAATAGTGGCGTAGTGGAGGAACATAAGGCCACGTTCGAAAGACCCAGCCCAGGGATGATGTATCATCTAAAGCCTTTGTTCATAAGGGAGAAGGTTGATAAAATAGTGGTAAACAAGGTATTTATCGATGGAGGCGCTACGGTCAATCTAATGCCCCATACTCTATTTAAGAAAATGGGGAAGGATGACGAAGATCTCTGACAACACAACATGGTTCTATAAAACTATGGAGGAAAAACCAGCAATATAATGGGTGTTGTCCAAGTCGATTTTGTTGTGGGCACAACAATACGCTCAACATTGTTCATGGTGATAGACTCCAAAGCTAATTTTAATTTACTCCTAGGTTGAGAATGGATCCATGGGATAGGAGCGGTACCTTCGACGGTTCATTAGAGACTTATAATTTGGCGCAAAGACGACATCATGGAGAACATTGAGGCCGACCAAAGTTATTATTGAGTCGATGATATGGGTTCGAAGAGATCTTTTGACCAACACTTGGAGAATATAACGCCATGTGATAACGAATTAGGCTCCTATACTTCCGTCAAAACTGGTCGCATTTTGAACTTAGACCCTGATCATGGTTTCATATGGGATGCTGAAGAAGAGACAGGGCCAGAGACGAGAATTCCACCTACGAGGTGGCCTGCAGTCGATGAAGATAACTGCTGAGTTAGAAATTTGGCTAGAATTTTGGCCTATTTGGCTGAAAACAAGAGAAAGTCGATTCTGGAAAAGGAGAGGCTTCAAAATTTGGCTTGTGAGGCCGGAGAATTGGAAGATGGTCGACAAGACCAAATAACAGCTTCGAAAAGTCGGAGCCTTAATTGCATCTACGACAATGAGCCTTTGGGGTTCGAAAAGAACCCATCACATGAATCCCAAAAGATGCAAGCACAAGATCCCCTATAAGAAATCGATCTAGGATATGGGGTCACAAAAATACCAACCTACATAAGTACTAAGGTTGGGTCAGAAATGAAGGCGAAATTGATTAAAGTATTGACAAAGTACAAAGTCTGTTTTTCCTGGGATTATAACGAAATTCCTAGTTTAAATCGAAGCGTTGTGGAGCATCGACTTCCTATCCAACTTGGGAAAAGGCCAGTGAAGCAAACCCTCGACGATTTTCTCCGGAAATCACCTTGAAAGTTAAGCAGGAGATCGAAAGACTCCTCAAAAGTCGTTTCATCAGAACTGCGAGGTACGTCGAATGGTTAGCTAACATAGTGCCTGTCATTAAGAAAAATGGAACTCTTAGAATCTGTATAGATTTTAGTGATCTAAATAATGCCACGCCAAAGGATGAATACTCGATTCTCGTGGCAGAAATGTTGGCCAATTTGGCTGCAGGCTTGAATATCTAAGCATGCTTGACGGTTATTCTGGCTACAATCAAATTCGTATAGCTGAAGATGATGTCCTTGAGACAGCGTTTCGATGCCCTGGAGCTTTAGGGACATACGAATGGGTCGTGATGCCGTTTGGTTTGAAAAATGCAGGAGCGACCTATCAAAGAGATATGAATGCCATATTTCATGACTTCATTGAGAATTTTATGCAGGTGTATATTGATGATATTCTGATAAAATCGACATCACATGGAGATCATCTGGATCACCTTTGACGCTCGTTCGACAGAATGAGAAAATATGGATTGAAGATGAATCCATTAAAATGTGATTTTGGTGTACACGCTGGAGATTTCTTGGGGTTCGTGGTACACAAACGAGGCATTAAGATCAATCAGAACAAAACAAAGGCGATTTTAGATCTCAAAAGCTCGTCGATAAAGAAGCAGCTCCAATCTTTGTTGGGGAAGATAAACTTCTTAAGACGGTTCATATCAAATCTAAGTGGCAAGACGAAAGTGTTTTCGCCACTACTCAAAATTAAGAAGGAAAGTGATTTTCACTAGGGACCGGAGCAACAAGAGGATGTCGATGCCATCAAAGGTTACCTTATAAAGCCTCCATTTTGTTACCTCCTAGTAGGAGAAAAAAATATGAGTTTGTATATTGATGCGTTAGATATAACTATAGGGAGTATGTTATCCTAAGAGAGTATTAATGGTGTCGAAAGACCCATATATTACCTCAGTAGAATGTTAATAGATGCTGAAACTAGGTACAGTCTCATCGAGAAACTGTGCCTATGCATGTACTTCACCGGTACGAAATTAAAGCAATATATAAAACTAGTTGATGTTTATGTTTTTTCTCATTACGATGTTATTAAACATATGTTGTCTAAACCTATTCTGCATAGCAGAATTAGAAAATTGGCACTAGCTTTAATTGAATTTTCTCTGACGTATAAACCTTTAAAGGCTATGAAGGGCCAAATTGTAGCAGATTTCATAGTGGATCATGCTATGGTCAAACCTTCAATAAACATGGTTGACACAAACCCGTGGCGGATGTATTTCGATGGGTCGAGCCACAAAGATGGAACATGAGTTAGGGTATTAATCTTATGCCCACGGGATGTTCCGACAAGGTTCAAGTGTAGAATAGACGAAAAATGTTCCAACAATGAGGCTGAGTACGAGGCCCTAATAACCGGTCTTCGAATCTTGAAAGAATTGGGAGTCAGTAGAATTGAGGTAAGAGGAGATTCAGAGTTGGTAATCAAGCAGTTCACACGAGAGTACAAATGCATCAAGGAAAATCTGTTGAAGTATTTCGTGACGGCAACATAACTGTTGGAGTACTTTGAGGTCTCTGGCATAACTCATGTGCCAAGAAATGAGAACCAAGAAGCCAATGATCTATCCCAGATTGCTTCTAGGTATAAGATGTCTAAGTCAAGATTCCAAGACGTTGTTGAAGTCCGGGAGAAGATGGTGTCGGATACACCATCACTAAGGGAAGATGTCCTCGACGGAAATATCAGTTGTGATGAAGGGTTCGACGAGGAACGCCTTGGAGGTTTCGAGTTCGAGAATTTCTGGGGGCACAAAGTTTTCACTGTCAACAGTTCATCGCCACCAGGTTGGAGAAAACCAATCTTGGAATACTTATAAAATCCAGTCGGAAATACTCACAGGAGAATCAAATACAGAGCTTTGAGCTATGTGTTCCTAGGAATTGAATTGCTTAAGAAAACACCAGAAGGAGTATTGGCAACCCAGGATCAACGCATAAAGGGTAGTTGAAGTCGAAGAATTTGCCTACTAAACCACCATACACTCTACACTGTATTTCCAACTCACCAAGAGTTATATTCACCCCTTTTGAACATTCCAAAGAATTTGCCTACTAAACCACCACACACTCTACACGAAGTCTAGGACTCTGTAGCCGGTCCTACAAGTAACCCTCTGATAGGAAGGCTAGAGATTGTTGGCGAAAAACACCTAGTTGACACAGTTGTGCAACCTTGCCTTGGTTTTCAAAAGATCATATCTCTTGATTTTGTCCTATCCTGATATGACTTCTAGCTCAAACCTTAGCATGATAAACCAATTATAGAGAATCACTAAAAGGCTAGCTCTTATGGAAGAATTGGGAGTCTCTGACTGTGATCTTTTACTTCTCCTTCTTCTTCACTCGGGATTAAGAGTGAAATTTCATCAAGTAATCTTTAACCTTCTGAAGATAACATTGCCTCTCCTTGAGAGAAAGTGGTTCTTCATTCCTTCTGAACGAGGTCTGAGTGAACTCATCTCTCTACAAGGAAAGGTTGTAAATCTGGATGAAGTTTCATTTAACCTAGAGATGAAAATTTGCATGTGAAAATTATGTTGTTTCGTAAGAACAATCCATCTCCTTCTTCCTTCACTCAAACTTTGGTAGTCTTTAGATCCTTCCTTAGTTTTTCTTTGTTCTTTAGCTTCTTCTGTCTTTGTTTTTCTAGTTTATGTTGTTGATTCTAAGTGTTGGCAGCAATTTTGGTAAAACAAAGAGTGTTCACAAGATGTCATGTGTGATGTCTTAACATAAGATATCCTATGTACCTGCTGGAGTTAAAGAACATATGCAAGCAGGATTGTTTCAGAATGCCATATAAAATAACAAGGCTTCTGATATTGGTTGTACCTGCTGGAGCTTAACTAGAAGAAATGTTCATGCAGGATTGTTTCAGATGACATACACAATGTCATGGTATCTAATATGGTTGTACCTGCTATAAAAAGAAATATGGATTATGCAGGATTTTTCCAGATGTCAGACCCGATGTCATGACATCCTGTACACAGAACATTCAGTATGAATGTCTGGTGTTTTGTGATTGCACAATTAATGGCAATCATTGGTTGATTGAAGATATGGCTAGCTGGCGCATTCTTTTAGGGATTTCAACCAGATTTGCTTATTTTCCAGGGAGATCTATACAGCTCTTATAAAAAGATTTGATTGGAAAATAGATTTAGGGTTTTCAAGATGTCCAATGTTTCTATAAAAGGGGACTCAAAAAACCTGTTTGTACACACAACCAAGACTTAGCGAAATTTAGAGAGAGAGCTAGGGTTTGTGTCTGTGGGTCATTCAAGTCATCCATTGATGATTGAATTGGACTGATTTGTCTTCTTGATCAAAGCTTTGAAGCAAGATCAAGAGTCTGTCTTCTTGATTGAAACTGTGAAGTAAAATCAAGAGTTTGTAATTGAAAAGTATTTTCTTTTCACAAGGGATTGTTGTTTAAGATCACGGGTTTGTGATTGTAAGGGAAGTGAGTGGGTTCTCATATCTAAGAGTGCTTAGGTAGAAATTGCACGGGTAGAGATTAGGTGAGAAAGACTGTAACTTGGTGAAGTGTACGGATAGTCTTTGAACTAATTCTATTATAGTGAATTTCCTTCCTGGCTTGGTAGCCCCCAGACGTAGGTGAGTTGCACCAAACTGGGTTAACAATTGCTTGTGTGATTTGCTTTACAATTCTGTTTTTGTTTATCCATTGTTTATAACCAGATATCAGTGTCGTGACATTACCTTCGACATCTTATATCTGATACCAGAATTTCAATTGGTATCAGAGCAGGCATCCTGCTCTGGCTCTGGGTGAGATCTAGGGAGAATACTTTCTGGTACAATGGAGAGGGATGGAGGATTTGTTCATAGGCCACCAATTTTGGATGGTTCTAACTATGACTATTGGAAACCAAGAATGGTAGCCTTTTTAAAATCCCTTGATAACAAGGCTTGGAAAGCTGTCTTGACAGGCTGGGTGCATCCTATTGTTACTAAAGAAGGAGAAGCCATTACTGAGAAAAAGTTTGAAGAACAATGGTCCAAGGAAGAGGATGATCTTGCTCTTGGAAACTCTAAAGCTTTGAATGCCATCTTCAATGGAGTGGACAAGAATATTTTCAGGCTGATAAATAACTGTGAAATAGCCAAAGAGGCTTGGGACATTCTCAAGACCACTCATGAAGGCACATCTAGGGTAAAGATGTCTAGACTTCAGCTGCTCACCTCCAAGTTTGAAAACCTAAGAATGAAAGAAGATGAAAATATTCATGAATTTTACATGAGCATTCTTGAAATTGCCAATGCCTCTGGAGCTTTGGGCGAGAAGATGTCAGATGAAAATCTGGTAAGAAAAATATTAAGATCACTCCCCAAGAGATTTGCTATGAAAGTCACAGCCATAGAAGAATCTCAAGACATCTCAAATATGAGAGTGGATGAGCTAATTGGGTCCCTCCAAACATTTGAGATGGGAATATGTGAGGGAGCTGAAAAGAAGGCCAAGAGCATAGCTTTTATGTCAAACACCGAAGAGGAAGATGAGGTAGGTGATGACGACATTGATGGAGACCTGCAAATGAGATAGCAATGCTGGGAAGACAGTTCAACAGACTAATGAAAAAGGTAGATGTTAGAGCTAAGGGCAATGTCAAAAACATCACATCTGACATCAATAAATCCAACAGCTTTGGTAAGACCATAAAGTCTGAAGAAAAACCCAAAGAAGTTCATGGCTATGAGTGTAATGGATATGGTCACATTAAAACTGAATGTGGGACCTACCTCAGGAAACAAAAGAGGAGCCTTGTAGCCTCTTGGTCTGATGGAAGTGAAACTGAAGAAGCTACAAATCATGGGAATGCTTTGACAGGAAGATGGGGGTCTGAGGAAGAGTCAATTGATGATGAAAGATCCTTTGAAGAGCTGGACACTACCTACAAAGAGTGGTGCCACAGAAGGGCAGGAGTGTGCAGACAAGTTGAAAAACAGAAGCAAGTGATAGCTCAGCTGAAAAATGAGAAGAAAGAGTATATGGAAACCATCTCAAAATTAGAAACTAAGGTTGTATTATTGAATTCCAAACTAGATGAGATGACTAAGTATGTAAAAATGCTTAACAATGGATCTGCCACCCTAGACAAGATTCTCCAGATTGGGCAAATAACTGGAAAAAAATCTGGCATTGGATTCAAGGATGAGTGCACTTGCAAATCAAAATCCAAATCTAAGAGCAACCATGGTAAAAGCAAATCTGAGATGTCACATCAGATGTCACAACACCAGAAAGGGAACCATCAAAGATGGAAATGCCAATACTGTGGAAAATTTGGCCACCTGAAGCCCTTCTGCTATAAGCTATATGGCTATCTTAGTCCTGTTCAGTCTCAACACCAATCTAGGTCCAAACATCACAGGACTGTCAGCAGAAAGCAATGGGCTTTCAAGACAAAGGTCACAAGTCTAATAGCCCACACTTCCCTCAGAGTTTCAGCCAAAGAAGATTGGTATTTTGACAGTGGTTGCTCCAGACATATGACTGGGAACAAAAACCTGTTGACTGAACTTCATCCTCATGCCATGAGTTATGTTACATTTGGTGATGGTGCAAAAGGTGAAATCAAGGGAATGGGTAGGCTGGATTGCCCTGGAGTTCCTGGCCTTGATGATGTTCTACTTGTTAAGGGATTAACTGCGAATCTTATAAGCATCAGTCAACTATGTGATCAAGGTTTGAATGTAAACTTCACAAAAACTGAATGTCTGATTACTAACAAAGAAAATAAAGTAATCATGAAGGGAGTTAGGTCCAAAGACAACTGCTACATGTGGAACTCTCAAGAAATTAGATACTCTTTAATGTGTACCTTAGCCAAAGAAGAAGAAGTAAAAATATGGCATCAAAGATTGGGCCATCTGCACTTGAAAGGTATGAAGAGAATCATATCAGTAGAAGCAGTTAGAGGGATTCCCAACTTAAAGATTGATGAGGGAAAAATCTGTGGAGAATGTCAGATTGGAAAACAGACAAGGATGTCACACCAGAAGCTCAGACATGACACAACTACCAAAGTCCCGAAACTACTTCATATGGACTTAATGGGACCCATGCAGGTAGAAAGCCTTGGTGGTAAGAAATATGCATATGTGGTGGTGGATGATTTCTCCAGATACACCTGGATCAATTTTATAAGAGAAAAATCTGATGTGTTTGAAGTATTTAAGGAGTTGTGTCTAAAACTTCAAAGGGAAAAAGAAAGTCTTGTTATCAAAATTAGAAGTGATCATGGAAAGGAGTTTGAGTACAGCAAATTTGCTGAATTTTGTTCTTCAGAAGGAATTCATCATGAGTTCTCATCTCCCATCACTCCCCAGCAAAATGGTGTGGTGGAAAGAAAAAATAGGACTCTGCAAGAATCAGCCAGAGCTATGACTCATGCTAAGAAGTTACCCTATCACTTTTGGGCTGAAGCCATGAACACAGCCTGCTATGTCCACAACAGAGTGACATTAAAGAAAGGGAATCCCACAACTCTCTATGAAGTCTGGAAAGGAAGAAAACCTACAGTAAAATACTTCCATGTATTTGGTAGCAAATGATATATCTTAGCTGATCGTGAGCAAAGAAGGAAGATGGATCCCAAAAGTGATGAAGGAATATTTTTGGGCTACTCAACAAACAGCAGAGCCTACAGGGTCTTCAATTCCAGAACTAATGTGTTGATGGAATCCATTAATGTAGTGGTTGATGATCAACAGACTGATGTCACAGACGATGTCGAGACATCTCTGAATGATTCTCCAGCTGACTCCTCAGATAAGAATAAGGAAGAAGAACCACCTCAAGTTAAACCTGAAGATGACAAAATCAACAAGGGACCCTCTATCAGAATTCAGAAGGATCATCCCAAAGACCTTATCATAGGAGACCCAGATAAAGGAGTCACTACTAGATCAAGAGAAGTAATCTCACATGGCTGCTTTGTGTCAAAAATTGAACCTAGAAATATCAAGGAAGCCTTGACTGATGAGTTCTGGATCAATGCCATGCAAGAAGAGTTAGGTCAATTCAAAAGGAATGAAGTATGGGAATTGGTTTCTAGACCTGAAGGAGTAAATGTCATAGGTACAAAGTGGGTATACAAGAATAAATCTGATGAACAAGGGGTTGTTACTAAAAACAAAGCTAGATTGGTAGCTCAAGGATATACTCAAGTTGAAGGAGTTGACTTTGATGAAACTTTTGCTCCTGTAGCTCGCCTTGAGTCCATTAGATTACTGCTTGGAGTGGCATGTATTCTGAAATTCAAACTGTTTCAGATGGATGTAAAAAGTGCCTTTCTAAATGGCTATCTAAATGAAGAAGTATATGTTGAACAGCCTAAAGGTTTCATAGATCCAAACCTTCCAAAACATGTGTACAGATTGAAGAAAGCCCTCTATGGGTTAAAACAAGCTCCCAGGGCTTGGTATGAGAGGCTCACAGTGTTCCTCACTGACAATGGATACAGGAAAGGAGGAATTGACAAAAGTCTGTTTGTGAAGAATGAAGGAGGGAAGCTCATGGTGGCACAAATATATGTAGATGACATAGTATTTGGTGGAATGTCAGAGCAGATGGTTGAACATTTTGTTAGACAAATGCAATCTGAGTTTGAGATGAGCCTTGTTGGAGAACTGACTTACTTTCTTGGGCTACAAGTCAAACAGATGGAAGACTCTATCTTTTTATCTCAAAGCAAGTATGCCAAGAACATTGTGAAGAAGTTTGGCATGGAGAATGCTAGCCATAAAAGAACTCCTGCTCTTACACATGTAAAAATTTCCAAAGATGAAAATGGTGTCAGTGTAGATCAAAGTCTATACAGAAGCATGATAGGCAGTCTGCTATATCTCACAGCAAGCAGACCTGACATTGCATTTGCAATTCGTGTATGTGCGAGATATCAAGCTGAACCAAAAGTCAGTCACATAAACCAAGTAAAGAGAATACTGAAATATGTAAATGGCACCAGTGACTATGGGATGTTATATACTCATGGATCTGGATCTTTGTTGACTGGATACTATGATGCAAACTGGGCTGGAAGTGCTGATGATAGGAAGAGCACGTCTGTAGGTAACTACCCACGTATATGACACCCACGACCACTCCTCATCATGGTGATAGCCTTCGAATTCGACTGGCCCTTTATGTGTTGACCCTAGGTTTCCAAATTTCCATGTTTACCTAACCCTCCAACGGACTTCCTAATCGACCACACTTTGCCTTCTTTGGTCGAAATATGACAGCTAACATAAGTGCTAAAGAAAAATTATGGTAATAATGTCATATTGCATACAATGTTTTTAACCCTTTGAAACCTGGCCAAAACTCATTTCCATAAGTACTTTTCAGTTTCAAAGCGGGTGTAACCGGCTACATCTTTCCTGGTAACCGGTTACACAGTAGCGCGTTTGTGTCCTTTGACTGGGTATGGGAGGTGTAACCGGTTGCACCATTTTTGGTAACCGATTACATGCACGGTTTTTTTTTATTTTTTAACACCACTTCAGGTGTAACTGGTTATGACCTTTTTAGTAATCGGTTATCACTGAAGCAGAGGCAGTGGTTCATTCAAAATCTGACTCAAACGAAATTGTTTTTGCATCCTTCAAGCATGGCATCTTTTCATGCATTCATACACTTTTAGAAAGGTTTCAAGGGTCTATGAATATTCTACTAATCATATTTTGAAAAATAACCTCTCTCATTTCAATTCAAATTTCTTACTCTCTCATTTTCAAAACAAGTGTCTTGCCATACAATTTTTTGTTGAAACTTTTGCATACATTTTCATTACATTTCTAAAAGTTTCAACTCTATAATTCCTTGAGCACTTGTATAACATATTGTGAATTTCCTATCTGATAGAAAAGATCAATTCTAATAATTGATATACATTGTTATCAAACTTTAAACTCTTATAAAAATTCAGATTATTGTGGAATACCTTGTTGTCCAAGATTATTGAAAGCAAGAGAGTGAATAAGGGAGGATTGTTCTCTTGTTTCACTTTGTAGAAATCATAAGGAGATTTTCCTTATTAATTGGTTTAAGAACTTGTGTATAGTGGCTAGGATAGGCTTGTACAAAGTTCTAAACAGAGAGTAAAATCTCTTACTGCGTAAGGGGACTAGAGTACTCTTGGATGGTAAGGGGGACCAGGATACATCGTCGTGTTATTTATATTTATAGACTTTACCACTTTCTAATCATCACCAAACCAGAAAGTTAAAAGCATAATTTCAATAAACCAAAAATCGATCAAAGTACCTAATTCACCCCCCCCCCCTAGGTGTAATCACTACTTACAATTAGCACCAGAGCAGGTTATAGGTAGCTTGTTCCTAAAAGATCCAGTATGGCTCCCGCAAGTGCAAATCCTTTTTTCAAAGATGGTGTAAGTAGCAATAAACCTCCACTATTTTCTAGTGATTATTTCGACTTTAGGAAAATACGCATGAAGGCTCATTTAGAAGCACAAGGAGATGAAATTGGGGATGTTGTAGAAAATGGTCATTTTGTTCCCACAAGTGTTGTCCACGAGGTTGGGACAATAAAGATTAAGATTTCATGGGGCGATGATGATAAGAGAAAAGTACTTTACAACAAGAAAGCAATCACCATACTCCAAAGTGCTCTTAGCATGGATGAATTTTTTCGGGTTTTTCAATGTGCAACCCTGAAATAAATATGGGATACTTTGGTATAAATGCATGAAGGAACTGTTGAAGTAAAAAGATCCAGATTGAATACCTTAACTGAAGAGTATGAGATGCTCATAATGGAGCCCGGAGAATCCATAGTCGCGTTGCAAAAGAGATTTGTACACTTGACAAATTAATTTATTACTCTTGGTAAGACTTTTACTAACGATGATATTAATCTTAAAGTGCTTAGGTATTTAACCAGGGAATGGCAACCAAAAGTGACGGCAATATAGGAAAAGAAAAGTTTGTCTACCATGACTTTCGCATCCTTGTTCAGAAAAATTCAAGAGCATGAACTTGAACTTAGAAGACTTGAAAAGCATGAGAATCAAGAGAATAAGTCCAAATTCATTGATTTGAAAGTTGACATGAAAGAAGAACAAGAAGATGATGATCTGGAAGAAAATGAGAAATTTATGCTCCTTGAAAAATACCTGGTAAGTTTTTTGGTAAAAAAAAAAATCCTTGAATTATGCAAATAGAAAGTTTTCAGGAAAAATATACTTCAACACCAAATGTAACTTGCTATGAATATGGAAAGCAAGGAAGCATAAAGACGGATTGTCCAAAATTCACCAAGAAGAATGGGTTCAAAAGTAGAAAGGAATCAAAATCTAAAAGAGCCTACATTGCATGGGAAGATAATGAAGTAAGTTCGTCATCTGACTCGGAAAGTGACGAATGTGTAAATCTTTCCTTGATGGCTTCACACTATTTCGATGATGAAGATGAAGAGGTTAGTAATGATTTTTCCATTTATGATAATGATTCACAATATTCTATAGATGAACTTCTCAATGAATGCAAAATTCTGTATAAAATGGTGTCTAATCAAAATAAACAAATTTTATCTCTTGAAGAAAAGATTGACACCATGGAAAAATATTTTGAAGTCGAAAAACAAAAATTTGTTAAAGAACAAAAATAAAATTTTGTATGCAAAGAGTGTGAATCACTTTCTTTCCAAATTGTCCATCTGAAAAGAGTCCTTGAAAGATATGAAAAAGTACAAATTGAATTGGATGGTGTCCTTAGTCAACAAAGATATGCAAATGATAAAATGGACTTGGGTATTCTAAATTTAATAAATCAAGTTCTAGTAAAATCGTATTTGTTAAGGCTAGTGACCAATCCAATAAAGAAAAAATGAACAAAGAAAGCAATGTTCATCATTATCCTAAAAGAAAAAGATTTGTCAATAAGAAATCTTATGTTCCTAGATATAAAAGTAATTTTGTTCCTACTTGTTTCTATAATGGTATAATTGGCCACACACCTAATGCTTGCTATGTAAGGAACTTTAGTGTGGAAAATGGGAATTATGTGTTGGTCAAGAAAGGAACTAATTATGAAGGACCCAAGGCAATTTGAGTACCTAAAAAAACCTAATTTGTTTTGTAGGTATGCCTGAAAACCACTACAAATAGATGGTATCTCGATAGTGGTTGTTCTAAGCATATGACGAGAGATATCAATAAATTTTCAAATCTAGTGCTTAAAGCCAAGGGATATGTCACTTATAGAGACAACAACAGAGGAAAAATTCTTGGCATAGGAAAAGTTGAAACACCACCTTTCACATCCATTGAAGATGTTCTTTGTGTTGAAGGACTAAAGCACAATCTTCTAAGTATTATCCAATTGTGTGATAAAGGCTTCAAGATCAAGTTCACCAAGGACGAATGCTTGATTGAAGATGAAGCCACTCATGAGGTAAAACTAAAAGGTAAGAGAATTAATGATATTTTCATGATTTTCCTTAGATGATTTATCTTTGAAAATAAAATGTTGCATGGTAAACACCAATGACTCGTGGCTATGGAATAAAAGAGTTGCTCATAATCATATGGAACATTTAAACAAACTAGTCAAGCATGATCTTGTCATTGGTTTACCTAAGATAAAGTTTGTCAAAGATAAATTATATGATGCATGTCAAAATAGAAAACAAACCAAATCAACTTTCAAACCAAAGAATGTGGTGTCTAATTCAAGGCCACTACAATTGTTGCATATGGACTTGTATGGTCCATCAAGAACAAGAAGCTTCGGAGGTAATGTATATGCTTTAGTTATTGTTGACGATTTTTCTAGATATTCTTGGACATTCTTTTTAGTGCAGAAAATTGATGCATTCAAAGCGTCTAAGAAGTACGCAAAGCAAATTCAAAATGAAAAATCACTAAAAATTGCCTCCATAAGAAGCGATCACGGTGGAGAATTCCAAAATGCACCGTTTGAAGAGTTTTGTGAAGAACATGGGATCTTTCACAATTTTTCAGCACCAATGACTCCACAACAAAACTGAAGGGTGGAGAGAAAGAATAGGTCTCTAGTAGAACTTGCAAGAACGATGTTTAGTGATTCAATCTTCCAAAATACTTTTGGGCGGATGCGGTAAGCATGGCATGCTATGTAAGTAATCGAGTTATTGTTAGACCTATTTTGAAAAAGACTCCATATAAACTCTCCAAGGGAAGAAAATCTAACATTTCTCACTTTCACATATTTGGATGCAAGTTCTTTGTCCTAAACAATGACAAAGACAATCTCGGTAAGTTTAACGAGATACCCGAAGAAGGTATGATAGACTTAGAAACTTTCTATGTGAAAGTGGATTTGAAAAGGAAAAGTTAGTAATATGTTGTTTATTAAGAAAATTAAAAATCATACTTTATTGGTTCAAGTCTACATTGACGATATCATATTCGGTTCAACAAACAAAGATCTTTGTGAAGAATTTGCAGTGATGATGCAAGGAGAGTTCAAAATGTTTATGATGGGTAAATTGAATTATTTTCTTGGACTTCAAATTAAGCAGCTAAAGAATGGCATCTTCATCAACCAATCCAAGTATTGCAAAGAGTTGTTGAAAAGATTTGACATGGATAATTGCAAAGCAATGGCTACTCCAATGGGATCTGGAACTTATGTTGATCAAGATGGATCTGGTGTTTCCATTGATATCACAAAATAATGAGGTATGATTGGTTCATTATTATATTTTACGCCAAGTCGTACTGACATAATGTTTAGTGTTTGTCTTTGTGCGTGATTTTAAGCCAATCCAAAGGAATCACATCTTGCCTCCGTGAAAAGAATCATGAAGTATCTCAAAGGAACAACAAACGTCGGCTTATGGTATCCTAAAGGTGGTGTATGTGACTTGATTGGTTATTCTGACTCAGATTATGCAGGCTGTAAAATAGACCGGAAAAGCACAAGCGGAACATGTCATATTCCAGGAAACGCTCTTGTATCACGGTCCTGTAAAAAGCAAACATGTATGGATCTTAGTACGGCTAAAGCATAATACATTGTTGTAGGAAGTTGTTGCGCTCAAATTCTTTGGTTGAAACAATAACTTAGAGACTACAGTGTGAACCTTGGATGTATTTCATTAAAGTGTGATAATACAAGTGCTATGAACATAACCAAAATCCAGTCATTCACTCAAGAACAAAACATATTGACATTCGACATCATTTTTTTCGTGATCATGTGCTTAAAGGCGATGTTAAAGTTACATTCATGGATACTCATAGCCAACTCGCAGATATTTTCACAAATCTATTTAAAAAAGAATCGTTCTACAAAATTCGAAGGGAACTTGGCATATTGGATGAATTTGATGTATGATTCTTCAAAGACATTCTTCAATAATCATTAAAATCAATAAGATACATGTCAAATTTCAAATCTGATGTTAATTTACAATTCCATTTTGTGAATTATTATTACTACTTATGTTGATTATTTAATTTTTATGACATAAATAATGCTTATGTAACATGTGTATATGATATAAATATGTTAAATCCTTTATGTTTACATATATAAATATTACCTTCATAATCCATTATGTATGCATTGCCATTTCCTATTACTAGTTTTTCCATGATGTAACCGGTTACCACTTTTCATGTAACCGGTTACCACTTCGCGTTTTTCAGTTCTGGGTTTTTTTACGTGGTCGTAACCGGTTACGCATATCCCTGTAACCGGTTACCTCTGTTCATATTTTGAAAAATGCAGTATTTTTTATGTTTTTTCTAGTGGTCAACTCTCATTAAATATCATTTCATCTACTTATTCTTGGGAAGTTAGTTCATTAAATCTCACTCTTCTACCTACTATCTTTATTGCCCACTTACCAAATACCAAAACAACTTAATTCCACACTCATAAAAACTCTTTATAAAACCATTTCACTTATCAAACTAACTTTTTCAACCCTTCCAGGAGCTTATCCGAAAATCAATTCTCCAAACCCTAACTTTCTCACTTCAAAGCTCCTCTCATGGCTCCTTCAAGAAAAGACAGAGGCAAGGCAAAGATGGGTGAAGGTGGTTTTGAACAACACTCATATGTTGGCATTGAAATTGTTGAACCCGCTCTCAAAGAAATAAGGTTGCTCTTCAACATTAGGAATTGTCCACTAATGCCTCATAAATACGGTAATCTTGCTTCTTTTCCCTATTTGAGCTTTGATTTCTCATCACTTTTCCATCATAAAGGTTTGGACAATCTGATTGCTGACTCGGGAGTTAACGGAAAGGATATTGTTCTATCTTTGGAAGATTTTGGTAGATATTTAGACATTCCTTATGAGGGTCAGAGAATTATGCATGGTTTTAGCCCTGAATGGTCTGGTCAAAGCAAGGTTAGCTACTACTTTAGCATTAGCCGTTTGTCCGAGCAAGAAATTATGAACAAGAGAGCTCGAAATACGACTTCGACCCGGTTAACTATGTCTGGAAAAATCTAATTATTAGTGATAGGATGTTACATTTTTTCAAAGTATACATCATTTTGCCTAAACACTCGAATCATTCACAAATTGGTGACACTGAGGTGCAGCTGATTTATGCGATTAAGCAAAGGATAAAGGTAGATTGGGCTTATGTAATAATGCATCACATGCAACACCAACAAGGTTTGAGTGGTGGACTACCATATGCTTAATTTATCACTCGGATTATGGAACATTGTGGTGTTTATTTGAAGAGGGAACCCAAGAAGAAAATGAATGCAAAGGAATGTGAAATTAATGTTGGGGTTGTCGGAAGAAATATGGGAATATTCAAGGATAAAGATGGTGTCTACAAACATAAGGGTGATTCTTTCGTTAATGTACCTCTACCCACACCCAAAGGTGGTTACATCAATGAAGCCCTTTACAACAAGTTATGTTCCGTGGAGACTTATATGGTATCTGGTTTTAGAGAACTTCATCTTGAGATGGCCTCCATCAAAAGCCAATAACAAATCCAAAACCAATACCAAAATGAAGATGAGGATAGTTATGAGGATGAGATGGAGGAAAGCGACTGAAGCTCTATGTTTTTATTTGTTGTTATGCTATGATGTCTTAGTTTATGTTTTTTTGTATGTTTTGGAACAATCTTGCTAACTATGCTATTTATGTTTCCGTTTTGTTTTTCTTTCCGGGTTTATGTATTAATATATGATGTTTGGTTCTGTTTAAGTGATTATGTAAGACTTAATGATATCGTATGTTATATTCTATATTGGTTATGTTGTTGTGTTTTGGTGGGCAATCACATTGTGATGTGCTATTAACTACTTATATGTTTATAAACTTGTATGTCTTTTCCCATCCTTTTTGTTAATGACAAAAGGGGAGAAGATGTTATGTGTATTTGTATAGCTCTCTCTAACAATTTGCAGCGAGCATCAAATTTCAAATACTTTCATTCAAGGACAAGGGGGAGCATTGATCAAGGGGGAGTTATCTTTGTTAGGGGGAGAAAAGCTTATCGAATTTTCAATGGGTTATCATCATCAAAAAGGTGGAGAATGTAAAGACAAGCTTCTCTAAATGTTAGTTTTGATGAAGAGAAGTTAGAAGAATAAGCTCATGATAAAAGAATGGAAAAAGCTTCATTTCAAAGACTAAAGTATCAAGTTTCAAATTCAAGTTATGAATAATAGATTTGGAAATATTGATTGATTCATACGTGTTGAGGTACAAGTAAACATTTCCATTATGTTCATTATTAAGTTCTCAATAAAAATTAGGGTAATCATGTCATATTGTGTCACGCTGCGAAAAATACAGAATCGCCACCAGATTTTATTTATTCCAAAGGAAAGGGAAAACAGTGATAAAACTCCAAGAGAATGGTCTTCGCAACCAAGAGCGGATTCGGAAGTAGGTTATGCAAGGAGAAGGTATTAACACCCCTCACATCTGTTGTACTCAATGAGAACCACTTGCTAGTTCTTCTTGCGTATGGATGTTGTTATTTGAAGGTTACTTAGAATCGGTTAATGAGATGAAATAAGATGAGAAAAAAGAAAATAATTATTAATGTGAAAAGAATAGGGGAAATAATTTATTAATGTTCTCGCCAAGGTTTTGAACCCTTGTGCCTATGTATCCTCATTCGTGCAATAAGGAAGTCAGAGCTACGTAGTTTCGATCATAAAACAAAATATTTATTTGTTTGTTTTTAATGGACAATATTAATGTTCGCGTTCTAGCGGTTAACTTTGCTTGTATTCTCATGTCATGGGAGACTTAAGTGTTTGTTTGTTTGCAGTAGAATGGATGAGCTTGGATCATATTCTAGAATTTAAACATTACTTGTATGCTCGCACATGGGAGGCTTAAGCTTCATTCATGGTAGAACGGAAGTAACATGTCGTTTTTGAAAAGGAAGATTTTGAGAGCCCTAAGGCAGAAAATTGATTTGATTGCTTGTGGTTGATTTTAGTATAGAGACAAGTATCAAACCACGAGCTAGGTACGGTCGATAATTTGGATACTTGAGATTTGAGAGGACAGTTGCATCCTAACCACTCTTTTTCAACCAAAGGGGTTTTTGTTTGTGAAATGATTTGGCAAGTTTAATCATTGTTACTTAGAGGGAGACAAGTATCTAACCCTTGGCTAAATACGACCAATAATTAGAACACTTGGGAGTTGAGAGGACAATGGCATCCTAACCATTTTGTTTCTCTCTCAGAGCACCGAATTCAACTCATTTTATTGTTAAGTGTTTTTGGTAAGAAGTCAAGCATTGAGCCACAAGATAGGTACGACCGATAACCTAAGTACTTGAATGTTATGCACAAGTATGTACACCCCATTTTTTCATTCCAATTTATTTAGAAAAGATTTGAAAAGGCACTTGACATTAGATCAAGTGTTTGGAATTTATTGTGAAAAAGTGTGTGAAGAATAATGGAGGTAGAGGTAGAGATAGATTGAGAAGAGATGGGTAAATGAAATGGATAATGATGATGAGATACTTGAAGTTGGATCAAGTGTGCTTTTTTTCTTTTAAAAAGTTTCTTTTTATCGTTTGATTTCATCTTTTTCGTTAGCATGCATGGTAAAGAAAGATAAAACCTAAGGTATTACACTTTCATGGGATGGGGGGACATGTGACCCACAATGGAGGGATGATACCAAACAATACAAGGAATGGAATGGAAACCACACAAGTTACAACCGAAGTACCATGCCTAAAACAATCAAGTGGCATGGTGTCATCTCATGTAAACAACCAATACAAGGCAAATGATAAGCAATGGTGATAATGGGAATATAACTTGGATTAAACTTGAAGTCACATGATCTATGGTAAAGACATAAAGCAAGTGGGGTTAGTATGGGTCAAGGTAAATAAAAATGTACATCAAAGTAAACATTATCAAAACATTTATAAACTCAAATGAGAATGGATCAATATAGAAAAATATCAAATATGAACCACATGAACATGGTGAAAGAAGTGACATACACAAGGCATACATCAATCAAATTGAAATGGCATTTCCAAGTTACAAGATAACCACAAACCAATGTACAATTAAACGGAACTAACCTAAGGTTCAAGATCACATGCAAACATGGCATACACGAATCAAATTTAAAAAATGGAATTAACATGGATTAACAAATGGAATCACATTTTGACCTAATATAAATATGAATGTGTTGATCAAGATTTCATGGTATTCTAAATGTTCATTAAACTCAAGTTTAATCACTACATAAAAATGAATTAAAAACTCACCCAAATTTCTAATGGAAATTAACATAATTCATGGAAAATTAATAAATATTTTCATTGTGAAAACATACCAAAATAAAGTAGGAAAATAATGGGAAAAATAGTGAAAATATGGCAAGAAAATCTTGGCAAAAAATCATGTAAGATGCATGAAAACATCGGGGGTCAAAATATGGAAATGGGTGCAAACAGTGGGTTCACGCACTGGCCCAAAACAAGCCCATTCACTCCTTATCCATCATCCAGGGGGTATGTTAGTTAAATGATGGGAATATGCATCAAAAAATGTAAAGCCCAAGTAATCAGGGCCCATATGAAATAAGCATTGCAATGGTACACTTCAATATGCCAAAGTTCAAAGTGAATTGATTCAAACTTTCAAAATAACGCACCAAGCAATTACAATGTGAACTCAGAACAACCAGGTCGTGGACCACCACGCAGGAAGTTACCTCTGGAAGCGGTGGTGCCAAAAAGCTAAAACAAGATCATTATCATAAGCACCTTGCAACGCTGATCAAGGATATGGAATCGAAATTGAAAAATTCTAAAGGAGGTTCTCAAATCGAAGAAGAATAGATCAAGAACCCTAGAGCTTCAGAGATAAATTAAATTGCATGTATGAGGAATCAAGCCCCAAGACCTTATGGATTTTATTCCTCTGGGCAAGGTCTACATGGTTGTAACAAACAGTTTGAAGAAAAGGTTGAGATTGAAGGTTACCTCGCTGGAGAAGATGACCAGAAAAATGCGCTTCAGGTAAGTTCTTGCCTTCCTCTTTATCTCTCTTCCTCGTCTCCCATTCTTCTTTGTTTTCTATTATGGAAATATGATGTTGAGTCAATTCTCGAGACTAGGGTTCTTATGATGATCAATGTGATTCCGCTGAGATTCTGATGATGATGAATATGAGTGATTCCGGTGAGTGTTCATGAAAGAGATAGAGCTCTGAGATGAAAGGTTTGAGAGAGATTTGTGAGGATGATCAATTTTATGATTTCTAAGATGAAAGCTGGTGATTGAATGATGATGGTGCTATTTATGAGCTGTTTAGGACCTAGGGTTTGGATAATTTCGATTAGAGCCTAAAACAATCAAGTGGCATGGTGTCATCTCATGTAAACAACCAATACAAGGCAAATGATAAGCAATGGTGATAATGGGAATATAACTTGGATTAAACTTGAAGTCACATGATCTATGGTAAAGACGTAAAGCAAATGGAGTTAGTATGGGTCAAGGTAAATGAAAATGTTCATCAAAGTAAACATATTCAAAACATTTATAAACTCAAATGAGAATGGATCAATATAGACAAATATCAAATATGAACCACATGAACATGGTGAAAAAAGTGACATACACAAGGCATACATCAATCAAATTGAAATGGCATTTTCAAGTTACAAGATAACCACAAACCAATGTACAATTAAATGGAACTAACCTAAGGTTCAAGATCACATGCAAACATGGCATACATGAATCAAATTTAAAAAATGGAATTAACATAGATTAACAAATGGAATCACATTTTGACGTAATATAAATATGAATGCATTGATCAAGATTTCATGGTATTCTAAATGTTCATTAAACTCAAGTTTAATCACTACATAAAAATGAATTAAAAACTCACACAAATTTCTAATGGAAATTAACATAATTCATGGAAAATCAATCAATATTTTCATGGTGAAAACATACCAAAATAAAGTAGGAAAATAATGGGAAAAATAGTGAAAATATGGCAAGAAAATCAGGGCAAAAAATCATGTAAGATGCATGAAAACAGAGGGGTCAAAATATGGATATGGGTGCAAACAGTGGGTTCATGCACTGGCCCAAAACAAGCCCATTCACTCCTTATCCATCATTCAGGGGGTATGTTAGTGAAATGATGGGTATATGCATCAAAAAATGTAAGGCCCAAGCAATTAGGGCCCATATGAAATAAGCATTCCAATGGTACACTTCAGCATGCCAAAGTTCAAAGTGAATTGATTCAAACTTTCAAAATAACGCGCCAAGTAATTACAATGTGAACTCATAACAACCAGGTCATGGACCACCACGCAGGAAGTTACCTCTGGAAGCGGTGGTGCCAAAAAGCTAAAACAAGATCATTATCATAAGCGCCTTGCAACGCTGATCAAGGATATGGAATCGAAATTGAAAAATTCTAAAGGAGGTGCTCAAATCGAAGAAGAATAGGTCAAGAACCCTAGAGTTTCAGAGATAAATTAAATTGCATGTATGAGGAATCAAGCCCCAAGAGCTTAGGGATTTTATTCCTCTGGGTAAGGTCTACATGGTTGTAACAAACAATTTGAAGAAAAGGTTGAGATTGAAGGTTACCTCGCTGGAGAAGATGGCCAGAAAAACGTGCTTCAGGTAAGTTCTTGCCTTCCTCTTTATCTCTCTTCCTCGTCTCCCCTTCTTCTTTGTTTTCTATTACAGAAATATGATGTTGAGTGAGTTCTCGAGACTGGGGTTCTTATGATGATCAATGTGATTCGGGTGGGATTCTGATGATGATGAATATGAGTGATTCTGGTGAGTGTTCATGAAAGAGATAGAGCTCTGAGATGAAAGGTTTGAGAGAGATTTGTGAGGATGATCAATTTTATGATTTCTAAGATGAAAGCTAGTGATTGAATGATGATGGTGCTATTTATGAGTTGTTTAGGACTTAGGGATTGGATAATTTCAGTTAGAAGAGTTAGTTGTTAATTCTAAAAATCGAGGCTAGTTAGTTAGATTTCTGTTGTGAGTTAATTGTTGAATCTAATGCACTTACATCTAAACATGGTAGTTAATATTAGTTAGATTATGCCAAGGTGACCGTTAAGTTAGTAGGTTCAGGTTAAATTATGAATGATAGCTTATGATGTAATTTCTTGTTGTGCATTTTGCTTGGCTAGTACATTTTACAATGCAGGAACTGGTGTTGAATAACGTTTTGTGCATGGCTCATTCCTTGGTCTGGTTTATATGTTACACTGCAGCTGTTGTGGAATGTTGTCCAACTGGTTTTATATTGCAAGGTTGAATTTGGTATGTTATATTCTAGAATGGTTATAGGTCTGTTGTTTGTGGGGTGCAAGGTCATGGCTTGGCATAGTTGCAGGTTCATTGTGTTTCTGCAGGTCCTTTGTTTTATGTTCTTTGGATTGATGTGCGTGACTGCAGAAGGTTATAGCAATGCTTTATGTTGGACTCATGCAAGGTTTATGGTAGGCAAAGGGTTTGTTGCTTGGATTGATGTAATGCTTGTGATTGTGCAGGGTGTTTGGTTGGTTCAAGGCTTGGTGCAGCAGGTCTTGGTCTGCGGGCAAGGTGTTTGATCATGGATCTTGGCTCATGACTTGTTATGCGTGGTCGCTGGGTTTTGGATGGTGTAGGCATGAGGGGTATGACATTTGATGTTGGCTTTTAGTGCCAGATTACTTATTGGCAAGGTTTGGCATGATGGTTGCTTCAGGGGTGATGGTTTGCTACAAGGTCCATCTGGTGGTCTGTTTGCTGGTTGGTTTGGTGGTCTAGATGGTCCATTTGGTGGTCTGACCTGGACATGGACCAAGTTGCTTGGTCATGAAGAAATTAAAGGAAAATAAGGTTTTTGGTGATGAATCAAGGCATTATGGGTAGAAATAAGTCTTACGGGGTCAAGGGAGGGTCAATTGACTTTGGTCAACTGGTTTAGCAAAAAGTAAATTATTAACCAAAAGTCAATTGTAGTGAATTTTGGCCAAATTGTAATTTTTGTATGAACATGGACATTTTTGTAATGAAATGATGGGATTATAAATGGAAATGATATTTGTATTGAATTTGTATGGATTGAAATGATATTGATTTGATATGAATTATGGACTTGATTGAAATGTCTTGCATTTAATGGACTAGTGGAAATGAATATTATAGAAATCCAATGAATCAAGCATAAGAACCAAGACCAAGAAAACTTGAAAATGCCATGAATGATAAATTGATTGAAACAAATTTGAATGGACCAAAGACCAATAGGAAAGTCATCAAGACATTGAAAGTGAAGTAGATTTGAATGAATGATTAAGGACTAACGAAACCAAAGCAATCAAGGACTAAAGTGGGATGAAACTTGAATGAAATATCAATGGCCATATGGCCAAGCATGAGTGGACCAAACAAGAATGGAAATGACCAGATGAAATAGCCATGAATGGGCCAAGTGGGGCTTGGGGTGCCATGAGAATGGGCTTGGGACCAAAAGGTATCATCAAGCAATATATGAACATGTGACGACTTGAAATGGATTCAATCAAATCAATGAATTCTCAAGATGAACCAAGATTAAATGGCTTTGAATGGAGCTTGAACAAGCCAATGAATCATGCACAAATGAATGGTAGTGAACTGGATGAAATTAGGGTTAGGTGTAACCGCAAGGAAGGGTAACCACAATTAGGGTTTTGCTTCACTATGAAGTTACAAATGAATCCTCAACAAAAAGCATACACACAAATATTAAAGGGACAACTAATTAGAGTTTCGGTTGGTTGAGCAACCTCAAGGTTATATGAAACCATAGCTTCCACTAGGTACACACAATAATGCTTTGAATCTATGATACTTGTCCTCTTGTATTGAACAATGCTTATGCAAGTGAAATGACTGACCATGAAGATATGCATATGATTTAGGGTTATTGACCTAGGTAAATATTCTGAAGAGTAGGGTAAATTTTGGGGTATGACAGATGCCCCTATTTAATCTTCTCGTACCTAAATGTATGGATAGAAACGGTTTTCGGACATTCGAGGTAGGAGGGGATTAAATACTAAAATATCAACAAAAATATCCCATCAAGAACAAATGGAATGTAACGTGGAGATAGGTTTCTTTTAGTGATTTTCGTTAGGGATAAGGGACGGATGAATTGGCTTCTATAAAGGGGCAGCTGTTGGGGATTAGTTTGAAACATCTATGGGGAAATAGGTAGTTGTGAAAGAAAGGTTATACATGCATGATGTACAAAATATGCTAATGTAGTATATGATTGGTTTTTATTTCTCTCTTTTTTATTGTCTTTCTTTTTTCTCTTTTTTTTTACTTCACCTCCACTAACAAGTTTTTGCATGTACCGATGATTAAGATATTCCTGCGGGATTCCACGAAGGTAAGAATATTATGTATTTGTGAAAGGCAACTAACAAAGGATATAGAGGTAAACTAGAATCTTCTATAAAAGGAAGAGAAGCGTCTTGCAAAAGGCAAGCACGACTTGACTGAGAAATGACTTGATTTTCTGCCACGAAAGGTAGAGGGAACTTACAAAAGGAAAGTAAAGGGATATGATGTTTCCTCATGCAAAAGTCATATGAGGAATTATTAGCAAAAGGCCAAGAAAACATATGAAGGTGGACTGTGATTTCTCATGTAAAAGGCGATGAGCATTTATTAACAAAAGGTTAAGAGGAAAGACGAAGGTGAAAGACGACTTCACCGGAGATAGGGCTTCTCGTACAAAAGGCAACGAGAGCTTCTTAGCAAAAGGCGAAGAAAAAAATGATGATTCTCACAAGAAAGGTAGTGAGAACTTCTTAACAAAAGGTTAAGAAGACGCATGAAGATGGATATGATTTCTCACGCAAAAGGCAATTAGAAACTCCTCAGCAAAAGGTTAATAAGAATGCTGGAGGAATTTCTCGTACAAAAGATAATGAGAAACCCCTTAGTGAAAGGCTAAGAAGACACATGAAAACGGAAATGATTTCTCACGTAAAAGGCAATGAGAAACTCCTTAACAAAAGGTTAAGAAGAAAGATGGAGGGGATTTCTCATACAGAAGGTAATGAGAAACTCCTTAGCGAAAGGCTAAGAAGGCGCATGAAGATGGAAATGATTTCTCACGTAAAAGGAGATGAGAAACTCCTCAATAAAAGGTTAAGGAGAAAGCTGGAGGGGATTTCTCATATGAAAGGTAATGAGAACTCCTTTAGAGAAAGGCTAAGAATGCGCATGAAGATGGAAATAATTTATCACGCAAAAGGCAATGAGAAACTCCTTAACAAAAGGTTAAGAAGAAAGTTGGAGGGTATTTCTCATACAAAATGTAATGAGAACCTCCTTAGTGAAAGGCTAAGAAGAGGCATGAAGATGGAAGTGATTTCTCACGCAAAAGGAAATGAGAAACTCCTTAACAAAAGGTTAAGAAGAAATCTAGAAGGGATTTGTCATACAAAAGGTAATGAGAATCTCCTTAAATAAAGGCTAAGAAGATGTATGAAGATGGAAACGATTTCTCATGCAAAAGGCAAGAGAAACTCATTAGCAAAAGGTTAAGAAGAAATCTGGAAGGGATTTCTCATACAAAAGGTAATGAGAAACTCCTTAGCGAAAGGTTAAGAAGACGCATGAAGATGGAAATGATTTCTCATGCAAAAGGAAATAAGAAACTCCTCAACAAAAGGTTAAGAAGAAAGCTAGAAGGGATTTCTCATACAACACGTAATGAGAAACTCCTTATCGAAAGGCTTAGAAGATGCATGAATATGGAAATGATTTCTCATGCAAAAGGAAATGAGAAACTCTTTAACAAAAGGTTAACAAGAAACTGGAGTGAAATGGTTTTCTCCTAAAAAAGGCGCATGGGGGGTACTTCAAAAGGTAGGTGACAAGAGATATTTCTCATGCAAAAGGTAGAGGGTACTTACATTAGGTAAGAAGATTGAGATAGAATTCCTCGTGCAAAAGGTCAGGGGAACTTACAAAAGGAAAGTGAGGAATAAAAGGGTTTCCTTTGCGAAAGGCAGAAGGTACTCACAAAAGGTAAGCTGAAAAAGATACTTCTCGTGTAAAAGGCAGGGGGAACTTACAAAAGATAAGCTAAAAGAGGTGATAATCCTCATGCAAAAGACATAGGGAACTTTGCAGTAGGCGTGAAAACCTCATGACGTACCTCAGGCGGTGGGGATGAAGCTTTCAAAATATGGATACCACTCTGGGACTCACCAAACCTACATCAGGTATTTCAAAGCAATCAATAAGGGAGTAGGTCTTTCGTCCAGTTTCTTATCTTATTCTCAAGGTACAAAGTTTTGTCAAGAATAACTTTATCGTGCAAAAGGCAACGAGGACTTACAAAAGGTAAGTGAGGAGACATAATTTCGTGCCAAAGGCAATAAAATATTTTCTATGAGAAATGCGGGAGAAACTTGCAAAAGGCAAGGGGATACTTACAAAAGGTAAGCAACTGACGAAAGGTCACAAATATTTGCAAAAGCCAAATAAAAAGGTTTGAATATGGTTTGCACGACGGAACCTGGCATCATGTGATTGTATCGTACTTGTATTTTTATCATTTTACTAACCAAAATACCAAAATATATCTTTGCATTTGCCTAACTCCTTTGTAGGTAGGGCATGATCTCCATTGATCTATCAAGTTCATATCTAGGGTTTGAGACCCTCATGACAAAGAGCACAACCATGAATTGATCCAAGAATGGTTATGAGCATCATATATGAATTCCATTGATTCCTACATTTTATATTGATCAAGTTTTCTTCAAGAGTTTGAAGGTGATTTGCCTTGGAAACCCTAGTTTGACTGGGTATCTTGAGTAACTTCTCCAATAAGCTATCTCACCAATTGATCAAATTTCTTAAGGGACACTTCAAAAATTATCATCTTATGCATATATGATCTACCATGAGCCAAGAAAGTCAAATAATTGAAGGTTAGCAAGTTGGTTGATGGTGGTTGGCCAGATGAATTCATCTGATCAAAACTGGGTCTCCCTAGACCCTATCTCCTACAATTTTCACCATATGAAAATGATTCCAAGAGCAACGTTACTCTAAATGACATTCTAAACAACTTTCATGTTAATACCTAGAGCTAGGTTTGCTTGTAAAATCATTTTCTATGTTGAAACATTATAGGTCATTTTGTCTAAACCCTGATTTGAAAGTCAACTTCTCAAGCCCATAACTTGCTCAATTTTTAGGAGATGAAGATTTCCAAGTTGCAAAATAAAATTAAAGATGTCTAATTTAACTTTTATGTTTGTAGTGAGATCTAATTCAACTTTTATGAGCATGTGATATGAAGATACATTATAGGTCATTTTTGACCTATACCATTGAACAAGTGATTTTTCCAAACTTCAAAAATGCATAACTCTATCATTCTAAATCCAAATGACATGAAATTGGTGACCATGTTTAAGGTCTTTGAAATAGATACAACTTTGGTGAAGACACTTTTCTCATTTGAAGCTCACATAAAAAGTTAAGCAAGGTGGAATATTGAGATATATGGCTTTACACTTAGAAAAAGTTTCAACATGTTGAAATTTCCAAACTTCCACCTCAAAATTCTCCATGTTCCAAGCTCCAAATGAAAAAGTGTTGAACATCAAACTTGTTCCCCTTGATCCAAGCTTTGTAAAGAACCTAAGTTCATGCATTTTGGATGAGGTTTGATAGGTCTACACATGGCTTTAACAGGGTTGCATCATTGGAAAGAATCAATTGCACAAACTTCAGTTCACAATGCCTTGCCATTCAAGCTTCATTCGGACTTCAATTGGAATCATCTTGGACCTTAATGCATTGCATCATGGGCTTGTACATGCCCATGCACTCGTGCCATCCACATTGCCAATTTTGGACAGATTTTGAAGTGTGCAAATATCATTCCCTTTGGTTATAAATAGAAGGCCTTTGAGCTCATTTGAACAAGACTTTGCGCGCCGGCTTTGCCCCCCATTGAAACCCTCTCATTCTAAAGGAAAACCTGAGAAATTTCAATTTGAAATTTGAGTTTGAATCTCAACTGTTGGAGATTCAAGAACTCCAGGATCCAAAGCCTTGCAACCTCTCTAATCACTTCCTGTTAGCTTCTCAAGTGTGATCAGATCATGTTTGGAGCAAGAAACATCAAGAACTGCATAGCATTGAAGGTAATTTTCAGAAAACTTCATCTCTTCGATTCTCACTCAATTCTACTCAATTCTCTTGGATCTTTGGTTGTCTGAAGTCCTACCATTGTAGGCAAGAAGATTGAGTTGCTTAGAGGTCAAATCGAAGCAACTCAGTTGATGTACCTCAATATTCAACTCCTCATATCTTTCTATATATGTGGAGTTAGTTAAAATTGAGGTGATATTCGTGATCTACACCATTTTATCTTTCAGATCATGTCCTCTTTTGTAATTTTTGATATGGTGATGATCGAACCAGTCCGGCCAGGGTCATCGGAGAAGATGGTCGGCCTTTGGACTCTGGCGATGAGCTGGAAGTGTTCAGAGCCATTGATTTGTTTTAAAACATTTTAATCTGGAGCGCTCGTTGTGAATATCAGGCGTGTGGATGAGTTGACTAGCGTGTACCATGGAACGTGTGTTCTCCACCACTTGATTTGCCACCTCAATTAATGAGACAGATCAAGTGGTCCACGTTTTTTTGTTATTTTCTGATTTTCTTTTATTCCTTTTATTTTCATTAATTCATATTAATTTTAATATTGATCCAAAAAATATGAGAGTTTCACCAAAAAAATTTAAATAATTTCCTCTTTCATATTTTGAATTAAAATTATTTTTTGAATCATTATTAATATTTTTCATGATTTAATTAATTTTGTGATTATTTTTAAAGGTTTAAAAATACTTTTAAGTCTTTAAAAATTCTGAAATTTTTTCTCCAAGATCCTTTGACCTTGTTTGACCTATGATAAATCTCATGGCCATTTCTTTGGTGTTTTGATGAGGTTTTAGGAATTTGACAAACCATATTTAATTTAAATGTCTTATTTTAGTCTTTTTAATTTGAATAAATGCCAATTAATTGTGTTGACCATTTGTGATGACTTGTTTGAGTTTGACTCTTGTTGTTGGGCCTTGGTCAAGGTTGATTTGACTTTGTCAAGTTAATATCATTGGATTTAGGGGATTGATGGAATGTACATTCCATCTCCCAAAATGAATGAATGATATTAATTTGGTAAAAGTCCTCCTTTGACCAATCGGAGTTTTGATCCATTCCCCTCCCTCTTCATCTCATTCCCATTCTTTATGCATTCATCTCATTTGGCCTATGATATCTCAAAGTCCTAAGGCTAGTCGATTGAAAAATCAACATAAGTATGGATGAGATTAGACCACCTCTTTTGCATATTCTTTTTGTGTGTGGTATGTTTCATGAGCATAGTCCATTATACTATGTCTCTAACATGCATTAACACCAAAATTCTATTGCCCGACCTCAAATAGTTGTGACTTCTACATAAGTCCAATTACGATTGCTTAACATAGTGCTAAATTTTTGACACAAAAGGAATAGTATTCTAGTTAGTGAGATTGTAAGTCTCCCCTCTTTCATGGTATTGTGTGGAAACTTGGCCTTTTTTCCTTCCTTTGGAAGATGTATTGGCTCAAGGATCCATACTTGTGATAAGTGGGTTGAGTGTTCTCTAAAGAATGACTTAAAAAATGAAAAGCAAAAGTAAAACAATACTAACTTCTAACTCATTAACAAATAACTTTTAATTTCAAGCCATTTACTTTAATGTCATTTAATTTTAGTCTTTATTCATTTGCCATTATTCATACCATTCTAATTGTTTATGTTAATGCAATTTTCACTTTGTCCACTTGGACCATATTGTGTGATATATTCCATTTTGTGTATACTTTGTTTGTTTGTGTGGTCTTTGACCATTAATGTACATAATAACAACAAAAACCCTAAAAAACTTTTGTGGAGACTGTTGGCTTGATCTTGGACAAATGGACTTAGAACTTAGGCAACATTCCTATGCTAAAGGACTTGGCCAATGCCAACTTTTGTGAAACCAAGTGCTTGGAATTTGAAACTTCATCTTATACATCATTCAAGATCCCTTTGAGTTCATCTGCAACATGATCATTATAAAGTTTTTATTTTGAATCTGTGACTTGTGGAAATCATCTATTACATGGGATAATTTGAAGAAGATCATGGAGTGGCTAAAGCTTAGATGTGGCTATCTTTATTTGATGCCTTTCTCTTCAAGATAATATAATTGTGCATTTGTGTGTTGCTTGATTCTAAACGTCCAAGGGAATCTGGGTTTCTATTGACATTCTTGTCTATTGGATTGCTACCCATTGGTCAGATCTTTTCAACTCTTAACTTTTAATTTTGTGCATAGGATTAGTCTCTTCATTTTCTCCCCATTTCTTAAATTTCAAAATATCTCCCTCCCATTTTAAAATCTTCTTTGATTGAACTTATTTTGTTCCAAACTTTGATCACTTTGCAAAAAGATAGAAACTTTGGTTTTATGCCATTGCATTTTCAAACTTCTTTTCTTAAATCAAACTTGTAACGAGACTTAATTATACTTGACTTAAACTTTCAAAAAGCCAAAAAAAAAAAAACAAACTCATTCAAACCATTTTTAGGCCTTTGTGCCTTTCAAACTTAATTTTGTTAAAAGCAATGCATCCACTTTGAAATTTGTATCACGAACTACGAGGTTTTGATCCCTCATTTTTATATTGGTACGTAGGCACAAGTCCGAAGGTATTGTTAAACACAAAAATATAATTAATGAATTCTTTTCTCATCCCCCATTACTATTTGTTTGTAAACATCATTTTTTTGTACCAAATACATATGCACACAAAAAGGGCTCCCTAGGAGTACCTAGGACACTTTGGGTGCTAACATCTTCCCTCTGTGTAACCAACCCCCTTACCTGTAATCTCTGACATTTTATTAGTTTTGATTTGAAAACTTCTTACTTTTGGGTTTTGTTCGTACTTTTTCCATTTTCCCTTGGAAACAATAAAAGCGAGGTGGCGACTCTTGTTATTTGATGTCTAGCTTATCCATAGCTTGATGATCATTAATTTACCGCTACAGGTTGTAACGTGGCCTAGTTAACGGTTTGAGAAAAAAGGATTTATGGCTCGAAATCTATTATATCCAACCCATTCTCCTTGATGTTCTCCAGTCCTATGTTCAGCTAGTTCGGCACAAGCTCTCATCTTCCAAAAGGGATTTGGGAGTGATGGTTAATGAACAAACAAGGTTTTCAGAGTAGTAGTCACCCACCATTTTTCTTGGTTTGTAGCCATACGATTTTGTTCTTGCTGAGGATTTTTCTTTTGATTCCTCTTTTTGCTTCTCTATTTTTATTTCTCTAATTTTTGCTGGATCGATTTGAGATTCGCAATCCACGGGGATGCCCTAATTTTTGCCTAAGTCGCTCATTTTCGAGTTTTTGACTTAGCGGACTTTCTTTCTTTTTATTTTGATTTTGGATTTCTCGTTTCTTTTTCTTTTGTTGGAACAAATCGTGTGACATATGTTCGCTTGATTTAAAGGGGTTGTGACTGCCTCGTTCCACCATTGGTGAGGAACAACCATTAGGGATTTGTGGTTTCTGACCTCTCATAAGGGATGTGGTATGGTTGATCCTCATATAGGACACCCCCTTTTTTTAAGTTTAAACGCATTGTAAAACTAACTAACGACTACCCTGCCCCATGTTAAGATTTAGGGTTTCATGTTCATAAAGAAACTCATATTCCTTGGTTCAAAGGGGTTAACTAGACATTACCTTCCTTATACCTCTAGTATTTGGGGAATTGAAATAATGTCTTACATCGTTAGCAAGGTTTTATTCAAAAGCATGCGTGCAGTGATTTCGTGTTTTTCAATTTTATCATTCTCCTTTTGATTTCGCTTAAGCATCGTTTTTGACATCGACGAAAAGTATGAGTGGACATGAATGGATTGATTCAAAAAGCATGTATATTCATTTCAATGTCATTATTATTCGAAAATAAATGTGTTTTTACAAGTGAATGTTACAATGAAAAAAAGAAAGATTACAGATGCAAATGATTGAATGACAAAAAGATTTCCAATGCTGAGGAAACATTCTCATGCTCGATTGACTGTTATAAGGGATGCTTCTGCAACCTCGGCGTTTACTTGAACAGGGGATGCCCGTTCACCTACAGGTCTTTTCCTTTCAGAGTTAGGCGCCTCTGATCAATCATTTATTGTACTCTAGATTTGAAAGCATTGCAGTCCTCAGTCGAGTGTCCTGCTGACCCATTATGATATCCACAATGCATGTTAGAGTCATACCCTGGGAGAAATAGTTGTGTTGGACGCTTCAGAGGCTTAGGACTACCAATGAACTCTGAATCAAATACGGCACGGAGTTGACTGTATGTTACAAGAATTGGGTCTAGAGGAGCATTTCTTCATTCAAAATTATTCTGAGGTCCGTGCTGATTTTTATATTCTTGGCCTCGGGCTTACTAATCTGGATACATATTTTTATTTTGCGTGGAGTCCATCTGCCTTGGTTAGGGAACAAACAATGGCTTCTGATAGGGAGGCCTTGGAAGTACAAGTTGTGGATGATATCTGTGATGCAGCTCCTGATATGAGGTGGAGTCAGACAAATGCACATGAGTGACCACTTCTGGTACGGCAGCTGGTGCGGGATTGCCTTCCTTCCTCAACAGAGTTTGCAAGATCTCCATGATCCAGCTCATCTGATTCTTCAGTTATTGACTTCCAAACTCAATGCTTATTGACCTCTCTGAAGCTCTTCGATAGTGATCTGAAACATGTTTCTAGTTCAAAACGAATGTCGGGTAATCAACTATTTGTTCATAAATGGAAGGTGATATGAGGCTTTGTCTTGTTGGGAAGAATGTGGTGTTATGCAATGTTACGCAATGCATGATACTTTTTTTCAAAGGGTGCAATACAAATGTTATGTATGTTCATGATAAAGGAGGATAAAACTGTAGCAGATTCAAGGTATGTTGGATGTTAAGTTTCTCTGCAAGAAACACATATCCCCTTACAAGGTGAGTACTAAGACTTATGAAGATTCTTAGAGTCACAGACCATGAGGTGAAAATATTTTTGTCTCCAGAAGATAACTTGTGAGTCAACAATACCCTTGGGATGATCTACTCTAAGTGAGGCAACCCTTAATTCCAAAAGTCGCGGGTTTTCTAAAGGTCCTAAGAGTCATAATGTCTCTTTAAAAGAATGGTTGTCAATGCAAAATGACTTATGTTCCAGTGAAACTCCAAAAAGAATCTACTTCAAGTGGGGTCTTCATACCTTCCAACCAAGACAACTACGTCCGAAGAGTCAATACGAAGCTCTCTCATATCTTAGGTGTACTCTCTAAGCCTGTATATTGGGCTTTTCGCTCAAGCAACAGAAACCAACCCACAAGAGCACAATATATATATATATATATATATATATATATATATATATATATATATATATATATAAAGGCAAGTAATACATAAATAAACATCCAAAGAAAAAAGATACAAGAAAACTAGGCTTGACTTGCTTAGGAAACTGATCCCCAGCAGAGACACCAATTGTCGCACTGCAGAAAATATAGAGTCGGCATAGGATTTTATTTATTCCAAAGGAAGTGGAAAATAGTGATAAAACCCCAAGAGAATGTTCTTCATAACCAAGAGCGGAATCAAAAGTCGGTTATGCAAGGGAAAGGTATTAGCACCCCTCATATTCGTTGTACTCAACGAGAACCACTTGCTTGTTCTTCTTACGTATGGATGTTATTAATCTAAAGATTACTTGATATCGGTTAATGAGATGAAATAAAATGAGAAAAAAAATATATTCATGTGAAAAGAAAAGGGAAAATAATCTATTAATGTGCTCGCCAAGGTTTCGAACCCATGTGCCTACGTATCCCCATTCGTGCAATAAGGAAGTCAGAGCTCCGTAGTTCCGATCGTAAAACGGAGTATTTTGTTTGTTTGTTTTTAATGGACAATGTTAACTTTCGCGTTTTAGCGGTTAACTTTGCTTGTATGCTCACATCATGGGAGGCTTAAGTGTTTGTTTGTTTGCGGTAGAATGGATTCGCTTAGATCACGTTCTAGCAATTAAGCATTACTTGTATGCTTGCGCATGGGAGGCTTAAGCTTCATTCACGGTAGAATGAAAGTAACATGCCCTTTTTGAAAAGGAAGATTTTGAGAGCCCTAAGGCAGGAAATGGATTTGATTTCTTGTGGTTGATTTTATTATGGAGACAAGTATCAGACCACGGGCTAGGTACGGCCGATTATCTGAATACTTGAGAGTTGAGAGGACAGTTGCATCCTAACCACTATTTTTCATCCAAAAGGGTTTTGTTTGTGAAATGATTTGGCGAGTTTAATCATTGGTACTTAGAGGGAGGTGAGTATCTAACCCTTGACTAAGTACGACTAACAATTATAACACTCGGGAGTTGAAAGGACAGTGGCATCCTAACAATTATGTTTCTCTCTCAGAGCACCGAATTGAACTCGTTTTATTGTTAAGTATTTTCGTAAGAAGTCAAGCATTGGGCCACAAGATAGGTACAAACGACAACCCAAGTACTTGAATATTGTGCACAAGTACACACACCCCATTTTTGCATTCCAGTTTATTGAGAAAATATTTGAAAAGGCAATTGACGTTGGATCAAGTGTTTGGAATTTATTGTGAAAAAGTGTGTGGAGAAGAATGAAGGTAGAGATAGAGATAGATTGTGAAGAGATGGGTGAATGAAATGGATAATTATGATGAGATACTTGACATTGGTTCAAGCACTCATGTTGCTATGAAGTGAGTTTGATTTGGAAAACACTTTACGTTGGATCAAGTGTGGTTTTTTGTCTTTTGAAAAGTTTTATTCTATCGTTTGGTTTTATCTTTTTAGTTAGGATGCATGGTAAAGAAAGATAAACCTAAGTTATTACACTTTCATGGGATTGAGGGACATGTGACCCACAATGGGGATATGATACCAAACAATACAAGGAAGGGAATGGAAACCATACAAGTTACAACCCAAGTACCATGCGTAAAACAATCAAGCGGCATGGTGTCCTTACATGTAAACAACCAATACAAGGAAAATAATTAGCAACGGTGATAATGGGAATATAACTTGGATTAAACTTGAAGTCACATGATCCATGGCAAACACACAAAGCAAATGGAGATAGTATGGATCAAGGTAAATGAAAATGTACATCAAAGTAAACATATTCAAAGCATTTATCAACTCAGATGAGAATGGATCAATATGGACAAATATCAAAGATGAACCACGTTATCATGGTGAAATAAGTGACATACACAAGGCATGCATCAATCAAATTGAAATGGCATTTTCAATTTACAAGATAACCATAAACCAATGGGCAATTAAATTGAATTAACCTAAGATTCAATATCACATGCAAACATGGCATACATGAATCAAATTAACAAAATGTAATTAACATGGATTAGAAAATGGAATCACATTTTGACTTAATATAAACATGAACACATTGATCAAGATTTCATGATATTCTACATGTTCATTAAACTCAAGATTAATCACTACATAAAAATGAATTAAAAACTCACCAAAATTCCTAGTGGAAATTAACACATTTTATTGAAAATTAATCAAGATTTTCATGGTGAATAATGGGAAAATAGTAAAAATATGGCAAGAAAATCATGGAAAAAAATCATGTAAGATGCATGAAAATATGGGGTTGAGAATATGGAAATTGGTGGAAACATTGGGTTCACGCTGAAGGAGAAGAGCGATCCAAAACGCAGCGGAATTTAAAATTTCTCCTTTAGTGATCCTTACGAATGGGCATGATCAGTGATAGAATCGTTACCTCTTGTGGCGATTGTAACCTTTGATGCAGATCTACGGAGCGATCACAAATGTTGAACGATGACAACGCCTCTACTCAGTCCATACGAACGGATTCCTTCAATCTCAGTGCTAGCTGCTACGAATGAAGGCCTTGAGTGAGTGAGTGAGAGAGAGAGAGAGAGAGAGAGAGAGAGAGAGAAACGAAATTGCAACTGCCCAAATGCTTCTATGCAAGGGTTCTATTTATAGACCCACTTGTGTGGGCTGCAAGCTAAAAAGCCCACTGAAGTGTATGTGGCCCATATCTTATAATATGCCAAAATAACTTAAGCGCGTGGTACCTTACCATATTTCGTATTCTACTTAAGTACACCGTACCTTACGATGTTCTACAATTCACTTAAGGGCACCGTACATTACGGTATTCCTTAGTTACTCTATCTCTCATCAATCCGTCCTTTTGTGTGTGACCCTGTAGGTTTTCGCGGCATTGGCAATTATATTAAATCACGTATTTAACATAATAAACAGTGAGCGGTATCTAGCAGCACATCACTGATACCCAAGACACGAAAATGTCATGTGATCTGACAAATCCTTTTGTGATAATACTTATATGTACAATTACCCTTTTGCCCTTATGTCTATATTAAACACAAGGCATAGACTGTGTCATCCTTGTCCAGTTCAATATTTGACCCATAGACATTTATCCTGTTACGCAGGATGAGTAAATTACATCTCGGTCACTCATGTCCCTTAGCATGCTTCGTGGAGTACCCATCAACTGTCTTTATGGTCATCCAGTTACGGACAATGTTTGATCAGCAATAAGGCAATCGGCTCTACATTTAGGGTCCATAGTGGTTTCAGGTCGAAGGGTGAAATACACCACTATCACCATGAGAATAACTTATGACACTTTGCATAACATTCTATATAGTATTCTCATAGCGGGTCAATCCAGTATAAATATTACTCTTAATATTCATACCTATGTTTAAGACTTGATAACTCCTTATCCATGATCCATGAGATGTGATCATCAGTCTATATACATAATAGTCCTAATGCTTTAATGTTATCCCACTTCACAATAAAGCTCAACTATGGATACTTTAAGAATAGTGTCCTTATGTTTAATGTGATCTCATGATTAAGTCATACTTGATAAATTAAACGGACTATTTATTCTAGGGACTTTATTAGACAAACATAATAAAGAAAAAGCCTTTTATTATTAATAAATAATTCAATACAAGTACCAAAAGTATTGGCCTCTAGGGCTTACACCAACACACGCACTGGCCCAAAACAAGCCCATTCGCTCCTTGTCCATCAGTCAGGGGGTATGTTAGTGAAATGATGGCAATATGCAGCAAAAATGCTAAAGCCCAAGCAATCAGAGCCCATACGAAATAACCATTGCAATGGTACACTTCAGCATGCCAAAGTTTAAAGTGAATTGATTCAAAATTTCAAAATAACGCGCCAAGCAAATACAATTTGAATTCATAACAACCAGGTCGTGAACCACCATGGACCACCGTGCCGGAGGTTACCTCCGACAGTGGTGGTTCTAGAAAGCTAAAGCAAGATCGTCATCAGAAGCTTCTTGCAACACTGATCAAGGATATGGAATCGAAATTGGAAAATTCTAAAGGAGGTGCTCAAATCGAAGAAGAACAGATCAAGAACCCTAGAGTTTCAGAGATAAATTAAATTGCATGTATGAGGAATCAAGCCCCAAGACCTTAGGGCTTTGATTCCTCTAGGCAAGGTCTACATGGTGGTAACAAACAATTTGAAGAAAAGGTTGAGATTGAAGATTACCTCGCCAGAGAAGATGACCGGAAAAACGTGCTTCAAGTAAGTTTTTTCCTTCCTTTTTATCTTATATGCCTCGTCTCCCCTTCTTTTTTGTTTTCTATTCTGGAAATGTGATTTTGAGTGAATTCTCGAGAGTGGGGTTCTTATGATGATGAATGTGATTCCAATAAGATTTTGATGATGATGATGAATGTGAGTAATTCCGGTGAGTGTTCAGGGAAGAGAGTGCTCTGAGATGAAAGGTTTGAGAGAGATTTGTGAGGATGATTAATTTTCTGATTTTGAGAAAATGTGATTCGATTGTTCAGTTCTGATGGAATGATTGTTGCTAGCCAATGATCGAATGATGATGATTCTATTTCTGAGTTGATTAGGACCTAGGGATTGGAGAATTTAGGTTAAAATAGTTAGTTTCCAATTCTGAAAATTGAGGCCAGTTAGTTAGATTTTGTTGTGAGTTTATTACTGAATCCAATGCACTTACAGCTAGCACATGGTAGTTAGTGTTAGTTAGATGACCATTATGCTAATATGGTCGTTAAGTTAGTAGGTTCAGGGTTAGTTATAAATTATATTTTGTGATGTAATTGCATGTTATGATTTTTTCTTGGCTAGTACATTTTGCAATGCAGGAACTTGTGTTGAATGATTTTTTGTGTTTGGTTCATTGCTTGGTCTGGTTTGTATGTTGCGTTGCGGCTGTTATGGAATGTTGTCCAACTGGTTTTAAATTGCAATGTTAAATTTGGTATATTATCTGCTTGAATGGTTGCAGGTCTGTTATTTACATGGTGCAAGGTCATGGCTTGGCATAGTTGCAGGTTTGTTATGTTTCTGCAGGACCTTTGTTTCATGTTCTTTGGCTTGATGTGCATGACTGCAGGAGGTTATTGCAATGTTTTCTATTAGACTGATGCAAAGCTTATGGAAGGAAAGGGTTTGATGCCTGGACTGATGCAAGGCTTGTGATTGTGCAGGATGTTTGGTTGGTTCAAGGCTTGGTGCAACAGGTCTTGGTCTGCAAGCAATGTGTTTGATCGTTTGTTGGCTCTTAGCTCATGACTTGGTATGCATGACTGTTGGATTTTGGATGGTGTAGGCATGAGTGGTATGTAATTTGGTGTTGGTTTCTAGTGTCATCTTACTCAATGACAAGGTTTGGCATGATGGTTACTTCATGGGTGATGGTCTGCTGCAAGGTCCATCTGGTGGTCTGTTTGTTGGTTGGTTTGGTGGTTTGGCTGGTCCATTTGGTAGTCTGGCCTGGACATGGACCAAGTTGCTTGGTCATGAAAAAAATCAAGGAAAAGAAGGTTTTTGGTGATGAATCAAAGAAAGATGGGTGGAAATAGGTCATAGGGGGTCAAGGGAGGGTCAATTGACTTTGGTCAATTGGTTGACGAAAACGTCAATTGTTGACCAAAAGTAAACTATAGTGAATTTTGGCCAAATTATAATTTTTGTATGGACATGAACATTTTTGTAATGAAATTATGGAATTGTAAATGGAAATAATATTTGTATTGAATTTGTATGGATTGAAATGATATTGAATCGATAAGAATTGTGGACTTGATTGAACATGCCTTGCATTGAATGGACTAGTGGAAATGAATACTGTAGAAATCCAATGAACCAAGCATAAGAACTAAGACCTAGCAAATTTGAATATGCTATGAATGATAACTTGATTGAAATAAATTTGAATGGACCAAAGATCAATAGGCAAATCATCAAGACATTGAAAGTGAAGTAGAATTGAATTAATGATTAAGGACTAATGAAACCAAAGCAGTCAAGGACTAAAGTGGGATGAAACTTGAATAAAAGATCAATGGCCATATGCACAAGCATGAGTGGACCAAACAATAATGGCAATGACCAGATGAAATGGCCATGAATGGGCTAAGTGGGGCTTGGGGTGCCATGAGAATGGGCTTGGGACCAAAAGGTATCATCAAGCAATAGATGAACACGTGATGACTTGAAATGGATTCAATCCAATCGATGAATCCTCAAGATGAACCAAGAACAAATGGCTTTGAATGGAGCTTGAACAAGTTAATGAATCATGCACAAAAGAATGGTAGTGAACCAGATGAAATTAGGGTTAGGTGTACCCCCAAGGAAGGGTAACCACAATTAGGGTTTTGCTTCACTAAGAAGTTACAAATGAATCCTCAGCACAAACCACACACGCAAAGATTAAAGGGACAACAAGTTAGGTTTTGGTTGACTGAGCAACCTCAAGTTGCTAGGAAACCCTAGCTTCCACTAGGTACACACATCATTGCTCTGAATCCAAGATACATGTCCTCTTGTACTAAACAATGCTTATACAAGTGAAATGACTGACCATGAAGATTAGCACATAATTTAGGGTTATTGACCTTGGTGAACATTGTGAAGGGTATGGTAAAGTTTGGGGTATGACATATTGCATAAAATGTTTCAACCCTTTGAAACCTGGCAAAAACTGATTTCCATAAGTATTTTTCAGTTTCAAAGCAGGTGTAACCGGTTACACCTTTCCGGGTAACCGATTACATAGTAGTGCGTTTGTGTCCTTTGGCTAGGTATGAGAGGTGTAACCTGTTACACCATTTTTGGTAACCAGTCACACACACAATTTTTTCAAATTCTTTAACACCGCTACAGGTGTAACTTGTTACACCCTTTTTGGTAACCGGTTACCACTGAAGCAGTGGCAGTGGTACATTCAAAATCTGACTCAAACAAAATTGTTTTTACATCCCTCAAGCATGGCATCTTTTCATGTATTCATACACTTCCAGAAAGGTTTTATGGGTCTATAAATACTCTACTAATCAGATTTTGAAAAACCACCTCACTCATTGCAATTCAAATTTCTTACTTTCTCATTTTCAAAACAAGTGTCTTGCCATAAAAAAAATTGTTGAAACTTCTGCATACATTTTCATTACATTTCTAAAAGTTTCAACTATATAATTCCTTGAGCAATTGTATAACATATTATGAGCTGCCTATTTGATAGAGAAGATCAATTCTAGTAATTGATATACATTGTTATCAAACTTCAAACTCTTATAAAAATTTAGATTATTATGGAATACCTTGTTGTGCAGGATTATTGGAAGCAAAAGAGTGAATAAGGGAGAATTGTTCTCTTATTTCACTGTGTAGAAATCATAAGGCGGTTGTCCTTATTGATTGGTTAAGGAACTTTTGTATAGTGGCTAGGATAGGCTTGTACAAATTTCTAAACAGATCGTAAAATCTCTTACTGCATAAGGGGACTGGAGTACTCTCGGATTGTAAGAGGAACCAAGATACATCGTTGTGTTCTTTATCTTTCTGCACTTTACCGCTTTCTAATCATCACTACACCAGAAAGTTAAAAGCATAAGTTCACTAAACCGAAAATCGATCAAAGTACCTAATTCAACCCCCCCCCCCCCTCTTAGGTGCAATCACTACAAGTTTAATAAGTTTAAGTTGAATACATGTGAAGATTTAACTGTTATATGGAAGAAATTTCACCGTTACGAAACAAAAGGTCTGATCGAGGTGGATGCGATGATTACAAGATCGACCAGAGATATTCTAAACATGTTGAAATGTCCTCAACCATCTCTTGATGATGAAATGTAATGTTAGATTTATGTTAGCGAAAATCTGGGTAGTGTTCCGTATTTTAATAATGTCATAACAAAGATTTATGTTAATTTATGTTGTTCTCTCCATTTCTGTAACTGTTTCTGGTGTGGGATGACAGGGAGGATTCTGAAAGTTAATTTTCATAAAAAGATTTATGTTATTTTATGTTGTTCTTCCCATTTCTACAATTGTTCCTAGGGTGAGATGACATGGAGGATTCCAAAAGTTAACTTCACCAATACGAAGATTAACCTCCGAATTGTTTCAACTCTTTTCCTTTGACTGAGTTTAGGACTTGATCGTGGTTGCATTTTGGATGCGCCTGGAGTTTAACTTCTAAATTTTATGAACATTATTAGTTTTTCACTAAGGTGGAGGAGCACCACTAAAGGTGCGAAGAATAATCACCTAATATAAATATTTGAATAGTATATCACATTTAAAATATAATTACATTTTATATTTAATACGGAATTGTTAAACTACTATATATTATAATAATATTATGATAGTTAAATTGTTCATTTTCTATCTTTTCTCATATTTTTTAGAGATCGCCCTAGAGTGTAGATGGGTTAAAGATTTTGACACCACATATTCATCAAAAGTCTTAAATCAATAAGAGTACGAGTCTATTCTATTATATATCCAATATTTCCACTATTTTTAGTCGACATGAGGTTTAACCACTCATCACTTGAATCTCTAACACTTTTTATCTTCGTCCTATTGATACTAAGGCCTTTTTTTTCTCTACCTTGGGAAGAAGGAATCAAAAACTTCAATCATCAATAAAGCATGTACTCATACACGGATACGAGACACGACACGGACATGAAGGTCCCACTAATGTAAAAAAAAAACATAGGACACGGACACGTCTATATATATATATATATATATATATATATATATATATATATATATATATATATATATATATATATATATATATATATATATATATTTAAAATAAGAAGCAAAATTTATGTTTATTTAAACTTAGTACTTTCAAATCAACGAAAAAGACATATATCCACCAAAATAAAATGATACAAATCATATCATAGTCACTCCACATTGAGAAAATCAACCTCTAAGTCTGACTCATCCAAAGATAAGTCAACAACTTCAAAAAAATCCATTGTCATCTAATATATGTATAGTGCGGCGACAAAGAATAAAAATGCAAAAAAATCTAAAAAATAAAAATAAAAATTTACAATAGAATAGAAGATGGAGAAAATGAAAAAAACTTGTGAAAACCGAAGCGGCGGTGTGCAACGAAAATGAAAAGAAAATCAAAGAAGATAAGAATATCTTATAGAGACATAAGAGTGGAATATGAAAAAATTAGGAATCCTAATTGAATTGTTTTTATAATGGAGAAGTGGAATATGAAAGGTAAAAAACCCTTTTTATTTTTTCAAAATTCTGAACATTTTTTAGTTGGGCTTTTTTTTTAATTATTAAATTTTTTGAGTTGACTCGAGTTCTTTATTTAAAATAAAGTGTTGCACATGTGTCCATTGTAATTCAAATTTCTTCTTTGTCGTTGTACAATTCAAAAACGTGTCAGATACGTATTGTACGAGTATTTGACACGGCGTGTCGGAGCTTCATAGTCAGTCATGCATGGACTGATTTGCTATGAATCTCTCTCGTTTCCAAGACCAAGATTTTTTTGTCATTGATGGTAAGATCAACTTCCTTTCAAGACCGATCCTCCTTACAACCAATGGACCTATTGCACCAACATTATTCTTTCTTGGATTTAACATTTTATTTTTGCCAATATTCTCAAATGGATGACCTTCTTGAGTAAATCCCCTATGCATTGGAAGATCTACATTATCAAGTTGATCAAGGCAGTGGCGGAACTGAGGGGGGCGTGGGAAGGCCACGGCCACCCCTCAACTTTTTATTTTTTTTAATTCATATATATTAAATTACTAAAACATCCTTATTTTAAATTAAAATTATTTTTTATTTTTTATTTTTCATTCAAAGTTAGGTTAAAATACAAATAAGGTAAAAAGCTCCTACCTTTCCTTTCTTTCTCATATGGGTTTGCTACCGGCACCGGAATCGGAACAGATTAAAGCGATCGGCATCTAACAGGTAAAAAACTTTATTCATTCTTCTTTTATAAAAAGTAACAAATTAAAGTGATTGCTTGATTTGTGTTTTTGAGATTTTTAGGGTTCTTCTTTCTTGATGTGTTAAAATAATCTATATGAGGTTTATTAAGCCAATTCATAACACTGTAATTTACAAATATAGTTATACACTGTAATAAGGTTTATTTAATCATTGTTGCTGCTAATTTCTAATAGTGAAGTTACCGGTATTTGAAAACGGATTAAAGTTGATTAATTAAGTTTATTAATTATTATTTTTTTCAACTTTTATGTTCTCTAAATTGATTTTTGGATCTGATATGATATTATAGAAAGAGTAAAGATGAATAATAGGAAAATTGATTCTTTTTTCAAAAGGAAAGCATGTCAAATTGAAAGAGAAGAGAGAGATGAAGAAATTATAATCCCGACATCCGAATCTGAAACAGTTCTTGAGAATCCAACAATTGAAGAGCATCATCATGGTTTTGAAAATTCTTTGGAACGTGATCCTGGAAAGCGTCCTCCGATTTGGCAATATCCACCAAATCAAGTGGATGCAATACGAAGAGCTTATCTAAAATGGGATCCATATCAAATTCATTTAGAAAACTATCCTTTGTCCGGTAACGAGGATCATCCGAGAAGGTTTCAACATACTTGGTTTAGCATATTTCCATCATGGTTAGAATATTCACCATCTGAAGATGCCGCATATTGCTTACCATGTTACCTTTTTAGCAAAAAACTAAGTGGACGTCCCGGATCACTTGTCTTTATTTCTATGGGTTTTAGAAATTGGAAGAAAGTTAGGAATGGAAAACATTGTTCCTTTCTTAAATACATAGGGAAGGATCCTTGCTCACCACACAACAATGCAATGAAAGCTTGTCAAGACTTGTTGAATCAAGATGGTCATATTAGAAATGTTATTCAAGTGCAAAGTTCAAGTCAAATAATGAATAATCGGTTACGACTCAAGACTTCAATTGACATTGTTCGTTGGTTAACACTACAAGCTTGTGCTTTTAGGGGTCACGACGAAAGTAGCAAATCAAGAAATCAAGGTAACTTTCTTGAGTTATTGAAACTTTTAGCATCCTACAATGATGAAGTTGCAAAAGTTGTGTTGGAAAATGCTCCACAAAATTGCAAGTATACTTCACATCAAATTCAAAAAGAGCTCTTGCAAATTCTTTCTAGTAGGGTGAAAAAGAGTATTCGTGAGGAAATTGGTGATTCTAAATTTTGTATCGTTGTTGATGAAGCTCGTGATGAGTCAAAAAAGGAACAAATGGCTCTTGTATTAAGATTTGTTGATAAAGTTGATTTAATACAAGAGAGATTTTTTGATGTGGCACATGTTAAAGACACCACATCTTTAACTCTTAAGGAAGCAATATGTGATATACTTTCTCGACATAACCTTGATGTTTCTAACATTTGTGGCCAAGGGTATGATGGTGCTAGCAATATGAGAGGAGAATGGAATGGTTTACAAGTCCTCTTTATGAAGGATTGTCCTTATGCATACTATGTTCATTGTTTTGCTCATCGATTGCAACTTACATTAGTTACATCGTCAAGAGAAGTCAAACTTGTTCATAAATTTTTTGAGAAGCTGATCTTTGTTGTTCTTCTACAAAGCGTCATGATGAGTTACTAGCTGTCCAATTAGAAGAAATTGCTTATTTGTTAGAGATTGTAACTGGTAAAGGTGCAAATCAAGTTGGTACATTAAAACGAGCTGGAGATACTCATTGGGGATCACATTACGATTCAATTTCTAGCTTGATAAACATGTATGAAGCAACTTGTTTAGTTTTAAAAAAATTGCAAAAGATAGAGGGAGTTATGCTACACGTGGGGATGCAGATAGTTGTTACAATTACTTGAAGGCATTTGATTTTATATTTATTCTGCACTTGATGAAAGAAATCATGGGAATAACAGATATGCTTTGTCAAGCCTTACAAAAAAAAATCAAGATGTAGTTAATGCTATGAACTTGGTTCGTTCAACAAAACATCTTATTCAAGGTTTGAGAGAAAATGGTTGGGATATATTGTTTACTAAAGTGGTATCTCTTTCTTGAGACAGTTACAAGAGTTGAATAGCAGATTCAGTGAGCAGACAATGGATTTGTTAACTCTTTCTTGTTCTTTATCTCCTAAGGATGGATATAAAGTTTTTAGCATTGATACTATTTGTTCTTTAGTTGAAAAATATTATCCTAGGGATTTTAGTGATCAAGAGAAGAATAATTTGCAATTTCAACTCCAACATTTTCTATTTGTTGCTCGTCAAGCATCAAACTTGAATAATTTATCAACTATTCAAGAACTATGTTCATGTTTGGTTGCATCTGGACAGGCTGAAACTTACTTCTTGATTGATAGACTACTTCGTCTTATCATGACTCTTCCCGTTTCTACGGCCACAACGGAGAGGTCTTTTTCAGCAATGAAAATTATTAAGACTAAGTTGAGAAACAAGATGGATGATGGGTTTCTTGGAGATAGCATGACAGTATATATTGAAAGGGAGATTAGTGCAAGCATTAGTTCGGAGTCAATTATTGACGATTTCAAGTTACTCGGAACGCGTAAAGCATTACTTTAAGGTAGTTTTAAGTCGTGTAATTTAAATTTTTAGTAATTAACTTTGTATTTATTTTAACTTTAATATTTTATTTAAAATACTATTTACATTTTATTTATAATCTTTATTTTACGTTAGCGGTCATCCCAAATTTTTTTATCTGACTCCGCCACTTGATCAAGGGAATATGTTTTATTTTGTCGATACTCAAGAACATATGTGTCGATTATCTCAAGCTAGCTAGCAAATGTTCTACTACTTTTACTCCGATCATTCTTTCTTTGTCAAGGAAATCACCAAAAAGATGATTGGTTCATATAGCTTAATCCATGGATTATACATTCTTTCATTTTCAACAGCTGAGTTTGTTTCTGCTACTAGTAGTTCAGAGAACTATTATACAAACAAACAAGTTTCAAATTGACATCACTACTTTTGGTTCTACCCGGTTCATTCCTTCCTAACATTAACAACATGCACCCTTAACATTTCGACCGTCCCGTCTTCGTGCAGCACAAGTTCACATAAGCATATATCCTTTTCTGTAATCTTGCTCTTTCTACAGAAATCCTCCCACCCTTGCACAAACACTCGGCCATCTCTCCATGTTCGTATTCTGCCTCTCTTTTCGATATGTTTCGCGTTGGTTTGTGGCAAGATGTGATGATATGCAGCTATTTCATTTCTCTGAACATCCTGCCATAACAAAAACAATGAACGCAGACAGTCATCAAATTCTCAACACAACACCATCAATAAAAGCAAACTAGAATTGTTATACCTTGCAGTGACAACATACAAGAGTCATATACTTTGTGAAGCAAAGGCATAGATCCTTAATCACATTTTTCGGAATATACTGCAAAAAGCCAAGCGCGATAAAAGTTTGTTTAAGGTCACAAAATGGAGAATCGCTCGATCAATATCTAGCAATGCTCTTTTCTTAAAAAGAACTGTAAGTTTGTTTAAGTGTGATACATCAAATAGGGCCTTTTCAGGCATTGTTTAAATCTTAAGTCCGTCTTTTACACCCTCAGAGATGGACCTAATAAAGAAATGACAATGAACATAGTTAGAGTAGATCATATAAAGAACGGTACCAATTCGTTCCGTCTGTAATAAATATATTTTGTTAAAAAGTACGGATTTCCCGGCTGAATATACATTTCCTCATCGATTTCCTCGTCTTCAAGTTTCGAAACTTCAGAGCTGCTTCCAATGCACCCTAAAACAAAATAGATCAACAAGTAAACGTTCACTCATGCAAAACAAACAAAAAGTTCTTTTATCAGTAAGATGTGAAACCTTACAACGATTGCAGGGTCTGCTATTCTTTTCCTCCTTATCATTTACATTCTCCTTTTCACACATCGACGATAGTTCGAGGATTTTGAACTCGAATACATGGTTTTCAATATGCGTGAAAACAATGTAGTCATTATCCTCTAAAGAATTTTCTTCTTTGAACCTTTTCCAGCCATCATCAAAATAAAGCTCGTGACCGATACTAAAAGCCTTGACATGCCAATCTCTAGCCCTGGAATTTCTTAGGATAAAATCCGGGATTACTCTCTTTTTTGAATGCAGCAAGTTAACAAAAGCATTTGGTATAAGCTGCAATAGATTAATAAAAGTGATAAAATCAAGTTTACAAAAGCTTTGGTTTATTGCATATTATAAACAAAATATAAAAGCATTATTAAAATAAAAAATACCATTCTCTCATAATCTTTCTCTGTGAGGAAGACTTTGAAGAAATCAGGGTACTCTTTCACCATCTTGTTCTACACTTCAGAGAGATCAGAGAAAAGAGAGAGATGTTGTAGAAGTTGTAATGCTAAGGGGTTGGTTTTTCAGAAACTTGGTGGTGAAGGATGATATGATTCTTTGTTATTATCTGTGTGTACAAAAATACTACTGGTATTCATTTTTCTTCCTTAGTTATTAATTGTTTGTTTTCTTTAAAGGATTAAATGTTAGTACAAGTCTATTTGTATTTCTATTTATGGTATCTAATAATGTGCAATGCAGTAGCATTAAGAGCAATATGGTAGATATGTGTCAGTGGGTCTTATCATCAAAGAATTGTATTATAATCTATTTGATAATTCATTTTGAAATGTTGGTTATTGCTTTATTTGGAGATTTTTTCTCCAATTAAATCTGGCAACCCCAATTTTTTAATATTTTTAAAATGTTCTTGTCAATATTTACACTTTAAATTTTATTTTATTTTTATAATTTTTATTTTTTTAAATTTATTAAAATGAAATATTTGATAGTTAATTAAAAAAATTTAGAACTTAGTTTTACGTATTCATATCGAAAATTTAAAAAAATATGGTTACAAATTTTGAAAATTTCAAAAAATCCGGTATACAATACCGGAAATTTTTAAAATTTCCATGGACAAACAACAAGTACTGGAAATTTTAAGTATATTTGAAATTTTCGATAACATCGCAGAAATTTCAAAAATATTTTAGTTGTGTGGTTTGGAGTTGGTAGGGTCATCTACAGATTCGTGTGGCGATTGTACGCAATTCTTCACCACAAACAAAGTATGTTTTCCTATGTAATAAGTTTAAATTTAATATTTTATCGCCCTTATATGATATTGATAGTATATTTTTTATGTGATGTAAATGACAGATATTTGAGTCTCAATCTGAAGTATTAGTCTGAGTACAAAATATTGGCAAACGACATGGTATTATAGTTGTGAATGTTTATTTTGATACTGCAAATGACTAGCGAGGTAGGAAAGATATATTGATTTTGGATTGTGAGAGATGAGGTAATTATAAAAGGAAGAATATATCTGAAAACAGTAAATTCTCATAGGGCACTTATAGTATAAAAGTGAAATGCCCTTTTAGACTGAGATCTGCGTCGAGTGGTATTGGTTGAAAGGTGATGGTTAGGTGTGGGTTTCACAATCATAAACTATCTGAGAATTTATATGGCCATGACATATTGGGTCGTCTAAAAGTTCATGAGAGACAATTTGTGAATGATATGGCGAAGTACAACATGGCTCCATGGTACATTATTTCTGCCTTGAAAGACAAAGATTCAGGAAACTTCACCAGTGTTACCCAAGTGTATAAAGCTAGAGCTACATACAATGCGAGCAAGAGAGGTTCATTGACGAAAATGCAAATGTTGTTGAGTCTTATTCATAGAGAGAAATATATGTGTTGGACAAGAAATAAGGAAGACTCAAATGTTATTGTTGATATCTTCTGGACACATCCTGATTCAGTGAAGTTGTTGAATATGTTTTATTTGGTGTTGATATTTGATTGTACATACAAGACAAATAGGTAATGTGAGTCGTGATCATGCCTTGATATCATTTCGACATACTTTGATTTATCAGACTTTTGATTATTTGCATCGTGATCATACAAGTATCGGCTACCACTGCTTGAGATTGTTGGTGTTACGTCAACAAAATTGACATTTTCGCTAGGCTTTGCCTATTTAGAGCATGAAAGGTCAGAAAACTTCAAATGGACACTGGAGAAGCTCAAAGAGTTGTTCTCTTCAGATAAATTGCCACCAAATGTTGTCATGACGGATCGAGAACTTGCATTGATGAATGCAATTGAAGTTGTGTTTCCAAATTTAACTCATATGTTATGTTCGTTCCATATTTCAAAAAACGTTAGCATGAAACGTAAATAGTATATTAAATCAGAAAGACATGAGCATGTGATGGATCTATGGAACAACGTCATGTCTGCTAATAGAGAAACTGAGTTTGTCGTGCATTTGGAGCACTTTGAGACTGCTTGTGTTGATATTCTGTTGTTTGTTCAGTATATGATTGAAATATGGTTGACACCTTATAAAGAAAGGTTTGTTGCAACTTGGACTAACAGAGTCACTCATTTAGGTAATATAACAACGAACAGGGTGGAGTCTGCTCATTAGAGACTAAAAAACATGTTAACTGAAAGTCGGGGAGATTTATGCCGAAGTTGGGATGTTGTGAACATGAAGTTGAAGTTGCGGCTTGGTTCAATCATGGTTTTATTCCAAAAAAGTATTGCCAACATTGAGCATCAGTATAACACCACATTCTGTATGAACTTGCACAGTTTTGTTTCAAGGCAGTGTATACAGCAAATAGAGAAGGAACTATAAAGGGTATAATTTGTTGTTACAAGCAAAAACGCTTGTGGTTGCTTCATTAGAACAACAGATGGGTTACCTTATGCGTGTCAACTTGCCGGTTTCCAAATACAAGTCAAACCTATTCCTTTATATCCAATTCATGTTTTTTGGAAGAAATTGCACATTGAAGAGAATGGTGTCAATCATGAAGATAGTAGTACAAAGCTGGATTTAGAAGCAGAGTGTGAACAGTTGAAGACATATTTCAATTATTTGGATATTGTAGGCCATATGGTGTTAAAGAAAAATGTTAGGGAACTAACACATCCATCCACAACTTTGATGTGTCTATCATTGGTGAAGTACAAGCCAAAGAGAGGAGTTAATAAGAGCAGAAAGGATGAAAATAGTGATGTGCATCGTGATCCTTCACAGCGGGAGTATGGTGAGGGCTCGCAGGGGAGTCAAACAACAAAGAGATCATGCATGAAACCAATAGGAAGTTAACCTTCAAGTCTTCCAGGTCAAAGTCAACCTTCAAGTATGTCAGGTCAAAGTCAATCGGCCACTGCATCTTCGAGGCATCTTTACTTGTCTCAATTTCCTGGTTTCTTGCATCCATACATTGATCACATTGTTGATATGGGTGACGATGGAAATTGTGGTTTTCGGGCTATTGCAGCTTTACTTGGATCGAATGAAGAGTCATGGTTGTTGGTTCGAACGCAGTTAGATACTCAAGTTCATCAACACCCTAAGTTGTTTTCCAATTTGTTCTATGACACGGTCTCTGAAGTTAGAAATTCCTTAAAAGTAGAACACTTGGGTGTGCAGGGTCGAGAAAAATGTACGATGATTCCTGATATGGGTTACCCTACTGCTAGTAGGCACAGTATTGTATTTGTCTCCCTGTCAAAGAGACTTAACATACCCTTTTTCCATCTTACATTGGCTCTACCTATGTATACGAGCAGTCATAAAATCATTGTCGGTTTTGTCAATGACAATCATTGGGTTTAGGTAAAATTGAAACCTGATAGTCCATTGTCACCCGTCACTGATAGAATTGTACTGAAGATGCAAAAGCATGGGAATCAACATATGCATGACGAATTAGGCATTGGGAAGATGAAGTTAGGAAATCATCCTAAGTAGTGTTGTAATCTTAGAATAAATTTTGTGGTAAATATGTATCTATTATATGTGATGACTTTTTAATCGAACCATTTATGCAGGTCGTTGCACCAAAAAGAATTGAAATTTCATGTTTTTGAGAATTTTGGGAGTATACCGAAAATTTGGCATAATTTGAAATTTTCGGTATACTAGAAATTTAAAATTTCCAGGACTTTTCACCATTTTACGCAAAATTCATTATTTCCGATATAACTCTTCCGGAAATTTTGAAATTTCTGGTACATGCCTTCTGAAAATTTGAAATTTCTGGTACCTGTCTTACAACAACGGTAAAAACTTGTAAATTCACAAAATTTCTGGTATCCGCTTAAAATTTCCGGTATAAAGCTGGAAATTTCAAATTTTCCAGAATTTTTACAAGGGTGCCATGGTCATTTCGCTCCAAACAGGGGGTGTTCCAGGTTTAGTTGGGTGTGTCAAGTTAAATTCTCCTTTATTTGGTTCTAAAAGAAGTAAGGAAACATGTTCACATTATTTACCCGGTTTGGGCTAGCTATTTTCCTTTCCATTTGGTGCATCACTTTGGGGATTGTTTCTCCCACCTTTAATGATGATTTTTAGCCCCCACAGTGAAAAATTAATAATATTGCTAAAATATGTAACTTAAACTCCGAATGGACCCAAAATGCAACCACATTCAAGTGTTAGACTCAGGACAGAACAAAGCTGAAAAATTTGGAGGTTCATCTTCGTATTTTTTACGGAGGGTAATCTTTGTATATTATATGGAGGTTAATGTTTGGACTAGCTTCATTTATATAAACACGTCAGACTTTTCTTCTTTCTTCTTAATTTTACAAATTTACTTAGAACCCAAAACAATGAGCAAACTTCATTTCCATCATTTTCCAAACTTTGTCACATCTTTTACTGCATTGCACTCAATCCTAGGACATTGCTCAATCTCTAATTCATTTCATTCAATCGAAAATCTTCAACTTATCACATTTGGTAAGTTTCACATTTTTTTTGCTTGTTTTGTGATTCATTAGTGTTAAATTGTAATTCATTATGTCGAAACAGGTTGCTCGATAGAGGCAAGGAAGTTTCGAAACATTTATGTCGAAATGTCGAAGCATGTTGCTCGACGGAGATTTCGACTTAGGCTTATCTTATAATGTTAGCTTAATTAGGTTAGTCGGAGTTCTGCTTAGTGAGCAAGCAAACTCAACCTATAAATAGGGAGTAACCCATATTATTGCACATTTGAATAAAACTTCAGTTTGAAGTGCAAAGAGAAACTCTATAGAAATATTCATCCCCTTCCCCTTTTCTCCAAAACCCTAATTCTCTTTCTTCCTCAATTCATTTTTTTTAAGTTTCCTCTTTAATTATCAATTGTGCGGTGAAATTCTCCATATGTTTTGGTAAATTTTCAAGATCTGCTATCTTGAGAACTGGTTGTGTGATTCATGGAAAGTAAAATACGATGGCGATGAATCATCTGAATGGACATTTTTCGGCGAGTCTCCTAATTCTAAAAGGTCAGAATTATGAGACTTGGTGTAAACAAATGAAGTTTGTTTTCTGTTGTCAAGATCTTTGGAATCTTGTTAAGAGGGGAGTGACGCCGCTTCCAGTAAACGTGACAGGTGAAGAAAAGGACGCACACAAAGAATTGAAGATGAAAGATTATAAAGCTTTTTTTATAATTCATCAATGCATTGATCCATATAATTTTGAAAAGTTCAGTGATGTAGAATCATCTAAAGAAGCATGGGAAATCTTGGAGAAATCGTTTGAAGGCGCGAAAAAGGTGAAAGAGGCGAGGTTACAACCTAACAAAAGAACGTATGAATTTCTTCATGGAAAACAATGAAATGATAACTGATTTCTTCACTAGGGTTACGAAACTGGTGAATCAAATCAAGATATGTGGAGAAACTTTGACATCAAGATCAGTTGTCACAAAGATCTTGAGGTCGTTGGCTCTAAAGTTTGACCATGTGGAAGTAGCCATAGAAGAGTCGAAAGAACTATGAACATTGACGAAAGGACGCTTGAATCTCATGAACAAAGAATGACTGAAAGATTTTCAAGCAAGTCAAATAGCGATGTGGCTTTGCAGGAACAATCAGAAAAAGAAAAGAAAGGCAAAGGAAGTTGGAATGGAAATAAAGGTAGAGGAGGCTACAACAATTTGACTGGTCGAAATCAGCAAGAATGAGGTTGGTCGAATCAGATAAAGTCCTTATACCAAAGCAACCAAAGAGGCGGTGTTACAGGTAGAGGAAGGTGTGGTGGAAGAAAAACTGACAAAAGTCACATTCAGTGTTACAATTGTGAGAAGTATGGTCATTACTCAAGTGATTATCTTGAAAATAGAAGAATCAGGAAATTGATGCAAAGTTTGTAAAACATGAATAAGAATAGATGTTGTTGATGGTCACAACAAGAGATGAAGAGAGATTCAAGGACCAATGGTACATGGACTCATGATGCTCATCACACATGTATGGTAGGAAAGATTGGGTTGCCAACATAAAACCCTCAATGAAGAACATGGTGAAATTTGCAAATGGAAATATCCTAGCAGCTGAAGGTATTGTTGATGTTCTTATTATGAGGAAAGATGGAAAAATGTCAGTAAATTCCAATGTGTTGTATATACCAGGGATGAAAAGTAATTTTCTCAGCATATGGAAGTTGCTCAAAAAGAACTACAAATTGTCGATCACGGATAATATAATAAAAGTTCTCGACTTAATTGTAAGGTTAATCTTGAAGGCTCCTATGTCACATGATAGAACCTTCAAGATTAAACTTAATGTGATGGAGCACAAATGCCTTGCAACTGCAGCTAGCAAGGATGAATGGATGTGGCACTATAGACTTGGTCATCTCAACTTCAAAGACATCATAGATACAAAGAGAAGAAATATGGTTTCAGGATTACCAGAAATCAATATTCCAAATGAAGTATGTGAGGAATGTGTGCATGCAAAGCAACACAAGAACAGCTTCAGCAAGGATGCAGGAAGCAAGTTGAAGGAAAACCTTGAAGTCATATACTCTGATGTGTGTAGACCTATCCAGGTGGATTTAATTGGAGGTAACAAATTCTTTGTCACATTCATAGATGATTTCAATCAAAAACCGTAGACTTACCTGATCAAGAAGAAAAGTGAAATGATTGAGGCATTTGCCAAGTTTAAATATATGGTCGAAAGACAAAGTGGTCGGAAGCTCAAGATTTTGAGGAATGACAGTGGTGGAGAATGTGTCGAAAGACTTCAACACATTATATTAGAAAGAAAGGATTGTGCATGAGGTTGTTCCACCCTACAATCCACAATAAATGGAATGGATGAAAGGAAGAATATAATCATCATGAATATGGTGAGAAGTATGTTGAAAGTCAAGCATATACCCAAAGAATCATGGGGAGAAGTTGTGTCAACTGCAACACACATCCTAAACAGATGTCTGACAAAGAATCTAGAAGGAATCACGCCAGAAGAATGTTGGTTTGGTGTCAAGTCTAGCTTGAGTCATCTGAAAGTATTTGGATCTATAACACATAGACATGTGCGTGATTAGTTGAGAAGAAAACTTGATGATAAGTCGAGTCAAATGATTATAACAGGATATCATTCAATTGGAGGATACAAGTTGTTCGGCCCAATGAACAAGCAAGTAGTGATCAGCAGGGACGTGATCATAAATATGCTTAAGGAATGGGATTAGACTGAAAATGTAAAGAAGAATTCAGTGAGAATCTTAAGTGAAGAACCAGTAAGTGAAGTCGAAAGAGAAGTTCTACAAGAAGAAGTCATAGGTCAAGCAAGCATAAGCAGGCCTTAAAGAACCAGACACATTCCTGCAAGGTTGTAAGAATGAGTGATTACATCAGATGATATGGTCAATGATAAAGGTGAGTTCGTACACTATGATTTCTATGCAAATGTAAAACTAGTCAATACAATTGATGCATTAAAGGATTTTAAATGGATAAAAGCAATGAATGAAGAATTGAAGTTCATCGAAGTCAACAACACTTGGTCACTTGTCGAATTTCCTCAAGGTAAGAAGGCAATCAATGTGAACTGGGTGTACAAGGTGAAGTTAAATCCCAAATGAGAAGTAACTCGACACAAGGCAATGCTTGTGACGATAGGATTTCTTCAAAAGGAAGGAAACGACTTCGAGGAAGTTTTTGCACCTATTGCTAGGATCGAAATAATCATGTTGGTTGTTGATCTAATAAATATGAACAACTTGCATATGTGTCAGATGGATGTGAAATATGCATTCCTAAATTTCCCCTTTAGATGAAGAAGTTTATGTTGCACAACCAGTTGGGTTTATGAAACAAGGCAAAGAAAGCAAGGTATACAGGATGCATAAATCCCTATATGGACTTAAGTAAGCTCCAAGAGCTTGGAATAAGAAGATACATAGCTTTCTAATGGAGAAGGCATTTGTGAATTGCATAACTAAGCATGGAGTATATGTAAGAAGAAGCAATAGTGAATTGCTTATACTATGTCTCTATGTCGATGACTTGTTGGTAACAGGTAGCTACAAGAAAGAAATTGAAGAATTCAAAGGTGATCTTGGCAAGCAATTCAAGTCTGATATGGGCGACATTTCATACTTTCTTTGCGTCGAGTTCTACAAGAGCAATAGAGGCTTAATGATGTATCAAAGAAGATATGCAAGCAAGATACCCAAAAGATTTGAGATGGAAGACTGCAATGCAACTTTGACACCTGTTGAACCAAGACTACAACTGTCTAAAAACTCCGAAGAATATGATGTCGATCCAATGCAATACAGAAGACTCATTAGATCACTTTAATACCTCTGTCACACAAGGACAAACTTAGCTTATTGTGTAGGAATGGTGAGCATATTCATGCAGAAGCTAAAGGTATCACTCCTAGTAGCGACGAAGAGGATACTAAGGTATTTGAAAGGAATTATCGACTATGGCATGTTTTTCCTACAGCTGATGAAGGAAAATAATGCAAGTTAGTGGGATACACCAACTCAAGTTGGTGTAGTGATGTTGAGGGTAGAAAATCCACAATTGGCTATGTGTTTATATTAGATGGTACACCAGTTGCTTGAAGTTAAATAAAGGAACCACTAGTGACATTGTTATCATGTGAAGCAAAATACGTAATTGCTTCTCTATGTGCATGTCAAGCAACAAGGATGGTGAATTTGGTCAAAGATATTACAGGAAATAATCATGGAGTAATTATCATGAAGATCGACATCATGTCTGCTATCAATCTGGTGAAGAATTTAATAGCGTGTGGACGAAGCAAGCGCATCAAATAGAGGTTTTATTATCTTCTAGAGCAAGTTGCAAAAGGAAAGTTGAACCTGATACGCTGCAAAACTGAGAATTAAATTGCAGACATTATGACAAAAGGCGTACTAATTGAAGTGTTCAAGAAATTAAGGTCTACGATTAATGTAGATAGCTTATGCACAATGAATTAGGCGGTGTGTTGAATTGTAATTCCTTGTGTCAAAGCAGGTTGCTCGATAGAGGCAAGGAAATGTCGAAATGTCAAAGCATGTTGCTCGATAAAGATTTCAAATTAGGCTTATTTTGTAATTTTAGCTGAATTATATTAGTGGGAGTTTTGCTTAGTGAGCAAGAAAACTCAACCTATAAATATAGAGTAACCCCTATTGTTGAAAATAAGAGAGAATGCAGTTACATATTTGAATAAAACTTCAATTTAAAGTGTAGAGAGAAATTATGCATAAATATTCATCCTCTTTCCCTTTTCTCCCGAACCTTAATTCCCTTTCTTTCCTAATTCATCTTTTTTCGTTTCCTCCTTCATTATCAATTGTGCAGTGAAATTCTCTATAGATTTTGGTGAATTTCCAACAATTAGGTTGTAGTTAAATGCATAATAAGTTGTTTATGGTACATTAGGTTGTAGTTAAACTCATAATATCTTTTTTGAAGTTTTAAGTTTAGAGCTTAAGGTATGCTATGTTTCTACATTTCTACGTTTTTCTAGTTTCGCATGGTATGCACGTTAACTTCCTTATTTTCCTAATATGCATAGTTTGTTTGATTTTTCCTGTTTTGTTCCTTGAGTTTGACTTATTCGTTTATGATATTATTTTACTAGTTTAATTAAAGGTAAAACATTTTACAACCAAGGAAGACTGAGACATGGTAGAGTGATCCAACATTATTCCGTTCATAGGAAAAAAGGTAGAACCTTGCGTCCAGCCGTTGGCGCCACTTCACTTGATGCAAAAGCATCATCTTTCTGATTTCATGTGTCTTCAACATCTTCTCATCTTTAAGACAGGGATATATATATATATATATATATATATATATATATATATATATATATATATATATATATATATATATATATATATATATATATATATAGAGAGAGAGAGAGAGAGAGAGAGAGAGAGCAGTATTGAACTTGAATCCTACGTCTCATAGTAATAACAACTGCTCCTAAGAAAAATGGAGAGTGGATAGCTAGTCTCCCGTTATTCATAGGAGTGTGGTTGGTTTCCACGACTTCCTTTTTGTCGTTATGAAATAGAAACATGTAATCCACATGATCATGCATTTTAGTACATCAGGGAGAACCCAAGATATACATATATGAGGAAAGGGTGTTCCATATAGAAAAGGGATGCTCAAACCAGAAAGCGAGCGACCACGAAGGATCCAGGGGCGAGATGCTGTACGCACGTGCGTGCGTGCGTGTGTCAGAAGACTTCTTCAAAGATAACCAGCATGAATTCTAATTCATTAATTTTAGGCTTTTAATTATTTTTTTGAACTCTAGGGTTCTACTTGCACTACTTTATTCTATTTTGTTAGTTATTTCACCTTTTTATTCGACGAGATCTCATTTGTTGTTTATCCAATTTCGAGCACATAAACTTATGCGTCATTTTTGTTATTTTTCTTCATTTATCAAATGTTTAAAAACTTGCATTGTTAAATGTAGCAGTTCCATTTTAATAGTCTTTTTAATTGTACTCTCCCTCCTAAACATATTCTTAGATCTGTTGGGGAAAATCATTTTTGATGTTTTGAAGATGACAAACTTTTGTGTGAATATAATTAAGATTACAATCTTATTTATTATTTGACGTGTGCTTTTGAGTGGAAACAAATAAGACAGATATGTATAAAGTTTATCATCAATGAAACTGGAGAATAAATAATTCTCAAGTTTATTATTAAGCTCAATATAAGAAAAGAAAAAACATATGTTTGAAAGGAGCACAAAATATCAAATGTGACAAAGACATAAGTCACATAATGGCACTTTCGTAATTCTACATCATATTAAATATCAAGATAATTCATATGAGATTATTATAATTATGCATCATTAAAAGAGTATGAGTTTTTTTATCCCTATAACATACTTGTAATTTTCTTACATTTGGGCATCAAATAGAAGAGTATCAAGAACTAAGGAAAAGTACAAGATTTTTGATGAAATTTGTAAATTTGTTGATAACGTTTACACTAACAATGGCAAAACTATAAATAGCAATTGGAGTCTTGTAATTATAAATATATTCTAGGAACAACATTGAAAGCATGAAACATGGAGCATCAAGAAGTCTATATATACTTCTTCTCATTGATCTCCAAACCAACAATTCACTCCAAGATAATTTCAAAGAGCAAGAAGTCATCATTCATCATTTCCACTAAAATCATATTCTTAGAATCAATGATCTTCTTTTCTAAGAATATTTGTCTTAAAATCACATCATTTTTTAAGGAAAGTTCAAGAGAGAAAACACATTATTTCAAGAAGAATTCAAGAGAGAAAATTAATAATATTCTTCCAAAATAACATTCTCACTAAAATCACTATAATCAAGAATCTTCATTTCTAAGAATATTTATCATAAAATCATATCCTCACAAACATTCCTTTGTTGAGGAAATCCAAATCCAATACTCTCCAAATCTCACCCAATCATTCAAAGAAATTCTTAAGTGAAAGAAAAACTCCCATATTATTCCAAAATCTTTCTCTTCTAAAATCATTCACTTAGAATCAAGAATCAACATTCGAAAAAGTATTGTCTTAAAATCACAACTTTTGGATATTTATTTATTCGTGAAATTGTGAGTTTGATACTCAAATCAAATTTATTATATATTTGTATATCATCAAGTTACTTTGAATTCGTATGATAGTGTAAGCTTGTTGAAGCATCATAATCAACATTGTAAGTTTGGTGAGGCTAAAGAAAATACATCTTGGTGTAAGAAAAAGATCAAAAAGATATTGATCATTAATTGAAAAATCTCACAAAACGTGAGGACTGAAGTAACCAAGCTTGGTGAACCAGGACAAATCTGTGTGGTATTTATTAAACTCTTTTATTTAAAGATTATTTATTTATACAGAATTCACACACTATAAAGAATTCAATCATTGATTATATTCATAGTTTATTATATTAAAGCTTGTTTCAGCAATTAAAAGCAAGATATTAAAGGAGTCACTATTCAACCTCCTTTCTAGTGACATTTCTGACATTTCTATTTACTTCAATGTTATTCCATAATCTCAAAACAGATGAAACTAGTCCACATGGAGACAATTTTATGACTTCTAATGTTGTGACATGATTCGTCACTTTTAAAATTTCAGATGTGCATAATTATCTATTTTTACAGTCTGATTCTTGTTTCCAACATTTTTCAATAATTTAGATTTAGCTGAAATTGAGAATTCATTCAAGATTCGAATCAAACAAAGTTATGACTTGAGTTAAGGTGTCTTTTGATTCGAGTTAGACACAACCTTGAATCAAACCAAGTCTTTTTTAGCCAAAATCTAAATTTTTGTCTTACTCATGATTCGAGTCAAATAAAATTGTGACTTAAGTAATGCTTTTATAAAAAATTTGTTTCAAGTCTCAAACTTGTGATTTAAACTACATAGCAGTTGACTTGGGTCAAATGTTCAATTTTAAAAAAATGAATAATTCCAACTTAAGAGAGAATCTGAGACAACTGTGAAGTGCGCAAAACAATAATATCTTAAAATGCTGCAAAACAATAAAACGGATAAAATAACCCTATTTCAGTCCGAACAATTTCAAGATCTACTTCATAAGATTTAGTGTAAGTTCTCAAAGTAACTTGAACCCCAAAACTGTTTATAAAGAAACTTCTAAACTTCCTCAACACCTAAAAATTATATATAAAATAGTTGCAAACAAAACAAGTTGACTTCTAACCCAATACTAAAAGGGACCCAAATTTCATTCTGATTAGCATAATAAGCAATAACATTTCAACTATTGTGCAGTATTGTTTTTCATTGTAATCATAACACAAACAGAATCAGACAAGTTTTAAGTTAACATTACTACTACTGTGCCTCCTTGCTTCATTCCTTCACAACCTTCCTAACAACATGCACCCTTATCATTTCTATTGCTTTCTCCTCATGCAACACAATTTCACACAAGCAGCTATCATTTTCTTTGACCTTACACTTAGCCCAAAATTCAGCCCATCCTAGCACAAATACTCGGCCATTTATCCATGTACGTATTTCTCCTCTCTTTTTCCTATGTTTTGTGCTCATTGTTGGCAACATCTCATGATAGGATGCTATTTCATTGCTTTCAATATCCTGTCATAGCAAAAAAAACAAAGGCTAAATCCAACTTGATTATCAACTTATCAACACGAATCAATAAAAGTGAAAAATAGAAGGTACATAATAGAATTATACCTTGCATTGGCAACATACAATGTTGATATGTTTTGTGAAGCAGAGGCAAAAATCCTTAATAATCTTTTTTGGAATATGCTGCAAAAGAAAAGAGTCATGCCACACCAAAGAAGGAACATCTAATAGTTGTAAGTTATATGAAATATGAAAATGTAGAGATTAGAAATAAGCAATTATAGGAGGAAAAAACACAGAATCGAACTAAATCATATAAATATTATACCAATTCGTTGGGTCTGTAATGATAGTATTTTGCAAAAAAGTAGGGATTTCCAGGCTGAATATACATTTCAGCATCTATTTCATCGGTTTCATGTTTTCGAACCGTAGAGCTGCTCCCGATGCCCCCTAAATCAAAATAAATCATGAGGTAAAATCATATAGAAATGATAAAACATAATAATATTTTTTTTCATGTCAAAACTTACATGCTTTGCAGAATCTACAATGTTGATATTCATTTCTACTAACTTCATCGTCATCTTCATCGTCATCTTCATCGTCATCATCATAATCATCATCATCATCATCATCATCATCATCATCATCATCATCATGTCCATCACCAACTTCTCCCATACTATCATCATTCTTTTCCTCCTCATCCATTACGTTATTCTTTTCACACCCAGATGACAGTTCAAGAACTTTAATCTTGAATACATTGTTTTCAATATGTGTGAAAACAATGAAGTCATTCTGCTCTAAAGAATTTTCATCTTTGAATCGCTTCCAACCATCATCAAAATAAAGCTTTCCGCCAATAGGTCGTGCTTTGACTTTCCAATCTCTTCCTCTTTGATCTCTGAAGATATAATCTCTCAATACCTTTTGTTTTGAAATCATTAGCTTCACAAAAGCAACTGGAATAAGCTGCATTAGATTAAAAAAATGTTTAAAATGATGCAAGTGAGAAAGGTGATAAATTTTGATACATATCAAAAAGTGATAAACACCATTCTGTCAGAGTGTTTTTCTGGAAGGAAGACTTTGAAGAAATTAGGATACTCATTGATGGTGTTACTCATGATTTGATCATCTGAAGAAAAAAAATGCAAACATTTAAATCATTAAAAATCTTGAAAAATCAACATCTTTGTTAATAATATTCACTAGATTAAACATTTTTTTTGTATATACTTAGGTTAGTAATACATATATAAAAGAAAAAAAGTAGAAAAGAGAGAGAGAGTTTGAAGGTTAGAATTTACCAGCAAGTTGCAGAAAACAGAGAGAAGAGAGTTTTTTGGCCTTTGGAAATGGGAGAGAAATAAAAGATTACACACACAATGCAGGAGATGGCATCTTAAAACTTCATTGTGTCTATTAATTGCATGTTTCCTTGAATGAATAAATTTTGAGTGGAAGTCTATTTACATTTCTACTTATGACATATTGTCTTTATCATATTTCCAGAATTCTCCCATTATTATATCTATGTATTTGGAAACTCATTCTGAGTTTGAGAGAGACATTGTAATAGGTATGGTGCAAGTAGTACTCCATGTTAGATAAGCCTAAGTGGTCCTTCTCAGAGACTACTTACTTGTATTGTATTATACATTGATGCCAACAAAACCTGTCTCATTCTTATCTATCTGTCTTCCAATTGTGTAATCCTTTCTAGTATTAAAAGGCTACAAATATTCACATAATTTATTTATGCATTTTAAGACTCAACATTCTCACTTGGTTCCAAAATATGAAAACCTAAAAAAAGACATTGTATTTGAATAGAAATTGCTTGTAAAAATGAAAACCTGATTACATTTTTTTTATCTTAGAAGTTTCATAAAGACTCCTCCTATATGATGATTTTCTAATGGGTGCTCCCAATTTGCAATTCAAGACTTGGGGAACAAATCACAATCAAGTGAATCATTTTCAACAATTGATAAATGTCTTACAAAAAGAAACAGTTATTAAATCATGCAGAACTGAAATAATAGTAGTACTATTAAGAACATGAAGTATCTATAAGGACCTTTCCCGACATTGTTCTGGACTCCATCTAGAGATCATGCGCTCTTCAACGGTATAGTTTGCCAAACATAACAAAGACTCGTCACCGTGACCATTTCTATTAACATGCAAAAGTAGTAGAGTTTTTGCAACACTTCCAAGAAGTCGAGTAGTGCAATGAACATCAGACCATACTCTGAGTCTTCCATGTAGATCATCATGATTGTCATGTGATAGAACAAGTACACCGTACTCAGAATGCACTCGAGCCGGATGATGACGATAGACAATGAAGTCTACACCATACTGAGCCCCTGACCTGACTACCCAGTTTTTCATTCGAAGGTGAGAATAAGCCTTGTAGAAAAAAGGGAATGCTTCTTTCTTGGACTTGAAGTAACGCCACAGCTCATCATCATCATTTGAAGGACCGGATTCAGCACCACCATTAATCTTGAGGCATTTCAAGGAGTAACATAGGTAGAATGCTTCCTCCAAGGTTAACTGAAACCAGCACACGTCATTTTCAACGATTCTCACAGGTCGACCAAAGCACGCTTTATCAAGCAGTTCAAGCTGTTCAGGCTGCACTGCTAAGTGTACACAATTATCAGAGAGAAATCCACAAGTATTTGATTGAAGTAAAGAAGAGTGAAGTTGCGATATAATCTTTGACATGGGTTCTTTAAGTGCCTCGCCTTCTGCATCCTTTTTCGACTTTGCATCTTTTCCTTTCCACCTTGGTGCCATTTGTCCTTAAAAAAAAAGTCAAGTGATGTTCAATTCGAAGTAAAGGTCAATCAATTCGGTCAGAACTTTTATCAAACAGTTTGCATGCAAAGACTGAAAGGCATAAAATAGAAGCTTTAGAATAGAGAAGGAGCACAAAATAGTTTCTAACTGAATGTGGATAATTTTATTTCCGTTCTCTGTAGCGTTTATAGGTTTTGTCGCGTTGAGTTTTCAAAGGGAAAAAAAAATGGTTTTCCTGATATTAATCAATACTGATAGTTTATAATTTTTAGCATTATTAGTTTGTTATTTTTCAGATATAAAAATTTGTCATAAGTGTGAGCTTCAAAAATGAAAGGTGTGAAACAATGGAGAAAACAGAGAAAACAGAGAAAACAGGGAAATATTGTAGCTTAGAGTTTACCAGCAAGTTGAAGATAACAGAGAAATGAGAGCTTCTTCACGTTTGGAAATGAGAAAGATTAATAAAAATGGTCACGTAATAGTTATTCGTAAATAGCCGTGGTAGATATTATTATTAGGCCTAATGTTTTTTTTTTCCTTAACTTTAAATTTCATTTTAAATACATTGCTTTAGTCATATTAGTCTTTTCTATTAAATTTTCTAAAAAACTATTAAGCTAGACAAACCTTTTCAACTTCTTTGATTTACATGATATTTTTTTTAATTGACATCGAATATTATTTCTTTCATTAAACATCAATTTAAAATTACAAAATAACGGATGATCGAAATATTTTCTTCATTTCATTAAACATCCGATCCTAACATTTTTCACTTATATTTCCAAACACAATAATATTCTTCAACTAGGTGAAGAATAGCTCTCTCTTTCTCTCATTCTCCTTGTTTCTTCGATAAACTCTCTTCAATCTCACACCAACACCAACAATGAAAGACGAGAAGAAGCTCAAGCCTGTTGTTATTTCAAAACAATTTTTTTTTACACTCAAGACACTTTAATGTTTCAGTATTTCACATAGACTCTCTCACTTCATTACCTATACTTTCGTTCTCAAGCCTCCTCAGAAAAACACTCATTTTTCTCTAAACCTCTATAAAACCCTAAACTCCATTTCAATGGCATCTACTTCAAATCAAACTCCAATGGTGATAGATTCTAGAAAGGGTCTCCAAATCAAGCCCAGAACTTTGAAGCTCAGAGAGGGGGGGTCTAAAGTTGATCATTGAACAGATTATTGAGTTCGACTCTTTTATGGTTAATGGGTATTCATTAAAAGCTTATTTCGACACTCAAGATTGGATGAACTACTTTGATATGCTCAATGGTCCAACCTTTCCCTACATGGTTAAATATTTCTAGGTTAGGGTCGAAGTTTATGATGAAGGTGTAGCTGCTCTTGAAGAGAATCAAAAGATTGCTGAGAATAGAAATCTCAAAGGAAAATCTAGGGTTGAGATGAGTCTGAAGGAATTCAAGGAGGTGAAGATAATATGTATTATGAGAGGGATAGATGTGACTATCACTCAGAGTCACATTGTCAAGCTTCTGGGTATGGACAACATATAAAGATGTGCTATGAACACTAAAGACAACAACCCAAAATCAAGAGTGATCAAGCAATGTTTGTTTATCAAATCTGGTGATTTTGGAAAAGTGAAAAACATGGAGATTGAGTACATGCTTTTGTTCATAATCTTAATTGGTTGCTTGATTCCAAGAGAAGGGAGTATTGGTCAAATCTCTTGGGATCACAAACACTTTATCTGGTTTTTGGTCAACATGGAGAAAATCAATCTTCCTGAATACATCTTTAACCACATGTGTGAAGGTATCAAGGAAATCACAAAATGTAATAAAAAGAATGTTCCTTATGCAAGGCTTCTTTCTAAATTGTTTCAGCAGAGTAGGATGATTGAGACTCTGATGAGTTTTGGTGCTACAGACGATATAGAGGAAACATATGGGAATATTCTTTCAGTTGTTGTGTTGGGAAATATGAATATTATCAAGAAGAGAGATGTTGTGCAACCAGCAGCTGGCCTTAAGATCAGGAATGTCAAGATTGCATACATTGATGACTTCTCAACCATCTCCAAGTTGGACAATCTTTAAGTTATTCATAAATACATCAAGATGGCTAGGGAACAAGTTGGAGTCATTCTGACTATGGATGACATTCCAAAACCCCCAGCAGGAAGTGTGTACAAGCCTTCAAGAAAAATGAAGTAGGTTGCGGCTGAGTCTGAGAAAGTGGTTCAGAAGCCACCTAAGAAGAAGGTTGTACACCAAAATGAGGTTCAGAAGGAGGTTCAAGAAGTGGCCTTCATAACTGTCTTGGTGCCTACCAAGACAATGAGTGGAGCCACTGGCAAAACTCCTCAAAGGACAACCACTTTTGATCTGGTTGTGCCTGTGAAGAAGAAGAAGCTAAGGAAGATGGTGTTGCTAGAAGATGAAGAAGAAGAAGATGAAAATCCTATGCTCAAAAGGACCAAGGTTGTGAAAGAAAGGGCCAGATTGATAGCATCTGCTTTTCTCAATTAGGCTATAGAATAACCTTTTGTTGCTGAAGTTCTGTTGAAGCAAGTGGAAGCTGAAGTTGAAGAAGAAGTTGTAGTAAAGGAGGTTAAGGGTACTCCTGAAGTTGGAACTTCTGTTGTGTTAGAAGAAGCTACTGCTCAGGCTCTTGACACTATTGTGGAAGAAGAGCGGGCTACTTCAGATGATGCAGAGAGTGTCCACACAAGTATTCATCTGAATTCTGTCTTTGATAATATCTTACATTCTTCCATGTCACCTCTTATGACCAAATCACCAACTCTAACACCACTTCAATCTCCCACACCGTCATCAGAACACATGCCATAACCTAAACTTGATCAGAACCTATCTATAGGTTATATCATGCCCTATTCCAAACCAACCTTAGAATCAGAAACTGTCCTTAGGGCATCTGCCTGAGAAAATCTGACAAGTCACCTAGCTGGTGAGTTACCTTCTGAACAAAACCAGCTAGCATGTATCTCTGATTCTGAACAACCCTAACCCGTAAACATTATGCTTGAACCCTCCATTGAGGTTTCCAGTGCTAAGTCTTCAAGCTCAAGCTCAAGTTCTGATTTCGATGAAAAAGACTTAATTCCTCTTAAAGCCATACTTCTCTAAGTCATTCCTCTTAAAACCACACCCTCTGTTGAACCTAACCTTGTTCAGTCTGAAATTCCAGTTCCAACTGAAACTAAACAAGTAATCCAAGACCAATCTATACTAGAACCCTAAACCCAACCTAAACAAGAAAACCCAACCCAAACCATACCTGAACCTCAACCAAATCTTGTTCAACCTCAACTTAACATTGAAACTAAAAATGACCTTAAACAAGTCTCTCAAATCTAACCTCAAACCAGAAACACACCTTAACCAATAAACTCAACCATCTGACCATCACCTTTCTCCTTCTACGGAAGCAGATGTTATATCAGAATCTGGAACAATAGCTTTTACCTAGTCCATGTCCACCTCATCCCACTCTAAACCTAAACATCTCACCTCATATCAAATACCAAATAGAAGAATTTAAGACTATTATCTTTGATAGAATTCAGAATCTAGTTGCTGAGAGGCTCATTGCATTTGATCCCATAACATATGCAGCTAAATGGGACAATCTCAGAACTTATGTATGTACAGTTATGCAGAATCTGAATTCTTTCTCATCTGAGTCTATAGCTTCTTCCAGTCAGAAGCATGACCACTTAGAGGGGAAATTGACTTATGTAGCTGCTAAGCAAGAAGAGATGGATGTTCAATTGAAGATAGTGGTTGCTAGACATTATGACATGGGTTTTGATCTCAAGGTTATCCTGGAGCTTCTGAAGCAAAAACCTTAGCCTTTAGGATCTTGCAACCCTTTTTACTTTGCCTTTTCAATTATTTTGAACATGTTTTCTCAATCTGGCTATCTTCTTCTTTGGTTAACGCAATGTTTTCTTCAGTATCTTTTCTATTTCCTTTAATTTCTATTAATGACAAACGGGGAAGTAGATATACAGAAGTATTTAAGAACATGAATCTAGCAATTACTATCTATGCTTAAATTCTAAAGAACTATTTATTATGCTTTAAATTTTAAATTTAATTAACCTGGATAAAACTTAGAGGGAGCTTACAAACCTCACCCTTTGAACTAGACTCAGTGAGAGTTTACAAACCTCAGACCCTGAAGTCAACTTGTTAATTAAATTAACAACCATTGTTCTTAAATGCTTGTGTTTGTCATCATCAAAAAGGGGGAGATTGTTGGAACAAATTTGGTTTGTACCATATCTCTTAAGTTTTGATGATAATAGAGTATTTAAAGAACAATTTAGTATACTAATATTTGTTCAAGTGTGCAGGGCGATAGACTAAAATTTCATGAATAATTTAAGTATTGGTTCTGACTATGAACATCTAAAGAGAAGCTTAAAGACCATAAGCTGAACACCAGACTCTAGAGAAGTCCAATTCTGAAGAATTCAACGTCTAAAGGTCAGAGTCTAAAAAAGTCATCCTCTGAAGACTAGACTTTGAAGAAGTCTGCCTCTGCTTATCAAAACCTGAAAGCTAGTCAAAGCGCAAAGACCAAGGTGATTTTGATAGGACACTGTCAGACTCTAAGGCTATTTTGTCTTCTTATGGTCATGTGTAGACCTAAGGTTTTTCTCATAGAGTTAGCTGGGATGCAGCTGATGATTCCTCTTGTAGAAAAGAAAATTCAAAAAAGCTTTAAATGTCATTAACCATTTGAAGAAACATCTCAACATCTCTATTCAAGTTTCTCAATGACTCTCTAGTGCGGGATCTTCAACGAATCTTTTCCATCTCTATTTAAAGAGTTGAAGTCTTGAAGAACAAAACAAGAAAAATTGACATTCAAAGAGTAGTTCCTCTACCAAAACATAAGCACAAGTTTAACTTAGGATTTCTTGCCTTTGTATATTCTAGAAATCCATAAGTCTTAAAGTGTTATTCTTATATTGTATTTTGTCTACACCTTTAATTGTATATCAAGTGTATCATCTCAAACAATATTTTATCTATTAGGTAGATTGTTAGAAGTCTCTTGCTTGTGTGCTTGAGCATATAAGTCACTTGCTTGTGTGCTTGAGCATTTGAAGTATCTTGCTTGTGTGCTTGAGCATTGGAAGTTTATTGCTTATGTGCTTGAGTATAGAAGTCTCTTACTTTGTGTTTGCGCATTGGAAGTCTCTTTCTTGTGTGCTTGAGAAAATTATAATCTTGTGTGAATATAGTGAAAATCTTTTATAAGTACAAGGGGACTGAATTACTCTTGATTTGTAAGAGGAACCAAAATAACTTTGTGTGACTCTCTTCTTTCTTGTATTACTGATCAGTGCATTTTCATGCATATTCTTTCACTATTATGTTACGATAATTCTAGAGTGTCTTTTGTTATGTATACTATTATAGTGTGTTTCCTTAGCTTAGTTTACTTTTACCTTTATTTTATTTTGTATTGTATTTTCTGAATAAACAGCTATTTACACTCTCTCGTTGTGTAGGTCATAACTTAGGCTATAAGAATCAGATTGACGTATTCTAATATACGTTGGAGAGATAAGAGAATAAGCTAAAAGTTTCATGTTAAAGTCAAAAGTATATTCGAAATGCAGAAGACTCGAATAAATCATTTTAGTTTCAGACTTAAATAAAATAATTAGTTTTGGGCCGGTTTTTATGTTTTTCGACCCGGTTAGGATTTGAACCTGAATTCTTTGTTTCCTTTAACCTAGATCAGTTGCGGCTATTGTTCATTCATCCTATTCACTATTCACAAAAATTAGCTTTGCTTTGTACGATTCATGGAGAACTAATTCTTACGGTTAATCTGTTGAATCGTGTTTCCATAAGGCTTTGAGGTTTTTACTTTTATCAATTCAATTTCGTTTCTGTTTCAATTATGTTCTCTGTAATTCAATTGCTTAATTTGTTATTTTGTGGAATAATTTTGATTAACTTCGTATGATTGCATCCTAAATCATAATCGCTTTTGACGTGACTTTGTCGTTAAATTGCGTATGTAAAATCATGTTTGTTTAATCCGTGAGTATTTTAATTTGTTTGCTTTACTCGGATAATAGGTGTGTCAACCAGTATTGTATCCTTTGTCCTTTGCGATTGTTAATCGATATAATGATCAAATAGAGATCGAAGTCGCTTAGGTAGTTTGTGAGGTAGAAATCAGTGATAAGCCAGAAACTGAAACAGTAGACTAACTAGCTCATAAAATTATGTTAATCGTTTATCTTCATCTTAATAGAAACTTAAGAACCCCCAATTGTTTCTTTTCGTTGGTAAAAAGAAATCCAATAATCCTTGCGATACGAATCTTGAGTGTTACTTCCCTAAACTACAGTTTTTAATTACTCGATTTTGACCTGTGCGCGACATCGAATCAATTACGTATCCGCTACCTATTTGTTACCTCTGATTCAGATTTTATACTTTGTATTTAGAATCTGACAAAAGCTTTAAAAAGAAAGAAAAAGTCTAACACAATTCAACCTTTTTTCTTGTGTTTTTCTCACTTTTAATAATCGTTTCATGTGAAACACTATGTATCGAATTGGGGGTCGTCCGATTGATCTGGACAGTGTGTGATGAGTCAAGGACTGGGATTACATGTACTCAAGAGTATGAAGGTCCTCTTTTCTCGCGTGCAGTCCTCAATAATGTTTGGTCTTGTGCCTCTCTTCCTAGGTCTTCTGGGCGGGCCATGACAAATATACTTATATGTTATATTTTACATCAAATCTATTATTTTATCATATATTTATTATACTAATTTAAAAAATCATAACTTTTAATTTAAATATTCAAAAACTGATCCAAAATCATTCACATTAAATTGGATTAGATTATGTATTTTTAGTTACTTACCTTAAATCTGACCGAAGGTTGATAATTTTATCGTTCGATCAAATAAATTTTTAACTCAAAACTAATCTAAATCACATCGTAAACATCCTTACTAAAAGTATTGATTTTATGTATTTTCTCTTCAAATTTTAAATTAGGGCCAAAAATAGCTAGTTTTTGCTTCAAAATTTGAATTGAGATCAAAATTGAAATAAAATTGGATTTGTCACAAAATAAATTATGGAAAGACTTGAATTGGTTAAATATAGTGTGAGAAATATCAGCTTCAAGTTGAATAATGAAAATCTTATGATGTTGTTTGTGATTTTATATGTGTATACTATTGATAACTTCTTCATAACTTTATGTATATTATTTTTAAATGAAACTTGAACTACTAGGTTCTAGACACAATTGTACATAAAATATACATTGTAATTGCTTGATTTCGTTAAATTTGAATGAGATCATTTAGATGTAAGTTTTAGTTAGTAATTAAGTATTATTGATTACAATCTGTCACACTATGTTTTTAGTACTTAAATTTTCTATTTTAAAGAGTTTTTATTATTAATGTGTTTCTATTTTGTAGATTTTAATAAAGAATTCAAATATTCGTGAATAATACCAAACTATATTGAAATTATACTAATCACACAAATTCCATAGTATTTTACTGTTAAACTTATGAAGAAGAAGCAATGGGAGGGATGGTACACGAAGAACGGAAGAAAATCATTGAAAAGTACAAGAAGCATGCAAATTGTGGTGCACCCATAAGTATAGTGGCACCATTCAACATCAACAAGTAATAGAGGCACACAAAATTTGGAAGGTTTTCTGTTTGATCCAGAAATTGAGAGAATAACAAGAGCAATCTAGACAGCTACCCGAGTAGCTAAATAACAAGACAAAAAAATGAATGAACCAAATGATCGTACTCTAGGATATTTATATACATAATGTGTTATGCCCATGGCTCTTATGAAAATCGCATAATCTTGTCTTATTGGTTATGGATGATTCTTTCTCGGGGAGGGGTTCCTCGTTGTGACTTCCTTGATGTCCCTGTTGGCACATTCCTTCAAAATCTTTTCCCTCGATGTATTGAGGGGGTGTGTAGGATGAAAATCTGGCTAGAGGGGGCCGGTGTGTGTGGGCGTCCGTCGTCGTGACGCTGGTTAGAGTCTCTTTCATCCAAATGGTTATTTGTCGAGTTCCCTTATCCTCCATCCTTTCCACTTCTTCTACTAGAATTTTCTCTTCGTAGTTAATATACAAATGGGACTTGGTAAGGAGGTTGCTCATACTTCTGACTCTTTTTAACGCTAACTTTTCCAAAATCATACAGTTTGTCTTTAACCCCTTTTCGAAGATCAATCACTTCATTTCGTTTTTCAATTCACCTACCTCGATGGCTACCTTAGTAAACTGTTTGATATATTCTCACTTGGTTTCTTTTTCTTTTGTTGGATTTCACTAAGGACAAATATCGCCTTAGGTTGTCGTTTCTAGGTCGTATACTGAGCCGTAAAAGAGTTACACAATTTCTTCAAGAGTCGATATAACAATCGGGAAATGTTTTAAACCATGTCACAGCTTCCCCTTGAGGGTTAGGGCAAATAATTTGAACTTCACTACGCTTTTGGGGTGATGGTAGCACGGTATCTATGTTTTCAACATGTTCATATGGATCATCGATCTCGTCGTAACTATCTAGTTTTGGTGGTTTTTCAAGGGATTTCGGGATTCAATTGTCAAGGATGTGTCTAAACAACATACTTCTCCTGCGGTCGGGGTTTGGGCTCTAACGTATTGCTTGTTCCCTCCTTGAGGCTGGTGCGACAGAGATCTATGAAGGCAGGACTTTCGGGAGGAGTGTCATTGTCGCCTTTATCCTTGGAGTTGTAAGGAGGGGAGTAATGATCTCGGTATGGATGACGTTTCAGACGCTCTCGTGTTTCCATGATGTTGTGAGATGTCATCATCGAGAACCGCTTGAGGCATGGCTTTGTGATTACCGTGAGTTACCACTTCTTGTGGTGAATAACATCGACGCATAGCAACTTGTAAATTTTCTTCTACTTAGAGAAGTGTTCCATCCAGGGGTGCGCATTATGCTGCTACACCAAATTGTAAATATTTGTGAGTAGTTTATTAGCTCCTTGAATGCCTATATTGACTTGGAGTTAACGGAGATTTTGGAGTAAATATGGTTCAGGAATTTGCGCTTGCAGTTTAGTCTTCTTAGAGGTTTAACCTTTAATTAGCTGCTGGAGAGGTCAGAAGAATGGCATGATCTAAAAAGTCATTTAACTGATAGGGGATTGAAGCCTACGAGGATGATACGTTTGGAGAAGTTATGAGGATTGGATCGGTTTCCCCTATTAGAGGAGGCAGAACTTCTCTTATAAGAGCGAGAGCATGTGTCATCGCCTCAACGACAATGTTAACATTGCAATGTACGATTATCTTAACTGACTTAGACGATACTATTGTCATCAAGTTAACCATAGATTAGAATGCAAGATGGATCGGTTGTGGTGGAACAACGGTTAGGATATGGTGGATTTTTGTGGAAATTCATGAGAATTAGAAGTCAGTTCCAACAAACAACATCATTGCCCCGTAGAAGAGCGAGAGATCAATGATATTGTAAAGGGAAACTTCTCTGATGTGTTGGTATTAACCTCCAATACGGTGGAGCAAGGGTGCACCTGCAAGGTTAACACTAAAACACCAAAGTCAGTGAGGTGTAACTTAGAAAAGTCAGAATGAATTAGCATATGTTATGGTGTGTGACAGTTATGACACGTGACGAGTTTATATATTGTGATCGGCTAAAACCGCTCTCGCCTGATTCGACGTGGGTTGTGAGAGACTGTTTGATCATATATGACAGTTTCTGATGGACAAGTAACTCGAATTAGGTGTGAAGCCTTCTCGTGAGACTCTACATGTTCACTGCCCTTGAACGAGAATACTTAGGGTTAGCCCTCCAGAGTTGAGTTAATCTTGTTGAACTTTTGGTCGGCCTAGAACAATTTTCAAATTTTAAAAATTAACAAAATAATTTTTCAAAATTAAATCAAACAGGCCTGAGCCCTAAATCTAGACAAAATGTTGGGAATTTCTTAATGCACCCTATATGTTACTTACACACCACGCGAAAATACTAAAATGCCCTCCAGATTCTAGAGATGCATCTACGGACGCACCTCAAGCACACACACTTTACTCGATTTTGAGTCACGCACCAATTTTATGAATAAATTTATTCCGAAAATGCATTTCTTGAACCTGCTGAACCAAAAAAAAACATAAACTTATGTCTACGCCTCTTCAATTTCGTCGCAAAAGTCACAAAACCAAAGTCTCTATCATCAGATTTTTTGACATACTGGATAAAAATAGACATGTGGGTTAGCTACCATTCAACACTTGTTTATCTTTTATTTGACATCCTGCAAAAACTTATGTCTAAACCTCCTCAGTTTCGCTGCAAAAGTCGGCAATACATGTTTATACAATGTTTTGTTGAGTCTCCCTTTGAGTAATAAGTAGAATTTCAATTCAATGGACAATAAAATTCATTTTAGTTGAGTGTGGAGGTGTTACAATTTACATCATGCTTCATGTCATATTTGAGTTTTAACTAATCAAAGATAATGTATTAAAGCAATATTACACACGAAGAGATTGTTGAATTTATGTTTAATATCCAACGATTTAGACCATCTCTCAACATGGACATAAAATTATATTAGTTACAGTATGTTGTAAAAATCTTAAGGATTACCAAAAGATAAATTGCTAACTGGAAGTCGTTAGATAATTTGTAATTGTTGAATTAAAATAAATAATTTATGAATCTGAATTCTGTATTTAATTACTGTCTTGATGTTTTATTATTTTCTAAACTAAAACTGTTAAAAATATTATCCAAGATCTACTATATCAAAGGTATATTAAATATTTCCTTTTTAATTCTATTGAAAAAACTAAGTACTTTGGAATTATGAATGAAATATTAGTAAATTTTGTAGTAAAAATTACAAATATTCAATGGATTAATAGGGCACAAAACTATGCAGATATGGTAAGAGATCTCTTCTGATTTAATAGGAGAAAGTTTTTGGTTCGAACTCAGCCTTAAACACGCATCGATATTAAATTCTCTCGAATTCTCGGGTGCAGTTGCGTGCATCGGAAAATATGAATATCGATAATTAAAGGCCTCGAAGCCAACTAAGAGACAGAAAGATCAGTTCAGAGAATACAAAGCTTCCTTCATATGAGGGAAGAGCCAAAAATAAGTGTTATCTATTCAGTGTTACAACTACTACATAAGATTTAGAGGAAGTTATCAAATAACTATGAAACCTAAAAGCTGTTTCTAAAGCTCTAATATGAATTCCTGTAATTAAGAACCTAATTTTCTCACATTCACCAAATTAAAACTAAACAAATATAGATGAAGAAAAAAGAAGCAGACAGAAACTGAAATCTTACAAGGGAGATGTAGTTCCTTTGGAGGGGCGATGCATGTTGGCGAAACTCAAGCATAAGTGACGGTCTCTGTCGTCCCCCCATCCCCCCCAACCTTTAAACCCGGCTTTATAGCCGGGCTGATTTTCATAGACATGGACATTCCAATCAGAACCAATGTTAGCAACCTTGTCGGGCTCTTCTACATGAATGTTCGCCACGCCGTTATCAATACAAGCCTTATTCTCTCCTTGACCCTGATGCAAACCGCATTTCCCAAAATGAACGGCACTAGTTCTTGGACCTCGTAGCGTGTAGACAGGACTGCCAAACGAGGGGTAAACAGTCGCCCACATTGTGATATCCCAATTATAATCGTCAAAGAAACAAAACTCACTAGCTTTATTGTGTATTTTCTTCCAAACCGTTCGATTGAACGAGTAACCTACGTTTCCCATTCTCTCTGCGATTAAACTTTCCCACTCTTCGCCTCTTGAGTTCACATCAGAAGGTGCTAAATTCGCAGCATAGCAATCAGGACATTTCATAGGCTTCAACGAAGTTAGTATCTGAAGATTGCGATACGCGTTGGGAAATATGAAATGGTCTTCTTCAATAAACAGAATATGACCAGAATGCGCTCTAGTTTCGTTCAATCCATCCCATACCGTGTTCATCATCCACCACCAATGATGCTTCAACGATACAATCTTCGGCGAACGGTGGTTCCCATACTGATCAGAATTCCCCTTGCAATGTTTTCCTTCCGCGTCATCTTTCTCCTTACAATCACCAACCGATACACCGGGAAAACTATTCGGAAACAAATGAGGCGAATACGGAGCATATATCTGTTTCACTTGACAAAACCTTATACCACTAATAATCTTGTTCATTTCCTCAAAGTAACCATCATGACTAACAATAAGCAAAGTCTCATTAATCCCTACAACCTTAGAAAGACTCTCGACAACTACTCGGAGATACTGCGGCCGGTTATGAACATACAAAACAACAATGATAGCATCCTTAGCAAGATTTGGATACAAATCCAAGTTTCTTGGAGGCAACAAATTCAACTTCTCCAATCTGAGTGACAAATCACTCTGTTGTGGAAGAGTTTGCATCTTCGTAAACTTCAAGTCGCGACGGTATCTCGAACCATCATCAACAATATCTAAATCCTTAATTCCATTGTTCAATGTTGAATTTGATGATCCAAGTAGAAATATCAATATCAAAACCCCACCTAACGTAACAAACACCACAGATAACAAACGGCGCAAAGCTAAATCTCTAAGACGAGGTTTCTTATAAGATGCCATAATATACACAGACAATAACAAAGATTCTAAATTTATTTACAAACAAAACTATAACACATCAAATCTATGAATATGATGAACCTTGAAGGGTTGAAGGGTTGAAGGAGAAAACAAAAACCCAGTTGTAATTGAAGTTAAAGATCAAAACTTTACGCTTACCCTTGAAGATTGCAGTAAAATCAGATGTAGAAATCAAGTTTGTGAGACCAAAAGCTTAGACCCAAGTGGATTATTGTATCAAAAATGGATTATATAACAAAAGGGTAAGAACAATAATTTGAGATGAAGAAGAGGATCAGATTAGAGTTGAAGAGTGAAAAGGGGTTTGGAATCAAACGTAGAAAACACGATAGAGAGAAAGATAGAAAGAGAGGTTTGAACTGTCAACGCTGCAGGCACAAGGATATTCGGGTTTGGGTTGTTGTTTGAGGATCCGAAAAGTGATTAGAGACTAATTAACTTATTTAATGAATAATTAATCATATACTATGAATATGTAATGGAATAATTACTTATTTCATTTAAGTTATAAAATTAGGAAGAAAAACAAAGAGTATGAAAAAATACCATAGTATTTTTTTTTTTTGAAGGAAATGGTGGAAATAACTAGATCTAGCTAGATTGGATCAGGTCTAATTTTGGATTTATATGATATAAATATATTAAGTCTAACATATAGTCCATAGATATTTTTTAGATTTAGATCTAACTTTTTTAAAAATATGTTATAATATGATTCTATATAAATGAATGTGTTTTTTTTGTTTTTTTATTATGAATTATATTAATGTGTTTAAAAAATTAAAAAATTAAATTTTAATTAAATATAAAATTTATCTTAATATTTAACATTCGTATGTAAAGAACATGTTATATATGACAATAAATTTAATTGAATTTTATAGTAATATATTTAAATATGTCTAAAATTAATATAAATTAATATAATTAAACTAATGAGGGAGGAATTTTTAGAAAAATATTAAAATATTGAATATAAAATACAAAATATGATATAAAATAATTATTAAATAATTATTTATATTTATTTTAGACTTTTAAGCTAAATAGAATTTTGGTTTTACTACAACTTTATCCCCTTAAATTATCTTACTCAAGAAATTTTTTAAATTCAAATAGTTTTGATTTTATTTTATGTTTTTGCAATTAAAATTAACTATGTATTCATTTTTAAATAATATATTATTTGTGAAATGTGAAAAAAACATTGTATAAAATTTTCGTAAAAGTTTAAATATAATAAATAAAAATTATGTGTTATTAAAGAATGAATATATCATCAATTTTTAGTACAAACATGTAAAAAATGGATTAGAAAACATTCAAAAAAAATTAAATATAAAATATATGAAATATACATCAATAAAAATTGACATATCATCAATTTTAAATATAAAAAAGTGATGAGAGGATTAAAACTATTTGAATATAAAATATAGAGGCTAATTTCATGAATGAGGTAAAATAAGGGAACACAAAATATAATCAAGTCTATTTTTTTTAAAGTTTTAGTTTGATTTATTTAAAAAATAGTATGGTTGGTCAAAGTTTGAAGCAAGATTAGTTGTAGGATTCATATCCTTATTTTTATTACCCATGACTGGTAATATTTTGTAGGCAATTTGTAAAGCAAGATATTATGTCAAGTTGAGAGAGACATCATGTCATAAAGTGGTTACAATGTTTTAGTGGAAAACAACATAAGCAAAATCGCACGCATGGTGTGAGATATCATGTCTCGCTCTGAATGTTTCAGGCGCAAGGATGTTTGTAGTATTTCTCGCACTCTTGAATTTGTTTCCTTTAAGAAAGATTTAATCTTAATCGATTTTAGCAAGATTGAATTTTATATATTTAAGATATTCAGGTTTATTCAAGATTTGTTCAATCAAGATTGTCATCAACATTATTTAAGATTGATCATATGCACTTTTGGAGGTTCAATCGCATTCAAATAAAAAATTCCACTAGGTTTTTCAGTTGGACTTTTGTTGCTATTTAAGGAGTCGTTCTCCTTTGTGAAGACTAAGACGTTGCACTATTGGCTTGACATGTTTAATTGTTATTGAGTCTTTATTTTGCTTTGTTGTGTTTTATAATACTCTATTCTTGGATCATATTTCTAAGTAAGGAGAATAGAGTATTTGAGTTGGGTTAGTGTTTCATCTTTCATATATCTTTGTAATTGTCCAAACACTTAGGAGAGTGTTTAAAGTAAAAATGAGAGGAGTCTCAAATTCAAATGAAGGTTGGATCAAAGTTCACATGTAGTATTATGAAAAAAGGCTTTGGACTAAGAGAGTTTAAATAAGACCAAATTGTACTTCTAACTATTAAGAGTGAATTTTATTTCATTGGGTTAATACCCCAGACATAGGTAACTTTGAACTGAATTTGGTTAATAATTCTTTCTGTCATTTAATTTCTTCTTTTATCCTTCTTATTACACATTCATATTGTCATACTCATTGTTTTAACATTTTGTCTAACATCTTGACGTCACTAGAAGAGAATTTCACTTTTTTTTTCCCTTACTTGTAAGGATGTAAATAACAACTTCAACCTTATAAAAAATATAGCAATCTCATTGTGAATTTGAAATGTTAAATCGCACCAATAAGTTTAAAGTGTGAAGGACATAAAATAATGGAAACCAAAATAAATGAACATAATAACTTGTTTACTCAATCCAATCAAACAATATACTTCGAGAAAAATAATAACTCTCTAATTTACTATACTTCCAAGAATTGTTCTAAAAGATTACAAATAAGCTTCAAGAAAATAGTTGCTAAAGTTCCTAATAATCCCTATATTATACATAATTGTTTCTCAATCTCTCCAACTATCTATATATAAATCACACAAGTTCAAGGTGCTTAAAAGTGTTTCTCAATACCACTTAGATATCTCCAAGGATTTCTAAAATTCTAAGAACACGCTCTAAGGAATTTACTCTTACCTCTCTAAGACTACAACTAGAATTCTCAATCTCTTTAATCAGTCTTCAGATTTAAAGTTTTGAAAGTTGTAAGGACATGAATGATGGAGATACATATTTATAACTGTTGAAACCTAACAAATATTTAACGGGCCAAACACACAACTCTTTAATAAACTGAGCTACAAATCGAAAAAATCAAGCCCGATACACAAAAAAATCATGGACCATATCTGATACCCGGTGAATCTGGGTTGCTTGCCAAAACCGACTTGCCCACTACCGCTACTGACCAGTCGACCACCACTACTTGTCGGTGATTAGAACTGTCGCACCGACCTCTATCGACTTTCAGACTGATTTTTGGTTTTTGCAATCTAGAAACATACTTCATTTTTATTTATCACTTAAGGTTTTAAGGCATATTTAACACTTAAAAATATAACTTAAATTGAAAAAATATGCAAAAATGTTTAATAAGGGGACAATGAGCAAAAATATTTAATAAGCGGAGAATGAGCAAAAAATGCAAAAGTGGAGTTAGGACCAGAGATAATGGTGGATCTGAGCTTCCGGTGCGACGGAGAGAGGGTTGACCTATAAAGTTAACACTCCAATGCTCGAATTGATATGTGAGGGAGAAGAGTGAATTGAACTTGAAATTCAGTACCTGAATTGGCGCTCTCTCTCTCTCTCTCTCTCTCTCTCTCTCTCTCTCTCTCTCTCTCTCTCTCTCTCTCTCTCTCTCTCTCTCTCTCTCTCTCTCTCTCTATATATATATATATATATATATATATATATATATATATATATATATATATACTAGAGAGAAAATAACAAACTGTTATTTATTAGGGGTGGATTGTGAGGATCCATTGGATGTACCTAGAGTTTCATCCTCTATACTTATCTGCAAGGCAGTTCATGTGTGTTGAGAAGGTTTTAGAAGGGTTAGAGCTCCTTCAAAGTGGTTGTCGGGGACCAATATGGTCAACCCATAATAGTTTCCTCCCAAGCCTTTGTTTTTGGTTAGTAAGTTGAGGGTTTGTCGTACTAGCCTCGACGGTCAATCGCTATGTCGTTTATCCTGAAAAAGCAAGAGTAAAAGTTTTAGTTTCTTAGGGATTTACGCCTTTATTTCCCCATATCTCAAACGTATTTTAAGAGGTATCCTCATTATGACCCTTGGAAATCGAGACACTTGAGTGTTGCGTGTGAGTGATTTGAAACGTTTGATAGAGTCTATTTTCTCTTTCTACTTCTTTTTGCATGCTAACATACAATTCTCGAAGAGTCAACTTTGTATTTCTTTGAGTTATTTTTTGCATTTTGGGGTTATTTTTATTCATTTGATAACTCGATTTCCTATATCTGGAAAAATTAGTATATCATAGGTAAAAAATCACAAAAGAGTACTTAAAATCCCAGAAGAACATTCAATCTTAGTGGGTGGACTCTACTTATTCTTACACCATTTTTGCTTTTTCAAGAGATGGTAATCTTGTTGGAGTTTTTCTTGAGAAGGGTCCATATTCGAATTGGGTTGTGTTGACCCTAGGTGAAAAAGATTGTATATGTAGCGAATATGGAGATTTCCTTTTATGAATGTATTTTTTGATCATGAACCTCTGACAACCCTTTAACAATTTTGAGATGGATGTTCTTAAGAATTTGGTAGTGGCTTTGTCGTAGCTTGATCCTGCGAGTTTGGCGTATGTGAAAGTCTTTTAGCATTGGTGCCAATACTTTAAGGGGAAGTGTTTTGTAACTCTTTTCTTTCATTTATTCAACGTTCATCGTGATCTTATAACTCGAACACGGCATAAAGGTTTAGTTTCTCTCGTGTCGACCATTCAGAGCTTCGAGGCTTTCTTAGAGGATATGTAACATTGTGAAGATCGATTCTTTGTAATTACCCCTATCCTTTCAAAGGCTCATGCAATATTTTACATTGTTAGGAACAAAGTGGGGGGCAAAAGTGTTGACTTGTTCCCCGAGTAATGAACCGAAAGTCATTTCCTCATGGGAGATGGGGTGTATGTATACAAAAAACCTTTCTCAAGAAGATCTATATTAGAAGAAGTTAGTGATGAGCTTCATTAATAACCTGGGTTATCTTAAGGGAAACATTCTCAGAATAAGGTCGGATGGAAATGTTTAAAATGTCGCATTTATACCCGCTTATTGGTGAAGGCTTATTCCTGGGAAGAAAGGAAAATTATTTTTGGTATATTCTGAAAGCTTTTAACTTTTTTGCTTTCAATTTTCTTATTCATGACATGTTTGCTTTGATAATGATTGCTTTTTCCTTGCTTGCTAATGATGTTGTGGTGATTTAATGCCAAATGAAGTAAATCTCTATCTTTTAAGGTAGGGAATATGGCCAAGAGGAAATGTAGCAGGTCTTTCCACTATTTTGGAGCCGTTTGTGAGTGTTGCTGCTTCGAATGCTCTCTAGAGGCCACATAGTGCTTCAGATCTTTCAGCGCTTCTATTCCTGATGGGTTCTGGCCCACGCTCCTCTAGAGAACTTTAGGTTCCTTTAAAGGAGGATTTCTCATATTTGGCCAATCTGTTTGGACGTTCCCTGGAGGAAGAATTGGCGACTCTTGCATGGTATACTCAACGCGCTTTTGCTGCTTTGGATCTTGGTTGAACCAGTTGATGGGACGCTTTTTGGTTAAACTAGCAATGTGAGGACAAGCATTGGCTAGAGGAAAAGTGTTTATAGCCTAACACTCCAACAAGATGTGTACCTGCAAAAATACAAGTAACTTCGACCTCTCTTACTGGGGTAGGTGATGTTTTACGAGCACTTGGTCTCCCTAGATCTCTTATTGACCGGGTGACCCATTTGGTGAGGAGTGTATTAAGGAACAACTAGGCTCTAGTTTATGCTTGGGGAAATTTATCATTTTCTCAACCATTTCTTTCAGCAAATTAGAGGGAATTAGAGTTTATGCGCCTTGAGAATTCTTCTTTGACTCAACATTTGGTTGATTGCATGACTGTCATCTTTGGGGCAGTTTGATAGTCTTTTGGAAATGCCTTGCAACAACTGGAGAACTTTCACCATCCTCTGCGCATCTTAAGGGAGCAGGTCCGGCTAGATCAAATGCTTAAATACGTGGAGGTCGTCTCCTTTCTAGGGAAGCCCTTTCAGCCATTTTTTTTGTATTGTATGTATAGTACACTTGTAATAAAAAAAATATATGCATATTTTTGTATTGAAGTTCTCTTTTACCTACATGAGGCGTATTTGTGTGATCTCGAGTGCACAACTCCGAATTATGTGTGAACTTATGAAGTCTTCCCTCGAATTTTATAGGACATCTCTAGGATTGCTCCTGGACAAAGGTCGGATCACCTTCCCGCACCTAGGTGAAAACCCGATCTAAGGTCGACATATTGCCAACCCACCGCGGCATCTGAAGTGTTTTGCTTGTAGATGGTGGATCGTTATTTTATGTGGAGAATTGATTGATGTAGTCGCACATGCAAGGCATTTACGACAACACCCCTAGCTGCGGGGAATTGATTGATGTAGTCACATGTGCAAGGAATTTACAAAAACACTGATTATGGATAATTGATTTCTATACTCGCACATGAGAGGGGTTTGTGACAACACCCTTGATTATGGGGCATTTATTGTTAAATTTGCATGTGCGAGGCGTTTATGACAACACCCTTAAATTTCTTTGTGTGTGCTTTACATTGTGGGTAATTAATTATTGTAGTCACACGTGCGAGGCGTTTGTCATAAAACTCCTGACTATAGGGAAATGCTTGTTGTAATTGCATGTGTGAGGCATTTACAACATCATTGCTGAATTTCTTTGTGTCATGCATCGGTCTTGTCGGTCGTACCCCGGACTCATTGTTATTGTGTACAATCACAATGAAAATAATATTTCAGAACTTGTCGAATTTCATTCATAATTGAGAATTACTCTTGTATATGAGGAGAGTGATTATATAGACATATCGCTTATTCTCCAATTGTTTTTTATTTTCCTAGCCACTTCTTAGGGGATAGATGCCCATGCTTTTGAGCTGGCCAATTATGGAAGTTATGTTAATCTCCATTAACTTGCCCTCTCCTTGGTCTCGCTGGAGTGCTTAATAGATTCTCTTTTCCCCTTCAAGATTGACATTAATGGTTACAAGATCCCCTTGCAGATTATAATGTTTGAGCTTAAGGTGGGCCGACAAGGTGAGGGCATCTAGGGTGGTTGTGGAAAGTCTTCCCAGAATGCAATTGTAGACACTCTTGCAGGGGACCACGAGGAATTGTGAACTGATAGATTGAACGTCTTTCCATTTTCCTACTTAAATCTTTCGCTCGACGTGCCCCCAAGGATGCGTGGATGTGCTATTAAATACTTACAGGTTTGAACCTTCATACGACCATAAAGTTCCTTTTTAAAGGCCCATTTTTTCAAACGGTTCAGAATACATGATATCACACGAGATTCCCCCATTGATTATAATTTGGGAGACATTAAAATACTTGATTGTTATGGTGATCACCAAGGGGGAGATTTCATTATGGGTGTCTCCCACATTCTCAGAGTCCCAGAACCCTAGCATATGTCGGTCAGGGGATTTCACCAATGTACTTCCATCTTTTTATGGATGGCCAACATCTCAGTGATATTTCTCTTCATGGTTACCTTAGATTGGAGGTTTTCTCTGGGCGTTCTTCTAATGATAGCGACAATATATTGGCGCTTACATTTGCTAACCTTTTTATCCTTGCCATTGGTCCTTGCTTCGACAGTTTTAGACGTAGATTTACCCTTGGGTGACTCCTCCCTTTCTCTCATTCCTCCCTTAACACACTCGGCCAGTAGGATTATCTTGATTAACCCTTCAATGGTATCCTTTAGGTGGATGCAGTCGTAAATGTTATTGCCATGTCTCTTGTGGAAGAGACAATATTTTGAATTGTCGGTATGGGATGACTCTGTGATTTGAAAAGGGGTATAATCTTTCCTTTCAAGAATTTTGTATTGGCACAATCTTGGTAGATCTTTTCTCAAGATGCATTCAGCGACATGTTCTTGTCGTATCGTCCCTGAATTTCCCGATCAGACTCATCCTTTCACATATGAAACTCCTTCCTGGCGGGGAGACTAGAATTGGTGTCGACATAAGTGGGATTATTGAATCATTTTTTTAGTTTTTCCTCCAGTATCATGTAAGATTGAACCATGTTCATCATTTCTTGAGTGGTTTGTACTTTTTTCCTTCCTATCTATGACTTGAAGGGATAATACCCTAAAAGGTCATTCTCAAAGATCCAACACTTAAGGCCTTCTTCGTCTCCCTCTAATTCAACATCAACTTGTGTAAATCAGTTGATATATGACTACACGGTCTTTCTTCCCTTGAACAATCACACTAAATGCAGCTACTGTTATAGGCTGCCTTTTTTGCATGGTAAAGTGCATAGTGAACTGTTCACAAAAATCCATCCATGATTTTATACCCCCGTCCAGAAAACTATTGAACCATAGTATGGGCGGCCCAACGAGTGTTATTGCGAACATCTTGCATTTGGAGGCTTCGTCAGTATCATACCCCAAAATTTCCCCTACATTTTTTCTCATTTTCATCCGGCCCATGATTCCTCATTTCATCTGCACAGTCTTACCCTAGTCATTTATCATAAGATCATTTCATGTTCATTTACATTTTTGAAAGTAACATCATTGATTCAAAAGGTTTCTTGATATTTAAGATACAAAACATGGAATTATGGTAAAGAAATTAATTCATGAGCTAGGGTTTCTATGGTGCACTTTCGAAGCAAGCATATAGATTTGATTATGCTTCATCTTGACTTCTTGATTATGGGCATAACAAACTTTTGGTGGGTCACTTTATTGGCTTAAGTCTTTGGGAAACCCTAATATTGGTCTAGACATATTGGTTATGTGGGATTACATCTTTGTCAAAGGGATTTGGGAGTCATTTGCAAGTTTGACTTTGGTCAATAAAGTCAACCTTTGAAGGTTGACTTTGTGTTGACCAATTTCTCATGAGACCATCTTTTACATGTTAGTATAATTGGATATTTGATCAAGGAATTACAAGTTCAAGGATTCAATTCAAGAATTACATATTGCAAATTCAAAATTGGAGGGAATGTTCATATCTTAGAAGAGAAGTTACACATCGCAATTCAAGGCCAAAGTTTCCATTTCAAACATCCAAATTTTGTTACAAAAGGGAAAAGTATAAAACTACACAAGAAATCACATTTTTGACCTGAAGTTGACTTTTGGTCAAATAGTTGACCAAAGTCAAGTTAATCCTAAACCTACTCTCAGTCTACTTTTTCTTCATGTGATCCTCCAAGTTCTTCAAATTGCATGCCATTCTAAACTAAGTCTTGTTCACCCTACCATATATGCATTAACCCTGCACCAATAAGAAGAAATTAACATCATGGCCATTACAAAAACTAACACATACATGCACATCTAACATTTAGAACCATACATACACATTTGCAATATGTAAACCAACCATCCAATTTCATTCAAATCAATCATCAACAAACCAATATTAACATACTTAGTTCATCATCCCTGTAATGGTAAATTTTTTGAGATTAAGCTATTGATTAACTTAACTCATAAAGCAAGAGTCGTCACCGCGCTTTTATTGTTTCCAAAGGAAAAGGGAAAAAGTATGAATAGAACCCAAAGAAGTTTTAAAATAAAACTTATAAAAGAGATAAAGGTCTGGTGGTTGATTATGCAAAGGAAAGGTATTAGCACCCTAAGCATCCATGGTACTCCATGGGAACCTCTTTGAAAATATATACATTTTAGTTTGAAAAGGGTTTTGTTTGTAAAAGATTGGAGAGACGGGAAAAGAAATGATTTTTTAATGATTTTTGGTGTTTGCCAAGACCTTTTGAAGTCTCATGACTACGTACCAACAAAGTGAAATGGAGGATCAAAGCCTCGTAGTTCGTGGTAAAAATAAGAAAGGTGTTTGTTTTGATTCATTTTTTTATGAAAAAGACATTTTGTCATTTTAAGGAGAATACTCAACTAGTCACCCACAAGTATGAGATCTTTGCATCATCGTGAGAAGGGCTCCAACTTGGATAAGGATCAACAAGTATGTCACTAGCTCTCTTAGATGGAAAAGAATAATCGTCAATACTATGGGGATATGAGAATTATATCTCAACTATTAAAATGACTCATGTCTAAACTTTGAGAAAAATGTTAAAAAGAAAAGTGCACCAAAGGCACAAAAATAATTTGAATGAGTTATGCATTTTTTAAGTCTTTTGAAATTGGTCTAAATATGCTTAAGATGAATTAGCTTTTATTAGGAAAGGGATTTTAAAATCACTTGACAAAAGTCAAGGTTTATTAAGAAAATGATTCAAGTTGGAAAACAAGAAGGTTTTGAAAAAGAGATAAAATTTTGAAAATTAAAGAAAGGGAGGAGGAGAAGAAGAGACTATCCTAGAGCATAAAGTAAAAGCTAGGGAGAGAAGATCTAACAAAGAAATAGAAAGCTTTATGACATAAGTCAAGAAAAAATTCTCTCATTTGGATTAAGTCTCAAGCAAACCAAATAAGCAAATAGTAATTCATGCATTAGATGAAATCAAAGTAACTCAACCTAGTCTCCAAAAGAAATCCAAAGTCAAAGGTATCAGATGAATCTCAAGGTCTCAAATCAGAAGTCTCAAAGCAAAGGTCAAGGTCATAATTCTAAGTCCATAACTCCACAATGATGCCAAAGATAGTAACAACAAGTCCATGAGTTAGGAGAAACAAGTTTCTTTTCAGTTTTTTTTCTTTCTTATTAGTGTTTTCTTTACAAGGATATAAAACAAAAGTCCAAATGGACAAAGAACAAACGACATAATCATAAATAATATGATATGGGATGCTAAACATAAAGTATAAAGTAAATAGCATAAAATAAAATAGCATAAAGTAAATGACTTTGAAGTAAAAGTTAATACAAATAAGAATGTTAGTAAATGATGTTAGTAATCAAGAATAAAGATGGTTTGGTCATTTTTTGAAGAACACTCAACTATTTACCCACAAGCATGAAAACATGAACCTATACATCATTATGAAAAGGGCTTCAACTTGGATAAAATCAACAAGTATGCCATTAGCTCTCACAAATGAAAAGGGAGCAATATTTTCACATAATACCATGAGGAGTAGGAGACTTACAACTTCATCTATAAAAATGCCTTTGCTTTTAAAACAAATTTAGCATTATGTTAAGCAATCGTAATTGGACTTATGTAGAAGTCACAATTATCTGAGGCCGGTGAATAATAATGTTTGTGTTAATATATGCTAAAGAAATTATATGTAAATCATTCTCCTAAAGTGACGCAAAAAAAAGAATAATCAAGCACAAAGGATAGGAGGATTGTCCATTACTTTAAGCCATACTTCATGACACTTGGGACAAACTTGTGCATCAGTCCAAAATACCTTAAGTGATCCATGATCAATTATGAGGTAGATTTGAAATGATGAAAGTTCATTAAGTACCAATCTACACATCATGAACAAGATGGACACAAACCAATCAAAGGGAAAAGAAGGAGATGACAAGAGAGATCACACCCAAATTGGATCAAAAGTTTGATCAAGTCATCATCAAAATCAATCATCCATTTTGGTGGATTAGGGTTTTCACCCCATCAACACCCAAGATCCATTGAGCTTGATGAGACTTATGATCTAAACTATCATGGTCCAAGGCCAACAAAAATTCACAAAGGTCACACAAATATAAAATGCAATAAAATGAAATAAAAATGCACCAAAAGTATTTTTAAATGAATTTTTAAATAAAAATAAAGTGAAAAATCCATAAAGTCCTTCAAAACACCAAATAAATAACCAAAAAATTATGGGAGGATGGAAATAAAATAAGAAGCATATAATAATTTTTTCAGAATTTAAAAATGTATAAAAATATTTTTAAACCAATTAAAACAAAGGAGAAAAGAGAAAATTCATGAAAAATAGAAAATCAGTGAAATAAAATGTGGAAAAATAAAAATCAGATGAAGAAAAATAAAAGAGAATTTTAGAAATTATTTTGGATAAAAAAATATGAAATTACTATGAATTTTAAAAGAAAAAGAAATTTAAAATAATAAAAGAAAAAGAATTAAAATCAGAAAAAATACGTAGCGTTGGATTACGACTCATTAATTTATGTGTCAAATCCAACACTCCTCAGATTAGGATGCACGATGGAACGCACTACAAATAGCACACGAGATCCAATTCAAAACCAGCCAATCAAAACATTTCGTTTGTCCAACGTGTCTGGCCAAACTCAGACGATCTGAAACACTCCGATCATCTTCTCTGGTGAGCTCTCAACGAAGTTTCATTGTTTGGTAAATTCAGAACACAAGACCACCACCATTATGATCCTCTTCTCATACCGAATTCAACCTTATGCTCCAAATTCATTTATCTAAATTGAGCAAAGGGAATTTCAAAGACGTTTCAGAAGCAAGCCACGAAAAATAAAATTAAATGATGAACGAGATCAATCAACACCAGATAAGTTAGGGGAAAGCATCAGAGAGTGAAGGACTACATTGTGGTAACTTGTTTGAGTTCAAAGGACGCTCAGAACTACCTTGTCCAGATGGTGATCAGAAGTTGATGAAGCTCAATCTGGTTAGAGCACTTTAGAAGGTCTCAGAGCTTGGGAATTGTTGCAAAAGTTTCAGAGCATATCAAAGATGCTAATGGAATCAAGAAATTGGATTGAAACAAAATGAAACTCAAAACACGATAATTGATTTTTTTTGGAAAATTTTAAGTTGCAGTAGGGATTTCTTGGCTCTTAAAAGCTTGGAAATGAATGCAGTAGCTTCCTCTATTTATAGGGAATGTGTTTGGATCCAAATACATGTGGAATAACGTTGAATTCGTGAAAAACGAATTTGATCAGAATGTGAGAAAAGTGTGACTTGCAACTCATCAAAACTCAGCCAAATGATGCGTTTCAAAGGTCAATTAACTTCTGGAGACTTGGTTAAACATGTTTAGGTCCAAACACATGCTAATTTTGCTTGGAATCGAGATTGGTGAAGTTTAAAATTTGGGCAATGGCAATTTATTCAGTTCCAAGTCACCATGTTTAGCCCAATGGGGCATCCTACTCAGGAATCTTTTTGGCCCCATTCTTTTTGCAATGTGTTGACATCATAACAAAGATTATAATGTGCTAATAAAGGTTGCATTTGGATGTTTGAGCACGAAGTTATGTCATGTTGAAGTTGGCATTAAAAACTGATCATATAACTTAAAAAAATTCAAGTGTTCCATGGCTGAAAATGACCTGTAATGTCTCAATGAATTCCATGGCCTTCCAAGCATATCTTGACCTTGACCCTTGAAGCATATTTTGCATGCATTGATCATTCATACATCACAGATCATGCATAACCCGAAATGTGTTTCGTGCTCACCCGTGTTCCCAAAGACCGTTTCTCCTTTGAAGGTTCATTTTTAAAACCAATTCTCATTTGGAAACCTAATCTCTTTCACCAGTTCCCACTAGTAGCATATTTGAAAGTCAGTTTCTTCCTGACATTAAACCAAAAATAAAGTTCTTGTATAGTATACCAATTTCCAAGTCAGTTCCCGTGTGAAAAAAGAAAACCAGTTCTCGTCTGGTAGACTATTGGAAAGTTAGTTCCCATCTGACAGTGAATAAAAAATCCAGTTCCCGTATGGCAGCCTATTTTAAAAATTCAGTTCTCGTATGACAAAAAAAATACTAGTTCTCGTCTAGTAATCTATCGTTTGAATCCAGTTCTCTCCTGGAAGTTCACCTTCAAGGCCCAAATTTCCAAGACCAAAGTCCAATTTTCATTGACATCTTCAAAATGAAAAACCAATCTTCATTGGTGTCCACGTCAAATTCAAATTGTTACCGACATCCATTTCATAATCTGGTTGTTATCAACATCCATTACAAAGTCCGGTTGTTACCGACATCCATTTCATAATCTGGTTCTTACCGACATCCATCTTTAAAGTTCGGTTGTTACCGGCATCCATTTTAAAGTCCGGTTATTACCGCTGTCCACTTCAAAGTCTGGTTGTTACCGATATCCATTTCAAAGTATGGTTGTTACTGGCATCTATTTCAAAGTTAAGTTGTTATTGGCATCAATTTCAAAGTCCGGTTGTTACCAGCATACATTTCAAAGATGGTTGTTACTAGCATCAATTTCAAAGTTCGGTTGTTACCGGCATCAATTTCAAAGTCCGGATGTTACTTACATCAATTTCAAAGTCCAATTTTTACCGACATCCATTTCAATGTCTGGTTGTTATTGGCATCAATTTCAAACTTTTGTTTTTACCAGCATCCATGTCAAAGTTCATTTGTTACCGGCGTCCATCCATAAAAGTTCGGTTGTTACCGACGTCCAGCCATAAAAGTCAGGTTGTTACCGGCACCTACCCTCAAAGTATGGTTGTTACCGGCACTTACCGTAAAAAGTCCAGTTGTTACTAGCATCATCTGTAAAATTCTAATTGTTACTGGCACCTACCATAAAAAGTCATGTTGTTATTGGAACCTACCATCAAAAGTCCAATCGTTATTGTCACCTACCTAAAAATATGGTAGTTACTAGCATTTCCCAAACGTACGATTGTTATTGGAAATTACTCCAAGGTCCAATTAAAAGTCCAATTTTTATTGGCATCACGTAGTCATCCGAAGTCCAATTTGTATTGGCATACCTCATAAAAGACTAGTTTCTATCACTATCTTTCAAAAGTCCAATTGTTATTGAAATCTTCCAGAAAATGTTTTTTCCAACATCCATGCATCAATCATCTCATGCATATCGTAGCTACATATGTGGATGCATTATGAAACCTCAGGAATATTATGCATCCGCAAATACATCAGCATAAAGCATGCATGCATAACATAAGCTAGCATTCTGCGACTACTCGTGGAAGTCCAGTAATCCCCAACAAAACCAGTTACACCTCCCTAATTGATTTTTATCTCCATGGAACTCCTCGTTATAAACTCCCTAATTGATTTTTATCTCCATGGAACTCCTCGTTATATGTTACCAAGAAGAACACTTCCTCAGGGAGTCTCCCTTGTAATCATTCCTTGGAAATTTCCCCTTGCAATCCTCTTGTTAAGTCCCAGGTAGATATTTCCAGCGGCCTTGTTGACAATCTAGATATCAAGACTCGTATTGACGATGATTTGTCTTGTTGACAATCTAGGTATCAACACTCATACTGACAATGATTTTTCTTCTTGACTATCTAGGTATCAACACTCGTATTGATGATGATCTGTCTTACTTTCCATTTGTCTTGTTGATATATCATGCATAGAAGCAAAATTCAAAACCATGCATAACCCGAAGTATACTTCTTGCTCATTTGCATTGGACAAGGTCTTGTTATGATCAACAATTTATCCCATGACCAAAATTCCAACTTTGTTTGGCACCTACATATAATTTGTATATGTTACTTTCCGGGATATCTCTTTGGTTGTTATAATGTATTCCTACAAAGTCGGTTGTATGACTATTTATTTTAAGGAATTTTTAGAACTTATGCTCAGATGAATTATTTCTTAAGAATCCCTAGAGTTTATATTTTGATGAATTTCTAATCATAAATATCCACAACCCTGTCTTGGATGATTTCTTTCTTAAAAAAATCCAGAGTCTTTATTTGGATGAATTTGTAATCAGAAATCTCCACAACCCTGTCTTGGATGAATTCTTTCTTATGAATCTCTAGAGTCTTTATTTGAATGAATTCCTAATCAGAAATCTCCACAATCTTATCTTGGATGAATTCTTTCTTAAGGATCTCAAGAATCTATTTTTGGATGAACTTCTAATCAGATCATATCCCCAGTAAAGAAAAAAAAGAGTCCTCCATAAATTGATAACATATTATATCATATTATTGCATCCAAGGACAAAATTCGGGTCTTTCTGTATTTAAATATCTTTCACCAAGATTCTATGAGGATTATCATCACTTATGTCACTTGGTAAAGTTATTTAAATAGAGCACTTGTCATACCCTAAATTTGCCCCTAGATCAATAAATTAATTTATTCATCATGACATTTGCATCATCTGCATATCATTATATGCATTTCTTTAAGCATACTTCCTAAAAAGTCAACCAGAATAAAATTTCAGTTTTTCAGACAGATCGGTTGAAGCGATTTTCAATTGCACATAAAATTAACAGGCAGAAAATTTCAAATTCAGGCCAACAATTTTCTGTTTTATTGACATACAGTTCGCGTAGTTCAACCTTGTATGCTCATTTTTAATTTTTTCGCATCCGTGTGAGGTCGCATTTTGATCAGTCAAAGCCCTTTCATCCGTACATTTTTAGTTGCAAGATTTGATCTGCGACTGTCTATTTTAATTAACTTTATTTCACATAGATTATTTTAATATGTTCATTTTATTTTTCTCGCTCGATTTTTATTCATTTTAATTCCATTTATTTTTGTTTTTAATCAAAATATCAAGAAAAAATAAATAGAGATAAATAAATAATCCATTTGATTTTTATTTGCTTTATTAAAAGTTTGTGAATTTTATTTCATTAATTTTTTTATCACTCATTTTATCACCTAAAACATCTAAAGAGAAATGTGGGCATTTTGACTAATTTGTTAAACCTATTTGTTACTCCCTTCGTCCCACAACGAGTGACCCATTTGTAATAAAATAGTGTCCCAAAATGAATGATCCATTTCAATTTTCAACGCACATTTTTCAAATTTTATCCTCTAATTACTTTCATCTTTCTCAATACATAATAAATGTACTTTAGTAAAAATATAATTTTCTTTCTTTCATTTATTCATTTTTCTTAATATGTATAAAATGGTCAACTGAATCACTCATTGTAAGACGGAGGGAATAATATATATATATATATATATATATATATATATATATATATATATATATATATATATATATATATATATATATATATATATATATATATATATATATATATATATATATATATATATATATATATATATATATCATAACTCTTGGCCAATGGAAAATACATGAGCGGTGTTACACCAATCACTGCTACTCTCGATTTTTTTTTCAAAATAACCAATTTTTTCAAAAAAATTCGAAAATAATCAATTTTAAAAAAAAACCAAAATAACCAAGTATTGTAGAGGATGCGCCAGATGAATTGGTGCACCCCCATACCAATAAGAGTAGGCGCCAGTAGCATTGGCGCACATGCATTGGGCCTCATAAGGAGGCGCCAATGCCTCTGGCGCCTGAGTGCATTTTGCATGGTGGGCGCCAATTCATCTGGCGCCTGCATGTGATGGTCATGTGGACGCCAATTCATCTGGAGCCCATGTTGTTTGTCCAATAGATGTTCCGTTTCTATAAATACCATGCATTGTATACAATTATTTTCACTCAATTTCATCTCCTAATACCATAAGTTGTCAAGTTCAACCATCAATTTCAATTCTCTCTGTTTCAGCAATGTTTGCATACATTCATAAACAAAATGCTGATGTAATATTTTCTGTTGTTGCGGCTCCGATACAGGTTCGACTTTGGAATACAAGTACGTTTGAACGTCTTAATCGGATGTTGTACAGTTGGTTAGAGGGAGAAATTGGAGAGGATGAACGGATTAGAAGAATACAATGGCGTGTGTCAACGTTCAACCAACACAGAGAAGTGCGCGAATGGGTGGATATTAAGACCGGCCAAGACGCTCGTAGGATGGTGCATTACATGTTCAAAATTGTTTTGATGGTTGTAATCGCATAGTTTTTGTATTTTAGTTGTTTTAATTGTTTGTGTTATTTTTTATGTAATGGTATTTTCGTCACAAACATCTACTATGAAATAAATTTAGTTTTTCATATATTGCAACAGAGGTACTATGAAATAAATTTAGTTTTTCATATATAGCAACAGAGGTACATCTGAATTTATCTGGTTGTGCTCATTCCAACACTATGACAGTTATTATGATTGTGACCTGGTTGACGACATGAACTACATAGTCTACCATTTTGTTCTCCGTATCCATTTCGGTTCGAATCCGGGTGCTGTTAGGGTGACCATTTTTCTTCCTTCGCATAACTTCGTTGTGCCAGACGATGTCCCCTTGATATTCTGGCCAATAATCCTCTTTTGCCACTATTGAAAAACTAATTTTATAAACATTTGAAAGGCTGGCGAATTTGTAAACTTCAGATAGCAAGTAGGATGGATCCCTTCGAACCTTTGAGCACGCCGCAATGACATGTGAGCAAGGGGTATGAAAGGCTTGGAATCTTCCGCAATCGCACCAACCTCTATCTAGTTCGACTCTGTATTGTCCCATCGGCATGCCCTCATTGTGATCCATGGACTCAGCAACACTAAACCAACCTTTAGTTCGATCAAATAGTGTAACCACGTGTGTGTTTGCTTTGGCAACTTCATTTTTGATGAATTTCATTGAAGCATCACTGAACAACTGTCCAGATTGCAACATTGAACTTCATTTTGAGCGTCTGGTTTCAAACAACGCTCCTAGAATGAAATATGTAGCCTGCACCAAAGCGGTTATTGGTAGGTTACAGATGCCTTTGAAGACAGAGTTCATTGATTCCACAAGATTTGTTATCATATGGCCCCAACGCTGACCGTTGTCGTATGCCCTAGTCCACTTCTCCAATGGAATACTATCGATCTACCGTACCGCATCTTCGTTCGACAATCTTATTTCCTCGCGGTAGTGTTTGAAAGAAGGTTCTGATAATGCATAACCTACATTGACAACCTTCTTACACAACGTCTTATCTTTGATTTCCCGCATGAAATTCTGAGCAATATGTCTAATACAAAACACATGCGTCGAAGGAGGATTTTGCCAGCCATTGTCAATGTTATTATATGCACTGATGATTGAGGGATGTCTATCAGAGATTAAACACAAGTTAGGCTGAGGTGCAACGTGCAATCGGAGATTTCTTAAGATTAAACTCCATCCCTCAGCAGTCTCCCCTTCAACTAGGGCAAAGGCGATTGGAAAAATATTGTTGTTCCCATCTTGTGCCACTGCCATCAGTAATGTTCCTTTGTATTTTCCATACAACCATGTACCATAAATTTGTATAATTGGTTTACAGAAACAAAAACCTATGGTACATGGTTGATACGCTCAAAATAGACGGTGAAATATTCTATTTCCAACAGCACACGTACCATCTGGTGTATATGCGGGCAATGTTTCCATCTTGACAATTGTCCCGGGAGCATAGTGTTTTAGAGCCAACAGGTATTTCGGAAGTTGTTTGTAAGACTCCTCCCAATTGTCAAACACTTTTTCAACAACTTTTGTTCTAGCTATCCATGCCTTCCTATATGATGGAGTGTACTCGTACTTTGCCATAATATGCGAGATTATTGTACTCACCTTTAACGACGGATTATCGCCAATGACAGATAATATTTCATCGCATATTAGCCGAGAGCTTAGTTTACGATGATCCTGCATTGGGTTTGTCAGCATGCATGTGTGATCTGGTCTCATTGATCCAATCTCCCAAGACTCGCTCCTCTTCCGGTACGAAGCTGACAACCTAAAAAGGCAGTGCTCATTCGGACAATAAACTTTAAACCTCGATGCGTCAGTTATGTCAACTCTAAAATCAGCTGATAGTTTCATGTGGAATTTCTTAATGGCTTTTACACATTCCTCTTTTGTGCAAAATGTGTCTCCTTGTTTCAGAGATCCTTGTATTTGCATGTAAGGATTGTACCATACATCTGTCGAAGTTCATCTGAACCCAAATTTAACCTTGTCATGTGTTGGGGCGGGCAATATACATGACTTGCTGGTATTGGCTCCTCTTCCTCTTCGGCATTCACCATCGAACCAACCATGATCTCAGGTTCCTCTTCTTCGTCGTCTGGAACATTCACCTTAGCTTGTTCGTCATCAGTCTCACAAAACACTTGTGACTGATCAATGTACTGAGACTCCTGTTGTTGATGTGGTAATATATACAACTCTATATCATTGTAACTGGATTGTTCGTGACTGCCAAACATATGTTGAACATCATCATCATCTCGAATCTTCTTCTGATAAAATTTTACCTGGTTTTCTGCAAACCAAACCGGATTTTTATAGATGATCTGACCCACATTATTGCACTGTAATTTATTTTCTATTCTTTGTTTCAGATGTGAAAAATTTGATCGTCGATTTATTGTAAACCGAGTCACCTCTGTGTTTCGAAAACAAAAACCGAACAACTGATGATCAAATATTTCACCTTCGACATGGGCACTGATCATGTAATGTTGTGTGGAAGACATTATGTTGAAATATTAAATATGTAAATAGTTTAAATGGAATTGGAATTGAATGCATTGCTAAGTTGTTCATCTGCACAACATAAATAGCTTGGTCATTGGTAAGTTGGTTGTTGCATTGATAAATTGGTCATTGTCTGTACATACTTGACTATGCATGCAGTAGAAGGAATCTAACACACAGAGAAAAGATTGAAAAGAATACACATGCGCCAGGGAATCAAAGAATCTCTGAGCTTTGTGCCCTAAGATTCCAACCTAGGCGCCCATTCCCTAGGCGCCATAAAGTAACTGAGGCGCCAAAGGGTTGGGCGCCTCTTCACATAGGGCGCCCCTTCCAATTGCCCTACACTAAGGCGCCAAGAGAAAGGGCGCCTCTTCCTTGCATGTGAGAAATCATATGTAGGCGCCAAGAGGGAAGGCTCCTCTTCCCTTGCATGTGCTTTCTTCACATGCGCCAAGAAGATTCCTCACATGCTAAATTTCTCTTCCATTCTGAATTTTGTCATCCGTGTTAGTTTCTGACATATTCACAATATTTCGTGGCTTACTATACAGTTTGCCACTTCTAAGTTTCATGCAATTTCACAACTGCTCTAGCACAGTCCCACCAGGTGTGCCATTTTGTTTACTGTGGAAATTGGTAAACAACCGTTGGTCCTCCCTAGGCTTTAAAACAAAGGGTTACTTGCAGGATCGACCAGTTGATCCCAAGACATGTGCTAGTGCAAGTGAAGCTTGTCCAACTCGACAGAATGACTTTGTGAGGAACGGCTCCTGACAAAGTGTCGAACAAGCGTAGGGTTTTTCCACACGAACGGTTTAGACAATGTTATAGCCTACAGGTGACTCGTGACCGACAGTGCTATAACATTCAAAAGAGGTATACGACGAACATGCTTTTGGTAAACTCTATTATCGTAATAGAATTAGTGTCGACAGCGTAAACGACAACGTAAAATGATAACTCAAAAGTAAATGAAATTAAGATAAAATGTTCAACGGGAACAATTGAAAAGTAAGGAAGTTGCATTGAAATAAATGTGGTGATTCACGTACATAGCACTCTCAAAAAACTTTTGCTTCCTCGTGATGGGAATGGGAAGTTTTCTTACAAGTGATTTTCAGTACAAAGTGAACACCCATGAGCCCCTTGTGGGACATTCTATTTATACTAAACTAGAGGAACTACCCATAAGCTAAAACTCCTAGAAACTAGCAGATGTTATGTCAAACGATCTGCACAACCGTTGCACCCATGTCTTGCCAACTACTCCACATTCTGGCGCTTCTATTCTTTTTTGTAACTGCTGGTTAGTTTAAATTTCAAATTTCTCCCGCCTAGACGTTAGGGCGATGTTGTCTTTTGCATATTTGGCTATAATTCTTTAAGTCCCAAACTCCACGTTGGTCGACAAAATGGCCCATCGACCAGGCCAGCTTCTCTTGTCGGCTTCATCCTTTGACTTGTGTTTTTCCTACTCTTGCTTGCTTCCAACACCTCTTCATCCTTTGATGGGGTATAACCCCGAAACTCACAGGACTATGTCCTTAACTATGCTTTCAGCATGCCTTAGAGACTTTTTCGTGGTAACAAAATGCCCCCCAGAGATGCCATTTTCGACTGTCGAAGTTGGTGAGATGATGGCATCTCTGAAACGTCGATTCACCCCTTACTGTTTCCACTTATACTTAGTGGGACCTCTGTTTACCCCATGTTGATGACGTCATTTAATCATGGCGGACGTTTCCTTTTCCCCTCGAGACGCACAAAATCATGTATACGTCATTTCGCGTCTTTATGACTGAAATGTGTTTGTCTTTTCGCTTGCCTTCTCTCCACTACGTGTCTGTAAGCGTGAGAACATGGGCAGACGTGTCGAAAATGGAAGTTCAACTGCTCACTCTTCTCTGCTCAGGGTTTAAACTCTATAAAACCCCCATTCTTTCTCCTTCTTCTCTTTTTCCGCCTTCTTGCTTCAGCATTTACTTGTCTTCTGCGCTCTTTGAAAAACTCTTCTTCTCTACAACGATTTTTTTTCCTATTCTCTCCATGGCAAGCTCCAACAAACCTTCTGCTGCTAAACTCACACATCCCATCAACATTGATGGTAGGGAGTATGTTCCTGAGCCTCCATTTGCAGAAGAAAAGGAGAAAATCTGGTGTTCTCAGGTATTGATTCCTCTTTCTTTGGCTCATGAACCCTTAGCGTTCTTAGGTCCTCTCCCAGAAAACCGACACCCAGAGATTACCAAAAATGACTCTTCCCTTTTCCCCGCCAGTCACATTTCTGAAACTGTGATTTCCGCTCAATAACCCTTCTCCCTTCGATACGTCGACAGGAACTTCAGGACTGCTCCTCCCAGAAATTGTCCTAAGTTTTGCGCTTGGATGAACCAATTGGAATCAGAAAAAATCGACCACTGGAAAAGGACAGGCATCTATACCCTTTTATAGATTGCCCGTTGTAGCCCTACCCAGCCTTGTGGCATGTTATTAGTTGCCCTTCAATTTTGGGAGAGTTCGACCAACTCCTTCCATACTAAGTGTGGCATGATCACACCGACACTTCTGGACAATGCTGCCATCACTGGCTTGAAACCAACTGGCGAAGTCTTCGACTGCGAAGCTGTAGCGCCAATTTCCTTGAGGTTCGATGTTGGTGACTCTCGCAAGCCAACATATAACAACTTTATTGATCATCATGCCACCTCTACAGGCCCTGTGACCGACGAGGAACATGTGGCTTTCTTGACCCTTTGGATGTCCCGCTTTGTCTTCTGCTCTAGATCTATGCAGGTAGCCAAGCACTTTGCTCTCCTAGCAACCCAACTGCACCAAGAGCGTGACGTTGCCTTGGGCCAACTGATATTAGCTTCTCTCTATGAGTCTCTATCTGAGGTTGTCTGCCAGATTAGGTTCTTCGACCCCGAGAACTCCAGAAAGAAAAATGTGTTGGTCCATGGCCCTTTCTGGTTTCTGCAATTATGGCTCAATGCCACTTTCTCCAAAGATGTAGCCCCCTATGGAATGAGGAGGGTTGCGTGTCCCCCAGAGGAACGACATCTTATCTGGAAACGGTTGATCCCCCTGACGCCTATCGACAAAAACTTCCCAGACCTTCAAGTGTTTCGACTCTTATTCAATATCATGTTGACTCGTGTCAATTTCCTACCTTCTATGGCCCCTTTTAGCCATCGAACTGAGGGTCCTGAGTGACTCACTAGACCTTTCCCTCTGGCTGACGGGGAACACAGAGATGAGGCATTCCTCATCTGAAGGCGTTTTCTAGTCCCTCGATTCCTGTCGGCGGAAACCTCCAGCAGCAATCCTGGCTTAGTGGCTTATCAGCCTAACCTTGTGGCCATGCAATTTGGCCTTTTCCAATTCATTCCCAAGCCTTTATTCTCCTCCCAAGAATTTCTTGCCAATATCCTCTATGTAAGACCCCAATTTTGACCCTAAGATCCCTCATGGCATCATAACATTGCATTTGCATTGCCTCAAGGATCATAAGCATCTTGGCTCCTTACCTTTGGGTGGGATCTCTTCTTGTGAGTGGTTTGAGATCACCAAGCATGCTTGAATTTTATATCATTGCTTTTCTAATTTTTGTTTATTAACCAAAAGCACAAAAATATGTCACTAACATCTTTTGTTTGTAGCTTGAGCAATCACAAGGTCAAAAGCCTCTAGGAGATCATAAGTACAAAGGTATGGCCAAGAGAAGATGAAAGCAAGCATGGTAATGGTTCCCAAAGCTCTCATCCATCAAATATGCCTCCCTAGCATCTCAATTCATCATTTTGATCAAAGCAAGTCAAAGGGTTTGAGGTTTGTTCCCCAAGGAAACCCTAGTTCATCTGATCATCCACAATGCCTTGCTCTTGAAGCAACCTCAGCCCATGGTCAAATACAATCAAGGGAAGTCCTTTAATTCATCATTTCATGCATATTTGAACTTATTTGAGTGTCCTCAATCATCAATTCGTCAAGATATGAGTCATGGACTTGAGAAGTTGATCAGTCAATCCATCTGACTATTTTGAAATGCACTGAAACCTAACTTTTTATGTGTTGGTAAAATGGAGATGATCCCAAAATAAAACATGTTCTTAAGGACAATATGAACAACTTTCATGTTCATCAAAAATTGATTTGAAGCTTGGAAGGTCATCTCCTATTCCAAGACATTATAGGTCATTTTGACTGAAACCCTAATTGTGGGTCAACTTCCCAAGAACATAACTCATTCATTTTTTATGATTTTGATGTGGGATCAAATGCATTGGAAAGATTAAGATGTCTAATTCAAATGTTATGTTGAACAAAATTTCAAAATCCCAAAGGAAATACATGTGATAATGAAAAACATTATAGGTCACTTTGGACCAAATGCATTGAAAGGCAAAAAAGTCCAACTTCAAGTGCCCATAACTCTTTCATCAAAAATCAAAATGATGCAAAATTTAAGTCTATTTTGATTGTCTTGAAAATATATACAACTTTTATGTTGGAGGTTTTTTTAATTTGAGGCTTGCATCATTAAAACAGAAGGGCTTGAACATTGGCCAAATTTGGAAACTTTGCCTTTGCATGTTTTGCACCTTACACTTTAAACTCAAATTTCACCAATTTCCACACTTCAAATGGATTTTTGTCATACATAACATTTGTTCCTTACATCAAGACCTTTCCAACCATTACTCACATGCTCATGTTTGGATTTGGCAAATGGCATTTTCGAAGAGGAGAAGTTTTAGGCATAATTATGCATAACATGTTGGAACTCATTATGCAAGCTTGTGCATTGCCAAATCCACGGTCATTTCAGCTCAATTATGCTTCAGAGTGCATTTGGAATTGAATTTGGGCCTTTTGAATGATCATGCAAGCCCATGCAATGAATATCTAATTCCATGCACACGACTTTGATCACACTTGCCTTGCCTCTCCATCTATAAATAAGAGCCTCACTCCATTCAATTTTCATCCATGAATCAACCTGAAGTGCTGCAGAAATCAAAACCGAGCCACACCTAAAGGAACTATTCCAATTTTCTTCAATTTCTCAGATCTGAAATTCAACAAAATCTGGTTGAATCTTTAGATCTAAAGTTCCTAGACCTCTCTCTCATACTCCATTGATCTTCTGTTTGGCCAAAGGAAGCAAGGAAGCAAGCTCAAATCTCCAGAATTCAAAGGTGGTTCTCAATTGGTTTTTTCTTCGAAACTCACCATTTATTGATCTATTTGCTTGGATATTGTGTTGGCTGAAGTCCTCTTCATAGAGGCAATTTTTTTTTAGTGTTCAATTTTCAAAATCTAACAAGTTCATGATGAACACCATCAAGTTTCATCCTCTGATTTCTCTCACTATAAAGATCTAGAGTAGAAATGGATGGTACAGGGGTGATGTACATCACCCTAGCTTTAATTTGATGCCTGGATCGCGTGTTTTGGTGCACATTTGTTCTTCTGCAAATTTGAGCTCTCACCGGAGCTAGCCGGAGAAGACGGTGGTGCTGGCCACCGTCTGGTCTCCAGATCCAATCGTGGCCGTCCCTTCTTATTTCCAGATCTAATCCTGGCCCTTGCTTCTTTTGACTTTTAATAATGCCATGTGTTTCGCTGATGACTTTGGTATACCATGGAAGCGCGCATGTGGAGCGTCTGATCAGCCACGTCAATTAATGAGGCTTGATCAGACGCTCCTTGTTTTTTTGAATTTCCTATTTTCTGATTTAATTTCTTTTATTACCATTATTTTCAAAAATTCATATCTTCTTCATTTTAATTCCAAAAAATATGGGACCAATTGCATTCTTCTCCAACTAATTTCTAGTTTCTAATTTTGATTTTGATTTTTTTTATTTTGTCATTTGATATTTTTTGTGAATTTTCTCTTTTCTGGTTATTTTTAATTCATTTTAAATAGTTTTTGATATTCAAAAAATACAAAAATATTTTCCTAACCTATTTGAATGATGATGGATCTATGAAAAATATTCTCATCAATTTTTTAATTGATTTGAGATTTATTTGAGATTTTAGTTCAATTAGGTTATTTTTATTCATTTTTAATTGATTAAAAATAGTTTTTGACTTTTAAAAATGCTGAAATTTTTTGTCAAACTTTGTTTGACCTTGTTGAACTTGGGATAAATCACTTGGACCTTTCAAGGTTGATTTGAAGTGATTTTGAAGTTTGACCTTTCTTTTATTTTTAATTCAAGTTTATTTTAATATTAAAAATGCCAAAAATATTTTGCTTATTTGTTTAACCTCCAATCTTCATCTCACTTCTGATTTCTCATTGTTTGACTTTGACTTCCAATGTCATTTGGTCAACACACATGGATTGGTACATTTTATTCACCTTATGCACTTTATTCTTTCCATTTCCTTTTCCATTATTCATCTCTTTCTTCTTCTTCTTTTTCTTTTTTTGATCAATGAGTTGAAGGTTGATAAGTTAGCATTGATTAGGGAGACTTAATCTTCCTTGATCCAAATCTAATTCATCTTGATCAATTGATCAAGTGAATGGCTTTGCATTAAGGATAGGTTGTTTCCTAAAATATGCAAAAGGCTTAAACCAATACAAGATCAATTCTCTTCTTCTTTTTGGCATGGCAAGTTGTTGGAACTTGGTTCACTAATCAAGACTTCTAACTTGTGTTTGTTGCCTACATTATTATTGACCGGCCTCAGATAGTTGTGACTTCTACATAAGTCCAATTACGATTGCTTAACATAGCGCTAAATTTGCCTTATGGCACATTAACTACTAACACTAACTATTAACCATTAACATTTACTTTTGCTCTTTACTTTTATGCAATTTACTATTCTTGCACATATTATCCATTTGCTTTTTCCTTTGCTCACTTGAGCACATGTTTATGTTAATGCAATTTTCCTTTTGCTCACTTGAGCACATAATTGTGTATATATTATTGTGCTTGTGTTTTGTTTTGATTGTTGTGGACCAAATGCAAAGAAATGGACAAATGGACTTAGTTTCTAGGACTTTCCCTATGTAAATTGGAGTAAAAGGACCTTAATGGTGAAGATGGATTAGAAGGACCAAATCTCTAAACTCACTCTTGTCCATTCTTGATTTACTTCATGGAACTTTTGATGTGTGTGTTCTTGTGCTAGGGATTCCACCTTGATTCAAATTTGAGGAACCATTGCCATGAGCTTCTAAGAGAAAGAGTTACAAGATGCCTTGAAGAGCCTTCCAAGAATTCATTTGATTGATGATTGCTTGAGTTTATGCTTATGTGATTGCTTATTCCAAAGGATGGGAGCTACTTGGATCATCCATATGATCTCAAGAGAGGAACTCCTTTTGTGGTTTTGTTCTTTATCCCTCACCTCTTTGTATGCTTAGGACTTTAGCCCTTCTTCTTCTTCTGTCCACTCTAAGCCAAGCCAAAACTTTTTGTGCAAACATTTAACCATTGTTTTCAAACATTAGAAACCTAAGCCTTATGCCTTTGATTTGCAAACTCTCTTTTCATAATACTTACTTTGAACTGAACTTTTAAGTCAACTTTGACCATATTTTGTAAACACTTTTCATTGGTAAATATAACCCATTCAAATGCTTTTTGTGGTTTCAATGGCCACTTCTTAATCAAAAACTTTTCATAACCTTTAGCTATTAGGTTTGAGTTATCCTTGAGGTAGATGTAATACTCCCTTATATCCTTAGTGATGGACAATGAGTCTTCCATGCTTATTATAGGGTTAACCCCTCACTAGCATGTTGAAGCTATCCTCATATGGTGGATTTGTGGTTTTAGGTTGAGTTTTCTCCCTTGGTTAACAAAAGACCTTAAGGCTTTTGGGCCAATCAATTCACCAACTCATTTTGAGATTTTTACCCCGAACTACGAGGTTTTGATCCTATCTTTTTTAAGATGGTACGTAGACAATGGGTTTATCCATCCAAACACAAATGTAAATAACTTGTATATTCTCATCTCATCTCTTCAATCATGTTTGCACAAACAAATTTTTCACAAAACAACAAACTTTGCAACAAGTATGAAAAGGGCTCCCTAGGAGTACCTAGGATGTTTTGGGTGCCTAACACCTTCCCATTGCATAACCAACCCCCTTACCCAGATCTCTGACATTTTTACTAGTTTTTGATTCAATAAAACTATTAGGTTTTTGTTCGCTTTCTAACCATTCCTTTGGATAAATAAAAGTGCGGTGGCGACTCGACTTGTATGATTTACCTTGGATTTAGTCAATATCTCTAATGGTAACGAATACCCCGCTACACTCTACGGTCAACCTTAGAGCGAGATCGAAGAGGAACTCGAGACCATTTGGAAAAACCGACCACGTCTCCCTTCTCTTCCTTTTCGACCAACCTACTACTGTACCAAAGAATTCCATGATTGGTGGCAGTCGTATTTTACCCTTTATGTTAGCGCTCTTGATGCCAAACTATCTGAATTAACTGAGGCTTTTGTTTGTTTGCAGGCGAAATCGACCAAGTGTAAGGCTCTTCATGTCAAATAAATTCATTCTTTCCAGAATTATTTCCAAGTTGTGTATCGACCAGATAATCTTCGTTGGACCATCTGGGAGGCTGCGGTCGAACTAAAGGCGAAAGTAACCGACAGGCTTTCAAAACTCAAAATCCCTGGTTACGCGAAAGATAAGTATCTTTACGCCCTTCACTTTGGAAACCTCAAGTTCCCTCCTCTGCCATCTATCCCTTTGGATTTGGCCTTTGGTCATTTGGTTCCGGTGTAGTTTTATTGTCCCATTTCATACGTACAAAACGCCTCTAAGAAAAAGGCCGACAGAGTGGTCCCGATGAAGTATATTCTGCCCGACTATTCAGGGCCGCTTCATATTGATCCTTAATATGTTAGCGTGTTCGAAACCACACAACTTGGTAACACTTCTCTGGAAATTTTAATGCTCCCTTCTAGATGGATTTCGTCGCTCACTTGCGTTTCTTTTGTTTATTCGCAGCGATCCCTCTAAATCCTGCAGGTTCTGCATCTGCTAACCAACCTACTCCTTCGACACAGGAGGCTCAGGTTCAACTCCGGCTGAATTGCTATTTCCTTTGGTCTTTTGTTTTTACTCTTAGCCATCCTCTCTCTTCTTGCAGGCTGCTCTTGAGAAATCCTCTGACGATGATGGGCGCCCTATTGCTCAGGTCTTGAGGAAACCAAGTTCTTCTGTATGCCCCTATCTGAAGCAGTCCTATTTACTCTTGTGCCTTCTTAAGAGAAATATTACGTGGTTACTAATGTCTCACTTTATGTGCAGGGTCAACCACGTTCGACAGAACCTACTGTCTCCTCTCACTCCAAAAAATCCAAGAAACAAAAACGCTCTGCCCCCGCAGGCTCTGAGGTATTTCTTGTCGGCTTGTCTGCTCTTCTGGCTAGAATATCTGCTTATAACCTCTCTTCGTGTCTCTAGCACACTTCCCAGCATAAATCCAAAAGTCACCATGGCCACAAGAGGAAAAAACCTGAATCTCCCTCCAAGAGTGGCGAAACCAAGAGGAAAAAGCACCAAACAATGCCTCCTCTAGAGGCTCCTGTTGAAGACGTCGACACCCTTGTGGTCGACACTTTCATCCTCGATGCGGTCCCTGATCCAGCCGTGGGAGTTTCACCGTCGACAGGCATCTCCCCTGTTGCTGCCTTGGGGAAAGCAAATCAGGATGCAGTTTCTCCTGCGTCGACACATGTATTTACCCATTTTCCTGTTCAATCCCTTGGATTTGTCTACTTCTCTTACACATTTTTTCTTTCTGCAGGCTGATGCCTCTACTGAGCCGACTCAACCTGTTGCTGACTATACTCTCGCGTCGCCGGTCTCTTCTCCGACTCGCCCATTTCAGTCTGTCGACACCGCTGGTGCGTTCATTGAATTCCCTATCCAGATTAGTGATAGTGACTTTGACTCCGTCACTAGTCCTGCAACGCATCCGGACTCCAGTTCGACTAGTTCTAACTCTAGTCTCTCTTTAGCTTCCTTGCCTTTGCAGGATCCACGGGGGCCAGTAGGTGTCGACACCAACAAACAACAACCCTCTCAGACTACTCCTTTGTCGACTGCTTCTCCCTCTTCTCAGATTACTCCTCCGTTAGCTGCTTCCCCTTCGATATTCCTGGGGCTGACGATCAAGCCTTCTGCTTTAGAAGCAATTGCCAGGCTCCGCAATCTGGTGAAATCGCGTAATGCCTCTTCAGACTCTGAGCAGCTCCATTCTGGCAAAATGGCCCCTGAGGCGACGAAGGCTAAGGCTCTCATGGAAAAAATTCGCGTTCACGCCTTGAATCCTGATCTTCCTTTCGTGCTCATGCATGAACCTGTTGTCGGTCCAGAGATCCTAAGCGTGCTTGCCCAACTAAAGGGTCTCCAACTCTCTGATTATGCCAAGCGTGCAACGGCGACTCTCGAACAAATTCTGGTGCCTATGTTGCGCCACATTGACAGCGTCCGGAATACTGAACGCCAGATTGCTGCTACTGAGGCCTTCGGGAAGGAGAACGGGAGTTGGTGACGCATGTCGATGTGGAGGTCACCAATATGTTGGGGGCTATGGAGGAGCGGAAGAAAGAATTGACCTCCAAACAAACACAAGCCACTGAGATACGTCAACAAATTGATGCCCTTCGGCGTAAAATTGCCACTCTGGACAGTGAATTGGAATCAATTACCAAGGAGGAGTCACGTTTTGTCGACGAAGTGCTAAAACCTGCCCAGGCCACTATGGAGCAAACCACCAGTGATGCTTTAGCAGTCGCTGAAGAGCTTATGGTTGTCAAAGGGAAGCTTGAAGAGCTCAAAGCCCACGTCGACACCTTGGAGCCTTTGTCCTTGCATTATAATTTTGAGCTTAAATCTTTCCAATCTAAGTTCGGCCAGCTTTGACCGTTTCTCTTGTCTGTATAAATTTTGTAATGTTTAAACAATGGCTTCTTGCCACTTTAATGTTATCTCTCTTACTTTTAGCAGTGTATATTTTTTTGTGTGCCTTTGCAGCTGGTTTCTAACATAGTTATCTCCAATCTTATTCTTTCGGCAGTTATTTAGTCCGTCACAATTTTGACCTCTTGAAGGAGAGACCTATATTTTTTTAAATACTTTCCATTCACTCTTAAGATTCGCCTATCTGGTGCCACCTTTTCGACCTCGTAGGCGTTGTTAGAAAAGGCCTACAAGACCTTAAATGGACCTTCCCAATTAGGGGACCATTTGCCCAAAACTCTATCATTTCTGTCCATAGGCAGGATTACTCTCCAAACCAGATCGTCGAAAACAAACGTTTTACCTTTCACCTTTTTATTGTAGGCTCGGGCGACTTTCTCTTTCTGCCTTTGTAGGGAGTCCAACGCTGACATTCTTTCTTCATCTACGTCGACCAATTTGTCTGTCATCATACTCCAGTGATCTTCAGAAGGTATTTCGTACTGCCTTTGGGTTTTGACCGCCTGGACCTGAATCTCTACTGGCAACACTGCGTCATGCCCATACACCAGTCGAAATGGGGTTGTTCCAGTTGCTTCTTTCGGTGACGTTCGACACGCCCACAAAGCTTGGTCTAACGTCTTATGCCAATTTCTTGGCTTCTTTCCTATGTGTTTCTTTATTAAGCTGATGATCACCTTATTAGCAGCCTCGACTTGGCCATTCGCCTGTGCGTAATAGGGGGTAGAGGTCAGTAATTTGATTCCCATTTCTTTTGCAAAATCTTGCACTTTTCGACCAGTGAAAACTGGCCCCTGGTCGGTTGTAATAGTTTCTGGGATGCCAAATCTGCAGATGATGTAACTCTGAACAAAGTCTATCACAACCTCTTGGTCCACATTTGTTAATGCTACGGCTTCGACCCATTTCGTTAAATATTCGATACCGACCAACACATACCTTTGTTGTTTCGACGAGGCTGGCTTTATTTCTCCTATAACATCCAGAGCCCATCCTCGAAATGGTCAGGGCTTCACAATTGTATGCAGCTCGCTTGCAGGCACATGCTGTATGCCCCCATGTAATTGGCATTCTTGACAGCCTTTAGCAAATTCAAATGCAATCTTTCAGCATTGAAGGCCAATAAACTCCTGAGCGCATCAAAATCCATTTCATCTTCCAACCTACTTGATGTGCCCCACACACCCCGCTATGTATGCTTGACACAGCCACGTATGCCTCACTTTCTCCTAGGCATTTTAATAACACTCCTTCGACCGTCTTTTTGAATAATTCATCATTTACCAAGACGTAGCTAAGGACCCTATATTTTATCTTTCGATTTGTCGATCCCACGGGATTGCGTAAGTAATCGACTAGCAGTTTACGCCAATCACTTCCCCCCTCGTCGTCGACAGCCAGAATTTCAAAATGTTTTTTATCTACGGCTCCCAACTTCACGATCACCAGGTCTGACGGTGACAACACTATCGCTCATACTTTCTCTCTTACTTGGACCTCTTCATCTTGGTATTTCAACGCTTTGTACCCTGAGGCCTCCTGCACCAGATCATTTGCTCTTTGGTATTCTTATCGTGGAATGTGTTGGAGATTGACTTGCTCAAACCTCTTGAGTAATCTGATAGTGACCACAAAATACATGATTAAATTTTCTTTAACACACCTGTACTCTTTTGATGCTTGTTTAATCACTAACTCCGAGTCTCCCATAATTTCGACATTCCTTGCCCCCAATTCTAGCAGTAGTTCAAGTTCGGTGATCAGTGACTCATATTCTGCTTCATTATTGGTGCATACTGTAGCGGTGTATTCGTCACCATTGGAAATATTAACTATATCAAAGGTAAATCATACAAATTCGAGTCACCACCGCACTTCTATTTATTCAAAGGAATGGCTAGAAAGCGAACAAAAGGCTATAAAGTTTTACAAACAAAACTAGTAAAAGGGGGTCAGAGATTTGGGTAAGGGGGTTGGTTATGCAATGGGAAGGTGTTAGGCACCCAATGCATCCTAGGTACTCCTAGGGAGCCCTTTTCACAACTTGTTGTATCAGGTTATTGTTTATGAAAATATTTCTGTGCAAACATGATTGAAGAGATGAGAGAAGAATGTACAAGTTAGTTATTTTTGTGTTTGGATGGATGAATCCATTGCCTACGTACCTTTTCATGAAAGATAAGGATCAAAACCCCGTAGTTCGGGTAAAAGATTTCGAAACAATGAGTGGATTGATTTTAAACAAAAGCCTTAAGGTCTTTCATTATCAAAGGGAGAAAACTCGACCTGAACAACCACAAGTCCACCATGTGAGAACAGCTTCGACATGCTAGTGAGGGATTATGCCCTATAATAAGCATGGAAGTCTTACAATTCAATCACTAAGGACAAAGGTGAGATTCACATTAACCACTAAGATAATTTAGATCTATGGCTAATGCATGAAAATTTGATTAAGAGGTGGACAAGGGCCACAAAAGCAATTGAGTGGGTTGAATTAACAAATTAAAAGTATTCATAAAATGAAGTCAAAGTATGAATTAAAGTTCATTCACAATGAGTATTAGTGAAAAGAGAGTTTGAAAATCAAAGGCTTAAGGCCTAGGTTTCTAGTTTTGAAAACAAGTCAGATGTTTGCACAAAAGTTTTCTGGTTTGGGTTTAAGATGAAAATATGGATCAAGGTTAAGCACAAAAGGGTGGTGGATAAGGGACAAGGCCACAAATAGGAGTCGCTTTCTCAAGATCATAGAAATGATCCAAGGAAGTTCCTTTGGAATTAGGCAGCACCAAGCAATAAGCAAGACAAATAAGCAAGCTCAAAAGAGAAACAAAAAATGGAAATGGATTGCCAATAAATGGTCTTACATCCAACTCCGAAACGAGATGGGAAACGGAGTGCCAATAAATGGTCTTACGTCTAACTCCACAAAGCAACATGGGAAACAGATAGCCAATCAATGGTCTTACATCTAACTCCACAAAGGAAACAAAATAGGAAATAGATAGCCAATCAATGGTCTTACATCTGACTCCACAAAAGAAACAAAACAGGAAATGGAGTGCCAATAAATGGTCTTATATCCAGCTCCCCAAAAGGAACAGGAAACAGATAGCCAATCAATGGTCTTACATCTGACTCCTCAAACAAAGCAAATAACAAATGCAAAAAAATAATATGCAAAACAATATGCAAAAGCAGTATGCAAGCAAACACATCAATCAATTAGCACACTCTATACACAATCAAGAGGCTCAGACAAAGTTGGGCTTTAGTCAAGGGGTCATATCAACCTCGACAAACAAGCCGGGCTTTAGTCAAGGGGTCATATCAACCTCGACAAACAAGCCAAATGTATGGGTACTGAGGCTCTTAACCACTGACATTGACCGTCAGGGTGAGAAGATGAAAGGTAATGAGGGTTAGACCTCATAACTCTTAACCCTGGCCGGGGTGAGCTTGAATCAAAGAACGTGTGGGAGTCCAGAAAGGGGAACTCTACTCCACATGACTGACTCTATATACAAGATTTTTGGGTTAGGTTCAAAAGCTTCAGCACGTAGTGCGAGCATAATGAACGACTCAAACGATTAGCAGGGGATTGATTGCTAATCCCTTCTATCTGCCAATTGCCTCTTCACTTAGGAGGATTTAAGTCACATGCCTCGACAATGAGGTCTTTAGCACGAAAATAAACAATCACAGACATTGCCTCTTAAGGAGGACTTCAGCCAAATGCCTGCCAAACAAAAACGACAGGGCTTCCAGACTACATGGAGTTTAGAGAGGTTACCTAAGTGGTATGCCAACCACAAGCAAAGCAAAGCTCAAGCAATGAGCTAAAAGCGGCTAATGTACCTTCTTGGAGAGCAGTGGATGAAACCAAGCGATTCAAGTGCTCAAGCGATCCAGATCCACTCCTATATTGATGACTTGAAGCTTTATGTATGAATTGAAGCTTGGAAAGGCTTGGATCTTGATCAAATTGCAACTTCCATCTTCATGTTCTTGATCTTGATGTGCTTGATTCTGGCTCGAATTCTTCAAATCAGAGCTTGATCCTTACTCAATGACACTTTCTGAACACGATTATCCAATAAAACTCATGTGCTATGTGAAGGAAATTGAAAATTGAGATGAGAGCAAAAATGGAGGGAAATCCAAAATCTAGATCTAGAATGTGTGTGTTCTGAAATTTCTGTTAGGATTAAGGCTTTATACTATGTGTTAATCATGCTGAAAATGTAATTAGGCAATGGTTAATGAAAAGTTAATGAGAATGAGGTGCATGATCAATTTAGCCAAAACACCTATGCATGGTGAATGAGCACATGAACAGTTCTATGTGGAGGTGCATTTTCACTTAAAATCATCTCATGCACATAATTGGATTGGAATTAAGTTCATATGATGCACCAAATTTGAATTTGGCATTTTCCCTCCAAAATGAACATGTATGGGCAAATGATCATGTGATTAAATTTCATGCAATGTCATGATGGATTTGGAAAATATATGTCATAACAAGTATTATGCAAAAAGAGGGACTCATTTTGGAGCTTTGGATCAAAAGTTATGCCACTTTGAAGTTTCATGCACACTTGGTGATCATTTGCTCATAACTTCTCAACCATTCATCAGATGCTCATGATCTTGGACTTTTTGGAAATGGGAGAGAAAGATCTTCAATTTTCATGTTGGACAAAAATTCATTTTAAGCTTATTTGATGTTGGAAAGTCAAGTTGAATTTGGTCCAAAAACTTGCCATTTTTGGAAACTTGAAATTACAGGTCACTTTCCATTTTTGGAAACTTTTGCACTGGCTTCAAATTCTTCAATATAGATGTTTGACATGATGAATAAGCCTTGTTTTAACGTGAATGGGATGAAGAAATTCAATTCTCACACTCAAAGCCTTCAGTTGACTTTCAGTTGAATTGTATTGGTCCTTAGATGACTTGAAAATATTCTGATGAACTTGGGCCTCAACCACCTGGGGAATTTGCTCCAAAATGAACCTCTAGCTCATATAAGCTCAATATAATGATCAAATGATCCATATCTCAATGAAAACCTTATCTCTTGCACAAAGGATTCACTTGAATTGCCTTGACCTGTTGACTGCTTAAGCTGCAAATAACAAAGGTTAAATGACATATTTTTGTACATTTTTGGTTAGTGATTAGAAGAAACGCAATGATATACAAATGCAAGCATGCTTGGTGATCAAGAATCACTCTCAGGAAAGATCCCACTTACAGGGAAAGAAGCAAGGTGTCCCATGATCCTTGAGGCTTATGCAATGCAATGCTATGATGCCATGAGGGATCTTAGGGTCAAAAATTGGGTCTTACAGATGCCCCTATTTAAGATCATTCTAGCCGGAGAAGTGAAGGTTAAAATCTTCATCTCGACGTGGTAGAATGAGCTTAAATAATAATAAAGAGACAAATTTTGGTCCCTAAGAGACCTCATGATGCAGATGTATGTATGCAAAATCAACAACTCTGTGGGGAATACGAGTCCACAAAGAAGAAAAGACATCAAAAGAAAAGACAATCCATAGGAGTAATACACTCACCAGGAACACAGACTCTAACGGGACTCTCATGGGGATGAGAAGAAAGGAAAAGCGTGAACAAATCACGACTCAAAGCTGGAGACTTTATTGGGGAATGAACGAAAAAATGCGTGAGCAGGCCACGACTTGAAACTGGGAAAAGAATTCCAAAGGGGAGAAATCCAATGGAAAGACTCAAACAGAGAAAACTTCGGATAAAAATCCGGACTCGGGCTGGAGAAAGATAGAACAAAACATCCCTGCTAGGGAAAAAATGCATGTATTAGGGAAAACACCAACACAGCAAAACTATCCACAAAGGACTTCGCCGGGGATTGTCTAGAAAAGACTTTCTTGGGGAAGCAAAGGGGTGAGGTGTTACCGGTTATTGGGTAACAAGCTCGAAGAGACAATGTGATCTGAACACCGGTTACTGGGTGAGAGAACCACAAGCTCGGGAAGAATGAATATCTAAGACCGGTATACAGGTGAGAGATATCAATCAACCAAAACATCTGAGGAAGACCTAACAAAGGTATGTTTCAACTCAGGAAAAATCTGACTCCACAGGGGACAAAGGTCATAATAGGGAGCGAAAAAAAAGGAACACCAGGGATACCGGTTACTGGGTATATAATAGGTGACCGACCAAGGCGTGAATTGGATTTCACTTCCAAAACACTCATCATCCTGAAGAGAGCTAGAAAAGCAATCTTGTTTATAGGATGGATATTCGATCCCACAAGGAATACGAATCTTACTCAACTGGGGAAGGACAAAAGGCTTCGACCGAAGAGTGCATGAGATACATTATCTATTACCGTCAGAACGTAGATAATATACTTGCATGGAAGATTATCCACAACCGGTTACTGAGTTAGAGGATAAAACGACCGAAAAGGAGGGAACACCAGGGATACCGGTTACTGGGTATATAATAGGTGACCAACCAAGATGTGAATTGGATTTCACTTCCAAAACACTCATCATCCGAAAAGGAGGGCTGACAAAGCAAACTCAATTTACTGGATGGATATTCGATTTCACAAAGGAAATACGAATCTTACTCAATTGGGGAAACAACCAAAGGCTTCAACCAAAGAGTGCATGAGATATATTATCTATTACCGTCAGAATGTAGATAATATACTCGCACGGAAGATTATCCACAACCGGTTACTGGGTTAGAGGATAAATCGACCGAAAAGAAAGGACATCGGGATACCGGTTACTGGGTATATAATGATGACCAATCAAAGGGCAACAAACATTACCAAACAAGGGTAAATGAAAGAAGACCACGCTGGGGATAAAATTGCTTACTTAGAGCAAATATCCAACAGAGGGAAGGCATATCAAGACCGAATATTGGATAATGATAACCGCAAAGAGGGGATTACATCTACCGACTACGGGGTAGAAAACCACAGAAGAGTAACCTTCATCACCAAGGATGAACAACAAAGGTCAACTCTGCACAGGTGAGAAAGATAGAGTTTACAACTACCGGTTACTGGGTAGAAGACCAACGGACTCAGCTAAGGGCGAAAGAGTAGCGTTTACAACTACCAGATACTGGGTAGAGGACCATAAACACTGATGGGGAACACTGAAAGTAGGATTTACCACTACCGGTTACTGGGTAGAGAACCGTCGACTCTTGCTGAGGAACAAAAGGTTTATAAATACCTGTCACTGGGTATATAACCACAAACTCCGCAAAGAGGAAAAAAGGTACACAGGATTTACAACTACCGGTTACTGGGTAGAAAACCACAAGAATAGGACTTATAACTACCAGTTACTGGGTAGAAAGCCAGAAAATCCGCCATCAACCAGGACGAACCACAATGGTTACCTCTGCTAGGGGATGAAAGTAGGATTTACGACTACCGGTTACTGGGTAGAAAACCATAAATTCCGCTGAGAATAAGATGAACTATTGCCGGTTACTGGGCAATTTATTCAGTTATACCACAGGGAAGCACAAGAAACAGCCACAAAGAGCCAATTTAGGGTAGAACCAAAAAGGCAAACTGAATCAAGACTCATCCTAATGAGGAAAAAACTTAATAGGGAAACCCATCCCAATATATGTTGGGAGGAACGGAAACACCCGTCATCCACGAGGATATAACTTAGTGGGGAATGCAGAAGGAAAGGGTAAACACTTTCTGCTTAAGGGGATGACTCTATATGGAGAGATCAGACACACCGACATCTGCTTGGGGAGATCTACTAGAGAGATCTAAATCACCAATTAGCAGGAAACAACAAACAAAAGATATATGGCAACAAATGCAACATGAATATCTGAATGTTATGATTATGCGTGTATATGCATGGCTTATGTATGACGAATGCTGACAAAGCAAACATGTCTAACACAAACAAGTTCTAGGAATCAACCACCCGGTACTACCCCTCAAAAGGGAAATCCAAAATCATCAGAGAGCAAAGAAAATCTGCTGGATATTGGAGATGATAAAATCTCTGCAGGGGAGAAAGAACAAACAACCCAAGCTGGGGGAAACATCCAAGGAGAATATATATACCACGGACCAGAGATATAACAAGATCTCTGGAGGGATGAATCATCAGTCAATCCGGTTGGGGAAAAAAGTCTAATGCACAGGCAGGAACTGCCATAAAGCAATCTCGCTGAGGAAACAGGGATATCACAACTCTGCGGGAAGAGTGAACAACCATTCCAGCTGGGGAGAACTGCATTACACGGGAAAAACTGCCACCAAAGCAATTCTACTGGCAACTTCACTAAGGAAGAAACGAGGGGAAACTGGTGATCACACCAAGTACCAAGCCTGCTGAGGAACTCACGTCCTGCTGAGGAGAGAAGATCTCTGCTTTGGGGAAACACAGAGGTTCACCATACCAACCTTGGTGAGGATCAGAGATGCCAGGAAACAACCATACCATATCTCTGATGGGGATAATCCGGCATAGATAAATCTCATCGTGCCAACAACTGCTGGGGTTTCTTCCGAGGAAACAAAGGAAATCTGGGGATCAACCACCAAACACCGAATCTTCCAGGGAAAACACACCGGTTGAGGGGAAAAGAATGCTGAATGCTGCTCTGCTGGAGAGATGAAGGTTAAAATCTTCAATAAGCACTCTGCTTGGGAACCATCCACAACAGGGTTCAGCAAATAACATTCCACAGGGAACGAACCACGAAGGTGTTCAAACAGCACTCTACTGGGGACAGACCACAATAGGGCTAAGAGGAAGCACGCTGTGCTGCCAGAGAAATGAAGATGAACAACTTCAACCAAACATTCCACTGGGTGACCTCACTGGGGAGAAACCATAGGAGGTTCAAAATAGCACTCTACTGGGGATACACCACAATAGGGCTCGGAAGAAGATACAGTCAATGCTAAGGATATGAACAAATGTCTTACCCTGTTGGAAATCATGCTACCCTTGGGAGAGCAATGAGGATTTCTTGAGTATCCTTTTGTCATTGTGAATATTCACTTTGTTTAAAAACAGTTTTTTTGTGAAAAATTTAGTTTTCAAACAATGATGTTTTATCAATTAAAACATGCAAAACATTTGTTGAATAGAAACAAATAAGAGTGCAAATAATTGGATAAAAGCTCAAATTTATTTGATGGAATGGTAGTCTGCAAATGGCAAGACTCCATAGATTTGTACAAGTTTGAAATTGGTGATATATATTGGAAAGGGCTACATTGAACATAATGACCATTTCTCCACCAATTCCGAATTCGATGTATTCGAAGCTTTAGTTGACGACGAATCGAGAATCTCTGGCGGATGACAGATGTAGAACACAGTCTTGTCAAGATGCAGTTACTTGCCAAAATCCCTAAATTTTGCCTAGATTGCCCCAGGATGAGGTACTCAATCTAGCGGGATGCAAATATACTTTTTTTTATGTCTCTAACTTTTGCCTGGATCGCCCTTTCGGGTTTTCAATCCACCGAGACGCTCATTTTTGCCTAAGCCGCCCTTTCGGGTTTTCAACTTAGCGAGCCATTCTGTTTTTCTTTTTAGGCAAAGTATTTCTTGACTGCATCTGAATTCACAAGACGAATGAAATCCTCCCCATCCATTGTTGTAAGCATCAAATCACCGCCTGAAAAGGCTCGCTTGACAACATATGGACCCTCATAGTTTGGAGTCCACTTGCCCCTGGAATCGGGCGCGAAAGACAAGACTTTCTTGAGCACGAGGTCACCTTCTCGGAACACACGAGGCTTGACCTTCTTATCGAATGCTTTCTTCATTCTCTGCTGATATAACTGACCATGGCACATGGCAGTCAATCTCTTCTCTTCGATTAAATTCAACTGGTCGTAACGACTCTGGATCCATTCAGCATCAATCAACTTAGCTTCCATCAAGACTCTCATTGATGGGATCTTCACCTCTACTGGGAGAACAGCCTCCATGCCATAAACAAGAGAAAAAGGGGTTTCCCCTGTTGAAGTGCGGACAGATGTACGATATCCATGCAAAGCAAATGGCAGCATCTCATGCCAATCTTTGTACGTGACTGTCATCTTCTGGATAATCTTCTTGATATTCTTGTTAGCAGCTTCAACAACCCCATTCATCTTGGGTCTGTAAGGAGAGGAATTATGGTGTGCAATCTTGAACTCAGCGCACAGCTCTTCCATCATTTTGTTGTTCAAGTTAGATCCATTATCAGTAATGATCTTATCAGGCACACCATAACGGCATATCAGCTGATTCTTGACAAACTTCACGACCACCTGCCTGGTCACATTAGCATACGACGCCGCTTCAACACATTTGGTGAAGTAGTCAATTGCTACGAGAATAAACCTGTGTCCATTGGACGCTTTCGGCTCAATCATGCCAATCATGTCAATTCCCCACATAGAGAAAGGCCATGGTGATGAAATCACATTCAGAAGTGTCGGAGGAATATGAATCTTGTCCGCGTAAATCTGACACTTGTGGCATTTCTTCACATATTTGCAACAGTCAGACTCCATTGTCAGCCAATAGTAGCCTGCTCTCAACATCTTTCTAGCCATGGCATGTCCATTGGAATGAGTACCAAATGAACCCTCATGGACCTCAGTCATTAACAGGTTTGCTTCGTGTTTATCCACGCATCTGAGCAGAACCATGTCATAATTTCTCTTGTAAAGCACTTCACCACTGAGGTAGAAATTGCCTGACAACCTTCTCAGAGTTTTCCTATCTTTCACAGATGCCCCAGGCGGGTAGACCTGGTTCTGGAGGAAACACTTGATGTCATAATACTAAGGCTTATCATCTTGTACTTCTTCAACTGCAAACACGTGAGCTGGTCTATCCAAGCGCATCACAGTGATGTTGGGAACTTCATTCCAATATTTGACCACAATCATGGAGGCAATCGTAGCAAGCGCATCTGCCATCCGATTATCATCTCGAGGGATATGATGGAAATCAACTTCAGTAAAGAATGTTGAAATCCTCCTCGCATAATCTCTGTACGGAATGAGACTTGGCTGATTCGTTTCCCACTCACCCTTGATCTGATTGACAACCAGAGCCGAATCACCAAAAACATCGAGATGCTTGATTCTCAGATCGATGCATTCTTCTAATCCCATAATGCAGGCTTCGTACTCGGCCATATTATTCGTGCATTTGAAAGTTAGCCTTGCTGTAAAAGGAATATGTGTGCCCTAAGGAGTAATGATTACTGCCCCAATTCCATTTCCGTACTGATTTACAGCGCCATCGAATACCATACCCCATCGGGAACCAGGCTCTGGTCCTTCATCGAGTGTAGGCTCGTCACAATCTTTCATCTTCAAATACAGAATTTCCTCGTCTAGGAAGTCGTACTGAATAGACTGATGATCTTCAATCGGCTGATGTGCCAAGTGGTCAGCCAAGATACTACCTTTAATAGCCTTCTGAGCTCGATACTCGATATCATACTCAGACAACAACATCTGCCAACGGGCAATCCTCCCGGTTAAAGTAGGCTTCTCGAAGATGTACTTGATTGGATCCATTCTGGATATCAACCAAGTTGTATGATTTATCATGTACTGGCGTAAACGCTTAGCGGCCCAAGCCAAAGCACAACACGTCTTCTCAAGCATTGAGTATCGAGACTCACAATCAGTGAACTTCTTACTCACGTAGTAGATAGCAGATTCTTTCTTTCCCGATTCGTCTTGCTGACCAAGGATACAACCCATCGAGTCTTCAAGAACAGTCAGATACATGATCAAAGGCCTTCCTTCTACATGCGGAGACAAGATCGGAGGTTCAGACAGGTACTCTTTGATACTGTCGAAAGCTTTCTGGCAATTCTCGGTCCAACCATGAGACTGATCTTTCCGGAGGAGCTTGAATATCGGCGCACATGTGGCAGTCATGTGGGATATAAATCTGGAAATGTAGTTCAAGCGGCCAAGAAAACCTCGGACTTGCTTTTCAGTTTTGGGCGCAGGCATCTCTTGTATTGCTTTGACCTTTGCAGGATCAACCTCAATACCTCTTTCGCTGACAATAAAGCCCAATAACTTGCCAGAACGGACTCCAAATGTACATTTGTTGGGATTCAGACGAAGCTTGAACTTCCTCAAACGCTGAAAAAGCTTCAACAAATGCTCAACATGTTCCACTTCCGTTCGTGACTTAGTAATCATATCGTCGACATAGACCTCGATCTCCTTGTGCATCATATCATGGAACAAGGTAGTCATAGCGCGTTGATACGTGGCTCCGGCGTTCTTCAAACCGAAGGGCATCACTCGGTAACAGAATGTTCCCTAAGGTGTGATGAATGTTGTCTTCTCCATATCCTCGGGTGCCATTTTGATTTGATTATATCCGGAAAATCCGTTCATAAATGAGAAGACTTTGAATTTGGCTGTATTATCTACCAACATATCAATGTGCGGTAGAGGAAAATCATCTTTCGGACTAGCCTTATTCAAATCACGGTAATCCACACACATCCGGACTTTTCCGTCTTTCTTAGGCACATGCACAATATTGGCCACCCATTGAGGATACGTAGAAGTCACCAGAAACCCTGCATCAATTTGCTTCTGAACTTCCTCTTTGATCTTCACTGCCATGTCAGAATGAGTTCTTCTGAGCTTCTGCTTCACAGGCACGCACTCAGGCTTCAAAGGCAGGAAATGTTGCACAATATCTATATTTAGACTCGGCATGTCTTCGTACGACCAAGCAAAGATATTGGAATATTCTCGTAGCAAACTGATCAACCCCTTCTTGACAGACTCTTCAAGGAGTGCCCCAATCTTCACCATTCGAACACAATCTTCAGACCCCAAGTTGACTGTTTCCAGATTCTCAAGATGCGGCTGAATGATCTTCTCTTCATGCTCAAGAAGACGGGTAATCTCGTCAGGAATCCCTTCAACATCATCTTCCTCTGCTTCGAATACAGGGAATTCAAAATTGGGAGATGGCGTTGGATCATTATGTTCAATGGGTTTAAGAATCAATCTGCATAATGATTTTGAATATAAAAGCTTTTCAGAAATCAAACAAGGCAATCATTATGCAGATGAGAAGATTGCTTTTATTCTTGTTTTTAGGGTTTTTTGTGATCACCATTTTCATGCAAAAAGCAAAAAGGGAAAACAATTGGAAAAACAAATATTTAACATGAATTTATTGAATGAAAACATCATTGTATAAATGTTGCCAACAATGTCATCACTTCTCCTTTTGGCATGGGAGAAGGGTTTTAAACAAAGTAATTATTTACTCTGATCTATGGATAACTGTAGGAACATCCACAGCGACCCAATTGTGGCAGATCCCTCCAGGGATGACAAAATTGTCAGAGTCCTCTGCATCTTCTTCCAGAACAGCAGCAGCTTCCTCGCTCTGAGCGGCGTGGATGAAACCTCCACTATTGAACAACCCTTTTTCATTGAAGACCCCAGAAGAATAGCCAATGCCAGCCCAGGACTTGTTGTCTTCAAGCTCGATCATTTTTCCTAGACCAGCAACTGCACCACATTCAATGGCCAGTTTCGCATCATGATATGAAGCAAATGAAGGAGTTCTCTTCTCAACAGGCTCAGCTATAGATAAAGCTTGGAAAGGCGTTCCAACTTCATCCTCAGCATCTATGTATGAGAAGGAAGACAAGTGGCTAACCAGGAGAGCCTTTTCTCCCCCTACCACAACCAGTTTCTTGTTCTTAATGAATTTCAGCTTCTGGTGTAGGGTGGATGTCACGGCGCCAGCCTCGTGAATCCATGGTCTACCAAGGAGACAACTATAAGATGGGTGGATATCCATAACCTGAAAGGTGATCTGGAAATCACTTGGTCCAATCTTGATTGGGAGATCAACTTCCGCAATCACGGTCTTTCGCGACCCATCAAAAGCTTTCACAACAACTCCACTCTGCCTCATGGGAGGCCCTTGATATGACAATTTGGGGAGAGTGGATTTCGGCAATACATTCAAAGATGACCCAGTGTCCACCAGCACGTTGGACATGGTATCGTTCTTGCAATTCATGGATATATGTAAAGCCATGTTGTGGTCTCTTCCCTCCTCAGGGAGATCAGCGTCACAGAAACTCAAAGTGTTGCAAGCAGTAATGTTTGCAACAATACTGTCAAACTGTTCTATAGTGACATCGTGATCAACATAAGCCAAGTCCAAAACTTTCTGCAGAGCCTCTCTATGGGGTTCTGAATTCAGAAGCAAAGATAACACGGAGATTTTGGACGGCGTTTGTAGAAGCTGGTCTACAACGTTGTACTCACTCTTCTTGATGAGCCTCAGCATCTCATCACAGTCTTCATTCATAATGCCACCAGGGCCAACAGAAGAAGTAGGAGTCTTTTGTACAGAGGAGGGTTTAACGACAAGTGTCGGGTTCGGAGAATTAACCGCATTCCCAACCGAACGCTCAATACAGTCAGCTCTAGCCTGAGGCTTTGGGGGTGCAGAAAATACACGACCGCTACGGGTCAACCCGCTCACATCAGCTATATTCATAACAGATGGAGAAGGCAAGGGCACTTCTTTCCCATATTCCACAGCAACAACATTATAGCGGAATGGAATTGCTTTGTCGGAAGAATAAGGCACAGGACCGGCAGGTTTGATAATCAGAGAAGGAGAAACCTTCTGCTTGCTACCATCATATCGAATGACAACAGGCTCAGGGATCCTGAACACAGGAGAAATCACATTAACCTCTAGTTCATCTTCATCAACATTTCTGTTTTGAAGGATCTCGATGGTCCCATCATCCAGCAATTCTTGAAGATCCTTCCGCACTTGGCGACAACCCAATCTGTTGACAGAGCAAATACGGCATTTATCATGATCGTGCTCTAGATGACTGTAATCACACAGCAAACGGTGCAACTCAACAAGCAATTGTCGAATATGGCTAACATATTTGACCTTGTATTTGCCAGGGCAACCCTGGACCATGTTAACAGACTTCCCATGCTCGGGCAGTGGGTTCTTCTTAACATTGGGACCAACGTCCTCAAAGCACAAAATTCCGCACCTCATAAGGTCTTGAACCTTATTCTTCAACGGAAAGTAGTTGTCCACATTATGGCCGGGAGCACCCGAATGATAAACACAATGCTGATCAGGCTTGTACCACCACTGAGGGTTAACAGGTATAGCCGGTGGGTCTCTTGGAGTAATCAATTTCCGCTCTATCAAAGAGGGATACAACTCTGTGTATGACATTGGAATCGGATCGAAAGTGATCTTCTTCCTTTCATAACTCGTACTAGCTTGATTACTAGTGCGAGGCTGGTAGGCCTGCTGTTGAGGACGGTGCTGCTACTGATACTGTTGAGTTGGTTGCTGATTATTGTGTTGCTGATATTGTGAATTATCCCTGAAAACAGGTGCTATATGATCCACCTAGTGCTGATTACTGGCTGGACGTGCGGTCTTCCTCCTGGAAGAGGGTCTTCGGGATTTCACATGGGAGGTCACAGCATGTGCCTCGCCATCTTTCTTCTTTGTAAACGCTCCATATCGCTTGCTAGAAGAGCCTTCATCCTTGGTCAAACGTCCTTCACGGACTCCCTCCTCTAGACGCATCCCCATGTTCACCATCTCGGTGAAGTCAGAAGGAGCGCTAGCAATCATCCGCTCGTAATAGAATGAGCTCAAGGTCTTCAGAAAGATCTTGGTCATTTCTTTCTCTTCCAGCGGAGGAGTAATCTGAGCTGCCAGCTCTCGCCACCTCTGGGCGTACTCTTTAAATGTCTCTTTGTCCTTCTAGGACATGGCTCTGAGCTGATCCCGATCGGGAGCCATATCCACTTTGTATTTGTATTGCTTGACGAAGGCCTCGCCAAGGTCATTGAAGGAACGAATGTTTGCACTGTCCAAACTCATATACCATCGCAGTGCAGCACCGGACAGATTGTCCTGGAAATAATGAATGAGTAGCTGATCATTATCCGTTTGAGTAGACATTTTCCTGGCATACATGACCAGGTGGCTGAGAGGGCAGGTGTTCCCCTTGTACTTCTCAAAGTCTGGGACCTTGAACTTTACAGGTATTTTCACACCGGGAACCAAACACAACTCGGCGGCAGACTTGCCGAACAAATCCTTTCCTCGAAGGGTTTTCAATTCCTTGCGGAGTTCAAGAAATTGGTCATTCATAGCATCCATCTTCTCATGAAAATCTGGGCCCTTAGACGGCTCAGAATGGTAGATGGTGTCGTCTACCCTAGGAACGGTATGCACGACAGGTGGAGGAATAGCAAGGACCAGGCTAGATGCCGGCATTGAAGCAAATATTGGCGCAGGAATATCAGGCATAAAGCCGGGAGGCATCCCCCACGGAAACCCGGACGGCATGGCTGTTGGCACGAAGTGGGCACTGGCAGCTGGCATAGTTGAGGAGACAATCTCAGAAAGGACTGTCCTCTGGGGAGGAGTTGCAGGTGTTGGAGACGGCTGGTTCTGAGCTGCCAGAAAAGACTCCATCAAAGCACTCAGTCTGGCAACTTCCTCTTTGAGCTCGCGGTTCTCTTGCTCTAGGTGATCCATCAATCTGGAAGAGTTGGCTCTGGTGTAGTACCGATGAGTCAGCTTGTCTTCAAAATAAATGAAGAGCACAGAGTTAGACCACAAGACCAGAAGCTGAGAACAACACCTGCTTATGCAAATTATGCGTGCAATGCTCGTGCATATGATTTGTTTTTATTCGAAGGAACTTTTAGGGTATTATTTGCAAATTTTGAAATATTAAGCATTTGATCGCATATGGAAAATATCTCATCAAATATATTTGAGAAAAGAAGTACATCATTGTCAATCATTACAAGAGAAAAGGAAAATAAACATCCTATGGATCCCTAGAAGCTCGGGATGCCGGAAGATAAGCTGCACGAAGCCTCTTAACCTCTCTCTCATATGCTGCTTCCATATCTGCCTTCTCTTTGGCGAGTCTGTCATACCTCCTTTTCCAGAACTTGGAAGACTGAGGAAGTAAAGAAGTCCACGCATCGTCAGGATCATCAATGACCTGATGCTCGAGGAACTCGATCAGAGCGTCCTTCTCCTTAAGTTGTTGAAGCAACTCTTCTCTTTCACGGATCCAGGAACGTGAAAGGTCTTCGTCTCTCAACTCCTCTACTTCTTGGTTAGGGAGGGTTGAAGGCCCAGCCACAACCAAAGGTGTAGGTCTCGGATAGTCGTAAGGCATGATATACGCAGATGCTCTCTTCCTTACCCAAGTAGTATACGGCTCCAAAGCAATGCAATTCTTCGGACCCAACTCACTTATACCCTTCTTGTGAATCTTGCGCCAAGCGCGAACCATCCTTGCTTTCAAGCCTTAGGGATCTTTACCCTCCTGAAAGAATACACCTTCTAACAGAATGTTATTAGGTTTATCCTTTAGGGGAAACCCAAGCTGACGACGTGCTAACACAGGGTTGTAGCTAATCCCACCACATGTACCAAGAAGAGGCACATTGGAGAATTCACCACAAGAGTCAATGATCTGGACACCATCATATACGCGATCATACCAAGAGATATCATCATTAGTGAGAGACATAAGTCTCGTAGACCACCGTAGACATCCCTTGTTCTCCTTGAAAGCGACCGTCTGAGGTAAGCGAGAAATAAACCACTTATACAACAGAGGCAAACAGCACACAATAGCGCCACCACCCTTTGCATTTCTCATATGCAAAGAGACATAGGTATCACCCAACAGAGTCGGAACAGGATTAATAAAAGAGAAGATCCTAATAGCGTTCATATCCACAAATTTGTCGATGTTGGGGAACAATACCAATCCATAGATGAGAAGTACAAATATGGCTTCAAAGGCATCCTCACTCATGGCCTTCCCATAAACGGTAGCTTGAGCGATGAGGAACTCGGAAGGGAGACCTTGAATTCCACCTTTGGTAGTCATATGAGCTTTAACCAAGGATTCATCTATGTGCAACAAGTCTGCTATCCCTTGAGAAATAGGAATACTCTCCAAGCCACTGAACGGCACCTGATCCAGAATCGGAATACCCACCAGATAAGCATACTCCTCAAGGGTAGGCAATAGCTGAAAGTCTGGAAAAGTGAAACAGTGATACAGAGGATCATAGAACTGCACCAAAGTACCCATCAACCCTTCGTCCACCTGAGTAGTCAGAAGAGGTAGAAGCTTCCCGAAGCGAGCTTTGAAACCCAAGGGATCTAGTACATAGGATGTCAGATTCCTTAACTCTTTCAGGTCGGGTTGTCTGAAGCTGTACTTCTTTGTATGCCTTTTTTGTCTTTCCATATCTGAAAATTTTGCAAATAAACCCCTTAAGTTCCTTGAAAATTTTCTTTTTATCTGATGATATGGATGCAGATGAATGCATGAATGCATGAATGCAACAATCACACTCAAGGATCAAGCAAAGCACACCAGACAAAGGTCATGGGATAGCTCATATTATCCTTAATATCAATCATCCATTTTGGTGGATTATGGTTTTCACCTTATCAACACCCAAGTTCCATTGATATTAACGATATACGAACGGTTCAACCATCCTTAATATCAATCATCCATTTTGGTGGATTATGGTTTGCACCTTATCAACACCCAAGTTCCATTGATATTAAGGAGGTGTGAACGGATCAACCATGAATCACGGGTTTGTTGTGAGTCACGAGCATGGAGTCTCGGTTAAGAACCACCCAAAGGGAGTGTACTAGGGTTTAAACCGGCCGAACATGTTCTATCAGAGGTTCCCATAGTCATCATCCCATCTTTCGAATATTATCGGAGGAACGAATACTCGTATTCCAAAAATATTCTCAAGAGAGACTCTTATGAGTGTAGTATCGCGTAACAATCGCATCAGATATTACATCTGAACGACCTCCGCACTACGTCCTAAAAATAGGCCAAGATGGGCTTGGTAAACTAAGGTCCTTGGCTTTTAAGGCACATATTGGAAAGATAATGCCTAACCACAAATGACTAGTGTGACATCATTAATCCAACATGACCTCCACCAAGTGAATGGACTCGCAAGTCAACTTGCTAAGGAATAACTCCACACAAGTCGACGAGACTATGGCATTCTCCTATCCTAAGGTGCACTCGAGTTCGGGTATAGAACTCATCTCACAGAGATCACCAAGCAAGCAAGAAATTGATATATCAAGCAATTCAAACATTACAATCAATACAGTAATCCCAAATTGCACAAAAAATATGTCATAAACAAATATAATACAACAATTGTGAAAGTAGGCAAAGCCACCAGGAAGATAGGATTTTATCCCCAGCAGAGTCGCCACTTTTCTGTAGCGGTGTATTCGTCACCATTGGGAATATTAACTATATCCAAGGTAAATCATACAAAGTCGAGTCGCCACCGCACTTCTATTTATCCAAAGGAATGGCTAGAAAGCGAACAAAAGCCTATAAAGTTTTACAAACAAAACTAGTAAAAGGGGGTCAGAGATCTGGGTAAGGGGGTTGGTTATGCAATGGGAAGGTGTTAGGCACCCAATTCATCCTAGGTACTCCTAGGGAGCCCTTTTCACAACTTGTTGTATCAGGTTATTGTTTATGAAAATATTTCTGTGCAAACATGATTGAAGAGATGAGAGAAGAATGTACAAGTTAGTTATTTTTGTGTTTGGATGGATGAATCCATTGCTTACGTACCTTTTCATGAAAGATAAGGATCAAAACCCCGTAGTTTGGGTAAAATATTTCGAAACAATGAGTGGATTGATTTTAAACAAAAGCCTTAAGGTCTTTCATTATCAAAGGGAGAAAACTCGACCTGAACAACCACAAGTCCACCATGTGAGAACAACTTCGACATGCTAGTGAGGGATTATGCCCTATAATAAGCATGGGAGTCTTACAATTCAATCACTAAGGACAAAGGTGAGATTCACATCAACCACTAAGATAATTCAGATCTATGGCTAATGCATGAAAATTTGATTAAGAGGTGGACAAGGGCCACAAAAGCAATTGAGTGGGTTGAATTAACCAATTAGAAGTATTCACAAAATGAAGTCAAAGTATGAATTAAAGTTCATTCACAATGAGTATTAGTGAAAAGAGAGTTTGAAAATCAAAGGCTTAAGGCCTAGGTTTCTAGTTTTGAAAACAAGTCAGATGTTTGCACAAAAGTTTTCTGGTTTGGGTTTAAGATGAAAATATGGATCAAGGTTAAGCACAAAAGGGTGGTGGATAAGGGACAAGGCCACAAATAGGAGTCGCTTTCTCAAGATCATAGAAATGATCCAAGGAAGTTCCTTTGGAATTAGGCAGCACCAAGCAATAAGCAAGACAAATAAGCAAGCTCAAAAGAGAAACAAAAAATGGAAATGGATTGCCAATAAATGGTCTTACATCCAACTCCGAAACGAGATGGGAAACGGAGTGCCAATAAATGGTCTTACGTCTAACTCCATAAAGCAACATGGGAAACAGATAGCCAATCAATGGTCTTACATCTAACTCCACAAAGGAAACAATAGGAAACAGATAGCCAATCAATGGTCTTACATCTGACTCCACAAAAGAAACAAAACAGGAAATGGAGTGCCAATAAATGGTCTTATATCCAGCTCCCCAAAAGGAACAGGAAACAGATAGCCAATCAATGGTCTTACATCTGACTCCTCAAACAAAGCAAATAACAAATGCAAAAAAACAATATGCAAAACAATATGCAAAAGCAGTATGCAAGCAAACACATCAATCAATTAGCACACTCTATACACAATCAAGAGGCTCAGACAAAGTTGGGCTTTAGTCAAGGGGTCATATCAACCTCGACAAACAAGCCGGGCTTTAGTCAAGGGGTCATATCAACCTCGACAAACAAGCCAAATGTATGGGTACTGAGGCTCTTAACCACTGACATTGACCGTCAGGGTGAGCAGATGAAAGGTAATGAGGGTTAGACCTCATAGCTCTTAACCCTGGCCGGGGTGAGCTTGAATCAAAGAAGGTGTGGGAGTCCAGAAAGGGGAACTCTACTCCACATGACTGACTCTATATATAAGATTTTTGGGTTAGGTTCAAAAGCTTCAGCACGTAGTGCGAGCATAATGAACGACTCAAACGATTAGAAGGGGATTGATTGCTAATCCCTTCTATCTGCCAATTGCCTCTTCACTTAGGAGGACTTAAGTCACATGCCTTGACAATGAGGTCTTTAGCACGAAAATAAACAATCACAGACATTGCCTCTTAAGGAGGACTTCAGCCAAATGCCTGCCAAACAGAAACGACAGGGCTTCCAGACTACATGGAGTTTAGAGAGGTTACCTAAGTGGTATGCCAACCACAAGCAAAGCAAAGCTCAAGCAATGAGCTAAAACCGACTAATGTACCTTCTTGGAGAGAAGTGGATGAAACCAAGCGATTCAAGTGCTCAAACGATCCAGATCCACTCCTATATTGATGACTTGAAGCTTTATGTATGAATTGAAGCTTGGAAAGGCTTGGATCTTGATCAAATTGCAACTTCCATCTTCATGTTCTTGAGCTTGATGTGCTTGATTCTGGCTCAAATTCTTCAAATCAGAGCTTGATCCTTACTCAATGACACTTTCTGAACACGATTATCCAATAAAATTCATGTGCTATGTGAAGGAAATTGAAAATTGAGATGAGAGCAAAAATGGAGGGAAATCCAAAATCTAGATCTAGAATGTGTGTGTTCTGAAATTTCTGTTAGGATTAAGGCTTTATACTATGTGTTAATCATGCTGAAAATGTAATTAGGCAATGGTTAATGAAAAGTTAATGAGAATGAGGTGCATGATCAATTTAGCCAAAACACCTATGCATGGTGAATGAGCACGTGAACAGTGCTATGTGAATGAGCACGTGAACAATGCTATAGTCGATTCTGAGGCTGCAATATACAGTCTCATTGGCCTATGCCTAACATGAGGGGCCAATACTAGAGGCCTAGTCAAATACTCTTTGATTTTGTCGAAAGCCTCTTTGTGTTCATCCTGCCACTTGAAATCCTCGTTCTTCAGTTGAAGTAGTGGGGAGAATGCTTTTGTTTTGCCACTTAGATTTGATATAAATCTTCTAAGAAAAATTATTTTTCCCAGAAAAGATTGCAACTCCTTTTTGGTCGACGGAGGCTTGACGTCCATAATGGCTTTTGTTTTGCTTTGGTTTACTTCAATACCCTTTTTATGCACCACAAAACCAAGGAAGTCGCCTGCTTGCACACAAAAAGTGCACTTTAATGGATTCATTTTTAATCCACATTTCCTCATCCTCAGAAAGGCTTTTCGAAGATGTTCGATGTGAGTATGTTGACCATTTGATTTTATCACAATATCATCAATGTAGACTTGCATGAAATCTTCAATGAAATCATGGAACATTGAGTTCATTACCCTCTGGTATGTTGCTCCGACATTTTTCAAGCCGAATGGCATGACAACCCACGCATATGTCCCCAAGGCTCCTGGACATCGAAACGCCGTCTTCGGCACGTCTTCTTCTGCAATAAAAATTTGGTTATATCCAGCATAACCATCTAACATGCTTAAATATTCAAAACCAACGGCCGAATCGACCAAGATTCAGCCACGAGCATGGCATATTCATCTTTTAGGGTGGCAACACTTAGATCTCTAAAATCAATACATATTCTTAAAGACCTATTTTTCTTTATGATTGGTACAATATTGGACAACCATTCGACATACCTTGCAGTTTGAATAAACTTGCTTTTCAGGAGTCTTTCTACTTCTGTTTTTATCTTTGCCATGATCTCTGGGGCGAAACGCCTAGGCGTCTGCTTCACTGGCTTTCTTCCAGCTTTTATTGGCAGCTTTAACTCGACCAAATCTCTACTTAAACTAGGCATTTCGTTATAATCCCAAGCAAAACAGTCCCTAAATTCTTTAAGTATGAATATTACCTCAGGCTTTAGTTCTTTGTCAATTTTGACGCTTATGTACGTTGGCCTTTTCTCACCATTCTCGCCAAGGTCGACTTCTTCCAAGGGGTCTTTTGGTCGGATCTTCTCTGGTGCCTTTGGGTCTTTTTCGAACCTTAAAGGTTCATTGTCATAAATGCAATCCAGACGCTGCATGTCGATGTTCCTTTTGGCCAAAGTTGGCTTGTCTAGGGGTTCTGGCCCAATAGCCATATGCCCTTCTTTATTCAACGCACAAGCTTCAACAGCCATGTTTTCTTCAGCCTCTAGAGCCGACTTTATTTTGTTCTCGACAACGTATGTCGAAATCTTTCTTAGAGCTTCAAACTCAGACATCATCAATGACGTCCCCCAGCCTGTCGGTCGAATACCTGTATAGGGTGGATCATCTAGGCGTTCCACATCCCAAATGAAGCCGTGAGTCTCGTGTAGAGTTAGAGAGACGAAAGCTTCACTTAGATTGGCATATACATCCTCACCTGGGAAGCAAGGAGAGATGTTGGCCAGCTTTCTTTCAAACTCCTTCTTGCCGACATTATTCACGTCGACCATAAAGTACCCTTGGTCGGCTTCGATATTTTCGGCCACCCCATCCTCTCTCCAAATCACCAGCCTTTGGTGTGCTGAAGATGGTACAGCTCCGACGCCATGTAGCCACTCTCTACCAAATAGCAAGTTGTAACTTGGCTTAGCGTCTATCACCATGAATAGTGTCGGTCTGGTTACTGAAACCACTGTGATATTCACCATAATCACTCCCATGGTGCTTTTCGTCTTTCCTCCATAGTCCGACAAAACCACGTTATTAGACCTGATGTCGGTATCATACTTGCCGATCTTCCTCAGAATATGGTGTGGCATGATGTTGACCGTGGCACCACAATCGACCAAAACTTTCTTGACAGTTACGCCTTCCACTTTTGCCCTTATCAGCAGTGGCTTCAAATGATTTTTCATGTTCATCGTTGGTCTTTCGAACACTGCCTCCTGGCTTTCAACAGAGCCATCAGCACTAAATAGCATCTTGGTGGTGTATTCAAATAGGTTTTCTAAGTCTTGGTTGTGTATTTCGCTCAGTCTTGGTTGTGTATTCAAATAGGTTTTCTAAGTCCCTTTTTATAGAAGCTTTCAGCTGGCTTGGACATCTTGAAAACCCTAAATCTATTTTCCAATTAAATCTTTTTATAACAGCTGGTTAGATCTTTTTGGAAAATAAGTAAATCTGGTTGTAATCCATGATTGAATGCGCCAGCTAATCAGATCTTCAATCATACAAAGATTTCCATTAATTGTGCAATCACAAAACACCAGACATTCACACTGAATGTTCTGTGTACAGGATGTCGTGACATCGGGTCTGACATCCTGGAAAAATCCCGCATAATCTAATAATTCCTTTTATAACTTCCAGCAGGTACAACCATATCAGATGCCATGACCTTGTGTATGTCATCTGAAACAATCCTGCATGAACATGTCTTTCATTTATGCTCCAGCAGGTACATCTAATATCAGAAGCCATGGCATTGTTTGTGGCATTCTGAAACAATCCTCCATGCACATGTTCTTGAACTCTAGCATGTACATAGGATATCTCATGTTAAGACATCACACATGACATCTTGTGAACACTCTTTGTTTTACCAAAATTGCTGCCAACACTTAGAATCAACAAACTCCCCCTTTGGCAAATTTTGGCTAAAACATATATCTGTCCTTTTTGTTCACAAGGTAAACTATCAGCAGTTAAACAACTTAACAGTAGTTTAAACAGCAGCAGAAGCAAATACAATTACTAGATATAGCTACTAGTAATACACACATGCACAAGGGTACTTCTCCTCCCCCTAAGTCTGTGCAACACAACAGAATTACTAGTTATGGATGCAACTAATAAGACACACAAATGCACAATGCACAAGGGTACTCCTTCTCCCCCTAAATCTGTGCATTCACCAAAAAACAGCTACTGTAACTCCAGTACCTGTACCAGCCAGAATGTCATTCTGACATCTGCTACAACATCAGCACCTGTGCACCATATCAGACATCCCCTTTGACATCTTTAAACACCTGTGCACTTCCTTTAATAATAGCTGTCCTCCAGATCAACTACATACATCTCACAACTCCACAACTGCTTCCATACTCCATATCAACACTTCTCCCCCTTTTTTAGTCAAAATTGACCAAAGGTGACCAATTAGACAAAATAAATGTCTATTAGCCTAGTAGAGAAAGTTAGATCAGATGTTATAACATTCAGCATGTTAAAACATAATATTCAGGAAGTACAAACCATCATTATACACAGTTGTGCTAGCTGAGATAATGAACAAATTCAAGGAACTCTTTAAGAGCCCTAAATATTACAAAACTGGCATCAATGAGGACTGCCATAGATTACACAATTGTAAAAAAAAACCAAAAAAACTTCAGCATCCATATAGCAACAGCAGAACAGCTTCCAGAATATCATCCACCACAATCTTCACAGCACCTTCATCTTATCATTCTATTCTTACTAGGTAGGGTTTTACCTAGAGAGGATAGCCCTTCAGCAGCAACTTCCTTTTCTGATCTAGATGAGTCATCATCTTTATCAGCATGAGGTTCTTCCTCAAGAGAGGGATCCTTTCTGGACAGAGGGGTAGAAACCCCTTCCACTTTATGCCCTTCACTAAGAATCCTCGTGACTAGTTTCCTTATAGCACGATCAACATAATACATGTCTTTCGGAAGAGAGGAGTTACCAGAGGTATTACCTTGCTTATCTCCAGTCTTGGAGGAGGGACCTGTGATGTCGCCTGGTATCATGCACAGCGGAGTGACGTCCATCACGTCTTCATCTACAAACTCCATGGATGGAGTCTTTGCATGGTGAGAGGATTTTGAGCCAGATGATGATGGATGTTGAGACATGTTATAGGACTTTTGAGAAAAGTTTCTTTGCCCTAACTGAGCTTTTCTGAGAAGTTGAATGGAAATGGAGATTGTTGTGTTTAGGTAGCGTGTGCTAAAGGAGTAGATACTATTTTCAATGCTAGGGAATGATTTATCATTAATGTGGCTCTTTCTTTTAAAAGGGCAGACACTATTTTTATTTCTTTTATTTTTCCTCTTTAATTGCCATAATTTCACAAGAGTCCAAATCCCTAATTTTCCTCCCTCATATTCAATTTGAATTTCACCCAACTTCCTTGCACCTCTGTCTGCTAGTCCATTCTTTAGACCTCTGAATTTTTCTTTCACTAATTTTCTAATGAAGTGATAATAGCAAAAATAGTACATTGTCCATCTGTGCTGAGTCTGATTTTTAGACCTAGTTTCAGCATTCAGGTTGTCATAATACAATGTCATGACATCGTGTGTGACATTGTATGCAATCAATAGTTTCATCCAACCCAGTTGAGCCCAACTGCTTCTATCTTCTATACCTTTCACATGTGTAGAAGCAGGTGTCACTCCAATCTCCTCCACATTGTTCTTGGCCTTTTTGCTTCGAGATAAACATAAAGTCCCCTGTGGCCTAGTCTTAACAATTCCATTCTGCTTATGACTGGCCATATGTCTACTTATTTGATCTGTCTTCTCAGTTGTTTGAGCCATCATAACTTTTTCTCCTCTGAGCTTCTGGTGTGACATCTTTGTCTGACATTTCCCACAGACTTGTTTTTCATCACTCTTGAGAGCATCTATACTCATCCAATGCTTTGAGGGATAATCCATTTGAGAGCTCCACATGTAGCAGTTGTCTTTGGACCTGATTCCTTTCATAATTACTTCACTATTTTTGTCAAAGATTAGACATTCAGTTTTGGTGAAGTTAACATTCAGACCTTGATCACATAATTGACTGATGCTTATTAGATTTGCAGTCAAGCCCTTAACAAGTAGAACCTTGTCAAGTTTAGGAACTCCACAACATTCAAGCTTACCTGTTCCCCTGATTTCACATTTTGCTCCATCTTCAAAGGTTACATGGCTTATGGTATGATGATGCAGATCAGTTAGCAGGTCTTGGTTTCCAGTCATGTGTCTGGAACACCCAATATCAAAGTACCACTCTTCTTTGGCTGAGATTCTGAGGGGAATGTGAGTTATCAAACCTGTAACATTAGTCTTAGGGATCCATTACTTCTTAATGATAGGCCTGTGCTGCCTGGGTCTGGATTGATAGTGATTCTGATAATGAGTAGGCCTAGGATAACCATATAGTTTATAGTAGAACGACTTTAGATTACCAAATTTCCCACAATGATGGCATATCCATCTTTGGTGTTTCCCTTTCTGCTGTTTTTTTCTCTGGTGTTGTGACATATGATGTGACATCACAAATTTACTTTTATTATGGATCCACTTAGGTTTGGCTTGAAATCTGGCACCAGGGTAGCTGCACTCAGGTTTTGAGTCATTATACCCAATGCCAGATTTGTCTCCTGCTATTTGTCCACTTTGGAGAATCTTGTCTAAGGAGTCAGATCCATTGCTTAACATCCTAACATACTTGGTCATCTCTTCTAGTTTAGAATTTAGAAACATGACTTCAGTTTTCAACTTAGAGATAGTATTCACATGGTCTGCCTTCTCATTTTCCAGCTGTGCTATCTTCTGTCTTTCAGCTTGAGGATTTTCAACTAGCTTGGCATTCAGAACCACTGCTTCTGTTTGCAAATTGGAGATGATTTCCAAGTATTCTTCCTTCTCATTCTCCAGTTGAGTTATTTCCTTCTTATTGTGTTCAACCTGTTTGCACAGATCTACACTTTTGATACACAACTCTCTGTAGGTAGATGCCAATTCTTCAAAGGTTATGTCACCATCACTTGAGTCTTCATCAGAACCCCATCTTCCTGTCAAAGCAGTCACAAGATTTGCAGCCTCCTCTATTTCACTCTCATCAGACCAAGTGGCAGTAAGACTCATCTTCTGTTTTCTGAGGTAGGTTCCACATTCAGTCCTGATGTGTCCAAACCCATCACATTCATAGCACTGTACCTCTTTTCCTTCTTTGAGCTTCTCATCTGATCTTGCTCTTCTTCTAGCATTGTTGGATTTACTGATGTCAGATGAGATGTTCTTGACATTTGTCTTAGCTCTTACATCCATTTTTTTCAACAGTTTATTGAACTGTCTTCCCAACATTGCTACTTCATTGACCAGATCTTCATCAACATCCTGACTCCTTTCCTCTTCTGTGTTTGACATAAAGGCTATGCTCTTTGTTTTCTTTTCAAGACTATCATTCAATCCCATCTCAAAGGTTTGGAGGGAACCAATTAGCTCATCTACCCTCATGTTGGAAATGTCTTGAGACTCTTCTATGGCAGTCACCTTCATTGCAAATCTCTTAGGGAGTGACTTGAGTATTTTCCTTACCAGTTTTTCATCTGTCATCTTTTCTCCCAGGGCTCCTGAGGCATTAGCAATTACAAGGATACTCATGTGAAATTCATGAATGTTTTCATCTTCTTTCATCCTTAAGTTTTCAAACTTGGAGGTGAGCAGCTGAAGTCTGGACATCTTTACCCTAGAGGTGCCTTCATGAGTGGTCTTGAGAATGTCCCAAGCATCCTTGGCCACTTCACAGTTGTTAACCAGCCTGAAAATATTCTTGTCCACTCCATTGAATATTGCATTCAAGGCTTTAGAGTTTCCAAGAGCAAGATCATCCTCCTCCTTGGACCATTGTTCTTCAGGCTTTTTCTCAGCAATGGCTTCTTCTTCTTTAGTAACTACAGGGTGCACCCAGCCTGTCAACACAACCTTCCAAGCCTTGTTATCAAGAGATTTTAAAAAAGCTACCATTCGAGGTTTCCAATAGTCATAGTTAGAACCATCCAAAATTGGGGGCCTATGAACAGATCCTCCATCTCTCTCCATTGTACCAGAAAGTATTGTCCCTAGATCTCACCCAGAAACAGAGCAGGATGCCTGCTCTGATACCAATTGAAATTGTGGTATTAGATATCAGATATCGAAAGTAATGTCACGACACTAATATCTGTTCACACACAATGGATGAATATACAAAATGGTAAAGCAAATAACACAAGCAATTGTTAACCCAGTTCGGTGCAACTTACCTACGTCTGGGGGCTACCAAGCCAGGAAGGAAATTCACTAAAATAGAATTAGTTCAAAGACTCTCCATACACTTCAACAAGTTATAGTCTTCCTCACCTAATCTCTACCCGTGCAATTTCTACCTAAGCACTCTTAGATATGAGAACCCACTCACTTCCTTACAATCACACACCAGTGATTTTAAACAACAATCCCTTGTGAAAAGAAAATACTTTTCAATTACACACTCTTGATTTTACTTCACAGTTTCAATCAAGAAGACACACTTTTGATCTTGCTTCACAACTTTGATCAAGAAGACACACACTCTTGCTTAACAGCTTTAGAGTGACAAATTACAACCATAAATCAGTCCAATTCAATCATCAATGGATGACTTGAATGACCTACAAGTCTCACGACTAAACAGACACAAACCCTAGCTCTCTCTCTGTATTTCGCTCAGTCTTGGTTATGTATTCAAACAGGTTTTCTAAGTCCCTTTTTATAGAAGCTTTTAGCTGGGCTTGGACATCTTGAAAACCCTAAATCTATTTTCCAATTAAATCTTTTTATAACAGCTGGTTAGATCTCTTTGGAAAATAAGTAAATCTGGTTGTAATCCATGATTGAATGCGCCAGCTAATCAGATCTTCAATCATACAAAGATTTCCATTAATTGTGCAATCACAAAACACCAGACATTCACACTGAATGTTCTGTGTACAGGATGTCGTGACATCGGGTCTGACATCCTGGAAAAATCCTGCATAATCCAATAATTCCGTTTATAACTTCCAGCAGGTACAACCATATCAGATGCCATGACCTTGTGTATGTCATCTAAAACAATCCTGCATGAACATGTCTTCCATTTAAGCTCCAGTAGGTACATCGAATATCAGAAGCCATGGCATTGTTTGTGGCATTCTGAAACAATCCTGCATGCACATGTTCTTGAACTCCAGCAGGTACATAGGATATCTCATGTTAATACATCACACAGGACATCTTGTGAACACTCTTTGTTTTACCAAAATTGCTGCCAACACTTAGAATCAACAATTCTTGTGGTAGGATTGACACCACAGTGACCAGGATGTCCCGACTTGCTTCAGATCCTGAATTGAAGTCATCAGTCACTTCTTCAGAACATCTTTCAGTTGGTCGACGGACGTATTCTCTTATTCGTTCCTTTGCTGCTGTGTCGACTTTCATAACTATTTTCTTCCCATCGTTCGCCTCGCTGGTCATGCCTCTTGTAGCTTCTCTTTCGGCCTGTTTACGCCTCTGAAAGCGTCTCCATTGAGTCCTCGACATGGGGTTCTTTCCCAAATAGTTTTCAGAGACATGAGTCCCTTTTTCAGACATAAACTCACGCCTGTAGTTAATTGCTAGACCTTCTCTAGCAGCAACAACAACACCTTGTGGGGTGTCTTGTTTTTCCTGAAGCTTGATCCAAGTACCTCTAGGGGCACTTGCCGACGGTACAAAGCTTTTAGGCCTTGCTTGGTTATTTCCCACAGCCTTTTTTGAGCCTCTTTCATTCTGGTAACCCCTGGTCGGCACATTCCTTTTGCTTTTACCTAATTGCAGTTTCTGGAAATTTTCCGCCGCTATTTTGTCGGTGACAGCACCACACCTCGGGCACAGGCACACTTGTGAACCCTTGTTCTTGTAGCGATACAGAAAATCCACCAAGTCTTCATCATCCCTTGGGTAAACTTCAGTTATATCGACATCTGGGCTTTCCCCAGTTTGCTCCAACATGTTGGCCTCATCATATTCAGTGATCTCGACCATGTTGATTTCGAATGGCTCCACGAATAGGGCTTCCTCCTGGTGAAGAGGATCAACGTCGATCTTCATTCTGCGGCCAGCAAATTTCAGCCTGCCTTCTTGAATCGCTTTCTGAACCAAATCCCTGAAAAGGTAACAGTTAAAGGTATTATGACCAAGATAGTTATGATATTTACAAAACTCTCTCTTTCTGTCTCTGTTCTAACGGTGGTATTTTAGTACCAGGAGGTACCACCATTTTCCCATCTTTGACCAATAAGTCAAAAATTTCCTCACATTTCGACACGTCGAAAGTATAAGTTTTCGAAGGGAATTTTGGGTTGTTTTCGACAGGATTTTTCCCTGCGCAGGCAGCAATGATCGACACTCATAGGCGAACCCTGGCTTTAGTTCAGCCACGTCGATTTCTAATTCGGTCGATGAAGCATATTCAGCCTCACATATTGGGTCTGTCGCGTCGTATTCGACAAACGCTACCTTTTCTTTCTTAGACTTATTGTGCCTAACTTTTTCTAGCCTTAGCCGTTCTAGATGTCAGACTCTATCAGCCAGTTGTGACATATTTTTCACAAAAGTTAGATTTATCTTCTTCCTAATGGAATAATCTAAACCTCCTGCGGCCATTTGAACTAGTTCATGTTCTGGCACTTGCGTAAAACACCTAGCCTTTAAGGACCTAAAACGATTCAGATAATCATCGATGCTCTCAGCAAACCTTCTCTTGATACTAGACAATTCTGCCAAACTAATTTTGGAGTGTCCTTCGTAAAACTGTTCATGGAACTTCTTTTCTAATTTGGCCCACGAATCAATTGAACTTGGGGCCAACGAAGTAAACCATGTGAAGGCAACCTTGGTCAGAGAGGAGGAGAAGTTTTTTACTCTCAAACATTCATTATGAGCTAGATCCCCTGACTCTGTTAAGTATCTGGCCACATGCTCTATTGTCGAATCGCCAGACTCTCCCCCAAATTTAGTGTACTTAGGCACTTTCATCCCCCTGGGTGCCTCGGCTTGGAGGATAAACTCAGCTATCGGGGAGGCGTATAATGGACTTTGCAATGTAGCACCCATGCCATTTCTAGCCATAATCCTTTCGACAATAGTTGTCAAATTATTTTCCACTGCCAAGTCTTCTTGTCGATGTTGATCGACAATTTGATCAACATTCTGACGTCGGTTGACCATTATCATCTGGTTGTGTCCCGCGACTCCTGATTTGACACCCTGATTTTGAAGGGGTCTAATGATTTGTCCTTCGTGGACTGTCTCCTCCTCCTCCGCCCCTATCTCCATCTGCACAAGAACAATCGGCCTAATCATTTGCGTCGTCTGTCGAGCCGGTGCCCCCAGAAAATTGCACAAGCGTGTCAATTGGTTCGCCACCTGCCTATTTGTTTCAGCAGATTCTTGTATTAGTGGATTGAAGACTGTGCCCATCTGGTTGGTCAACATGTTAACCAATTCATGGTTACTATCGTCCATTTGCTGTCTCAACACCGCTACTGAAGTGTTCGACAGCGACATGGTTCTGTTCTGAGTAGTATTCCTTATGTTGCCTCCTTGCGCTGATCCTTACAAGGGAGGATTTGTATCTGAAAATAGTGTTGCACTCGATGTCGACTGATATCCTGGCATTAAGGAATACGACATTCCATAAAGAGGATCTGTGGTGCCAAAGCGAGGCACATAAGGTCTGAACGTCGTTATCGTTGTTTTTTGTTTACTAACCGAAAGCACAAAAATGTGTCACTAACATCTTTTGTTTGAAGCTTGAGTATCATCCAAGACACTTTGTGGATTCTATTCGGGTGATCAGTCAATACAAGGGAATGACGTGGGTTACTTCCAACATGTTCCAATGGGATCTATTCATTATTCAAAATGCTAATCTGGAAAGAGTAAAAGTCTGTTCCTGAGCTGTCATGCTCGTTAGGCGAGCAGAATGGTTCGCTTAACGAAGAGAGCTGTCATGCTCGCTAGGCGAGCATAACCTTTGCTAGGCGAAGCGCGCGCATTTTGGAAAATAACAGAAAATTTTGGGCTTGACTCTGAGCCCACCAAGCCACCAAAATCAGGTTATAAATACCAGAGCTTCATTTGAGAAAAAGAGACTAGAGACTATTACATACCCTAGAGAAAAAGAGGAGGAAAAGGGAAAGAAGGAGAGAGGCGAACTAATCTGCAGCAACCTCCAGGCAACTCTGAGAAGTTCACCCCGACTCACACACTTTTTCACCTCCGCGTCACGCAAACCCTAACATTGCTTTGCAAACCCAGCTGTGCCATTCGATTTTAGTCGGTCTCTCCCATCAGGTTTGCCCTTATCCCCATTTCTTTATGCTTTTAATTTGAACACTCTGAATGTGTGAGGTATCGTTCAGTTTTTGCCCACGGGTTTAGATATGCATGAATGTGTAAAATAATGCTTTGAATGTCTGATCACTTGATTTCTGAAAGGGATACCATAGGGTTTGGAGTCCCTAAAATCGTACTGTTATCAATGGGAAGTCCAGAATCCGCAGGCCTTCGCTAGTCGCTTCGCTAGGCGAGTTTGCGGCGAAGCCTCGCTAAGCCTTCGCTAGGCGATGCAGTAGCGAGCGTGACAGTAACTGATTTTTTCTTTTTTGCTCTAATTTGTCTTGTGTTTGTCATGGCATTGTTTTCTCCTAATTCCATCATATTACTCTAACCTGTTTGTTGAGTGTTTGTGAGGGCTCACATACTCTTGCAGGGATAGCTTGCTTGGTAATCCACTTTATTTGTGGGATACCACCTGGAGGTTTATTCTTATTACCTGTACTGACTGACTTTCTTTGATGGGGCCAGCTTGAAAGATCTTTGGTTTTCTTACCTCTTAAATTGCAGTTGCTTCGGATATTTATCCGCGTGGTACCTTTACTTTTCCCGCATTTTACCGCTTTCCTAGCTGGAAGACCTCGATAGGAGGTAATGTTTTGTGTGTTTACTCTTGTGCCTAAAGACCTCCTTGAGGAGGCAATTGACGGATAAAAGGGATTAGTAATCAATCCCCCGTTATTCAGTGTGTCGTTCTTTATGCTCACACTATGTATCGATGCTTCAGAACAAAAGCCCAAGATCTTTTATCCGGTCGGTCAGTGGAAAGGGTTCCACCTTTTTGAATCCCCACTTTTTGTCATGAGCTTACCCTGTCAAGGGTTAAGAGCTATGAGGTCTTATCCTCATTACCCTGTTAATCTACTCACCCTGACGTTCAATGTCAGAGGTTAAGAGCCCGTTTGATTCCCCTTCCATGGCTTGTTTGTCGAGGTTGATATGACCCCTCTAGACTAAAGCCCTACCCATATGTTTGAGCCCCCCTGTTGCCTTGTTTACTTTATGCATGTTCCTTCGCCTAGGACTCCCTTTTTGCATGAGCGTTCCTAAAACGCAAATAACTTATTGATTTTTCTTCTCCTAAGAACACGTTTACTCCTTCTACTACAGGCGAGTAAGTCTCCAAAGGTCGAGCATCCGGTAGATTGCGTAGTAACGTCGTTCATCCCAAAACTTACCCCGTAGTTAGTCGAACTACGTTTTGCTCTGATTTTCATCCCAGATGAGATACGTAGGTGTAGCACCTCAAATTTGCACCCTACCCTTTGTACATACATTCTCATATTAGGTCATAACATTAACATAGTTCACTGCATAACATTGCATTGTCCCTTTTGCCCAAGTGCAAGCCATTCAGAAGAATTAGGTCAAACTGGTCAGGAGATCAGTCAATCAAGCAAGTCAGTGCATTTTCCTTTGAGGCAAGGCCCTAGGGTTGGTCCAACATGTTCACATGACCTAGGGGTCCTTTTGAAGTGTTTTGGTCAAAGATTGGGTGCCCAGAAGTCATCAGTCATGGCTCAGTTCACCAGAAACCCTAAAAAGTCAACCATGGTCAACTGTGGTCAACTGTGCCTGATTTTATGGATTTCAAGGTGGGAAATGGTTTGAAGGGGTTCATTCATGTCCATATAGGCCTCATATAACATGTCAAACATCATCATGGAAGAATTTGAAGTCAAACAAGAAATTTCCAAAAATAGAAAGTTGACCTGTATTTGGAATTTGCCAAAAATGGAAAGTCTTGATCCTCAAAACGACATCATGATACAAGCTTCAAATGAATTTTTTCCCAACATGAAAGTTGAAGATCTTGTTCTCCCATTTTCAAAAAGTCCAAGAACACTCAATTCCCATGAATGGTTGGCAAGTTATGATCAAATCATTCTCAAAAATTTTTGAACTTCAAAGTGGCATATCTTCCAAACCATTTGGCCAAATTGGGTGGGGTTTTTTGCTACAAGTCACATTTGATGCCCTCTTTCCAAATATGTCATCACAATTTACCAAAAACTCACCAATCAAAATGGCACTTTTTGAAGTGACTTGAATTATTTCAAGTGAGGTGAAAAAGTGATTTTGCAATTTAAGTCTTTCCAATATATTTTGCCAATTGAAATTGCTAAGAAATCATATTTGGAGTGTGTACAAGGCCACTTTCGCAACTGTAACCACAGACCTTGCCATTTGAGTGAAAATTGACAAATTAGCAAAACACCTTCATTTTACAAAATTGCAATTACCACCAAAACTAACCAAGCTTAAGGACACTAAAACACAGTATATATTCTTCATTTTCTGCAGAAGAAACCCTAGCAGCCACTGAAAACCAACAGAAATCCATTTCTCTCAAATCACCATTTCCTTCATTTTTAAGTTTCGACCAAAAACTCAAAGGAGCAAGGTTCTTTGTTTGGTTGCTTCATCATTCAACATCCTTTTGGAAGCCATTTGGAGCTTTGTTCCCAGCTGTAACCTCATCTTCAAGTTCTGTTTCACCAAGCACTTATCAATGGCAGTTCAAGTTCTGGACCATTTCAAGCTTCCCTGAGCCAAGCTTCCTTCACCATTCAACTTTGGGAAGCTGATAGAGCATCTGTTTCACTTCAACATAGCCAAACAACCCTTGAATCTCAACTGTTCTTCAACATTGGTAAGATTTCGACCTCCTTATTTCATTAAATTATTGCATGCTTTAGAGAGATCTCTTCATGCTGAGTTCATTGGTAGTCATAGTCTTGAAAATGGTTGAATGATGATTGAGTTATGCTGATTTAAAGATTGTTGCTCCAATATGTTTTTGCTCGATTCATGATGCTGGGCTTGATTCATAGAAAATGGCTTTTGGAATGTTGATGTGTGTTGTTTGCTGGTCATGATGATGCATTCAATTTGAATTTCTGGAAAAATATTTTCGTGAGTTGATTGATGAAGATGAACACGTGCACTGTTGCTTGAAACCCTAAAATGGCTGCCCAGATTTTTCCTGTTCACGTGTTCTTTGCATGAGCTGTTACTATTCATTCATACTGACCAATCACGTTATTTCGTTTGCCTGGCCTGTACGCTGCGTTTAACTAAGCTTTCAATGTATTTACAAAAGTGCCACTGCCGTGCCATTTGTCCTATTAAACTCATGTTATTTTCAATTTTATTTCATTTTTGATTCACCAATTTGCAAAAATCATAGAGCCTTCAATAATAATCCAAAATTCATGAGGATTTTTGCATTGTGTTTATCTGGATCTCTAGTATTTAATCATGATTTTTCCTGATTTTTTGGATGATTAGATTTTAAATGATGCTAGGGTTTTTGACATGTGACCATTTTTTGTACCTTTTGCCAAATCATTTGTGAAATGATGACACTTTATCCATTGCCTTCGAAATTTTTTGTGCATAAACTAGACACATCCATGGTGATTTTGGTATAGAGTTTATGAATTTATCATCTCTGGTCATTGAGTTATGATTTTTTGAATTAGGGTGTGATAATTTGTGTCACACCATTGATGTGCAACTTCTGGATTTTCAATACCATGCTTCTTGAACTCAAATTGCTTTGAATTTTTGCATGAATGTACTCTTGGATGTCTAGTTTACATGTGATTTTTTCTTGGAATTATTTGTGGCATTTCCTAATTGTTTGAGATTTTTCACCCCTGTTTGACCAAAATGTTGACTTTTGTGATACATGTTCCCATTTCATTTGTGAAATTCTCATACTTTATTGGATGAACATGAAATTTGACAAGTGATTATTAGACATCTTAAGATTTGTCATGGTGTTGATCCCATTCATTTCTCATATGCTATCACTGTTTTATGATTTATTCAAGTTGATGCATGTTTGGTTGACTTCTTTGAGCATGTTTGAAATTGCCTTGCCTTTCTGATTTTCATTGACCAACTTCCACTGATCCAATTGAGCTGAAATTTGGTGTGCTTACCATACTATGGATTATGTTTGATCATGATTTATTTGATGATTTTTGGAATTATTTATGATTGATTTTGAGTAGAGTCTTGCTGTTGACTTCTATGAGTTTCCATATGCCATGCTTTGACCTAATTTGTTCATGAAATCATAATGATGAATGATATGAATATGGAACCAATTGAGTTTGCTTCTTGATTGTTTAAACTTGATTTTGGTTGAATTTCATTTGCTGTTTTGACTTTCTCATCCCCTTTTGACCCTAGGCTTGTCCTAGCGGTCTTGTTGCTCATGTTTGAGTTCATGTTTTCAGGTTAAGCAACAAATGCTTCAAAGAGAACAATACAAATTGATTGAGCTTTGATTTGTTTATCATGACTAACATGTTTGTTTTGTAGGTTGCTTGGCTCACAAGCTTTGAGCCTTGTGCACTGCACATTTTAATCAATTGTGTTGACTGTTGATTTTTATCTCCTTTTGATTTAAACTTTGAGTTGTGTACTGATTCTGTTTGACTATTTCAGGTACCTTTAGTTGCTTAGTTCTTTAAGAACTTGCTTTGCTTTGCTTTATAGCAATTTGCATTGAGGTATAATCCCTTTTCTTCATGTAGTCTGGAAGACCTGGCCTGTTACTTGGCCAGGCAACTGTCTGAAGTCCTCCTTAAGAGGCAATGTTTGTGACTGTTTACATTTGTCCTTGTATAGAGTCAAAGACCTCCTAAGTGAAGAGGCAATTGGCAGAACCCAAGGGATATGCAACCTATCCCCTGCTTTTCTATGTGTCATCTGCTTTGCTCACACCACTGTGTTGATGCATTGCAGATACCAACCCAAGATCTTGTACAATTGTACAGTTGAGTCAGTTTCAAATGTGTAGAAGGGTTCCCACTTTCTGAACCCACACATTCTTGTCTTAAGCTCTCCCAGGCCAGGGATAAGAGCTGTGAAGTCTCATCTTCACTCACCTTTCATCTGCTTCACCTTAGCCCCTCAATGGCAAGGTTAAGAGCTAACACTACCCAGTTACAGTGGTTTGTTTGTTGAGGTTGATATGACCCCTCGACTAAAACCTAACCTTGATTGAGCCCATTGCTTGCATATAGTGTGTGCTAATTGTGCTTGTGTGTTTGCTTTAGCTTGCTTCCTATGCAAGTTAGGTTTAGTTTAGCTTGCTTCCTGTGCAAGTTAGGTTTGGTTTGGCTTGCTTCCCGTGCAAGTCATGTTTAGGATAGGCTTGCTTCCTGTGCAAGTTAGATAGAAACCTTAACTTAGGGATGATTTTGCATGATAACATCTAGGCTCGAGTCGTAGTCTCCCTAGTTGTGTCTCCCTCTGTTATCTGGTTAGGCTAGTCCTGTACCCCTATGTAGGGGAACTACGTCGCCCTGATTCTCATACCAGATGAGGTACGTAGGCAGGAGATCGTGCGAGATCTCTCCGGGCACACTTTTCTTTCTTTTTTGTGTGTGTGCTTGACAGTTATAGGCTCGAGTTCCCGACTCCCTATTAACTTGTTTGGTTGTTGTGTGCTTGGAAGCTGATGTAAGTCCATCGAGTGGCATTCGGGTTCCAGTGTGCGTTTGTTTGGTTCGGATGCTGATGTAAGTCCAGTGATTGGCGTTCGGGCTCCACGTTTGCCTTTTTGTGTGTGTTTTGGTTCGGATGCTGATGTAAGTCCAGTGATTGGAATTCAGGCTCCATGTTTGCCTGTGTGTGTCTTGTTTTGTTTGGCATGCGTGAGCCGAACTACGCAACTCTGATTCTCATGTTCAGATGAGATACGTAGGCACAAGATGCGATGTCTTGCCGAGTTTGACTAACGACTAACAACTAATCTTTGTTTGCTTTCGCCCTCGTTGCGATCCTTTCTCTCGCCCTCGTTGCGATCGAGACATTCCCTTTCTCTTGCCCTAGTTGCAATCGAGACCTTTGTTCCCGTAGTTAGTTTGAACTACGTTTTGCTCTGATTCTCATTCCCGATGAGATACGTAGGCATAAGACGCGATGTCTTAGCGAGCACACTTATCCTTAACCCATAGGTACCCGAGCTACGAAGACTCTGATTCTCATATTCAGATGAGATACGTATGCAATGGATGCGACATCCGTGCGAGTCATTTTCTTTGACCCTTGCTTTTAGTAAATAGTACATTAGATAAACATACACCCTTTAGACGAGAAACAAACAAGAGTGGATCCCGTAGAGTACTACGGATGCGTAGGGGTGCTAATACCTTCCCTTCGCATAATCGACTCCCGAACCCAAGATTTGGTTGCGAGACCTTGTCTTTTCCTTTTCGTTTCTCCAGGTTTACTTCGAGCGTTTCCTTTCCCTCCTTTGGGATAAATAACGCACAGTGGCGACTCTTCTGTCATTTCTTTCTCGCCGGTTGTTTTTTTCGCACCTCTGTATTTTTCGGGTTGCGACAGCTGGCGACTCTGCTGGGGATACACGGTTTCCCTAAGCGAGTCCCTCCTAGCTTTTGTAGGTTTCTTGTTTGTTGGGTGTTTATTCTTTTGTACAGTTATTTATTTTCAGCATTTACCTGCTTTACCTTATTGCATTCATGTACATATGCTTGCTGTATCTGTGGGTTGTTTGTTTGTGGGGTTGGGATTGTTCTATGAGAGATAAGCCCACTACCTAGGCTTGAGTGTACATATAGGTGTTAGAGTGGATAGTCATGAGGCTTGCGTGGTATGTTGCTACGTTAAGTCGTTCATGAGACCCACATTCCAGACGAGGTTTCTGTTGGATATATTTTGTCCTATGGGTGTTCCATAACGACAGATATTCCTTTAGAAATCATCGACTCTGGTGACCATTTCCCGAGAACTCAGTCGAGGCCTCTCCTCCGAGACGCGTTTATGTTAGCTCTGGTGGGCGCATTCTCGCTGCTCAATCCGAGGACCCCGAGACTGGGAACTTGCTTTAGGATATCCTGTTGAGGGGAGTCAGCAGAGGTCTTTTATCCCGTAATAATACCAAACCTTCAGGGGTAAACGTATCATTCTCGACTGAAGGGCTGAAGCTGACAAACTTCTGTTCTTAGAACCTACCAGTGAGGGGAGGGTTTGATCTCTACAGATACGGTTTCTGCCAGTGGTGCTGTGATGGTGACTTTGGTTCAGCCAAATTTATAGACATTTATTTCTGGGACGCCGGAGTTCTGTCCGTGGTTTATCAATGGGTTCCGTTTATTTCGGATCCCCGGGTTGAATTTGAAAGTACCTATTCAGAGGATCTGACTGTCATCCGTTCAGTGGATGTTCCTGTGATGATAGTGATGTAATCTCCAGTTCCGTTTATTTCGGAACTCCCCAAGTCGGATTTATGGTGACTTAGTCCCGATGACTGTGACTAGTTCAGAGAATGGGTCTTCAGATGACTTGGTGGCGCAGTGACTTGCATTCATGCATTTGCATCGCATTCATCTGCATTTAACTCGTGTCTATCCGTACTCAGGGTCCACTTTTTTATTAAGATTCTGGTTGAGAGATATCCAGATGTCAGAATGTTATTGATGAAAAATTATCTGTCTCTGTGAAACCAAAATCAAAGGAATATTCCTGGTACGGATAGACATTGCATGCGTGAGTCATACTAACCCATTTGCTGTTTTGAAGGTGTTAACCGGTGCGCATAGCTCTTCCATTCAGACATACAGTCAGACTCAACAAATCCAAGCTGATGGATCTTCCCAACGCCGACATCCTTGAACTGAAAGAGATGATGAGGGGATTGTTCAGTATTGTGCAAGGGCTTGCCTTGGGACAGAAAGCCATGTCTGAGAGATTGGAAAGGATTGAGAGCTGGATGATCAAGGATAAAGTTCAGGGAAAGGCTCCATCATCCGATGTAACAAATCCCTCTGGCTCGGTAGCAAAGAAACTCTCTGACAGTGGTCCGCTCAAAAAGGAGATTGAGTCAAGTGGTGTGCCAGCAAAGAGAGAACGCAGTAAGGATCGTTATCATCCTTATACTGTTGCTGTAACCACTCTTGTTGGTAACTCACCCGTACCCCCGCGACAACCACCACCTCAACAGAAGGCACCGAGAGCTAGGAGCCAGGTGAAGAGAAAGAAGGAGGATCGTCAGTTTGAGGAGCCACCTGTGACCTACACCCTTCTGTTCAGGAGATTGAGGGATTTGGGGTTAGTCCGGCCAAGGATTTTGATTCCCATAGCACAACAGAAGAGGCCTGCACACTATGATGAGAATGCCAGTTGTGAATTCCATTCTGAGGCACCTGGGCACAGTGTTGAGGGTTGTAGAGCTTTCAAGCATGTCGTCCAAGACATGGTGGACTCCAAGACCATCAGCTTGGCCCAGATAATGAATGGGGATGTCAACCCGGTACCCAGGCAGGGTCCTGTAAAAGTGAAGATGGTGAAAAAGGTCAAGAAAGGAATGGAGATGACTGAGGAAGATCAGCTAAAGGTTCCCCTGGCTGTGGTCCCAAAACCTATGGTGCAGGATGGAGTCTTCCCTGTTGTTGATAATTGCTGTGCGGCCGTTGCCACAGAGGGGTGTGTATTGATGGGAGACACGACCCAGAAGATGAAAGAAGTAGAAATGGACATTGGAAAACTTGAAATACCCAGTCAAGCAATCGAAACCGTCCAGGTGGAGAGCGCTCTTGTTGTCGAGAAAGAGAAGAAGCTGTCCATTTCTTCTTATAAACAAGCTCTAGAGGTGGTGAAGAACCAAGAGGCCCGAGGTTGGGGCAGGATCATCGACATAGTGGTAAAGGCAGACATGTTCGGGATTGGTTATCCAGATCAAGAGTCATCTAGACCAAACAGAGGACGTCGTCCACCGTACATCTTTGTCAGTGCAGGAATGCTGGATTCTGATCATGTTTGTTCAGTGAGTGAAGAGATCGACCGCAACCGAGAGCTCGAGCTGTGGATAAAGTCGTGTGTACCAGGCAACTGGAAGGCCTCCAAAAGCATCACTGTCGCTCATCCGGAAGTGTAGTATTTCTGTTTTAATTCTGTTTGCATGAAAGCCATACGTTTTGCCCGAAACGTACTGGTCCATTGTAAGGATCATCTCATGTGTTTCATTTTGCAACGTTTTGCATCAGTAATAAATGGATGTTTTTGTGATTAAAAGCGGTGTTCCCTGTTTTTCATTTTTTACAGTTTAAAAAATAAAAATGGCAATGTTTTTCGTTTTTCTTTTGAACTTGTCTCGTTCCAACCTCAAAAGTGATTACCCTCCTGATCTCATCGATAACAATTTGGTTACACCTTTGTATGACTTCGACAATTCGATCTATCATGCCGAAGGAGAAGGCGAAGAAGATTGTGATCTACTGAAATTAGCCAGGTCGTTGAAACCAGAGGAGAAGGTGATTCAACCGCATGAGGAGTGCTCAGAATTGTTGCTCCAAGCACCGCCGAGGTCAGAAAGCGAATATTGAGGCCGCTTCAGAGGCAAGTCAAGAATAGGATGGTATATGTGCGCCTGGTTGTATCTAGACACACCAAGGTAGGATACCAATGTTGTGGAGGCACGAGTTACCATGGAGAGAAGACTGTCCTCCAGGGAAGCGGAAACCGGTGCTGAAAGATGAGAATGTGTGTGGACTGTCGAGATGTGAGCTGAGCTAATCTGAAAGATGAATTCCCGGTACGTCACAACGAGGTATTGGATTGATTATAATGCTCAGTTTATCTTCATGGATGGCTTCTTGGCCGAGACCAGATTGAACTGTTGCCAGATGATATGACGTAAACCATGTCCATCACACAAGGGGCACCTTCTGGTTATAAGGTGATGTCGTTCAGTATCGAGAAGGCCGGTGCCAAGTATCAGAAGTCTAGGGTGACTTTGTTTCATGATATGATTCATCATGAAAGAAAATGCCATGTTGATGACATGATGGCAAAGTCCCAAGCAGAGGAGGGGCATCCGGTGGATCAAGTTGTTTGACAGGTAGAGATAACTCATACTGCTGAGTTCGAATTAGCGCACTTATGGAGTGCTGTCCAGCAAGCTGCCGAGGCATGTTGCGAACGAAAGAGGAATCGAGGTCGATCCTGCAAAAAAGAAAAAAAAAAAAAAGAGAAGAAAAAAAGAACAGTGCAAGAAACGCCTGAACCAAAAACAAAAAAAAAAGAAAAAAAATCAAATGGTTAGGTGGAATAATGACTGCCCAGGGGCATGGAAAGAAAAAATGAGTAGCAGGAACCTCTGATTCTGATACCCTCCGGGGAAGAAACAACTGTTAATCTGGTACTTGATAGCCCTCAAGGGGTCTATGAGGTGTATGGTGTCAGCATCACGAGTCTTGTCGAAAAGAGCACGCAATTTACCTAAGCAAAAAGTTTATCGACTGTGAAACAATACACTCACTGCTCGAGAAAACTTGATGTACTTTGGCATAGGCTGCTCGCCGATTGAGACAGTGTATGCTGGTTCATACCACCTTGTGGATGTCCAAAATGGATCTGATCAAGTATGTGCTTGAGGAGCTAGTATCGAACGGACGGGTTGTGAGAGGGCAAGTGATGTCGACTGAATACGATATTCAGTATACCTCCTAGAAAGCAACCAAGAGGAGGGTATTGTATGGTTATCTCGCCCAACAGCCCACTGATGATTGTCAACCAAGGAAGTCTGAAGTCCCTGATGAGGACATCTCGAGGTACTCGAATCGAAAGATTGAGAGTGACCGATCCCGGAGGAGGGGCCTGACCCCGAATCCGAACGGGTTTTGATGTCTGATGGGGAGAGTTTAAAGAGAGTGAGCTAGTGCTTCCCCGATAACATGCGAACGCACCAATGATAGTGGCTGAGTACGAAGTTGGTATCCTGAGTGTCGTACTTTGGTACGTGCATCTACTGGGGCAACGCCTTCCTCGTGCGGTATGGGATGGAAGTGATCTTGCCTGCTGGAGGCTAGATTTCATTGTAAAGAGTCCGAATGGATGAGAAGTTAGAAAAGGGCGAGTGGATGAGAACTCGGTATAACGCGTTGAGCCTGGTTGAGAAAAGAGGCTGACAGTTACTTGTCATGGGGCGGTTGTACCCAGTAAATGAAGCGTGTTGTTGACCGAGAAGTGCGACCTCGTGGGTAGCAGGGAAGAGATGTGGTGTTGAAAAGGATCCTTCCTCCTCAAGACGATCGTGGGGCAAGTGGATAAACAATTATGAATGTCCGTTCGTGGTCAAAAAGGGTTTTCTCTGACAGAGCCTTGTCGCTGACGACCACGGATGATGAGGATTTTCCATCCCCTGTGAATGCGGACGCAGTTAAAAGATACTTCGTGAAAAAGAGACCCGCTGGACAAAAAGAATAAAAGAGTCCAGGCAAAAAAGGGCATCCCGGCGAACCAAAAAAAGAGAGAAAAGGTTCGGGCAAAAGTTAGGGATAATAAAAGGAAAAAAACTGTACACCCGGCAAGTCGAAAACCCCACAAGGGCGACTTGGGCAAAAAAGGGTATCCCGGTGGACTGAAACCCGAAAGGGCGGTCCAGGCAAAAGAGGGAATGGAACGAACAACTGCGTCTAGCATGATCGTTTGTGCTCATGATGACTTGGATAATCTCTGACAGAGACCGATCGGAAGCATCTTGTTCAGAAGACAGAAAGTGCGGAAAGTCTTGAGGACATATGAGGTGTAACTGAGTTGGAACCCGATGAGATCACAGTTTCACGTTGCCATTAGGATAGATTTTTTCCTTTTATGTGCAATCACCTCTTTCCAGGGTTTGCTTCCTGTGTGTTGCTTGGTTGTGAGCCATCTTTTATTCCAGTCAATAAATGCGTTTTCAGTCAAATAATTTTGTTTTTGTTTTCATTACCGTTTTGATCACGAAAACATCCATTCGTTTTGATAAGAATAGTTGCATTTTGAAACATAGAGGTCCCTTCCGATGCGTGCTTATAAGATTGAAATCTGGAAATCTTATTCGGAAGTTTGGGTGACCTAGGTGTTGAAATATGGGGCACGCCTGGGGCACGCTTTTATCTAACAATCTCTTGTGCAGGTGATGTTAGATATCTTCATTCGTTGGCATGTAGTGGTATGAAACCTTTTGACAAAAGAGATCCCTGCAGAGCCCGACCAGGGGCAATGGATAGACAAACGGTGAAAAGCCCGTGACAGAGTTGCGACGACGATCCTGAAAGCTAATCAAGAAGACTCTTCAAAGTTTAAGGACTGGAAAGTTTGTATGAATCCCAGGAATTCGATCTTCGTGGGATGAATCAGAGGAGTCTAGGCGAGTCTGGGTGTTCTCAAAAGAGGAAAGCCGACACTGTGGGTGGACGACGGATGCCGCTGTTCGGCGACTCGACAGGTGTTCCGTGTCCAATAAGCTGTATTTCCCCAGTGGGTGTGAGAGGGTTACCTCCCTAACAGATTTGAGATCAGTGTCTCCTCAGCGAGCCTGAAGGTTACTGCCTTCCCAGTAGGGTTGTGTTGATGGTTTTCCCTCAGCGAGGTCCCCAAGCGGATCGGGTTCGGAGAAAATCATCCCCAGTAGAGATAAGAATGGGTTGCCTCCCCTAGCAGGGTAATCTCTAAGCAGTTCGGGTTCGATGGAGTGCATCCTCAGCAAGGTTTGTCTTTCCCCAGTAGGATGGAAGTTGACATGGTTATAGGATCCTCAGCACAGTTCCTGGAGTTCCCCGGTGTTGTCTCTGGAGGAGACGTGTGTTTATGCATTCATCATTTAGATAAGCATAGCATATTGCATCATTAGTGCATAGCATTTCCATGATCATGGGGCATTGTGTAAAACAAGAAAAAAACTCATGCATCAACATTGCAAACATGTCCATTAGCCCTAGGCCGTGGTGACCAGCCGAGATTGGGTTGTTGGAAAGAGTTTAGCATCGCGCCATTGGATCGGCTTCAGAATTGGGTTCATCAGCATGGTTGAGAAGTTGGTGTTTTCCCAACAAGTGACTCCTTAGTTGAGTGGGTATCCCCAGCAGTGTTACTCCCCGAAGTTGGCATCATTTTGCAAGCTTGGTTCAATTCCCCTAGCATATGTGGGCGTGTTTGATCTCTCCATATAAAGTCGACCCCTTAAGCAGAAAATGTCCACCATTCCTTCTGCGCTCCCCACCGAGATACATCCTCGTGGATGACGGTTGCTTCCGTTCCCTCCATAATGGGATGGGTTTTCCCTATTGAGTTCTTTCCTCATTAGGATGAGTCTTGATTCAGTTTGCCTTCTTGGATCGATCCTAAATTGGCTTCTTGTTCGCGGTCTCTTGTACTTCTCTGGGGCATAAATGAATGGTTGCTCACTAACCGGCACTCATTCATCTCATCCTCAGCGGAATTTTTGGCTTCTACCTACAAACCGGTAGTTGTAAGTCCTATCTTTGTGGTTTTCTACCTACTAGTTGGTAGTTGTAAAATCCCACTTTCATCCCCTTGTTAGAGTTAACCCCGTGTGCTCATCCTATCGATGACTGGTTACTTTTCCGTGGTTTTCTGCCTACTAACCGGTAGATGTAATTCCCTCTTTGTGGTATTGATAGTCTTGTCCCCTTTGGATACTTGCCCTGATCAAGCAGTATTGTCCCCAGTGGGTCTTCCCCTTTCTTTTGGGTATTTGCTCCGAGTTAGCAACTTTATCCTCTTTTGATTGGTCATCTTTTGCATGCCTAGTCCTGGTACCCTGATGCCTTTCTTTTCGGTCGATTATTCATTTAACAACCTGCAACCCGGTTATGGATAATCTTCCATGCGAGTGTATTATCTACGTTTTGACGGCTATAGATAATATATCTCATGCACTCTTTGGTCAATCTTTCGATTGTTATCCCCAGCATAGGTCCTTGGCATGCGTGCCGGCTCATTTATCACTGTTTTGTTATCTTCGGCGATGCTGATAGATATGAAGAATTTTCCGGTGTTCAGACCGAGGCGGTATTCAGACCGAAGTGGCGTTCAGGCCAATTTCCGATTTCCAGATCGAAGAAGTTTCCGACGATCAGGTCGATGTACTTATGGCATTCAGGCCAATTTTCCGGTGTTCAGACCGAGGCGGTATTCAGACCGAAGTGGCGTTCAGGACAATTTCCGATTTCCAGATCGAAGAAGTTTCCAACGATCAGGTCGATGTACTTATGGCATTCAGGCCAATTTTCCGGTGTTCAGACCGAGACGGTATTCAGACCAAAGTGGCATTCAGGCCAGAGTTCCCGGTATTCAGACCGAAGTGGCATTCAGGCCAGTTCCCGGTATCCAGACCGAAGTGGCATTCAAGCCAGTCTTTCCCGATATTCAGATCGAAGAAGTTTCTGACATTCAGGTCGATGCAACTTGTGGCATTCAGGCCAGTTTCCGGTATCCAGACTGAAGTGGCATTCAGGCCAGTTTTCCGATTTCCAGATCGAAGTGGTGTTCAGACCAGATTTCCGGTGTTCAGACCGAGGCGGTATTCAGACCGAAGTGGCATTCAGGTCAATTCCCGGTATTCAGACCGAAGTGGCATTCAGGCCAATTTTCCGGTGTTCAGACCGAGACGGTATTCAGACCAAAGTGGCATTCAGGCCAGAGTTCCCGGTATTCAGACCGAAGTGGCATTCAGGCCAGTTCTCGGTATCCAGACCGAAGTGGCATTCAGGCCAGTTCCCGGTATCCAGACCGAAGTGGCATTCAAGCCAGTCTTTCCCGATATTCAGATCGAAGAAGTTTCCGACATTCAGGTCGATGCAACTTGTGGCATTCAGGCCAGTTTCCGGTATCCAGACCGAAGTGGCATTCAGGCCAGTAGTTCCCGGTATCCAGACCGAAGTGGCTTTCAAGCCAGTCTTTCCCGATTTTCAGATCGAAGAAGTTCCCGGTGTTCAGACCGAGGCGGTATCCAGACCGAAGTGGCGTTCAGGCCAATTTCCGATTTTCATATCGAAGAAGTTTCTGACGATCAGGTCGATGTACTTATGGCGTTCAGGCCGATTTTCTGGTGTTCAGACCGAGGCGGTATCCAGACCGAAGTGGCGTTCAGGCCAATTTCCGATTTTCATATCGAAGAAGTTTCTGGCGATCAGGTCGATGTACTTATGGCGTTCAGGCCGATTTTCCGGTGTTCAGACCGAGGCGGTATCCAGACCGAAGTGGCGTTCAGGCCAATTTCCGATTTTCATATCGAAGAAGTTTCTGACGATCAGGTCGATGTACTTATGGCATTCAGGCCCATTTTCCGGTGTTCAGACCGAGGCGGTATTCAGACCGAAGTGGCGTTCAGGCCAATTTCCGATTTTCGAACCGACATGAATATCTCATATTCCGAGGCTCAGTATTCAGACTGACGAGCGGCGCTCAGGCCATGGTTATCCTTGTGTTACCATTTATTTTGGTATCCAGGTCGACGTTTCTGTTTCGGTATTCAGGCCGATTTCTTTTTTCGTTCCAGACGGATTTTTCTTTCAAGACTGTTTCTTCGCCGATCCTGACGGGCGTTGTTAATTATTTTCCCAGCAGAGTGCAAATTTCTACGGTTCTTGGTATTCAATCCCTGTTTACCCTGAAAGTCTGACAGTCGTTGCTCTCATCCATTCGGGTTCCCAGCTGATTGAATAGGGGCAGCTGTAGCACCTCAAATTTGCACCCTACCCTTTGTACATACATTCTCATATTAGGTCATAACATTAACATAGTTCACTGCATAACATTGCATTGTCCCTTTTGCCCAAGTGCAAGCCATTCAGAAGAATTAGGTCAAACTGGTCAGGAGATTAGTCAATCAAGCAAGTCAGTGCATTTTCCTTTGAGGCAAGGCCCTAGGGTTGGTCCAACATGTTCACATGACCTAGGGGTCCTTTTGAAGTGTTTTGGCCAAAGATTGGGTGCCCAGAAGTCATCAGTCATGGCTCAGTTCACCAGAAACCCTAAAAAGTCAACCATGGTCAACTGTGGTCAACTGTGCCTGATTTTATGGATTTCAAGGTGGGAAATGGTTTGAAGGGGTTCATTCATGTCCATATAGGCCTCATATAACATGTCAAACATCACCATGGAAGAATTTGAAGTCAAACAAGAAATTTCCAAAAATAGAAAGTTGACCTGTATTTGGAATTTGCCAAAAATGGAAAGTCTTGATCCTCAAAACGACATCATGATACAAGCTTCAAATGAATTTTTTCCCAACATGAAAGTTGAAGATCTTGTTCTCCCATTTTCAAAAAGTCCAAGAACACTCAATTCCCATGAATGGTTGGCAAGTTATGATCAAATCATTCTCAAAAATTTTTGAACTTCAAAGTGGCATATCTTCCAAACCATTTGGCCAAATTGGGTGGGGTTTTTTGCTACAAGTCACATTTGATGCCCTCTTTCCAAATATGTCATCACAATTTACCAAAAACTCACCAATCAAAATGGAACTTTTTGAAGTGACTTGAATTATTTCAAGTGAGGTGAAAAAGTGATTTTGCAATTTAAGCCTTTCCAATATATTTTGCCAATTGAAATTGCTAAGAAATCATATTTGGAGTGTGTACAAGGCCACTTTCGCAACTGTAACCACAGACCTTGCCATTTGAGTGAAAATTGACAAATTAGCAAAACACCTTCATTTTACAAAATTGCAATTACCACCAAAACTAACCAAGCTTAAGGACACTAAAACACAGTATATATTCTTCACTTTCTGCAGAAGAAACCCTAGCAGCCACTGAAAACCAACAGAAATCCATTTCTCTCAAATCACCATTTCCTTCATTTTTAAGTTTCGACCAAAAACTCAAAGGAGCAAGGTTCTTTGTTTGGTTGCTTCATCATTCAACATCCTTTTGGAAGCCATTTGGAGCTTTGTTCCCAGCTGTAACCTCATCTTCAAGTTCTGTTTCACCAAGCACTCATCAATGGCAGTTCAAGTTCTGGACCATTTCAAGCTTCCCTGAGCCAAGCTTCCTTCACCATTCAACTTTGGGAAGCTGATAGAGCATCTGTTTCACTTCAACATAGCCAAACAACCCTTGAATCTCAACTGTTCTTCAACATTGGTAAGATTTCGACCTCCTTATTTCATTAAATTATTGCATGCTTTAGAGAGATCTCTTCATGCTGAGTTCATTGGTAGTCATAGTCTTGAAAATGGTTGAATGATGATTGAGTTATGCTGATTTAAAGATTGTTGCTCCAATATGTTTTTGCTCGATTCATGATGCTGGGCTTGATTCATAGAAAATGGCTTTTGGAATGTTGATGTGTGTTGTTTGCTGGTCATGATGATGCATTCAATTTGAATTTCTGGAAAAATATTTTCGTGAGTTGATTGATGAAGATGAACACGTGCACTGTTGCTTGAAACCCTAAAATGGCTGCCCAGATTTTTCCTGTTCACGTGTTCTTTGCATGAGCTGTTACTATTCATTCATACTGACCAATCACGTTATTTCGTTTGCCTGGCTTGTACGCTGCGTTTAACTAAGCTTTCAATGTATTTACAAAAGTGCCACTGCCGTGCCATTTGTCCTATTAAACTCATGTTATTTTCAATTTTATTTCATTTTTGATTCACCAATTTGCAAAAATCATAGAGCCTTCAATAATAATCCAAAATTCATGAGGATTTTTGCATTGTGTTTATCTGGATCTCTAGTATTTAATCATGATTTTTCCTGATTTTTTGGATGATTAGATTTTATATGATGCTAGGGTTTTTGACATGTGACCATTTTTTGTACCTTTTGCCAAATCATTTGTGAAATGATGACACTTTATCCATTGCCTTCGAAATTTTTTGTGCATAAACTAGACACATCCATGGCGATTTTGGTATAGAGTTTATGAATTTATCATCTCTGGTCATTGAGTTATGATTTTTTGAATTAGGGTGTGATAATTTGTGTCACACCATTGATGTGCAACGTCTTGATTTTCAATACCATGCTTCTTGAACTCAAATTGCTTTGAATTTTTGCATGAATGTACTCTTGGATGTCTAGTTTACATGTGATGTTTTCTTGGAATTATTTGTGGCATTTCCTAATTGTTTGAGATTTTTCTCCCCTGTTTGACCAAAATGTTGACTTTTGTGATACATGTTCCCATTTCATTTGTGAAATTCTCATACTTTATTGGATGAACATTAAATTTGACATGTGATTAGTAGACATCTTAAGCTTTGTCATGGTGTTGATCCCATTCATTTCTCATATGCTATCACTGTTTTATGATTTATTCAAGTTGATGCATGTTTGGTTGACTTCTTTGAGCATGTTTGAAATTGCCTTGCCTTTCTGATTTTCATTGACCAACTTCCACTGATCCAATTGAGCTGAAATTTGGTGTGCTTACCATACTATGGATTATGTTTGATCATGATTTATTTGTTGATTTTTGGAATTGTTTATGATTGATTTTGAGTAGAGTCTTGCTGTTGACTTCTATGAGTTTCCATATGCCATGCTTTGACCTAATTTGTTCATGAAATCATAATGATGAATGATATGAATGTGGAACCAATTGAGTTTGCTTCTTGATTGTTTAAACTTGATTTTGGTTGAATTTCATTTGCTGTTTTGACTTTCTCATCCCCTTTTGACCCTAGGCTTGTCCTAGCGGTCTTGTTGCTCATGTTTGAGTTCATGTTTTCAGGTTAAGCAACAAATGCTTCAAAGAGAACAATACAAATTGATTGAGCTTTGATTTGTTTATCATGACTAACATGTTTGTTTTGTAGGTTGCTTGGCTCACAAGCTTTGAGCCTTGTGCACTGCACATTTTAATCAATTGTGTTGACTGTTGATTTTTATCTCCTTTTGATTTAAACTTTGAGTTGTGTACTGATTCTGTTTGACTATTTCAGGTACCTTTAGTTGCTTAGTTCTTTAAGAACTTGCTTTGCTTTGCTTTATAGCAATTTGCATTGAGGTATAATCCCTTTTCTTCATGTAGTCTGGAAGACCTGGCCTGTTACTTGGCCAGGCAACTGTCTGAAGTCCTCCTTAAGAGGCAATGTTTGTGACTATTTACATTTGTCCTTGTATAGAGTCAAAGACCTCCTAAGTGAAGAGGCAATTGGCAGAACCCAAGGGATATGCAACCTATCCCCTGCTATTCTATGTGTCATCTGCTTTGCTCACACCACTGTGTTGATGCATTGCAGATACCAACCCAAGATCTTGTACAATTGTACAGTTGAGTCAGTTTCAAATGTGTAGAAGGGTTCCCACTTTCTGAACCCACACATTCTTGTCTTAAGCTCTCCCAGGCCAGGGATAAGAGCTGTGAAGTCTCATCTTCACTCACCTTTCATCTGCTTCACCTTAGCCCCTCAATGGCAAGGTTAAGAGCTAACACTACCCAGTTACAGTGGTTTGTTTGTTGAGGTTGATATGACCCCTCGACTAAAACCTAACCTTGATTGAGCCCATTGCTTGCATATAGTGTGTGCTACTTGTGCTTGTGTGTTTGCTTTAGCTTGCTTCCTATGCAAGTTAGGTTTAGTTTAGCTTGCTTCCTGTGCAAGTTAGGTTTGGTTTGGCTTGCTTCCCGTGCAAGTCATGTTTAAGATAGGTTTGCTTCCTGTGCAAGTTAGCTAGAAACCTTAACTTAGGGATGATTTTGCATGATAACATCTAGGCTCGAGTCGTAGTCTCCCTAGTTGTGTCTCCCTCTGTTATCTGGTTAGGCTAGTCCTGTACCCCTATGTAGGGGAACTACGTCGCCCTGATTCTCATACCAGATGAGGTACGTAGGCAGGAGATCGTGCGAGATCTCTCCGGGCACACATTTCTTTCTTTTTTTTGTGTGTGCTTGACAGTTATAGGCTCGAGTTCCCGACTCCCTATTAACTTGTTTGGTTGTTGTGTGCTTGGAAGCTGATGTAAGTCCATCGAGTGGCATTCGGGTTCCAGTGTGCGTTTGTTTGGTTCGGATGCTGATGTAAGTCCAGTGATTGGCGTTCGGGCTCCACGTTTGCCTTTTTGTGTGTGTTTTGGTTCGGATGCTGATGTAAGTCCAGTGATTGGCATTCAGGCTCCATGTTTGCCTGTGTGTGTCTTGTTTTGTTTGGCATGCGTGAGCCGAACTACGGAAACTCTGATTCTCATGTTCAGATGAGATACGTAGGCACAAGATGCGATGTCTTGCCGAGTTTGACTAACGACTAACAACTAATCTTTGTTTGCTTTCGCCCTCGTTGCGATCCTTTCTCTCGCCCTCGTTGCGATCGAGACATTCCCTTTCTCTTGCCCTAGTTGCAATCGAGACCTTTGTTCCCGTAGTTAGTTTGAACTACGTTTTGCTCTGATTCTCATTCCCGATGAGATACGTAGGCATAAGACGCGATGTCTTAGCGAGCACACTTATCCTTAACCCATAGGTACCCGAGCTACGAAGACTCTGATTCTCATATTCAGATGAGATACGTATGCAATGGATGCGACATCCGTGCGAGTCATTTTCTTTGACCCTTGCTTTTAGTAAATAGTACATTAGATAAACATACACCCTTTAGACGAGAAACAAACAAGAGTGGATCCCGTAGAGTACTACGGATGCGTAGGGGTGCTAATACCTTCCCTTCGCATAATCGACTCCCGAACCCAAGATTTGGTTGCGAGACCTTGTCTTTTCCTTTTCGTTTCTCCAGGTTTACTTCGAGCGTTTCCTTTCCCTCCTTTGGGATAAATAACGCACGGTGGCGACTCTTCTGTCATTTCTTTCTCGCCGGTTGTTTTTTTCGCACCTCTGTATTTTTCGGGTTGCGACAGTAGGCATAAGACGCGATGTCTTAGTGAGCACACTCCTCTCTAACCCATAGGTAGCCGAGCTACGAAGACTCTGATTCTCAGATTCAGATGGGATACGTATGCAGTGGATGCGACATCCGTGCGAGTCATTTTCTTTTGACCCTTCTTTTAGTAAGTAGTACATTAGATAAACATACACGCTTTTCTCATCCCTCCAATCATGTTTGCACAAATAAATTTTCACAAAACAAACAACCTTTGAAACAAATGTGAAAAGGGCTCCCTAGGAGTACCTAGGATGTTTTGGGTGCCTAACACCTTCCCATTGCATAACCAACCCCCTTACCCAGATCTCTGAGATTTTTACTAGTTTTTGATTCGATAAAACTTTTAGGTTTTTGTTCGCTTTCTAACCATTCCTTTGGATAAATAGAAGTGAGGTGGCGACTCGATTTGTATGATTTACCTTGGATTTAGTCAATATCTCTAATGGTAACGAATACCCCACTACAGAAAAGTGGTGACTCTGCTGGGGAAATGAACTGCCTAGTGGGTTTTGCCAACTTTTCATGCTTGTTGTATTGTATTAGTTTGTGACATATTTTTGTGCAAATTTGAGATTACTGTATTATATGTAATGATTGATTTGCTTGATATTAATTCCTTGTATGCTTGGTGATCTTTGTGAGATGAGTTCTATACCCGAACTCGAGTGCACTTAGGATAGGAGAATGGCATAGTCTTGTTGACTTGTGTGGAGTTATTCCTTAGCAAGTTGACTTGGAAGTCAATTCACTTGGTGGAGGTCATGTTGGGATCAATAATGTCACACAAGTAAGTTGTGGTTAGACATTACTCTTTCCAATATAGACCTTAGAAGCCAAGGACCTTAGTTTACCAAGCCCATCTTGGCCTATTCGTAGGATGTAGTGCGAAAGTCGTTCAAGTGTAAGATTTGATACGATTGTTACGCGATACTACACTTATAAGTGTAATACCCCAAAATTTACCCTTCATTTTTCCTGGAAGCAAACGCTTTACACCTCATGCATGCATTCATTTTTAGGTCATTTAACATTTGCATTTCATCATGGCAATCGGAATATTTTTTGGAAAAAAAAAACGAAAAACGAAAAAATAAATAAAAATAAATAAATAAATAAAAGAAAAAATCTTGGACTTGGACCTCTCTCATTTGAGCCCACAGGTCCACAAAAATCAGGTTATAAATTCAGAGTTTCAGTGAAACAAAAGGCCATTCTATTCCTATTACCCTGACTGGAAAAAGATAGTGAGAGAAGAGCTAACAAAGTTCAGAGCAACCTCCAGAGACTGAACGGAACTCAACTGCACAGAATCACCTCTGCCTCACATAAACCATAAAGATTGTTTTGTAAACCTCACGGGTGCAACTCAATTTCAATCAAGATCTCCAATCAGGTTTGCCCTTATACCCATTACCTTTATGCTCTTAATTTGGATCATCTGAATGTATGAGGTATGATGGATGAATTTCATTAGGTTTTTGCCCACGGGTTCATAATTATGTATGAATGTATAAATAATGCCTTGAATGCTTAACCCTTATCGTGATTCACTAACCCTTTTGTTGAGTTTTTGTGAAGGCTCACATGACTTTTGCAGGGATAGCTCGTTGGATATTCCACTTTGCTTGTGGGATACCATTTGGGAGATTTATTCTGATTGCCTTGTTGGCTCATTTACTTTATACATGTTTGTTTTGTATGTGTTCGTATCCCCACAGGTAGCGCGGTTCCTTCGTCAAGGACTGCCTTTTTGCATGAGCATCCCAAACCCTAACCCTTCATTGATTTTTCTTCTCCTAAACACATATTTACTCCTTCTACTACAGGTGAGTAAGTCTCCAAAGGTCGAGCATCCAGTAGATTGCGTAGTAACGTCGTTCGTCCAAAACCCAATCCATAACCCCGTAGTTAGCCGAACTACGGCTTGCTCTGATTCTCATTCCAGATGAGATACGTAGGCATAAGACGCGATGTCTTAACGAGCACACATCCCCCAAACCCATAGGTCAGCCGAACTACGAAGACTCTGATTCTCATATTCAGATGAGATACGTATGCAGTGGATGCGACATCCGCGCGAGTCATTTTCATTTAACCCCCCTTTTTTAGTAAACAACACAAGATAAACTCACACCCTTTAGACAAGAACTACAAAAGTGGATCCCGTAGAGTACTACGGATGCGTAGGGGTGCTAATACCTTCCCTTCACATAACCGACTCCCGAACCTAAGATTTGGTTGCGAGACCTTGTCTTTTCCTTTCCTCTTTTCAGGTTTACTTCGAACGTTTCCTTTCCCTCCTTTAGGATAAATAACGCACAGTGGCGACTCTTCTGTCATTTTCTTTCGCCGATTGTTTTTTCGCACACTGTATTTTTCAGGTTGCGACAGCTGGCGACTCTGCTGGGGACCCGGTTTCCCTAAGCGAGTCCCTCCTAGCTTTTGTAGTTTGTTTGTTTATTGGGTGTTCATGCTTTTGTACAGTTATATATTTACCTGCTTTACCTTATTGCATTGTGTACATATCATGGTTGTATCTGTTGGCTGGCCATGGCTGCTTGGTGATCTTTGTGAGATGAGTTCTATACCCGAACTCGAGTGCACTTAGGATAGGAGAATGGCATAGTCTTGTCGACTTGTGTGGAGTTATTCCTTAGCAAGTTGACTTGCAAGCCCATTCACTTGGTGGAGGTCATGTTGAGATCAATAATGTCACACAAGTAAGTTGTGGTTAGACATTACTTTTTCCAATATAGACCTTAGAAGCCGAGGACCTTAGTTTACCAAACCCATCTTGGCCTAATCGTAGGACGTAGTGCGAAAGTCGTTCAAGTGTAAGATTTGATACGACTGTTACGCGATACTACACTCATAAGAGTCTCTCTTGAGAATATTTTTGGAATACGAGTAGTCGTTCCTCCGATAATATCCGAAAGATGGGATTATGACTATGGGAACCTTTTGTAGAACATGTTTGGCAGGTTTAAACCTTAGTACCCTCATTTTGGGTGGTTCTTAACCTAAACTCCATGCTCGTGACTTGCAACAAACCCTTGATTCATGGTTGATCCGATCAGGTATCCTTAATATCAATGAAACTTGGGTGTTGATAAGGTGTAAACCATAATCCACCAAAATGGGTGGTTGATATTAAGGATAACATGATCCATCCCATGACCTTTGTTTGGTGTGCTCTTAATTTCTCTCCAGACAGTGCAACCTGACAGATGTTCAAGCAGATACAGCGATCCTGATTCCCATGCCACTGCACTGCATTCACATCATTTTGCATTCATAATCATTCACACGTGTTTATCCATTTCTGTGGGGTTTATATCTTCTACTTGATTCTAGTCGGAATTTTCTTGGTTCTCATCAACGACTTAGTTTTTTTTTTACATCATTTATCTATTGAGAGACTGGGATCAAGGGGGTAGAATACCTTTGGAATTGATAAACATGTCATTGCATTTACATATTCATTAGCATGTCTTGCATAACAGGTACCGCCACAGTGTTCTCAGTTTGTTTGGTGTTCCATCAACAGGATAGCTGACCCAGGCATTCACCGGTACGGTACCCGCAGAAACCAACAAAGAGTAATGGAAAGCCTACAGGAAGAGTTCGCCGAGATGAAAATCCGCATGAATCAATTCATGGATGCGGCTCAAGGGGTGGCTCAGGGACAACAAGAGCTCAGGCAGATGATACAGAGGAATCCCCCTGCTCAACCAGAGACGGTGACTGATCCTCCAGCTGGAGAGGCTAATGGACCCAATTGACCGGGGCTTATCCCAATCCTACATGTCACCTCCGGTCAACAGCCAGTTCATGATAATCAGGACGATCAGTTCCCCCTGCTGCAGGAAGACTTTGGTATGGGTCATGGTGTGGACCCCATGTTTAGAAGATTGGAAGAGAGGTTGATGGCAGTGGAAGGGCAGAATCCTCTGGGAGTAGATATTGCTGACTTGGGGCTGGTCCCAGGTGTGAGAGTGCCACCGAAATTCAAGGTCCCGATATTTGACAAATATAATGGCAACTCTTGCCCGAAGACCCATGTGCAAGCCTATTTCCGTAAAATGGTTGCATACTCCGATGACGAAAAGTTGCTTATGTACTTTTTCCAGGACAGCCTAGTTGGGGCATCCCTAGAATGGTATATGAGGTTGGACAGAGCCCACATCCGTTGCTGGAGGGATTTGGCTGAGGCTTTCGTGAAGCAGTATCAGTATAATGCAGACATGGCTCCGGACAGAACTCAACTTCAAAATCTGTCTCTTAAAAGCAATGAGTGCTTCAGAGAATACGCTCAACGCTGGAGAGAAACAACTTCCCGTGTTCAACCTCCTATGTTGGAGAAGGAAATGGCTAACATGTTCATGAACACTCTGCCAGGACCTTATTTGGAGCGCCTAGTGCGTTGCAATGCCTCTAATTTTGCTGATGTAGTCTCTACCGGAGAGAGGGTGGAGAATTACCTGAAGACATACAAGACCCAGAGCGGAGATGGATCTTCATCAGGGGTGAAGAAGCCGTTCATTCAGGGACAGAAGAGGAGAGAAGGGGATGCAAGTGCCATATCTTCTTATCAGAACAGGGATAACCGGAGGAATAACTTTCAGAACTACCATCAGCAACCGTATGTTGCGGCTGTGACCATTCCAACTGCAGCACTACTACAACAACAACAACCACAGCGTCAACCAGCTCAGTACCAACCACAACAACCGGGTAACACACCCGCCTATCAACCGAGGCCAAGGACGATGGACCGGCGTTTCGACACTCTTCCAATGTCGTACGCTCAATTGCTTTCTAGTCTTCAACAACTACAATGTGCAGTTGCGCACTCTGGCTCCTCCTGTTGGTAGGCTTTCGGTGGGTTATGACGCCAACGCTAGGTGTAGCTTCCACTCTGGGGCACCTGGCCACAATATTGAGAACTGCAAAGCTTTTAAGCACGTAGTTCAGGACCTCATTGATTCAAAGGCCGTTAACTTTGCACCATCTCCTAATGTCGTCAACAATCCCATGCCCCAGCATGGTGGAGCCAACGTTAACATGGTTGAAGGAGAAGTCAAATTAGTCTCTGCGGTCAATAATGAAGATGGGGATAATGATTGCGACATCGATAACTGGGTGCGTCCGAGGATCCCGGGTGAAGTTCTCAACAATTGGTCTTCTGAGGAGATTGTCCAAGCCACTTGTCTGGAGGAGTAATTTTCTTTGTTTATTCATGCATATCCAAGTCTTACGTTCCGCCAGGGCGTAATGACTCATTATAGGGCTCATCTATGTGACACTTGCATTTTTTTATCATAAATAAAGGACGTCTTTTTGCATTCAAATATTTCGTTCCCTGTCTTTCTATTTTTGCAGTTTTTCAAAAAAAAATGGCAATGTTTTGTTTAGTTTCCCTTTTTTTTTTTTCACACTCATAAGCACATACCATCACTCATACAGATGCACATCACCGGATCCTATTGATAACGGTTCTGCTATGGCTCGCTTCGACTTTGAAAATCCAATCTTTCAAGCTGAAGAAGAGGGTGATGAAGACTGTGAACTCCCTGAAGAACTTACCAGGTTATTAAAACAAGAGGAAAGGGTCATTCAACCGCATCAAGAGTCTGTTGAAGTGATTAATCTCGGCACTGAGGACGCCAAGAGAGAAATCAAGATAGGGGCTGCTTTGGAAGACAATGTGAAGAAGGGGTTGATTGAATTGCTGCAAGAGTATGTTGACATCTTCGCTTGGTCTTATCAGGACATGCCAGGGCTTGACACAGACATCGTGGTACATCGCTTGCCGCTCAAAGAAGGTTGTCCTCCGGTCAAGCAGAAGCTCAGAAGAACAAGACCAGATGTGGCTGTCAAGATAAAGGAAGAAGTGCAAAAACAGTTGGATGCAGGGTTTCTAGCAGTCACATATTATCCACCATGGGTTGCAAATATCGTTCCGGTACCTAAGAAGGATGGAAAGGTACGGATGTGTGTTGACTACCGGGATTTGAACAGGGCTAGTCCTAAAGATGATTTCCCCTTACCTCACATTGACGTTTTGGTGGATAACATGGCTCAGTTCTCGGTATTCTCCTTCATGGATAGCTTTTCTGGCTATAATCAAATTAAGATGGCACCAGAAGACATGGAGAAGACAACATTCATAACCCTATGGGGCACCTTCTGCTACAAGGTGATGCCGTTTGGTCTGAAAAATGCCGGAGCAACATATCAGCGAGCGATGGTGACTCTGTTCCATGATATGATTCATCATGAAATCGAGGTTTATGTTGATGATATGATTGCCAAATCTCAGACAGAAGAAGAACATTTGGTGAATTTGCAGAAACTGTTTGAGCGTTTGAGGAAATTCAAGCTGAGGCTTAATCCGAACAAGTGTACTTTTGGGGTGAGATCTGGAAAACTACTGGGTTTTGTTGTTAGCGGAAAAGGGATTAGGTGGATCCGGCCAAAGTGAAAGCGATACAGGAAATGCCTGAGCTAAGAACAGAGAAACAAGTCCGTGATTTCTTAGGGAGGTTGAACTACATTGCAAGGTTCATCTCTCAGCTAACAGCCACGTGTGAGCCAATATTCAAATTATTGAGAAAAGATCAGGCTATCAGGTGGAATGATGATTGTCAAAGGGCGTTCGAGAAGATAAAAGAGTATTTGCAGAATCCTCCTATCCTTGTGCCTCCAGTCCCAGGGAGATCGCTGATTATGTATTTGACAGTACTGGACAACTCCATGGGTTGTGTTCTCGGTCAACACGACGAGACAGGTAGGAAAGAGCATGCCATCTACTACCTGAGTAAGAAATTCACAGATTGCGAGTCGAGATACTCAATGCTTGAAAAAACATGTTGTGCACTTGCATGGGCTGCGAAGCGATTGAGACAATACATGATGTCTCACACAACCTTACTGATCTCCAAAATGGATCCAGTCAACTATATATTTGAGAAGCCAGCTCTCACCGGAAGAGTTGCTCGTTGGTAAATGGTACTGACAGAGTACGACATCCAGTATACTTCCCAGAAAGCCATCAAGGGGAGTATTCTGTCAGACTATCTTGCTCAACAGCCCGTTAAAGATTATGAGCCGATGAAGTTTGATTTTCCAGATGAAGACATCATGTTCCTCAAGATGAAAGACTGTGAAGATCTAGTTGTTGAAGAGGGACCTGATCCAGACAAAAAGTGGACTTTAATGTTTGATGGGGCCGTCAACGCCAGAGGAAGTGGAATTGGTGATGTCATTACAACTCCGAAAGGTGCCCACATGCCTTTCACCGCTCGTCTGACTTTCGAGTGCACCAATAATGAAGCTGAGTATGAAGCCTGTATCTTGGGTATTGAGCAAGCCATTGATTTGAAAATCAAGACTTTGGACATCTTCGGAGATTCAGCTCTGGTAATCAATCAAGTGAATGGTGATTGGAACACTCTCCAGCCTACTCTGGTTCCCTACAGAGATTACACGAGAAGACTGTTGACTTTCTTCACAATAGTAAAGCTGTACCATATACCTCATGATGAGAACCAGATGGCAGATGCTCTTGCTACTCTATCCTCCATGATCACGGTGATCCGTTGGAACCACACTCCCAAGATCGATGTTATACGCCTTGATAGGGCCGCGTATGTGTTTGCTGCTGAATGGCAGTTGATGACAAGCCTTGGTATCACGACATCAAGTGCTTTCTGAAGAATCAAGAGTACCCTGCAGGGGCATCCAACAATGATAGAAAGACTTTGAGAAGATTGGCAGGCAGTTTCTTCTTGAACAAAGACGATGTTCTGTATAAGAGGAACTTCGACATGGTTTTGCTCAAATGCGTGGACAGACACGAAGCAGACATGTTAATGCAGGAAGTTCATGAAGGCTCATTCGGTACTCATGCCGGCGGACATGCAATGGCTAAGAAATTGTTGAGAGCAGGTTATTACTGGATGACCATGGAATCTGATTATTTCAAATATGCTCGGAAGTGCCATAAATGCCAGATTTATGCTGATAAGGTGCATGTGCCGTCGAATCCTTTGAATGTGATGTCTTCGCCGTGGCCTTTCGCTATGTGGGGCATCGATATGATTGGAAAGATTGAGCTGACTGCTTCCAATGGGCATCGCTTCATCCTTGTTGTCATTGACTATTTCACCAAGTAGGTCGAAGCAGCGTCATTTGTGAAGGTCACCAGACATGTGGTTGCCCGATTCATCAAGAAAGAAATCATTTGTCGCTATGGGATTCCCGAAAGAATCATTATTGATAATGGTTCTAATCTCAACAACAAAATGATGAAGGAGTTGTGCCAGAACTTCAACATTCAGCATCACAATTCTTCCCCTTACCGCCCTAAGATGAACGGTGCGGTTGAAGCGGCAAATAAGAACATAAAGAAGATTGTGCAGAAGATGGTCGTTACGTACAGAGATTGGCATGAGATGCTACCCTTCGCCTTGCATGGGTACCGTACTTCAGTACGTACATCGACCGGGGCAACCCCTTACTCCCTTGTGTATGGTATGGAAGCAGTCCTACCTGTTGAAGTGGAGATTCCTTCTCTAAGAGTCCTGTTGGATGTCAAGTTAGACGAAGCTGAATGGATTCAGACAAGGTTTAATAAGTTGAGTCTTATCGAAGAGAAGCGAATGGAAGCCATTTGTCATGGGCAGTTGTATCAAAGTCGGATGAAGAGAGCCTTTGATCAGAAAGTGCGTCCTCGATGCTTCCAGGTCAGAGATTTGGTGTTGAAAAGGATCCTTCCTCCTCAGACAGATCACAGGGGCAAGTGGACTCCTAACTATGATGGACCGTATATTGTCACCAAGGTTTCTGATGGTGGGGCCTTAATGCTTGCAACAATGGATGGTGAAAACTTCACTTCCCCGGTGAACTCAGACGCAGTTAAAAAATACTTCACATGAAATAGACCCGCTGGACAATAAAAAGAGTAGTCCAGACAAAAATGGGCATCCCGGCGAACCAAGAAAATGAAAAAGGTTCGGGCAAAAATTAGGGATTAAAAGTGAAAAGATTGTACACCCGGTAAGTTGAAAACCTGAAAAGGCAACTTAGGCAAAAATGGGTATCCCGGTGGATTGAAAACTCGAAAAGGGCGATCCAGGCAAAAGTTAGGGATTAAGCGAATGACTGCGTTCTGAGTAGTTCTGAATCTCATCTCGTGTCAATAACTGGAAACTTTTGAAGGATAGGAAACAGTCCAATCACTCTTTCAGAAAGCTGATCATCTAGAGGATCTTGAAGACAAGCAAGTCATAGCAGAATTGGAACCCAATAGAAATCCATTTCACATTGCCATTAGATTAATGTTTGTTTTTATCTATTGTGCGATTACCTCTTTCCAGGGATTGCTTCCATATGTAAATGCCTATTCAGAGGCCGTTCAATCAATAAAATCATGTTATTCAGTATATCTCTGTTTTCATTTTCATTTTTCTGTTTTGTTTGCAAAAATGACGTCCGAATTTTTTGATAAACATTGCATCATGACACATAAGAGCTTTACAGGTACATGCTTAATAAACATTTAAAATTGATGTAAATTTTAAGTGCTTTGGATCGTCTATTCAGAACAGGTACCCTCGGGGCATTTTCTTAAAATCCCCTGCAGATGATCGTGAATGTTTTCCACCAACAGACGAATTCGGTATCTTATCCCTGCAGAGCTGATCAGAGCGTTGGATTCTTCAATCCCCAGCAGGTTCTCACCACTGTACCTCCCCCCAAGCGGTGGTTTCAGATTATACACTCCCCAGTAGAGTTGACAGTGTCAGACTATATACCCCCAGCGGAGTTAACAGTGCCAGACTGTATCTTCTCAGCAGAAGCGGATGCTCCTCAGAGTTCGAGGTCAGATCGATAATCCCAATGCCAGATCCATGGTTTCTTTCCTTGAAGCAGAACCTCGGTACCGTATCGGTGTTTGCTTCCCCTGCTGAGTCATCTCTCGTAGATCGTGGTTGTCAGAACCACTATCGCTTTCCCCAACAACAGGTTTTCAGTGCCGTTCTCTCCCTAGTCAGAATCTCGGTATTTCGTCATTGCTAGAACACCGTGTGGCGGGTCATTTCCCCACAGAATTCTTTGCGCTGTGCATCTCCAACAGCCTTGCCAGGGTCCAGAAGATGGTGATCATTTCCCCAGCAGATCCCCTTGCCTCAGCTTAGTATTCTACCCAGCATTTCACATCCCTGCATGTAGAATCATATTGCATTGCATCCTCCCAAATCGTGTAGCATTTCCATTTTCATGGAGCATTACGCCATTGAAAAATTCAAACATACACATGTAAGCATAAAATATTCTCCGTATCCCAAGTGATAAGCCAGAAGTTGTTTCCAGTACTCAGACTGAAGATTGTTCATGACTTACCTTTCCTATCCCCAACAAGTGTCATTGGCCCATGCGCCGCCTCTATTATCGTTCCCTATTTCTGCCGATGCTGACAGGCATGAAGTTTCCGGTATTCAGACCGAAGTGGCGTTCAGGCCAGTTTTTCGATGTTCAGATTGAAGAAGTTTCCGACGTTCAGGTCGATGCAACTTGTGGCGTTCAGGCCAGTTTTCTGATGTTCAGATCGAAGAAGTTTCCGACGTTCAGGTCGATGCAACTTGTGGCGTTCAGGCCATATTTCCGATGTTCAGATCGAAGAAGTTTCCGACGTTCAGGTCGATGCAACTTGTGGCATTCAGGCCAATTTTCCGATGTTCAGATCGAAGAAGTTTCCGACATTCAGGTCGATGCAACTTGTGGCATTCAGGCCAGTTTCCGGTATTCAGACCGAAGTGGCATTCAGGCCAGTTTCCGGTATTCAGACCGAAGTGGCATTCAGGCCAGTTTTCCGATGTTCAGATCGAAGAAGTTTCCGACATTCAGGTCGATGCAACTTGTGGCGTTTAGGCCAGCTTTCCGATGTTCAAATCGAAGAAGTTTCCGACGTTCAGGTCGATGAAACTTGTGGCGTTCAGGCCAATTTTCCGATGTTCAGATCGAAGAAGTTTCCGACGTTCAGGTCGATGCAACTTGTGGCATCCAGGCCAATTTTCTGATGTTCAGATCGAAGAAGTTTCCGACGTTCAGGTCGACACAACTTGTGGCATTCAGGCCACCTCTCGGTGTCAGACCGATATTAATAATCTCATATCTCCCGATGTTCAGATCGAAGTCATTTCCAGTAATCAGACTGATGAGCGGCATTCAGGCCATGGTTATTTCTGTGTTACCATTTATTTTGGTATCCAGGTTAACATTCTTTTTCGGTATTCAGACTGACTCTCACCGTACCAGACGGATTCTTCTTTCAAGACCACCTCTTTGCCGATTCTGACAGGCATTGTTACTTCACTTCACTTCAGTGCAAATTTTTGGGCTTTTATTATATTCAATCCCTTGATACCTCGAAAGCACGAAAGTCGCTGCTATCTTCTTTCCAGGTCTCCAGTTGATTGAATAGGGGCAGCTATAATACCCCAAAATTTACCTTTCATTTTTCCTGGAAGCATACGCTTTACACCTCATGCATGCATTCATTTTTAGGTCATTTAGCATTTTCATTTCATCACGGCAATCGGAATATTTTTTCAAAAAAGAAACAAAAAAAAACGGAAAAAAAAACGAAAAAAGAAAACGAAAAAAAAACGAAAAACGAAAAAATAAATAAATAAATAAAAGAAAAAATCTTGGACTTGGACCTCTCTCATTTGAGCCCACAGGTCCACAAAAATCAGGTTATAAATTCAGAGTTTCAGTGAAACAAAAGGCCATTCTATTCCTATTACCCTAGCTGGAAAAAGATAGTGAGAGAAGAGCTAACAAAGTTCAGAGCAACCTCCAGAGACTGAAGGGAACTCAACTGCACAGAATCACCTCTGCCTCACATAAACCATAAAGATTGTTTTGTAAACCTCACGGGTGCAACTCAATTTCAATCAAGATCTCCAATCAGGTTTGCCCTTATTCCCATTACCTTTATGCTCTTAATTTGGATCATCTGAATGTAAGAGGTATGATGGATGAATTTCATTAGGTTTTTGCCCACGGGTTCATAATTATGTATGAATGTATAAATAATGCCTTGAATGCTTAACCCTTATCGTGTTTCACTAACCCTTTTGTTGAGTTTTTGTGAAGGCTCACATGACTTTTGCAGGGATAGCTCGTTGGATATTCCAATTTGCTTGTGGGATACCATTTGGGAGATTTATTCTGATTGCCTTTTTGGCTCATTTACTTTATACATGTTTGTTTTGTATGTGTTCGTATCCCCACAGGTAGCGCGGTTCCTTCGTCAAGGACTGCCTTTTTGCATGAGCATCCCAAACCCTAACCCTTCATTGATTTTTCTTCTCCTAAACACACGTTTACTCCTTCTACTACAGGTGAGTAAGTCTCCAAAGGTCGAGCATCCAGTAGATTGCGTAGTAACGTCGTTCGTCCAAAACCCAATCCATAACCCCGTAGTTAGCCGAACTACGACTTGCTCTGATTCTCATTCCAGATGAGATACGTAGGCATAAGACGCGATGTCTTAGCGAGCACACATCCCCCAAACCCATAGGTCATCCGAGCTACGAAGACTCTGATTCTCATATTCAGATGAGATACGTATGCAGTGGATGCGACATCCGCGCGAGTCATTTTCATTTAACCCCCCCCTTTTTAGTAAACAGCACAAGATAAACTCACACCCTTTAGACAAGAACTACAAAAGTGGATCCCGTAGAGTACTACGAATGCGTAGGGGTTCTAATACCTTCCCTTCGCATAACCGACTCCCGAACCCAAGATTTGGTTGCGAGACCTTGTCTTTTCCTTTCCTCTTTTCAGGTTTACTTCGACCGTTTCCTTTCCCTCCTTTGGGATAAATAACGTACGGTGGCGACTCTTCTGTCATTTTCTTTCGCCGGTTGTTTTTTCGCACACTGTATTTTTCAGGTTGCGATAATAAGAGTCTCTCTTGAGAATATTTTTGGAATACGAGTATTCGTTCCTCCGATAATATCCAAAAGATGGGATGATGACTATGGGAACCTTTTGTAGAACATGTTTGGCAGGTTTAAACCTTAGTACACTCCTTTTGGGTGGTTCTTAACCTAAACTCCATGCTCGTGACTTGCAACAAACCCTTTATTCATGGTTGATCCGTTCAGGTATCCTTAGTATCAATGGAATTTGGATGTTGATAAGGTGTAAACCATAATCCACCAAAATGGATGGTTGATATTAAGGATAACATAATCCATCCCATGACCTTTGTTTGGTGTGCTTTGATTGATCCTTGAGTGTGATTGTTGCATTCATGCATTCATGCACCCATTTACATTCATATCATCAAAATAATGAGAAAATTTTCAAAGGAACTTAAGAGGTCCATTTGCAAAATTTTCAGACATGGAAAGACAAAGAAGGAATACAAAGAAGTACAGTTTCAGACAACCAGACTTGAAAGAGTTAAGGAATTTGACATCTTATGTATTAGATCCCTTGGGTTTCAAGGCTTGTTTTGGGAAACTTCTTCCTCTTCTGACTACTCAGGTGGATGAAGGGTTGATGAGTGTGGGTGCAATTTTATGATCCCTTGTACCGTTGTTTCACTTTTCCGAATTTTCAACTTTTACCTACGCTTGAGGAGTATGCCTATCTTGTGGGTATACCTATTCTAGACCAGTTGTCGTTCAGTGGCTTAGAGAGTATTCCTACTTCCCAAGAGATAGCAAACATGTTGCACATAGATGAATCTCTGGTTGGTGCTCATCTGACTACCAAAGGTGGAATTCAAGGTCTCCCTTCTGAGTTCCTCATTGATCAAGATACTATGTATGGGAAGGCCATGAGTGAGGACGCCTTTGAGGCCATATTTGTACTTCTCATCTATGGGCTAGTGTTATTCCCCAACATCGACAAGTGTGTGGATGTGAACGCTATTAGGATTTTCTCTACTCTTAATCCTGTTCCGACTCTGTTGGGCGATACCTATTTCTCTTTGCATATGAGGAATGCGAAGGGTGGTGGCGCCATTGTGTGTTGTTTGCCTCTGTTGTATAAGTGGTTTATTTCTCACTTACCTCTGACGGTCGCTTTCAAGGAGAACAAGGAATGTCTACGGTGGTCCACGAGACTTATGTCTCTCACTAATGATGATATCTCTTGGTATAACCGTGTGTATGACGGTGTGCAGATTATTGACTCTTGTGGCGAATTCTCCAATGTACCTCTTCTTGGTACATGTGGTGGGATTAACTACAATCCTGTTTTGGCACGTCGGCAGCTTGGGTTCCCCCTAAAGGATAAACCCAATAACATTATGTTAGAGGGTGTATTCTTTCAGGATGGTAAATATCCCCAAGGCTTGAAAGCTAGGATGGTCCGCGCTTGGCACAAGATTCATAGGAAAGGAAGGAAAGAGTTGGGTCCTAAGAATTGCATCGCTCTGGAGCCTTACACTGTTTGGGTTAGGAAGAGGGCGTCTGAGTATCTCATGCATTACGAGTATCCGAGACCTACACCTATGATTATGGCTGTGCCTTCAACCCTCCCTAATCAAGGAGTAGAGGAGTTGAGAGACGAAGACCTTTCACGTGCTTGGATTCGTGAACGTGAAGAGTTGCTTCAGCAGATTAAGGAGAAGGATGCGTTGATTGAGTTTCTTGAGCATCAGGTTATTGATGACCCTGATGATGTATGGACTTCTCTACTTCCTCAGTCTTCTAAGTTCTGGAAGAGGAAGTATGATCGACTCGCCAAAGAGAAGGCCGATATGGAGGCAGCCTACGAGAGGGAGGTGAAGAGGCTTCGCGCATCTTATCTTCATGTGTCCCGAGCTTTAGATGATTGTTTCTAGGGATCCATAGGATGTTTATTTTCCTTTTCTCTTGTATATGATTGACGATGCTGCACTTCTTTTCCCTGATATTATTTGATGAGATATTTCCATATGTGATAAAATGCTTAATATTTCTAGAATTTGCAAATAAAACTCTAAAGTTCCTTTGAAATACAAAACAAATCATATGCACAAGCATTGCATGCATCATATGCATAAGCAGGTTTTGTTTCCGGTCCCTTTCCCTGTGGTCTAACTCTGTGTCCTTCATTTATTTTGAAGACAAGCTGACTCACTGGTACTACACTATAGCCAATATTTCAAGACTAATGGATCACTTAGAGCAAGAGAACCGCGAGCTGAAAGAAGAAGTGGTTAGATTGACTGCCCTAATGGAGTCATTCATGGCTGCCCAGAGCCAGTCTTCTCCGACACCTTCAACTCCTCCCCAGAGGACAGTCATCTCTGAGATTGTCTTCTCAACTGTGCTCGCTGCCAGTGCACACTTTGTTCCAACAGCCATGCCAACCGGGTTCCCGTGGGGGATGCCTCCCAATTTCATGCATGAGGGTCCTGTGCCCACCTTTGCTTCTCTGCCGGCATCTAGCCCGGTCATTGCCGTCCCTCCTCCTGTCGTGCATACTTTGCCCAGGGTAGACGACACCATCTATCATTCTGAGCCGTCTGAAGGTCCATATGTTTATGAGAAGATGGATGCTATGAACGATCAATTTCTTGAACTTCGCAAGGAATTGAAAACTCTCAGAGGGAAGGATCTTTTCGGCAAGTCTGCTGCCAAACTCTGCTTGGTTCCAAACGTGAAGATCCCTGTGAAATTCAAGGTCCCTGATTTTGAAAATTATAAAGGAAATACTTGTCCTCTCAGCCACATGGTCATGTATGCCAGGAAGATGTCGACTCAAACCGATAATGACCAACTACTCATCCACTACTTTCAGGACAGTCTGTCTGGTGCCGCTTTGCGTTGGTACATGGGTTTAGACAGCGGGAACATCCGATCCTTCAATGATCTCGGCGAAGCCTTCATCAAGCAATACAAGTACAACATGGATATGGCTCCCGATAGAGATCAATTGAGAGCCATGTCCCAGAAGGATAAAGAAACATTTAAGGAGTACGCCCAGAGGTGACGAGAGGTGGCAGCACAGATTGTGCCTCCGCTAGAAGAGAAAGAGATGACTAAGATCTTTTTGAAGACCTTAAGTTCTTTTTATTATGAGCGGATGATTGCTAGCGCTCCTTCGGACTTCACCGAGATGGTAAATATGGGAATGCGTCTAGAAGAAGGGGTCCGTGAAGGACAGTTAACCAGAGAAGAAGGATCTTCTGCCAAACGTTATGGGGCGTTTGCAAGGAAGAAAGATGGAGAGGCACATGCTGTGACCTCCCATGAGAAACCAAGAAGACCCTCTGTGAGGAGGAAGACTGTGCGTCCCGCCAGTAACCAGCACCAGGTGGCTCATATAGCACCTGTCTTTAGAGATAATCAACAGTACTAGCATCACAACAACAATCATCAACCACCTCAGCAATATCAACCACAACAACTCCGTCCATAACAGCAGGCCTACCAGCCTCGCAACAGTAATTAAACCAACACAAATTACGAGAGGAAAAAGGTCACCTTCGATCCTATTCTAATGACGTACGCAAAGTTATATCCCTCTTTGATAGAGAGGAAGTTGATTACTCCGAGAGACCCACCGGCTATACCTGTGAACCCCCAGTGGTGGTATAAACCTGAATTACATTGTGTTTATCATTCTGGTGCTCCCGGCCACGACATGGAGAATTGTTACCCTTTGAAGACCAAGGTTCAAGACCTTGTGAGGTGTGGTATTCTATGTTTTGAGGACGTAGGCCCTAATGTGAAGAAGAACCCATTGCCCGAGCATGGGAAATCTGTCAACATGGTCCAAGGTTGCCCTAGCAAATACAAGGTCAAATATGTCAGTCATATTCAACAATCGCTGGTCGGGACACACCATTTGTTATGTAACTACAGTCATTATGAGCATGACCATGACCATGATAGATGCCGAGTCTTCTCTGTTAACCGATTGGGTTGTTGCCAGGTGCACAAGGATGTTCAGGAAATGCTGGACGAAGGAGTCATTGAGATCCTTCAAAACAGGAATGTTGATAAAAATGAGCCTGAGGTCAATGTGATCTCCCCAGTGTTCCGGATACCCGATCCTGTTATCATCAAGTACAATGGTAGCAAGCAGAAGGCTTCTCCCGCTCTGATCATTAAGCCTGCTGGTCATGTGCCTTACTCTTCTGAAAAGGTAGTTCCCTATCGCTACAACGCCGTAGCATTAGAGAATGGGAAAGAGGTGTCCTTGCCCTCTTCTTCTGTTGTGAATATTGCCGATGTTAGCGGTTTGACCCGTAGTGGCCGTGTATTTTCAGCACCGCCGAAGCCTCAAATTAATGCTGATTTTATTGAACGCCCGATTGGGAACGTTGTGAATTCTCCGAATCCGGCACTTGCTGTTAAGCCCTCCTCCGTACTGAAAACTCCTACTTCTGTTGGCCCGAGTGGCAATATGAAAGAAGACTGTGATGAGATGTTGAGGCTCATCAAGAGAAGTGAGTACAATGTTGTAGACCAGCTTCTACAAACGCCATCCAAAATATCTGTGTTATCCTTACTCTTAAATTCAGAACCACACCGAGAGGCTCTGCAGAAAGTTTTGGATGTGGCATATGTAGATCATGATGTCACAATAGAACAATTCGGTAGCATTGTTGCAAATATTACTGCTTGTAACAATTTGAGTTTCTGTGACTCTGATCTCCCTGAGGAGGGAAGAGACCACAACTTGGCTTTACACATATCTATGAATTGCAAAGACGACGCCATGTCCAATGTACTGGTGGACACTGGGTCATCATTGAACGTATTGCCAAAGTCCACTCTCTCAAAGCTATCATATCAAGGGCCTCCCATGAGGCAGAGTGGAGTAGTTGTGAAGGCTTTCGATGGGTCTCGCAAAACTGTGATTGGGGAAGTTGATCTCCCAATCAAGATTGGACCAAGTGATTTCCAAATTACCTTCTAGGTTATGGATATTCACCCATCGTATAGTTGCCTTTTGGGCAGACCATGGATTCACGAAGCAGGCGCCGTGACGTCCACCCTACACCAGAAATTGAAATTCATGAAAAACAAGAAGCTGGTGGTGGTAGGGGGAGAAAGGGCTGTCCTGGTTAGCCATTTGTCTTCCTTCTCTTATATAGATGCTGAGGTTGAAGTTGGAACTCCTTTCCAAGTGTTATCTATTACTGAGCCTATTGAGAAAAGAGCTCCTTCATTTGCTTCCTACAAAGAGGCAAAGCTAGCCATTGAGCGTGGTGCAACCACTGGTTTAGGAAAAATGATTGAGTTAGAAGACAACGAGTCCCGGGCTGGCATAGGTTTTTCTTCTGGTACTTTCAACAAGAAAGGGCTATTCAAGAGTGGAGGTTTCATCCACAATGGTCTAGATGAGGAGGCTGCTTCCGTTTTAGAAGAAGATACAAAGGATTCTGGCAACTTCATCATCCCTGGTGGGGTCTGCAACAATTGGGTCGCTGTGTAACACCTCAAAATTTGCCCTCCTCTTCTTGGGACTAGTTTAATATTGCATTTCATGTTTTAGGACATTAGGCATTGCATCTTGCATATCATTTGAAAATAAAAAGATCATCCTCCAAAGTCTTTTCCAGAAGATGAGAAGGTACATGATTCAAGCCTGAGGGTCTCCATAAATTGATCACCAGCTATCTGAGGGTTTGTGCTTCAATCAGGGTTTCTTGGTTCTTCAAAGATCTTGAGTGTTATCTTGTTGGCAAGGATATATTACCATCATCATGGTTCTGTCATCTTCCAGGGTTTCATTGTGCATGCTCCAGTTCCTTTGGATTAGGGTTTTGACCTCTGGTCAACCCTAATCAATGGTATTCTTCCAGCCAGGGTTTCTCAAGGAGAAGAGGTATTCTATTGAGATGAAGATCACATGAGTATTATGTTGAGCTTACAAGAGCTAGGGGTTCATTTCTAAGCTATTTCCTCAAGTGGTGGAGGCTTAAGCTGATCAGAGCATGTCAAGGTCATCTGAGGGCCTATACAGTCAATTGTGCAAGAGCTGAGGGCTTTGAGGTGGGGAAATGAGTTTCAACACCTCATTCATGTTCAAAAGAGGTTCATTTGTCATTTCAAACATCAATCTTGAAGATTTTGAAGTCAAGGCAAAAGTTTCCAAAAATGGAAAGTGACATGTAATTGAAAGTTTCCAAAAATGGCAAGTTTTTAGACCACATTCAACTTGACTTTGCAACATCAAAGAAGCTTAAAATGAAATTTTGGTCAACATGAAAGTTGAAGATCTTTCTCTCCTCTTTTCAAAAAGTCCAAGATCATGAGCATCTGATGAAGGGTTGAGAAGTTATGAGCAAATGATCACCAAGTGTGCATGAAACTTCAAAGTGCCATAACTTTTGATCAAAAACTCCAAATTGGTCCACTCTTTTTGCAAATTGCTTCTTGTGACCTATATTTTCCAAATCCATCATTTCATTGCATGAAATAACATCACATGATCATTTGTCCATGCATGAGTATTTTGGAGGGAAAATGCCTAATTCAAATTTGGTGCATCATACATGCTTAATTCCAATCCAATTGTGCTCATGAACTGATTTTAAATGATTTTACACACTCACATGGCACTGTTCACGTCCATTTTGCCATGCATAAGGTGCACTTACCAATTTTGCATCACACTCCATATTTTGTTAATTTTTCATTAGCCATGCTTAAACTTGATTTCAACATGATTAAGGAGGAGTATATAAGGCTAATCATAACAGAATTGGATGAGTTTTCACATTCTAGATCTAGAAATTTCACTTCCCTCCAAAAATTCTCTCAATTGAAACTTGAATTTTCTTCACATAACTCATCAATATTATTGCATATTCTGGTTTATCTTGTGTGATTGATGAAGAATCAAGGCTTGGATTGAAGAAATTGATCAAGATTCGTGCACCTTCAACACATGAACATGAACATGGAAGTTTGAATTTCAGCTAGATCCAGATCAATTCAAGTGTCAATTCATATCCAAAGCTTCATAACAAGAGTGGAGAAGGAGATCTGGAGCTGGAGAAGGCTTAACCACAAGGATTTGGTCACTGCAAGTTCAGGTTGGTGAAAATTCGAATCTCACATTTCTCCAATTCATTGCCATGATTAGATAGATCATTTGATGTTGATAATTCTGATGTAAATATTTTTGAAAATGGATGAATATTGAGTGAGATATGATGATTTTAAGTTTGGTGCATGAAACTTCTTTGGATCGATTTGAAAAATACATGATGAATTAGGCTTAGATGTTTGTGGATTCATGATCCTCGTGGCGAGATCTTTCGAATGATATAAGGCATGGCAATTTCTGGAAAATTTGACGGTGGCGCTCCGCCTGGCTGGCCGGAGAAGACGGTTGTTTCAGCCGTCCGCCACCGCCTGTAAGTAGCTAGGGTTTGTGCTTCGAAACGGCAGCGTTTTGGTGTAAGCGCGCGTTGACCTCACCGTCCTTGGTTCGACCCCTAGCGTAGGCAATTCCATTTAATTTCCTTTGAGCCTTTCTTTGGCCATAGGTACCTCAGTTCGATTCCACGCTTGTGACAATTTGTGAATTAATAATTGAGCACTGGCGTTAACCTCACGTTCCTGTGTTCGAATCCTGGCAAAGGCGTTTTGGAATTTATTTGTTGAGCGCGCTTGTTATCCATTTCATCCTGTGTTCGAAACCTGGCTGTGACGATTGTGAATATTATTTTCCAGCGTTTTGTCCACCTTAGTGTCTTGGGTTCAATCCTCACCTATTGCAATTTCTATTTCATTCATTTCAATGTTTTCACATTTATTTTCATGTTAATTCATTTTATTCATGCAAAATTCAAAAATCACTAAAAATAGCATATGCATCCAATTTAATTCAAACTTTTTTCTACATGTTCATCTTAATGTCTATTTTTTTGTGATGTGAATTTCCTGATTTGTGCCTTGCTGGAATTTTGAATATGCTTGCTTGATTGAACATGGTGTAAAATGTGACATGTGGTGCTAATTGATTTGTGAAATGCTCATACTTGATCCAATTGCCTTGAAATTTGACATGCTTATTCTATACAAGTGACATGATCTTTTGGCTTTTGTTTGGCATTTTTAGCACATTCCATCTCTGTTTTGGACACATGAATGCATGGTGTGACAATGTGTGTCACACATTTTGATGTTGCTCTTGTTCATTTTTATTGACATGTCAATTGAGTTCTTCTGATTCCAATTTTTTGCATGATGCTTGTGTTTAGTATGTTAATATCACATAAAAAATTTCATGATCATTGGATTAATTTCTGTTTTAATGTGGAATTTCTATTCTTAATGTCCAATTGTGATCACCATCGTGTGTCTTTGCTTTATCTTGTGCATGTGAGGGCTTTGACTTATGATTTGAGTTTGATCCTTTTTAGGATATGTTCTTACTTGATTAAATGTGCTTCATGTTGAATATCAACTTCTGTTTTGACTTTTTGCTTTGCCTTTGACCCTAGTCTTTGCACTAGTGGTTTGTACTTACCAATTGAGTTTTGTGTTTCAGGTATTGAGCATGTAGCACTAATGTTTGGTTTGATCTCATTACTTGAGATGCATTTGCTTTGATTTACTAACTCTTATCGTGTTGTAGGGTCCAATGGTGATGAACTCACTTGAGTTGTTTACACATAGGACTTGTATTGTGTACATATTGGAAGAGAACCACTGTGATTGTCTGTTTTGGTTTGTCTGGATACAATATTGTCTGGTTAGCTTTTGTACAGGTACATTAGCCGCTTCTAGCTTGCTTTTGCTTTGCTTTGGAGTGTGGTTAGTACACCACTGAGGTAGTTTAGCCTTCTAACTCCATGTAGTCTGGAAGCCCTGTCGCTTTTTTGGCAGGCGTTTGGCTGAAGTCCTCCGTAAGAGGCAATGACTGTGTTTGTTTATATTTGTGCCTAAGACCTCCTTGTCGAGGCATGTTACTTGTTAAGTCCTCCTAAGTGAAGAGGCAATTGACATATAGAAGGGACTAGTAGCCAGTCCCCTGTTAGTCGTTGATTCGTTCATTATGCTCGCACTACGTGCTGACGCTTTTGAACCTAACCCAAGATCCCTGTATAGAGTCAGTCAAGTGGAATAGGGTCCCTCATTCTGGATCCCCACGCTTTCATTGATTTAAGCTCACCCAGGCCAGGGTTAAGAGCCATGAGGTCTAACCCTCATTACCTTTCATCTGCTCACCCTGGCGGTCAATGTCAGTGGTTAAGAGCTTCAGGACACCCCTACAGTTTTGGCTTGTTTGTCGAGGTTGATATGACCCCTTGACTAAAGCCCAACCAGTTTGTCTGAGCCTCTTGTTTGCATATATAGTGTGATGATTACTTTTGATGTTTATCTGCTTTTGCTTCTCATCTCCTTTCTGTAGGAGTCGTATGATCAACTTTCGAGGAAGTTGAACGTATGGAGAGATAGACTTGAGTTGACTCACTTCCTGTGTGAGTCAAACTCTTGTTAGAGACCTCAACCTAGGGTTATAATTTGCATGACGACTATTAGGCTCGAGTCAGTCTCCCTTTTGGTTCGTTATTCCCTTGGTCTCTGGTTAGGAGAATTTCTCCCCTGTTAAGGGGAACTACGTCGCCCTGATTATCATACCAGATGAGATACGTAGGCAGGAGATCGAGCGAGATCTCTCCGGGCACCTTTTTCTTTTTTGCGTGTGTTTTGCTTGACAGCTATTAGGTCCGAGTTCCCGACTCCCTTTTAGTCTGTGTGTTCAACCTCCGAGTTCTTTTTGACGTCTCAGCGTCTTCTTGGTGTTTGTGTGACAGCTATTAGGCTCGAGTTCCAGACTCCCTTTTAGTTTGTCAGTTGGAGAACCTTTGGTGTTCGCTGGTTAGCGATTGCTTCTTTGTTTGGAGTCGGATGTAAGCCCATTGATTGGCATTCAGTTTCCTTGTGCTGTTTGTTTGGAGTCGGATGTAAGCCCAACTATTGGCATTCCGTTTCCTTGTTTGCTTTTGTTTGGAGTCGGATATAAGTCCAACTATTGGCATTCCGTTTCCTTGTTGAGTTTCTTTTGACGTCTCAGCGTCTTTGTGTTGTGTTTTGTTTCGGCGTGCGTTAGCCGAACTACGACAACTCTGATTCTCATTCCAGATGAGATACGTAGGCATAGGATGCGATGTCCTAGCGAGCCCGTTCCCCATTTCCCCGAACTACGTTGACTCTGATGTTTGTTTCTGACAAACTACGTAGGCCCAGGATGCGACGTCCTGCCGAGTCCCCTTCCTTCGTCTTCTTTCACCTGTTTTATTATTCCAGTGTGTGTGCATTCTTTGAGCAGTTTATCAGCAACCTTTTCCTATTCTTTTGAGAGTGGATCCCGTCGAGTACGACGGACGTGAGGGGTGCTAATACCTTCCCCTTGCGTAACCGACTCCCGTACCTTGTAATCTCTGGTCGTAAGACCTTTCATTTCCCTTTTTCAGGTTTACTTCGAGCGTTTCCTTTCCCTTCTTTGGGATAAATAACGCACGGTGGCGGCTCTGTGTGTTTTTTCCGCCGGTTGTTTTTCGCGTTATGACAGCTGGCGACTCTGCTGGGGAATATAAGAAGTTGACCTCTTGCTGGTCCATCTTCCCTAAGCGAGTCAATCCTAGCGCTCTTTAGGGTAGTTTTGGTTGCTTTTGCTGCTTTATTTATCGCATTTATGATTATTACTGTGATTGTATATACTTGCATATATGTCTGCATGCATCATATTATTATTGTGCTGGATTCTGGACAGGTTTGGTTCCTTTGATTTGGGGTGGGTGTTCTGAGTGGGGCTAAAACTCAGGCCCAAGTATACACCTAGGATTAGCATGGTCTCACGTCTCCTCACATGTTGGATCAGCATGTTGTTGTGACATGACATACCACAGCTGGATGAGGTTCATCTGAGAGAGCTCTTTCGGGTGGAGTAGTCCACTTTGGTTAGGTTACCTCTTTTGAGCTATTGACTTCGGTGACCGTTCTTTCCCGGATCTTTGGTTTAGATGATCTTATGAGAGCTACAACGGCACACCTGAAAGGGAAAACCCGTTGAGTATCTTGTCCGATTGTCGATACTATTATCCGCCTTAGGATGACCTTATTAGAATTCACCTGTGAGAGGAGGGTTGATTCCTACAATACAGGTTCTGATGGTGACTATTTGATGGTGACTTTGGTTCAGGCAGATTTATGGATATTTATTTCTGACACGCCGGAGTTCTGTCCGTGGTATTTATCAGTGGGGGTCCGTTTATTTCAGGATTCCCTGGGTTGGTACAGATGATTTTGTTGCTATCAGTTCAGCGATTTTCCAGTGATGATGGTGATATATCCTCTGGTTCCGTTTATTTCGGAACTCCCGAGTTGGATTTGTGGTTACCTAATCCCTCAGATGGTTGTGATCAGTTCAGAGACCGGAACTCGGTGTAGTTGATGATCAGATGACTTGGAGGATGACACTGTGACTTGCATTCATGCATCCGCATCATTCCCATTTTGTATTTATCCGCATCTAACTCATGTCTATCCATACTCAGGGTACATTCTCGATTGAGATTCTAGTTGAGAGACATCCTGATGTTATAATGTTATTGTCAAGTTATTATCCGTCTCGATGAAGTCAGAATCGAGGGACAGAATGTTCCTCATACGGATAGACATTGCATTCATGCGTGAGTCATAATAACCTGTCTTCTGTTTTGCAGGTGTCAGTTTCTAACCTGTTTGATTGACTGAGGAATCATTGCTCGCGCACGCAGAGTCATTCCCTTGCACGTAGCTCGTCTGCACCGATACTTTACCAGATGCAACAAACCCAAAATGATGGATCCACCATACGCTGACATTCTCAAGCTGAAAGAGAAGATGAGTGAGTTGATCAACGTCATGCAAGGGTTCGCCTTGGGACAGCAAGCGATCGCCAAAAAGGTGGATAAGGCCGAGGCTTTAGTCAGGGCAAAAGGAAAACAGGCGGTGAAAGAGGATAGGTTTGGGATTGGTTATCAGTCAGGCCAAGGCTCGTCTGGACAAAACAGAGGACGTCGTCAATCATTCACGTTCACCAGTGTTGGGATGCTAGATCCAAATCGCGTCTGTGCGGTGGAGGAAGAGACTGACAGTGACTGCGAGCTCGATGGTTGGATAAAACCGTGTGTACCAGGGATGGAAGTCCAGAATTGGAAGGCCTAAAAGATCATTACTGTCACTCTACGTGAAGAGTAATATTTCTGTTTTTCAATTCTGTCTGCATGAAAGCCATACGTTTTGCCCGAAATGTAATGGTTCATCGTAAGGGCCACCTCATGTGTTTCATTTTGCAATGTTTACATCATCAATAAAAGGATGTTTTTCATTAAAAGCGGTGTTCCTTGTTTTTCACTTATTTTTGCAGTTTAAAACAAAAATAAAAATGGCAATGTTTGTTTTCATTTTTCTTTTAATTTGTCTCGCTCTGGTTCTAAAGCAATGCATGAATCAACATTCATGCAGATGCGATCATTCTCCGGATCTCATTGATAACAATCCTGTTACACCCTCATATGACTTCGACAATCCGATCTATCATGCCGAAGAAGAAGGCGAAGAAGATTGTGAACTGCCGGAGGAATTAGTCAGGTTGTTGAAACAAGAGGAGAAGGTGATTCAACTGCACGAGGAGCAAGTTGAGATTGTGAATCTGGGTACCGAGGAGGTTAGAAAAGAAGTGAAAGTCGGGGCTGCTTTGGAGGTAAATGTCAAGAGCAGAATGGTAGCCTTGTTGAAAGAGTATGTTGATATCTTCTCCTGGTCTTATCAAGATATGCCAGGGTTGGATACCGATATCGTTGTGCACAAGTTACCATTGAGAGCAGATTGTCCTCCAGTGAAGCAGAAGTTGCGCAGAACTCGACCTGAGATGGCCATGAAAATTAAAGAGGAAGTACAGAAGCAGTTGGACGTTGGTTTCCTTGCTGTCACTAATTATCCGCCTTGGGTCGCAAACATTGTGCCGGTGCCAAAGAAGGATGGAAAGGTGAGAATGTTTGTGGACTACCAGGATTTGAATAGAGCTAGTCCGAAGGATGATTTCCCACTACCTCACATCGATGTGTTGGTAGATAATACAGCTCAATTCTCCGTGTTTTCCTTCATTGATGGCTTTTCTGGCTATAATCAAATTAAAATGTCGCCAGATGATATGGAGAAAACAACGTTCATCACACCGTGGGGCACTTTCTGCTATAAGGTGATGCCATTCGGTCTCAAGAACGCCGGTGCAACGTATCAAAGACCTATGGTGACTTTGTTTCATGATATGATTAATCATGAAATCGAATGCTATGTTGATGACATGATAGCAAAGTCCCAAACAGAAGAGGGGCATCTGGTAGATCTGGCCAAGTTGTTTGACTAGTTGAGACAATTCAAACTGAGGTTGAATCCGAGTAAGTGCACTTTCGGAGTGTGGTCCGGTAAGTTGCTGGGGTTTATTGTAAGCGAAAGAGGAATCGAGGTTGATCCTGCTAAAGTAAAAGCAATACGAGAAATGCCTGAACCGAGAACAGAAAAGGAGGTTCGTGGTTTCTTAGGTAGATTGAACTACATTTCACGGTTCATATCTCATCTAACAGCCACGTGTGAACCCATATTCAAGTTGTTGAGAAAAGATCAAACGGTCAGGTGGAATAATGATTGCCAAGCGGCATTTGAAAAAATAAAAGAATATTTGCAGGAGCCTCCGATTCTGAAGCCTCCTGTGGAGGAACGACCGTTAATTCTGTACTTGACGGTCCTCGAGGGGTCTATGGGGTGCGTACTGGGGAAGCATGACGAGTCTGGTCGAAAAGAGCATGCAATTTACTACCTTAGCAAAAAGTTTACCGACTGTGAAACAAGATATTCACTGCTCGAGAAAACTTGCTGCGCTTTGGTATGGGCTGCTCGCCGACTGAGACAGTATATGCTGGTTCATACCACTTTGTTGATTTCCAAGATGGATCCGATCAAGTATATTTTTGAGAAGCCAACATTGACCGGACGGGTTGCGAGATGAAAATGATTTTAACTGAATATGATATTCAGTATACCTCTCAGAAAGCAATAAAGGGGAGTGTATTGTCTGATTACCTCGCCCAGCAATCCATTGAGGATTATCAACCGATGAAGTTTGAGTTCCCTGATGAGGACATCATGTTTCTCAAATTGAAAGATTGTGAGGAACCTATCCCGGAGGAGGGGCCTGACCCTGAATCCGAATGGATTCTGATGTTTGATGGGGCCGTTAACGTGAATGGTAGTGGAGTTGGTGTTGTTTTGGTTACGCCAAAAGGATCCCACATTCCTTTTGTTGCCCGGCTAACATTTGAATGCACCAACAATGTGGCTGAATACGAAGCTTGCATCTTGGGGATTGAAGAGGCGATTGATTTGCGGATCAAGAACCTTGTTATATATGGAGATTCAGCTTTGGTTGTGAATCAGGTTAACGAAAAATGGTATACGCATCAATCTCATTTAATTCCATACCGGGACTATACGAGGAGATTATTGACGTTCTTCACCAAGGTGAAATTGCATCATGTGCCGAGAGAGGAAAATCCTTTGGCGGATGCTTTGGCTACTCTGGCCGCTTTGATTAAGGTGCAGTGGTGGAATCAGTTCCCCAGTGTTGAGGTGGGACGTCTGGATAGACCGGCTTATGTGTTTGCTATCGATACAACGCCTGATGATGAGAAGTCGTGGTATTTTGATATCAAGCGCTATCTGGAAACCCAAGAGTATCCTGAGGGAGCATCCAAGAAGGACCGAAAGACTCTGAGGAGGTTGGCCATGGTGTTCTATCTGAACAAGGATGGGGTTTTGTACAAAAGGAATTTCGATTGGGTTTTGCTTAGATGTGTCGATGACGAGGAAGCAAGCCAATTAATGAAAGAGGTACACGAGGGGTCGTTTGGTACCCATGCCAGTGGGAATTCAATGGTGAGAAAGCTGCTAAGGGCTGGTTATTATTGGATGACGATGGAGGCCCAGTGTTTCAATTTTATGCTGAAATGTCATAAATGCCAGATTTATGCTGATAAGGTGCACGTACCTCCGAATCCGTTGAGTTTGATGTTATCTCCGTGGCCGTTTGCTATGTGGGGCATCGATATGATCGGAAAGATTGAGCCTACGGCTTCGAATGGGCACCGGTTTATATTAGTGGCTATCGATTACTTCACCATGTGGGTGGAAGCAGCGTCTTATGCAAATGTGACGAAGCAGGTCGTTGCCAGATTCCTGAAGAGAGACATCATTTGCAGATATGGGGTTCCCGAAAGAATCATTACTGATAATGGTTCTAATCTCAACAATAAGATGATGGCAGAACTGTGTCGGGAATACAAGATCGAGCATCACAATTCTTCTCCTTATCGCCCAATGATGAATGGGGCGGTCGAGGCAGCCAATAAGAATATTAAGAAGATTGTGCAGAAAATGGTTGTGACCTATAAGGATTGGCACGAGATGTTGTCGTTTGCATTGCATGGGTATCGAACCTCGGTGCGTATATCTACTGGGGCAACGCCTTTCTCACTTGTGTATGGGATGGAAGTCGTGCTACCGGTTGAGGTTCAGATTCCTTCGTTGAGAGTCCTGATGGGCGTGAAACTGGAAGAGGCTGAATGGGTAAGGACTCGGTACGAAGAGTTGAGCCTGATTGAGGAAAAGAGGCTGGCGGCCATTTGTCATGGGCAGTTGTACCAGTAGAGGATGAAGCGTGCTTTTGACCGAAAGGTGCGACCTCGTGTGTATCATGTGGGAGATATGGTGTTGAAAAGGATCCTTCCTCCTCAAAACGATCGTCGGGGCAAGTGGACACCCAATTATGAAGGTCCATTCGTGGTCAAGAAGGTTTTCTCTGGCGGAGCCTTGTTGTTGACGACCATGGATGGTGAGGATTTTCCATCCCCTGTGAATGCGGACGCAGTTAAAAAATACTTCGTATAAGAGACCCGTTGGACGAAAAGAATAAAATACTCCAGGCAAAAATGGGCATCCCGGCGAACCAAAAAAAAATGAAAAAGGTTCGGGCAAAAATTAGGGATAAAAAGGAAAAAATTGTACACCCGGCAAGTCGAAAACCCCACAAGGGAGGCTTGGGCAAAAAAGGGTATCCCGGTGGACTGAAAACCCGAAAGAGAGGTCCAGGCAAAAGAGGGATTGAAACGAACAACTGCGTCTAGCATAATCGTTTGTACTTTGGATATGACATGGATAATCCCTGATAGGGATCAGTCAGAAGCGTCTTGTTCAGAAGGCAGAAAGAGCGGAGAGTCTTGAGGACATATGGGGTGTAACCGAGTTGGAACTCGATGAGATCACGGGTTCATATTGCCATCAGGATAGATTTTTCTTTTTGTGCGCAATCACCTCTTTTCAGGGATTGCTTCCTGTGTATTGCTCAGTTATGAGCCACCTTTTTCAATCAATAAAATGCATATTCAGTCAAATAATTTTGTTTTTGTTTTCATTACCGCTTTGATTGCAAAAACATCCGTTTATTTTGATAAAGAATATTTGCATTTTGAGACATACAGGACCATTCCAATGTATGCTTATAAGATTGAAAACTTGAAATCTTATTCGGAAGGTTGAGTGACCTAGGTGTTGAAATCTTGGCACGCCTGGGGCACGTTTTTATCTAACGATCTCTTTTGCAAAAGCTATTAGATATTTTCACTCACTTGCAGGTTGTGACGTGAAGCTTTTTGACGAGAGATCCCCGTGGAGTCCAATCAGGGACGAGAAAGAGAAGAATGGTGAAAAGACGGCGAAAGACGTGCGACGATCCTGGAGGGTTAATCAAGAAGACTCTTCAAAGTCTGGAAAAGTGGAAAGTTGACATTATGGTTATATGGTGGATACCGTCGTTCGACGCGTCGACAGGTGTTCCGTGCCAGATATTCCGTATTTTCCCTACCAGGATCGAGATTGTTATCTCCTCAGCGGGTTCGAGATCGGTGTTTCCTAGGCAGCCAGACCTGAAGGTTGATGTTTCCCCTAGCAGTGTCGGGATCGTTATATCCCCAACAAGTCGAAGGTTGTTGTTTCCTCAACGGAGGTGTGCGTTGGTGGATTCTTCCCCAGCGAAGTCCCCAGGCGGATCAGATTCAGTGGAGGTCATCCCTGGTGAGGGTTGTCCTTTTCCCCAGCAGCAGTGTTATTCCCCAGTAGGGTGGAGATGGGAGTGTTGTCGAGTTCCTCAGCAGAGTGCCTCGAGCTCCCCAGTAGAGTCCCCTGAGGGGGATACCTTTTTATGCATTCATCATTTAGATAAGCATAGCATATTGCATACTTAATTCCATGGTTATGGAGCATTACACTGAAAAAAAATCATGCATAAGCATTGCAAGCATAAGCTAGTCTCAAGCCGTGGTTACCGTTTGAGGATTGGTTTAATGGGTTGGAAGATCAGCATCAGCATTGCAAGCATAAGCTAGTCTCGAGCCATGGTTACCGTTTGAGGATTGGTTTCGCCGGATGGTGAAGATGTTACTCCGAGGAGTTTAGTATCATGACGTTGGATAAGTTAGACTCAAGTCATGGTTACCGTTTGAGATTTGGTTTCGCCGGATGATGAAGATGTTACTCCGAGGAGTTTAGCATCGTGACGTTGGGTCAATGGTATTCCCCAGTAGTGCGATATTGGAGGAAGAATTTCTGTCGTGCGAGATGGAAGTGGGAAGGTGTTACTCTGAGGAGTTTAGCATTGTGATTCTGAATCAACAGTATTCCCCAGTAGTGCGATATGGGAGGAAGAGTTTCCGTCGGGCGGAGATAGAAATGAAAATTAAAAGGTTTTCAGGGTTCAAGAAAAAAATGTATAATAATCCCTAGCTGAGCGCAAATTGGTCGTTCACAGTGGATTAAGTAGGGATGGCATGCTCATGGCTTATTACCCCCAGCATAGGTCGTTGGCCCGCGTGCCGCCTCAATTGTCATTTTCCATATTTTCTGCCGATGCTGACAGGCATGAAGTTTTTCCGATGTTCAGATCAAAGAATTTTCCGACGTTCAGGTTGAAGCACTTGTGGCACTCAGGCCAGTTTCTGATGTTCAGATCAAAAAAGTTTCCGATGTTCAGGTTGAAGCACTTGTGGCACTCAGGCCAGTTTTCCGATGTTCAGATCGAAGAAGTTTCCGACGTTCAGGTTGAAGTACTTGTGGCACTCAGGCCAGTTTTCCGATGTTCAGATCAAAGAAGTTTCCGACGTTCAGGTTGAAGTACTTGTGGCACTCAGGCCAGCTTTCCGATGTTCAGATCGAAGAAGTTTCCGACGTTCAGGTTGAAGCACTTGTGGCACTCAGGTCAGATTTCCGATGTTCAGATCGAAGAAGTTTCCGACGTTCAGGTTGAAGCACTTGTGGCACTCAGGCCAGTTTCCGATGTTCAGATCGAAGAAGTTTCCGACGTTCAGGTTGAAGCACTTGTGGCATTCAGGCCAGTTTCCGATGTTCAGATCGAAGAAGTTTCCGACGTTCAGATCAAAGAAGTTTCCGACGTTCAGGTTGAAGCACTTGTGGCACTCAGGCCAGTTTCCGATGTTCAGATCGAAGAAGTTTCCGACGTTCAGGTTGAAGCACTTGTGGCACTCAGGCCAGTTTTCCGATGATCAGATCGAAGAAGTTTCCGATGTTCAGGTTGAAGCACTTGTGGTACTCAGGCCAGTTTCCGATGTTCAGATCGAAGAAGTTTCCGATATTCAGGTCGACGTAACTTGTGGCTTTCAGGCCGATTTTTCGGGTACTCAGACCGAAGTGGTGTTCAGACCGAAGTGGTATTCAGACCAGATTTTCGATGTTCAGACCGATATTAATACTCTCATATTCCGATGCTCAGTATTCAGACTGATGAGCGGCGTTCAGGCCATGGGTATTCCTGTGTTACCATTTATTTTGGTATCCAGGTCAACATTCTTTTCGGTGTTCAGGCCGACTCTCACCGTACTAGACGGATGTTTCTTTCAAGATCACTTCTTTGCCGATTCTGACAGGCATTGTTAATTATTTCCCAGCGGAGTGCAAATTGTTCGTCTGTTCTTGGTATTCAACCACTCTTCACCCTGATCATCTGAAAGCCGAGGTTGTTCATATCGACAGGTTCACAGTGGATTGAATAGGGGCAGCTGTAACACCTCAAAAATTGCCCTCCTCTTCTTGGGACTAGTTTAATATTGCATTTCATGTTTTAGTACATTAGGCATTGCATCTTGCATATCATTTGAAAATAAAAAGATCATCCTCCAAAGTCTTTTCCAGAAGATGAGAAGGTACATGATTCAAGCCTGAGGGTCTCCATAAATTGATCACCAGCTATCTGAGGGTTTGTGCTTCAATCAGGGTTTCTTGGTTCTTCAAAGATCTTGAGTGTTATCTTGTTGGCAAGGATATATTACCATCATCATGGTTCTGTCATCTTCCAGGGTTTCATTGTGCATGCTCCAGTTCCTTTGGATTAGGGTTTTGACCTCTGGTCAACCCTAATCAATGGTATTCTTCCAGCCAGGGTTTCTCAAGGAGAAGAGGTATTCTATTGAGATGAAGATCACATGAGTATTATGTTGAGCTTACAAGAGCTAGGGGTTCATTTCTAAGCTATTTCCTCAAGTGGTGGAGGCTTAAGCTGATCAGAGCATGTCAAGGTCATCTGAGGGCCTATACAGTCAATTGTGCAAGAGCTGAGGGCTTTGAGGTGGGGAAATGAGTTTCAACACCTCATTCATGTTCAAAAGAGGTTCATTTGTCATTTCAAACATCAATCTTGAAGATTTTGAAGTCAAGGCAAAAGTTTCCAAAAATGGAAAGTGACATGTAATTGAAAGTTTCCAAAAATGGCAAGTTTTTAGACCACATTCAACTTGACTTTGCAACATCAAAGAAGCTTAAAATGAAATTTTGGTCAACATGAAAGTTGAAGATCTTTCTCTCCTCTTTTCAAAAAGTCCAAGATCATGAGCATCTGATGAAGGGTTGAGAAGTTATGAGCAAATGATCACCAAGTGTGCATGAAACTTCAAAGTGCCATAACTTTTGATCAAAAACTCCAAATTGGTCCACTCTTTTTGCAAATTGCTTCTTGTGACCTATATTTTCCAAATCCATCATTTCATTGCATGAAATAACATCACATGATCATTTGTCCATGCATGAGTATTTTGGAGGGAAAATGCCTAATTCAAATTTGGTGCATCATACATGCTTAATTCCAATCCAATTGTGTTCATGAACTGATTTTAAATGATTTTACACACTCACATGGCACTGTTCACGTCCATTTTGCCATGCATAAGGTGCACTTACCAATTTTGCATCACACTCCATATTTTGTTAATTTTTCATTAGCCATGCTTAAACTTGATTTCAACATGATTAAGGAGGAGTATATAAGGCTAATCATAACAGAATTGGATGAGTTTTCACATTCTAGATCTAGAAATTTCACTTCCCTCCAAAAATTCTCTCAATTGAAACTTGAATTTTCTTCACATAACTCATCAATATTATTGCATATTCTGGTTTATCTTGTGTGATTGATGAAGAATCAAGGCTTGGATTGAAGAAATTGATCAAGATTCGTTCACCTTCAACACATGAACATGAACATGGAAGTTTGAATTTCAGCTAGATCCAGATCAATTCAAGTGTCAATTCATATCCAAAGCTTCATAACAAGAGTGGAGAAGGAGATCTGGAGCTGGAGAAGGCTTAACCACAAGGATTTGGTCACTGCAAGTTCAGGTTGGTGAAAATTCGAATCTCACATTTCTCCAATTCATTGCCATGATTAGATAGATCATTTGATGTTGATAATTCTGATGTAAATATTTTTGAAAATGGATGAATATTGAGTGAGATATGATGATTTTAAGTTTGGTGCATGAAACTTCTTTGGATCGATTTGAAAAATACATGATGAATTAGGCTTAGATGTTTGTGGATTCATGATCCTCGTGGCGAGATCTTTCGAATGATATAAGGCATGGCAATTTCTGGAAAATTTGACGGTGGCGCTCCGCCTGGCTGGCCGGAGAAGACGGTTGTTTCAGCCGTCCGCCACCGCCTGTAAGTAGCTAGGGTTTGTGCTTCGAAACGGCAGCGTTTTGGTGTAAGCGCGCGTTAACCTCACCGTCCTTGGTTCGACCCCTGGCGTAGGCAATTCCATTTAATTTCCTTTGAGCCTTTCTTTGGCCATAGGTACCTCAGTTCGATTCCACGCTTGTGACAATTTGTGAATTAATAATTGAGCGCTGGCGTTAACCTCACGTTCCTGTGTTCGAATCCTGGCAAAGGCGTTTTGGAATTTATTTGTTGAGCGCGCTTGTTATCCATTTCATCCTGTGCTCGAAACCTGGCTGTGACGATTGTGAATATTATTTTCCAGCGTTTTGTCCACCTTAGTGTCCTGGGTTCAATCCTCACCTATTGCAATTTCTATTTCATTCATTTCAATGTTTTCACATTTATTTTCATGTTAATTCATTTTATTCATGCAAAATTCAAAAATCACTAAAAATAGCATATGCATCCAATTTAATTCAAACTTTTTTCTACATGTTCATCTTAATGTCTATTTTTTTGTGATGTGAATTTCCTGATTTGTGCCTTGCTGGAATTTTGAATATGCTTGCTTGATTGAACATGGTGTAAAATGTGACATGTGGTGCTAATTGATTTGTGAAATGCTCATACTTGATCCAATTGCCTTGAAATTTGACATGCTTATTCTATACAAGTGACATGATCTTTTGGCTTTTGTTTGGCATTTTTAGCACATTCCATCTCTGTTTTGGACACATGAATGCATGGTGTGACAATGTGTGTCACACATTTTGATGTTGCTCTTGTTCATTTTTATTGACATGTCAATTGAGTTCTTCTGATTCCAATTTTTTGCATGATGCTTGTGTTTAGTATGTCAATATCACATAAAAAATTTCATGATCATTGGATTAATTTCTGTTTTAATGTGGAATTTCTATTCTTAATGTCCAATTGTGATCACCATCGTGTGTCTTTGCTTTATCTTGTGCATGTGAGGGCTTTGACTTATGATTTGAGTTTGATCCTTTTTAGGACATGTTCTTACTTGATTAAATGTGCTTCATGTTGAATATCAACTTCTGTTTTGACTTTTTGCTTTTCCTTTGACCCTAGTCTTTGCACTAGTGGTTTGTACTTACCAATTGAGTTTTGTGTTTCAGGTATTGAGCATGTAGCACTAATGTTTGGTTTGATCTCATTACTTGAGATGCATTTGCTTTGATTTACTAACTCTTATTGTGTTGTAGGGTCCAATGGTGATGAACTCACTTGAGTTGTTTACACATAGGACTTGTATTGTGTACATATTGGAAGAGAACCACTGTGATTGTCTGTTTTGGTTTGTCTGGATACAATATTGTCTGGTTAGCTTTTGTACAGGTACATTAGCCGCTTCTAGCTTGCTTTTGCTTTGCTTTGGAGTATGGTTAGTACACCACTGAGGTAGTTTAGCCTTCTAACTCCATGTAGTCTGGAAGCCCTGTCGCTTTTTTGGCAGGCGTTTGGCTGAAGTCCTCCTTAAGAGGCAATGACTGTGTTTGTTTATATTTGTGCCTAAGACCTCCTTGTCGAGGCATGTTACTTGTTAAGTCCTCCTAAGTGAAGAGGCAATTGACAGATAGAAGGGACTAGTAGCCAGTCCCCTGTTAGTCGTTGAGTCGTTCATTATGCTCGCACTACGTGCTGACGCTCTTGAACCTAACCCAAGATCCCTGTATAGAGTTAGTCAAGTGGAATAGGGTCCCTCATTCTAGATCCCCATGCTTTCATTGATTTAAGCTCACCCAGGGCAGGGTTAAAAGCCATGAGGTCTAACCCTCATTACCTTTCATCTGCTCACCCTGACGATCAATGTCAGTGGTTAAGAGCTTCAGGACACCCCTACAGTTTTGGCTTGTTTGTCGAGGTTGATATGACCCCTTGACTAAAGCCCAACCAGTTTGTCTGAGCCTCTTGTTTGCATATATAGTGTGATGATTACTTTTGATGTTTATCTGCTTTTGCTTCTCATCTCCTTTCTGTAGGAGTCGTATGATCAACTTTCGAGGAAGTTGAACGTATGGAGAGATAGACTTGAGTTGACTCACTTCCTGTGTGAGTCAAACTCTTGTTAGAGACCTCAACCTAGGGTTATAATTTGCATGACGGCTATTAGGCTCGAGTCAGTCTCCCTTTTAGTTCGTTATTCCCTTGGTCTCTGGTTAGGAGAATTTCTCCCCTGTTAAGGGGAACTACGTCGCCCTGATTATCATACCAGATGAGATACGTAGGCAGGAGATCGAGCGAGATCTCTCCGGGCACCTTTTTCTTTTTTGCGTGTGTTTTGCTTGACAGCTATTAGGTCCGAGTTCCCGACTCCCTTTTAGTCTGTGTGTTCAACCTCTGAGTTCCTTTTGACGTCTCAACGTCTTCTTAGTGTTTGTGTGACAGCTATTAGGCTCGAGTTCCAGACTCCCTTTTAGTTTGTCAGTAGGAGAACCTTTGGTGTTCGCTAGTTAGCGATTGCTTCTTTGTTTGGAGTCGGATGTAAGCCCATTGATTGGCATTCAGTTTCCTTGTGCTGTTTGTTTGGAGTCGGATGTAAGCCCAGCTATTGGCGTTCCGTTTCCTTGTTTGCTTTTGTTTGGAGTCGGATATAAGTCCAACTATTGGCATTCCGTTTCCTTGTTGAGTTTCTTTTGACGTCTCAGCGTCTTTGTGTTGTGTTTTGTTTCGGCGTGCGTTAGCCGAACTACGACAACTCTGATTCTCATTCCAGATGAGATACGTAGGCATAGGATGCGATGTCCTAGCGAGCCCGTTCCCCATTTCCCCGAACTACGTTGACTCTGATGTTTGTTTCTGACAAACTACGTAGGCCCAGGATGCAACGTCCTGCCGAGTCCCCTTCCTCCGTCTTCTTTCACCTGTTTTATTATTCCAGTGTGTGTGCATTCTTTGAGCAGTTTATCAGCAACCTTTTCCTATTCTTTTGAGCGTGGATCCCGTCGAGTACGACGGACGTGAGGGGTGCTAATACCTTCCCCTTGCGTAACCGACTCCCGTACCTTGTAGTCTCTGGTCGTAAGACCATTCCTTTCCCCTTTTCAGGTTTACTTCGAGTGTTTCCTTTCCCTTCTTTGGGATAAATAACGCACGGTGGCGGCTCTGAGTGTTTTTTCCGCCGGTTGTTTTTCGCGTTGCGACACTGTGGATATTCCAACAGTTGTCCATAAGTCAACGTAATAATCACTTTGTTTGAAAACCCTTCTCCCATGCCAAAAGGAGGAGTGATGACATTGTTGGCGCATAAATACAGTGATATTTTCATTCAATAAATTCATGTTAAATGTTTGTTTTCCAATTATTTTCCCTTTTTGCTTTTGCATGAAATTGGTGATCACATAAAACCCTAAAAAATAGAATAAAACCGATCTTTTTCATATGCATAATGATTTGCCTTGTTTGAATTCTAAAGCTTTTCATATCCAAAATCATTATGCAGGTTGATTTCTAGACCCATTGAACATAATGACCCAACACCATCTCCCAATTTTGAATTCCCTGTATTTGAGGCAGAGGAAGATGATGTTGAAGAGATTCTTGATGAGATCACCCGGCTACTTGAGCATGACGAGAAGATCATTCAGCCACATCTTGAAAATCTGGAAGCAGTCAACTTGGGGTCGGAAGATTGTGTGCGAGAGGTAAAGATTGGGGCACTTCTGGAAGAATTTGTTAAGAAGGGGTTGATTAAGTTGCTACGAGAATATGTTGACTTCTTTGCCTGGTCATATGAAGACATGCCTGGTCTAGATACAAATATTGTGCAACATTTCCTACCTTTGAAACCTGAGTGCGTGCCTGTGAAGCAGAAGCTCAGAAGAACTCATCCTGATATGGCAGTGAAGATCAAAGAGGAAGTTCAGAAGCAAATTGATACGGGGTTTCTAGTGACTTCTACATATCCTCAATGGGTGGCCAATATTGTGCCCGTGCCTAAGAAAGATGGAAAAGTCGGGATGTGTGTGGACTATAGAGACTTGAATAAAGCTAGTCTGAAAGATGATTTCCCTCTACCATATATTAATATGTTGGTAGATAATACAGCTAAATTCAAAGTCTTCTCGTTTATGGATGGATTTTCCAGATATAATCAGATTAAAATGGCACCCGAGGATATGGAGAAGACAACATTCATCACACCTTGGGGAACATTCTGTTATCGAGTGATGCCCTTCGATTTGAAGAACGTCGGAGCCACGTATCAACGAGCTATGACTACCTTGTTCTAGGACATGATGCATAAGGAGATTGAGGTGTACGTTGACGATATGATCGCTAAGTCAAGATCGGAGGTTGAACATGTAGAGCACCTATTGAAACTTTTTCAGCGCTTGAGGAAGTACAAGCTTCGTCTGAATCCCAACAAGTGTACATTTGGAGTCCGTTCTGGCAAGTTATTGGGCTTTATTGTCAGTGAGAAAGGTATTGAGGTTGATCCTACAAAGGTCAAAGCAATACGAGAGATGCCTACACCCAAAACTGAGAAGCAAGTCCGAGGTTTTCTTGGCCGCTTGAATTACATTTCCAGATTCATATCCCACATGACTACCACATGTGCGCCAATATTCAAGCTCCTCCAGAAAGATCAGTCTCATGATTGGACCGAGGATTGCCAAAAAGCTTTTGATAGTATTAAAGAGTATCTGTCTGAGCCTCTGATTCTGTCTCCGCCCGTGGAAGGGAGACCATTGATCATGTATCTGACTGTTCTTGAAGATTCTATGGGTTGTGTCCTTGGCCAGCAAGATGAATCAGGGAAGAAAGAGTATGCTATCTACTACTTGAGTAAGAATTTCACCGATTGTGAGTCTCGATATTCAATGCTTGAGAAGACATGTTGTGCTTTGGCTTGGGCCGCTAAGCGCTTACGTTAGTATATGTTGAGTCATACCACTTGGTTGATATCCAGAATGGACCCAATCAAGTATATATTTGAGAAGCCTGCTTTAACTGGAAGGATTTCCCGTTGGCAGATGTTGTTGTCTGAGTATGATATTGAGTATCGAGCTCAGAAGGCTATTAAAGATAGTATCTTGGCTGACCACTTGGCACACCAGCCGATCGAGGACTATCAGTCAGTTCAGTATGACTTCCCAGATGAGGAGATTCTGTATTTAAAAATGAAAGATTGTGATGAACCCACACTTGATGAAGGGCCAGAGCCTGGTTCCAGATGGAGTATGGTATTTGATGGCGCTGTAAATCAAGATGGAAATGGTATTGGGGCGGTAATCATTACGCCTCAGGGCACACATATTCCTTTTACAGCAAGGCTAACTTTCAAATGCACGAATAATATGGCTGAGTATGAGGCCTGTATTATGGGATTGGAGGAATGCATTGATCTTAGAATCAAGCATCTTGATGTATATGGTGATTCGGCCCTCGTTGTTAATCAGATTAAGGGTGAGTGGGAAATGAATCAGCCTGGCCTCATTCCATACAGAGATTATGCGAGGAGGATTTCAACGTTCTTTATTGAGGTTGACTTCCATCATATTTCTCGAGATGAGAACCGGATGGCAGATGCCCTTGCTACACTTGCTTCAATGATTATGGTCAGACTTTGGAATGAAGTTCCCAATATTACCGTGATGCGCTTAGATAGGCCAGCTAATGTATTTGTGGTAGAGGAAGTAAAAGATGACAAACCATGGTATTGTGATATCAAGTGTTTCCTTCAGAACCAGACTTACCCACCCGGGGTGTCTGTGAAAGATAGGAAGACTTTGAGGAGATTGTCAGGCAGTTTCTACCTCAATGGTGATGTGCTTTATAAGAGAAATTTTGACATGGTTCTGCTCAGATGCGTGGATAGACACGAAGCAGACCTGTTAATGACTGAGGTTCATGAAGGTTCATTTGGTACTCATTCCAATGGACATGCCATGGCTAGAAAAATGTTGAGAGCAGGCTACTATTGGCTGACAATGGAGTCTGACTGCTGCAAGTATGTGAAGAAATGCCATAAGTGTCAGATTTACGCGGATAAGATTCATATTCCCCCGACACTTTTGAATGTGATTTCATCACCATGGCCTTTCTCCATGTGGGGAATTGACATGATAGAGCCGAAAGCGTCCAATGGACACGTATTTTTTCTCGTAGCAATTGATTACTTCACCAAGTGGGTTGAAGCGGCATCGTATGCAAATGTGACCAGACAGGTGGTCGTGAAGTTTATCAAGAATCAACTCATATGCCGATATGGTGTGCCAGATAAGATCATTACTGATAATGGATCTAACTTGAATAACAAGATGATGAAGGAGCTATGTAGCGAGTTCAAGATTGCGCATCATAACTCTTCCCCTTACAGGCCCAAGATGAATGGGGTTGTTGAAGCTGCTAATAAGAATATCAAGAGGATTATCCAGAAGATGGTTGTTACGTATAAAGATTGGCATGAGATGATGCCATTTGCTTTACATGGATATCGTACGTCTGTCCGCACTTCAACAAGGGCAACCCCTTTCTCTCTTGTTTATGGCATGGAGGCTGTACTCCCAGTAGAGGTGGAGATCCCATCAATGAGAGTCTTGATGGAGGCCAAGTTGACTGATGCTGAATGGGTTCAGAGTCGTTATGACCAGCTGAATTTGATAGAGGAGAAGAGATTGACGGCTATGTGCCATGGTCAGTTATATCAACAAAGAATGAAGAAAGCTTTTGATGAGAAGGTCAAGCCTCGTGTGTTCCGAGAAGGTGACCTCGTGCTCAAGAAATTCTTGTCTTTCGCGCCCGATTCCAGGGGCAAGTGGACTCCAAACTATGAGGGTCCGTATGTTGTTAAGAGAGCCTTTTCAGGCGGTGCTTTGATACTTACAACTATGGATGGGGAGGATTTCACTCGTCCTGTGAATTCAGATGCAGTCAAGAAATACTTCGCCTAAAAAATAAAAAAATAAAAACTGAATGGCTCGCTAAGTTGAAAACCCGAAAGGGCGGCTTAGGCAAAAATGAGCGTCTCGGTGGATTGAAAACCCGAAAGGGCGATCCAGGAAAAAGTTAGAGACAAAAAAAATATATAATGATATATGTATCCCGCTAGATTGAGTACCTCATCCTGGGGCAATCAGGCAAAAATTAGGGATTTGGCAAGTAACTGCATCCTGGCAAGAGTTTGTTCTACAACTGTCGTCCGTCAGAGATTCTTGCTCATTATCAACCAAAGCTTCAAATACACCGGATTCAGAATTGGTTGAGAAATGGTCATTATGGTCAATGTAGCCCTTTTCCAATATATATCACCAAATTCAAATTTGTAAAGATCTATGGAGTCTTGCCATTCGCAGACTACCATTCTATCAAATAAATTTGAGCCTTTTATCCAATTATTGGCACTCTTATCTGTTTCTATTCAACAAATGTTTTACATGTTTTGATTAAGAAAATATCATTGTTTTAAACAATCAAATTTTTTATAATTTGTTTTTAAACAAAGTGAACACTCACAAAGACGAATGGATACTTAGGAGATCCTCAGTGCTCTCCCAAGGATGGTACGATCCCCAACAGGGTAAGATTTTTGTCCATATTCCTGGCATGACTATATCTCCTCCCTCCGGAACCTTTTGTGGTTTATCCTACCAAGTTGATTGCTTGTTGAGAGTCACCTCTCTTCCCTTCAGCAGAGTAGCAATCTTTCTTCCTCAGCAGCTTGGATCTCTTTGGGCAAGAGCGGTATTTGATGGTTGATCCCGATAAATCCTTTATCTCCTCGGATAAATTCCCCAGTAGAGTTGTTGGTGTGGTGGACCTTGTCTGTGATAACTCTCGTCCCCAGCTGGAATGATTGATGATTCATCCCCTACAGAGTTCTTTGCTTCCTGGTATCTCTGATCCCCAGCAGATTGGATACTCTCCGGTGAACTTGGCTTTCTCTCTTGAGAAGTAGTACCGGGTGGTTGATTCCTGGACCTGGTTGTGTTAGATATGTCTGTTTGTCAGCATACATCATACATAAACCACACACATACATGCATAATTATAACATTCAGATATTCATGTTGCATTCTTTGCCATATATCGTTGTTTGTTGTCTCCTGCTATTTGGTGATATATTTCCCCAAGCAGATGTGTGTGTCTGATCGCTCCATATAGAGTCAGCTCCATAGGCAGAAAGCGTCTATCCTTTCTTCCATATTCCCCACCGGGTTATATCCTCGTGGATGTTGATTGTTTTTGTTCCTTCCCAACACATATATTGGGATGGTCTTCCCCATTGAGTTATATCCTCACCGGGACAAGTCTTGATTTGGTGTGCCTATCTAGTTTGATTCTAGATCGGTCTCTAGAGACTCTTTTCCTGTTTCCCCGTGGTAAATGAATAATTGCTCAATAATTAGTAATTATTATCCCCGACGGAGTCTGTGGTTCTCTACCCTCATACCGGTAGTTGTAAACCCTATTTCTTCCCTTTTTGCAGAGTAACTATTTTTGCTCATCTTTAATTGGTGACAGTTATCTTCATCCAATATTCGGTGATGATATCCCCTCATCTGCTTGGATAATTGCCCTGATTATGCAATTTATCCCCAGCAAGTCATCTCTCGTCTACCTTGTTGTTGTTGGTGACGATTGCTTCTCTCCTGAATTGGTCACCATTATATACCTAATTTCGGTATCGCGGTGCCTTTTCTTTTCGGGCGATTTATCCTTTATTAACCCAGTAACCGGTTGTGGATAATCGCCCATGCGAGTATATTCTCTACGTTCTGACGGTAATAGATAGTATATCTCATGCACTCTCGGGTCTGAAGCCTTTTGTTCTTCCCTAGTGGAGTAAGATTCATATCCTCTTTACGGAGTAGAATATCCATCCTATAATCGAGTTTGCTTTTTAGCCCTCTTGTGGATGATGAGTGTCTTGGGAATATTCCCCAGTTCACGTCTTGGTTGGTCACCTATTATATGCCCAGTAACCGGTATCCCTGGTGTTCCTTCCTCTCTGCTCCCTATTATGACTTTTTGTCCTCTGTGGAGTCAGAATCCCTGAGTTGAAGTATACCTTTTAGGTTTTCCTCAGACGTTTTGAAGTTTTGATATCTCTCACCCTTATACCGGTCTTAGATATTCATTCTTCCTGAGCATGTTGTACTTCTCACCCTTATACCGGTGTTTTGATCACATGTCTCTTTGAGCTTATTACCCAGTAACCGGTAATACCTCATCTCGCTGCTTCCCCAGGAGAGTCTTTTTAGACATCCCCAGCGAAGTCCCTTAGTGGATTGTTTTCATCCGGATTTTATCCGAAGTATCCGTTGTGGATAGTTCTTGCTGTATTGGCATATTCCCCAATACATGCATCTTCGAGTCAGCTCGAGTCTTTCCATTGGATCTTTTCCCTTTGGAATTCTGTTCCCTAAGCTTTGAGTCGTGACCTGCTCGCGCATTTTTATCCCTTTTCTATCCCCAGGAGAGTCCCCAGGGTCTTGGTCCCATGGAGTGAATTGCTCATATGTATTATCAGTGGCTTCTGATTTCTTTGCTTTTGTGGACACATATCTCCACAGAGTGTTACCATTTTTCATACCTACATTTGCATCATGAGGTCTCTTAGGGACCAAAATTCGTCTCTTTGATATTATTTAAGCCCATTCTACCCCGTCGAGACGAAGATTTTAACCTTCACTTCTCCGGCTAGAATGACCTTAAATAGGGGCATCTGTAAGACCCCAATTTTGACCCTAAGATTCCTCATGGCATCATAACATTGCATTTGCATAGCCTCAAGGATCATAAGCATCTTGGTTCCCTTTTCCTTTGGGTGGGACTCCTTGTGATTGGTTTGAGATCACCAAGCATGCTTGAATTATATATCATTATTTTTGTTTACTAACCGAAAGCACAAAAATGTGTCACTAACATCTTTTGTTTGAAGCTTGAGTATCATCCAAGACACTTTGTGGATTCTATTCGGGTGATCAGTCAATACAAGGGAATGACGTGGGTTACTTCCAACATGTTCCAATGGGATCTATTCATCATTCAAAATGCTAATCTGGAAAGAGTAAAAGTCTGTTCCTGAGCTGTCATGCTCGCTAGGCGAGCAGAATGGTTCGCTTAGCGAAGAGAGTTGTCATGCTCGCTAGGCGAGCAGATCCTTCGCTAGGCGAAGCGCGCGCATTTTGGAAAATAACAGAAAATTTTGGGCTTGACTCTGAGCCCACCAAGCCACCAAAATCAGGTTATAAATACCAGAGCTTCATTTGAGAAAAAGAGACTGGAGACTATTACAAACCCTAGAGAAAAAGAGGAGGAAAAGGGAAAGAAGGAGAGAGGCGAACTAATCTGCAGCAACCTCCAGGCAGCTCTGAGAAGTTCACCCTGACTCACACACTTTTTCACCTCCGCCTCACGCAAACCCTAACATTTATTTGCAAACCCAGTTGTGCCATTCGATTTTAGTCGATCTCTCCCATCAGGTTTGCCCTTATCCCCATTACTCTATGCTTTTAATTTGAACACTCTGAATGTGTGAGGTATCGTTCAGTTTTTGCCCACGGGTTTAGATATGCATGAATGTGTAAAATAATGCTTTGAATGTCTGATCACTTGATTTCTGAAAGGGATACCATAGGGTTTGGAGTCCCTAAAATCGTACTGTTATCAATGGGAAATCCAGAATCCGCAGGCCTTCGCTAGCCTCTTAGCTAGGCGAGCTTGCGGCGAAGCCTCGCTAAGCCTTCGCTAGGCGATGCAGTAGCGAGCGTGACAGTAACTGATTTTTTCTGTTTTTCTCTAATCTGTCTTGTGTTTGTCATGGCATTGTTTTCTCCTAATTCCGTCATATTACTCTAACCTGTTTGTTGAGTGTTTGTGAGGGCTCACATACTCTTGCAGGGATAGCTTGCTTGGTATACCACTTTATTTATGGGATACCACCTGGAGGTTTATTCCGATTACCTGTACTGACTGACTTTCTTTGACGGGGCCAGCTTGAAAGATCTTTGGTTTTCTTACCTCTTAAATTGCAGTTGCTTCGGATATTTATCCGCGTGGTACCTTTACTTTTCCCGCATTTTACCGCTTTCCTAGCTGGAAGACCTCGATAAGAGGCAATGTTTTGTGTGTTTACTCTTGTGCCTAAAGACCTCCTTGAGGAGGCAATTGACGGATAAAAGGGATTAGTAATCAATCCCCCGTTATTCAGTGTGTCGTTCTTTATGCTCACACTACGTGTCGATGCTTCAGAACAAAAGCCCAAGATCTTTTGTCCGGTCGGTCAGTGGAGAGGGTTCCACCTTTCTGAATCCCCACTTTTTGTCATGAGCTCACCCTGTCCAGGGTTAAGAGCTATGAGGTCTTATCCTCATTACCCTGTTAATCTGCTCACCCTGACGTTCAATGTCAGAGGTTAAGAGCCCGTTTGATTCCCCTTCCATGGCTTGTTTGTCGAGGTTGATATGACCCCTCTAGACTAAAGCCCTACCCATATGTTTGAGCCCCCCTGTTGGCTTGTTTACTTTATGCATGTTCCTTCGCCTAGGACTCCCTTTTTGCATGAGCGTTCCTAAAACGCAAACAACTTATTGATTTTTCATCTCCTAAGAACACGTTTACTCCTTCTACTACAGGCGAGTAAGTCTCCAAAGGTCGAGCATCCGGTAGATTGCGTAGTAATGTCGTTCATCCCAAAACTTACCCCGTAGTTAGTCGAACTACGTTATGCTCTGATTTTCATCCCAAATGAGATACGTAGGCATAAGACGCGATGTCTTAGCGAGCACAGTCCTCTCTAACCCATAGGTAGCCGAGCTACGAAGACTCTAATTCTCAGATTCAGATGGGATACGTATGCAGTGGATGCGACATCCGTGCGAGTCATTTTCTTTTGACCCTTCTTTTAGTAAGTAGTACATTAGATAAACATACACGCTTTTATCATCCCTTCAATCATGTTTGCACAAATAAATTTTCACAAAACAAACAACCTTTGCAACAAATGTGAAAAGGGCTCCCTAGGAGTACCTAGGATGTTTTGGGTGCCTAACACCTTCCCATTGCATAACCAACCCCCTTACCCAGATCTCTGAGATTTTTACTAGTTTTTGATTCGATAAAACTTTTAGGTTTTTGTTCGCTTTCTAACCATTCCTTTGGATAAATAGAAGTGCGGTGGCGACTCAATTTGTATGATTTACCTCGGATTTAGTCAATATCTCTAATGGTAACGAATACCCCGCTACAGTAACTGCTGGTTATTTTAAATTTCAAATTTCTCCCGCCCAGACGTTAGGGCGATGCTGTCTTCTGCATATTTGGCTATAATTCTTTAAGTCCCAAACTCCACGTTGGTCGACAAAATGGCCTGTCGACCAGGCCAGCTTCTATTGTCGGCTTCATCCTTTGACTTGTATTTTTCCTACTCTTGCTTGCTTCCAACACCTCTTCATCCTTTGATGGAGTATAACCCCCAAACTCACAGGACTTTGTCCTTAACTATGCTTTCAGCATGCCTTAGAGACTTTTTCGTGGTAACAGTGCAATGTGTAGAATTGCAAAAAAGAATACTTGTACTTTTTTTTTCATGTGCTTATTTCCTTCAAGCTTAGGGGTGGTCGAGAATGTTGTCGTTCACCTCGATAAATGAGCGCTCATTCATGTTCCCGTTTGCAACCAAGTAAGTCTAACACTTTACCATTCACCATTTTTATATTTATTATTATAATTAATAGTAAATAATATTTTTCACTTCTTTTTATTATCTTAAATGGTCAGTAAGGGGAATGAACTACAATAGGTGTCCGAAACACGCTATTGTAGTCTATCGAAATCTATTGGACCACATTGGACATGACGATGTAATAATCCTACCGAACTATATTTTAATTTAAAATTACTTCTCAAATTATTTTCCATCTAACCATTTGGTTTTGTTTTATAGTTTGTTTGGAGGCCATATCTGGGTTTGAATCATGATGTGAACCATGACGATACTGCAGTTTGAACAACGAAGACACCGATTATCTGATTTACTATATTGGAAATGAACCAAAGTTATCTGGTCAAACTACAGTTCGGAATGCTACAACAGATTCCAGAATCTCCCACGTGTTTGGGGAATTGGCATCAAAAAAGGGTCGATGCACAGTGGGATTATTCTGACTGGAGAGACTTTGTCAAAGACATGTGTCGTCAATGGAGGAATCGATGACAACACATCTTCAACGAACCAGTCATCCAAGGTGAAAGACCCACTCAACAATATATGGCATAGTTTAGGTCTGTAACAACTCAACAATTTGTATCTGAGCCATGATATTTGATGGATCCACGCCAACTTGCTTCGTCATCGTATGCCCCACATCAATTCACCACCCAACACCAATGTGACCCACCCAAACCCAACAGCCAATCACACAACATCAACCGACCACATACACACAACAACCAAACACCCAACATCGTAACCCGTTCATGCCAACCACCCAACAACCAACCATCAAACGTCGTACCCCATTCATACCACCCACCCAAACACAAAACCAAGAATCAAACGCCGCATCCACAACCATCTACAACCCAAATAATTCATATGGGCCACTTCATCGTAGCCCCCAACCAATGAACACCCAACCACTCTTTAAATATAGTACGCCCCAGGAACCATTGCTTCGTTTTCAAAACGACTCAATGGCCAAATTTAGGCAACTATACCTTCCCCAATTCACCCAACCCCAACGCCCTAACTACGATGACATGAGCACCGAACTCCATTACGGAAGCGCCGTTGGCCAGAGCCCCTTTGGATATTGGGAGCAAATGATGACACATTTGTCAAATACCGCCGGAACTTCCGCCGGACCTTCCAACCAACCATCGCTCGATCAGGTCAACACCCAAAGACCACAAACACCTCAAGAAAATCGTGGGAGACCTCAGAGACAAACTAACGCACCGGGATGTGGAATCGGGGGACGTTATAATCGGGCGGGTCATTAGTTTTTTCTCTGTCCAATGTAACCAATTATTACATATTTAATGAATTTATTTATTTTCATTATTATTTCTTATGTATTAAATAATAAATATTAAATGTTAAAAATATTTTTTTTTTAAAAACTAAATAAATATAAAAAAAATGAAAAAATAATAGGAGAGGGTGTATGCGTCAGATGAATTGGCGCATACACCCACCGTGCAAAATGAACTCAGACGCCAGAGGCATTGGCGCCTCCTCATGAGGGTCAATGCAGGCGCCACAAGCATTGGCGCCTCCTCATGAGGCCCAATGCTTGTGCGCCAATGCTATTGGCGCCTACTCTTACTGGTATGAGGGTGCGCCGATTTATTTGACGCATCCTCTACCAAACTTGGTTATTTTGATATTTTTTTTGAAAAATTGATTATCTTAAAAAAAATTGGTTATTTTGAAAAAAAATTCCGCTACTCCCTCTTAAATTTCAAATTAAAGACTAAAAAAAAAAAAAAGTAAAAGTGGGAAGCAGATAAGAGAAGGGAAAACGAGATTGATATTCTTCATGTAGTCATGTGTACCTTCTTGCAATATCTTCTTTCTTCTTCCTTCACTCTTAGTATTTTCAATCCTATCATCTCAACACAAACCACCTCACATCTCTCTCTCACTTCATATTCATAAAACAAGAAAATATAAGTTAAAAAAGTGGACACTGATAGCTCATTTTCCTATAAAAAAATGGACATTGATAGCTTATTTTCCTCTTCATTCACGTTAACACACACTCCCAGCCACTCATTATATTTCTCTCACTCTCAACCCATATTCCATACAATGAAAAATTAAATCTGAAGAAGTGAGGATCCTTCTTCGTGTATGCTACTGTTCACCAAAAGAGACCATACTCATATCTTCTTCCTACCTTCATATCCTCTTCTCTCATTTCCAAAAAAACAACACAAACCATCTTCTTCCCCAAGACACACCGGCCCACACTTTTCCGGCCATACACCCCTCGGTTTTCGGCATCTTCGCTAGAGCTCCATAACTCCACCGGAGACGTATCTCCAACAACCAACCTCACTTCAAAACCCTTATGCTTCCACAAAACCGCCACACTGTAAGTTTCCTCGATTGCATCTTCCACTCTGGCCACCATCATCTCTTCAACAACCGAGCTTCTCCCTCCGATTCATTCTCATTTTGACTTTGCAGCAAGTTCGCTCCTCTCCTAATCACTCGGTTCAGCAACACCACCTTTTTCACCCTTCCATTTCCAGCAACAACAATGTTTTGCCGCATTTGGTAATATTCAAATTCAGAGAATTTTTTAGTTTAGTTTTAATATGTGTTAGTTTTTGATTCGACTGTGTAATAATGTAATTACCTGTAATAATATGAACATTTAGGACTGTGTGTGTTGTTTATTTGTTTTTATTTCGTCGGAATCGATTCCATTTAATCCGCAGATTCGTCATGGTTTGTATCTCATAACACGACTGAATTTTTTAGTTTGGTATATTAATGTAAATATTATGTATATCCAGTACTATTTTATTGTTTATTGTTGCACTGAAATAGGATCCGTGAAAATCACGTGTATTCAGGTTAATTTCGTTCGTCAACATTGTGTTATGCATGTTTAGTTTTGATTGCAATGATCGTATTTGGCGTCAGCAATTTGCTGATTTTTTTCTCTTATATGTGCAATATTTTCAATCGATTTTCGTCACGTTTTGATTAAAATTTGTATGCGCTTTTGATAGTTTGGTATAGCGAAAATTCGCATTTGCTTTTCGCTACTTTGCATTTTCGACATGTGACTTATGTTTTCGTTATGTTATATTTATTGCTTTTATTCATTTGCGCTAGGGGTGTTCGCGGTGCGGTTTGGACAGTTTTTATAATAAAAATCACCCGAACCGCAAGAGAAAAAAGTATGCGGTTCGGTTTGGTTCGGTTGACTTTTAGAAATAAAACCAAACCAAACCAAACCAAATCAATGCGGTTTAGGTTGGTTCGGTTGGTTCGGTTTTTTATAATATTTTTATTGAGCCATTGTTATAATATTTTTTATAACGACATAACTTTGTGTTTAGTCATTCATATATTACTAAATAACATCAAAATTCATCATAGTTAGTAAAAAGTGTTTCATTCAATATACAAAAAACCAGATTAGACAAAAGTGGAATAAAAGACAAATATAAATAGTAGCATAAAATAATATCAAAGACATTATAATAAAACATAAAAAAAAATATGAGACGAGAGATTAGAGAAGATGAAAAAAAGAACATAAGAGATGCGAGATTGAGAAGAAAAGTGCAATAAAAACGTAATTGGAAGAGAAAATAGTAACATAAAAGATAAAAAAGAAAGAACATAATAGAGGATTTATTAGAGTAGAATATGCGAGACCTACATGGAAAAGAAGATGAGAAGAATGTGTGATACTACTATGAGAGATTTAATAAGGTTGAAATTGAAATACTAAGTGTGATTAAGAGAAAATCGTTTGTAATTGTAAGGTTAAGGCATACTAGGTTTGAGGTTTGGGTTGGATGTGGGATAAGTGAACTTTGGGTTGTAACATAATGCGGTTTGGTTTGGTTTAGTTCGGTTTGCAAAATACAAACCGCAAACCAAACCAAACCGTGTGGTTTTATTAAAAAATGACCCAAACGAATCCGAACCAAATGCGGTTTTTTGCGGTTTCGGTTTGGTTTGGTTTGGTTTGCGGTTTTCTATTGGGTTGGTTTGGTTTTGAACACCCCTATATTGCGCCGACTGTAATTCGCGTTAGCTACTTGTAATTATATTTTTGTTGACATATAAAGATTCATTTTTGTTACATTTAAATTGAATTTAAATTATGTGTTTAGTGGATTTGCTTACATGTCTTCACATCACGTGAACTCAAGTCATATCCTCGCGTTATGATAATTTGACCCGTCACACTTTGTGTTTATTTACTTTTAGATTTGATTGTGATTGAATGTGTGTTTGTTGTAATTATATTGTATGTGTATCGTTTATCTTGTCATATTGCGATTTAAATGGTTTGCGGCGTTACGTTACACCATCGCGTTAGAGTTCACGTCATCACGCTAGAACTCGCGCCATTACGATGCAACTCGCGATCTTATGATACAACTCGCGCTCTTCAACCATTTTCACCATTGACTCAAGATGACTTCAAAACCATTTTCAAACCAAATCAAATCCTTTCATAAGCATTTTCAAACTATTGTGAAATAAACACTCGATTAACATTCGGTTTCTTTTCCGCTTACTTGAAGCGTTCAAAAACCTTTTTCTTAATCAAAACCGATTGAAAAGGGAATGAGGGGTTACACCTTCCTGCTCCTCGAATGATCGAATGGTTGACGTACACCATATTGCTCGAGCTTTCGTCATCCAGATAAAACATTTTAATCAAACTTGGTTGAAAAATGAATGAGGGGTTTACACTTTCCCGCTCCTCGAATAATCGAATGGTTGACGCATTCCATATTGCTCGAGTATGATATTTGTATCTTAACTAATCAAATTGGTCAAACTCATTTTCCGCCTTATTGCGATGTCAAACCCTTTTCACAAACGAAAGATGTTTTCTCTCGAGACAATGCAAAATAATGTTTCATTCTTATATGTGTGAGCTAGCGACATTTTCTCGCGAATATGATATGTCTATCTATTTTGTTGTGATGTAAACGTTCCTTTTCTCCACTGTTTTGGGTAGTAAGCAATGTTTTTCGCTTGATTGTGAATAATAAGCTTTTGCAAAAGTCAACCAATAAATAAACATTTTCTACCTAAAACTACAAGGCCTTGAGTTTTCCATCGCATCTGAAGATATGTAGGAGTGAGATTCAAAGTCTCGCCAAACACCCTAATAAAAAACCCTATTTTTTAATCCTCCTTTTTCTCTCAAAACTTTTAATAAATCGAAGAAAACAAACATACAAAAGCTAATATTTTATCACAAATCTAACTAAATGGTTCCCGTTGAGTATAATGGATGTGAGGGGTGTTAATACCTTCCCCTTGTATAATCGACTCCCAAACTCGAATTTGGTTGCGATGACCATTTTCTTTTTTCTTTTAAGGATTTTATCAATATTTTCCCTTTCCTTTTGTAATAAATAAAGTTCGAGTGACTTTGGTTATCATCTCGAGCGTGCGAACGCCCATGGTCAATTTTCACGCTGCAACGTTGAGCACTTAAGGTGTATGTATTATTTAATTGTAACATTGAAAGGAAAGATCAATCTTTATCTTAGAACTCATTCAATATTCAAATACTTAAGATTATTCAAAAACGGTATTGTAACTTTATCACCAAGTTTATGGTGATAAGTTGTTTGCTGTAAAAGGTTCTTTAAATTGGTGTAATTCAAAGTCTACCATAATGTTTGGTGTTTTGTGAAAAAATGTCCTTTGATTAAGTGAAATTCAAATTCCACCATAAGTTTGGTGTTTAAGTTAGAAGATTGTAAGATATGTCTTGGTGTGAGGCTTGTACAAAGATTTAACATATTGGAAAATCTTTCAAGGTGTGAAGGAGCAAGATGTACCCTTACTTGTTTAGGGGAACTAGGATAAAACTCTCGCATCTTTTACTTTCTCGCACTTTAATTTTTTTTCACTTTCATTCAAAGTTCATACACTTAACTTCAAAAATAAAATAAAAAGAGAGGAACCATCTCTTAAAAACGAAAAAAAATCATAAAACCTAAGTCACCCCCCTCTTAGGTTGCATCTCACACTTACAATTGGGATAACAACACGTTAAGGTAACTTTCTCCTAGATCAGAGATAAAATGTCTTATGCAAAACATTTTTTTTAGACAAATGATCAAACATTAGTAGACAACCAAGTTTTACCGATGAATGCTACAATATTTAGAAGATTAGAATACAATTTTTTCTAGAAGCACAATGTGTATAAATATGGAATGCAGTAAGAAATGACCCTTTTATTCTACTAAAACTTTTAATGATTCAAGTCAACCAAAACTAGAAGAAGAATGGAATGAAGAAGACTTCAAAAAATTTCTACATGACAAGAAGGCTAAAAAATTTATTGCAGCTGGTTTCGGGAGTCTAATTGTAAAACAGCAAAGGAAATGTGGGAAACCTTTCAATTCAATAATAAGAAGGATAAAAAGTCAAGAAAATCATATATTGATTGTGAAGACAATTATGTGAGTACAAATTCTGAAAATGAAGAACAAACACATCTATCTTTTATGGTTCACATCACTCTGATGATCATAATGAGGTTAGTGATTTTGACTCAATTAATAAACATTCTTATTATGAATTACATGATGCTTTTAATGATTTGTATTATGAATGCCTAAAGATTTCTAAATTAAATGCTAAGAAAAAAATTATTTATTCTTTAGAAAGTAAAACTAATACATATAAAAAGAGTTAGATAAAATTAAAGCAAAAGTTAACATTCATGCTAATTCATTAACATGTGATAAATGTATATCTCTTGAAAAAAAATTATTGATCTTAATCAAGTTATATGCAATTATGAAAAAGACAAAATTGAATTAGATAATGTTTGAATTAGTAAAAGATATATTAATGATAAAATTCAACAACAACAACAATAACATAAACATAAACAACAAGAACATAAACATTTGACAATAACAACAACAACATAAACAACAACAATAATATTCAAGATTGATATATTACTGTACATGCATGATAGAGAAAATTTTACGTACCGAAAACGTGATGAAGAAGTAAAAGAGTTAAATATTGTGAGTTTCGTCCTTCTTTATTGTAAGTGTCATCGCGTTGCTCTTCGTTTTTCCTGTGTTTTTTTGTTGTTTTGCACGTTAAGCCAAGAAAGATAATGATGTCATTTTTTCCACGTTTGAAGAATGATATTGATGATACAAAAAAATATTAAACGAGTTAAGTTGTGTGTGTGCTTTGTTTCTTTAATGGAGATGAAAAATGCCTAGGGTTCAAATGATTTCTCAACGCTGAATGTGTTAGGGTTTAAATGATTTCTCAGATTATAAAATGGCAACTCAATAAATATGACAAGTTGAGCTGAATTTCTTGTTTTTGAATAGAACATTTTACCATGGTTGTTAAAATCAACCGTGGTGGTATCTGATTTATTTAACGAAATAAGTTACTCAAAGTATATAATCTAAGCAATATGAAATTTAGAATATTTGTCTCAATTAACACACAAACATACATTGTTTTCTAACAATGTGAGACTTAGATTTTATTTGAAGGTTTGGAGTGGAAGAGAGGGGAGAGGGTTGAAAAAACAGAAGGATTGAGTGAAAATAATAGAAGAATTTAGGTAGAGTGGATTTTAGAGGATTTATTTTTATTCAAAAATCAAAATCTCTTTAATCTGAGAAAATAAATAATTATATTGAAGGAGGGTCATCACTGGCACAGGCCACAAGAACGCCGGTCTCCTCACTGGTCCACATAACTTGGGAGGCTAATCAACGATTAATTCTCATAATAACATATAATCCACTTTCTTAGTTATTAACATCCATAAATAATTTAATAATTAGTTTTGATTTAACTTTTTCTAAAACTTTTTTTTATTTTCAAAAAAAAATTATTTCAGAAAAAAAAATCATGTTTTTTGTTATTTGAAAAAATATATTTTTTTATAAGTACAACAATAGTTTTTTTTTAATTTAGGAAAAAACAATTTAAAATTTCTTTATGATTTTCAAAATAGATTAATTTATTTTTATTTTAGATATAGATTCAAACTATGGTTTTGATTAAAACCATACTAATACGATGCCCAAATTGTGGATTTAATTAAAAGCATATTAATAATTAAATAATTATTAATACATAAATTTAGAAATTAATTAGAATACACTTTTTTATTTATAAAATCACTTTACACTTTCATTCAATTAGAATTCATTATTTTAAAATATAAATATATAATTAAAAAAACAAAAATAATAAATTATAATTAAATCATTTTAATAATTAATTATTTCATGTTCTCTCTTCTTATATGAATGAATTTTAATTAGATAAAAGTGTAAAGTAGTGAGAGTGTATTCTAATTAATTCCATAAATTTTACATATAAGTATAAATAATTTAAATAAGCAGTTTAATTTGAGTAACCATACACATAACTGATGCAAACTCTGAGTTTCAAATACCATTCAGATAAATTACTATTTGAAGTTTTGAACACTTAAATTTTATCGACAAAGTCAATCATTGATACAATAATATAGTTGTCCAAACATAGTGTGTGAAGAGAATGAAAAAAGGAGAGTTATTTTAGGGAAAAAACAAAAAGATAAAAGTAGTGTATTTAGCAAATAAAGGGGTGTACAAGAAGCAATCTCAACTTATTTTTTAATTTTGCACTTTTGAATCTAGACCCATAAAAATATTGTTGGACCTGAAAATTCTTTAGGGCAACATATAAGAAAATAAGCTATTACTATCTGCACCTATTTAATAACACATTTCTTTCTTTTTTCTGACACTATAATTTCTCAACTCATTACCATCTTCATTTCCCTCCCCCCTTCCATAAATTTTTGCTGTAAAAATGTGATACCCATAGTGATGAGCGATACTCATATTGGAGAGAAATGTTGGCAAGGAGAAATGCCAATGAAAAACAATAAAATAAATAAATCTACACGTTTTAAAAGAGATAAGTACAAACCTTATACAAATAAAGTTTTTATTAGGAAGGAATACAAACACAATTAAGGAAGAAGAGAAAAACAAACCCCTCACATATAAGATTTATCAAAGAGGAGAAACCTTAGAGTCATTGAAGGGATACAATGATTCCCTTTAATAAACGATGTTTGATAAATGTCAAACATTTTTTAAACGAAGATGGACCATTGTTAGAGGGGGACCATGAGCGAAGGAAGCTCAAGGGACATGTGTGTTAAACACATTGTTTTGCATAAAAAGGTGCAATCTAATCCACGAATAAGCTTTCAATGGAAGTATTTTTCACCGGTATAAGGATGTCAATATTTTGTTTCACGCCTACCTTTCTCTCCAGAACATTTGGAACGTAGGTTCCGAATATCTTGATACATTTGTGTAAACATAGTCTCTTTATAGGCTTTGCGTTGGGGAGTTGTAGACCACTCATGCTTCTAGCATTTACTCAGCTCCTACGATTAGCTTAAGTATTTCTCCTTTTTAGGCTTCGTGCTTAAGGGGTTGTAAATCATCATAGTTTTTATCAACTACTTGTCCTCTATTACAAAAAACCTCTAGGACTATCACATAATCAGAGGGCCTTATACCTGAATAGCGACAGACACACATAATAAGGTACATGGAGCTTACTTGATCAAGCAACAATAAAGTAGGATTAAGGAAAATTGAGGATAAGATAGATGTTATCCGAGATTAGGGGACATCACCAATATCACAATGAGGATAAATATGGGAGTTTTCTCTCTCTCTCTCTCTCTCTCTCAATATCACAATGAGGATAAATATGGGAGTTTTCTCTCTCTCTCTCTCTCTCTCTCTCTCTCTCTCTCTCTCTCTCTCTCTCTCTCTCTCTCTCTCTCTCTCTCTCTCTCTCTCTCTCTCTCTCTCTCTCTCTCTCTCTCTCTCTCTCTCTCTATATATATATATATATATATATATATATATATATATATATATATATATATATATATATATATATATATATATATATATATATATATATATATATATATATATATATATATATATATATATATATATATATATATATATATATCTATTTTTCTCCTATAAACCTAAACATCATAGATATTTTATCATAGAAGATTGCTAGCAAGGCATACCATAATAGTACTCACCAAAATAAATTTTAAATATATTGTAATAAAGTGAGTCTTCACTTATATTTGAACATATTTTTTTTACACGTGTGACCATTAGCTCCACATGACCCCAAGGTTCGATAGTTGTTCTGATGAACCCTTAAAGGTTAAATCCCAAATAAGGAATACTGATAACTACAAGATTTTGAATAAGTCAACTTACATAATGTCACATTATATTTGATCAACAAAGGTGGTAACTTTTCATTGTAAAAGAAAAAATATGGTATTCTATAAGCCTTTTTGAGCAGATAAATAGGGATGTGTAACATTTTACGCACCTAATAGTTTGTGCAAGTTTATCTTCATTGATTTGATGCTAGCCCGACTTAGCTCGATCTTTCCTATAAAAATAACCATGGTTGATAAGAATAATTTCCAAGGACTTAAGTAAACTTGGACATTGATATTCTGACGAATAAATTTCCTAACTAGAAGACGTGGCGAAATTACTGGGATTAGCATGACCTAATTTTTCTTCTATATCCCTTAGTTGTGTCTTTCCTTTATCATTATTCTCTTTTGGGTGCTCTTTCTACGTCATCACTTTCTTATAGTCTTTCTTTTGTTTGACCTAATTTTCCCGTGTACATTCATGCAACATCCTTTGTGTATTCCTTACTTTTGTTTTGGCTGTCTTCATCTTCTAATTCCATATCTTTGATTTTTAGAGCTTTTAGTGCAAGAATTTTCTTCTTCTTATTATTTTTATTCTTCTTCTTCTTCTTGTCACCTTCTTCCTCATCATTTAGCCTTTTCAGCTTCATCTCATATTCCTATAATTTATCAAATAGAGTAGTCAAGTTCATGGATGACAAGTCCCTAGAATCACAAATCACATAGACTTTAGGTTGCCAACTACAGTTAAAGCATCTAAGGACCTTTATAACCAAGTCCTCATTTTGAAAAGTTTTTCCCAAAGTCCTCATGTCATTGATGTTTTATTTAAGTTTCATTCTAAAGAGTTCATACTCATGAGTTAATTTGATCAACCTCGACCTCTTTACCTAAGTATTTCCTTCATGGGTAACTTGGATGGTATCGAACATTTATTTTGCAGTATCATAGTGAGAAACATGAAAAAACTCATTAAGACCAAGAGTGTCAATGATGATCGTTTTAGCTTTCAAACTGCGTTGCACTTTTTCTATTACCTCTTTGGTCCAATTATCTTCGTGTTTGTTCACCACAACACCATATACTTCATGTGTAGGAACAAGTAGGCCTTCTTTGACATTCTTCCAAATACCATGGTTTATCTCTTCGATGAAGATTCTCATCTTATCTTTCCACAAACTATACTCTTCTCCATTAAAGGATGCCTGAAGTCATTTCCTTCCACCTTAGACAATTACTCTTTAACATGACTTAGGCTCTGATGCCACTCGTTTAACACGTGACTCCAAGCATAGGAGGAGGGTGAATTATAGTATTCAAAATTTGTGATTAGATTAAGAGGTTTGTTACTTAAAACAACAATTTGTGTTAGTATAGTTAAAAAGTAGAGATAAAAGCAATGGGAAAAGGAAAGACGAAAATGTAAAGGAAAGTAAATAATTAAAAGGATATATATATATATATATATATATATATATATATATATATATATATATTATATATATATATATATATATATATATATATATATATATATATATATATATATATATATAGAGAGAGAGAGAGAGAGAGAGAGAGAGAGAGAGAGAGAGGTTCATCTGATCTATTGACATACTCCTCTCCCTAAAAATTTCTTCTTTAGAGTTCTACTAAAATAATATCTATCAGATTTTATTTAGGCTATGTCCAAGAACCTTCTTACAAGCGACTGAAAGATTTTAACAGGTTGATTCCTCAAACCAAAAGGGAGTTTTTAAAGGCTAAGGTCACAAACTAAGAGTGAGATTTTAACCGGATGAACTTGGAAATCAAACAAAGGTTTTACCAGACTAACCTCAACAACTAAACAAGATAAACACTTCAAAAGAATCACACTTTTGAGAAAATATATGAACACCAGTACAACTAAAACCTCACAATTATTTTTCACTCACAAGATACTAAGACAACATTTAGTGACATAATATAAAAGAGAAAAGAGAAGAGAAGGGAATAAAAAAAGGTTAGTAGATATCCAAATTTTGGTATGTTTTGAAATAAAGAGAAGCCTCGTTTATATAGGAAATGATTTTCCTCAAAAAGGAAATGATCCATGGACCAAATTAAATGTCATAATCGATTATACCATATGGATAACCGATTATAAGCTCCAAAATACAGAAACCCTAATTCCCAAAAAGGAAAACCTCCAACGGCTAGTGTCCTAATCAATTAGGAGTGTTTCTAATAGATTAAGAAATAATTTTCCTTGCTCTCATATATTAGAGCAACTCCCTAATCGATTAGGTAGTGTAAAAACTTCATAATTAATTAAAAATACTTCTTTGTCAATCCAACACAAGCCTTTATGGGTTTTCAAGAGATTTAAGATATTTTAACAAAGGAGAGAGATTTAAAACTATTTTCTAGTATGTGTAAGTTGCTTTAGTATCTTAGGATTTACTCTTGTACCTTTACAATATAATACTCACTCACACACATGACCAAGTGAGCTTTCATACTTCCTATCTTTCACAAACTTAGAGTTTCAAGATCCCTTTCTAAATTCACCATGGATTCAATACTTCATATAACACATGACTTCTTCTATATGACAATGGTTGAAATGACTTCTTGATAGACGCCACCATGAGAGGTTGTTTGATCAAAGATCTTCAAAGACTCCATCGAACACCATTTGACATCAGGTGTTGGCAGGACCAAAACTACCAAGGTCAACTTATTGCTTACGTCATTATACCTGCAAGCACATAGTACCACAATTTTTCCACCTTTTACAACCACAATGATTTGTTGAAATAAATGAGAATCAAGAAATTGTTATGACAAACAACACCATTAATCTTAGGAATACCTATTAAAGATAATTGGAGGTGGTACGATACCAATGAAGGAAATTGTTCTGATGACACCATTGGTCTTGGGAAGACCTATTAAAGATAGTCGGAGTTGATAAGATACAAATGAAGGCGTCGTTTATCCATTTTACAATTGATGTATTTGTAAAGACTCCAACGCTCAAGTTATAATGGAATTTTTAGAGAGTTAAGAGGTTCAAGTGGATGAGATTGCATATCTTTCACTTAAATAAACCTTTGTTTTTATAGATCTCGTAAATAGAGTTCAAAATCCTACAAATGATATAGTTGCTAAGACGACGCAAATCGTTATATGATAGATATCAAAGGGTCTAAATTGATTATTTATCCTCTACTTTCCATACAAGAGTAATTTAAAGTGACTTCTAACCTGAACATCTTTCGACGAACTTGACTCAATCTAAAACAAATATAGCATACAAAAGTTAAAATAAAACAAATATAGCATACAAAAATTAAAATATTGTACTTTATTTTATCAAATTTCATATAATTTGATTCTCTTAAGCTATATTGATTGCTTTATTTTTATATAATAGAAATTTGGAGGTAGCTAGGTTCACCTAATAATTTAATTATTTAGCTTTGGCGTATATTTGCAATTTGCAAAGCACATGGTATTCTCCATGATAAGTTATTTGTTCATTTAAAGCTCATTGACCATTTCTTCAGCTAAGGTCTCAACTTCTTGTCTTATTCCTTCTTCAAACACTCATGTGCTCACATGTGTCCCCATGTTTCACATTTGATTCTCTCACAGGGAACATTTTGACTAAATATTATATAGCATAGATATACTTTCAGTTATTATGGTTATGGTAGTTGCATTTGTATCCATTTACTGCCAACATATTATATTATAAGATGTTTTAAATTGCAATTATATAGTAGTGGCTTTGGAAGGTTCTTTTATAATGGCCACTTGAATTACATGGCTTATTTTTATATACTCTGAGAAAGAGACAGGGATTGGGCTCAATAATAACATGCTGCACATTGTAAATTTTAATTGCGTAGAGGATCAAACGTTGATCGATATCTAGATTCATTGAACTAACGTATTTACTCTAGAGTCCACACATTTTGAAATCATATTTCAAGAACTTGTTTCATTTAAAAAATAATAATAGGACTTTATTCATTTTGTAACTATTAGTTGAATAATGATAAAAAAAAACACACTTGAAGAGACATTTCTATTGCAGGATAGAATAACCAGATTTCTAACTGATAAAACGGATCCGATCCGTTGGACATGTCTATTTTTTTTACGAAGCACATCAAAATTTTAGACCCGCATTCTTTAATATGTCAGCCTCGTCGGATCCCATTTTTTCTAAATGCGAATATTAACTTAAATTTTTGAAATTTTTAAACTAAAAAAAATGCAGTGTGCGGATCCATCCTTCCAACATCTGGTATCAGAGCTCTGGTTCAATCGATTCGTGGGAAGAAAATCACTATAGCAACGAATCATCCAAACGGGTATTTTCCAGCAAATCTTCCGATTCTCAAGAACAACAATTATGAGAATTGGTGCAAGCAGATAAAGATTGTGTTCTGTTATCAAGATCTTTGGGATCTTGTGAAGGAAGGAGTAACAACGCTTGCAGAAGCCGCGACAGATCAAGAAAAGGCTGCACATAAAGAATTGAAGAAGAAAGATTATAAAGCTCTCTTTATAATCCATCAATGTGTTGATGCAAATAACTTTGAAAATGTTAGTGATGCAGAGTCAGCGAAAGAAGCATGGAAAATTCTGGAGAAATCATTTGGAGGCGCAAAGAAGGTGAAAGAGGTGAGGTTACAAACTCACAAAAGGACGTATGAATTGCTTCAGATGGAAGACAATGAAGGCATAACTGATTTTTTCACCAAGGTTACGAAATTGGTGAATCAAATCAAGGTATGTGGAGAAGTGTTGACATCAAGATCGATTGTTGGAAAGATCTTAAGGTCGTTGGCTCCAAATTTTGACCACGTGGTAGTAGTCATAGAAGAGTCGAAAGATTTGTCAAAACTGACGAAAGAAGAGCTTCAAGGGACGCTTGGATCTCATGAACAAAGAATGGCTGGAAGAGCTGCAGGAAAGTCGAAGAGTGGCATGCCTTTACAAGCTCAATCATCAAAAGAAAGAAAAGGCAAAGGAAGCTGGAATGACAACAAAGACAGAGGAGGCTACAACAATTCGACTGGTCGAAATCAGCAAGAAGGAAACTGGTCAAATCAGAGAAAACCCTAGAACCAAGGCAACTAAAAAGTGGGTGTTGCAGGTAGAGGAAGAGGTGGTGGTCAAAAGTCATACAAGAGTCACATTCAATGTTACAATTGTAAGAAGTATGGTCACTATTCTAGTGATTGTCCAGAAAAGCAGAAGAATCAAGAAACTTATGTAAAGCTGGCGAAACATGAAGAAGAAGAGACATTGCTGATGGTTACAACAAGAGATGAAGAGAGACTCAAGGACCAGTGGTACTTGGACTCAGGATGCTCATCACACATGTCTGGAAGAAAAGATTGGTTTGTTAACATAAAGACCTCAATGAAGAACATGGTGAAATTTGCAAATGACAACACTCTAGCAACTGAAGGTATTGGTGATGTTCTGGTTATGAGGAAAGATGACAAGAGGTCAGTAATTTCAAATGTGTTGTACATACCAGGCATGATGGGTAATTTGCTCAACATAGGGCAGTTAGTCGAAAAGAACTACAAGGTGTCGATCGAAGACAAGATGATGAGAGTTCTCGACTCAAATGGAAGGTTGATCTTGAAGGCTCAAATGTCTCAGAATAAAATCTTCAAGATTGAACTAAATGTGATGGAGCATAAGTGCCTTGCAACAACAACCATAAGAGATGAATGGATATGGAATTATAGACTTGGCCACCTCAATTTCAAAGGCATCAGAGATTTGAAGAAAAAAAATGGTTTCTGGATTACCAGAAATCGACATTCCGAACGAAGTGTGTGAAGAATGTGTGCAGGCGAAGCAACATAAGAACAACTTCAGTAAGGATGCAGGAAGCAAGTCGAAGGCAACTCTTGAAGTCATATACTCTGATGTATGTGGTCCTCTCCAAGTGGATTCGATTGGAGTTAACAAATTCTTTGTTACATTCATAGATGATTTCAGTTGAAAATTATGGTCTTACCTGATCCAGAAGAAAAGTGAAGTGATCGAGGTATTTGCCAAGTTTAAATCTATAGTTGAAAGACAAAGCAGTCGAAAGATCAAGATCTTGAGAACTGATGGTGGTGAAGAATATGTGTAGAAAGACTTCGATGCATTATGTATAAAAGAAGGGATTGTGCATGAGGTGGTGCCACCCTACACTCCACAGCAGAATGGAGTCGCATAAAGGAAAAATAGAACTATTATGAATATGGTTAGAAGTATGTTGAAAGGCAAACATCTACCCAAAGAATTATGGGGAGAAGATGTGTCGACTGTGACATATATCCTGAACAGATGTCCAACGAAGAAGTTAGAAGGAATCACGCCAGAAGAATGTTGGTCTGGTGTAAAGCCTAGCTTGAGTCATCTGAAGGTGTTTGGATCTATAGCACATAGACATGTGCCAGATTAGTTGAGAAGAAAACTTGATGACAAGTCGAATCAGATAATCCTGATAGGATATCATTCGACTGGAGGATACAAGTTGTTCGACCCCGTAAATAAGCAAGTGGTGATCAACAGGGACGTGATCATAGATGAGCTTAAGGAGTGGGATTGGATTGAAAATGTCAAGAAAGATTCAGTGAGAATCTTTTATGATGAACCAACTAGTGAAGTTGAAAGAGAAGTTTGACAGGAAGAAGTCAGAGGTGAAGCAGGCCCAAGCAGACCTCAAAGAACAAGACACATGCCTGCAAGGTTGCAAGAATGTGTGATTACATCATATGATTTGGTCGATGAAGAAGGTGAGCTGGTACACTATGATTTATATGCATATGTCGAACCTGTTAATGCAATTGAGGCATTGAAATATTCGAAGTGGATGAAAGCAATTGACGAAGAATTAAAGTCAATCGAAGTCAACAACACTTGGTCACTTGTCGAATTGCCCCAAGACAAGAAGGCAATCGATGTGAAGTGGGTATACAAGGTGAAGTTGAATCCCAAAGGAGAAGTGACTCGACACAAGGCGATACTTGTGGCAAAAGGGTTTCTTCAGAAAGAAGGAATCGACTTCGATGAAGTTTTTGCACCTGTTGCTAGGATTGAAACAATCAGGTTGGTTATTGGTCTAACAAACATGAATAACTGGAAGATGTGTCAGATGGACGTGAAATGTGAATTCCTTAATGGCCCCTTAGAAGAAGAAGTTTATGTTGCACAACCAGCTGGATTTGTGAAACATGGCGAAGAAAGAAAAGTGTACATGCTGCATAAAGCCCTGTACGGACTTAAACAAGCTCCAAGAGCTTGGAACAAGAAGATAGATGACTTTCTAAGGGAGAAGGAATTTGTGAAGTGCACAAGTGAACATGGAGTATATGTAAGAAGAAGCAAGAGTGAATTGCTTATATTATGTCTCTATGTCGATGACTTGTTGATAACAGGTAGTTGCAAGAAGGAGATCAAAGACTTCAAAGGTGATCTCAACAAGGAATTTGAAATGTAAGATCTGGGTGACATTTCATATTTCCTTGACATCGAATTCTACAAGAGTGGTAGAGGTTTGATGATGTACCGAAGAAGGTATGCATGCAAAATACTCAAGAGATTTGAGATGCAAGATTGCAACCCAACTTCGACTCCAACTGAATCCAGATTACAACTGTCAAAAGATTCAGATGAAGATGATGTCGACCCAACCCAATATAGAAGACTTATTGGGTCACTTAGATACCTTTGTCACACAAGGCCTGACTTAGCATATAGTGTAGGTATGGTGAGTAGGTTCATGCAGAAGTCAAAGGTATCACATCTAGCAGCGACGAAGAGGATATTAAGGTATTTAAAAGGAACTCTCGACTATGGCATTTTATTTCCCGCAACTGATGAAGGAAAAGAATGCAAATTAGTGGGATACATCGACTCAAGTTGGTGTAGTGATGCTGAGGATCAAAAATCCACAGCGGCTATGTGTTTATGCTAGGTGGTGCACCAGTTGCTTGGAGTTCGAGAAAAGAACTAGTAATGGAATCATCGTCGTGCGAAGTAGAATACATAACTGCTTCTCTTGTGCATGTCAAGCAACGTGGATGGTGAATCTGGTCGAAGAGATAACAACGAAGAGTCATGGAGCAATTACCATGAAGATCGATAACATGTTAGCTATCAATCTGGAAAAGAATCCGATAGCACATGGTCGAAGCAAGCACATCGAGATGAGGTTCCATTATCTTCAAGAGCAGGTAGCATATGGGAAGATGAATATGGAACACTGCAGAACTGAGAATCAGATTGCAGACATCATGACGAAGGGAGTGCATGTCAAAGTGTTCAGAAGACTAAGAGCTATGATGAATATAGATAGCTTAGACACAATGAATTAGGTGGTGTGTTGAATTGCAATTCCTTGTGTTGAAGCAGGTTGTTCAACAAAGCAAGGAAGTGTCGAACGACCTAATATGTTAAGTTATGTTAGTGTGTCAAAGTGTCGAAGCATGTTGCTTCACACAGGATTTTGACTTAGGCCTATTTTAGTAGTGTTAGTTATTTTGGGCTTTTATAGTTTTGGGTTTTGACTTGAGGTCCAAGTTAAACAAAATCTAAAAATAGAGAGAGTAATCCTTATTTTTGTAATGAGGTGAATAGAGTATTCACAACACTTGTAATTCACAGTATTTTGCAGTTGCAAAGTGAATAAGAAGCTTTCCACAGCTTGTGGGCAAAGAGAAACTCTGCAGAATTCTAATAATTCTTCTCCTTCGTCATTTTTTACACTCTTTCTTTCTCCATTGTATTTTCTTTTCGTTGTTATTGTGTGATTGATAACAATCTTGTTCATCAAGATTGATTGAAATTCTCCATAGATTTTGGAGGATTTCCAACAATATGCAGTGCGCGGATCCACCCTGCTCAATTCTTATTTTTTTAGGTTTTTACCGGACAAATTTAAATCGGAGAAAATGTCCACTTGCCACTACTCAAAATTCACCTTTTATTTAGAAATAAAAAGTTTTCTATATGTATTCTTTTAATTGGACCTAGTCCATTTGGCATGTGTTAAAAGGGATTTTGAATCCTAAAACATCTACAAAAACATAGAAGAAGAAAAAAGATAGAAAGACATTTAACAAAAATGAAATAAATTAGAGATATGTTGGAGTGCCGTGAAAGAAGAGGAAAATTGATTATTAGTGATTGAGTATATCAAATTTTATGAGTTTGAGTTACAAACTAAAATGTTATTCTTATCACTTATTTAATTATTTTTTATATCTCTCCAGTAATTTTACTTTCTTTCGTATAATTGTTTCGATATACCTATATTTTTTATTGATGAAGATTAGTATTCAATACTGTTAATAGAAATACTCTTGTATATATATTATTTATATATAGTTAAAGATTTTATTAGACTAGGATTCGTGTTTTTATTCTCTCATTTTGGGAGAAGTTTTCTACATTAAAAATTTGATATCTTTGCTATTTAATTTTTCTCTAACTATTATTGTGCTTTGCAATTAATTTTGTTGGTTTCTTATTTAACTTTGACGGGTTTGGAAAAGTATTCCATTTGAAGAAGATTGATTATTTGGTTATTTTTCAACATCATGGTATCAAGAGTTTTGGTTTATTTGTTTTATGCATTTTAAATGGAGAAAAACAAGAGCCTGGCATGATTAGCCTCAACTTTACTAATTATACACTTTGAAAGACTCTCATAGAAGACATGTTATAGACCAAAGATTTGTATGATCCTATTGATGGGGAAAAAAGGTAAGTCAAGTGATAAGTCTAATGTTGAATGAAAGAAGATGAGTTGAAAGAGAGTTACTATAATCAGACAGTGCTTGGTGTTAAGTGTATATCCACATGTTAAAGTCGAAATTGATGCACATAAAATGTGAAATATATTAAAATATTTGTATAAGCATAAAAACATGCAAAATAAATAATTTTTTATCAGGAAAATGATTAATATGAAATACAAAGATGTTGACTCAATGGTAGAGTATATGAGAGTATCACAATATTGTGAATTAGTTGGAACTTAGTGATATTAAGTTGGATGATGAGTTGCAAGTCTTATTATTTCTTAATTCCTTGCGTGATAACTGAAAAGTTATTATGGTTACACTTATTAATTCAGCTTTGAATGAAAATTTAGTAATGTGCGCGGTTAAAGATAACTTGCTTCACAAGAAGTTAGAAGAAAGAAATGTTGTTTGATTACTACTCCTAATCATTATAAAGCTCTATTTACAGATTCACGATGGAGAAGAAAAACTAGAATATTTCATGAGCGAGACAAATCTGAGAATCGTGGAAAGTTAAGAAGAAAGTCAAAAACTAAAAAAGAATTATATGCTACAATTGTGGAAATGTGGGGCACATAAAATTGAATTGAAAATTTCTCAAAATAGAATCTTCAAGGGAAAAGGATGAATTAAACTAGAGAATGTGAGATATGTTCCTGATACTCGTGTCAACTTGATTTCCGTTAAGGCCTTATATATTGAAGGTTGTTACACTTACTATATGATAGTGGTGACATATATAAGATCATTAAAGGGTCGTTAGTGGTAGTAAAGGAGCAAAGTCTCAAAACTATTCATAGGGTGTATGTAATTGAATACACATCTAGTGATTTATGGCATACACACCTTGGTCACTAGAGTGAGAAAAAACTCAACATTCTTGCAAATAAATTTTTCTTCCAATGAAAGATACTCCTCTATAAACTTACATTCATCATTTTTCTAGTAAGAGAAATAGAGTTTCCTTTCATAGTATTTATCCTCATAGGAGGAAAATTATTCTATATTTAGCTCACATTTATGTTAGAATGATGGACTAAATCTAGAATTATTTTTAAGTGGTGCAACATATTTTGTTACTTTTATTTACAAACACTCTAGGAAAATATAGACTTTGTTTTAAAATCTAAAGACCATGTAGTCTATGTTTTAAAGCATTTTGATGCAAGTGTTGAAAGAGAAAAAGGAAGGAAGTTAGAGTGTATAAGAGTTGATAATGATGGTAGGTTTAGAGGTCAATTTGAAGAGTATTGCAAAGAATATGGAATCAAGCTTGAGAGATTGTTCCAAAGACGTCTCAAGATAATAGAGTTGCAGAAATAATAAATCATACTATTAATGATAGAATCAGGTGTATGATCTCTCACACAAAGTTATCAAAATGCTTTTGGGGGTGAATCATTGACAATTGAAATGGATTTGATAAATATTTATCCTTTTGTTCCAGTTGATGATGATGTTCAAAATAGAGTATGAGTAGGGAAATTTGTCTCATATGGTTACTTTAGAGTGTTTGGTTGTAAGGGTTTTGTTCACATTCCAAGAAATTAGAGATCCAAGCTTGATAAAAGATCTAAACAATTTGTGTTTTTTGATTATGGTCATGAAGAGTTTGGTTATAGATTTTGAGATCCAGTTGGCAAAAAATTTATTAGAAGTCGTGATCTGATACTTCTTGAAGACCAAACTATTAAAGATTTTGATCAATCTGAGAAACCAAAATGGGATGCTAGAAGTTACATTGATGTTATTCGTAAACCTCCTAGTAGAAATTTTATTCATGGGAGATATATACATGTAGATGATTAGAATGTAACCAATGATCGAAAATCTTATCATGATGAGCAATTTGAAGAGGCTCTATCTGAGCCATCGATTGAACATGAATTGATAAGATCTACTAGATATCATCAAGTTTCTCAGAGATATTCTCCACATGATTATGTGTTAATCACTAACAGTGGAGAGCCAAAGCACTACCAAGAGACCATTTTAAATGTTGATAAAGAAAAATGGTTGAAGGCTATGCAAGAAGAGATGAATTCCTTGCATGAGAATCACACATTTATGTTGATGAAATTTCCTAAGGGAAGAAGAGCACTAAAAAATAAATAGGTATACAAGATAAAGTATGAAGAGAATAAATCCCAACCAGGATACAAAGCATGATTTGTTATGAAAGGTTTTAATCATAGAAAAGGTGTTGAATTTGAATAAATTTTCTCTCCTGTGCTGAAGATGGCATATATTTGAGTTATGTTGGGATTAGCAACTAACTTGAACTTAGAGGTTGAACAACATGATGTGAAACTGCTTTCCTTAATGGTGATTTGAAGGAAAATATTTATATGGAGCAACCTGAGGGCTTCGAATACAAAGGTAAATAAGAGTTTGTTTCTAGGTCGAAGAAAATTTCGTAAGGTCTGGGACAATGGTACAACAAGTTTGTTTCTTTCTTGGAAAGAAATAGTTATGGTAAAACTATTGTTGACCATTGTGTCTTATGAAAAAAAATCTCTGATGGTGATTTTATTATTCTCTTGTTATATGTTGATAACATGCTGATTGTTGGTCATGACACTGAGAAATTCAAAGCTTAAAGAAAGAGTTAAACAAGTCTTTGACATGAGAATTCTCGTGATAAGGAGAAAAGTAAATTGTGTCTGTCTTAATATAATTACATTAAGAGGTGTAAACAGGTTTAACATGGGCAATTCAAAACTTATGAGTACTCCACTTTCTATTCATTTTAAATTGAATTCTAAATAATGTCAATATCAGTGAAGAATAAAAAGAAGATATGAATAATATTCAATATGCATCTACAATTGATAGTTTGATATTAGTTATGGTATGCATAAGACCAAATATTGATCATGTTGTTGGTGTTGTTAGGAGCTTTCTCTCTAATCCTTTTAAAGATGATTGACAAGTAGTGATGTGGATTCTCAGATGACTTAAAGCTACTTGTAGAGTGTGATTATTCTTTAAGAGTGATGATCTTGTGTTATATAGCTACACAAATGTAAATATTGGTTCTAAAAAATCTACTTCTGAATACATGATGACTTTTGCAGAGAGAGTGGTGTCAGTGGCAATCAAGGTTACAAAAGTATCTCTTATTGAGGTTGAGTATATTGAACAATTGAAGCTTCTAAAGAACTTTTGTAGGTGAAGAAATTCCTACAACATTTTGGTGTTGAACAAGAGAATTTTGTGTTTTTCGAAAACTGTCAGAGTGCAATGCATCTTGATAAGAAATCTGATGTTTCGTGGTTTCATTTGATATGAGATGGGTTGGACATGAAGTCGTTTTCACTTGAGAAGATACATATTGTCGATAATTGTTCAGATATGATGACAGAGACTTCTTTACCTAACAAAGATAATTAATTGCATAAAGAATGCAAACATGATGGAGCAATTCCTTCTCACTCAAGTCACGAGGGGGAGATTTGCAGAGTGGACTCACTATTAAAGTGGGACCCACCATTTATTTTGAATAAGAAAAAAAATTATGTGTATTGTTTTAACTGTGCCAAACCCATTTGGTATGTTGTTAAAATGTATTTTTAATTGCTAAAGCAACAACGACATAAAAAACGAGAGACTAAAATATATTTTCAATTGCTAAAGCAATAATGAGAGAGAGAGAGAGAGAGAGAGAGAGAGAGAGAGAGAGCACTAATGAAAAAAGAAAGAAATCAGGGTTATGGTGGTGCCACGAGAGAAGAAAAGGAAAATTGGTTCCGAGTGATAGATGAATCTATAACAAATTTTATCAATTTGAGTTACAAATTAAGTATATTATTCCTATCATTTAATTAATGATATTTTTGTATCTAATTAGTAGTTTTACCTTTTGTTAGAGTTATTTTGATATACCCACATTTTATGGAGATGTTGATTAGAGCGTGCTTCTCACCTTTATTTTTTATTAGTGAAGATTGTTATTCTCTGATATTACTAAGAAGAATGTAGTATACCTATTATTTATATAACTAAAGGTTGTAATAGACTAAGTCATGTGATTTTTATTCTCACAGTTTGACAGAAGTTTTTCATATTAAAAATTTGGTGGCATTGTTATTCTATTTTCTCTTATTATTATTATGCTTTTAAATTAATTTTGTTGATTGTTTATTCAAATTAAACCAGGTCAACCCAATATATCTTGAGGGCTAAGACGAATTTTAAAAGGAGATCTAGTATAAAATATTCAAAATTTATTTTTGGGACTTTAAGATTCAAAATTATTTATTATATTATTTTAATTAATTTTACTTTTAATATTTTTTAATTAATAATAAAATTAATTTTTTATATTAACTTATATTTGATGGTGTCATAAATGTTATTATGTGTGATGTGCAATTATTGCTCTCTCTCTCTCAAAATAAAACGCAAAATATAAATAAAGATAGCAAACTGCTGAAGAGTGCAACACACGTTTTCGATAAAATAAATGCAATGTAATATTAATATATATATAACTGATTACAACTAAAAAAGAGGGGATTCTTAATCCACCACATGAGGTGCAAAAATACTCTATGAAAATATGAAAATACCGCTCAAATTTTGAAAATACAACTCCAGATGCACAAAATGCACACACAATTTATTCGTTTTTGAACTTAGTCTCGATTGTATAATTAAATTTATTTCGAAAATGCATTTAGACCCTAAAATCTCAAGTTGAAACAAAAACAACATAAAATCTCAAGTTGAAGGATTTCCCATTTCAATTCAATGAGGAAATCCAAAAGGCCATCGGGTTACAACATGTTTAAGCTTCTGAAGTTGATGTTACACAAAATATTTAAGTTTAGAATATGTTAATCCCGTGGAACATTATTTTGAAGATAAATTACTCTCTTCTTGACAAAATAATACTTCAAGAATGGAGTTACTCTCTTATTGTTTTGCTTTTTCTCCCCCACCTGTGTGTATGTAATGTGAAGAGATTTAAATTACTATTTTTCTTTTTCAAAAATATATTTCCAAAATCCAAAAATGAATTTCCAAAATTTCGAAATAAATTTCTGAATTAAATTTAATTATACAATTGAGGCGTTAACTCAAAATCAATATTGATTGTGTGTGTTTAGTGTATGTCAGACTATATATCTCCAAAATTTGAAAGTACTATTATATTTTTACGATGTGTGTTAATAAATCATATGATGTGTTAAGAAATTTCCAAAATAAAATTTGATTTAGAGAACAAGACAGTGACCTAGGTGCCTTTGGGCCGTGAGGTTTTAAAAAAATATTATGTTTGAGAGATCGATTATATAGTTATTTGTCAACATCGATATATATTTTTATGAGATTAATTGTTATGTATTGTCAGTGTAAAAAGTTTTACACTGTCAATACATCACAATCACCTGTTTGTATTATTTTTTAAATGTTCAAAATAAAAGATAAACCTTTCAAATAAATTAGTGGTTGTGATTAACTTATAGTATAAAAAATCTTTACACTGTCAGAATATATCAATTAAATTCTATTTTTATTAGTTAAAATTTATATTTTATCAAACTATATGTATCTCATATAAATATATTAGAATTCATATAAAATTTTAATCAATAAAAGTGAAAATACTAGTGGGTACTATGATACAAGATACTATGGTCAGTTTCTTAATAAAACTTGGCCAATTTAATTTTAATCATATTAATGGAAGAATTATTTAGTTCATTAGGTCGATTTGGTAAAACTTTATATAAGAGACGCTGATATTCTCGATACATCATAGACCTAAAAGAATGAATATGAGTGGGTAGTTGTTAATGATTAAATTACTTTTTAAATGTATTATTTGATGATTCTTTGTGAAAAATAAAATAATATTTCTCATGTATATAATCATTGACAATCATTCAACATATCTTTATTTATTCAATAAAAGAATTGAGAAACATAATTGAATATAATCACTCATGAATGATTATTTTGAAAATCATGTTATAATGATAGATAACGAAAAAACTTATATTACTTAAAAAGTTTTTTCTTTTATAAAATATATAAATATATACATTTTAAAGTTACATTTTATTTTAAAAAACAAAAACAAAAATAAAATGCACAAGCTAGAAATCAAAGCTTGGTATGTACAAAACTAGACCACTGATACTTGTTTATTCTATTTTAAGATATAGTTGAACTAAAGTTTTGTTTAAGAAAATAACAACAAAAATTAAGAGACATAGCTTAAATCTAAAAAAATTAAAAGTAATTTAAATTAGGAAGGCTACACACACTACTCAAGGTCCTATTACTTGACATTGGTTATTTCTTTGAGATACTTCATTATTCTTTTCACAGCAGAGAAATAAGATTTTTTTGGACATGTTTGATAGTATGCACACAAACATACACTAAAAATGATATCAACACAACTTGCTTTTAGATATAATAAAGAATCAACCATACCTCAATATTTGGTGATATCAAGTGGAACACCGGATTCATCTTGATCATATAGATACTAGATCCTATTGGTATAAAAATTTCTTTGCAAGTATCCATGTCAAATCTTTTAAGAAGCTCTTTGTAATACTTAGATTGGTTGGTTAATATGACATTCTTTGTTTGTTTAATTTGCAACCCAATGAAGTAGTTCAACTTACCCATCATGGACATCTCAAATTCGCCAGTGGATTCAAATATGATATCATCTACATAAGTTTGCACTAAAGGAGTATATTTATTGATTCTTTTGATAAAGAGAGTAGTGTCAACTTTACCCTTAGAATGATACTGTTTACCGTGAAAATTGGTAAACAACCGCTAATATTCCAAATTACTAGATTTTGTTACTTACATGATCGATCAGATTGATCCTAGGACATGTGCTAACCGTTTTTAAAAGTGAATTCTAATGAACATAAACACTTCGACAATGTTCATACCAGCAATGATTTGTAAAAGATTTAATGAAAAATTACAGTGAAAGAGGGCAAAAAGAATGTTGTAAATCGAAAATAAATGGTAGTAAAGATAAATTTCCAGGTAAAGTGTAATTCTGGAAATAAAAAATTGATTAAATTGAAGGAGAATTGCGGTCCAAAACGCAGCGGAAATAAAAATTTCTCCTTTAGAGATCCTTACGAATGGTCATGATCAGTGATAGAATATTTACCTCTTATGATGATCGAAACCTTTGGTGCAGATCTCTTGTGACGATCAAAACCTTTGATGCAGATCTCTTGTGACGATCAAAACCTTTGATGCAGATCCACGAAACGATCACGAACGTTGAACGATGACAACGTCTCTACTCAGTCCACACGAACGGGTTCCTTCAATCTCAGTGCTAGCTGGTACGAATGAAGGCTTTGAGTGAGAGAGAGAGAGAGAGAGTGAAAACGAAAAGAATGCAACCGCAAATTTTTGCTTCTGCACAAGGGTTCTATTTATAGAACCACTTGTGTGGGCTTCAAGCTAAAAGCCCACTTAAGTGTATTTTGGCCCATATCTTATAATATGCCCAAAATCACTTAAGCTCATGGTACCTTACCATATTTCGTATTCTACTCAAGTACACCATACCTTACGATGTTCTATAACTCACTTAAGGGCACCGTACCTTACGGTATTCCTTAGTTACTCTATCTCTCATCAATCCGTCCTTTGTGTGTGACCCTGTAGGTTTTCGTGACGTTGGCAATTATATTAAATCACGTATTTAACATAATAAACAGTGAGCGGTATCTAGCAACACATCACTGCTACCCAAGACACGAAAATGTCATGTGATCTGACAATTCCTTTTGTGATAATACTTATGTGTATAATTACCCTTTTGCCCTTATGTCTATATTGAACACAAGGCATAGACCGTGTCATCCTTGTCCAGTTCAATATTGGGCCCATAGACATTTATCCTGTTATGCAGGATGGGCAAATTCCATCTAGGTCACTCATGTCCCTCAGCATGCTTCGTGGAGTACCCATCAACTGTCTTTATGGTTATCCAGTTACGGACAACGTTGGATCAGCAATAAAGCACTCGACTCTACATCTAGGATCCATAGTGGTTTCAGGTCGAAGAGTGGAATACACTATTATCACCATGAGAATAACTTATGACACTTTGCATAACTTTCTATATAGTATTCTCATAGCGGGTCAATCCGGTATAAATATTACTCCTAATATTCATACCTATGTTTAAGACTTGATAACTCTTTATCCATGATCCATGAGATGTGATCATCAGTCCACAAACACAATAGTCTTAATGCTTTAATGTTATCCCACTTCACACTAAAGCTCGACTACGGATACTTTAGGAATAGTGTCCTTATGTTTAATGTGTTCTCATGATTAAGTCACACTTAATACATTAAACGGACTATCTATTCCAGGGACTTTATTAATCAACCATAATAAAGAGAATGCCTTTTATTATTCGATACAAGTACCAAAATGTATTGGCCTCTAGGGCTTACACCAACATAAATTACTTCAAATAAAATAATGGTGTAACATCAAACGTACATTTCTCAATTTTACTCTTTCTCTGCACACGGATACTTGGGTAAAATGGAAAAAATTTGTACACACTTGAAACACACAATCCTAACACTAAGACCTCTTATTTATACTAATCGAAGTAACCGCTTCTAACGGCCTTTCCACCAAATCGAAACAAGTGACATTTTGCATGCATGTAACTACCCACTATGCTCCACGTGTATTTTCAACAGTTTATATAAGAACAAGAGGTCCCTCCTTTATTTGAATTTGAATCTCTCGTCGAACCACAATTGGTGACGCCTCTGTCGAAAAAACACCTTAAACTACTTAAAAATATTCCTAAGTCTACGCAACATCTTTACCCTTGTACCAAGACACCTTCGACTAGAACTTCAAACGCATAATTTGTCAAAACATCTTCACAGGAAACTTTATTCTCTTAATTTATATGGGCGTTGATATTGGGAGCTAACAAATTGCCCCCCAAAAATTTCATTTTCGACATTTCAAAGAAAAAGGTATTTTTTTGAGAATGTGGTTCGACGCCTTGAATAATTGTTACACGCTACCAATGCCCCAATGTTACAAAACCTTTCAGTTTCTTCCAGCTGGTTTGTGACGTCAGCACCATCATTACCCTTTTCCTAACATGTCTTTTCAGCCCATGCCCAAATCTTTTTAATCATCACGTTTCCTAGACTCTAGGAGATCATGGGATTAAACATTAATTACCATCGTTCCACTCTATAATCTTGGAGAGATACGTGTCCCACTCACTTGTCAACCATTAATGCTGATTTGAATTGTTTCTCTTCCAAAAACTTGTAAAAGGTGCACTTCTTACTCATTTCTATTTTTACGCTTCCTGAAAAACCCTTAAGCACTTAAACTTTTCATCTTCTTCCAAAAACTCAAAACAAAACCCATATTTTCTTCAAACTCTTCAACAACAATGGCTACTTCCAGCAAAGCTTCCAAAGATACCACCAAAGCTGCCAAAATTTCTATCAAATCCACGAAGGTCCCAAGAAAAATCTCAGACCTTCCCCTCTTCGCCACGCTTCCTGGTCCAGTAATGAGAGGTAACCAACAACATATTCCTGAACCCAAGACTAAAGAACAATGGAAAATTTATGAATATCAGGTACTTATTCCTGTTACTGTTTCTGGAAAAACTAATGTTTTGCCTGGACCTTTGCCTGATTTAAATACTGATCCTAGAAAACTTAGGGTTTCTTCCCCTCTTACCATAAACGTAAACCCATAGGACAATTCAAAAAACTTAAGGCTAACACCACTGAGGAACGTCAATCATCAACAGATGAACATATAAACCTTAGGTTCATGAATAATGGTTTTAGGGTTTTTCATGTGACTCCTTCATTTAAGGATCCCACTAATTATATAAACTATCTAAACAAAATAGAGAAAGCCAAAGCTCAAACCTGGAAAAATATGGGAATATATGACTTAATCATGCTGTCAAAGATAGGATTAGAATATAGTTCATCCTTACTAGTATCTTCCTTGTATTTTTGGAATAGCACCCACTACACCTTCCACCTCCCTTGTGGAATGGTTTCCCCAACTCTTTTTTATGTAGCCGCTATCACAAGGCTAAAATCGACAGGACATACATACAACCCATACATAGATTTTGAGGACTTCACTGCCTTTTCCACTTCTAGGGATGCTTATTCGACCCATATAACCCATTATCATGATAAAGATATCGAAACAATCTCTGACGTGGAACATACTGTCTTCTTGGCTTTATGGTTATCCCATCGCGTCTTCTACTTGAAATCACTGCAGGTGGCCAAGAAATACCTTACTCTGGCAAACCAACTACATGCTGGTCATGACGTTTGTTTGAGCGAAATGATCTTGGCCAACCTATATGAATCCTTAAGTGATGGTATCACCCAACTAAAAAACTTGGGAGAAAAAGGAACTCTCCTCATCTATGGACCTTTTTGGCTATTACAACTCTGGTTAAACGCTACCTTCGAGGCAAGCCTTCCCAGCAAAGGCCTCGTCGATGAAGACTCTGAAGAAGTGAAAAATATGAGGGTTTGAGGAGTTTGTTTGGCTCAATTGAAACCAAATGATGAAGGAAAAACCCTTCGACCTACATTCCTCAGCTACGTCATGATGTTCGCAAGACGCCATGAGTTCACATCGAACATGGCCCCCTTTGCATCCAGGAAGTATGGTCCAGCATGGTTCAGAAGAACTTTTTCAGCTCCTGCCAAGAAACAAGAGACAAAATATCTTCTACTTTCGGAAGTCTTTCTAACCCCAAAACTCATAACCCTCAGGTTACACCCATCAAAGATCCAGGTTACCTTAATTGCTTACCAACCCAACCTAGTGGCTCGACAGTTTGGATTAGTTCAGGCTCTCCCAAAGTTCCTTTATGACAAGAAGAGAAATCTCCTTTTGTATAATGTAATCCACAACAAAACCACTATTGTCAAACAGATAGCTCGATATACTGATCGAACGCACCTCACTCCAGTTAAATTTGAGCCATGCTTTCTCTGCACTCTAGAGTTTGAGAAGTGGTGGTCGAAATACTACGCTGAAGAATTTTATGATGTTTCTTCATGTTCTCAGCATATTACTAAATCTTTCCTCTTTGTGCAGGAAAAAAAATCAATAAAGGTACTTACACACACATCAAAGAGATTCAGGCTTTCCAAAATTACTTTGAAACTGCCTATAGGTCTGATGATCTTAGTCGAACCATTCACGAGGCAACTATCCCACTAAAGGATTTTTTTTTAAAGAAAATGAAAAATTTAAAAATCCCTCCATACGTTCCTCCCGAGAAACGCTACGAAGTGGCTTTTAAAATGTATCCTCTTAAGTTTCCTCGACTGCCAACCGCTGATTTTGGAGTGGCCCTTGCCCGTCCATTCCCAGACTGGTCCATCTGTGGGGATTATATAAAAATCCTTTTGATAACAATCACATAAAGAGGCCTAGCGAGTGGCTGCGGCTAAGCATACTTTAGACAGTTTCAAAGGGCATCTTCATATAGGAATCAAATATGTTCACATAGAATCAGATATATATGAAGGTGTGGAGTGGAAGGCCTTTCGAATCAAATCTCTTATTATGATATTCACTTTTGACTTATAGTAACTACTTCAATTTTATTTCTTTTAGCTATTAGAGTTCCACCTAGGAAACCAGCAACCAAGAGGTTAGTCGAAGAAAAAGTTGAGGGTGGCAGCAAGACCATTAAGGTACATCTTTACCCTGTCCTTTGCTCTGTTATATATAATGATATCTCTAACACTTCAATTTTTTGATTCAGGATGCTCTAAAACCTCCCCCTACTCCCTTAAAAATCAAAATGAATGCAGCTCTAGCTCCTGTGGTGATAGAGTTAGACGAAGAGGATCTTTCTCCCGTCTAAGATCTGTCTCACAAGAAAAGAAAAATACTAACAAAGGCTACTAAAGCCTCGAGCCAGCCTCAGGCTAAGGCTTCCAGAGTTACAAAAAGACTCGTTGCTCTCACCATTCGAGAGCCTAATCCTGAAGATATGTCGAAGATAGCAGCGACATTAGGCGAAAGTGACAATTCTAGTCCTGGAGTCGAAGGGAACAAAGTAAAAATCAATACATTGCTTTGTTGTTTGTTGTTGTTTATTTTCTTTGACTAGTTTATCTCTTAATCTTTGGCTTTTAGGATGGCGCAAACGCTGCCACCCAAATAGCAGGCAAATCTTCCCCTATACCAGATATACTCAACAGTGCCGACGAACCCACCTATCGACCATCATCAAAGAAAAGCTTAATGAGCGAAATCAACCAACCCATTGCTGGAGGGCTTGAAACTTCGCCACAAAAAACCACCACTCAACACTCTCACACAAGTGGTTATGATCGCGAAGATGACTTAGGTCAAGAAACCCAAGTCGAAAAGGACAGAGAGGCCATGGTAATGGACAAAGAAGTCCAAGCTGGAAATGTTTCTGAAGGTAATTCACTTGATGTCGAAGGTGAGTATGATGACCCCCAATGAGGAAATGACGACCAAGTTGAGGAGGTAGGAGAGGAAGAAGAAGAAGAAGTCGAAGAGCCGCCGATATTCGACGATGTTCTTGATGATGAGGAGGAGCCTGAGGATCAAGATGACAATGGTGAGGGGGACCAAAACGAAGGACAACCCCAAGGTTAAACTCCTGTAACCCCCACGACGGAAGCTATTCTTGAGGGTATTAGAGCTTCGACAAGAACAATTAGGGGTCCCTCTTTAAAGGAATTAGCAGCTTTGAAACAAAGCCAACCCCTTGAATACTTGAAGGCTATGCTGATTCAAAGAGACAACTCATCTGAAAGAAGTCTCAGCACTTCTGTAGCCTCTGAGGATCAATCTTTGAGTAGACCTATGAATGAGGCACTCTAAAAAATTAAAGAGAAAATCTTTAAGGGTGAGTTATTCTTACTTTTGCTGGTTGATCCTTTTATCCCCTTATCTTTAAAATCTCTCCTCAACCAAGTTAACCTATTATATGTTTCTCCTGAAGTTGCCAATACCATCTTGGAGTTGGCCACCATGATATGACAGGTTGTCGAAGACAATAAACTGCTTCCCCAAATTACTAGAGAAATCAAGTAGAAAATAGGTGTTGAGGCTGCTGCTTGGGATGCAGCTAGTGAATCGACCAACAAGGTGTTAGAACTGGAGGAGACGAAGAAGAAAAACCAGGCAGAGATCGAAAACCATGATCATGACATTGCCTCTTGGGAGGCGCAAATAAGGGAACTTCAGGCCAAGATCACTGAAGCAAAAAGATGCAAAGATGAACTCTTAAAGTTCAATGATGCTTCCATGGCTAAGGAACTAGACTTTATCTTGGAGTTTGTCGAAAAAGCGCACAAACTAGATGTGGAGCTGGCGACTCTTCGGTCGAAGCGATCTCTATGTGAGAAACGTCCGGAGCTTCATAAGATGAAATACCTCCACATGAAGAATCATCTCCCATTTTAACCTTGGTCTCCTTATCATCATTTATTTTTTAATGACTTTTGGTTTTGCTTGTATTGATTATTAGCACTTTGGGCCCTTATAATGAATTCCATCCATATTGGCAATATTTAGATTACCATGTTGGCTTCAAATTTTTTTAATGCAATTACTCATTTATTATTCTTATTTCTTGAAGCGTTGGCTTATATTTTTTCAAATATTTTCCATTTACCCTTAAGGTTATTTTTTTCCCACTAAGTTCTTCGATCTCATAAGCACCGTTAGAGAAAACTTGCAAAATTTGAAAAGGGACTTCCCACTTGGGAGACCATTTCCCTAGGGTCCTATCTTTTCGATCCATTGGAAGGATAACTTTCCAAACCAAATCTTCAGGCAAAAATGTCTTAACTTTAACCTTCTTATTATAAGAGCTTTCTACTCTCTTCTTATGCCTTTTCAATAATTCCAAGGAATTTAGTCTCTCTTCATCTAGATCGACTAACTCATCTAGCATCATGTTCCAATATGATTCTGATGGAATTTCATGATGCCTCTGAATCCTTGTTGATTGCAGGTAAATTTCTATTGGTAAAACTGCATCATGACCAAAGGTCAGTCGAAATGGGGTCGAATTAATGGCTTCCTTGGACGAGGTCCGACATGCCCATAAAATCCGATTTAAAGTTTTGTGCCAATTTCTAGGTTTTTTCCTTATATGTTTCTTGATCAAACCAATTACCACTTTATTTGCTGCTTCGACCTCACCATTAGCCTGATTGTAATATGGCGTAAATGTTAACAATTTGAAACATATTTCCTTAGAAAAATCTTGCATCTTTCGACCAGTAAATACTGATCCTTGATCTGTTGTAATGGTATCTGGGATCCCAAATCTGTATTTGATGTGTTTTTGGATAAATTCAATCACATCTTCTTGGCCTACATTTGGAAAAGGTATATCTTCGATCCATTTTGTAAAATAATCAATTCCAACCAAGATATACCTCTGATTTTTAGATAATGGTGGTCTAATTTCCTCAATGAAATCTAAAGTTCAACCTCTAAAAGGCCAAGGTTTAACTATAGAGTGTAGTTAGCTCGCAAGATCATGTTGTATGCCTGCATGTACCTGACACTCTTGGCATCCTTTGGCGAATTCGATGCAGTCTTTTAACATGGTGGGCCAATACATCCCTTGGTGAAATAATAACCATTTCATCTTATGGCCAACTTGGTGCGCCCCACATGCCCCACTATGGACAGTCGAAAGGGCTAAATATGCCTCTGACTCACTAAGACATTTACGCAAAACTCCCTCAGGGGTCTTTTTGAACAATTCCATCCCCAAAAGAAAATAACTTAAAGCTCGATACTTGGTTTTTCGATCAGTAGACGCCGTTGGATTCTGTAAATATTCCACTATTGGTTTCCTCCAATCTCTGTCTGTCAGGCTATCTATTGCCAATATTTTGAAGCTTTCTTCATCAACGTATCCCAGCTTTGTCTTTTCCAAGTCTAATGGGGCTAATCTGGTCGACACAAATCTTCCTATGACTTCGATGACTTTTTGCAATTTTTCTTTTGAAATTTAATACCCGGATGCAATTAGAGCCAAGTCATTAGCCACTTGATTTTCCAATCGAGGTATGTGTCGAATATTAGCCATCTCGAATCTTTTCAACAATCGACTGGCTATTATGAAGTACATAATGAGATTTTATTTAACACACTTGTACTCTTTTGTGATCTGTTTTATAACTAACTCTGAGTCACCCATTATTTCGACTCGAGTTGCCCATAATTCCAATAATATCTCAAGTCCGACTATGAGAGCTTCATATTCAGCCTCATTGTTCGAGCAGAGACCCTTAACTTTGTACTTGAGTTTTGTTGGAATTTTATTAGGAGAAATAATTAGAACTCCTTTGCATGTTCCATCTTTATGAATAGACCCGTCGAAGTACAACTTCCTGGGTTCTAATTCAAGGTAGTCCGATGCATTCTCAGTTATAGAATGGTCGACTATAAAGTCTGCCACCACTTGTCCCTTAACAGCTTTTAATGGCATATATGTTAAGGAATATTCAGTTAAAGCTAGTGTCCATTTCCCAATTCGACTGTATAACATTGTCTTAGACAACATATGTTTAATAATCGAAGTGAGATGAAACATAAACATCAACAGGTTTTATATAATGCTTCAACTTCATACAAGAAAAATACAAGTATAAACATAATTTTTCAACTATGCTATACCTAGTTTCTGCATCATTTAAGACCCTACTGAGGTAGTAAATAGCTCCTTCGACGCCATTATTATCCTCTTGAGCCAACATGCTCCCCAAAGTCTTGTCAGATGCAGATATGTACAATCTCATACTCATATTCCTACAATGTGGTGTTAAAATTGGTGGATGACTTAGGCATCTTTGATTTTGTCAAAAGCTTTTTCCTGATCCTTCCCCCATTCTAATCCATCCTTGCTAAGTGGAAGCAAAGGCGAGAAGGCTTGCGTTTTTCCGCTAAGGTTCGAGATGAATCTCCTCAAGAAATTGATCTTGTCCAATAGTGAATGCAATTTCTTCTTTTTTGATGGAGCTTTCGCCTTGGTCTTATTCTAGTTTATTTTAATTCCTTTTTTGTGGACCACAAAGCCTAAGAAATCCCCTGCCTGCACACAAAAAGCACATTTTAGAGGGTTCATTTTTAGACCATGTTTCCTCATCCTTTCAAAAGATAGTCGAAGATGACCTATATGTGTCTTCCCTGAAATAGATTTAACAACAATATCATCGATATAAATTTGTATAAAAGTGTCTATGAAATCATGGAAGATCGAATTCATTGCTATTTGGTATGTTTCTCTAGCATTCTTTAAGCCAAAAGGCATCACCACCCATTCATAGGTTCCTAAGGCTCCAGGACATCGAAATGCTATTTTTGGGACATCCTCTTCAACAATGAATATCTGATTATATCTAGAATACCCATCGAGCATGCTAAGATTCTCATGGCCTACAGCAGAATCGACTAGCATCTCTTCCATGGGCATTGAATATTCATTTTTTGGGGTTGCAGTGTTTAAATCTCTAAAATCTATGCACACCCTCAAAGTACCATTTTTCTTAAGGAACATGTACAATTTTGGCTAGCCATTCGACATACCTGGCTGTACGGATGAAATTACAATGAAGAAGCCTTTCGACTTCTTCTTTGATCTTTGAGAGAATTGCAGGTGCAAATTGCCTTGGATTACGCTTGATGGGCTTTTTCCCAGGCTTGATTGGCAACTTCAATTCGACCAGATCTTTGCTCAAACCAGACATCTTGTCGTAATCCCACGCGAACCAGTCCTTGAACTCCTTCAGCAACTGGATTACTTCGAATTTAAGTTGAGGGTTGGTATTGGCGCTAATATAAGTTGGCCTTTTTGTCAAACCATCTCCTAAATCTATTTCTTTAAGTGGATCTTGCGCTAGCATCTTGACATTTATTCCCAGTGGATCTTTCTCGAATCCCAAAGGCTCTTCGTCATAGATAGCGTCGAGCCTCTGGCCTTGATCTTCGTCTTGAACCTTATTAGGTGGTTCTAGATTAAAGTCCTTTCCAGAACCTTCTTGATGAAATTCCTTGTTGACTTCGATAGCCAAGTTTTTGACTTCAGCCTCAAACGCTGATTTTTGTTTGTTTTCGGCTATGTAAGCCAAAATCCTTTTTAACGCTTCGAACTCAGTCATCATCACTGAATTCGCTTCCCCAACCTGTTGGGTTGATTCCTGATGTTCCTATGTACCCAAACTCATCTTCGCCCACGAATTCACGGTCCTGTTGGAACAATAGGCATTATCGTCTGGAGTGAATGTAAAGCCGACTGTATCGCATGGAACGATATTTGACAAATGTTTATGAAGTTGGCACCTATCGACATGATTGATGGGAGTCTTTAAGTAGCCCTGGTCTGCTTCTATGTTCTCTACAATATCGTCGGGGTGCTATATGATGATTCTTTGGTGCACGGAGGATGGTACAACTCCAACTCCATGTATCCATTTGCGTCTAAGTAGCAAGTTGTAGTTGGCCTTTGTCTCCACAATCATAAACATTGTGGATCTAGTGACAGTTCCCACTGTTAACCTGACTTGGATTACTCCAAGGGTAATACGCACATTTCCCTCATAGTTGGAAAGCACCATGTTGTGGGGCTTGGCATCTGTGTCATATTTTCCTATTTTCCTCAACATGTGATGCGGCATCAAATTCACCGTCGCACCGCAATATACCAAGATCTTGTTAATTGGGACATCTTCGACCTTCCCAGTAATAATCTGAGGCTTAAGATGGCTCTTCATTGCCTCATCTAGTCTTTCGAAGAAAGCATTTTACTCCTCTATGCAACCATTGTTTATTACATAATAGCACATTGGCTTGTGAGCGTCCATTTCCCTCTCTGTGATGATGTCAGTGTCTTCAACCTCTATTATCTGGTCAAATTCTCTAGGCAATACTGATACCACACCAACTAAGATATCCAGTGAAGGATCTGACCCAGAATCAAAGTCATCTGTTAGCATTTCATCTTTGGCCACCATTCGATCATATATCTCTTTGGCCGCTTCTGACGGGGTGTTAAACTTCCCTTTGACAAGACTTGCTTCCCTTTTTCCTTCTTCCTGGCAGGCACATTGGTGTTGAATTCAACTTTTTCCTTTTCATCAGCCTCCCTCTGTGCTTTTCTCCTTCTCTGTTCCCTTCTCCACTGGGACCTTTTCATGGGATTTTTCCCTTTGTAGTTTTCAGAGATGTGGAATGTTTTTCTGGCAGCCTGGAATTCCTTACGGTATGTTAATGACGAACCTCTGTCTACTTCGAAGTTCTGTCATTTTCCCTGGCCATGTTTTCTACCCTCAACTGGCTTCACCCATTTTCCATTGGAAGCCTCAACATTGGGTTTGTCTAAGACCCTAATTTTGACCCTAAGATCCCTCATGGCATCATATCATTTGCTCATTGCATTGCCTCAATGATCATAGCATGTTTGGCTCCTTAACCCTTGGGTGGGACTTGTGTGAGTGGTTTGAGACCACCAAGCATGCTTGTATTTTATATTATTGCTTTTCTTATTTATTTACTAACCAAAAGTACAAAAATATGTCACTAACTCTTTTTGTTTTGAAGCTCAAGGGATCATGTGCTCCCATGCTCCTAGGAGGCTCCTAAGCTCAATGAAGTGGCTAGATGAAGATGAGAACAAGAATGACAATGGTCCATAAAGCTCTTAATCATAATATATGTCTCCCAAGTATCTCAATTTGCCAATTTGATCAAGATAACCCAAAGGGCTTGAGGATTGTTTCCCAAGGAAACCCTAATTCAACTATGCATTGACTGTGCCTTTGAATCTTCAAGCCCTTCTGTTTCAATGATGCAAACCTCAAATGGAAAAACCTCCAACATAAATTTCCAAGGGAACCTATACATGTTTTGTACCCAAAACTTCACAGGCAGTTTTCATAAATTTCCAATTGCCAAATGAATTTTTGCCCAACATGATTTTTGTTCCTTATTTCAAGGGCTTTCCAACCATTACTCACATTAATTTTTTGAACTTTCCATGAGTGAGTTTCGAAGAGCTTAATGTTTATGGTCATTTTTGCATTTCACTTTGAAACTTCATGTGCAAGCTTGTGCATCCCCTTGTGCACGTCCAATTCACTTCCATATGAGTTCAACATGGATTTGCATTCATTCTTGGGCCTCACATGCGCCTGTACAGGCCCATGCATGGAGGATCCAAATTTCATGCACACGAGCCAAGCATTGCCTTGCATCCATTCCAGCTATAAATAGAAGCTCATTCTCATTCAAATGAAAACCACAAGGAGATCTGAAGTGCTGCTGAATTGAAGACCAAACCCTCAATAAAGGAATTTTTCAGTTTTCATTTCCAATTTCAAGCTTGAATTTCAACATCATTAGTTGATCTTCACAGCTCAATTCCTTAACCTTACATCACCATCACACTTCTAGAGCAAGATTGGATCAAGAGATTGGACAATTCGTGTTGTTTAAAGCTCCATTTCAGAGGTATAACACCAAACTTTCTTGATCTGGATCTTGCAATATGATGTGAATTTCTTTAGTTTGTGTTGTTTTCTGAAGTCCTCATGCATGAGGCAGGCCAGTGGTGGTCTCAATTTTACAAATCGTGCCATTTCAGTTCATGCACCATGATCTTCAAGCTCATGTTTCTCTCTAAATAGGAACTTTGAGGAGGATCCATGGTTACAGGGGTGATGTACATCACCTCAGCTTCATTTTGATACCTTCATTTTTCATTTTCATTAAACTTCATTTCCTTGCGCTTGGTGGCCGGATCTGGTTAGATTGCCGGAGAAGATGGTGGTTTCCACCACCATTCCCACGTGGGAGCTTCATGGCCCTTGGATCTCACTGAACGTTATAATCCTGGCCTTTCATTGTTTTGACTTCTTTTAAATCCAAGTGTAGCGCGTTTGACCAAGGCACATGGTATGACCGCGCCTCTGAATCACATGATCATGGTCACGTTAATTAATGAGATAATCAGAGGGCGCTGGTTTTTTCTATTTTTCTTATTTCTGTTTTAATTTCATTTAATTCATTTTATTTTCAAAAATTCATAAATATTTTATTTGAAGTCACAAAAATATGAGACCAATGCCAAAAAAATTCTTGAAAAAACTAGTTTCATATTTTAATTTTTAATTATTTTTGTGACTTCATTTAATATTTTTTGTGAATTATTTGGTTTTTAATAGTTTTAATTCATTTTAAAATACTTTTTGATATTTGAAAAATCCAAAAATATTTTCTTAACACATATGGATCATGATAAGTCAATGAAAAATAGTCTCATCAATTTCTTAATTGATTTGAGATTTATTTGAGATTTTAATTCATATTGTGTTATTTTTATTGTTTTTTTTAATTGTTTTTAAATAGTTTCTGATTTCAAAAGTTATTGAGAAAATTTGTCAAAGCTTGTTTGACCATGTTAGACCTATGAGAATTTAATTGGACTTGTTGAAGTTGATTTGAATTAAATTTGAGGTTTGACCATATTTTGTCCATTTTATTTTTGCATTTATTTTTAATTCAAAAATACCAAAAATATGTTTGACTTGTTGACTTGTAACCTTCATTTCTCTTCTGTTTAACATTGGTTGATGATGATTTGATTCACTTTTGACCAATTGTATTTGATACTTGAATTCTCTTTCCACCCATTTCATCTTCATCCCATTTCTTTTTTTCTTTTTGGCCAATGAGTTAATGTCTTATGGTTGGTCTTGACAAATGAGAGGTTTAACCTTCTTTGATCTAAATCAAACTCAACTTTATCCAAGATCAAGTGAGTTGCTTTGTGTCCAAGATAGGTTGCTTCTTGGTCAAGCAAAAAAACCTAAAGTCCATACAAGGCCTTTCCTATTTTCTTTTGGAATGGCAAGTTTTTGGAGCTTGGCTTACTAGTCATGATCTCTAACTTGTGTTTATTTGCCTATAGTTTTATTGACCGGCCTCAGATAGGTGTGACTACTATATTAGTCCACTTACGATTGCTTAACATAGCGCTAAATTGTCTTATGACAAACTAACATAACCATACTAATTACTAACTTTAATTTGAGCATTTAACTTCTTGCAATTTACTTTAATGCAATTTACTTCTTGCTCATTTATTCATATTGCTTTTCATTTTGCTCACTTGAGCACATATTTTATGTTTATGCCATTTTCCTTTTGCTCATTTGAGCTCATTATTGTATATAAATATATTGTTGTCTTGTGTTGGTTTTGCTTTTTTTTTTGTGAACCCAATGCAAAAAGGAGAAAGGACTTAGAATTAGGACTTGCCCATGCTTAAAGGAGTTCAAGAGCAACTAGGCCTCATGCCTTTAGAATGCTAAATTTGTTGAAGAGCAACTAGGCCTCATGCCTTTAGAATGCTAAATTTGTTGAAGAGCAACTAGGCCTCATGCCTTTAGAATGCTAGATCTCAAAGTTGACTTTAAAGGACTTCCTTTCCAAAACTCTTTCTTTGTCCATTCCCCTATTATGTTGTGAACTTTTTTATGTTTGCTCTTGTGTGATAGGGATTCCATCTTGAGATAGTAAGAGGACCATTGTCATGAGTAGCCAAGTTAAGAGAGACAAGCCAAATGGAGATCCTAGGAGCTTGAATCTAATTTGTGTGATTGCTTGTTGTTTGCTAAGTCCAAAGGAAAGGAGCATCTTGAATCATCTCTATGATTTCAAGAAAAGGAACTCCAAGGGTTTTATCTCTTTCTCTTATCTGTGTATGCTTTAGGACTAGCCCTTATCTTCTTCTCCTCACTCTAATCCAAGCCAAAAATCTTTTCTTTAAACTTTGACATTGTTTTCAAATTAGAAACCTAGGCCTTATACCTTTGACTTTTTAAACTCATTTTCATTAATACTCATTGTGAATGAATCTTAATCCAACTTTGACCTCATTCTCTAAATAAATCTAACTTGTAAATACAACTCATTTCAAATTGATTTTGTGGTTCCAATGACCACCCTTTATTAAAACCTTTTCAAAAACATTAGTCATAGGTTTGAGTTATCATAGTGGTTGATGTGAACCTCACCTTATCCTTAGTGATTGGATTATAAGTCTTCCATACTTATTATAGGGTTAACCCCTCACTAGTATGTCGAAGCCTTCCTCACATGGTGGATTGTTGGTTTAGGTTGAGTTTTCTCCCTTTGATAACAAAAGACCTTAAGGCTTTTTATCAAATTACGAGGTTTTTATCAAATTCACCAATCTTTGAGATTATTACCCCGAACTACGAGGTTTTGATCCTACCTTTGTGATGGTATGTAGGCAATGGGTTCATCCATTCAAACAACAAAATTTGTAAATATAATCTATTCTTTTCTCATCCCCCCAATCTTTTGCACATATTTTCACAAATACCAACCTATAACACATGTTTGCAAAAAGAGGTTCCCTTAGAGTACTAAGGATGTTTTGGGTGCGTAAAACCTTCCTAATTCATAACCAACCCCCTTACCTAAATCTCTGACATTTTTATTAGTTTTTGATTTGATAAAACTTCTTACTTGGCTTTTGTTCGCTTTTTAGCCTTTCCTTTGGAAAAATAAAAGTGTGGTGGCGACTCGAATTGTATGTTTACTTTTGGTTTAGTCAATAAACCATGAGGTAACGAATACCCCGCTACAGTTTGAAAGAGATAGGTTTGGCAGCAGGACTCCTTCATTCTATTTTATCCAGCCTCACCAAAGTTTGACTTGGATCGAAATACCTTTTTGGGTCGAAGGCCCTTCTAGGCTCAAAAACCTGTTGATCCTTAGGGGTTCTCTAGCACCTTTGGTCCTTTACCCTCCTGACTCCTTCGAGATTGTGGGCCGCTTGTTTGTCAAACACAACACTGCAACGAGGGCACAACATAACCTCCGATTTTTTCCTTTGGCACCTATGGAGGAAATCCATCAGAGTCTCTTCCTCTTTTGGGAAGGCCACTTTATTGTACTCTTCTTGTCGACACTCATTGTCAATTTCCATGGAGGTTTCTTGGGAGATTTCGACCATGTTGACCTCCATGTCGACATCTTCAGTGATGTCTAAATTCTGGAATTTCAGTTGAAGACCCTCAGTAGCCTTATCAATTCGTTTGAATCTATCAGCAGTTTCTTTGATTACTATCATCAAGTTGGAATTCTTAGTGGCTCCGGTGTTAAAGCCACCAGTAGTTCCGCTGATGAAGCTTTTAGCGACTTCCTGAAAGTTTTTAAGGAATTCCTAGTCAAGGTGTTCATAGACCCTGACCATGACAACTTTGTTGACAAAGTCTCCAACAACTTTGACCATAGTAGAGGTGTGGTTGAAGCCATCAACAACTTTGACCATATTGACTTCATCTGGATCTGTGTAATGGGCATCAGCCACTTGCAAAGGATCAGAGTCGATCTTCATTTGGCTTATGGGTTTGTCCCCGAACTTGAGTCTTCCTTCCTGAATAACAATATGAACAAGATCCCTGGAAAGAAAATATTGGGACGTTTTATGACCCAGAAAATTAAGGTACTTACAAAATCCTCTTTTCTTTCTTTGTTCCAAAGGAGGCATTTTAGCACCAGGAGGCACCATCATTTGGCCATCCTTAACTAACAAATTGAAGATCTCGTTACATTTTGTAACGTCGAATGTGTAAGTTTTCTTAGGAAATTTATCATTCTTTTCTGGTTTGGAAGGGTTTTTCCCATTCGACGGGGCCAAGACCTTACAAGAGTAAGGTGACCCTTGTTTCAACTCAGCAAGGTCGATCTCATTTTCGTCAAACTCTAAAGGCTCATTATTGGATCCTTCATCATCATTACTGAATTCGACGTAGGCCACTATTTTACTCTTATTTGCTCTAGCCTTTTCTTCCTTCAAGCGTTCTAACTGTCGAACCCTATCAGCCAGTTGGGCCATATCTCTCAAATATTGGGTGTCTAACTTTTTCCTAATAGAATAGTCAAGGCCCCCAACGTCCATTTCGACCAACTCATGCTCTGGTACCCGTGTAAAACACCTAGCTTTGAGCAATTGAAATCTATTTAAATAATCATCAATTGGCTCAGTAAATTTTCATTTAATGCTGGCCAATTCCTTCAGACTTATCTTTGTTTATCTCATGTAAAACTGCTCATGGAACATTCTTTCTAACTGATTCCAAGTGTGGATCGAATTTTTTGGCAAGGTTGTAAACCACGTGAAGGTGTTCTTCGTGAGAGAACTTGGAAAGTACTTTATCCTAAGGTTTTCGTTGTTCGAAATGTCTCCTGCCTCTATTATATACCTAGACACATGTTCGACAGTGGATTTAGTGGTATCCCCAGAAAACTTGGTAAATTTGGGAATTTTCGTTCTAGGGGGTGTATCTGTCTGTAGGATATATTCCGACAAAGGTGATGTATAATTTGGCCTTCGAAGGCCAAAATTCACCCCATTTCGTGCCATAATCCTTTGGACGATAGCTGCTAGATTGTTATCTGCTGCCATATTATCATGTCGAATTTGCTATATGACATAATCAGCCTTTCGGTTTCTATTTACCATTACTATCCTTGGCTCTCTCTCCTTGGGGATTTGTGGTTTAGCCCTAGGAGGTTCGATTCCTACTCCTTAATTTGCCATCTCTGGTGGCAGTTGGTTTTGTGGAATTTGGTTAATGGTGGGGTCTTCTTCGAAGGTTACCCCTTGGTTTTCTCTTATCCCATCCCTTGTAGGGTGTCGAAGGGGATGTGGCACACCCAAGAAGTCATCCATTCACGCCATCTGCGCTGTCATCCGCTGGTCCGATTGTGCGGTATTTTGAATCAAGGGATTCAATACAGTGGTTAATGTTTGGGTAAGCATTTGGACTATATCATGATTGCTTTCGTCTATTTGCTGCCTCCACACCGCTGCAGAATTATTGGTAAGGTTAGGCATTTGTGTTTGGTATCCTAAACTTAAAGACTGGCTATGTCGACCCACGTTAACCCCAGATCCCGAACCTTGTAATGGGGAGGTTATGTTAACCACTGGTTCTGAGAGTGTCGAAGCAGCGTTATGCAGACTTGCCATTACTGAAATTGGCATTCCATAAGGTTGTTCTCGACCACCAAAAGGTATGGAGAAACTAGGGGGTACCAAAGGCCTATTTGGGACATTGTTAGGAGGCCTTTTTGGCCCAATGTAAATCAAAATGGGTTAAGTGTGGGCAATCGAATATGTAGGCATCGAACTTGCAACAGATGGTACTGGTTCAGACACGGTCATTGTGGTCATGTTTGCCCCTGTCGAAGAAGAAGGGGGTGGTACATTATTGTTTGGATTTTGAGGATTTTGGTTACTTGGCGCATTTGGATTCAACATTCTCCTTGGTATATCTTCGTTGGTTGTGGCTACTTTACCACTTCTTAATAACATACAACGAATTTTCAAAAGGGAAAAATGATTAAAAGACCAGAATTAAAATAAATGAAGAAATTTTTTACTTTTTCAAGTGTTAGCACTGTCCCATTGCGCGTGCCAATTGTTTTACCGTGAAAATTTGTAAACAACCGCTGATCTTCTAAATTATTAGATTTGGTTACTTACAGGATCGATCAGATTGATCTTAGGACATGTGTTAACCGTTTTTAAAAGTGAATTCTAATGAACATAAACACTTTGACAGTGTTCATACCATTAATGGTTTGTTAAAAGATTTAATGAAAACTTAAAGTGAACGAGGGAAAAAAGAATGCTGTAAATCAAAAATAAATGGCAGTAAAGATAAATTTCTGGGTAAAGTGTAATTCTGGAAATAGAGAACTGATCAAATTACTTCTAATAGAACAATGGTGTAACATCAAACGTACATTTCTCAATTTTACTCTTTCTCTACACACAGATACTTGGGTAAAATGGACAGATTTTTTACACACTTGAACACACACAATCCTAACACTAAGACCTCTTATTTATAGTAATCGAAGTAACCACTTCTAACGGCCTTTCCACCAAATCGAGACAACTGGCGCTTTGCATGCATGTAACTACCCACTATGCTCCACGTGTATTTTCAACACTTTAGATAAGTACAAGAATTCCCTCCTTTATTTGAATTTGAATCTCTCGTCGAACCACAACCGGTGACGCCTATGTCGAAAAAACACCTTAAACTACTTAAAAATATTCCTAAGTATACGCAATATCTTTACCCTTGTACCAAGGCGCCTTCGACTAGAACTTCAAATGCACAATTTGTCGAAACATCTTCACAGGAAACTTTATTCTCTTAATTTATATGGCCGTCAAAATTGGGAGCTAACAGATACCATATTAATCTAGCTTATTTTTGAAAATTCATTTAGTGTCAATGATATGCTTATCTTTTGGCCTAGGAATCAAATCTCAAAATCGATTTCTTTCAAATTTATTTAGTTCCTCTTACATAGTTAGAATCAATTGGTACACCTAAGGCTTCTTTGACTTTAGAAGGTTCAATTTGAGAAACAAATTCTATGTTTCGACAAGCATATTTAAGATTTATACAAGTAGATACTCTCTTATTTATGTCTCTAATGATGTTGTAAATATGACAATCTCTACGTGTTCTCCATTCCTGAGGAAGATCATCTTGGTTCTTCTCAAGTTGAATGATTTACTCTTTGTGTCTGGATTGTTAAATATTATCATCTTTGGCAATGTCTTCCATAGGAACTTCTAAAATATCATCATCATCACACACAAATATATCCTCTTTAGGGGGGTTAGATTCATCAAAATATACATGCATATGTTCTTCAATATTTAAATTTCATTTATTGTAAATTCTATAAGCCTTTCATGAGAGAGAGTAGTCAAGAAAAATGCTTTCATCGGATTTCTCTTTGAACTTATAAAGATTGTCTTTGTCATTGTTGAGGACAAAACATTTACATCCAAAAACATGTAAGTGAGAGATGTTTGGCTTTCTTCCCTTGAATAGTTTATATGGAGTCTTTTTCAAAATTGGCCTTATGATAACCCGATTATTTACATAACATGCCATGCTTACCGCATCTGCACAAAAATACTTTGGTAGATCAGAGTCACTTAGCATGGTTCTTGGAATTTCAACTAGGGATCAATTCTTCCTTTCAACCACTCCATTTTGTTGTGGAGTCTTTGGTGTTGAAAAATTATGAAATATGTCATGTTCCTCAATTCAAATGATGCATTATGGAATTCTCCACCATGATCACTTCTAATTGATCCAATCTTCGAGGATTTTTCTTTTTTCACTTGCTTTGCAAATTTCTTGAATATCTTGAAAGCGCCGCTTTTCTGCACTAAAAGTAGTGTCCAAGAATATCTAGAAAAATCATCGACAATATCTAAAACATATACATTACCTCAAAAACTTCTTGTCCTTGATGGACCAAACAAGTCCATGTGAATCAATTGAAGTGGCCTTGTAGTTGATTCCACATTCCTTGACTTGAAAATTGTTTTTGTTTGCTTTCCTTTCTGAGATGCATCATATTATCTATCTTTGATAAACTTTATCTTTGTTAAACCAATAACAGGATCATGTTTGACTAATTTATTTAAGTGTTCCATATGAATATTGGTTATTTTCTTCTACCAAAGTCATGAATCATTATTGCTTACCATAAGACATTTTATTTTCAAAGAGAGATCATCTAAAGATATCATAATTTTTTTTGATTCTCTTGCCAATAAGTTTTATCCCATGTGTATCTTCATCTTCAATTATGCATTCATCTTTGGTGATATTGATTTTGAGCCCTTTGTCGCAAAGTTGTCTTATGCTTAGAAAGTTGTGCTTTAATCCTTCTCATATATTACATCTTCAATTCTTGTGAAAGGAGGGGATCTAACTTTTCTTAAGCCAAAATATTTCCTTTGTTTTTCTCCCCATATGTGACATATCCCTTGGTATTTAGAACTAGAGATGAAATTTTTTCTTTGTCCCCGTCATGTGCTTCGAACAACCACTATCAAGATACCACATATTTGTAATGGTCTTTAAACATACCTATAAAACAAGTTAGGATTAGTAAGGTATCCAACATACCTTGGATCCTTGATAATTATTTCCTTTCTTAATCCACACATAATGGCCATTATAAATACTAAAATTTCTTACATAGCAAGCATTTGGTGTGTGATCTTTTATACCACAATAGAAAAAAGTAGGAATAAATTTACTCCTATATCTAAGAACATAAGATTTATTTTGAACAAACTTCTTCTTAGGATTATGATGAAAAACTACATATTATTTTCTTTCTCTTTATTTGATTGGTCACTTGTCTGGACAAATATAGTTTTACTAGTACTTGACTTGTCAAATTTTGAATAACCAATACCACTTTTATCATTGGAATATCTTTGTCCATTAAGAACACTTTCCAATCCATTTTCTCCTTTTTTTCCACATTTCTATAACTCTATTTAATTGGACAATTCTAAAAGAAAGAGAATTACAATAATTGCATGTAAAATTTTGTTTTTCTTTTTCAAAATCTTTTTTCATAGTGTCAATTTTTTTCTTCAAGAAATGAAATTTGTTTATTTTGTGTAGATACTATTTTGTACAAAATTTTACATTCATTGAGTAATTATTTTATTCCTTCTTGTGCATCAATATCATAATAAGGTTCTCATTACTAAGCTAAATATCTTAATCATGGAATTGATGAGATGCCATCAATGCAAGGTTTACGCATTCTTCGCTTTTCTGAATCGGATGATGAACTTACTTCATTTTCATCCCATGCTATGTAGGACTTCTTAGATTTTGATTTCTTTCTCCCTTGGTGACCATTTTTCATAGATAACTTGGGGCAATTCACCTTTATATGTCCTTGATTTCCATATTCAAAGCATGTAAAATTTTATGTTGAAGTATACACATTCTTCTTGTTAAAAAGTTTCCTCCTTTTACCAAAATTTAAAGTTTTATCATTTTGGAGAAATTTTCCAAACCTTTTTACAAGAAGAGTGATGTTCTCATCTTCATCCAGAATGTCTTCTTCCACCTTTTCCCTTGAGTCAACTTTTAAAGCAATACTCTTATATTTCTTCACTTGAGTTTCATGCTTCTCTAGTATACCAAGTTCAATCTAATGCTCTTGAAGTTTTCTGAACAACATTGCAAATATCATTTTGAGTAGACTCTTCCTTTTAGATATTGTCGTCACTTTTGGTTTCCATGTCATGGTTAAAGATATAAGAATTTTAAGATTAAGTTCATCATTAGGAAAAGTCTTACCAAGCGCCTTTAAGTGGTTTGTCAAGTGTGATAATATTTTCTGCAAGTCAAGAATTGATTCTTCGGGCTGCATCCTGAACATCTCATACTCTTGAGATAATATGTTTAATTTTGATCTTTTTACTTCCACGGTTCCTTCATGAGTGACTTCTAGTGTATCCCATATTTCCTTCACTATTTTATATTAAGACACACAAAAGAATTCATCCATGATTATGGCTTCTTGAAGCAAGTTCTTCACTTTTTTATCGTAGAGAACTTTTTTCTTATCATCATCATCCCAAGAACTTTTGATCTTGGGTGTACCGAACCCATTTACAACACTCTTGGGAATAAACAAACCATTTTCTACTGCATCCCAAATTTCTTCTCCTTATGCCTCAAGAAGTGCTTGCATACGGATCTTCCAAAAACAGAATATTCACCATATGATAAAGGGGGTTTGTTATTATTATCACCATCTCCATAAACCGGGTTTGCGGAAGCCATCCTCTGGATTTTATGAGCAAGTTACATATAACCTGCTCTGATTCCAAATGTAAGAATTAAGTGCAACATAAGAGGAAAAAGGTTAAATTAGATTTAATGGTATTTTCTCAATTTTAGACGACGGTTCGTATGTTCTTATTTTTCTTGAGATTTTGAAGAACTTAAAAAGTAAAGTGTAGAAAAATAAATGCTGGAACATAAAGAGCACAAGATATATCTTGGTTCTCCATTCTAAATAAGGGTACTCGAGTCCTCTCACACCACGTGAGAGATTTCACTATATTAGAAACGTTAGAGTTGATCCACAAGAGTCTCTTAACTTTTTAACACAGACATAAAGGCACCCCCATCTTATGATATTACAAAAACAAAGAGAAAGAACCTTAAACTCTCTCTAAAACTCTTGTTACCCAAAACCTAGTAAGCAAGTTACAGAATATTGATACAATACTACAACATATTTGAATTAAAAGTATAAGTACAGTAGAATTTTGATGACAAAACAAAATTCTAACAAAGTTGGTATTCCCTTTCAAATATGATAATTCAAATATCCACTCTAAGTGCTCCAGAACTTAACTATGATTAATATGGAAATTTATGCATAAAGTTCTTGGAAAATAATGTTGTAATAATAAATTGAATTGTTTAGAAAATATTTGAAAGAGATGATTTGAAATGAGAAAAATTCTGTATTTTATAGTACCAACAGGGACGGAGCCAGAAAATTTATGATGTAGGGTCAATAAAAATTTTAAGTTATATATATATATATATATATATATATATATATATATATATATATATATATATATATATATATATATATATATATATATATATATATATATATATATATATATATATATATATATATATATATATATATATATATATATTGTCGGCACATGACAATTTATTTTTCATTATTGTTTAACTTCATTGTATTACTTATAATATATTTTTACAAATATTTATATTTGTGATATAATTAAGTATAACTATAATTATTATTTTTACATTAACAATCTAATAGTAATTAGATATATTCAAACTATAATACATTATTTGTATAAAGTATGTATTATTTTAAAAAAAAAATATTACAAAAAAAATATATTTTTAAAAAAATTTATAGACGAAATGAGAATACTTATAAATAAAATATAATTATGAGAATTCAACTTCAAATCTAAATAAAGATTATACACATTTATTATTAATTAATTAAATTAAATTTAAGAGATACTATTGAAACATTTTAATTAATTAGATAAATATATAATTTAAAATATATTAAGTACGAATAAATAGATATAATATATTAAAGTAGCAATGAATAAAGGATAATTATTTCAACTACAATCTATAATTAGCAATTATCTCGTCTTTTAAAAAACGGTGTTATATATTATCCATAGGTATTACACATTATTTGATGAATTTTAATTATGCAGAATTTAACATATATATGGCATAACAAACTTATATTTATTAGTATCATATATTAGTATAAATATATAAGAATGAAATATTAGTGGGGGCACATGCCCCCTTAAGTCTATATATAGCTTCGTCCCTGAGTACCAAGAAACCTCTTGGAAACCATGACAATATTTTAGAAAATAACTTGAATAATCATCCATTGTTTCAGAAAACATGTAATAAACAAGTTCCATGATAAACCATGGCAATATTTTAGAAAATAACTTGAATAATCATCCATTGTTTCGGAAAACATGTAATAAACAAGTTCCATGATAAGTTATTAAGAACATTCATAAATTTTCAATGTTTCTTCAGCGACAATCAATTGCAATGATATGAAAATTGATTGCCTTAAGTATAATGTTAAAAAATATCCAAAATTGAACTTTGACAATCGATTTCGCTTCCCTTAACAGTCAAATGGCATGCTTAGAAAGTTGAATTTTTGGTTGGCATAATGTTATGAAAGTTATGTGACAATCGATTGTAGCATAGTGGCAATCGATTGTCGCCTTAAGAAAATTAAAAATTTTCCAAGTTAAACGCTGCATTTTGAAACATTAATGCAAAACCTTAAGTAATTATTTTATAAGAATATGCTTGAACACTTATAGCCTATAGATTATGAATTGCATATTTGTACCTTGATAAACATTCAATCATTTGAATCAAAAACTTGATCTTGATCATAATCATCCATTGAAGCTTGACTTCTTTTACTTGACTTGAGCATACACAAAATTTGTCTTCATCAAAACATACTATCAAATGTAAGCTTGTATTCACAATCTACTCCTTTTTTATGATGACAAATCCATATTATGATGTTTGTGCATTTTCTGGAAAACTCCCCTTAGGATAAGTAACTCCCCCTTAATCTAAGAGTCTTTGAGTCCTCAAAGTCATAACCTAGATAAAAATGGAAACGCTGGAACATAAACATATCTATACGTATTTTCTCCCCCTATTAACATTGTCAAAAAGAAGAGAAAGATGGGTGAAGGATTGAAATATACTAAACCATACAAGATTCAAACATGTATAATGAAAATTAAGCATAACCACATAGAAGTAAATCCAACATATTCAAACAATACAAAAACATTAAACAAAGTAATTGAAAGATAAAAAGAACAATTAGAAACTAGAAAAACAAATTTAAATCCTACTCGTAGTTCATGCCATTTGGTCTCTCTCCCCTATGAAAAACATCATACCGATCTATCCTTAAAGTAACCCCTACCACATCCTATCTAAGGTATCCAAATTCTTCTAGTATATAACCAAAGTTGAGAACCATCCTTGTAAAACCTTGATCTATCCTTGCAAACCCTTGATCCATCCTTGAAAAACCTTGATTCTTAATATTGATAACCATTTTATTTGATGGAGTAACATCTTTAAGTTGTTGAGGAGGAGTCAATGGTTCTTAAAAATCTTCATCAACATACTTGATAGTTTGAGTACGAGGGTCATACTTGACTTTCATCTTACTATTGTAGGTTTTTGGAGTAATGTGATATTTAGGAGGATGCATTTTAATAAGATTTTCATCTGTAATATTAATGTTTCACCTTTTAAAAACCATTTATATAAAATAAGCATAAGGCATACCTTTTGAAAACTCATTTTTATTTTCCATATGACACATAATTACACATGCCTAGTTGACCTGCATGTTGTTCTTAATAGCATATAGAAGTTGCATCTCAGTGTCAGTAATGGTAGAATGATTAGAGATTTCTGGTACCAACACATAATCCAAATAATAATGGATCATTAGGTCATTTGTTGTAAGGATACTAGATGACCATGGGTTGCATTCAGGAAGCTTTCCAACAATCTTTTTCCTTTTCTGAATAAACTCATATTCATATATCATACACATCCCATAATATAAGTTCTTTTTTCACAAAACCAGACAATTGAGCATCATGGTTCAAATTAATGTTCACACCTTTATAAGGTATAAATAGCCATTCTCCTATATCCTTTACTAAGAAGGAGATAGGGATACCCTTCACATTTGAACTTATCATATCATCCTTAATTTTCATGTTACACTAGAATACTCTAACTAAATCAGGATAATATGTTTTATAACTTCCAATCAATTCAAAAAAAATATGATTTCTTAGTTGAATAGGAGAACTAAAATAAGGAGAAGGAAATTTGCCAAGACCACCAAACTTTGGTGCAAAGAGAGTTTTTGTTTGGAAGAAATACACAAACCTTTGTCGTTGTTTGGTAGAATCTATAAGCCTTGACACCTCTATGGTTGAAGACCTTGAGTTTGAAGATGAGGCATTTTCCTTTCCTTTCTTTGAGAGAGACATTCTTGAAGAAGAAAAAACTCACACCTTTAATGGAGCCTTGAGAAAATTTGAGAAGATAAAGTTTAAAAGTGGAGAAGTGTAACGCTTGAAAGCTTTTAGAGAAGTGTATATCTAAGACGATCAAATTCAGTTTGGTTGCAATAAAAATAGAATTTTTGGTTTTCTTAATGATTAACAATAAGGGTTTGAGACTTTGATTCTTGCCTCCCAACTTCACTCATACAAGTTTCATACCTATTTTAACTTTGTAGAAAATGATAAAACTAGTGGTAATGCCCACTTTCGTAGGCGCATTATCGGATTCTAAATCCATGATATACCCTTTTAATAGAAAACTACTTTCTTAGTAGACTCTAAGACACTTTCACAATCTTAGATTTAACTTCTCAATTTTCCAATCCAGCCATCGTTTATACTATTTTTGTGCATAAACGATGTCTTAGTGTTCCTACTTTAGCAGAAAACAATTTTCTTTAAAAACAGAAATATCAAATCTAAATAGTGGATTCTCATTATTATCGGTATTTTATAAAACTTGCATGAGGTAGGTATGTCGAATATTATCTACTCAGACATAGTTAACAATAAAGCAGCACATGCATAAGATTCATACATGTTCATAACAATAACAATAAAAAGGAATAATAAAACCTAAATTATGTTGAAAATAATATTATAACAAACTTCTCCAAGGATTCTTGATAGTAAAAAATGTTGGAATGGAAGTGTAGGAAAATAAGAACATGAAAATATATTGAAATCTAAGCAAAGTGACGTGTGTTTCTCTCAAGATTCCTATTTATTTATAGGTATTATCAAATAAAAATATCACACTTATTTTGTGTAACTACCTTCCATTGGTGTTTTAAAACACATGAAAATGATTGAATCCAAGAAGTTGTGATAAAAGTGCATTAAAAGCATTGAATCAGATGCTGAAACTGGGATCATTACAGCCTGCCCATTATGGATAAGCTGTAATGTCCCCTGGATACTTTTATTAGTGCTAGAAAAAGACAGCGTTGCACCCATTACGGCATGTAGTTTTAATGGGAATAAATCATGTGCGCCCCTACACTATTTGATGACATTGTTTCCTATTCTTTAGAGTACTTGATTACTTTGAACATTTTTGATGATATACTAATTGTTGGTGGTGTGTAATGGATTGTACAACCTTTAATATAAGAGGTCACTTGAAGAGGTCCCTGAAACATCACTTTTCTCTTTGAAGATGAGTCTTTGGCTCCCCCCTAGAAAAGGATAGAAGAGCTTTAAAATTCTTTGGAGGAGTCTCAAGAAAGCCAAAAGAAAGTTGAGGATGGTATTCATGAGATGTGCCTCGAGAAACTTTCTTTGTCCAAGGAGTTATCTAAACCATTGGAGGAAAGTAACTTTATCACCTAGGACTATTTTGAAAGTGCCTTGAAGTAAGTGGATTATTTCTATCCTACTAGGTCGATCTCTTGAGAGAAAGTCCATCTTGACCAAGCTATTGAAGACATGAAGGTGTTTCCCTTGGTAGATTTATCATGTGCGTGTGTTTTTTATTATTTGGTCGACGTTTTGGTACCCGACATATGTGAGTTCAATGAATAAGTAACATTTATGTTATTGTCCTCCAAGATGCATTTTAGCTTTGTTACTTACCAATGTTTTAACTTATTTATGTGGTATTGCTTTCAGTCCCAATTTTGTTTCTCTATAATGAAACGTTTCCTCCAAGGACGTGGTCAAAGTTTTATTGGACGTATCTCATGACTTTACTCGGTCAAAGGTTGATACCTCTTTTCTACTCCGAAGTGAAAATCTTGTTCGAGGTCGATGTATGCTAGACTCACCATTGCCTCTAGAGTGGCTAGATACAAAGAGGATGGGTGAGCCAGTATCTGCCCCTTTGTTACCAGTTTTCTTTTTGTGTGTGCATTGGCATCGTCGGTTGGTGATCTCTTTAGTCATACTTATGTGGATTTTTTTTACAACACACAATAGTCTTTATAATGGGGCTTGAATGCTTTGGTCATACCCTCGACTCATCCTTACCTTTTGAAATTCTGGTATCAGATATGAGATGTCGAAGGTAATATCACGACAATTAATATCTGAGTAATGCAAACAGAATAAAGATAGAGAATAGTAATGCAAGATACACACGCAATTGTTAACCCAGTTCGATCCAACTCATCTACATCTGAGGGCTACCAAGCCAGGAAGGAAATTCACTAAAATAGAATCAGTTCAAAGACTCTCCGTACACTTCAACAAGTTACAGTCTTTCTCACCTAATCTCTACCCGTGCAATTTCTACCTAAGCACTCTTAGATATGAGAACCCACTCACTTCCCTACAATCACACCTGTGATCTTAAACAACAATCCCTTGAGAAAAAAAAACACTTTTCAATAACACACTCTTGATTTTACTTCACAGTTTCAATCAAGAAGACACACTCTTGATCTTGCTTCACAGCTTTGATCAAGAAGACACACACTTGATCTTGCTTCACAGCTTTGATCAAGTAGACACACACTTGATCTTGCTTCACAACTTTGATCAAGTAGACACACACTCTTGCTTAACAGCTTTAGAGTGACAAATTACAACCACAAATCAGTCCAATTCAATCATCAAAAGATGACTTGAATGGCTTACAAGTCTCACGACTAAACAGACACAAATCAGTCCAATTCTAAGTCCCTTTTTATAGAAGCTTTCAGCTGGGCTTGGACATCTTGAAAACCCTAAATCTATTTTCCAATCAAATCTTCTCATGACAGCTGGTTAGATCTCTTTGGAAAATAAGTAAATCAGGTTGTAATTAATGATTAAATGCGCCTGCAAATCAGATCTTCAATCATACATAGATTGCCATTAATTGTGCAATCACAAAACACCAGACATTCACACTGAATGTTCTGTGTACAGGATGTCATGACATCGGGTCTGACATCTTGGAACAATCCTGCATAATTCCATAATTCCATAATTCCATTTATAACTTCCAACAGGTACAACCATATCAGATGCCATGACCTTGTGTATGACATCTTGAAACAATCCTGCATGATCATGTCTTTCATTTAAACTCCAGCAGGTACACACATATCAGATGCCATGACCTTATGTATGACATTCTGAAACAATCCTACATGATTATGTTCCTTAAGCTCCAGCAGGTACATAGGATATCTCATGTTAAGACATCACACATAACATCTTATGAACACTCTTTGTTTTACCAAAATTGCTGCCAACACTTAGAACCAACAAACTCCCCCTTTGGCAAATTTTGGCTAAAACATATATCTGTCCTTTTTGTTCACAAGAAAACTATCAACAGTTAAACAGCAGCAAAAGCAACACAATTACTAACTATAGCTACTAGTAATACACACATGCACAAGGGTACTTCTCCTCCCCCTAAATCTGTGCAACACAAACAGAATTACTAGTTATGGATGCAACTAGTAAGACACACAAATGCACAAGGGTACTCCTTCTCCCCCTAAATCTGTGCATATATCTTCTTTGATAATAACAACACCTGTAACCACAACACCTGTAACAATCAGAATGTCATTCTGACATCTGCTTCAACATCACCACCTGTGCACCACATCAGACATCCCCTTTGACATCTATAAACAGAACCACATTCTGTTTTAATACCTATGCACTTCCTTCAATAATAGTTGTCCTTCTGTCCAGCCACATACATCTCCTCATAACTCCAGCTCCACATAAACACTTCTCCCTCTTTTTAGTCAAAATTGACCAAAGGTGACCAATTAGACAAAATAAATGTCAATTAGCCTAGCAGAGAATGTCAACACAGATGTTATAACATTAAAAATGTTAAAACATAATTGTTCAGAAGATACAAACCATCATCATACACAGCTGTGATAGCTGAGATAATGAACAAATCCAAGGAACTCATTAAGATCCCAAAATATTACAAACAGACATTAATGAGGACTGCCACAAATTACACATTTTTCAAAAAAAAAACAATAAAACTTCAGCATCCAAACATCAGAACAACTTCCAAAACAACAGCCACAACAGTCTTCACAGCACATCTCACCCAATCTTCAGTCTTCAACACAAAGGGGGGGAAACCATCAATCAGAGGAAGAAGTATCACCTTCATCTTCAGAGCCTTCAGAGCTTTCAGAGCTGCCACTAGATTGAGCTTTTGATCTCTCACTTGAAGTATTGGCATCTGAGTCTTTACCAGCCTTCTCCATTTCTTCCTGTTCTAGGATCCTAATAAGAACTTCTAAAGCTTCTTTTCTTGCCTTGGCTACCCTTATACCATTATCCAGTTCCTTGCAGGTATCTTTTAGTTGATCAATTAAGCTTCCTTGAGATGCAGGCTCCCTTCTGGCAGATGTCATGACAACATCATTGACATGACTTCCCTCAAACAGCTTATAATGAATGGATAGTGGGGGCTTTCTTCTGCTTGGGATGTCATTTGTATTGAGTATGTCTGGTTGTTGACTCAAGATAATACCACAAATAATGGATGGGAAGGCAATGGGCAGCTTCACAGCATTTGTGGAGGCATGTCTGATAATTTGGTCAAACATAAACTTTCCAAAATCATAGTTAATTCTGGTTCCAATTGCATGAATGATTCTTCCAAGACTAATGGAGATGGTATAGATATGATTAGTAGGCACCCAATTAGCTGAATGAATCTTGTGCAAGATGGCATATTTGACAGTTAGCTTGCTAGCTGATAGGTGATTCCTACTAGGCCATTCCTTAACTTGGCCAGCTGTAATAATCCTACAGACCTCATTATTTGTAGTCTCTAGATCCACTCCTCCATCAGTTCCTCTACCTAGGAACTTGTTAATGATGGTTGGTGAGAACCTCACACACCTACCCCTTACAAAAACTTTGCAAAATTCCCTGCTGCTCCTTTCAGAAATCTCCTCAGGGATATTTACAACAAATTCTTTTACCAACCCCTCATAGCATTGGGGCAGAGCAACCACAGTCTTCATCAATCCAGCAGTCTTGATCAAATCCATGACTTCCTTCACCTCAACAACCTCTTTTCCTAGCTCTCTTTCAACCGCTACCCTCCTCTGAATGACAAACTTCCATTTTGCAGCGCCATCTTCTAAGTGAAAAGAGATGTTGTCTAAGTGTACAGCTGCAGCTTTGCCTAGAGACTTCTTAACAGCCTGCCTTTTTGCAGGGGAGATGTCTGGGACATCGTCTTTGACATCCTCATCAGAGTCAGAACTCTCACTTTCTTTCCTCTTCTTAACCTCAACCTTGCTCCATGATTTAGAGGGTCCTTGCTTAGTTCCAGCCATGGAAGAGGGGCCTGGGGCGTCACCTTTTCCATTCCACATTAATTGCCATATTTTCTCAAGAATCCAAGTCCTTAATTTCCCTCTTACATATTCAAATTGATTATCAATCAAATCCCTTGCAAACTTGTCAGCTGATTGTATTTCATGCTTTAGAACTATGAATTTATCTTTCACACATTTTCTAATAGAGTGTTGACAGCAAACAGAGTACTTAGTCCAACTGTGCTGACTATGATTTTTGGACATTGTTGCAATATTAAGGTTGTCATAATACAATGTCATGACATCGTGTGTGACATTGTATGCAATTCTTAGCAGTTCCATCCAACCCAGTTGAGAACAGCTGCTTCCATCTGATATATTTTCATCATAAACACTATTTTCACCTTTCAAATTTGTAGGAGCAGGTGTTTTTTCACTCTCCATCTCAATCTTTTTAACATTGTTCTTGGCACACATAGTCCCTTGTGGCCCAGTTCCAACAGAGCTCTCTCCAATTTCAGACTGCATATAACTAGTCACATGTCCACCTATTTGATCTAACCTCTCAGTTGTTTGGGCCATCATGACCTTTTCTTCTTTGGAAGTGAGGTTGAGTCTGAGCTTCTGGTGTGACATCCTTGTCTGACATTTCCCACAGACTTGTCTCTCATTACTCTTAAGGGTTCTTCTAGCAGCTATCTTCATCTCTTCCTCTTTGACATAGGAACACTTTGAGGAAAAACCCATTTGAGAGCTCCACATGTAACAGTTGTCTTTGGTCCTGATTCCTTTCATAATCACTTCACTATCTTTGTTAAAAATTAGACATTCAATGTTGGTGAAGTTAACATTCAGACCTTGATCACATAGTTGACTGATGCTTATTAGATTTGTAGTCAAGCCCTTAACAAGTAGAACCTTGTCAAGTTTAGGAACTCCAAGACAATCAAGCTTACCTGTTCCCTTGATTTCACCTTTTGCTCCATCTCCAAAGGTTACATAGCTTATGGCATGAGGATGAAGTTCAGTTATCAGGTCTTGGTTTCTAGTCATGTGTCTGGAACATCCACTATCAAAATACGCCTCTTCTTTAGCTGAGATTCTGATGGGAATGTGAGCTAATAGACTTGTAACATTAGTCTTAGGAACCCATTGCTTCTTGTTGATAGGCCTGTGTTGTTGATAGTGAGTCTGTTGATGGACAGAGGTATGGTAACCATACAGCTTATAGCAGAAGGGCTTTAGGTGACAAAATTTCCCACAGTAATGGCATCTCCATCTTTGGTGTTTCCCTTTCTGCTGTCTTCTCCTCTGATGTTCTGACATCTCAGGACTGCTCTTACTATTGCTGCATTGAGGTTTGCAACTAATGTAACTGCTCTCAGCCTTAGATTTATTGTATCTTATTCCAGATTTGTCTCTTGTGATTAGTCCAGTTTGGAGAATCTTGTCTAAGGAGTCAGATCCATTGTTTAACATTCTTACATACTTGGTCATCTCTTCTAGTTTTGAGTTTAAGAACATAACTTCAGTTTTTAACTTGGAGATGGTTTCCACATGTTCTGCCTTTTCATTCTCCAGTTGTACTATCTTCTGGCTTTCAACTTGTTGACTTTCATCTAGCTTTACCTTTAGGGCCACTGCTTCTGTTTTTAATTTGGAGATGGTTTCCAATTGTTCTACTTTCTCGTTCTCAAGTTGAGTTATCCCCTTCTTCTGGATTTCAACCTGTTTATACAGCTCCACACTTTTGTGACACAACTTTCTGTAGGTAGAGGCCAACTCTTCAAAGGTCACTTCTTCATCACTTGAGTCTTCATCAGAGCCCCATTTTCCTGTCAATGCAGTCACCAGATTTGCAGCCTCCTCAGTATCACTCTCATCAGACCAGGTGGCAGCAAGACTCGTCTTCTGCTTCTTGAGGTAGGTTCCACATTCAGTTCTAATGTTTCCATACCCATCACATTCATAGCACTTTACTTCTTTTCCTTCTTTGGGCTTTTATTTTGACCTTGCTCTTCTTCCATTACTGATGTCAGATGAGATGTTCTTGACATTTGCCTGGGATCTTACATCCATTTTTTTAACAATCTGTTGAACTGTCTCCCCAACATTGCAACTTCATTGGCCAAATCTTCATCAACATCCTGACTATTTTCTTCTTTTGAGTTTGATATGAAGGCAATGCTTTTGGTTTTCTTTTCAGAGCCATCATTTAATCCCATCTCAAATGTTTGGAGAGAACCAACCAGCTCATCAACTCTCATGTTGGAGATGTCTTGAGATTCTTCTACGGCAGTTACTTTCATAGCAAATCTCTTAGGTAGTGACCTGAGTATTTTTCTTACCAATTTTTCATCTGACATCTTTTCTCCCAGGGCTTCTGAGGCATTAGCTAATTCAAGGATACTCATATGAAATTCATGGATATTCTCATCTTCTTTCATCCTTAAATTTTCAAACTTGGAGGTGAGCAGCTGAAGTCTAGACATCTTTACCCTAGAGGTTCCTTCATGAGTGGTCTTGAGAATGTCCCAAGCATCTTTGGCCACTTCACAGTTGTTTACCAACCTAAAAATATATTTTTCCACCCCATTGAATATTGCATTTAATTCTTTAGAATTTCCAAGGGCTAGATCATCCTCCTCCTTGGACCATTGTTCTTCAGGCTTCTTCTCAGTAGTGGCTTCTCCTTCTTTAGTAATTATAGGATGCACCCAGCCTGTTAACATAGCCTTCCAAGCCTTGTTATCAAGAGATTTTAGAAAGGCTACCATTCAAGGTTTCCAATTGTCATAGTTAGAACCATCCAAAATTGGTGGTCTGTGAACAGATCCTCCATCTCTCTCCATTGTACCAGAAAGTATTTCCCCTAGATCTCACCCAGAACCAGAGCAGGATGCCTGCTCTGATACCAATTGAAATTCTGGTATCAGATATGAGATGTCGAAGGTAATGTCACGACACTTAATATCTGAGTAATGCAAACAGAATAAAGATAGAGAATAGTAATACAAGATACACACACAATTGTTAACCCAGTTCGGTCCAACTCACCTACATCTGGGGGCTACCAAGCCAGGAAGGAAATTCACTAAAATAGAATCAGTTCAAAGACTCTCCGTACACTTCAACAAGTTACAGTCTTTCTCATCTAATCTCTACCCGTGCAATTTCTACCTAAGCACTCTTAGATATGAGAACCCACTCACTTCCCTACAATCACACCTGTGATCTTAAACAACAATCCCTTGAGAAAAGAAAACACTTTTCAATAACACACTCTTGATTTTACTTCACAGTTTCAATCAAGAAGACACACTCTTGATCTTGCTTCACAACTTTGATCAAGAAGACACACACTTGATCTTGCTTCACAACTTTGATCAAGTAGACACACACTTGATCTTGCTTCACAACTTTGATCAAGTAGAAACACACTCTTGCTTAACAGCTTTAGAGTGACAAATTACAACCACAAATCAGTCCAATTCAATCATCAAAAGATGACTTGAATGGCTTACAAGTCTCACGACTAAACAGACACAAACCCTAGCTCTCTCTCTATATTTCGCTCAATATTGGTTGTGTTGTAAAACAGGTTTTCTAAGTCCCTTTTTATAGAAGCTTTCAGTTGGGCTTGGACATCTTGAAAACCCTAAATCTATTTTCTAATCAAATCTTCTCATGACAGCTGGTTAGATCTCTTTGGAAAATAAGTAAATCAGGTTGTAATTAATGATTGAATGGACCTGCAAATCAGATCTTCAATCATACATAGATTGCCATTAATTGTGCAATCACAAAACACCAGACATTCACACTGAATGTTCTGTGTACAGGATGTCATGACATCAGGTCTGACATCCTGGAACAATCCTGCATAATTCCATAATTCCATTTATAACTTCCAACAGGTACAACCATATCAGATGCCATGACCTTGTGTATGACATCTTGAAACAATCCTGCATGATCATGTCTTTCATTTAAACTCCAGCAGGTACACACATATCAGATGCCATGACCTTGTCTATGACATTCTGAAACAATCTTGCATGATTATGTTCCTTAAGCTCCAGCAGGTACATAGGATATCTCATGTTAAGACATCACACATAACATCTTGTGAACACTCTTTGTTTTACCAAAATTGATGCCAACACTTAGAACCAACACCTTTCATAATCACAAGGAAAAGAAATAGTATATTGGAAATGTATTTATTCCTTGATGGAAAATCATCATACATTATAATAATGCGTTAATTATTTTACATAAAAACTGAATCGAAATCAACCAACTCGTGTAGCCATTACTTGTTAATCAGCGAGAATGTTATTGTTGGTTTGACGTCACTTTGATTGGCTACCTGCAGGGAGCGAATAACCATGTCTCACAATTTCCTGACCAAGGAAGCTATGTAAATGTCCATGTCTTTTCCTTCACATTCCTTTTAATCATGCTATATATCCTTATAGATCATATTTTCCTCAGGTATTTCACTTATTCTTATCACTGAGTTATCATGGAAATATTGTATTTCAGCTTGAGGTGGACTGGGAATGCCATTATGTCCAAGGTCGTTGCGAAGGGTTAGCCTAGGATATAGTTCTAGACTCTTTTTCAAGGGACTACCAGAAATTAAGAATTGAATGTCATGGTATCTCATCCATCTCCAAATATGAGTATAAGCTCAATGTACCCCCAAGGATGAGTTTTTGTTCTATTAAAGACTTGTAGGTTGGATCCTTCGTAGGGCCACAACTTTTTCTTTTTTCACCCCCGTTTTCTATTTAAAAAAGAAACCTGAGTACATGATGTCACAAGAGCTGCTGCCATAAATAAGCACTTGGGAGAAACGAAGTTAGAGATTATGCCTGCTATTACCAAAGGAAAGATCTCGTTCAAGATCCCACCTACTTTCTTTTTGTCATAATTGAAGTGCATCCCTCCTTCTTGTTGAGGGATATCAACTTTACGATCTTCCTTTTCATTGTCCTTTTGGAGGGATTCCTTGCTCTGGGGGAACCATCAATGATGGAAGCGATGTACATGTGTTTCTATTTTTTTCATTCTTATTATTCACGGTTGGTATCATTCCCTTTCATTATGGAAGTTTATTCGACAATTTTCTTGGGGGATTGTTCCCTTTGAGGGGAGTGTTTCTTCTTTTGTGAACCTTCCCGACCTCTTTTGTTGTCTCTGGTGTACTTAACTAATCTCCCCTTTTTGATCAATTCTTCTATTACATCCTTTAGCCGGACGCAATCGTTCATGTTATGGTCATGAAATGTTTGCAAACGGTAGTAATTAGACTTGTCTGTGCGGGAAATTCCTTGACTGGATACGAGTTTGTAATTATGACTTCCTAGATTTTTGCATTTGCACACTCCTTCCAAATCTTCTCCTTCGAAGTATTCAGAGGAATGTAAGCATATTGATCGGGGTTATGTTCTCGTTCTTCTTTGAGTCGGTTAACGTCTATCTCTGGTTCCTAGTTGGGTCCAATGATCTCTATTCCTCGGATAACCCCTATGACTAAGAGTTTTTCTTTGTAGTTAATGTAAGCATGCACTTTTCTCAATAAATATTTTAGGCTATGGGCCTTCTTGAGCCCTAAATTTTCCTGGAACATATAGTCTAACCTCAATCTCCTTTTGAAAATCCAACATTTAAAACCATCATTTGTGCCCCCCACGAACACTGCCACTTTGATAAAGTGGTCAATGTACCCGCACGTGGTTTCCTTTTTCCCTTGAGTTATCAACTGAGTATGACCATTTTTGTGGGCTGCCTCTTTTGGGAAATGAAATATACGTTAAAAGCTTCACACAAAATTTTCCAAGAGTTTATGCTCCCACCGGGGACGACCTTAAACTAAGCCATTATTTATCCTGTAAAATTTAATTGAAATAACTTTCACTTTACAACCCTTTGGGCGTAGTAGGAGTCCAATCATCCGTCAACATTCTCGACGTGTTCTTCTGGACCCTAGGTCAAATTGTAGCTTTAGAGCTTTGGGGTTTGTTTAGCGACCTAGAAGTTCTTCTGTCAAGAATACGAGCAAACATGGGATTTCTCTTCTGCTCTAGGGCCAAAGTATCTTCTACATGCATCTCCCTTCTTCGAGGACGACAGGCCTTCAGGGGACTGTGGGTATCGCTTCCCCCTTCATGATTGGGGAAATGAGTATGGTATTGATCGGCCACCATTTACACTCAGTTTTCATCATCTATCCAACATGAAATCTTCATGAATCGGTAACTTTTGCATTTTATTTTAGTGATTTCTTCCGCTTATTGCATTTTATGAATTTCTGTTTGTTTTATGTTTCATTAGTAGTTTTCTGCATTTTGTCGCATTTTATGCGTTTCTGTGTAGAATGTTGGTTTCCAGGTTTCATTAAAAGTCCGCAAGCGTGTATCGGAAGAAGGGAATTAGAGGCTGAAGAAAAAGTGAAAAACGGACAAAACAGGGGGCTGACACGGGTGCCCGTGTCACCTGACACGGGTGCCCGTGTCACCTGACACGGCCCATGTCAGCATGTGCAGAACAGCCAGCAAAAATCCAGTAAAATAGTGGGCTGACATGGGTGCCCGTGTCAGCGAGGCGTGTCTTATGCACCTACAGAGGAGCCAACACGGGCAGCAGTGTCACCTGACACGACCCGTGTTGGCCATTTCGCTCAAAATTCTGATTCTTCAAATTTTTACTCCTGTGGACATCCAGAGGGCATTTTGGGCATTTGGCATTATTTTTAGTTGTTTGGAAACTATTTAGTTGGATTGGAAGCACGAAAAGTGGGATTTTTTGATTGTGAAAAGAAAGATACGAAGAGAGGAAGCAACCTTGCAAGGTGTGGAGAAGAGAAGAGATCTTCAAGATCAGAAGAAATTGAAGATCAACTTTCATCAACAACAACTTGTAATGTCTTTAATTTATAATCTTTTATCTTTGAATATTATGAGAGGCTAAACCCCCCAATGCTGGGGGGTGTCCCTGAATTGCTACTATATGAATATTTTATCCATGTTCTTATAATCATTGATGTTTTCGTAATTCAAATTATTATACAACGTGCTTAATGCTTAATTTTATCGGACAAATGAAATTCTGATCTCTGGTTAAGGTTTAGGTCGGACAAACCGCCTTATCACTTGTTGTATAATAAAACCCACGTTTAATCACTTAGGAATGAGGATCAAACTGTGGTTACCGTAAATTCTTGATAAAATAAATATTTCTTAACAACAATTTCATTGACTAAGGAATTAGGAGTGAAATTGCCTATTAAATGGTTTTGGCTAAGGAATTAGAGAAAAAACTACTCTGGAGAAACTGTTTTGAATTATAATAGCATCGATGTTATATGATATGGAAAAAGTGGAATACACAGCAATTCATACACCTGACCTTAGCATTATTTCTCATATTGGTCAAACTGTTTTTATACGCTTTATATTTTTATTTCTTATCAGTTGTGAAAACAATCATCAAACCCCATATGAACTTTTGTTCAATTGAATTATTCTAAAAATTGATACTTTCTACGCAGTCCTCGAGATCGATACTCGGGATAACTCCCTTTTTATTACTACATTGGTGCATATAGTACACTTGTTATTTTACCGATCAAGTTTTTGGCGCCGTTGTCGGGGACTGCCAAAAGTATAAGTTGAAATAATTCAATTGGAATTTTGTTGCTCTGCAACTAAATTTTTTTATTTTAATTGTTTAATCTAATAATTGTCTAATCTGTGTATGCGAGGTAAGGCCTCAGCTGAATTTCTTTTTGACGCAGAACCCGAAAGATTATTGCGTGCAAGACGACGAAAAGCTAGGCTGGAACTTTCAGAATCAGCACCTATTGTTTCTGAGTCCGAAAAAGAAGAAGCTATTTCTGTTCATTCCGAAGACTCAGAAGCTGTTTCTGAACCTATGGCTGAACCACAGGGTGAATCCCCACCACCTCCTGCAGAGAGAATTTTGGGTGACTATGGGGGTGCAAATGCTCCTACTGGAAGGTTAACAATTATGAACCAACCGGTAAATGTTGATCACTTTACAACAGCCACTGGAATAAAGAGAATCATTGAAGCCATTGCAGCAAATGAACATCTGGAACTCTATGACCGCAGTCTAAGTCAACCCGAAGGTATCATTGATCTTAAATTGGCAAATCAAGTTGTGAAGATGGAAGACCAAATAACAACTGAAGTAGAGAGAAGGCTCAAGAAAATGACTCTTGACACGCAAACTGTGGCACAAGTGCAACCGGTCCAACCTATTCAGGTTGTTAGTTGTGAAATTTGTGGAGGTCCGCACTTCGCCATGCATTGTGTGGCAACTGCTCAACAGGTTGAAGGGATTAATTTTCTGAAGCAAAATAATCCGTACTCCAATACATACAATCCTGGATGGAAAAATCATCCAAATTTTTCCTGGAAGGACCACCAAGGAAATGCTCAGAAGTAAGTGCCCACCCAGTATCAAAGTCAACCACAACAGCAATACCATCCACAACAACAGCAACCTTACCAGTAGCAGCAGTTTCATCCATCTCAACAACAATTCCAACAATAGGTTCCCAGAAAAGCAGATTGGGAAATTGCCATTGAAAAAATGGCAGCTCAAAGTTCTCAATTTCAAGAGGAGACTAGAAGTAATCTGAGAAACACCGGTGCTTCTGTAAAAAATCTGGAAGTGCAAATGAGTCAGATTGCTCAACAACTTGCGGGTTCGCAAACACCAGGTGCTTTACCGAGTGCTACAGTTATGAATCCAAGAGAGCATAATAATGTGAGTGTTGTTACAACAAGGAGCGGTAAGGCAAAAGAAGTCCCCGAAAAAGATGATGAACAAGAGGACCAATTGCTTGAAGTTGATTTGGAGATAAAAGAGAATGAAGTTGTTAGTGAGAAGGTTACAGTATCTGAACCGGTAGCTAAAGAAAAAGTTAGTGAATCTAAGCCGGTGGTCAAACTCCCGTTTCCAACAAGAAATAAGAAGAAGGAGAAACATGAGAAGAACTTTGAAAAGTTCTTGGAGATGTTCAAAAAGCTTGAAATCAACATTCCGTTCTTGGAGGCACTTGAGCAAATGCCCTCTTATGCTAAATTTATGAAAGACATTATTTCAAAAAAGAGGAGCACTGACACTGACTATATTGTACTAACCGAAACTTGCAGTGCTATTTTGCAGGGTATGAAGATCCCGATAAAGAAAAAAGATCGAGGCTCGGTGACTATCCCTTGCACTATCGGGGATAGATCATTCAAGAAGGCCCTTATAGACTTGGGGGCAAGTGTGATCCTCATGCCTTTATCCATTTACAAGAGGTTGGGGATTGGAAAGGTACAGGATACCCGAATGACACTTCAATTTGCTGACCACTCTGTGAAGAGACCTTATGGAGTGGTGGAAGACGTTCTTGTGAAGATTGATAAGTTTGTCTTCCCGGTAGACTTTGTGATCTTAGAAATGCCAGAAGATGAAGAGATACCGCTCATTCTTGGTAGACCATTTTTGGAAACTGGGAGGTGTTTGATAGATATAGAAGAAGGGACCATGACTCTAAAGGTTTATGACGAAGAGTTAAAAATTAATGTGCGCAACACCATGAAATACAAAGATGATGTGGCCACCAGCCAACACATAGAGGTTATTGATCAAATGGTTATGCAAGAAAATCACCTAGGGGAACAAAAATTACCCTTGGAGAGAGTCCTAAGTCTCTCAATGTTTGAAGACACTCAAGAAGTGGGTGACGAGGAGATGGAAGTGGTAACTCTGATGGCAACACAACAACCCGTTAAGGGATCCCGATCACTCAAATGGGAAAACTTAAGGGAACCTCAAGTTAAAGAAAAGAAAGATGAGACCAAGAAAGTGGCTGAGCTGAAATAGTTACCTGACAATCTCAAGTATGTTTTTCTAGATCCGAAAAGAAATGCCCGACGATTATAAGCTCTCATTTAGAGGTTTCTCAAGAAGATAAGCTTGTCAAGATGTTGAAAAAACACAAAAGTGCCATGGGATGGGCAATAGAAGACCTGAAGGGAATTAGCCCTACGGTGTGCATGCATAAAATTCTCATGGAGGATGGTCATAAACCGGTGGTTCAACCACAAATAAGACTAAATCCCATGATGAAGGAAGTGGTCAGGAAAGAGGTTGTTAAACTGTTAGACGCCGGGTTGATTTATCCCATTTCCGATAGCTCTTGGGTGAGTCTGATGCATGTGGTCCCGAAAAAAGGGGGAACTACAGTTATAAAGAACGAAAAAAACGAGTTACTTCCTACCAGGATGGTCACGGGTTGGCGTGTGTGCATCGACTACCGGAGGTTGAATTTGGCAACCAGAAAGGATCATTTTCCGCTACCATTCATTGATCAGATGTTGGAAAGGTTGGCAGGTCATGAGTACTACTGTTTCCTTGATGGATACTCTGGATACAACAAAATAGCGGTTGCGTCGGAAGATCAAGAGAAGACATCTTTTACGTGCCCCTATGGTATCTTCGCATACAGAAGAATGCCATTCAGGTTATGTAATGCTCCAGCCACCTTCCAAAGATGCATGACCTCCATTTTTGCAGACATGCTTGAAAAGCATATGGAGGTCTTCATGGATGACTTTTCGGTATTTGGTTTTTCTTTTGATAATTGTTTAACTAACCTTTCCCTTGTTTTAGAAAGATGTCAACAAACCAATATGGTACTCAATTGGGAGAAATGTCACTTCATGGTTCGAGAAGGAATAGTCTTAGGTCACAAGATCTCTCACAAAGGGATAGAAGTGGACCAAGCCAAGATTGAGGTAATCGAAAAGCTGCCACCTCCTGTGAATGAAAAAGGTATAAGAAGCTTCTTGGGACATGCGGGTTTCTACCGCAGGTTCATCAGAGATTTCTCAAAGATAGCTAAACCCTTAACTACCCTGTTGGTTAAGGACAAGGCTTTCATTTTTGATAAGGACTGTGCCATTGCTTTTGAAACAATAAAAAATAAATTGGTGACAGCACCTATCGTCATTGCTCCTGACTGGTCTCTACCCTTTGAGATTATGTGTGATGCGAGTGACATCGCAGTGGGAGCAGTGCTTGGGCAGCGTAGGGATAAGCTCCTGCATGTTATCTATTATGCGAGTCATGTGTTGAACCCTGCACAGATGAATTATGCAACTACCGAAAATGAGTTGTTAGTTGTAGTTTATGCCTTTGACAAGTTCAGGAAATATCCGTTGGGTTCTAGAGTCATTGTTTATACTGACCATGCTGCTTTGAAGTATTTGTTTGCTAAACAGGACTCAAAACCAAGACTGTTACGGTGGATCCTGCTCCTCCAAGAGTTTGATACGGAGATCCGGGACAAAAGAGGGTGCGAAAACACTGTAGCAGATCACCTTTCCCGGATGTCCCCAATAGAAGAGAATGAGGAAAATCACCCAATAAAGGATGAGTTTGCTGATGAACACATCCTCGCTGTTATTGGAATGCCTTGGTTCGCAAACTATGCGAACTATCTAGTGGGCGGGGTGATCCCGAATGATTTTGACTCTAACCGTAAGAAAAAGTTTGTTCATGATGTCGCATCCTGCGAAAAATCAACCGGCGAGGCTCAAATAAAAAACACAACACAGAGCCGCCACTGCGCGTTATTTATCCCAAAGATAGGGAAAGGAAACGCTCAGAGAAACCTGGAAAGGAAATGGTCTTGCGACCAAAGAGAAAGGGTAAGGGAGTCGGTTACGCGAGGGGAAGGTATTAGCACCCCTCACGTCCGTCGTACTCGACGGGATCCACGTTCTAAAATAAGAAAAGGTTGCTAAACATCACACACACACACACACAGGGAACGCAGGTGGGGTTAAGAAACGGGAGCTCGATAAGGTATCGCACCTTATGCCTACATATCTTGTCTGGAACAAGATTCAGAGCCACTGTAGTTCGGCTTACGCACGCCAAACAACACAAAACATACAAACAAGCAAGGGTGGCAAACATGGAGCCCGACAACCACTGGATGGAATTACGTCGGCATCCGAACCAAAACACACTCAAAAGGGCAAACGTGGAGCCCAACTACCAATTGCTGGACTTACGTCGGCATCCGAACCAAACACAAAAACGGCAAACATGGAGCCCGACAGCCAATTGCTGGGCTTACGTCGGCATCCGAGCCAAAACACAAAAACGGCAAACGTGGAGCCCGACAGCCAATTACTGGACTTACGTCGGCATCCGAGCCAAAACACACAGTCAGATAACAAGTAAACACACGCAAAAAAGAAAAAAGGTTGCCCGGAGTGGTCTCGCACGACCACCTGCCTACATACCTCGTCTGGAACAAGGATCAGGGCGATGTAGTTCCCCCTAAAGGGACTGAATTGCTAGCCAGAAACCAGGGAAAGACACACTACTAGGGAGCTGGACTCGAGCCTAGTGTTGTCATGCATCGTTTACCCTAAGTTCGGTTTTCTATCCTACTTGCATAAGCAAACTACTCCTATCCAGGAAAGAAGCAAGCACACAAGCATACAGAATAATTCAAGCATACATCAAATGAGAACAAGCATCTCAAACAGATATCCACATAGCACGCACTATAACCAAACAAGTGGCTCACACAATAGGTTTGACTGCCGAAGCGAGTCGTCTGTACGGGCTGGGTTTGCTCTTAACCTTGCCATTACGAGGCTAAGGTGAAGCAGATGAGAGGTGAAGTGAGGATCAGACCTCACAGCTCTTATCCCTAACCAGGGAGAGCTTCTGACAAATGAGCATGGGTCCAGAATGGGGGGACCCTTCTATACTCAGAGACTCTGACACAATGTGCACTGCACAAGATCTTGGGCTCGTGATCTCAATGCTACAACCATGTAATGGGAGCAAGGAGAAGACTCAACTGATTAGTGGGGGATAGATTGCATATCCCTACCTTCCACCAATTGCCTTGATTAAGGACTTTACCTGCTTATGCACAATATTAAACAATCACAATCATCGCCTCTTAAGGAGGACTTCAGACATTTATTTGCCCGGCCAAATAACAGACCGGGTCTCCAGACTACATGAAGTTAGGAAGTCATACCTCAATGCAAGTTGCTTAAGCAAAGCAAAGCAAAAGTTCACAAGGAACTGAGCAACTAAAAGTACCTGGAAACAGTCAAACACAGTTAGTACTCAGACAGACAAACATAAACAGCAAGTATTAATCAGTCAGTCTATACAGATCAATGCACAACAAAGCAAGTTCAAAGCTCAAGCCCAAACTTCACAACCTACAAAACAATGTTATGTTAGTGTACAAACATCAAACAACATCAATTGCATTTAACTTGATTCATTCTCCATGTGCATTATGCTTTTGATCCTGAAAAATCAAGCAAATATTAGCAACAAGACCACTAGGCTAAGCCTAGGGCCCAAAGGCAAGAAAAATTCCTAAACAGCAAGGTATCTCTAACCAAACTCAAGCTAAAGTCAAACAAGAGTCCACACAATTAGTCCCGTGTCCATATCATTCATCATGTTCATTTTAAGCACAAAACAAGGCAAACTAGTTCAAATGAAACACCAAACATACAAACAGAACTATTGCATTCAAATCCATATCAAAACAATTCTAAAAATTCTTAAATAAATTACACCTAAACAGGACCTAACCTAGGTCTAGCATGTCAAATTTTAGCTTAATTGGACAAATGGAACCATGTCAATGAAAATCAACAAAAACAGACACAATTATATGCTTCAAATCACAACATCAACACATGCAGCCACTTCAAAAATTCATAAATCCATGAAGACAATAAAGAAATGGATGAGACCAAAACAGGGATGTCACATCATGTGTCTATTACAAGCATATCAAATTTCATGACCATTCAATACCATATGAGCATTTCACATTAAATCTACCAACCTATGTCACATGAACTTGCAAATTCAACCACCAGAGATGAAAAATAGCAATCAATTTGAAAATGCAATGTAAAATTCCACAAAAATTCACATAGCATCCTAACATGTTAATCAACATCCATGCAAAATTTCACATCATTTCAACAAGTATAGGTCACTCAAAAAAAATCCAGCAAATTGACATAATGAGGTGTGACACACATTGTCACACCTAAGTTCAAAAATTCATATCTCAATGGCCAGGTATCAAAAATTCATAAAGTTTACATGGAAATAAACATCAGCCAGTCAACCATCATCACAAAAATTTTCAAGAATTTATTTTACACTATGAGCATTTCACAAAGGAATTGGTAGAATGTATCAAATTTGAGCACATGTGAAACAAACCTAAGTCAAACATTATTCCTACCATGCACTACTTTGACCAATAGGTCAAAAAAATTCTACATTCAAAAAGAAAGTCAACACAAAAATTCTCACATTTTTCTAATTTTTTCTCAATCTTTTATGAATTTTTTAAAGTCATTATGAAATTTTTACAATTTTTGTGAATTAATATAAATTAATTAAATTAACCAGTGGCACTATCGTAATTATGAGCGCGGGGGAGGGAAACGCCTTATTTGAAAATTCAAATGGAATTATGGATCAAACAAGCTTTTTGTCCAGAAAATTCATCGTCTTCTTCAATAATTTCCAGAAATGCAACGAACATGAAGAACCACGAAAGTTCACCAAAATGAGCAAATGAGCACTCGTTGAAACCGTCTCAACACGAGGATCTTGAATATCAACTCGATTTAACCTAAATATTCCTCTATTTCCTAAATCGATCATGTTAGGGTTTCACATCAAAACTTTCAAACAAGATTGCATCCTCTACAGTTCATCATTTCTAAAACCAAAAGCATCACTACGATCTATGTGAAAAGCTCTACCAAACACATACAATAATTATCCAAATCGTGACATGCGAATTTTCGAGTACCTGGAAATTACAGTGCCGTTCTTGCTGTCCTTTATGTGCTTCGACCTCAAACAGAAGCAGTGGAAGGTCCAGGCAATTGGATGATGTGCTTAGGTTCCCTTGACTTCACTTCTATTGCTCGAAAACGCGATTTGCCATTGATGTAGCTTGGATGTGCAGTCATGTTTTGGTGCGAATCAGATGATGAAAGGTGAAAACAGATGGATTATATGCTGAGGCAAGATTAATGCAACAAGAATTTCGCAAATTGAGCCAAAATTGATGAAGTTTTATGAATTTTGGTTTTGGAGTGTTCTTGAGATTTTGAGAGAATGTGATGAATTTTCAGATCTAGTTTTGGAAAGTGTGTATTCTGTCATGATTAGAATGTGTTTAGGAATATATATCATAGCTTAATCATCACTTAATCATGTTAATTAACCAAGTTGAACATGTTAGTGAAAATGCTAATTTCCAAGTGAGGGCAAAAATGGAATTTCACAAGCCAGCTCAATGCCACCTCTTTGACAGCTCACACACTCTCTAAATGACATGTGTGAGCTGTTGCAACTTGTCCCACTCTCATTGGATGGGTAATTTTGAAATTCACCATGTGGTAGCTTAATGTCCAATTTTGCACTTTCATTTTTCAAGCCAAATTCCAAACCACAAGCCTTTGCCATGAAATGATGATTCCAACCAATTTCAAATACCATTTGTGAGGTGTAGCAAAAATCCCCACTCAAAAATTCCAATTATTTCACAAGTTGGACAACTTTGCCCTTGGTCCAATTTAACTGTCCAGTTGAAATTTGACTTTTTGCATTGACCACTTTTGGAAAAATCCAATTATGCACCATGAAAGTACATGTCAAATGGAGTTTGTGCATATAAAGAACTTGCAATTTGGACAAACCATGTGGAAATTATGGCCTCCTGATTATGGGTCATTTTTGAATTTCACTGAGCCCTAATTTTTCAACCATACATGGGATTTTCAAGTTCTTGGACTTTTTGGAAAGGTGAGAACAAGATCTACAACTTTCATGTTGAACAAATTTGCATTTGAAGCTTTTTTGGACATGTAATTTTGAGGTCAAAAACTTTCCATTTTTGGAAACTTCAATTACAGGTCACTTTCTATTTTTAGCAGTTTTTGTCCTGACTTGATTTTCTTCATTCTTAAGCTTTGCAATGTCAAATAACACTTGTTCCAACATGAATGAAGTGTATCCAACTCATTTTCACCTCCACATCCATCAGATCATGTACAGTTGACCACAGTTGACTTTTTCAACTGACAAATGAATTAGGCAATGCATTGATCAAATTAAGCCCCAATCTCCAACTGAAATAGCTCAAGGGTGACACCCTAGCCTCAATAAGCACAAAATAATCACATTATGAACCCCATATCCATCACAGACCCCATCTCCTGATTAAGCCCTGATTGGCCCAATGCAACTGATTAGGGTTGACCAGTGGTCAAAACCCTAATCTCAAGGAATGAGCTTCAATCACTTGATTCTTCTGATGATAGCCAACCATGATGATGATGATGTATCATTGTAATCAAGATGAAGACCAATGTCCATTGAGAATCATGAAACCCTAATTCACAGCCCAATCCTCAGATGGCCAATGATCAGTCAATAAACCCTAGGCTTGCACTCTGACTTCCTCATCTTCTGATCAAGACTTGGGAGAATGACTTGCACAATGTAACCACATGATATGCAATATGCAGTGCCTAATGACCTAAAAATGTATGCAATACGTTAATGCTAGTCCCAAGAGAGGAGGGCAAATTTTGAGGTGTTACAGCTGCCCCTATTCAATCCACTGTGAACCTGTCGATACGAATAGCCTCGGCTTTCGGATGATCAGGATGAAGAGTGATTGAATACCAAGAAACAGACGAACAATTTGCACTCTGATGGGAAATAATTAACAACGCCTGTCAGAATCGGCGAAGAACACAATTGTCTGAACAATCCGTCTGGCACGGAAAAAGTCGGCCTGATCACCGAAATAGAAACGTCGACCTGGATACCAAAATAAATGGTAACACAGGGATAACCATGGCCTGATCACCACATATCCGCTGGGGATTATCATCTCTTTTTAGGCTTTTCTTGAACCCCGAATTTTTTCTTTTTCATTTTCATGGTCTGAACACCACCTCGGTCTGAACACCGCTTCGGTCTGGATACCACCTCGGTCTGAACACCGGAAAACTGGCCTGAATACCACCTCGGTCTGAACACCGGAAAACTGGCCTGACTGCCACTTCGGTCTGGATACCGAAAAATTGGCCTGAACGCCACTTCGGTCTGAATACCGCCTCGGTCTGAACACCGGAAAATTGGCCTGAATGCCATAAGTACTTCAACCTGATCGTCGGAAACTTCTTCGATCTAAAAATCGGAAAATCGGCCTGAACGCCACTTCGGTCTGGATACCGCCTCGGTCTGAACACCGGAAAAAGTACTTCGACCTGATCGTCGGAAACTTCTTCGATCTGAAAATCGGAAAATCGGCCTGAACGCCACTTCGGTCTGGATACCGCCTCGGTCTGAACACCGGAAAAAAGTACTTCAACCTGATCGTCGGAAACTTCTTCGATCTGAAAATCGGAAAATCGGCCTGAACGCCACTTCGGTCTGGATACCGCCTCGGTCTGAACACCGGAAAAAAGTACTTCGACCTGATCGTCGGAAACTTCTTCGATCTGAAAATCGGAACATTGGCCTGAACGCCAAATCGGTCTGACTACCGCCTCGGTCTGAACACCGCTTCGGTCTGGATACCACCTCGGTCTGAACACCGGAAAACTGGCCTGAATACCACCTCGGTCTGAACACCGGAAAACTGGCCTGACTGCCACTTCGGTCTGGATACCGAAAAATTGGCCTGAACGCCACTTCGGTCTGAATACCGCCTCGGTCTGAACACCGGAAAATTGGCCTGAATGCCATAAGTACTTCAACCTGATCGTCGGAAACTTCTTCGATCTGAAAATCGGAAACTGGCCGGAGTGCCACAAGTTCTTCGTCCTGATTGTGGAGAACCTCTTTGATCTGGAAATCGGAAACTTCTTCGATCTGGAAATCGGAAACTGGCCGGAGTGCCACAAGTTCTTCGCCCTGATTGTGGAGAACCTCTTCGATCTGGAAATCGGAAACTTCTTCGATCTGGAAATCGGAAACTGGCCGGAGTGCCACAAGTTCTTCGTCCTGACTGTTGAGAACCTCTTCGATCTGGAAATCGGAAACTGGCCGGAATGCCACAACGACCCATGCTGAGGATGACAAGCCCTGAGCCGACTGCTCTCTATTCAACCCTGGCAGACAAACACTTCGCATTTAGCTGGGGATTATCTTCTTTCTTGCTTTTCTTTTTGGACCCCGAAACTTTCTTGATTAACATTCCCATCTCTGCTCGACAGAAACTTACCCTCCAGTATCGTACTACTGGGGAATATCCTTGATTAAAACCATGATGCTAGACTCCTCGAAGTAACACCTTCACTGTCTGATAAAACCAATCCTCAAGCGGTAACCACGGCTTGAATCGCGCTGATCGCGTAACGTCTTCTGATTTTATTTCCATCTCTATCCGACGGAAACATTTCCTCCAATATCGCACTACTGGGGAACATTGCTGATCTGACGTCATGATGCTAAACTCCACAGAGTAACATCTTCGCTTTCTGGCACAACCGCCTCTCAAACGGTAACCACGGCTCGAATCGCGCTGATCGCGTAACCTTTCCATCTCTGTCCGACGGAAAAACTCCTCCAGTGTTGCACTACTGGGGGAATATTGCTGATTAAAGCACGAGGCTAAACTCCTCGGAGTAACCCCTTCACTGTCTGGCAAAAACCACCTCTCAAACGGTAACCACGGCTTGAGACTAGCTCTATGCTTGCAATATGATGCATGATCTTTTTCTGCGTAATGCTCCATAATTATGGAAATGCTACGCGATTTATCATTTTTTCTATGCAATATGCTATGCTTATTTACATGATGAATGCATAAAAAATATCCCCCTCAAGGGACTCTTCTGGGAAGCACGAGACACTCTGCTGAGGAACTCGCCATTGCTCCAATCACCACCCTGCCGGGGAATAGCACTGCTGCTGGGAAAAAGGCAACCCTTGCTGGGAAGATCCTCCTTCGCACCCAATCCACTCGAGAACTGCTGGGGATAGGCACCACCAACACTCTGTGGGGATATAACAGTCTCGACTTGCTGAGGATATCAATCCTGACTCTGCTTCAGGAAAACCCCCACAGATACCTGACGACTTCTCTGGGGAAATGCTCACAGATACTCGGCCGGGGAACAGCAATCCTCAGGCTCAACTGGGGAAACGACACTCTATCACCTGCTGGAGATAATCATCTTGACCCTGCTAGGGAACCGCATACCACTCCGCTGGGGACAACCCATGCAATCCATAGGTAGAATCTACTCAGCTGGAGGTGCAAAAATCCGTCCGCTACGGGAACTTGTCCAATCCACTGGTAGGAGGGACACTGCTGGAGATATATTTCATTGAAACCCGCTCCACTCGGGGAGTAGCAACCTTCGGACCTGGCTACTGAGGAAACACCGCTGTTGTAAACCTGCCGGGGATAACCATCCTGACTCGGCTGGAGAAGTCCACAGACATTGGATCTGCTGGGGATTTGGTCCCACGATTCCGCTTGGGGATCCCGCTGGGGAAATGAGAAAAGTTGGTACAAAACACCCGTCGACTCGTCGAACCCTGGTATCCACCTCCCAAACTCGTATCAGCTTTCCAATTTTGAGAATTCCCAGACTCGTCTGGACCTTTTCTGCTCCATCATCTTGTATTCCAAGGTCGCGCCGCGATCGACAGAACGTACTCCTGGGATGTATACAGAATTTTCAATTTTTCGACTTTGAAGAGTCTTCTTGATTAATTCCAAAGATCGTCGGACGTCTCGTCGTTTCTCATCGCTTCTCTACCCACTCATTCGTCCCCGATCGAACCCTGCGGGGAATTTCTACAGACGTTCTAATCTTCCGATTTTGAAGAGTCTTCTTGATATCATCAAGGATCGTCGTACGTCTCAACGTCTTCGTCATCCCTTCATACATTCGTCCCTGAGCGAACTCTCTGGGGATCTGTTACTTGTCAAAGTTTCCACATCACAACCTGCAAGTGAGTGAAAATATCTAACAGTTCCTGCAAAACAGATCGTTAGATAAAACCGTGCCCCAGGCGTGTCAAGATTTCAACACTTGGGTCACTCAACCTTCCAAGTAAGATTTCAAGCTTTCAATCTTATAAACATGCATTGGAAGGGACCTGTATGTCTTAAAATGCCAGATTCTTTGTCAAAAATAATCGGATGTTTTTGCAATCAAAGCGGTTATGAAAAACAAAAACAAAATTATTTGACTGAATATGCATTTTATTGATTAGAAAAGTGTGGCTCAAATTGAGCAATACAAAGGAAGCAATTCCTGAAAAGAGGTAATTGCGCACAAAAGGAAAAAATCTATCCTAATGGCAATGTGAAACCCGCAATCTCATCGAGTTCCAACTCGGTTACACCCCATATGTCCTCAGACTCTCCATGCTTTCTGCCTTCTGAACAAGACGCTTCCAACTGATCCCTACCGGGTATTATCCATGATGCTTTAACCCAAGCGCAAACGATCATGCTAGACGCAGTTGTTCGTTTCAATCCCTCTTTTGCCTGGACCGCCCTTTCGGGTTTTCAGTCCACCGGGATACCCTTTTTTGCCCAAGTCGCCTTTGTGGGGTTTTCGACTTGCCGGGTGTACATTTTCATTTTTATCCCTAATTTTTGCCCGAACCTTTCTTTCTGTTTTTGGTTCGCCGGGATGCCCCTTTTTGCCTGGACTATTTTATTCTTTTCGTCCAGCGGGTCAATTATACGAAGTATTTTTTAACTGCGTCCGCATCCACAGGGGATGGAAAATCCTCGCCATCCATGGTCGTTAGCAATAAGGCTCCACCAGAGAAAACCTTCTTGACCATGCTGGGGATTAATGACTGAGTGTCCATTTGCCCCTTCGATCGTTTTGAGGAGGAAGGATCCTTTTCAGCACCATATCACCTACGTGATATACCCGAGGTCGCACCTTTCTGTCAAAAGCACGCTTCATCCTTTGCTGGTACAACTGCCCATGACAGATGGCTGCTAGCCTCTTTTCCTCAATCAGGCTCAACTCTTCGTACCGGGTCCTTACCCATTCAGCCTCTTGCAATTTCACGTCCATCAGGACTCTCAAAGAGGGAATCTGAACCTCAACAGGCAATACAGCCTCCATCCCATACACCAATGAGAAAGGAGTTGCCCCAGTAGATGTACGCACACTGGAGATCAATACCCAGGATACAAACTTCCTACTCAATCACACCATCGGTGTATTCAAACGTTATCCGGGCAACAAAAGCTCATTCACCTTAACCTCCCCATCAGACATCAGAATCCGTTCGGATTCAGGGTCAGGCCCCTCCTCCGGGATCGGTTACTCTCAATCTTTCGATTAGAGCACCTCGAGATGTCCTCATCAGGGAATTCAAACTTCCTCGGTTGATAATCCTCCCCGGATTGCTGGGCGAGGTAATCAGACAATACACTCCTTGATTGCTTTCTGAGAGTATCCCAAATCAGTCAACATTCTTTTGCTCTTCTCGCAACCCGTCCGGTCAATGCTGGATTCTCAAACCCATACTCGATCGGATCCATCTCGGAAATCCACAAAGTGGTATGAACCAGCATATACTGTCTCAGTCGGCGAGCAGCCTATGCCAAAGTACATCAAGTTTTCCCGAACAGTGAATGTATTGTTTCACAGTCGGTAAACTTTTTGCTAAGGTAAATTGCATGCTCTTTTCGACAAGACGCGTCATGCTGACCCCATACACCTCGTAGACCCCTTGAAGACTGTCAAGTACAGATTTGACAAACACTCATTCCACAGAAAGTATCAGAATCAGAGGTTCCTGCAACTTTTCTTTTATTTTTCAATGCCCCTTGGCAATCATTATTTCACCTGACCGTTTTTTTTCAACATCTCGAATGTGGGTTCACACGTGGCTGTTAGATGGGATGTGAACCATGACAGATAGTTCAATCTTTCTAAGAAACCACAAACCTCTCTTTCCATTCTCGGTTCAGGCATTTTTTTTTTGTTCTTTTTTTTTTTTTTTTTTTTTTTTTTTTTTGTTCTTTTTTTTTTTTTTTTGCAGGAAGAGCCTCGATTCCTCCCTTACAATGAACCCCAACAGCTTACCGGATCGCACTCTGATAGTGCACTTATCTGAATTCAACCTCAGTTTGAATCATCTTCTCCTGTCAAATAACTTGGCCAGATCTGCCAGATGCCCCTCTCCTGTTTGGGACTTTGCTATCATGTCCTCAACATAGCATTCAATTTCATGATGAATCATATCATGCAACAAAGTCACCAGGGCTCTCTGATAAGTAGCATCGGCGTTTTGCCTCTTTAGAGGACAGTCTTCTCTCCACGGTAGCTTGTGCACAACGACACCGGTATCCGACCCTGGCATATCCTAACATGACCAGGTGAAGGCATCCACATGCTCTTTCATCAAGGCTACCATTCTGTTCTCGATTCGCCTCTGAAGCGGCTCCAACTTTCACTTCATGACCTCGGTGGTGCTTGGAATAACAATCTCAACTCGCTCCTCAAGCGGCTGAATCACCTTCTCCTTTTGTTTTAAACGATCTGGCTAATTCCAGCAGATCACAATCTTCTTCGCCTTCTTCTTTGACATGAAAGATCGGTTTGTCGAAGTCATATGAGGTGTAACCAAATCGTTATCAACGAGATCCGGAGAATTATTTTTGAAGTTGGGACGAGACAAATCACAAAAAGGAAAAATGAAAATAAACATTGCCATTTTTATTTGTTTTTAAACTGCAAAAATAAATGAAAAACAGGGAACACCGCTTTTTGACTGAAAAACATCCATTTATTAATGATGCAGAAATGCAAATTTAAACATGAGGTGGCCCTTACAATGGACCATTACGTGTCGGGCAACACGTAAGGCTTTCATGCATATAAACTGAAAACAAGAAATTATTACTCTTCAGGATGAGTGACAGTGCTGATCTTTTTAAGCCTTCCAGTTCCCTGCCACGCACGATTTTATCCAGGACTCAAGTTCACAGTCACTGTCAGTCTCTTCCCCCACCGTATAGGCGTGATCTGAATCTTCAGCAATTGCATTCACCATCACCTGACCATGCGCCGGCATGGGATTAGCATTAACATCTGACAATAGTGAAAAATGGAGGGCCTTGGACTCCACCAGGTCTTGGACAGTATGCTTAAAGGCTCTACAACCCTCAATGTTATGCCCAGGCGCACCAGAATGAAATTCACACCTGGCGTTCTCATTATAGTTAGGTGGCCTCTGATCTGATCTCACTGGAGCTAACATCCTTGGTTGAACCATCCCAAGATCCATCAACTTTTTAAACAGAGCAGCATATGACATGGGTGGCTTGTCAAAATGACGACCAACCCCTTTTCCTTTCACTTGGCTCTCAGCTCCCTGTATCTTCTGTGGGGTTGGCTGAGGTTGCTGTCGGATTAACTGATTACCAGCAGGGATGGTTACTGCAGCAGTGTGCTGGTAGTACCGACCCCTACCGCGTCCTCTCTGGGCATGCACAGACACAGCACTCGCGCCATCCTCCTTCTTAGGCTGACCATCACCAAATGATTTCTGCGGTCCAGACGACGAAACGTTTCCTTGCATGTTCCCCATTTTCAGCCAATCTTCAATCCTCCCCACCTTTTCGGCAATTACTTTCTGCCCCAAGGCGAACTCTCGCATGACATCAATCAGCTCTCCCATCTTCTCTTTCAGCTCGAGAACGTCAGCGTTGGACGGATTCATCATTCCTGTGTCAATCAAACAGGTTAGAAACTGACACCTGCAAAACAGAAAACAAGTTATTATGCATGAATGCAGTGTCTATCCACATGAGGAACACTTTGTCTCTCGATCCTGGCTTCATGGAGACATATAATAACCCGGCAGCAATATTTTGATTTGCAGTGTTTTGATTTCATCGTGCAGATCGGAGATAGGTGATCTAGCATGATACCCCCAACCATGTGTGTGCTTGTGCGAGTACATACGGTAAAGCAAATAAAGCGTGAAGATCAATCACTGAATGAAAAATAACCATCACATAGCCAATAGTGCACAAACAGTGCCATAGTCATACATCCAATCAGATAAAAATCAGATACAATCCTCCAGAATCAGGGAAAGAAATACAAGCAAGCGGATTCCGTCAACAAGCCTGACGGTAGTCCACAACAAATAACAAAGCTAGCCTGACGAAGGTCCCACGGAAGACCCTGTATCATCAACCATCTTCGCGAACTCTGCGGCGAACCTGAGTTCGGTGTTCTCCTGCTGCAATCTCCCCACTTCCTTCTGATGAATCTTCATCTGCCTGAAGTAGTGATCTCTCTCAGCCATGTAGTGATCTCTCTCAGCCCTGATCTTTGCTTTCTCCGCTTCCCACTCTGCAGCCAGAACTCGGGCCCTAGCATCCCTCTGATCTCGGACAAGGATCTGCCTCCTCTTCTCATCCTCAATGACCTGTGACGCTCTGGCCAGCTTCTCCTTGGTGATGTCGTGCTCCCTGTTGGATGATGCTAAAGCTTGGCTGATCTTCCCATAGTAGGCCGTATCCATTTCAAAGCGTTTGGCTTCCAAGGCGTGTCGCTTGTCTTGATCTTCCATCTTCACTTTGATCTCTTGATTAGCTGCCTGAAACCGAGCAACAGTCATCTCCAACTCCGCCTTCTCCATAAGTAACTGATCTCTGGCCCTCTTCATCTCGAGGAATTCTTCCATGCTGACAGAAGAACTTGGACCCTCAATCATAGGACACACAGGATCACCCCCCGGAAACGGTAGATATGTGAGCTCAATCCTCTTCCGCAACCAATCTTCAAAAAGAGGAAAATACCGACAGTTGACCTTACCATAAGGAACCTTGCCCTTCCTCTGAATGTTGCGCCATGCCCCAGACACCTGCACCAGCTTGGCCTGATCGCCCTCAGCTGAGAAGTAAAAGGACTCCTGAATCTCCCGCTCAAGAGGAGGAACTTCCATGGCAAACCCCATCTGCCTCCTGAGAAGCGTCGGGTTGTAGTTGATGCAACCCTGAACTCCTATGAGAGGCACATTGGGGAATCTCCCACAGCTATATATGAAATCCTGTCCAGCCAAGCCATTATGAGTCCAAGCAATGTCATCAGCCCGCAAACCCATCAACCTGAATGACCACTTGACAGTGGGATCAATATGAGCAAAGGCACCTCGAGAAGGCAAATACCCCATGAACCATTTGAAGAGCAACTGAGAACAGCATCTGATCAAGCCCCCACGCCTCTTCTCATTCCTGTTATGCACTGAGTAGTAGACATCTCCGATCAAAGTAGGAATAGGGTTCTTCTGCATGAATAACCTGACAGCATTATGGTCTACAAAATTCTTCTGATTAGGAAACAGAACAATCCCATAGATGCTCACAGCAATCAAAGCACAGACCGTCTTCCAGTCACCCACAGCAGCATGCTCCTTGGCTTTAGATTCCAAGAAACTCAAATGAAACCCGGGTAACTCTCCTTTCTCTTTCAAACCTCCCTTGGTCACTTCCGGACTCAAATAAAGAGCACGGGAAATCCCAAGGACGTCAGGCTCTCCTCTAATAGCACAGAAAGGAACCTGATCTCGGATCGGAATACCCAGAATACTAGCATAGTCCTCCATCAGAGGCCCCATCAGATAGTCTGGAAATACGAAACATCTCAGCCCCGGGTCATAGAACTGGAGAAGAGTATGGATGGCACTTCTGTCGTTGTCACTGAGTCTGAAAACCATCTTCAGGATACTACCATATGCCTCTCTGAACATCCCCACATGGTCGGGTGTGATCAACGCTATCATATCTCTCAACTCGTCAATCTCTGGGTTGAAGAAACTGTAGGCAACGTTGTCTTTCAGACCGGCCCTCATATCTGAATGGAAAGTCTCTCTACCAGGATCTCGATAAAATGTCCCTGCATATGGATAAACATGTGTTAGATGCAATTAATGCAAGATGCAATGATGCTGATGAATGAATGCAATGCGTTGCCATCCTCCCAGCCATCTGATCATTTGTTGCTCTGAAACCTGGTCTCTGAACTGATCATAACCATCTGAGGAATAAACAATCACAATTCTGACCCACGGGTTCCGAAATAAACGGAAGACAGATACATCATCATCATCACTGGTCTTTGAGCAGACACACCACCATCTGAATCGGCCCGGGGAATCCTGAAATAAACGGATCCCCACTGATAAATACATCGGCTCAGGGAATCCAGAAATAAACGGATCCCCACTGATAAATCACGGACAGCACTCCGACGTCTCGGCAATAAATGACCATAAATCAGACTTATAAATAGGACTCTGAACCACAGATCAAAAAGTCATCACCTGAATCCATCTGAAAATGCATCTGAATAAATCAACCCTCCCCTCACAGGTAAATTCTAAACAGGTCATCCTAAGGCGGATAATAGTCTCGACAATCGGGCAGAGATACTCAATGGGTTTGCCCTTTCGGGTGTGCCATTGTAGTTCCCTTAAGATCGTCTAAACCAAAGATCCGGGAAATGATCGGTCACCAGAGTCAATAGTTCAGATGACGTAACTCAACCAAAGTGGAATATCCACAGAGGAAAGCACTATCAAATGAACCTCGTCTGGCTTGTGGTATGTCACGTTACCACATCATGCTGATTTAGCAAATGAGGAACGTGAGACCCACACTAATCCTAGGTGTATACTCGGGCCTGGGTTTTAGCCCCACTCAGAACACCCACCCCAAACAGAGGGAACCACCTGCACAGAGGATGGCAACAATAATAGTATGATGCATGCAAGTATTTAATGCAAATATATACATTGGTTAGAATAATAAATGCAATAAATACAACAACACAAGCAACCTAAACTATCCTAGAACGCTAGGAAGGACTCGCTTAGGGACGATGGACCAGCACAGGTCTACATCCGATGTCCCCAGCAGAGTCGCCAGCTGTCGCATCCTGCGAAAAATCAACCGGCGAGGCTCAAATAAAAAACACAACACAGAGCCGCCACTGCGCGTTATTTATCCCAAAGATAGGGAAAGGAAACGCTCAGAGAAACTTGGAAAGGAAATGGTCTTGCGACCAAAGAGAAAGGGTAAGGGAGTCGGTTACGCGAGGGGAAGGTATTAGCACCCCTCACGTCCGTCGTACTCGACGGGATCCACGTTCTAAAATAAGAAAAGGTTGCTAAACATCACACACACACACACAGGGAACACAGGTGGGGTTAAGAGACGGGAGCTCGATAAGGTATCGCACCTTATGCCTACATATCTTGTCTGGAACAAGAATCAGAGCCACTGTAGTTCGGCTTACGCACGCCAAACAACACAAAACATACAAACAAGCAAGGGTGGCAAACATGGAGCCCGACAACCACTGGATGGAATTACGTCGGCATCCGAACCAAAACACACTCAAAAGGGCAAACGTGGAGCCCAACTGCCAATTGCTGGACTTACGTCGGCATCCGAACCAAACACAAAAACGGCAAACATGGAGCCCGACAGCCAATTGCTGGGCTTACGTCGGCATCCGAGCCAAAACACAAAAACGGCAAACGTGGAGCCCGACAGCCAATTACTGGACTTACGTCGGCATCCGAGCCAAAACACACAGTCAGATAACAAGTAAACACACGCAAAAAAGAAAAAAGGTTGCCCGGAGTGGTCTCGCACGACCACCTGCCTACATACCTCGTCTGGAACAAGGATCAGGGCGATGTAGTTCCCCCTAAAGGGACTGAATTGCTAGCCAGAAACCAGGGAAAGACACACTACTAGGGAGCTGGACTCGAGCCTAGTGTTGTCATGCATCGTTTACCCTAAGTTCGGTTTTCTATCCTACTTGCATAAGCAAACTACTCCTATCCAGGAAAGAAGCAAGCACACAAGCATACAGAATAATTCAAGCATACATCAAATGAGAACAAGCATCTCAAACAGATATCCACATAGCACGCACTATAACCAAACAAGTGGCTCACACAATAGGTTTGACTGCCGAAGCGAGTCGTCTGTACGGGCTGGGTTTGCTCTTAACCTTGCCATTACGAGGCTAAGGTGAAGCAGATGAGAGGTGAAGTGAGGATCAGACCTCACAGCTCTTATCCCTAACCAGGGAGAGCTTCTGACAAATGAGCATGGGTCCAGAATGGGGGGACCCTTCTATACTCAGAGACTCTGACACAATGTGCACTGCACAAGATCTTGGGCTCGTGATCTCAATGCTACAACCATGTAATGGGAGCAAGGAGAAGACTCAACTGATTAGTGGGGGATAGATTGCATATCCCTACCTTCCACCAATTGCCTTGATTAAGGACTTTACCTGCTTAGGCACAATATTAAACAATCACAATCATCGCCTCTTAAGGAGGACTTCAGACATTTATTTGCCCGGCCAAATAACAGACCGGGTCTCCAGACTACATGAAGTTAGGAAGTCATACCTCAATGCAAGTTGCTTAAGCAAAGCAAAGCAAAAGTTCACAAGGAACTGAGCAACTAAAAGTACCTGGAAACAGTCAAACACAGTTAGTACTCAGACAGACAAACATAAACAGCAAGTATTAATCAATCAGTCTATACAGATCAATGCACAACAAAGCAAGTTCAAAGCTCAAGCCCAAACTTCACAACCTACAAAACAATGTTATGTTAGTGTACAAACATCAAACAACATCAATTGCATTTAACTTGATTCATTCTCCATGTGCATTATGCTTTTGATCCTGAAAAATCAAGCAAATATTAGCAACAAGACCACTAGGCTAAGCCTAGGGCCCAAAGGCAAGAAAAATTCCTAAACAGCAAGGTATCTCTAACCAAACTCAAGCTAAAGTCAAACAAGAGTCCACACAATTAGTCCCGTGTCCATATCATTCATCATGTTCATTTTAAGCACAAAACAAGGCAAACTAGTTCAAATGAAACACCAAACATACAAACAGAACTATTGCATTCAAATCCATATCAAAACAATTCTAAAAATTCTTAAATAAATTACACCTAAACAGGACCTAACCTAGGTCTAGCATGTCAAATTTTAGCTTAATTGGACAAATGGAACCATGTCAATGAAAATCAACAAAAACAGACACAATTATATGCTTCAAATCACAACATCAACACATGCAGCCACTTCAAAAATTCATAAATCCATGAAGACAATAAAGAAATGGATGAGACCAAAACAGGGATGTCACATCATGTGTCTATTACAAGCATATCAAATTTCATGACCATTCAATACCATATGAGCATTTCACATTAAATCTACCAACCTATGTCACATGAACTTGCAAATTCAACCACCAGAGATGAAAAATAGCAATCAATTTGAAAATGCAATGTAAAATTCCACAAAAATTCACATAGCATCCTAACATGTTAATCAACATCCATGCAAAATTTCACATCATTTCAACAAGTATAGGTCACTCAAAAAAAATCCAGCAAATTGACATAATGAGGTGTGACACACATTGTCACACCTAAGTTCAAAAATTCATATCTCAATGGCCAGGTATCAAAAATTCATAAAGTTTACATGGAAATAAACATCAGCCAGTCAACCATCATCACAAAAATTTTCAAGAATTTATTTTACACTATGAGCATTTCACAAAGGAATTGGTAGAATGTATCAAATTTGAGCACATGTGAAACAAACCTAAGTCAAACATTATTCCTACCATGCACTACTTTGACCAATAGGTCGAAAAAATTCTACATTCAAAAAGAAAGTCAACACAAAAATTCTCACATTTTTCTGATTTTTTCTCAATCTTTTATGAATTTTTTAAAGTCATTATGAATTTTTTACAATTTTTGTGAATTAATATAAATTAATTAAATTAACCAGTGGCACTATCGTAATTATGAGCGCGGGGGAGGGAAACGCCTTATTTGAAAATTCAAATGGAATTATGGATCAAACAAGCTTTTTGTCCAGAAAATTCATCGTCTTCTTCAATAATTTCCAGAAATGCAACGAACATGAAGAACCACGAAAGTTCACCAAAATGAGCAAATGAGCACTCGTTGAAACCGTCTCAACACGAGGATCTTGAATATCAACTCGATTTAACCTAAATATTCCTCTATTTCCTAAATCGATCATGTTAGGGTTTCACATCAAAACTTTCAAACAAGATTGCATCCTCTACAGTTCATCATTTCTAAAACCAAAAGCATCACTACGATCTATGTGAAAAGCTCTACCAAACACATACAATAATTATCCAAATCGTGACATGCGAATTTTCGAGTACCTGGAAATTACAGTGCCGTTCTTGCTGTCCTTTATGTGCTTCGACCTCAAACAGAAGCAGTGGAAGGTCCAGGCAATTGGATGATGTGCTTAGATTCCCTTGACTTCACTTCTATTGCTCGAAAACGCGATTTGCCATTGATGTAGCTTGGATGTGCAGTCACGTTTTGGTGCGAATCAGATGATGAAAGGTGAAAATAGATGGATTATATGCTGAGGCAAGATTAATGCAACAAGAATTTCGCAAATTGAGCCAAAATTGATGAAGTTTTATGAATTTTGGTTTTGGAGTGTTCTTGAGATTTTGAGAGAATGTGATGAATTTTCAGATCTAGTTTTGGAAAGTGTGTATTCTGTTATGATTAGAATGTGTTTAGGAATATATATCATAGCTTAATCATCACTTAATCATGTTAATTAACCAAGTTGAACATGTTAGTGAAAATGCTAATTTCCAAGTGAGGGCAAAAATGGAATTTCACAAGCCAGCTCAATGCCACCTCTTTGACAGCTCACACACTCTCTAAATGACATGTGTGAGCTGTTGCAACTTGTCCCACTCTCATTGGATGGGTAATTTTGAAATTCACCATGTGGTAGCTTAATGTCCAATTTTGCACTTTCATTTTTCAAGCCAAATTCCAAACCACAAGCCTTTGCCATGAAATGATGATTCCAACCAATTTCAAATACCATTTGTGAGGTGTAGCAAAAATCCCCACTCAAAAATTCCAATTATTTCACAAGTTGGACAACTTTGCCCTTGGTCCAATTTAACTGTCCAGTTGAAATTTGACTTTTTGCATTGACCACTTTTGGAAAAATCCAATTATGCACCATGAAAGTACATGTCAAATGGAGTTTGTGCATATAAAGAACTTGCAATTTGGACAAACCATGTGGAAATTATGGCCTCCTGATTATGGGTCATTTTTGAATTTCACTGAGCCCTAATTTTTCAACCATACATGGGATTTTCAAGTTCTTGGACTTTTTGGAAAGGTGAGAACAAGATCTACAACTTTCATGTTGAACAAATTTGCATTTGAAGCTTTTTTGGACATGTAATTTTGAGGTCAAAAACTTTCCATTTTTGGAAACTTCAATTACAGGTCACTTTCTATTTTTAGCAGTTTTTGTCCTGACTTGATTTTCTTCATTCTTAAGCTTTGCAATGTCAAATAACACTTGTTCCAACATGAATGAAGTGTATCCAACTCATTTTCACCTCCACATCCATCAGATCATGTACAGTTGACCACAGTTGACTTTTTCAACTGACAAATGAATTAGGCAATGCATTGATCAAATTAAGCCCCAATCTCCAACTGAAATAGCTCAAGGGTGACACCCTAGCCTCAATAAGCACAAAATAATCACATTATGAACCCCATATCCATCACAGACCCCATCTCCTGATTAAGCCCTGATTGGCCCAATGCAACTGATTAGGGTTGACCAGTGGTCAAAACCCTAATCTCAAGGAATGAGCTTCAATCACTTGATTCTTCTGATGATAGCCAACCATGATGATGATGATGTATCATTGTAATCAAGATGAAGACCAATGTCCATTGAGAATCATGAAACCCTAATTCACAGCCCAATCCTCAGATGGCCAATGATCAGTCAATAAACCCTAGGCTTGCACTCTGACTTCCTCATCTTCTGATCAAGACTTGGGAGAATGACTTGCACAATGTAACCACATGATATGCAATATGCAGTGCCTAATGACCTAAAAATGTATGCAATACGTTAATGCTAGTCCCAAGAGAGGAGGGCAAATTTTGAGGTGTTACACATGATTGCAGGTTTTATCTGTGGGACGACCCCTTTTTGTACAAAAAGGGAATAGACGGTTTGGTCCGACGATGTGTTCCAGAAGAAGAACAGAGGGATGTGCTGAAAGCCTGTCACGATTCGGACTATGGTGGACACTTTAGTGGTGATAGAACTGTCGCTAAAGTCCTCCAATCAGGTTTATACTGGCTGACACTATTCAAAGATGCTCAACAAATGATCAAAGAGTGTGATAAATGCCAAAGGATGAGAAATATTTCGAAGAGAAATCAGATGCCACAAAATCCCATGTTGGAAGTTGAACTCTTTGATGTGTGGGGTATTGACTTTATGGGTCCGTTTCCACCGTCATCTGGAAAGAACTACATTTTGGTGGCGGTGGATTATGTATCCAAGTGGGTGGAAGCAGTCGTGCTACCTACAAATGATGCTAAAGTGGTGGTCAAGTTTTTGAAAGAAAACATATTCGTCAGGTGCCACGAGCCCTTATTAGTGATGAAGGAACTCACTTCTTAAATCACCTAATGGAGAAGCTACTCTTGAAATACAATGTGAAACACCGGATAGCCACTCCATACCACCCGCAAACCAGTGGTCAAGTTGAAGTGTCGAATCGACGGCTGAAACAAATCCTAGAAAGGACGGTTAATGCTTCTCACAAGGATTGGGCGAGTAAGCTCGATGATGCACTGTGGGCGTATTGTATTGCTTTCAAAACACCGATTGGTATGTCCCCATATCAATTGGTATATGGAAAGGCCTGTCATCTACCTTTGGAACTGGAACACAAAGCCTTATGGGCTTCCAAATTCCTTAACTTGGATCTTGAGAAAGCAGGAGAATCCCGAATCCTTCAACTCCACGAGTTGGAAGAATTCCGGAACCTGGCATATGAAAATGCGAAGATCTACAAAGATAAGACGAAGAAATGGCATGACAGAAGAATCCAAAGGAAAGAGTTCTGGGAAGGACAAAGGGTACTACTATTCAACTCAAGAATGAAGCTGTTCTCTGGAAAATTGAGATCGAAATGGTCAGGTCCGTTTGTGGTGCACAAAGTATATCCTCATGGAGCGGTTGAAATAAAAAACCCTTCCAATGGAGATATTTTTAAAGTGAATGGCCAGAGATTGAAGCCGTACAATGTGGGGCAAGTTGTGGGCCAAATTGATGTTGTTCATCTTGTCTGATAAGATGCGCAACCGTCGAGTCAAGCGACGTTAAACGAAGCGCTACGTGGGAGGCAACCCACGTTTTTGTATCTAATCATTTTCTTTGTTTGGTAGTGTGTTTTCTACTTGCAGGTGTAAACAGTGTTTCATAGAGGAGATAAAGGTAGCGATCGTAGCGAATCTCTAAAAATTCGGAAGCTAGAGCCTTGCACAGCACAAGAAATCATGAAAATTGGAAAATAGGGGCCTGACACGGGCGCCCGTGTCAGGAAGAGGAGTTTGGTGTTGATAAATGGGATTTCTAGGGGCCTGACACGGCCGCCCGTGTCAGGTGACACGACCCGTGTCAGCCCTGGACCAAATAAGTTATTTTTAAGCGCTTCTGGGAATGACACGGCCCGTGTTAGGAGGGCGTGTTGCGCTGACACGGCCGCCCGTGTCAGCTCGCGCAGTGGTGATTTTTTTTTGAAAAAATAGCCGTTGGGCACCTTTCACCATGCATTTTTTACCGTTGGAGGTGGGTCCCACCCCCGAAAATCACCCTATAAATACACCCTATCACCAATTCTTTCCTCATTTCACACATTACATTCATACTTCTTCATCTCCACTCCCTTTCTCTCAAATACAACCTAATTCCTTCATTCGTTCCACTCAAGAGCCACCTCTTTTCACCACCAATCTCGGCCGATCATCCACCCATCTTCTCGGAAAAGTTCACCGCACCCTATTCTCGACACTCCTCCAGTAATATATTTCTTTAACTCTCTTTTTCCAAATTCTTGTCTTCTTTTATTATTTGTGTGCAGGTACAATATGTCTCGACGTGGCGAAAAAATAAAAAATGTGGGAGAATCATCTCGTCTCAGATAAAGAGCAAGGCGAACCCCGAACGAGTACGACATTATGTTCGAGAGCCTGGAGCATCAAAAAAGGTATGCGGTTCATATAAAAAGGAAACTCACCCCTACGAGGTATATGTGTAATGGCACACTGCAAGAACTGGGTTTGCAAGCGGAAGTACACCACATGTTCCACACCCTAGGGATGCTGGAATTTATGCAGCTGGAAGCGCCTACATTTGCGCACATCACGCTGGAATTTTTGAGCACCATAGATTTTAAGCTGAAGAATAGGTGGAACGGCTCAGAAAAAGAATATTACGGTACGTTACACTTTCGTCTATTCAATACTGATTTGGAACTGACGGTGGAGGAGTTAGGGAGGATCTTAAAACTCCCAATCGTAGGGCCTGGAGCGGTGCCCGATACATTTGTCTCGGCGGAATTTTGGACCGCCATCACAGGTAATAATAAATATGTGTCCAAAGGGGCAAAGGCATCGGGTATCCATAACCCATGTTTCAGGTATGCACAAAAGGCTCTAGCCTATACAATTTTTGGTCGCGGAGACAACACAGGTGTAGCCATACAAAGGGAGCTGTTCTTTCTATACATCATGGCATCCCAGGCTCCGATCAATGTAGCGGCCTTTGCAGCCGACTACTTAGGGAGAGTTGGTTGCGCTACGTCGGGCGACATTTCTGTTGGCGGCATGATTACTCAGATTGCTGACCACTTTGGATTTGGTGCTGCTCTAGTTGACTTCCCTCAGGTGCCAGGTAAAAGAAAACTGGACATGGCAGCCTTGATCCAACAAGGCATGATCACGGTAAAACAAGACTACTACTCTCTTTTGTGCCAAAAAGTACATGTTCTTGATTTACCTGCTTACGAGTTTATCAGTATCACTAACAGAGCCAACTGGCTCTATGACTGCCCTGAACCGGAAGAGGGGGACAAAGATTTGTTTGACTCTTTTACTGCAGATGAACCGATGGATGGTGCACCGAGGAACCTTTTTTCCAACAACCGCCAGAACCAACTCAAGCATCCGGATCCTACTCCATGCCATCAGACCAATGGGGATGGATCCAGGATGAGATTGGCCACCTTCGCATGGAGCAATCCAGGCAAGGTGACGAGATCACCAGGTTTGGAGCTGAGCAACACCGTCAAAGGACGGTTTTGGACGAGATGGACGCAATGATGCAACGTATGATGTTGCATTATCCATACCCGCCACCACCTCCTCAGTAATTGCTGTAAGTACTCCTCATATCTTAACTTTAAGCATTGCAGACAATGTTTGGTTCAGGTGTGGGGAGGTTTTTAATTGAATTGTTTTTAATTTTAATTTTTATTGTGCGTGTGTGTTATTTTGTTCGTCGTTGTGTGGTTGTTTTTATTTTTGGTAAGTTACAGATGAAAGTAGATGATGCTGGAGAAATGAGAGACTAGTGGATAGTGAGTAAAAGACGTGATCCCGAACTTTCTCCTGAGGCAACATGGAAGGTGACACAGTTGAGAAACAAAAGGTTGGACGCAACTTGGAAATCCAGACCAAAAAAGGATAAGGTAAGCCCAATCTGATAAAAGAAGCTGTCTATCATAAAGAATGTTTGAAGTCTGCAAGCTTAACCAACATGGTGAGATTCTAGCTAAACCAAACACAAAAGAGCGCATTCAGGTATGCCTCTATCTCTCTAATTTTGCGTAAGTTCTACTGATATAGCACAATACAAAAACACACACTGAGGCACGTTGTTTGTTTTCCATCTTTGAGTCTTTCTAGCCACCCTTAATGTTGCTTTCATCCGTTGTTAACCCCTTTTGAGCCTGTAACCCTTTGTTTGTGTAAACCATCATGTTAACCCTTAGCCATACACTCCCTACCCTAGCTCGGCATGACTGTGTAATGTAAGACTTGTGCAAAAAGATAAGTTTGGGGTATGCATCCGTAAATTGAAAATGTTGTTGAAAAATGGCAAGTGCAAGGAAAATAAAAAAAAAAGAGAAGAGAAAAAGTGTGTAGAAACATCCTCTTCTACCGAAAAAAAAGAAAACAAATGGAAAAAAAAAATATCATAAGCACTTGCCTTAGAAAGAGACTCATGCATTAAAATGTAGTTGAGTGGAAAAAGAGTGAAGATTTGATGACACCCCAAAAATAAAAATTTTACACAAAGAAAAAAAAAACAAAAGCATGAATTCTGAGTTGTAAAACCTTTTGTAATCCATTTTGTTATCTACTCTCCTACCGTACCTAAGCCTCGTTACAACCCTGAAGACCTCTTAAAGTGTGTGAATTGTGTTTGTGCAGTTGACGTAGAATCTATTCAAAAGTAAGAGTTGATATTGCATACCTTGATTTATTGAGTGCTAAACACTTTAACCTCGAGAGATTTGGTGAGTAGTGTGAAGAAGCTTGCAGGTAAAAGAACTCTCTGAAATGATAAGGCAGTGGAAAATGTCGAATGGGTGAACTTGAAACTTAATTGGGAAGAAGAAAACCAAGTTGCGAATAACATCAGTTGTGTTGAGGAAAGAAGAGAATCCATGGTTGACCTCCGCTTTGTCTCTTGCATCACTTGAGGACAAGCAATGAGATAAGTTTGGGGTTGTGATCGGCCACCATTTACACTCAGTTTTCATCATCTATCCAGCATGAAATCTTCATGAATCGATAACTTTTGCGTTTTATTTTAGTGATTTCTTCCGCTTATTGCATTTTATGAATTTCTGTTTGATTTATGTTTCATTAGTAGTTTTCTGCATTTTGTCGCATTTTATGCGTTTCTGTGTAGAATGTTGGTTTCCAGGTTTGATTAAAAGTACGCAAGCGTGTATCGGAAGAAGGGATGTTAGAGGCTGAAGAAAAAGGGAAAAACGGACAAAACAAGGGGCTGACACGGGTGCCCGTGTCACCTGACACGACCCGTGTCAGCATGTGCAGAACAGCCAGCAAAAATCCAGTAAAATAGTGGGCTGACACGAGTGCCCGTGTCAGCGAGGCGTGTCTTATGCACCTACAGAGGAGCCAACACGGGCAGCAGTGTCACCTGACACGACCCGTGTTGGCCATTTCGCTCAAAATTCTGATTCTTCAAATTTTTACTCCTGTGGACATCCGGAGGGCATTTTGGGCATTTGGCATTATTTTTAGTTGGATTGGAAGCACGAAAAGAGGGATTTTTTGATTGTGAAAAGAAAGATACGAAGAGAGGAAGCAACCTTGCAAGGTGTGGAGAAGAGAAGAGATCTTCAAGATCAGAAGAAATTGAAGATCAACTTTCATCAACAACAACTTGTAATGTCTTTAATTTATAATCTTTTATCTTTGAATATTATGAGAGGCTAAACCCCCCAATGCTAGGGGGTGTCCCTGAATTGCTACTATATGAATATTTTATCCATGTTCTTATAATCATTGATGTTTTCGTAATTCAAATTATTATACAACGTGCTTAATGCTTAATTTTATCGGACAAATGAAATTCTGATCTCTGGTTAAGGTTTAGGTCGGACAAACCGCCTTATCACTTGTTGTATAATAAAACCCGCGTTTAATCACTTAGGAATGAGGATCAAACTGTGGTTACCGTAAATTCTTGATAAAATAAATATTTCTTAACAACAATTTCATTGACTAAGGAATTAGGAGTGAAATTGCCTGTTAAATGGTTTTGGCTAAGGAATTAGAGAAAAAACTACTCTGGAGAAACTGTTTTGAATTATAATAGCATCGATGTTATATGATATGGAAAAAGTGGAATACACAGCAATTCATACACCTGACCTTAGCATTATTTCTCATATTGGTCAAACTGTTTTTATACGCTTTATATTTTTATTTCTTATCAGTTGTGAAAATAATCATCAAACCCCATATGAACTTTTGTTCAATTGAATTATTCTAAAAATTGATACTTTCTACGCAGTCCTCGAGATCGATACTCGGGATAACTCCCTTTTTATTACTACATTGGTGCAAATAGTACACTTGCTATTTTACCGATCAGGTATCTTCGATGGTGACGACTTAGTGACCTTGTAGAATCTCTTCGCGGAGTTGTCGTTTTGATGGAGTTCGACTCAGAAATGATGAATTGATTTCTTCGGGATGCTAAATCCTGCACAACATTGTTCCCCATATTAACATGACGCAAACTCTTTTCAATTTTAAACACCCTTTGAACCAAAAATAGTGAATTTTATTGTTGTGCCAAATTGTAGACATTGTTCACCAGATCAGTAGCTCCCTGCATTCTGAGGTTAGTTTGTAATAGTTAAAGGTTGGGGATCGCTTATTGTTTAGGAATTGCATGTTGTGGCTAAGGTTCGTGTGAAGGCTCAGCTTGATGAAACTATTGCGTGGATTTGGAAAATGGAAAGGTTTGGAATACTAGTTGGTTGTCTATCAGTTGAACAGGATCTTGTTGCGAAGGATTTGTCAAAAATGGAAGAGGAAGTTGGTCTTTGGAAGCTTCAGCATCGGGGACAACATCACGCCATTGAAAAAAAGAGCGAGCGGCTTTTGGATGCCACCATAGTTAATGGATATGAGAAAGGAGGTGGTGGAAAGGAAGTTGAGATTCGAGGAAAGTGATCAAGAAATGGAGATCCGAACTACTAACGTAGAAGATCATACTTCTAATGGAGAAGATGTGAACATGGAAATGTGCGAGAATCAAAATTTCATTCTCATAGACGCCACCACTATTTCGCATTGGAACCAAAATTTATCGATGAACAAAGAAACAAAGTTTGATGTGGTGGACCTGAGCTTCTAGTATAGCGGGGGGAGGGGGGTGACCAGCAAAGTTAGCACTGCAATGCCCAAGTCAATAAGAGTGAAAAGATATGTGAATGACAGTGAATTTAAATACTTCAAAACCGACACTTCTTTTCTCTTAAATAGAAGAAACAATTAAGAACGTAAAGTGTGAGGTGAGACGTGGATCGCGATTAACCATCATATCAATTTGGACGATATGCAAAGTTTTAGTAGACAAAATTTATTTCCATGAAGAAAATATATAGTTGTTCTGGTCTCTTTTCTGCATTCGTCTTATCATTGAACCTTTCAAATTAGGTCTTGTGAATAAACCATATCAATTTTCAATAAATATTTTTTAAAACCCCTATAGAATAATCTCCAAAATATTTATATTAAAATTACTTTTATTTTTAATATGTAACAATCAAGCTCTAATTAGTCCTGATTTGATTTGTAACAAAATAATATTTTCTAAAATAAAACTTGATTGCTAACACATTATTAATAATTAAAAAAACATAAATAAGAAGAAAACAATTCTAATAAAATATTAAGGCAGCCCACAAAAAATATCTTAGGGCTTTGCTTCTTCAAGCAATTCCAAACTCCACTCATACAAATTACAATCTCAACATAAAATAAGTATCAGAATGTGTCTGAAAATCAATCATCACATGACCATATTTTAGCTATATATGCCATAGATCGTGGTCCAAGCCACTAACAATATGTACAAAGATTTGAAAGCCAAACTTTACAATTCCAAATCAAATTAAAAATGCCAGTACCTCTAGAAATTAATTAACGTAGTTTAGCTCAATAATTCGATCTTAACGTAGTTTATAAATAAATAATTAAGATGACCAAAATTAAAAGAAACTTGTGGACCTTGTTTATTCTTAATTAACATAACCAACCATGAAACATGTATCAAATCATGGAAAACTGAGTTATTATTATTATTATTATTATTATTATTATTATTATTATTATTATTATTATTATTATTATTATTATTATTATTATTATTATTATTATTATTATTATTATTATTATTATTATTATTATTATTATTATTATTATTATTATTATTATTATTATTATTATTATTATTATTATTATTATTATTATTATTATTATTATTATTATTTTATTATTATTATTATTATTATTATTATTATTATTATTATTATTATTATTATTATTATTATTATTATTATATTATTATTATTATTATTATTATTATTATTATTATTATTGTGTGCAGATAATGCTTAAGAAAGAACCTACTTAATTTTTCATACATAATATATAAACCCTTGATCTCCATGCCCTACCTCTTTATATATTCCTCTTTAATTTTTATATAAATGTTGAGATTCTTCAATCATTTAAAAGAAATAAAAAAAACTAGCTTTAATTTTTAATATCAAAAAAGAATTATATAGATAAATTCATTAAAATTAAATAATGTGAAATGATTAGTTAGTTTGGTTTGGTCTGTAACCACCAAAATTTGGTCACACCCATTTATGACAATTATGGTTGATAAAATCACATGCATGTTCTGATATATGTCATTCTCTACTATAATATTTTTTTGACAAAGTTCTCTTGCTCAATTTTAAAAGAAGAAAATAAAAATTCAGACCCCACAAGTAATTTATTTCTGACTTGTTTTGTACAAAGCATATGCAAAAGCACATAGAATGTGCAAGTGAGATAAAATGGGGTCAAAACTTGTGACTTGCAAGTAGCAACTGAGTCTAAGGTTATTTCTTGTAAAGATGGCGATGTTAATTAAGTTTCTTGGTTATTTATATAAAAAAAAAGAAAAATGATTTAATATATATATATATATATATATATATATATGTATAATCTTCATGTATGTTAGCCTCGTCTTGCTCAGTTTAAAAAAATATAACATAGGTTACGACACGGACTATAATTTTTTTCTTTTTAGTTTTAAGTCGTTTGTAGTAGTAAATGATGCATATACATTATAAAAAAAAAAAGAGAGTACAATTCTTCTTTATTTTTGGATTTATAGAGGGTCTATTTGTTTTGACTTTTTTTAAAAATGATTTTTATAATGTTACATATTTTAGTGTAAAAAATTTTTGCAAAGAAACCTTTTATAAAAGCTTCAAATAAAATTTTGGTTTGAATATTTATTCTTAAAATGTTATTTTAGATATTTCATCATTTTATCCGAAAAAAAATTGGATATCAAAATTTCAAAAAATCACTTAATTTTGAAGCTATTTCAAATAGTTTTTCATAAAAATCATTTTTGAGATACAACTTTTTGAAAAATTTGTGATTTTGACTATGTTTTGATCTTCAATCATTTATATTTATGTTATAGAATGAACAATTCAATCTTTTAATTTATAAAAAATAAATTTAAAAAAACTTGTAATATTTTAAAAAATATTTTTGTAGAATCCATTTTCAAAAATACAAAAAAAAAATTCATTTTTTTAAAGCTAAAACAAACTGGTCAATGTGGTAATAACCACTATAAATATTTTTTGTTATCTACTTCTAACTTTCACTCTTTCAATTTCTCTTTTTTTTTTCCTTCTCACTCTTCTTCTTTTTTCCATATTAGTTTAAATCATCTTATTAGATTTTTCTTCTTCTATTCTTTAACACCTCTCTTCTCTCAACCCTTTCCTTTTACAACTCAATTTTCTCATTATAACAAGACCAAACATACCCACCTATTCTTTCTTTTCTCTCGAAACCTAGAATCATATTGAAAATAATAAATTTTTATCACACTTTCAAAACCTAGAATTGAATAGACAAATGATTTTGTACTGTTTTCTTAATCTTTCCTATTCAATTTTCTAATCTCTTTAATATATCTCTCTCTCTTATTAGAAGAAATTCATATTCATAAATAGTATTCTAACTCAGAAGCAGAAGCTTCTGAGGTTGTTGTTCCAGAAGTGATGTTTAACTTCTGAGTTGAAGTTGGTTTTAAGTTTTCAAAAGGTGTAGTGTTCAGCTAGTGTAAGTCAGCATTTTTGTCTACGTGACATTATTGTTTATGTATATAAACAAAATGTCTAGCATTATTTCATAACGCGGTGAATACAAAGTTTCTCTCTAAAAGTTAGTTAGATTTATTTTCTCTCTCTTCTCTCTCCATCTTCATCATCTTCATCTTCAATCTTGTGCACCAACAATTGGTATCTAGAGCTCCAATTCGACTCACAGGGAAACACTAGTGCACGGTGAGGCGTGTGTGGTTGATTTTGTTTCTTGAATTCGCCTTGAATTCACGAACGAAATCGTAATAGAATCACATTTCTTGATTTTGTGGGATTGGGAAACACAAATGTTTGGTGAGATCTGTGTGAGTTCAATGCACAAAATCAAAGATAAACGGCAGAAATAGTAGCTTGAATACAAAGCTTCCAGTGTTTGATGGAAAGAATTAGAATCGGTGGTCGATTCAGATACGTGTGTTGTTTGGCGCTCAAGATGTTCTTGATCTCGTCAATGACGATTATGTTCTGATTGCGGCGAATGCGATAGAAGCATAAAGAAACGCATAAAGAGAAACGAGGAAGAAAGATCAAAATGCGTTGTTCTACATCTATCAGTGTGTGGATGTGAATGTGTTTGAGAAAATCCCTGACTCGACAACGACACACTGAAGGCATCTTCTGGGAAGAAGAGTCAGAAGCAGTCTTGGTCAGAAGCCAAGAAGAGATATTATGGTAGTTTTCAAAATTCAGAAGCCTCTAATTCTGATGAGAAGAAACATCAGAAGATGAAGGAGAAGTTTGACAAGAAGAAGGTTCAATGCTACTGTTGTAAGAAGTTTGGCCACTTTTCTCCTGATTGTTAGTAAAACAAGGAAAATAAATTAGAAGAAGCAAATAAAGCCAAGGAGATTCTGATGATGAACTTGTGTTATTGATGACTTCTTAATCTGATGGTGCGTATTTGGTAGATTGGTGGTATATGGACATTGGTTGCTCAAATCACTTAATTAGAAACAAACAATGGCTAGTTACTTTTGACTCTAGAAAGAGGACAAAGATCAGATGTGTTGATGATAAATACCTCAACGCTGAAGGTATGGGAAATGTCAAAGTCAACGTGAAGAATGGTAAAAATGTTCTGATCAAGGATGTTTAGGATGTTCATGATATGAAGAGCAATCTAATGAGTGTAGGTCAGCTCATTGAGAAAGGTTTCTCAGTTACTATGAAGAACAATCTCTTGAAGTTATATTATTATGATCAGAAGCTAATTATGCAATATGAGCAGGGAAGCAATAGAGCATTCGAATCGAATATGGATATAGTTAAAACTAAATGCCTTAGTGCAGAAGGCACTGAAGGTAAAAGTGAGTTGTGGCACAAGAGATTGGGGCATCTTAATTTTAGAAGCTTATGGCATCTGAATTCTAAGAAGCTGTTATATGGCATTTCCAAGATTGTGAATCCTGAGAAGTCATGTGAGATATGCATAAAAGTAAAGAAACTCAAGTTTCCATTTGCATCAGAAGTATCCCCTAGAGAAAAGCATGCTTTAGAAGTAGTACATTATGATGTTTGTGAACCATTTGAAGTACCTTCACTTGGAGGAAACAAATACTTTGTTTCGTTTATGGAGGAGTTCACTAAAATTACATGGCTATCACTCATTAAGTTTAAGCATGAGGTGTTTTATGAGTTTCAGAAGTTCAAGGTGAAGGCTAAAAAACAGAGTGGTCAGAAGCTGAAAATTCTCATAACTGATAGTGGAGGTGAGTATAACTCTACAGAGTTTAGAAGATTTTGTGAAGAGAATGAAATTGAGCATGAGGTGAGTGCTCTTATACTCCTCAACAAAATGGTCTTGCTGAAAGAAGAAACCGAATTTTGCTTGATATGGCAAGGAGCATGCTGAAGGAGAAGAAGTTGTGTCACACCTTGTGAGGAGAAGTTGTTGCCATTGCAACATATATGCTCAACAGGTGTCCAACAAAGAAGTTGAAGGAAATCGTTCCTTTTGAGAAGTGGACCGATGATAAGCAAAGCGTGAGTCATTTCAGGGTATTTGGTTCTGTTTGTTACAATCATGTTCCAGGTGCTACTAGAAAGAAGTTGGATGATAGAAGAAAAGTAATGTTGTTGATTGGTTTCCATAGTACAAGTGCGTATAAGCTTTATTGTTCAGTCATTAATAAGGTTGAAGTCCGCATAGACGTCATTATGAAGGAATCAGAAGCGTGGGATTGGAGTAAGTCTCAATCCAACTCTAGTGCAGTTCCAACACTTGAGTTAACTTCTGAAGACACTTCAAAATCTGAAGGTTCTGATGATGATTCAGAATCAGAAGATGATTTTGAAAGTGACTTTGAAGACGAGTCTGACTCTGAAGGTGAATCTAATTCTCATCCAAATTCTGATGATGATCCAGACTCTGGTGTTCAAGACTCTAGAGGAGGTCAAACTTCTAAAGGTGGTCCAACTTATGGAGGTGATCAATATGATATTGTTCCATCATCTGAAGAAGATTTTGAACAAGTTCAGGCGCCACAAAGAATCAGACAAATACCAAGGAGATTTACAGAGTTTGACATGTTACAAGATATTGAAGTAGACTTTGAGGGAGAAGTCATTTAGTGTGCTATGTTAGTAGACTTTGAACCAGTTAGTACTGAAGAAGATCTCAAGAAAAAAGTGTGGCTGAAGGCCATTGAAGAAGAACTTGAGGCTATAGAAAGAAACAAGACTTGGGAGTTGACTGAGCTTCCAAAGAAGAAGAAAACTAGCAGCGTCATATGGGTTTTCAAGGTGAAACTGAAGCCAGATGGATCAATTAGAAAACACAAAGCAAGGCTAGTAGCAAGAGTATTTCTACAAAAACCTGCAATAGATTACTTTGAAGTGTTTGCGCCTGTAGCTAGACATGAAACAATCATATTGGAGATTGCTATAGCTAGTAAGAAAAATTGGCCTCTGATGCATCTGGATGTGAAATCTGCATTTCTGAATGGTCCATTGCAAGAAGAGGTATACGTGTCACAACCTTCTGGATTTATGAAAAAGAATCAGGAAGGGACGGTGTACATGTTACATAAAACGTTATATGGACTGAAACAAGCTCCTAGAGCTTGCAATCTAAAAATTGACTCATTTTTCAAGCTCCAAGGATTCAGAAAGTATGAGTTGGAGTTTGGCATTTATGTTCAACATACTTCTTAAGGAAATATGGTTATAACGTGTCTCTATGTTTATGATATATTACTGACATGAAGTTGCTCATATGAGATAATGAAGTTCAAGAAG